>NC_058519.1:171359702-172609702 GCF_904849725.1 Hordeum vulgare subsp. vulgare | reverse complement strand
ATCTATCTAGGGTGGAGCTGGACCCGGTGGTCACCGGAAAACTTGCCGGCGACGAGGCCAGCGGCGGCTGCGGCTCGGGCGTCGACGAGAGTGCCGATGCAGGGGGCTAGCGAGCTAGGAGAGAGGCCCTACGCCATCTACAGAGCTCGAGGAGCTCATTCCTGAGCTCGGCCTCGCGAGCCGGGTACCACAACGACGGCAATGACATGGCCGGCGACGAGGTCCTTCGGGCTCCGGCGGCTATCGTGGTTAGAGGAGGGGGAAGGCCTCGGGAAGAGGGGGAACAGGAAGAGGAGCTCACGGCGGATCTTGTGAGGCTTCCGGCAGGGTCGGGGAGGACCGGGAGACGACGAATCGACGACGACCGGAGCTTCGGGGAGAGAGAGATCCGAGAAGGGAAGGGGGTCGAGAGGCCTAGGGGAGACGATAGAGCCGCGGGGAGAAGGATAAGAAGACGCGGGCGTCGCGCTGGAGCTCCTGGAGGCCTCCAGCAACGAGCAGGCAGGCAGGAGGTGGCCGGCGCGGCCGCCGTGCTCATCTTCTCCCCTGCCTTCAGGCAGGAGGAGGAAGATGACCGGGGAGCCCCTGGTGGGCTGGGCCGGCGACAAATAGAGGTAAGGGTTTTCATTCTCTTATTTCTTTTCTATTTTGTTTCTGTTTTGCTAACTATTGTTTTGCTATTTATTTCAGCTCCAAAATGGGTTGTAAAAACTATTTTAAACACACCTGAATATTTGTTGGAATATTTCCAACTATTTCCAAAGTTTTCAACATTTTTGAAAATTTAAAGTTTCCGATTTCAAAATTAAAACTTGGAAACCAGTAGCTTTTGCATTTATTTAAAATGCTTAAAGTGTCAAGAAAATAGTTTTCTCCAATGCTCATTTACTTTCATGATTTATCAGAAAGTTTGAACTTTTCTTGAGGCCATTTTGGGTTCATTGATTTTGACTAGTTTTGAGAATTCCTTTATTTGAAGAAGTGGCTAGGGTTTGAGTTTTTCCTTCACCTCTTTCTTTGTTCTTGTTGAAGATTTCTTAGATGCAATGCAAAGAAGACATGAGCACAAGACTAACTTGCTTAAGGAGTTAGGGATGTGACAACTCACCCCCACTCAAAGGAATCTCATCCCGAGATTTAGAAGTCGTCGGGAATAACGCAGGATACTCAAGTCGGAGACGATCCTCTCTTTCCCGAGTTGCCTCCTTTTCAGAATGATTTGACCATTGAACTTTAAGAAACTTGAGGTTTAGACGTCGAGTGGTACGCTCAGCTTGATCAAGAATACGCACGGGGTATTCTCGGTATGAAAGGTTATCTTGGAGATCAAGCGTTTCGTGGTCCACTTCACGGATAGGATCCGAAAAGCAATGCCTGAGTTGCGAGACGTGGAAAACATCATGAACCTTGGAAAGATGCGGAGGAAGTTCCAACTGGTAGGCAACTTCTCCTCGTTTGGCAAGAATGCGAAAAGGACCAATGTAACGAGGAGCCAACTTGCCCTTGATACCGAATATATGTGTACCCTTCAAAGGTGTAACCCGAAGGTAAGCCTTCTCGTCAACTTCAAAGGTCACAGCCTTATGATGACGATCATATTGGCTCTTTTGACGAGACTGGGCTGTTTTCAACTTTTCATGAATAATGCGAACCTGCTCTTCTGCATCCTGGATCATATCCGGACCAAAGAGTTGCCTCTCTCCGGTTTCTGACCAATTAAGAGGTGTTCGACATCTTCGTCCATAGAGAACTTCAAAAGGGGCTTTGCCCAAGCTTGATTGGTAACTATTGTTATAAGCGAATTCGGCGAATGGAAGGCACTTTTCCCAATTCATACCGAACGATATAACACAAGCTCGAAGCATATCTTCTAGGATTTGATTCACTCTTTCTACTTGACCACTTGATTGGGGATGGAAAGCAGTGCTAAAAGATAGGTGAGTCCCCATGGCATTCTGAAAACTTTCCCCGAAGCGAGAAGTAAAGATACTTCCACGATCCGAGTTAATCTCCAGGGGAACACCATGAAGAGACACTATTCGAGAGATATATAACTCTGCTAGCTGGCTAGCTGTTATACTCTCACGAACAGGAAGAAAATGAGCCACTTTGGAAAGACGGTCAATGACCACAAAGATAGCATTATTCCCTTTCTTGGTCTTGGGAAATCCGGTAATGAAATCCATGCTAACTTTATCCCATTTCCATTCAGGAATAGCTAGAGGTTGAAGGGTGTCAGTGGGCCTTTGATGTTCTGCCTTAACTCGACGACAAACGTCGCAGTTAGCAACGAACTCAGCAATTTCTCTCTTCATCCTAGTCCACCAGAACCTCTGGCGTAGGTCCTGATACATCTTAGTACTACCGGGATGAATGGTGAGAGGAGAATCATGAGCCTCCTTAAGGATTAACTGCCTTAGATGTGGGTTCTTAGGAACCACTAGACGATTCTGGAAGAACACAACACCTTGATCGTTCATGGAAAATTCTTTAGCGTTTCCGCTAAAAATATTCTCCTTGATCCGTGATATACCCTTGTCACGCTTTTGACCAGCTATAATTTGATCCTTAAGAGTAGGCTTCGCCACCAGGCTAGAAAGGAATCCTTGAGGAACAATATGAAGATTCAACTTCCGAAAGTCCTCATGGAGATGTGGTTGACCTTGTTGTAGCATCAAATTGTTACAATAAGATTTACGACTTAGTGCATCGGCCATAACATTGGCCTTCCCCGGGGTGTAAGTTATCCCTAAGTCGTAATCCGAGATCAACTCAACCCACCTTCTTTGCCTGAGATTCAAATACGGTTGGGTGAAGATATATTTCAGACTTTGGTGATCAGTGAATATTTCGCAACGATTACCCAGAAGGTAATGTCGCCAGGTTTTTAGTGCATGGACCACAGCTGCAAGCTCAACGTCATGTGTGGGATAATTATCCTCATGTGGACGCAACTGTCGAGATGCGTATGCGATCACATGACGATCTTGCATGAGAATGCAACCTAATCCTTGTCGCGAGGCGTCGCAATAGATAACAACGTCCTTAGAAAAATCTGGTGGTAGCAACACAGGTGCGGAAGTCAGGCGTCTTTTCAGTTCCTGAAAACTATGCTCACACTGTGGTGTCCACTCGAACTTTTTATCCTTCTTGAGGAGTTCCGTTAGAGGCTTTGCAACCATGGAGAAATTCTCGACAAAGCGGCGACAATAGCTCGTTAGACCAAGAAAACTCCTAACTTGCTTAACCGATTCAGGTTGAGTCCAATCAAGGACAGCTTGAACTCTCTCGGGATTGACGGCAATACCCTTACCAGAGATTACGTGACCCAGATAGGTCACTTCTGGTAACCAGAATTCACATTTTGAAAATTTGGCATAAAGGCGATGCTCTCGAAGTTTCATCAATACCAGCCTTAGATGCTCGGCATGTTCTTGTTCGTTCTTCGAGTAGATGAGAATATCATCGAGGTATACCATGACGAATTTATCCAAATAATCCATGAAGATTGAATTCATCAGTCGAGAGAAGGTGGCTGGGGCATTGGTTAAACCGAAGGACATGACGGTGTACTCGTATTGGCCATAACGAGTAACAAAAGCCGTTTTTGGAATGTCCCCGTTCTTGATCTTAATTTGATGGTATCCCAACCTCAAATCCATTTTGGAGAAGATTGAGGATCCAGCGAGCTGATCGTACAGGTCGTTGATCCTGGGGAGCGGATACTTGTTCTTTATGGTGACCAGATTAACTGGTCGATAATCTACAACCATCCGATCCATTCTGTCTTTCTTCTTGACGAAGAGGACGGGACAAGCCCAAGGAGAAGAGCTAGGACGAATGAAACCTTTGTTCAAGGCCTCATCTAGTTGCTTCTTAAGTTCGGCTAGATCCAAGGGTGCCATCTTATATGGTCTTCTGGCTATTGGGACAGTTCCCGGAACAAGATCTATCACAAACTCCACATCTCTGTCAGGTGGAATTCCTGGCAGTTCCTCTGGAAAAACATCCGGGAAGTCATGGACTACCGGAATGTCTTCAAGTTCCGGAAGAGGGTTGGCATTCAAGGAATAGAGTTGGCATTTGGAAGCTTGGGTAGAGACATTTACTATCTCACCCGAGGGATGGGTAAGCTGGACATTTCTAGAATGAGTATCAATCTTGGCATAGTGAGCTGACATCCAGTCCATGCCCAAGATGATATTAATATCCGAAGATTTCAAGGCTATCAATGAGGCTAGAAAAACTAGCCTGTCTACTAGAATTTCATTGTCATAGGTTATCCTAGAGGTTTTCCATTTGCTACCAGGAGTTTGGACAACCAATGGAATTGGCATATCACAAAAAGACATGTTATGCAACTGTGCATAGCTTTCTGAAATGAAGGAATGAGAAGACCCAGTGTCAAAGAGAACGGACGCTGGGTGATGATTAACAAGAAGCGTACCCAGCATGACGTCGGGATTCTCTGCAGCTTCTTCTGCTGACACATAGTTCACACGGCCACGTGCAGGAGTTGGCTTCACATAGTAAGCTTTGCCCGACGGACTTTCCGGGTTGCTTGGCACCCACATTCTGAGGACACTCACAGGAGTAGTGCCCGGGTTCTCCACACTTGTAGCATATCACTTGATTGGCACGTGGTGCAGCATTGCTAGCTGGACCACCATAAGCTTTTGCTGGAGGGTTGGCCTGATTCGTCTGAGGCACCATGTAGGATGGCCTCCGAGTATATCTTGGCGGCAGAGAACTGTTTGGAACCCACAGCCTGCGTTTTGGAAACGCGGAACCAGAAGACGAGCCAAGGTCACAGGAGTGCTTCCTTGTGGCTTCGAAGTAAGTATGACCAGTCTCGACACTGACCGCTTTGTTGACCAGGGCTTGAAAGCTTGCACACTCATGGAGGCGCAGATCACGATGGAGCTCAGGGCTCAGGCCCTTATGGAATCTTGCTTGCTTCTTGGTGTCACTAGACACCTCCTCTGTTGCATAGCGGGCGAGATTACCGAACTCGCGGCTATAGGCATCCACAGACAACTTGCCCTAAGTGAAGGCACAGAACTCCTCTCTCTTTCTGTCCATCAGGCCCTCTGGAATATGGTGCAGACGAAAAGCTGCACTGAAGTCTGCCCATGTGGCTACTGGTTCAGCGGGACGCATTGCTTCAAAATTCTCCCACAACAGATTGGCGGGTCCCTCCAGGAAATATGCCGCAAAGGTCACCTTGTCGGCCTCAGACACATTCGCAGAGCGAATCTGGCGTGAGATGCTACACAGCCAGTCATCAGCGTCGAGGGGATCGACGGAATGATGAAACTTTGGAGGATTCAGCTTCACAAAGTCATTGAGGGACACTGCGGCATTCCTAGGCTGACGAGCCGTATTCTGCTCAATACGCTCTAGCAGTCGGTTGGTCTCCCTTTTGTTTCTCTCTGCCTCAAGCATCACTTCCACCACAGAAGCCGGGTGAGGCAGGTCTTCCTGCGACGCTTGACTACCCTCGCCTTTCTCATGAGCAGGGGCACGGTTCAACCTGGTGAACACCATCCTGACAAACAAACTCATAGCTTAGACCAATGTCATATCAATACTAGCTATGGATTAAGAATGTACTGAACACACGGAATGCGGAAATGAATATCCGAACTGCATGGTAACAAGCAACTGCTATATATACACCATGGTTCATACACACCCTTACATAGTTCAGTACAACCTTAACCGAAGAGCAACTACTGAAATTATGAAACTACTCATGAGAGGCTTACAAGCTTCCTATACATTATTTATCTAGGCCTCCGGAATTCATTTCACATCACTGGCATACTTCACAAGTCACGCAGGACTGTGAATGTACGGCTACTACCATACTATCCTTCCACTCACAGCTCACGCATCCGCATAGAACATCTCATAGAGATTACCTCCATGACCTGGAAGCTCAACCTGCGGATCAGGAAACACTCTAGCTTGAGATCCCTGGGATCCATAAGGACACGGATGTGGCCTTAGTCCCCTGACTGGTGGTAAGAGGGGTCCCCGAAGAGGTGTGACTCCTCCTATAGCTGGCCAGTCAACGTGGACCGGAAGATGGGTCCTAACAGGGTTCAGCATCTCCATCTCTCCATACCCTGTCTGGACTACCGGTGCCAGCTGCGTCAAAGCCGTCCACAGACGGGCACGGGTAGCATAAAGCTCCATGCGGAGAGCACAAGCATCCCTGTCTCTGTTCTCTAGCATCTCAACAGTGGACTACAGTAGTGGATCCTCCATAGAAGAATCAAAATAGACTCCACTGAGGTATCCCTCTTCACCAGGCTGAGAGGCCGGAACATAGCAGAAATCTAAATTCTGCAGCAGTGCATGTGTCGCTCTCATAATGGTCAGCATTGAATAGGCAGCATCTTGTACTGCCATGTCAACAGTGACTCCCAACCCATAGGACCAATGGATTGGCTCCTTAGCTCCAGGGTAGTCTAGAAATACCCTAACAGTGCAGATGTACTGGCTCTGGTTGAAGTCTCGGTACTGCTCCTCCACTGTGTACTCGGGGTACCAGCGGTAACCGCACACCGACATCACCCTGACCAGCATGGCCGTATGACCCGGTACATCAATGCACCTGGTCAGACGTACCACCTGACGAGAAGGACGGCCAGGCATCTGTAAATAGAGAGTAATGCAAAAGCATTAGAGCTCCGAATGAAAAATTAGGCAGCATAACGGCTGTAAGTGCTCAAAAACAAATTTTGAGACAACCCAAAATGGAATAGCGCAACCACTCAACTATCAAGTTCAACTCTCTGATCATCAAACTTACTTCCTTTTTCCTAGGAATGACAGAAACCCAATATCTCTTGACCTGTAGTCCTATAATCTACCGATCAGAAACACGAGCCTAGAAGAAGATGAGTAACCTAGTCCTTAATTCCCGTAGAAAAGACGAGGATGACCAGAATAGAATAACTTGAGATGAGAGCAAGAGTCTTACGTTCCCTTCCACAAACAATTCCCTTATATATAACTAAAGCAATTCTAGACTCAACTTCGACCAGTTTGGCTTAGTAATCCTACAATCAGTCAGGCTCTGATACCAACGCTGTCGGGACCCCGATCCAAAGCCATAGGAATCCAACCTGTAACCCATCGCATCCCTTTGCGGTCTCACGCACGGTTAACTCCACGGCTGCAGCCTTACCTTAGCCGGGACCGTTTGCGTCTTTTGACTCACGTATGCAATAGTGTCGCTAGCATTCCAATGTCAAAGAACCCGGATCGACATGTCTAGTCATAAACCAAAGTGGAAGTACCGCACAAGGACAGGCATACATGACCCAACAAAGCAGGTGTCGGTCACCAGCGAGTGTAGACGAGTCGTAGCAAGCTACAAGGACTCCATTACATCGCGTGACATTTCCCCAAAGGGGACAGACACGGCAGCTAAGAAGGACACATGCCGGTCAACCAATGTGTCCGGAGCAGTAGCGAACTACCAGGGCTCGTTGGATCACAAAGGGGCATTTCCTTGTAAGGAGTGCTACTAAAGTTCACGACTAGGTAATCGAACCCCATACATATCAAGTACGACACACGTACGCATGGCATACCGATATGTATAGATACATCGATGGCATCACAACATAACCATAAACATACAAGCTTTATTTAAGAGGCTCGGAAGAGCCACACACATAATATTACACATTAAGGGTCTCACGACCCATAATAGCAGTCATTCAGTTACAAGCCAGCGGAAGAGTTTAAAATTGTCTGAGTACAGACAGGTGCAACTAGAAGGCACATGGCGTGACTATACTACAGACCCAACGTAGGGCCAGATCGTAGCTGGGACACCAGCTACTCATCATCGTCGATGTCTACGAAGAACCCTCCATTAGGGTCATTAGCAACCTCTGCAACATTTATTAAGCAAACATGAGTATGAAGGTACTCAGCAAGACTTTAGGATAACTAACTACTCATGCAAGGTATCAAAAGGTATTGTGGGTTTCATGCGAAAAGCCAACATTTGACTCATGGCTAGGCAACTTGCATTTTTAAATAATTTTGACAACTTGATTTCTCGCACACGAGTCCACTAACACCACAACAATACACTATCGTGGAATCATTCCGTCTCCATACGGAAATGCCATCCACGACACTCAAGCTTATCTTGACAATTTTATGAGTAGCCATTGAAGTTATCTATGAACAACATATGTCTCCAAGTAGTCCATATCCGCGGACGCGCCTATTCGAATGGATCATAACCCTGCAGGGGTGTACTTCGTCACACACGCTCTCGCCACTTATCGCCATGTGCACGTCATGCACTTCGGCAACCTTCAAGGGGAAGCCCAGCGAGGGAGTCGGCCACGACCGTTAACCACACTAGTACCTAGTCCAGGTTTATCGCCTATCTGAGAGTAACCCGTATGAAAGTCCGGCCGAGGTTTCCGCCACGGCCTCAAACGATGTGCGCAGGGTTCCCAAGCCCACCATCCGGGTGCCACTTGGTACACCGTGCCACTGCCTACCGCATCACATCCCACCTCTCAGGTCAGCACCATGCACGGCCTCCAGCATTACTATAAACACCAGAAACTACTTGCAACTCCTAGACCGAGTACTAAGCGATTAATAGGCCGAGCGGGGTCATATTTCAGGGCCCAGCATGTGGTAGTATCTAGTCTTGGATTACATACACGGAACTCGGTTCCTAAGGACGGTTCCAATGAAACAACCCGCCATGTACTCCTACACAGCCTTTCCCGGTACCTTTACCAAATCAAGTTCAACACACAACCTTTGATTACCGAACACATTCTCACAATTCTGTTCATCTCTCAGATGACAGACCATACACAACTCTAAGCATAGCATGCATAGCAGGATAAGGCACATCATATCTCAAGCAACTACCAGGTATGCTAGGTTGCAAGGTTCGGCTATTTACTGTGACAAGGTTAGGTCATGCAAAGGAAGTGGGTTCAACTAACGTGGCAAAAGCAGTTGAAGCATTTGATCCTAATGCAATAAATAAGTGCAGGAGCAAGAACATGGGAATTATCAGGATGATCAAAAAGGTTGCTTGCGTTGTTGCTCAGAGGAGGGACAATATCCGTCACACGGATATTCGGTGGAATCCGGGGGTGTGGAGCCTACCGAAATGAATGGCAACAATCAATCACAATCATATGCAAACAAGATGATGCATGAACATGGCATGAGAATGCAAGGTGATATACTATTATAATCAACATGTATTAGGTTTGAAGTTGATTTGAATCACATTCAAATATCAATTCAAACGAGGTATTCTCGAATACCGATTTAATTGATTCGACCTGATGCTCAGATCAACTTGATTTTAACATGCATGAGATGTCATGTTAGGGTACTGAATTGTTATTAGATTGATGTTTGATCATGTCATTCATAATGAAATTTGAATATTTTCCAAATTCCATTTATAAAGAAATTATAAGAATTGACTTATTCATTAATCTACATGTTTGGGTTCTGTAACTTTTTCAAACATGCATGGAAATAGCATATTCAGATTCCTTGAATTTTTCTGATACTTTTTCATATATAAATTATTTTCATTGGAGTTACAGATTAATTTCTATGATTTTTTTAAGTTTTAAACATTTCCGGAATTATTTCTATACTGGAAATTCTCTTTATTGCGTCAGCCTGACATCAGCAGGTCAGCCGACCTGTTCAGGTCAAACCTGACAGGGGGGACCCACTGGTCAGCCTCTCTGGGGTTAATCCCGCGCTGACCAGCTCCTAAAGTAAGTTGACTTGGCCTTGGGCCCACTATGAGCGAGAGTTTAAGCCTCTAAACTATTGGATTAGCTTTGCCACGTCGGCCCCCACCGGAGTATGGCCGGCGGCGACCACGGGCGCGGTGGAGGGCTCGCCGGGGAGAGCCAGACAGCGCTATGGCCGTCGGTTTTGGGTGCAGAAAGGAGCTACGGGTAGCTGGTGCAACGCCGCATCTATCTGGGGTGGAGCTGGACCCGGTGGTCACCGAAATCCTTGCCGGCGACGAGGCCAGCGGCGGCTGCGGCTCGGGCGTCGACGAGAGTGCCGATGCAGGGGGCTAGCGAGCCGGGAGAGAGGCCCTACGCCATCTACAGAGCTCAAGGAGCTCATTCCTGAGCTCAGCCTCGCGAGCCGGGTACCACAACGACGGCAATGACATGGCCGGCGACGAGGTTCTTCGGGCTCCGGCCGCTATCGTGGTTAGAGGAGGGGGAAGGCCTCGGGAAGAGGTGGAACGGGAAGAGGAGCTCACGACGGATCTTGTGAGGCTTCCGGCAGGGTCGGGGAGGACCGGGAGACGACGGATCGACGGCGACCGGAGCTTCAGGGAGAGAGAGATCCAAGAGGGGAAGGGGGTCGAGAGGCCTAGGGGAGAGGATAGAGCCGCGGGGAGAAGGATAAGAAGACGCGGGCGTCGCGCTCGCGCTCCTGTAGGCCTCCAGCAGCGAGCAGGCCGGCAGGAGGTGGCCGGCGCGGCCGCCATGCTCATCTTCTCCCCTGCCTTCTGGCAAGAGGAGGAAGATGACCGGGGAGCCCCTGGTGGGCTGGGCTAGCGACAAATAGAGGTAAGGGTTTTCTTTCTCTTATTTCTTTTCTATTTTGTTTCTCTTTTGCTAACTATTGTTTTGCTATTTATTTCAGCTCCAAAATGGGTTGTAAAAACTATTTTAAACACACCTGAATATTTGTTGGAATATTTCCAACTATTTCCAAAGTTTTCAACATTTTTGAAAATTTAAAGTTTCTGATTTCAAAATTAAAACTTGGAAACCAGTACCTTTTGCATTTATTTAAAATGCTTAGAGTGTCAAGAAAATAGTTTTCTCCAATGCTCATTTACTTTCATGATTTATCAGAAAGTTTGAACTTTTCTTGAGGCCATTTTGGGTTCATTGATTTTGACTAGTTTTGAGAATTCCTTTATTTGAAGAAGTGGCTAGGGTTTGAGTTTTTCCTTCACCTCTTTCTTTGTTCTTGTTGAAGATTTCTTAGATGCAATGCAAAGAAGACATGAGCACAAGACTAACTTGCTTAAGGAGTTAGGGATGTGACAACTCACCCCCACTCAAAGGAATCTCGTCTGTGAGAGGCATGAACTCGCTAAAACCACCGTGTCACCCATGTGCATCTTGATAGATCATGCTCCGTTATCCTACCCTCTTTCTATTGTCGAAATTACTACCACGACAGCGTTGGTCTGGTTCTTTATTAAAAGGAGAACCTTAATATCCCGTAGTTTCAATTAGGACCCCGCTGCCACGGGAGGGATGGACAATAGATGTCATGCAAGTTCATTTCCCTAAGGACGTATGACTACATACGGAATACATGCCCACATTACATTGATGAACTGGAGCTAGTTACATATCTCTCTGTGTTATAATTGTTGCATGATGAATAGCATCCGGCATAATTATCCATCAAGGATCCAATGCCTATGAGTTTTTCCTACTGGTCCTTGCTATGTTACTTTGCCGCTGCTGCTGTCACTTCTGCTACTGTTACTCTGTTGCTACTGCTGTTACTCTACTGCTACTGTTGTCACTTTGTTGCTACTGGTTACTGTTGCTACTGTTGCTATCACACTACTTTGCTACTAATACTTTGCTGCAGATACTAAATCTTTCAGGTGTGGTTGAATTGACAACTCAACTGCTAATACTTGAGAATATTCTTTGGCTTCCCCTTGAGTCGAATCAATAAATTTGGGTTGAATACTCTACCCTCGAAAACTGTTGCGATCCCCTATTCTTGTGGGTTATCAAGACTATTTTCTGGCGCCATTGCCGGGGAGGCATAGCTATATTCTTTGAGTCACTTGGGATTTACGTCTGCTGGTCACTATGAGGAATCCGAAAGATCCAAGAACTAAAGTCTTGCCCTCAACTACGAGGACAGGTAAGGAACTGCCATCTAGCTCTGCACTTGATTCACCTTCAGTTATGAGTAAGTTTGCGACACCACCTCCTGCTAGAAATCTTAATATGTCGCATGTGCTTGATGATGCTACTTCTGCTGCCCATGATGCTTATTATGATGCTATGCCTTATACGGCTTTGCCACTAGGTGCATTCCTTGATGCACAAATTGCTAGAGTTGCTGCTAGATGTGATGATACTTCTGAAACTACTGATTCTATTGAAGTAGAACCTGCTATTTTGCCTGATATGCATGAGTGTTATGTTATGGAGGGAGAGATAGCTGAGGATTTTCTTGCGTGTAAGGATAACTATGATGTTGAGAAATTACTGCACAAGTGGAAAGAAAAATCTCTGAACGCTAGGATGAAATATGACCCAAAGTTTGCTACTTCGCCTATCTTTGTGACCGATAAGGATTATGAATTCTCTGTCGACCCTGAGTTAATCACTCTGGTCGAATATGATCCTTTTCACGGTTACGAGTCTGAAACGGTTGTAGCCCATCTTACCAAACTGCACGATATAGCCACCCTATTCATGAGTGAGGAAAAGATCCGCCACTACTATATCCTTAAGCTGTTTCCTTTCTCGTTAAAGGATGATGCTAAGACCTGGTTCACTTCTCTTGCTCCTGGTCGTGTACGTAGCCCCCAGGATATGATCTACTACTTCTCTAAGAAATATTTCCCTGCCCATAAGAAGCAAGCTGCCTTGCAGGAAATATAAAATTTTGCGCAAGTTGAACAAGAGAGTCTCCCACAAGCTTGGGGGAGGCTTGTCCAGCTACTGAATGCTTTGCCTGATCACCCTCTTGAGAAGAATGAAATACTTGATATCTTCTATCATGGACTTACCAATGCTTCTAAAGACCACCTAGATAGTTGTGTCGGTTGTGTTTTTAGGGACCGAACTATAGAACAAGCTGAGATCCTATTGAATAATATCTTGTGCAATGAGAATGCTTGGGCTATTCCTGAACCACCTCCTAAGACAACTCCGAAGAAAAGAGGTATTCTATTCCTCGGTCCCGAAGATATGCAAGAAGCTAAGAAATCTATGAAAGAGAAAGGCATTCAATCTGAAGATGTCAAAAATCTACCACCTATCGAAGAGATCCATGGTCTTGATAAACCGATACAAGTAGTAGAAGTAAATTATCTTCGTAGATTCAATGAGAGTGATATTCCTTTTGATAAACCTGCTAGCTTATGCCTGGATGAATTTGATAACTTTGTTACCAAACAACAAAGTTTCAATGATTATGTTAGCAGACAATTGGAACAGAATGCTCGTATGCTTAGTCATTTAAGTGCTTGTGTGGACAGAAACGTCAATGATCTTAAGGTCTTGAGTAAACATGCCTCTATGGTTACTACTCAGGTAGAACAAGTACTTAAGGCTCAGAATGACTTGCTCAATGAGTTGACTGACAATTCTGTCAGAGTCGTCACTAGAGGCGGTAGAATGACCCAGGAACCTTTGTATCCTGAGGGCCATCCTAAGAGAATTGAACAAGATTCTCAAGGAGTTAGCACTGATGCACCTAGTCATCCTAGGAAGAAGAAGAGAGATGATAGGAACCTGCACGCTAGCAACCTTGGTGCTATTACACCCGAGAGTCCAAACGATGTCTCTGTTTCTGATGCTGAAACGCAATCTGGTGATGAACATGAGCTTAATGATAATATCGATAGTGATGTTCATGATGATGCTCAACCTAGCAATGATAAGGATGTGGAGATTTAACCTGGTCTTGATAACGCACAGCCTAAGAATAAGAGATACGATAAGAACGACTTCACTGCTAGGAAGCATGGTAAAGAAAGGGAACCATGGGTTCAGAAACCCATGCCCTTTCCTCCCAAACCATCCAAGAAAAAGGATGGTGAGGATTTTGAGCGATTTGTTCAAATGATAAGACCTGTCTTTCTACAAATGCGTTTGACAGATATGCTCAAAATGTCTCTGTATGCTAAGTACATGAAGGATATTGTGACTAATAAGAGGAGGATACCTGAGGTTGCGATTTCCACCATGCTCTCTAAATATACCTTCAAGGGTGGAACTCCTAAGAAACTAGGTGATCTCGGAGTGCCCACTATACCTTGCTCCATTAAAGGCAACTATGTTAGAACTGCTTTATGCGACCTTGGAGCCGGTGTTAGTGTTATGCCTCTCTCTCTCTCTTTATCGTAGGCTTGAACTGGATAAGTTGACACCCACTGAAATCTCTCTGCAAATGGCCGACAAATCAACTGCTTTCCCTATCGGCATTTGCAAGGATGTGCCTGTTGTGGTTGCAGAAGTCACTATCTTGACAGACTTTGTTATCCTGGATATTCCCGAGGATGATGCCATGGCGGTCATCCTTGGAGGACTCTTTTTAAACACTACAGGGGCTGTTATAGATTGCAACAAAGGCAATGTCACATTCCATGTCAACGGTAATGAGCATACGGTGCACTTTCCGAAGAAACAATATCGAGTACATTGCATCAATGCTATCAAAAAAACTTCATCGATTCTTATTGGGAGCTTTGAATGCCCTATACCTACTGTTAAGATGAAGTATGATTTGCTTGTTGGGGATATTCACATCCCCATTGAGGTAACCTAGTGACTATTCGAAAATTCTCGGTCTTCTTTTGCGATTCGGAAAAGATTGTCAAGGAGACTTGATCAACCTCATTGACGGATTTCTTTCGATGACATGAGGTGGATGAATCGAGGAGTCACAAATCTCTGTTCCAAGCTTTCACCTTCGGTAGCTTAGAAGAAAAATGATAGATTTAGTTTAGTTTTCCCTATTTTCTGTCTTAGCGTCCCGTAGAAAAGTACCCCGAAAATAAAAGTTCTCCGAACGTCCTGAAAATCAAGTATGATTTTTCTGGAATTTTTGAAAAATACTGAGACGAAGAGCTAGTCAGGGGGCTGCACCAGTGGGCAACAAGCCATGGAGGCACGGGCACCCCCCTGGCCGCGCCTACCAGGCTTGTGGGGCCCACGAGCACCCCCTCCACTCATTCTAGCTCCCATCTGCTTCTCCTACCTCCAAAAAATCATTTCGCAGCTCAAACCCGTGTTCTTGCTCTTCTTGCTGGGATTTTCGATCTCCTTGTGCAAAGCACCATTCACTAAACTGTTTTGGGGAAATTACTCCTTGGTATGTGACTCCTCCATTGGTCCAATTAGTTTTTGCCCTAGTGCCTTATACATCGCGTATTTTTGCTGCCTCGGTGACCCTGTTCTTGAGCTTTGCATGCTAATTTTAGCTGGTCCCAAGTAGTTTTGATGCGTCATATGGCGTCAAGGCACTTGTGGGAGTAGTTGCTACGAGTTTAGTTGAGCCTTGTTCACTTTTCCTTTGGGTCACTGAAAATTTCAGAAAAGGAAGATGTTCAGGAGAAACTATCATGGTGGTTCCTCAAGCAAGAGATGTCCCCGTCTTGCGATTCGGGAGCCCGATCCTTACCAACCGAGGAACGCACATGTACAACCATGTGAATGGCCTTCTGATGAATTCATGGTTGACGCAGGTTATAAAGACGAGTTTGATACACTTGCTCACAATGTCGGACTTGAAGAATTCATCTCTGATAAATGTGAACAGTATGTTGCTCTCACTGCCTCTTTTGTTCGTAGATTCAAATTTTCAGTTGGCCGTGATACATCTATACTGTTTGATCTCTATGACAAATCGTATACCATGGATTTAGAGGATTTCAATAGAATTTGCAAGATACCTGTTTGGGGTAGTATCAATGATCCTCCTAAATCTTCGGTTAGAGATTTGTTTCTCTGGTATAACTGTCGGAGAAACTAGAGATATTACACAGGCTACCATGGGGAGCATTCATTTTCCTGCCTTGCAGTATTTTGCCCTCTTCATAGGCAGATGCATTAATGGCAAGATTGAGCATTGTCACCTCTGCGCCCCCGACCTTAGTATTCTTAAGAGCGCAGTTACGGGTGATAGAAGTTTCAACATGGGAGCTATAATAGCAAGGAAGCTGAATAATAATGCTAATGAAGGGGATTTCCTTGGTGGGATCTATGCCACTCGCATAGCAAATTTTCTTGGAGTACCCATCCTTAAAGGAGATCCCCCGCTCCATACAGCTTTCCTTGATCGCACCGATTTGACACGCTATCTGTTCCTTGAGAGGGATGATGAATCCCTCCTATACCGGTTAATAATTAACCGACAGCGTGTTTTCCATATTACCCTTCCTGCTCCTGCCTTCTTTGACTTTCAGGTAAAACGGAGATATTACAAAACTAGAGGAGAGGTAGAGGAGTATGAGAGGGAGGCAAAGGCAGCTCGTCTCCATGAGGTAGTTATTCAGGCAGTGGCTACAGCGCTCCCGTACAACCCTCATTATGATTTTGGGTATCGCCCGGACCATCCATGGGAGTAGACCAACTTAGGCCAAAAGCCTAAGCTTGGGGGAGTACGTGTTTCTCACCGACTTTATATTCCTGCTTATGCTTTCACTTTGTTAGTCGGTGTTCACACTTTGCCACTGTATCATCCATGCTAGTTTATATCTTTTTCTCGTTTTCTTTTCGTGTGTTTGTCTAGTTTGAGAAAACCCAAAAAGATTTTATTTTCTTCTTTTGCTTGTTGGAAGCTTTCCCGTGTAAATAGTTTTCTTTTTTTTTCGGTTAAGGTAGAAGACCATGGTTACAATGTTTAGTGGCTCTTGCATGCATATCTGATTATCTGTCATAGAGCCATATTACTTTGTCTTCTCCTTTGTGTTTGCCTACAGATTCCAGCTTAGTCCAATGCACGAGCACTCCTATTATTGTTCACATCATTCGATCGTGCAAGTGAAAGGCAATAATGATGATATATGATGAAGTGATTGAGCCTGGAAAAGCTGGTATGAACTCGATCTATTTTGTTTTTGTAAATATGACTAGCTCATCGTTCCTGATTCAGCTTTATTGTGAGAGAAACATGTTTGCAATGACAACTTAGAGATCATAGTTTCTGATGCCATGCTTAATTAGCTAGGAGCTTATAATGGTTTGTCTTGGATGCCAACATGAATCTTGAGATGACTATGATGTAGTATGATAGGATGGTATCCTCCTTTGAATGATTCAAGTGGCTTGACTTGGCACATGTTTACGCATGTAGTTGAAACAAAATGAACATAGCCTCTATGATATTCATGTTTATGGTGATTTATGTCCTACTCATGCTTGCACTCAATGTTGGTTAATTTTAATGCATTTTGATGATTGTTGTCGCTCTCTAGTTGGTCGCTTCCTAGTCTTTTGCTAGCCTTCACTTGTACTAAGCGGGAATACTGCTTGTGCATCCACTTCCATAAACCCAAAGTTTTTACATACGAGTCCACCATACCTACCCATATGCGGTATCTACCTGCTGTTCCAAGTAAATTTGCATGTGCCACTCTCTAAATCTTCAAGAAATAATCTGTTTTTCATGCCCGAACCGCTCATGTGGTGACAGGGGGCTATCAGTATCTTCCATGCTAGGCGTGTTATCCTCGATATGTGTTTGTTCACTATCATTCACGAGAAAGGGGCCGGTAATTGGAATGCCCAGTTCCATGCTCAAATCGAACAGATAATTGCAAACAAAACTCCCCCTAGATTGATGTTGGTATGGACGGCACTATATTCAGCTAGTCGTGGAGTGTGATTGATCGGTGGTGGGGGAGTCAAAACTTTACTTTTCTGTTTGGGAACCGCCTATAACATGTGTAGCATGGAAGATGGTGAGAACTCTTGGTCATTGCGTTGACAATGAAAGCATGCCACCCAAAATTATTATCTCTGTTTTCAAAGCTTGAGCTCTGGCACCTCTGCAAATCAATGCTTCCCTCTGCGAAGCGCCTGTCTATTTATGTTCCTGTTGAGTCATCCTCTTCTTATAAAAGCACCAATTAGAGAGCACCTCTGTCATTTTTATGCTTTGCTCTTAACTGTGATTGAGTATGACTGTGACTTGATCTTCTTTGCCATGAATTACAATGTTTAGTCAGCCCTTGGTCTTGGAAGGTGCTCTGCATTTATGTTTTGCGGTCTCAGAAAGAGCTAGCGAGATACCATATATTCGTACTGCTTCATGATTGTTTTGATTGAAGTGTTGACATTTGAAACTTATTATTATTTGCTCGCTAGTTGATTATGCCATTGATATGAGTTTACCGTGAGACCTAGATGTCATTTGCTTATGTGGTTAGCTTGTGATCTTCCTAAAATTCTGGATATGAGTTAGAAATAGTTGCAACAACAAAATCAAACAGAGTTCGTAAAAGTTTTTCTTTTGTCGCTTTCAGTTTGTCAACTGAATTGCTTGAGGACAAGCAAGGTTTTAAGCTTGGGGGAGTTGATACGTCTCCATCGTATCTACTTTTCCAAACTCTTTTGCCCTTGTTTTGGACTCTAATTCACATGATTTGAATGGAACTAACCTGGACTAACGTTGTTTTCAGCAGAATTGCCATGGTGTTGTTTTTGCGCAGAAATAAAAGTTCTCGGAAGGACCTGGAAATTTACGAAGAATTTTGTGGAATATATAAAAAAATACTAGCGCAAGAATCAACGGAGGAAGTGGAGCTGAGAGCCCACAAGCCCACCAGCCCCCCCTGGCCGCGCCTCGCAGGCTTGTGGAGCCCATGTTGCTCCACCGCCTCCAATCTCACGTCTATTTAGCCTCTTTCATTCGGAAAAAAATCAAGGAGAAGAGTTCATCGCGTTTTACGATACGGAGGCGCCGCCACCTCCTGTTCTTCTTGTGGAGGTCAGATCTGGAGTCCGTTCTAGGCTCCGGAGAGGGGAAATCGTTGCCATCGTCATCATCAACCTTCCTACATCGCCAATTCCGTGATGCTCTTCACCGTTCGTGTGTAATCTCATCGTAGGCTTGCTGGCGGTGATGGTATGGATGATATCTACCATGTAATCGAGTTAGTTTTGACGGGGATTGATCCCTAGTATCCACTATGTTCTGAGATTGATGTTGCTACTACTTTGCCATGCTTAATGCTTGTCACTAGGGCCCGAGTGCCATGATTTCAAATCTGAACCTATTATGTTGTCGCCAATATATGTGTGTTCTTCATCCTATCTTGCAAGTTGTAGTCACCTACTATGTGTTACGACCCGGCAACCCCGGAGTGACAATAGGCGGAAGAAGTCCCGAAGATGATCATACTATGAGGAGTTCATGTATTCACTAAGTGTTAATTCGTTGGTCCGGTTCCTTATTAAAAGGAGAACCTTAATATCCGTAGTTTCCATTAGGACCCCGCTGCCACAGGGGGGATGGACAATAGATGTCATGCAAGTTCTTTTCCCTAAGCACATATGACTACATACGGAATACATGCCTACATTACATTGACGAACTGGAGCTACTTACATATCTCTCTGTGTTATAACTGTTGCATGATGAATAACATCCGTCATAATCATCCATCACCGATCCAATGCCTATTAGTTTTTCCTACTGGTCCTTGCTATGTTACTTTGCCGCTGCTGCTGTCACTGCTCCTACTGTTACTCTGTTGCTACTGCTGTTACTCTGCTGCTACTGCTGTCACTTTGCTGCTACTGGTTACTGTTGCTACTGTTGCTATCACACTACTTTGCTACTGATACTTTGCTACTAATACTAAATCTTTCAAGTGTGGTTGAATTGACAACTCAACTGCTAATACTTGAGAATATTCTTTGGCTTCCCCTTGAGTTGAATCAATAAATTTGGGTTGAATACTCTACCCTCGAAAACTGTTGCGATCCCCTATACTTGTGGGTTATCAGGTCCCGAGCTAGGTTCCATTGAATGTGGTTACCGGGTCCCCTTCGGCAAGATGAACGTCTTCATCGACAAAATCGGTGCGCTTATCCCCGAGCGATACATCTACACCGACTTCGTCGAGCCAGCTCGGCTCGCTCAACCCGCCAAACGTTAGGTCAGAGGACGTCGCGTCTTTGTTGGTTTTACGTAGGGGTCAGCCTCTCGGATGAGCCGATGACTGATCGAGACACCCCTATTAACTCTGATGGCCAGTCCTCCATGGCAGACATATATTCAATCCGCCCTCTCTATGAGGGAAGGCTTGGGGGATTTCTTGAGGCGACAATCTCTGAAGGCCCAGAAGAGGCGCCTCGCCAAGTCACCATCTACATGGCAGGGGCAGCACCGACTCAGAACCGACCGGAGATGACAGACGCCAACGGGGCTAGCGGATCTGGAAAAACACTGGACCAAGCCATGATGGATGTGATGGTCCAGATGTCGAAACTTGTGGTGGTCGCTGTTACTGCCGATAATTAGGAAGAAATCAACGCCGATCTAGTAGAATTGCGTGAAGATATGGCCAAGATACAACGTGGTATTGACGCCGAGAACACCCGGATGGCGGATCAGCAGGTTCAAATCAACGAAGAGGTGGAACGCTTGAAGGCTGAGTCATGGCGGCTCAAGCGTCGACAGGTCGGACGCCGATGCGATGCACCAGAGGAGGCATCATAGTCGTCTCCCAACCAATCTCAACCCCACTCGTTTATTCGATACCCCACACACGCCTAGTGTGGAGCATAACCCGGCTTGATAAATGAATCAACACATTGAGCTAGCTGAGCCGCCACCGACCCAGTAGCCGGCTCAGCCACCGCCGGTCCAGCCGTCGTCTGAGCGTTTCCAAACACCACAAGGCCACTTCTCCAATCTCGTAGACAACATGTTGGCTCCAACACGCAACTTGGAGTCTCTCCCCATTCATGGAAACACCCTAGTCGAGGTGGAAGCAAGGAACGCCATCGAGATGTTGTAGATGGTTGTAGTTCAACAGGTCCAATTTTCTTACAGACGCGATCATTTGCACTCCACCCCGCAGGCTAGCCGCACTGTTGGGGATGTTACCCACCGTGTGACCCACCCTAAGAGGCCGGGTCAGGTTAAATGGTGGCTCAACGGTTATGTTCAAAGTTTGGCCTTCACCCGAGACACGGAAGGCGTGAGGTGTTTTCCAACAAGAGCCGGTGGCGGCCCAAGACATGAAGATGGCGACTCAAGGCCCATGAAGGAGAAGACTCGCCATAGTTTCCTTGCTTGAGGGAGAAGGAGGTTTAGAAACATACCGAATCACGGACCATAATGTGACCCGGACTCTTGTAAACCTAGGGCCTCGACCTGTATATATAAAGGTGAGTCCCTAGGGCTGGGAGACTTAAGTTACAATCAATCGAGAGCTAGCTTACGGGAATACACACCCTTGTAATCGATTCCACCATCAATATACACAAGCAGGACATAGACTCTTACCTCCATCGGAGGGGCCGAACCTGGGTAAACCCGACTCTCGCTCTCGTTCAACCCCTTTCAGTCGCCACCTAGGTGCAATGGATCCATCACTAAGTCCTTTCACGAGGACATCTGCCATGAAAAAGCCATGACAGTTGGCGCCCACCATGGGGCCTCTGCACAGTGAAGTTCAGTTCTCAAAGGGAACCCTTATATGGTTTGGGAGTTACGCAGTTGCTCTTATGACTAAGAGCCGCCGCGGAAATTGCTACATCGACAACTCGAGTTGAGATCCCGAGACCGGTTCAATCAAATATGGTTATCGGGTTCCCTTCAGCAAGATTAACGTCTGCATCAGCAAGATTGGACCATCTGTTCCCAAGTCGGACACCTGCATCGCCATCATCGAGCCGGCTCCGTTCGCCCTGTTGGAGGAACATAGTAATAATTCAAAGAAAATCCTACGTGTCACCAAGATCAATCTAGGAGATGCTATCAATGAGAGAGAGAGTGGATATTCATATCTAGGAATATCGCTAAGCAGAAGCGTTGCAAAGAACGCGGTTGATGGAGTCATACTTGCGGTGATTCATATCACGGAAGATCTGATCAAGCACCGAACGAACGGCGCCTCCGCATTCAATACACGTACATCCCGGGGACATCTCCTCCTTCTTGATCCAACAAGGGGAGAGGAGAATTTGAGGGAGAGCTCCCGCAGAATGACGACGTGGTGGCGGTGGAGCTCGTGGTTCTCCGGCAGAGCTTCGCTAAGCACTACAGAGGAGGAGGAGGTGTAGGAGGGGGGAGGGTTGCACTAGGAGAAAGGCGTAAGCTCCCATGCGCCTCCCCACTATATATAGGGGTGGAGGGGGCTGGTTTCTAACCCTCCAAGTCCATTGGGGCATTGGCAAAGGTGGGAGGAAAGAAATCCCATCATTTCCCTTCCCCACCGATTGTTATCCCCCTTTTTTAGGGATCTTGATCTTGTCCCTTCGGGATATCATCTTATTCCTTCTAAGGGGGGGATCTTGGAGCGTCTTGAGCAGGGGTGTGGGGCCTTTCCCCCACTACCCACGTTCAAGTGGCCCCACCATGTAGGTGGGCCCACTCCGGAACCTTCTAGAACCTTCCTAGTACAATACCGAAAAATCCCGAACATTTTCCGGTGGCCAAAATATGACTTCCTATATAAAAATCTTTACCTCCGGATCATTCCGGAGCTCCTCTTGACATACGGGATCTCATCCGGGACTCCAAACCACTTTCGATAACCACATACAATTCGCATTACAACTCTAGCGTCACCAAACCTTAAGTGTGTAGACCCTACAGGTTCCGGAACCTTGCAGACATGACCGAGACACCTCTCCGGCCAATAATCAATAGCAGGATCTGGATACCCATATTGGCTCCCACATGTTCCACGATGATCTCATCGGATGAACCACGATGTCGGGGATTCAATTAATCCCGTATACAGTTCCCTTTGTCCGTCGGTATGTTACTTGCTCGAGATTCGATCATTGGTATACATATACCTTGTTCAATCTTGTTACTGGCAAGTCTCCTTACTCGTTCCTAACACATGATCCCATGACTAACTCCTTAGTCACATTGAGCTCATTATGATGATGTATTACCTAGTGGGCCTAGAGATACCTCTTCGTCACACAGAGTGACAAATCCCAGTCTCGATTCATGCCAACCCAAGAGACACTTTCGGAGATACTTGTAGTGCACATTTATAATCATCCAGTTACATTGTGACATTTGATACACCCAAATCATTTATACGGTAGCCGGGATTTGCACAATCTCAAGGTCTAAGGAAATGATACTTGACATTAGAAAAGTTGTAGCAGACGAACTACAAGATCTCGTGCTATGCTTATGATTGGGTTGTGTCCATCACATAATTCTCCTAATGATGTGATCCCATTATCAATGACATCCAATGTCCATGGTCAGGAAACCATGACCATCTATTGATCAACGAGCTAATCAACTAGAGGCTCACTAGGGACAGGGTGTGGTCTATGTATTCACATATGTATTACGGTTTTCGGTTAATACAATTATAGCATGAACAATATAGAATTATCATGAACAAGGAAATATAATAATAAACATTTTATTATTGCCTCTAGGTCATATTTCCAACAGTCTCCCACTTGCACTAGAGTCAATAATCTAGTTACATTGTGATAAATCGAACACCTATAGAGTTCTGGTGCTGATCAGGTTTTGCTCATGGAAGAGGTTTAGTCAACGAATCTGCGACATTGAGATCCATATGTACTTTACAAACATCTATATCTCCATCCTGAATGTAACCACAAATTGAGTTGAAGCGGCGCTTGATGTGCTTGGTCTTCTTGGGAAACTTGGGCTCCTTGGCAATGGCAATAGCTCCACTGTTGTCACACAATAGAGTCATCGGGCCCAATGCATTGGGAATCACTCCTAGGTCGGTGATGAACTCCTGCATCCAGACTCCTTCCTGATCTGCTTCCGAAGCAGCTATGTACTCCTCTTCGCATGTAGAAGACGCCATGACGCTTTATTTGCAACTGCACGAGCTGACTGCCCCACCATTCAAAATATACACGTATCCGGTTTGTGACTTGGAGTCATATGTATCTATGTCGAAGCTAGCATCGGTGTAACCCTTTACAACGAGCACTTCGGCACCTTCATAAATGAGAAACATATCTTTAGTCCTTCTCATGTACTTAAGAATATTCTTGACCGCTGTCCAGTGTTCCATTCCGAGATCACTTTGGTACCTCCCTACCAAACTTATGGCAAGGTTCACATCAGGTCTGGTACACAACATGGCATACATAATAGAGCCTATGGCTGAGGCATAGGGGATGAGACTCATCTTTTCTCTATCTTCTGCACAGGCGGGGCATTGAGCTCTCCTCAATCCCACACCTTGCAATAAAGGCAAGATCCCCTTCTTGGACTAATCCATATTGAACTTCTTCACTATCTTGTAAAGGTATGTGCTTTGTGAAAGACCAATGAGGCGTCTCGATCTATCTCTATAGATCTTGATGCCTAATATGTAAGCAGATTCTCCAAGGTCCTTCATTGAAAAACACTTATTCAAGTAGGCCTTTATGCTTTCCAAAAGTTCTATATCATTTCCCATCAACAATATGTTGTCCACATATAAAATGAGAAATGCTACAGAGCTCCCACTCACTTTCTTGTAAATACAGGCTTCTCCATAAGTTTGTATAAACCCAAACACTTTGATCACCTCATTAAAGAAAATGTTCCAACTCCGAGATGCTTGCACCTGCCCATAGATGGAGCGATGGAGCTTGCATGCCTTGTCAGCATTCTTAGGATCGACAAAACCTTCTGGCTGCATCATATACAATTCTTCCTTAAGGAAACGGTTAAGGAATGCCCTTTTGGCGTCCATTTGCCATATCTCATAATCATAAAATGCGACAATTGCTAACATGATTCGGATCGACTTCAGCATCGCTATGGGTAAAAAAGTCTCATCGTAGTGAACTCCTTGAACTTGTTGATAACCCTTAGCGACAAGCTGAACCTTATATACGGTCACATTACCGTCTGCGTCAGTCTTCTTCTTAAAGATCCATTTATTTTCTATGGCTTGCCTACTATCAGGCTAGTCCACCAAAGTCCATACTTTGTTCTCATACATGGATCCTATCTCGGATTTCATGGCTTCAAGCCATTTGTTGGAATCCGGGCCCGCCATGGCTTCTTCATAATTCAAAGGTTCACCATTGTCTAACAACATGATTTCCAGGACAGAGTTGCCATACCACTCTCGTGAGGAACGTGTCCTCGTGGACCTACGAAGTTCGGTAGTAACTTGATCTGACGTTTCATGATCATCATCATTAACTTCCTCTCTAGTAGGTGCAGGTACCACAGAAACATTTTCCTGCGCTGCACTACTCTCCGGTTCGAGATGGGTACAATCACCTCAGCAAGTTCTACTTTCCTCCCACTTACCTCTTTCGATAGAAACTCTTTCTCTCTAAAGGATCCATTCTTGGCAACAAAGATGTTGCCTTCGGATCTGAGATAGAAGGAATACCCAATAGTTTCCTTAGGGTATCCTATGAAGACACACTTTTCCGATTTGGGTTCGAGCTTTTCAGGTTGAAGTTTCTTGACATAAGCATCGCATCCCAAAACTTTTATAAACGACAACTTAGGTTTCTTCCAAAACCATAATTCATACGGTGTCGTCTGAGCGGATTTAGACGGTGCCCTATTTAAAGTGAATGCGGTAGTCTCTAATGGATATCCCCAAAATGATAGCGGTAAATCAGTAAAGGACATCATAGATCGCACCATATCGAATAGAGTGTGATTACGATGTTCGGACACACCATTACACTGAGGTGTGCCACGCGACGTGAGTTGTGAAACAATTCCACATTTCCTTAAGTGCGTGCCAAACTGGTGACTCAAATATTCTCCTCCAAGATCAGACTGTAAGAACTTTACTTTCTTGTCACGTTGATTCTTAACCTCACTCTTAAATTCTTTGAACCTTTCAAAGGTCTCAGACTTGTGTTTCATTAAGTAGACATACCCATATCTGCTTAAGTCATTAGTGAGGGTGAGAACATAACGATAGCCACCGCGAGCCTCAATGCTCATTAGACCGCATACATCGATATGTATTATTTCCAACAAGTTGGTTGCTCGCTCCACTGTTCCGGAGAACGGAGTCTTAACCATCTTTCCCATGAGGCATGGTTCGCACATGCCAAATGATTCATAATCAAGTGACAAAAGTCCATCTACATGGAGTTTCTTCATGTGTTTGACACCAATATGATCAAGGCGGCAGTGCCACAAGTATGTGGGACTATCATTATGAGCCTTACATCATTTGGTATTCAAACTATGAATATGTGTAAGAATAAACCATTGACCAGCGGGGCATGACCATAAAACATATCTCTCATATAAAGAGAACAACCATTATGCTCAGATTTAAATGAGTAGCCATCTCACATCAAATGAGATCCAGATACAATGTTCATGTTCAAAGCTAGTACTAAATAACAATTATTGAGGTTTAAAACTAATCCTAAAGGTAGATGTAGAGGTAGCATGCCGACGGCGATCACATCGACCTTGGAAGCATTCCCGGAATGCATTGTCACCTCGTCCTTCGCTAGTCTCCGCTTATTCCGTTGTTCCTGTTTTGAGTTGCAAATGTGAGAAATCGCACCGGTATCAAATACCCAGGAGCTACTACGAGCGCTGGTAAGGTACACATCAATAACATGTATATCATATATACCTTTGACGTTGCCGACTTTCTTATCCGCTAAGTACTTGGGGCAGTTCCTCTTCCAGTGATCGGTTCCCTTGCAATAATAGCACACATTCTCTGGCTTGGGTCCATTCTTGCGCTTCTTCCCGGCAACTGATTTACTGGGCAGAACAACTGCTTTGCCGGCCTTCTTGAAGTTCTTCTTACCCTTGCCTTTCTTGAAACTGGTGGTCTTATTCACCATCAACACTTGACGTTCCTTTTTGATCTCCACCTTCGCTGATTTCAGCATCGAATATAACTCGGGAATGGACTTCTCCATCCCTTGCATATTGTAGTTCAACACAAAGCTCGTGTAGCTAGGTGGAAGCGACTAGAGGATTCTGTCAATAACCATGTAATCCGGAAGATTAACTCCCAGCTGAGACAAGCGGTTGTGCAACCCACACATTTTGAGTATGTGCTCGCTGACATAACTATTCTCCCCCATCTTACAACTGAAGAACTTGTCAGAGACTTCATATCTCATGACCCGGGCATGAGCTTGGAAAACCATTCTTAGCTCTTGGAACATCTCATATTCTCCGTGTTGCTCAAAACGCTTTTGGAGCCCCGGTTCTCAGCTGTAAAGCATGCCGCACTGAACCAGGGAGTAATCATCACTACGCGACTGCCAGACGTTCATAACATCTTGAGTTGCTGGGAAAATGGGTGTGTCACCTGCAATGCATCAAGGACATATGTTTTCTTGGAAGCTATGAGGATGAGCCTCAAGTCACGGACCCAGTCCGTATAGTTGCTTCCATCGTATTTCAGCTTAGTTTTCTCTAGGAACGCGTTGAAGTTGAGGGCAACATTAGCGTGGGCCATTGGATCCATAAGATAGATTGTAAAGACAATCTTTACACTAAGTTCATGATAATTAAGTTCATCGAATCAAATTATTTAATGAACTCCCACTTAGATAGACATCCCTCTAGTCATCTAAGTGATACATGATCCATATTGACTAGGCTGTGTCCGATCATCACGTGAGACAGAATAGTCGTCAATGGTGAACATCTCCATGTTGATCGCATCTACTATACGACTCATGTTCGACCTTTCGCTCTATCGTGTTCCGAGGCCATGTTTGTACTTGCTAGGATCATCAAGTCAACCAAAGTGTTTCACCTGTGTAAATCGGGCTTACCCCATTGTATGGGACCGTTAGAATCTATCACACCCGATCATCACGTGATGCTTCGAAACAATGATCCTTCGCAACGGCGCACACTTAAGGGGAACACATTTCTTGAAATTTTAGTGAGGGATCATCTTATTTATGCCGCCGTCATTCTAAGCAAATAATATGTAGAATCATGATAAGAATCACATGCAAATCATAAACTGACATGATATGGCCAATATCATCTTGCGCCTGAGATCTCCATCTTCAGGGCGTGGCATGATCACCATCATCACCGACACGACACCATGATCTCCATCATCGTGTCTTCATCAAGTTGTCTCGCCAACGATTACTTCTACTACTATAGCTAACGATTAGCAATAAAGTAAAGTAATTACATGGCATTTTTGATTGACACGCAGGTCATACAATAAATTAAGACAACTCCTATGGCTCCTGTCGGTTGTCATACTCATCGACATGCAAGTCGTGATTCCTATTACAAGAACATGATCAATATCATACATCACATATATTTCATCGCATCCTTTTGTCCATATCACATCACATAGCATACCATGTAAAAACAAGTTAGACCTCCTCTAATTGTTGTTGCAAGTTTTACGTGGCTGCTATGGGTTTCTAGCAATAACGTTTCTTACCTACGTAACAGCCACAACGGTGATATGCCAATTGCTATTTACCCTTCATAAGGACCCTCTTGATCGAATCCGGTCCGACTAAAGTGGGAGAGACAGACACCCGCTAGCCACCTTATGCAGCAAGTGCATGTCAAGCGGTGGAACCAGTCTCACGTAAGCGTACGTGTAAAGTCATTCCAGGCCGCTTCATCCCACAATGTCGCTGAATCAAGATAGGACTAGTAACGGTAAGCAAACTGACCAAATCATCGCCCACAACTACTTGTGTTCTACTCGTGCATAGAATCTATGCATAGACCTAGCTCATGATGCCACTGTTGGGGAACGTAGTAATAATTCAAAAAAAATCGTACATGTCACTAAGATCAATCTAGGAGATGCTAGCAACCAGAGAGAGAGAGAGAGTGCATCTTCATACCCTTGAAGATCGCTAAGAGGAAGCATTGCAAAGAACGCGGTTGATGAAGTCATACTCGCGGCGATTCAAATCACGGAAGATCCGATTAAGCACCGAACGAACGTCGCCTCCACGTTCAACACACGTACAGCCCGGGGACGTCTCCTCCTTCTTGATCCTGCAAGGGGGGAGGAGAATTTGAGGGAGAGCTCCGGCTGCATGATGGCGTGGTGGCGGTGGAGCTCGTAGTGCTCACGCAGAGCTTCGCTAAGCACTACGTAGGAGGAGGAGGTGTAGGAGGGGGAGGACTGCATCAGGAGCAAGGGGTAAGCTCCCATGCGCCTCACCAATATATATAGGGGTGGAGGGGCTGGTTTCTTTCCCTCCAAGTCCATTGGGGCATTGGCAAAGGTGGGATGAAAGAAATCCCATTATTTCCCTTCCCCACCGATTGTTATCCCCCTTCTTTAGGGATCTTGATCTTATCCCTTCGGGATATGATCTTATTCCTTATAAGGGGGGATCTTGGTGAGCCTTGACCAGGGGTGTGCGGCCTTACCCCCACTGCCCACATTCATGTGGGTGCCCTATGCAGGTGGGCCCCACTCTAGAACCTTCTAGAACCTTCCCGGTACAATACCGAAAAATCCCGAATATTTTCCGGTTGCCAAAATAGGACTTCCTATATATAAATATTTACCTCCGGACCATTCTGGAACTCCTCTGACATTCGGGATCTCATCCGAGACTCCAAACCACTTTAGGTAACCACATACAATTCCCATTACAACTCTAGCATCACTGAACCTTAAGTGTGTAGACCCTACGGGTTCGGGAACCATGCACACATGACCCAGACACCTCTCCGGCCAATAACCAACAGCGTGATCTGGATACCCATATTGGCTCCCACATGTTCCACGATGATCTCGTAGGATGAACCATGATGTCGGGGATTCAGTTAATCATGTATACAATTCCCTTTGTCCATTGGTATGTTACTTGCCCGAGATTCGATCGTCGGTATCCCTATACCTTGTTCAATCTCATTACCGACAAGTCTCTTTACTCGTTCCGTAACACATTATCCCATGATTAACTCCTTAGTCACATTGAGCTCATTATTATGCTGTATTACCGAGTGGGCCCAGAGATACCTCTCCGTCACACGGAGTGACAAATCCGAGTGTCGATTCGTGCCAACCCAACAAACACTTTCGGAGATACCTGTAGTGCACCTTTATAGTCACCAAGTTACGTTGTGACGTTTGATACACCCAAATCATTCCTATGGTATCCGGAAGTTGCACAATCTCATGGTCTAAGGAAATGACACTTGACATTAGAAAATCTCTAGAAGACGAACTACACGATTTTGTGCTATGCTTAGGATTGGGTCTTGTCCATCACATCATTCTCCTAATGATGTGATCCCGTTATCAACGACATCCAGTGTCCATGGTCAGGAAACCATGAACATCTATTGATCAGAGAGCTAGTCAACTAGAGGCTCACTAGGGACTTGGTGTGGTCTATGTATTCACACATGTATTATAGTTTTCGGTTAATACAGTTATAGCGTGAATAATAGACAATTATCATGAACAAGGAAATATAATAATAACCATTTTATTATTGCCTCTAGGGCATATTTTCAACACGCCCAACCCGCCAAGCATTAGGTGAGACGGTGTCGTGCTTTTGTTGGCTTTACGCACGGGGTCAATCTATTGGATGAGCCAGCGACTGAAGGAGATACCCCTGTTAACTCTGACGGCGAGTCATCCATGGGGGTCACGGATTCGATCCGCCCTCTCTATGAGGGGAGGCTCGAGGGCCTAACCGAGGCGGCGATTTCTGAGGGTCCACAAGAGTCGAATCACCAGGTCGCCATCTACATGGCAGGAGCAGCGGCGACTTAGAATCAGGTAGCTACGACAACCACCAATGGGGCCAGCGGATCGGGCAAGATACCAACCCAAGCCATGACTGATATAATGGTCGAGCTGTCCAAGCTTATGGCATCGCTGTCACTACGGAGAATCAATAAGAAATCAATGCTGAGCTAGCAAAGTTACGGGAAGAGGTGGCCAAGATTCAGCGCGAGATTGATGCTGAGAATACCCAGATGGCGTGTCAGCAAGATAGGATCAACGAGGAAGTAGAAAGTTTGAAGGTCGAGGCGCGGTGGCTTGAGCGTCAACGGATCGCTTCCAAGGCGGTTCATCAGAGGAGGCATGAGAGTCAATTTCCGACCGATCTTAACCCTACCCTTCTATTTGACAGCCCATGCACTCCTGGAGGAGAGCATAACCCGCCTTGGCACACTAATCAGTGGGTCGAGCCGGCCCTGCCGCCGTGAATCTAGTAGCCGGCTGAGTCAATGCTGTAACATTTTCAGACACCATAGGGTCACTTCTCCAATCCCGTCGACAATGTATTGGATGCGACTCACAACTTGGAGTCTCTCCCCATTCACGGAAACACCCTACTTGAGGTGGAACCGAGGAACGCCATCGAGATGCTAAAGACGGCGATGGTTCAACCTGCGCAATTCTCCCACACTCGTGATCGATTGCACTCCATGCCCCATGCGAGCCACACCAAGAGTCTCCACGACGATCCCCTGGCAGTTTCCAGTAGCAATCACCGACAATGGCCTCAAGCCAACCCACCCGGACGACCCATGTCGAATGCTCATGCACTCATGGATGCGGCCCAAGCCACCTGACAGGCAGAGGTAGCAGACGTGGCAGCTGGTCAGGGGCATCCGTCTTATGCACAACCCCCGCGTGCGTATGGCGGGTCAGGAGGAAGGTGTTTGTCACCCGCCCTTCACAATGAATGCATGCCTAGAGATTTAAAGGGCCCTCGCAAGGTGCCCAACTACACACGTGATCTTGAGCTAGACACGTGGGTTGAGCGTTATGAGCTTGCTATGGATATGCTTGACGTTAATCATGTTGTATGTGCCAAGTATTTCACAATGATGTTGGAAGGGCGAGCGTGCACAAGGTTAAAGAATTTGCCACCCAATTCTATAAATACTTGGGCGGAGTTGAAGGAGTGTGTTGTTAAAAACTTCCGAGGAACCTGTAAACACCCAATGACCATTGTGGATCTGCAACATTGTGTTCAACGCATGGATGAGTCGGCCCATCACTGGACACGGCAGGTTGCGGAGATTATTCACTCGTCAGATGGCATCACGGAGGCTCAAGCTTTGTTGATCCTGGAGAAAAACTGTCACTTCCAACCGCTAGTGTTGAAGGTTGGGCGACTTAAAAGAAAAGTGTAGGATATGGGCGAGTTAATGGACACCCTCACCAGATATGTCGAGTCAGATGGCACGAAAGATCCCGGCTTAGATGATGATAAAACCAATGAAGTCAAGAAAGGAGACGTAACCAGGCGTTATTCTCAAGCTCAAGGGCACAATGGTAACCCAGGAGGTCAAGGAAGGAAAAGGCAACAAGATGGCACATCAGATTTCATCGCCAATACCAACACCAGGCCTAGGAATCAACATTAGAATACTGGTCGGCATTGAGGCATTAGTGGGAGAATACTGGTGACAAAATAATGGCGGTGGACCGCATCCAGGCAAAGGTAACCAACAGTACAACGGTCAGGACGGTTTTCAGCAGGAAAACAACTCGGGTGGTTCCCAATAGCAGAACAACCAGGATGGCTTTCGCAGTAATCCCAAGCAGTTGAATAGTTTGCAGTACCATGCTCTTACCACCAACACTTACAAAAGGGATAAGAAGGTCAAACAAAGAGCTATATACATGGTTGAGCCGGCGGTTCCCAGATATCTCAATTGGTCTGAGCAGCCTATCACGTGGAGCATAGAAGATCACCCACCCCGGGTTAACAACCTTGGTGACTTAGCACCGGTGGTGGCACCGCAAGTTGGGGGCTACACTCTCTCCAAGGTTCTCATGAATGGTGGAAGCAGCATCAACATCCTATACTATCATACTTTCCGGAGGATAATTTTTCTCAAGGCAACTTGATGCCTTCAACCACGGTTTTCCACGGCATTGTTCCGGGCAAGTCGGCTTATCCGGTTGGGCAGATCAACTTAAATGTCGCTTTTGGCACCAAGTCCAATTGTAGGAGCGAAGCTCTAATGTTCGGGGTGGTCAAGATCAAGAGTCCTTATCATGCACTATTTGGCCGGCCGGCTTCCGCTCGTTTCATGGCCCGGCCGTGTTATGTGTACCTCAAGCTCAAAATGTCGGGCCCTAAAAGTACCATCACAGTCAATGGGGACCGAAAGATAGCACAGGAGTGCAAAGAAAGGAATGCTGCTTATGCTGAGTTGGCTTGCGCTGGTGAAGAGTTGAAGTTTCATGAAGCCAATATTGACCCGGCTGACATGACTCCGCTCAAGAAACCCACCGTTGATTTTGAGCCGCCTCTCAAGTTGAAGCCGACAAATGACACAAAACAGGTTGACTTTACTCCGGGCGACTCTTCTAAGCAATTTACTATTGGAACGGGTCTGGATCCCAAATAGGAAAGCACGCTCATCGAATTCATCCGTGAGAATTGGGACATCTTTGCATGGAAACCTTCTAACATGGGAGGAGTACCGAGAGAATTCGCTGAGCCCCATCTCAATATGGATCCTAAGATGAAGTCGGTTCATCAGTACCTCCGTTGTTTTAACATGAGAGATGCAAAACAATTGGGGAAGAAGTCGCGCGGCTCTTAGCTGTCGGGTTCATCATGGAAGTTTTCTTCCAGAGTGGCTCGCTAATCCGGTCCTGGTTCTCAAGAAGAACGACACTTTTCGTATGTGCATTGACTATACAGATCTCAACAAAGCTTGTCCAAAAGATCCTTTCGCCCTCCCTCTTATCGATCAAATCATTGACTCCACGGCGGGTTGCGAGTGTTTGTGTTTTCCGGATGCATACTCTGGTTACCACCAGATCAAGATGGCCAAGGAGGATCAGGAGAAAACAGCTTTCATAACCCCCTTTGATGTTTTCTGCTATGTCTCCATGCATTTTGGGCTTAAGAGCACGGGGGCGACTTATCAGCGTTGCATTCAAAACTGTTTGCACAATCAGATTGGGCGGAATGTTCACGCCTATGTTGATGATATAGTGGTGAAATCCGAGAAGAAAGAGACACTTCTGGATAATCTCAAGGAGACGTTTGACGACCTCTGCGTGTATCAGATGAAGCTTAACCCGACTAAGTGTGTTTTTCGTGTTCCTGCAGGCAAGTTATTCGGTTTCCCCGTGTCAAACGAGGTATTGAAGCTAACCTGAACAAAATTAAGGCCATCACCTCGCTGGGTAAGCCGGCCAACATCAACCAGGTTCAGCGTATGGCAGGTCGTATTGCGTCATTGAGCCGCTTCATAAGATGCCTTGGCGAGAAGGCCATCCCCCTTTACCAGTTTGTGTGGACTGACACAACCAATGAAGCTTTTGAAGCCCTCAAGAAGCAACTAGCTGAGCCGCCTGTATTGGCCACCAGGACTGATAAGGAGCCTATGCTCCTTTGCATTGCTGCTAATTCGAAGGCAGTAATTGTGGCGGTGGTTGTTGAGCACAAGGAAGAGGGCAAAGAATATCCGGTTCATCGGCCGGTGTATTTTGTTGGCGAGTTGTTGACTCGGTACCCGCATTGGCAGAAGCTGGTCTTTGGGATCTTTATGGCAAGCCGGAAGCTAAAGCATTATTTCAGGAGCATCCATCATTGTGGTTAGTTCAACACCACTCGGGGACATCATATAGAATCCTGAAGCTACTGGGCAGATTGCTAAATGGATGATCGAGGTTGGTCCCCACCATGTGAAATATATGACATGCACCACTATCAAGTCTCAAGCCTTGGTGGATTTCATCAATGAATGGACCGAGTTATAGATTCCAGAAGATATGCCTGACCACACGTACTCGACTATCCTCTTTGACGGGTCTAGACAGTTGGAAGGCTCGAGAGCTGGCGTGGTGTTGTCTTCTCCGCTGGGTGATAGGTTTTGCTATGTCTTGTGTCTCATGTTTCCGTGTGCCAACAATGCGGCAGAGTACGAGGCTTTGCTACACGGGCTCAAGATAGCTAAGGTGATGAACCTTAGCCAGGTCAGATGCTTGGGCGATTCAAATTTGGTGGCCCAACAAGTCTCTAGAACTTGGGACTCCAAGGATCCACTGATGGTGGCTCACAGGCGTGCTGTGACTAAGGTGGCGGGTCATTTTTACGGCTACCAGGTTGATCATATTGATCGTCGTCACAATGAGGCGGTTGATACTTTTTTACGACTCGGCTCTCAACATAAGCATGTTCCTCCCAAAGTATTCTTAGATGTTTTGCATAAACCTTCAGTGAAATTGCCTTCTGAATAGGACATAGCGGTCCCTGACCCGGGGTCCCACCTGGTGGCGGCTCTCTGGGTGATTCCTGACTGGACGGTTCCTTATATGGCTTATCTAGCTCGGTACGAGTTACTAGCTGATAAAGTATCCGCTCATCAGATTATTCGGCGGTGCAAGTCTAAGGTCATTCATAAGGGCGAGTTGCACAAACGAAGTACCTACGGAGTCTTTCAACGATGTGCTTCCCGTGAAGAAGGATGAGAAATACTCAATGAGAAACATGCTAGCGAGTGTGGGCATCACGCTGGATCACGATCACTGGTGTAAAAGGCCTTTCGACATGGTTTCTACTGGTTGACGGCTCATGCAGACGCAGAGGACATAGTGCGCAAGTCTGATGGGTGTCAAAAGTTTGGTCGTCAAGTGCACGTTCTGGCTCAAGAATTGCGGATGATCCCAATTACATGGCCTTTTGCGGTCTGGGCCTCGATATGGTTGGCCCTTTCAAAATGTCTTCTAATAAAAAGACTCATCTGTTGGTGGCAGTTGACAAGTTTACCAAGTGGGTTGAAGCAGAACCGGTCAGCAATTGTGAAGCAGAGACATCAATCATGTTTCTCAAAAAACTGATCTTTCATTTTGGTTACCCTCAAAGTATCATCACTTATAATGGCACAAACTTATCTAAAGGTGCCATGAAGCAATTCTGCTAGAGGGAGCATATCCGGCTTGACGTATCTGCGGTGGCGCATCCACAGTCCAATGGTCAGGCGGAGCATGCTAATCAGGATATCTTGCATGGGATCAAGCCCCGGGTTATGGTCCCTTTACAACGCACTTTGGGTTGTTGGGTTGAGGAGCTTCCCTCGGTGCTTTGGAGCATCAGAACCACGCCTAACTCGTCCACTGGTTACACACCCGTTTTCCTGGTCTATGGGCCCAAGGCGGTTTTACCGAGCGATATAAGGCATGATTCGCCTAGAGTCGCTACCTATGTGGAAGAGGATAACGAATAGGCGCGTCAGGATTCTTTGGATGCTTTGGAGGAGGAGTCCGATTTGACTGCAGCATAGTCCACAATTTATCAACAAGACCTGCATCGTTATCACAGCCGCAGGGTCAAGAGTCGGATTTTTCAAAAAGGCGACTTGGTGCTTCGATTTATTCATGATCATACTGGTACGCACAAGTTGTCGCCTCCATGGGAGGGACCTTTTGTCATCAGCAAGAGTCTTCATAACGACTCCTATTATCTAATAGACCTTCGTCCAGATAAGCCAACGTCAGAGGAGGAGACGACTCGGGCGTGGAACATCGCCCACCTTTGGCCTTATTATACTTAGAGCCATTGGCTCCTTATCTATGTACATAGTTTAGTTTTTGTACTATTTGCATCACAACAATAAAGCCGGCGCCCATGAAATTCGGGGTCTTTGCCTTTTCATCTTATATAATGAGCATGAGTCTATATTGTTTCACAAGCCGCCCAAGAGGATGAGCCGCCTCCAAGGAGGTCATTCAAACATGGGAGCTATGAGTATCAAAGAGGATAAGCCGCCATGTTGCACTCATTCAAACATGGATACTGGTAAGCCAAAGAGGACCAAAAGTTGCCATGATGCACGGTTCAAACATAGGCGCCAAGTTATGTTCTTGAGAATTAAGCCGGCTTAGTTGGGGGCTACTAGTCCCTAGGTTTTTTTGGAGTAAGAGTGTAAGCTTATGCAATCCTATGCTTGGCTTTTCCTTGATCATAGGTCACTTGGGGGCTTCCAACTAACCGAGTTCAGCCTTAATACCCTCTTGGCTAGCGAAAAATTAATGCATTACAATGGTTATACTAGACTGTATGGTTTGTGACTTGTCCTATATGCCCTGTGTACTCTTGGCGAGTCAATCCGATCTTGGACCCTGAACTTCCCTACGTTAAAACATGAGGTGCTTGTGAGAGCCAACATATGGAAAAGAGACAAACCATGGGTTCACAGAATCTGCTTCACTGAAGCTTGACTTGAGCCTGATCAGCCAATCTAAATTATGAAGGTTATTGCACAAACCTCTTTGGGTACGACTAGAGCCTCGCAAGCCCGTCTACCCACCGAGACTCAATGAGCCGACTTATTTATGAAAATCACATATACTGTATGGTGTCATCTTTTTCAGATAAGGATTCAATACTCTTACCAGCTCATATGAAGCATGATGGCCATGAAGTATTTCTAAATAAAGAGGAAAGTCAAATTGCAAAGCAGTGACAACCAGAAGGGCGGCTTATATTACCAAGGTGATGCCAAAAAAACTTCAGCATTGATACAGGTATCGTGTGAAGATCACAAGTTTTTTCTAAACTATTACATGGCTCAAAGGGCCAAAGTTTCTTTGCCATATTAACCCGGGGGGTAGATCCTCCGGGTTAGCACTTTTTCGGTATAATTTTCAGGGGACACTGTGATTAAGAAGCTTTTGGGTTATCCTGCACTGAGCCTTCGGCGTCTTGAATCTATAAGTCGCCCATGTGAAAATTGCAATTGATTAAGTCATGGAATTCAGCTTCCTCAGTCAAGATGGTTGACAGGTCAGCATCGGGGGCAAAGAGGTGCTTACGGCGTTGCGGAGTCAGGTCCAGAACTTCAAAAGTAGGAGGCGGCACATGTTGATTGCTCTCGTCATAAGCCGCCTGATACTTGTATAAATCAAGACCTTGTGCAAGTTGACTCGTTCCTGGATGAATCGCCTTCATGCAACGGACATAGTCGTCTTGAGTAAACTCAGACCCGTCATCTTTGTACTCGGGGAACCCGCCAGCTATCTCCTCCGGCTTCAGTTCTGGCACATATGCCAAACACCGACTCATGATAGTAATTAACCCCTTTCTAGCGGCTGATTTCTTCAGCTCTTGAATTTGTTTCGGCAAAGTGGAAAGGCATCTTAGCATCTCCTTGATGAACTTCACAGGCTCTTTGTCACCCATGACGGCTTTAATGGTGAATAATCCGCTCGCATAAAGTTGCTCTATTAAGGTGTACAGTGCCTTCAACTTCAGTACACAGTCATCTTGAAGATTGGCAGATCGAGGGCCTGCAATGAAGGTCTACATCTATAAGCTGCCTCGTGGATCTTTATTCTATTAAAATTAAAATGGACAATATCATATACAAGTACTTACCAAATAGAGCAGTGGCCATTCTAGAGATATGTTATTTCAGCCCGATCAGTTCTTTAGTAACACGTTCCAGCAGTTTTTTGGTGATTTCAACACGTTTCAACAAGGCGGCTTTGTTAGCTTTGCCGTCTCTTCATATAATGTATGATCAGATTTGATTTTCTCCATTTCTGTCAAGGCGATTTGAAGTTTTCCTTCAGGTTCAGCTATGGCATCTTGCTGCTGTGTGAGCCCCTTTTTCAAGCTAGCCATGTTTGAGTCAGCCTGACTCAGAGACTCCTATACAATTAGAGTGAGATGGACGATTATGCTTCAAACTAAGCCACCAAGACGGGTTATCCAAGATTATTCAACTTACAAAGTAGTTTTTTGTCAAGTCTGAAGCAGATTGCAAGCAATATAATTGACACGGGGGGGGGGGGCTAATGCATGATTCGTTCTTTCACATTATTAACAAGACCCGACTCATCTTTAAGAAGATGACCCGGCCCTTGGGGGCTACTGGTTGTGGTTTTCAAGATATTTTTAACAAGACCCGTCTCATCTTCAAGAAGATGACCCGGCCCTTGGGGGCTATAGGTTGAAATTCTCTGTCTATTTTGACAAGACCCGGCTCACCTTGACAAAGTTGACCCGACCCTTGGGGGGCTAATGTGAGGATATGCAAAGTAAGGTATTGAAGAACACCATACCTCGTATCTTTTCTTCATCATATTCACTAGACTAGCTTCCATATCTCGGCTCATGGAGAGGTGGTTCAGATATGCACAATGCAGTTCTTCAAAGTCAAGCTTTTCAATGTTGGGAAGCTCAAGTTTAGCTTTCCCTTTTTCCAATGTGGTCGTCGTGTTCTTGGAGGTATGCTTAGACAATACGGTGGAGATGGGTTTTGTATAACCCGTCCCATTAATGACAACTTTGTCCTCATGAGACACTACGTCTTCGATTGCCTTTGGAGGACTCGGCAGGTTAGGGTTATCTTTTTGACTCGCCACCTTGGCTACATCATCAACCTTTGGTGAATCAACTTGGACGTCAGGAAGATTGTCAACAGCATCTATATGGGTGTCAGGAAGCTCAGTACGAGCGTCTGCCAGCTCAACTTGAACTTCAGGGATAGTAGTGTTTATCGCTCCTCTTTCAGGTGCTTCTGGATTATGTGATGACCCGCCAGTTTTTCTCTTCTTGGCTTGAGCCATAAAAGACGGTGATGAATAGAAATTTAAAGACAACTTTTAGAAATACTAATAAAGAACTTAACCTTGGAGGCGAACAAGAGGTGGTAATGTTGAAACTGCTGAGTCGCCCGATGAAGGAGGTGATGCCTCATAAAATGAAACCCAACAAATTTGAGTACTCAACAAAATTTGGGTTGCTAATAAGATAGGAATAGTCAAGAAGAAAAGCACCTCATTTGGCGTTTACGACCGGTTGCTTTTTCGGGCAAACCCGCCATGAGGTCCCCTGAAGAGTTGTGGGTATGGAGCTTTAGAGTACAGGTGGCCTCCTTCAAAAGGAAATTAGGATCCAGATAAGCATCCGGGTGAGACATAGGAACTTTCCTACAGATCCGCCTTGGTAGCCTCGGGAAGGAAAGTTCTGAGTCGAAAGAAATTGAAATTGCCTCAACGTATTCATCATGGCTCTCATCATCATCATCCTAAAATGAAACGAAATACTTAGTACAGTTTGCACCAAAAAGAAGAGGGATGATAAAATATTTACCTCTGATTGATCTTCGGTGGCCTCAGACTCGCCCATAACAGATGACTCATCAATAACCACCTTTCTCTTCTTTTTCTTCCTCGAGGCGGCTTTAATCTTCTTGATTGTCGTTTTTGCTTTCCGCTTCCAGAAGGGCGAGTTCTTCTATGATAGATATTGATAAAAGGACAAGTTTGAATAGGCTTAAAGGAAAAGAAGAAGCAGGGCAAGTAATAGTAAAGGCATTTACCTCAGGAGCAAGGTTGTTGCCACAAAATGGTTTTAATCCCGTTTTGGAGCAAGCTTCTATTTACTCGCCAGACAATTTCTTCACAATATTGTTGATGTCATCCGAGTCAAGCATGATGTTGGAGAAACATTGCGGGTTGTTCAAGTCGCCATTATACTACCACATTAAAGCACCCTAGCGGCTTAAAGGCATAATCCGCCATTCGACCCAGCACTAGATCAAGTCGATTCCAGTAAGAGCATTGGCGGTTAACGCTCTACGTTTTGGCCACACGAAGGCAAGGGGATTTTCTTCTTTGGCAGTCACTGGCCCTAGATGTCTAAAGTCCATTGGGAGACGCTCCTCTATAAAGCCTAGCAAGGGGTTCTCGTTGGGTGGTGTAGTGTTTTGGCAGTAGAACCAGGTTTTTTCCCAGCCTTTTGGGTAACTAGGTAAGGTAAAGAAAGGAAATCCACATTCTCGCCGCCTTTGGATTGTGACCCCGCCCAGCTCTAAGCTAGGGCCATCAGCATATTCTCTCTGGTGGTTCAGGTAGAAGAACTTCCTAAACAGGATGACAATAGGTTCTATCTCCAAATATACCTCACAAAACACTTGGAATTGACACAGGTTGCTAACTGAGTTTGGGCCCAGGTCTTGAGGATGAAGCTTGTAAAAATGCAGGGCGTCTCAGAAAAACTTCGATCCAGGAGGTGAGAAGCCTCGTTCGAGATGGTCAGTAAAGACCACAACTTCCCCATCGGCGGGTTGTGGACATATCTCCCCCGCGGCGACTCGCCAAGCGATTACTTCCTACGCTGACACATTGCTCAAGGGTGGAGTCAGCAACCTGTGATGGCAGCTAGTCGCAATTTGAGATGTGGACATAGTGACGGTTTCAGGAAGAAAAACGAGTAGCATAAATATATTTGGCGGGTTATTTGGTTGAACAGACCTTTTGATTCGCTAAAACATCAAAGGGAGACTTATAAATATAGCTAAGGGCCGCGACAACCTAAAAGACGGGTTACACAACGATCGGGAATTTTTGGTGTTTTCTACTAAGTGTGGGACAAACACATTCCTACCGTGGTGCCTAAAGTTACAGATCTACACGTGAATCAGAAAAGGGAGTATTTATCAACCCTAGAACAATGAAGTACGGAAACAGAGCAAGCCTATCTGCAGATTTCATGAAGCATCTGAAAAACTGTATGCATATGGAGGCATTATGTCTACTATGGTTCGACGATGGAAAGGGGATCATCAATGGGTCACATGAAGGAATATTGAAGTAAATATCCATACGAAGAATTCCGACAAACTTCAGGAACTAGGATGAGCTAGCGAGAAGATCTAGAAAAAAGAAGAACAAAGGACTTACCTAATGTTGCAGATGATGGCGGAGAGATTCCGCTGTGTTGAGAAGGAGCTGTTGGGGAACGTAGTAATTTCAAAACAATTCCTACGCCATATAAGGATCTATCTATGGAGAAACTAGCAATGAGCAAAGGGGGAGAGCATCTTCATACCTTTGAAGATCGCTAAGCGGAAACATTACAATGAACGCGGTTGATGGAGTTGTACTTGCAGCGATTCAGATCGCGGTGGATTCCGATCTATGTGCCGATTCACGGCACCTCCGCGTTCAACACACGTGCAGCCCGGTGACGTATCCAACACCTTGAACCAGCAAGGAGGAAGGAGAGGTTGAGGGAGAGAGCTCTGGCAGCACGACGGCATGCTGGAGGTGGAGCTACGTGTTACTCCGGTAGGGCTTCGCTAATCTATGCGGAGGACGAGGAGAGAGAGGGTAGGGCTGCGCCAAGAGAGAGATTTCTATGTGCTCTCCAAAGGCCAAAACCCTCCACTATATATAGGAGGAGAGGGAGGAGGGTTCCCACCCTTAGGTTTCCCACCCTAAGGGTTTGCGGCAGCCCCATCTAGGGCAGGGGCGGCAGCCACGGCAAGGGAGAGGTGGGGCGGCGCCCTCTAATGGGCCTCGGGCCCATCTGCGCCAGGGTCTGCCCCCCCCCCCTTCCTACTTTGCTATGCCTTGGGCCTAAGTGGGAGGTGCACCAGTCCACTCTGGGCTGGTTCCCTTCCACCTTTTGTCCCAAGCTAGCCTTTGGGGCTGGTGGCCCCTCACGGTGGACCCCAGGAACCCTTCTGGTGGTCCCGGTAAATTACCGCTGATGCCCGAAACACTTTCGGTGTCCAAAACCCCTCATTCTATATATAAATTTTTACCTTCGGACCATTCCAGAGCTCCTCGTCACATCCGGGGTCTCATCCGGGACTCCGATCAACCTTCGGTAACCACGTACACTATTTCCCTATAACCCTAGCGTCATCGAACCTTAAGTGTGTGGACCCTACGGGTTCGGGAAACATGCATACATGACCGAGACACCTCTCTGGTCAATAACCAACATTGGGGTCCGGATATCCATGTTGTCTCCCACATGTTCCTCGATGATCTCATTGGATGAACCACGATGTCAAGGATTCAATCAATCATGTATGTAATTCCCTTTGTCTACCTGTATATAACTTGCTCGAGATTCGATCGTCGGTATCCCCATACCTTGTTCAATCTCGTTACCGGCAAGTCTCTGTACTAGTTCCGTAGTACATCATCCCGTGACTAACTCCTTAGTCACATTGAGCTCATTATGATGATGTTCTACCGAGTGGGCCCTGAGATACCTTTTCGTCACACGGAGTGACAAATCCCGGTCTCGATTCGTACCAACCCAACAGACACTTTTGGAGATACCCGTAGTGCACCTTTATAGCCACCCAGTTACGTTGTGACATTTGATGCACCCAAAGCACTCCTACGGTATCCGGGAGTTTCACAATCTTACGGTCTAAGGAAATGATACTTGACATTAGAAAAGCTTTAGCAAAAGAACAATACGATCTAGTGCTATGCTTAGGATTGGGTCTTGTCCATCACATCATTCTCCTAATGATGCGATCCCGTTATCAATGACATCCAAGGTCCATGATCAGGAAACCATGATCATCTATTGATCAACAAGCTAGCCAACTAGAGGCTCACTAGGGACACATTGTGATATATATATTCACACATGTATTACTGTTTCCGGTTAATACAATTATAGCATGAACAATACAAAATTATCATGAACAAGGAAATATGATAATAACCACTTTATTATTGCCTCTAGGGCATATTTCCAATAGTCTCCCACTTGCACTACAGTCAATAATCTAGTTACATTGTGATGAATTGAACACCCATAGCATTCTGGTGTTGATCATGTTTTGCTCGTGGAAGAGGTTTAGTCAACGGGTCTGCGTCATTCAGAACCATATGTACTTTACAAATATCAATATCTCCTTCCTGGATGTAATCCCGGATGGAGTTGAAGAGGCGCTTGATGTGCTTGGTCTTCTTGTGAAACCTGGGCTCCTTGGCTATGGCAATAGCTCCAGTGTTGTCACAGAAAAGTGTGATCGGGCCCGACGCAGTGGGAATCACTCTTAGGTCGGTGATGAACTCCTTCATCCAGATGCCTTCCTGTGCTGGTTCACAAGAAGCTATGTACTCCGCTTCACATGTAGATGTTGCCACGACGCCTTGCTTGCAGCTACACCAGCTGACTGGCCCACCATTCAAAATATACACGTATGTGGTTTGTGACTTGGAGTCATCCGGATCTGTGTCGAAGCTAGCATTGGTGTAACCCTTTACGACAAGCTCTCCGTCACCTCCATAAACGAGAAACATTTCCTTAGTCCTTTTCAGGTACTTAAGGATATTCTTGACCGCTGTCTAGTGTTCCATACTGGGATCACTTTGGTACCTCCCTACCAAACTTATGGCAAGGTTCACATCAGGTCTGGTACATAGCTTGTCATACATAATAGAGCCTACGGTTGAAGCGTAGGGGATATAACTCATCTTCTCTCTATCTGCTGCCATGGTCGGCGACTGAGTCTTACTCAATCTCATACCTTGCAAAACTGGCAAGAACCCTTTATTTGAGTTTTCCATATTGAACTTCTTCAATATCTTGTCAAGGTATGTACTTTGCGAAAGACCTATGAGGCGTTTCGATCTATCTCTATAGATCTTGATGCCTAATATGTATGTAGCTTCTCCAAGGTCCTTCATTGAAAAACTCTTGTTCAAATAGGCCTTTATGCTCTCCAATAATTCGATATCATTTCCCATCAACAATATGTCATCCACATATAATATGAGAACTGCTACAGAGCTCCCACTCACTTTCTTGAAAATACAGGCTTCGCCATAAGTATGTATAAATCCAAACGCTTTAATTACCTCATCCAAACGAATGTTCCAATTCCGAGATGCTTGCACCAGCCCATAGATGGAGCGCTAGAGCTTGCATACTTTGTCAGCACTCTTAGGATCGACAAAACCTTCCGGTTGCATCATATACAACTCTTCCTTAAGGAAACCATTAAGGAACACCGTTTTGACATCCATTTGCCAAATTTCATAATCATAAAATGCGGCAATTGCTAACATGATTCGGACGAACTTCAGCATCGCTACGGGAGAGAAAGTCTCATTGTAGTCAACTCCTTGAACTTGTCGAAAACCCATTGCGACAAGTCGAGCCTTATAGACGGTCACATTACCATCCACGTCAATCTTGTTCTTAAAGATCCATTTATTTTATATGGCTTGCCGAATATCGGGCAAGTCCACCAAAGTCCATACTTTGTTCTCATACATGGATTGTATCTCGGATTTCATGGCTTCATGCAATTTGTTCGAATTCGGGCCCGCCATCGCTTCTTCATAGTTCGAAGGTTCACAGTTGTCTAACAACATGATCTCCATCACAGGGTTCTCGTACCATTCCGGTGCGGAACGTACCCTTATGGACCTTCGTGGTTCAATAGCAACTTGATCTGAAGTTTCATGATCACCATCATTAACTTCCTCTCCAGTTGGTGTAGGCGCCACGGGAACATTTTCTCGCGCTATGCTACTCTCCGGTTCGAGAGGAAGTACAATTACCTCATCAAGTTCTACTTTCCTCCCACTTACTTGTTTCGAGAGAAACTCTTTCTCTAGAAAGGATCCGTTCTTGGCAACAAAGACTTTGCCTTCGGATCTAAGATAGAAGGTATACCCAATAGTTTCCTTAGGGTATCCTATGAAGACGCATTTTCCGCTTTGGGTTTGAGCTTCTCTGGCTGAAGTTTCTTCACATAAGCATCATAGCCCCAAACTTTCAGAAACGACAACTTAGGTTTCTTGCCAAACCATAATTCATACGGTGTCGTATCAACGGATTTAGACGGTGCCCTATTTAAAGTGAATGTTGCGGTTTCCAGTGTGTATCCCCAAAATAATAGCGGTAAGTCGATAAGAGACATCACAGAATGCACCATATCCAATAAAGTGTGATTACGACATTCAGACACACCGTTACACTGCGATGTGCCAGGCGGCGTGAGTTGTGAAACAATTCCACATTTCCTTAGGTTTGTGCCAAACTCATGACTCAAATATTCTCCTCCACGATCAGATCGTAGACACTTTATTTTCTTGTCACGTTGATTCTCAACCTCACTCTGAAATTCTTTGAACTTTTCAAATGTTCCAGACTTGTGCTTTAGTAAGTAGACATACCCATATCTACTTAAATCATCGGTGAGGGTGAGAACATAACGATAGCCACTGCGAGCTTCAACGTTCATTGGACCGCATACATCGGTATGTATTATTTCCAATAAGTTGGTCGTTCGCTCCATTATTCCAGAGAATGGAGTCTTGGTCATCTTGCCCATGAGGCGCGTCTCGCATGTGTCAAATGATTCAAAATCAAGAGACTCCAAAAGGCCATCAGTATAGAGTTTCTTCATGCGCTTGACACCGATATGACCAAGGTGGCAGTGCCACAAGTATGTCAGACTATCATTATCAACCTTTCATCTTTTGGTACTCACACTATGAATATGTGTAACATCACGATCGAGATTCATCAAGAATAAATCATTGACCAGCCGGGCATGACCCTAGAACATATCACTCATATAAATAGAACAACCATTATTCTGTGATTTAAATGAGTAGCCATCTCGCATCAAGCAAGATCCGGATACAATGTTCATGCTTAAATTTGGTACTAAATAACAATTATTAAGGTTCAAAACTAATCCCGAAGGTAGATATAGAGGTAGCGTGCCAACGACGATCAAATCGACCTTGGAACCATTCCCGACGCGCATCGTCACCTCATCCTTAGCGAGGCTTCGCTTATTCCGCAGTTCCTACTTTGAGTTACAAATGTGAGCAACAGCACCGGTATCAAATACCGAGGAGCTACTACGAGCTCTGGTAAGGTACACATCAATAACAAGTATATCACATATACCTTTGATGTTGCCGGCCTTCTTGTCCACTAAGTACTTGGGGCAGTTCCGCTTCCAGTGAGCGGTTCTCTTGCAATAGTAGCACTCAGTCTCAAGCTTGGGTCCAGTCTTTTCCTTCTTCCCGGCAACTAGCTTACCGGGCGCGGCAACAGGTTTGTCGTCTTTCTTGAAGTTTTTCTTACCCTTACCTTTCTTGAAACTGGTGGTCTTATTGACCATCAACACTTGATGCTCTTTCTTGATTTCTACCTTTGCAGATTTCAACATTGAGTACAACTCGGGAATGATCTTCTCCATCCCTTGCATGTTGTAGTTCATCACAAAGCTGTTGTAGCTTGGTGGAAGCGACTGGAGGATTCTTTCAATGACCGCATAATCCGGAAGTTTGACTCCAAGCTGAGTCAGACAACCGTGCTACTCACACATTCTGAGTATATGCTCAATGACAGAACTATTCTCCTCCATCTTACAGCTAAAGAACTTGTCGGAGACCTCATATCTTTCAACCCAGGCATGAGCTTGACAAACTAGTTTCAGCTCCTGGAACATCTCATATGCTCTGTGTTGCTCAAAACGCCTTTGGAGCCCCGGTTCTAAACTGTATAGCATGCCGCACTGAACCACAGAGTAGTCATCACTCCACGCCTGCCAGGAGTTCTGAACGTCCTGGGCTGCCGGGGCAGCGGGAGGATCACCTAGCGGTGCATCAAGGACATAAGCCTCCTTGGATGCAAGAGGATGAGCTTTAAGTTACGGACCCAGTCCACATAGTTGCTGCCATCATCTTTCAGCTTTGTTTTCTCTAGGAACGTGTTGAAATTGAGGTTGACACGTGCGTTGGCCATTGGATCTACAATATTTGTACAGACAACTTTTAGACTAAGTTCATGATAATTAAGTTCATCTAATCAAATTATATATGAACTCCCACTTACATCGACATCCCTCCAGCCATCCAAGTGTGACATGATCCACTCGACTAGCCCGTGTCCGATCATCACGTGAGGCGGATTAGTCATCGATGGTTAGCATCTCCATGCTGATCGTATCAACCATACAACTCATCTTCAACCTTTCGGTCTCCTGTATTCGAGGCCGTGTCTGTACATTCTAGGCTCGTCGAGTCAACCTAAGTGTTACGCGTGTGTAAATCTGGCTTACACCTATTGTATGCGAACGTTAGAACCTATCACACCCGATCATCACGTGGTGCTTCGAGACAACGATCCTTCGCAATGGTGCACACTTAGGGGAATACCTTTCTCTAAATTTTATGAGGGATCATCTTATTAAGCTACCGTCGTTCTAAGCAATAAGATGAAAACATAATAAACATCACATGCAATCATATAGTGACATGATATGGCCATTATCATCTTTGCTCCTTTGATCTCCATCTTCGAGGCATCGCATGATCATCATCGTCACCGGCATGACACCATGATCTCCATAATCATGATCTCCATCATCGTGTCTCCATGAAGTTGTCATGCCAATTATTACTTCTACTACTATAGCTAACCGTTAGCAGTAAAGTAAAGTAATAAACACATGGCGTTGCATCTCATACAATAAATTAAGACAACTCCTATGGCTCCTACCGGTTGTCAAACTCATCGACATGCAAGTCGTGAATCGTATTACAAGAACATGCTCAATCTCATACATCACACGTGTAACATCACATCCTTTTGGCCATATCACATCACATAGCAAACCCTGCAAAAACAAGTTAGACGTCCTTTAATTGTTGTTGCAAGTTTTACGTGGCTGGTTGGGTTTCTAGCAAGAACGCTATATTACCTACGTGACAGCCACAACGCTGATATGCCAAAGCTATTTACCCTTCATAAGGACCCTTTTCATCAAATCCAATCCGACTAAAGTGGGAGAGACAGACACCCGCTAGCCACCTTATGCACTAAGTGTGTGTCAGGCGGTGGAACCAGTCTCACGTAAGCGTACGTGTAAAGTCGGTTTGGGCCGCTTCATCCCACAATACCGCCGGAAAAAGATAAGGCTAGTAATGGCAAGCAATTGACAAAATTAGCGCCCACAACTTTTGAGTTCTACTCGTACATAGAATCTACACATAGAACCTTGGCTCGGATGCCACTGTTAGGGAACGTAGTAATTTCAAAAAAAATCCTACACCATACAAGGATCTATCTATGAGGAAACCAGCAACAAGCAAAGGGGGAGAGAATCTTCATACCTTTGAAGATCGCTAAGCGGAAGCGTTACAATGAACGCGGTTGATGCAGTCGTACTCGCAGTGATTCAGATCGCGGTGGATTCCGATCTATGTGCCGAATCACGACACCTCCGCGTTCAACACACGTGCAGCCCGGTGACGTCTCCAACACCTTGAACCAGCAAGGAGGAAGGAGAGGTTGAGGGAGAAATCTCTGGCAGCACAACGGCGTGGTGGCAGAGGAGCTACGTGGTACTCCAGCAGGGCTTCACCAAGCTATGCGGAGGACGATGACAGAGAGGGGTAGGGCTGCGCCAAGAGAGAGAGTTTTTTGTGTTTTCCAAAGGCCAAAACCCTCCACTATATATAGCAGGAGAGGGAGTAGGGTGCCCACCCTTAGGGTTTCCACCCTAAGGGATGCAGTAGCCCCATCTAGGGCAGGGGGCTGTGGCCAGGGCAAGGGAGAGGTGGGGCGGCGCCCTTTGATGGGCCTTGGGCCCATCTGTGCCAGGGTTTGCCCCCCCCCCTCTTCCTCCTTTGTTGCACCTTGGGCCTAGGTGGGAGGGCAGTAGCCCACTCTGGGTTGGTTTCCTTCCACCTTTTGTCCCATGCTAGCCTTTGGGGCTAGTGGCAAATCCCGGTCTCGATTCGTACCAACCCAACCGACACTTTCAGAGATACCCCTAGTGCACCTTTATAGCCACCCAGTTACGTTGTGACGTTTGATGCACCCAAAGCACTCCTACGGTATCCGGGAGTTGCACAATCTCACGGTGTAAGGAAATGATACTTGACATTAGAAAAGCTTTAGCACACGAACAACACGATCTACTGCTATGCTTAGGATTGGGTCTTGTCCATCACATCATTCTCCTAATGATGTGATCCCGTTATCAATGACATCCAATGTCCATGATCAGGAAACCATGATCATCTATTAATCAACGAGCTAGCCAACTAGTGGCTCACTAGGGACACATTGTGATCTATATATTCACACATGTATTATTGCTTCCGATTAATACAATTATAGCATGAACAATAGACAATTATCATGAACGAGGAAATATAATAATAACCACTTTTTTATTGCCTCTAGGGCATATTTCCAACAGGAGACATGCGATGCTTTCGTCCTGGACGCGGTCGACCGACTGCGAAGAAATGGCGGCGACGGTGCGGTAGAAGCTCGGGCTTGAGGAAGAGGAAGATATGAGGTGGCGGTGTAAAAGGTGAAAGAGGGACCCCTCATGAATATTTAAAGGCACGAAGTGGGAGTAACAACGGCAGACGCAAGAATCGAGGGGACACAATAAATTTCGGAAATGATGATGTCTGGATCTTCGGGCTGAGTGGGTAAGTCAAAAAGATCCACTCGGATGATGTCATTAAGATCCCTAAAATTGTGGGGCAGGTGGTGTCATCAATAAACAGGGCAGAGAAGCTCAAGAAGATATTGGAAGTCAACATTTCTTTTTGCCTTGAAGGGCCAATCCATGGACTATATGTGAGCCGCCAAGAATAAAAATAAGGTTTATTGACATGAATAAATCCAAGTCAATCTGGGGCCTAATGTTGGGGATGTTACCCGCCGTGTGACCCGACCTAAGAGGACGGGTCAGGTTAAATGGCGGCTCAACGGTTATGTTCAAAGTTGGGCCTTGACCCGAGACACGGAAGGCGTGAGGTGTTTTCCAACAAGAGCCGGTGGCGGCCCAAGACATGAAGATGGCGACTCAAGGACCATGAAGGAGAAGACTCGCCATAGTTTCCTTGCTTGAGGGACAAGGAGGTTTAGAAACATACCGGGTCACAGACCATAATGTGACCCAGACTCTTGTAAACATAGGGCCTCGACTTGTATATATAAAGGCAAGTCTCTAGGGCTATGGGATTAAGTTACAATCAATTGAGAGCTAGGTTACGGGAATACACACCCTTGTAATCGGTTCCACCATCAATATACACAAAGCAGGACGTAGGCTCTTACCTCCATCAGAGGGGCCGAACCTGGGTAAACTCGAATCTCGCTCCCATTCAACCCGTTTGAGTCGCCACCTAGGTGCGATGGCTCCATCACTAAGTCCTTTCACGAGAACATCTTCTCATGAACGCGTCCCGAGCCGCCCGTCAAGCAGAAATAGTGGCAGCAGTGGCAACATCGACTCAGGAGGTTCCAACTTACGCCCAGCCAGCGCCCGAGCAGAGCGAAGTCGGGTGGAAGGAACATAGGCATGTGATACGTCCATTTTGCATCATGCTTCCATGTTGATATTTATCGCTTTATGGACTGTTATATTACTTAGTGGTACCATACTTATGCCTTTTCTCTCTTATTTTGCAAGGTTTATTTGAAGAGGGAGAATACCGGCAGCTGGAATTCTGGACTGGAAAAGGAGCAAGTCTGAGTCCTCTATTTTGCGCAACTCCAAATGCCCTGAAAATCAACATGGATTTTTTGGGAATATATAAAAAATACTGGGCGAAAGAAGTGCCAGAGGGGAGCTACCAGGGGCCCACAAGCCTGGTAGCCGCCACCCCCCTGGCGGCGGCTACAGGGCTTGTGGGCACCCTGGTGGCCCACTCGCCCCCCTCTTTTGCTATATGTAAGTTTTCGTCCAGAAAAAAATCTGGGTGGAGCTTTTCCGTGGATTCTCCGCTACCACGAGGCGGAACTTGAGCAGAACCAATCTAGAGCTCCGGCAGGACGATCCTGCTGGGAAAACTTCCCTCCCGGAGGCGGAAATCATCGCCATCGTCATCACCAACACTCCTCTCGTCGGAGGGGAGTCATCTCCATCAACATCTTCATCAGCACCATCTCTTCTCCAAACCCTAGTTCAACTCTTGTAACCAATCTCCGTCTCGCGACTCCGATTGGTACTTGTAAGGTTGCTAGTAGTGTTGATTACTCTTTGTAGTTGATGCTAGTTGGATTACTTGGTGGAAGAGTTTATGTTCAGATCCTTGATGCTATTCATTACACCTCTGATCATGATTATGATTATGCTTCGTGAGTAGTTACTTTTGTTCCTAAGGACATGGGATAAGTCATGCTGATAATAGTCATGTGAATTTGGTATTCGTTCGGTATTTTGATATGTTGTATGTTGTCTTTTCCTCTAGTGGTGTTATGTGAACGTCAACTACATAACACTTCACCATCTTTGGGCCTAGAGGAAGGCAATGGGTAGTAATTAGATGATGGGTTGCTAGAGTGACAGAAGCTTAAACCCGAGTCTATGCGTTGTTTCGTAACGGGCTGATTTGGATCCACTAGCTTAATGCTATGGTTAGATGTTGTCTTAATTCTTCTTTCGTAGTTGCGGATGCTTGCTAGAGGGGTTAATCGTAAGTGGGATGCTTGTCCAAGTAAGGGCAGTACCCAAGCGTCAGTCCACCCACATATCAAACTATCAAAGTAACGAACGCGAATCACATGAACATGATGAAACTAGCATGACGGAAATTCCCGTGTGTCCTCGGGAGCGCTTTTCCTCCTATAAGACTTTGTTCAGGATTGTCCCTTGCTACAAAAGGGATTGGGCCACCTTGCTGCACCGTTTCTACTTCTTGATACTTGTTACTTTTCACTTGCTACGTTTCACTTGACTACACCATCACTTGTTACCGCTACTTTCAGTGCTCGCAGTTATTACCTTGCTGAAAACTGTTTATCAGAGCCTTCTGCTCCTCGTTGGGTTCGACACTCTTACTTTTAGAAAGGACTACGATTGATCCCCTATACTTGTCGGTCATCAAGACTCTTTTTTGGCGCTGTTGTCGGGGAGTGAAGCGCCTTTGGTAAGTGGAATTTGGTAAGGAAACATTTATATATTGTGCTGAAATTTATTGTTACTTGTCACTATGGAAACTGTTCCTTTGAGGAATTTGTTCGGGGTATCTTCACCACGAACGGAAGCACGAGGAGTTGCTCCTCAACCTGAGGTACCTACTGAAAATATATTTCATGAAATTCCTTCGGGTATGCTTGAGAAACTGCTGGCTAATCCTTTTACAGGAGATGGATCATCACATCGAGACTTGCATCTAATCTATGTAGATGAAGTTTGTGGTTTATTTAAGCTTGTAGGTTTGCCCGAGGATGAGGTAAAGAAGAAAGTCTTTCCTTTATCTTTGAAGGATAAGGCGTTGACATGGTATAGGCTATGTGATGATACTGGATCATGGGACTACAATCGGTTGAAATTGGAATTTCATCAAAAGTTTTATCCTATGCATTTAGTACATCGTGATCGGAATTATATTTATAACTTTTGGCCTCGTGATAGGGAAAGCGTAGCTCAAGCTTGGGGTGGCTTAAATCAATGCTATATTCATGCCCCAATCATGAGCTCTCGAGAGAAATTATCACTCAAAACTTTTATGATCGGCTTTCTCATGAAGATCGTACCATGCTTGACACTTCTTGTACCAGTTCTTTTATGAAGAAGGATATTGACCACAAGTGGAATTTATTGGAAAGAACCAAACGTAACTCTGAAGATTGGGAGCTTGAAGAAGGTAAGGAGTCAGGTATGAATTTCTAGTTTAATTGCGTTAAATCTTTTATTGAAACAAACACTTCTGGAGATTTTAGCGCTAAGTATGGACTTGACTCTGAGATAGTAGCTTCTCTATGTGAATCTTTTGCTGCTCATGTTCATCTTCCCAAAGAGAAGTGGTTTAAGTATCATCCTCTTGTAGAAGTCAACATAGTTAAACCCAATCTAGTTGAAGACAAAGTCATTGCCTATAATGATCCTATTGTTCCTTGTGCCTACACTGAGAAACCACCTTACCCTGCTAGGAAATAGGATTATTCTAAAGCTCCAACTGTGATACGTAGGGGTTACATTAGACCACTTGCACCCCCTGAGGAAATTAGAGTTGAACCTAGTGTTTCTATTATCAAAGATCTCTTAGCCGAAGACATAGACGGGCATGTTATCAAATTCTGTGAGGACTCCGCTAGAATTGCTAAACCTCACGCAAAAAACAAATACGGACCTGTAGTTCGCCTGCCCATTGTTTCTGTCAAGATAGGAGATCACTAATATCATGGTTTATGTGATATGGGTGCTAGTGTTAGTGCAATACCCCGGTCCCTATATGATGAAATCAAAGATGAGATTGCACCTGCTGAGTTAGAACCCATCGATGTCACTATTACGCTAGCTAATAGAGACACTATCTGCCCTGTGGGAATTGTGCGAGATGTAGAAGTCTTGTGTGGTAAGACGAAGTACCCTACTGATTTCCTCGTCCTTGCTACTGCACAAGATAGCTTTTGTCCCATCATATTTGGTAGACCATTTCTCAACACTGTCAATGCTCATATTGATTGCATTAAACAGACTGTCACTGTTAGTTTCGAGGGTGTGTCTCATGAATTTAACTTCTCCAAGTTTGGAATACAACCCCATGAAAAAGAATCGTCTGGTACGGATGAAATCATTTCTCTTGCCTCTATTGTCGTACCTCCTACAGATCCTTTAGAACAATATCTGCTTGAGCATGAAAATGATATGCATATGGATGAAAGAGATGAGATAGATAAAATTGTTTTAGAACAATATCCTATTCTCAAGAATAATCTGCCTGTTGAATTGCTTGGGGATCCTCCCCCACCAAAGGGAGATCCTGTGTTTGAGCTAAAACAGTTACCAGATACACTTAAGTATGCCTATCTTGATGAGAAGGAGATATATCATGTTATTATTAGTGCTCACCTCTCGAATCATGAAGAGAAGAAGTTATTAAAAACTTTGAGGAAGCACCGTGTGGCTATTGGATATACTCTTGATGATCTTAAGGGTATTAGTCCCACTCTATGTCAGCACAAGATTAAAACTGACCCTGATTCTAAACCAGTTGGTGGTCATCAAAGGAGATTAAATCCTAGGATGAAACAGGTCATGAGAAAAGAAATATTAAAGCTTCTGGAAGCAGGAATCATTTATCATGTTGCTCATAGTGATTGGGTAAGTCCAGTAGGCGTACCTAAGAAGGGAGGTATCACCGTCGTTCCTAATGATAAGAATGAGCTAATCCCACAGAGGATTATTACTGGCTATAGGATGGTGATAGACTTCCGGAAACTGAACAAGGCAACCAGGAAAGACCAGTATCCTTTCCCGTTTATCGACCAAATGCTAGAAAGGCTATCTAAACACACACAATTCTGCTTTCTAGACGGTTATTCGGGTTTCTCGCAAATACATGTTGCACAATCTGATCAGGAGAAACCACTTTCACCTGCCCCTTCGGTACCTTTGCTTATAGACGTATGCCTTTTGGCTTATGCAATGGACCTACCACCTTTCAAAGATGTATGATGGCTATATTCTCTGACTTTTATGAAAAGATTGTTGAGGTTTTCATGGATGATTTCTCCGTTTACGGTTCCTCCTTTGACGATTGCCTCAACAACCTTGATCGAGTCTTACAGAGATGCAAAGATACCAACCTCGTCTTGAACTGGGAGAAGTGCCACTTCATGGTTAATGAAGGTATCGTCTTAGGACACAAAATCTCTGAGAAAGGCATTGAAGTTGATAAGGCTAAGGTTGATGCAATTGAGAAAATTCCTTGCCCCACAGATATCAGAGGTATACGATGTTTCCTAGGTCATGCTAGTTTCTATAGAAGGTTCATTAAAGACTTCTCTAAGATTTCTAGGCCTCTTACCAACCTCTTGCAGAAGGATGTTCCTTTTGTTTTTGATGAGGATTGTGAGGAAGCTTTCGCAATACTTAAGAAGGCCTTGACAACCGCACCTATTGTTCAACCACCTGATTGGAACTTGTCCTTTGAAATCATGTGTGATGCTAGTGATTATGCTGTTGGTGTTGTTCTAGGACAAAGAGTTGACAAGAAGTTGAATGTTATTCACTACGCTAGTAAAACTCTAGACACTGCCCAAAGAAACTATGCCACTACGGAAAAGGAGTTTTTAGCAGTCGTGTTTGCATGTGAAAAGTTCAGATCTTATATAGTTGACTCCAGAGTCACTATTCACTCTGATCATGCTGCTATTAAGTACCTTATGGAGAAGAAGGACGCTAAGCCTAGGCTAATCAGATGGGTTCTCCTGCTACAGGAATTTGATTTGCACGTTGTTGACCGAAAGGGTGCTGATAACCCTGTAGCAGATAACTTGTCCAGGCTAGAGAATATCCTTGATGACCCACGACCTATTGATGACAGCTTTCCTGATGAACAATTAAATGTCATCCGCACTTCACATAGTGCACTGTGGTATGCTGATTACGCAAACTATATCGTAGCCAAATACATACCACCCAGTTTCACCTACCAGCAAAAGAAGAAATTCTTCTTTGATTTGAGACACTACTTTTGGGATGATCCTCACCTTTATAAGGAAGGAGTAGATGGTGTTATTAGACGTTGTGTGCGTGAACATGAACAGGGACAGATCCTGCAGAAGTGTCATTCTGAAGCCTACGGAGGACACCATGCTGGAGATAGAACTGCTCATAAGGTATTGCAATCAGGTTTCTATTGGCCCACTCTCTTCAAGGATGCCTGTAAGTTTGTATTGTCTTGTGACGAATGCCAAAGAATAGGGAACATCAGTAAGTGTCAGGAAATGCCTATGAACTATTCACTTGTCATTGAACCATTTGATGTCCGGGGCTTTGATTATACGGGACCCTTCCCGAGTTCCTATGGGTATACTCACATCTTAGTCGTCACTAAGTGGGTAGAAGCTATCCCCACTAGAAATGTTGATCATCACACCTCTATTAAGATTCTTAAAGAAGTCATTTTCCCAAGATTTGGAGTCCCTAGATATCTGTTGACTGATGGCGGTTCACACCTCATTCATGGTGTTTTCCGCAAGATGCTCGCTAAGTATGATGTCAACCATAGAGTTGCATCTCCTTATCATCCTCGGTCTAGTGGTCAAGTGGAGTTGAGTAATAGGGAGATCAAATCGATCTTACAAAAGACTGTCAATAGATCTCGAAAGAATTGGTCTAGCAAACTTGACGATGCACTATGGGCTTATAGGACTGCTTATAAGAATCCCATGGGCATGTCGCCGTATAAAATGGTTTACGGTAAGGCCTGTCATTTACCTCTTGAGCTAGAACACAAAGCTTATTGGGCAATCAAAGCGCTCAACTTCGATTTCAAACTTGCCGGTGAGAAGCGGTTGTTTGATATCAGCTCATTAGATGAATGGAGGGCCGAGGCATATGAGAATGCCAAGTTGTTCAAAGAAAAGGTTAAGATATGGCACGATAAAAGAATACAAAAACGAGAGTTCAATGTAGGTGATTATGTCCTGCTATACAATTCTCGCTTAAGATTCTTCACAAGCAAGCTTCTCTCTAAATGGGAAGGTCCTTATGTTGTCGAGGAAGTATATCGTTCCGGTGCCATCAAAATCAATAACACGGTAGGTAATTTTCCTAGAGTGGTAAATGGGCAAAGAATGAAGCATTATATCTCTAGTACTCCCATAAATGTTGAGACCAATATCATCAATATCATAACTCCAGAGGAGTACATAAGGGATGTTTATGAGCCTGTTTCAGACCCTGAAAACGAAGAGGTATGTGTTTCGGTAAGTAATTGGACTCTGAAACTTTTCCAGTAGGAAATTTTCTCCATTTTAGAATTTTTGGAAATTTAGAAAAATATAAAGCAGTCCGGAGAGCGCATGAGGCGGCCACAAGTTTGGTAGCCGCCACCTACCCCCCTGGCGGCGGCTATAGGGCTTGTGGGCACCTCGTGTGCCTCCCGGACTCCTCTTTCTTGCGGAGCACTCCTTCTGGTCCAGAAAAAATCATTATATATACGCCCGAGGGTTGTGATCTCTGTATCGCGCAGTTTTCCTCTGTTTTCGTTTCGAGCCTGTTTTCTGCCGCAGATCAAGGTCAAGATGTCTTCTCAGGATTCAGAGGGGGAGAGCTATGTAGCTGATTACCTTGCTAACCCCAAGGTTTATGGGGACTTGGAACCATATGGTTGGACCACTGACGAGGAAGAGGACTATGATCCCAAGGGGAAGGAACAAACGAGTTCCGACGAAGAGGAGGCTCCTCTACCTCAACCTGGATGCACTCATGTGGAGTTCAAGAAGTCAAGCCTCCCTGACCAAAGGAAGAAGCCTAAGAGCTTGTTTATCCCTTCTCGTTTCTTGCACGAGAGTAAGAAAGAACTTTGTCATAGAGTGTTAAAGCTTGAGGAGGAAAATGACGGTATGAGGGAGCATAACTTTATGCTCGAGTGGAAATTAGACAAGCTCAAGACTACTTCAACAACTCCACCACCATCACCACCAAAGGAAGACAACTAAGCATTGGTATGGGCAACTCCCTTGGCTTGTGCCAAGCTTAGGGGAGTTGCCCTGGTATCGTATCACCTTTATATCTTTTGCTTTTACCTTTGTTTTAGTTCTTCCCTTTTCAGTTTTTATTTCTTCAATTAGTGGAATAAGTTTTTAGTGTTTAGTTTGAGTCTTTTGCTTTGTCTCTCCCCCGATGTATTCGAGCTTGCGAGCTATATAATAAAGAGTATCTTAGTCATGGGCTTTGTTTTGTGTCGTGATCAAAAGTATTAAAAGAACGATTGCATGAAAGATCATGAGATGATCCTATGGAAAGTGATGGCTTCACATATAAAAAGTATGATGATTGAAACTTGTTGAGAATAGACCAACATAGACCCCAGTCATTGTTGCAATTAATAACAAGTAATAAGGAAAGAGAGGTTCACATATAAATATATCATCTTAGACACTTTTTAAATTGTGAGCACTCACCAAACTATTACATTCCTAGAAGTAGATGTTGGACAAGGAACACAACATAATGAATTGTGTTTGCTTGGTTCCAAACAATGTTATTTGCCTAGAGATCCCTTAGCATGTGACGATTGCTTCCACCTCATATTAGCCAAAACTCCCGCACCAAGTAGAGATACTACTTGTGCATCCATAAACCTTCAACCCAGTTTTTCCATGAGAGTCCACCATACCTGCCTATGGATTGAATAAGATCCCTCGAGTAAGTTGTCATCGGTGCAAGCAATAAAAATTTCTCTCTAATATGTATGATCTATTAGTGTGTGGAAAATAAGCTTTGTACGAACCTGTGATGAGGAAGACATAAAAGCGACAGACTGCATAATAAAGTTCTTTATCACAGGAGGCAATATAAAGTGGCGTTCCTCCGCACTAAGAGAACACGCATCCAAACCTCAAAAGCGCATGACAACCTGTGCTTCCCTCTGCGAAGGGCCTATCTTGTACCTTTACTTTTTTCCCTTGAAAGAGTCATGGTGATCTTCACCAATTCCTTATTTTGCCTTTGTCTTGGCTACCGTCACATGCTAGGGAAAGATCTATATTCATATATCAACTTCAAGATGATTACTTATGCTTTATTATTGTTAACTTTACCCTTGAGGTAAATGGTTGGGAGGCAAAACTATAAGCCCCTATCTTTCTCTCTGTCCAGCTGAAACTTTGATACCATGAGTACCACGTGAGTTGTAACAATTGTGGAAAACAAAAGAGATGATTGAGTATGTGGGTTTGCTTTACAAGCTCATATTTGACTCTTTCTGATGTTATGATAAATTGCAACTGCTTCAATGACTATGGACTGTTGTTGGCAACTTCTCGGTAAGGTTTTTGTTTCATACTTTGCTTTGTGAAGGAATTGTTACTTTCCCATAAGAATCTTTATGATGTATTGTTGTTCTATGTGTGATCATGATGCCCTCATGTTCGTATTATGTTTTATCGACACCTTCATCCCTAAACATGTGGACATGTCTATGGATCTTGGTTTTCTCTTGAGGACAAGCGAGGTCTAAGCTTGGGGGAGTTGATACGTCCATTTTGCAACATGCTTTCATGTTGATATTTATCGCTTTATGGATTATTATATTACTTTGTGGTACCATACTTATGCCTTCTCTCTCTTATTTTGCAAGGTTTATTTGAAGAGGGAGAATACCGGCAGCTAGAATTCTGGAATGGAAAAGGAGCAAGTCTGAGTCCTCTATTCTGCACAACTCCAAATGCCCTGAAAATCAACGTGGAATTCTTTGGGAATATAGAAAAAATACTGGGCGAAAGAAGTGCCAGAGGGGAGCTACCAGGGGCCCACAAGCCTGGTAGCCGCCACCCCCCTGGCGGCGGCTACAGGGCTTGTGGGCACCCTGATGGCCCACTGGCCCCCCTCTTTTTCTATATGAAGGGTTTCATCCAGAAAAAAATCAGGGTGGAGATTTTTCGTGGATTCTTCGTCGCCACGAGGAGGAACTTGAGAAGAACCAATCTAGAGCTCCGGCAGGACGATCCTGCCGGGGAAACTTCCCTCCAGGAGGGGGAAATCGTCGCCATCGTCATCGACAACACTCCTCTCGTCGGAGGGGAGTCATCTCCATCAACATCTTCATCAGCACCATCTCTTCTCCAAACCCTAATTCATCTCTTGTAACCAATCTCCGTCTCGCGACTCCGATTGGTACTTGTAAGGTTGCTAGTAGTGTTGATTACTCTTTGTTGTTGATCCTAGTTGGATTACTTGGTGGAAGAGTTTATGTTCAGATCCTTGATGCTATTCATTACTCCTCTGATCATGATTATGATTATGCTTTGTGAGTAGTTACTTTTGTTCCTAAGGACATGGGATAAGTCATGCTGATAATAGTCATGTGAATTTGGTATTCGTTCGGTATTTTGATATGGTGTATGTTGTCTTTTCCTCTAGTGGTGTTATGTGAACGTCGACTACATAACACTTCACCATCTTTGGGCATAGAGGAAGGCAATGGGGAGTAGTAAGTAGATGATCGGTTGCTAGAGTGACAGAAGCTTAAACCCCAGTCTATGCGTTGCTTCGTAAGGGGCTTATTTGGATCCACTAGTTTAATGCTATGGTTAGATGTTGTCTTAATTCGTCTTCGTAGTTGCAGATGCTTGCGAGAGGGGTTAATCATAAGTGGGATGCTTGTCCAAGTAAGGCCAGTACCCAAGCGTCAGTCCACCCACATATCAAACTATCAAAGTAACGAACGTGAATCACATGAACATGATGAAACTAGCATGACGGAAATTCCCGTGTGTCCTCGGGAGCACTTTTCCTCCTATAAGACTTTGTTCAGGCTTGTCCCTTGCTACAAAAGGGATTGGGCCACCTTGCTGCACCATTGCTACTACTTGTTTAAGAAATCGTTAACCGGTAACTGCTCGGTCGGCTTGGGAATAGCGTTTAATCGGTGAATCGACCTATTAACTGGATTAGTCGGTCAACCATTAATCGGTAGATTAAATAGAAACTTGCCAACTTATATCAAATATTTTTAATGTATTATACCATAATTCTGCGCACCTAGCTACGTAATATACCAGAATATTCTATTGTAGGCATATATAAAATAGACAAGAGGTAAAACTAATAATCGTTATACATCCAAATATATAAAATCTCAAAATTCAAAATTATCAATTAGACATTTAAAATTTCCCATATACTTGCTAACATACACCACACCATAAACTACAGATAACAACCAAAATCAACAGTTCCATCCACCCATCTACAAAATTGTAATTCATAATCTACTAATATATGAATGTGGATTCTCCACTATGATAGGGGGAAAGATGGTAGTGCGTTGCCTACGGGTGACGCTATTGAGGAAGAGAATCGGGAGCATCCCATGGGAGAGGATGAGGAGTGGACAAGGGGGTGGGGTCCAGGCACGCGACCAGAATGACGGAGCAACTAGATCTTGCAGGTGTAGTGTGGTGACTGGCACTAGTGAGGACACGACTAGCCACCAGCCAGGTTAGGAGGGGATTAAAGGAGCATGAGGAAGCAGGAGGAGCCCTAGGTATTTAGTAGCAAGAGGGGGTTGTAGGGATTACATGCTAAAATTTCGGGATTTGTTTGCCCATCAGTTAATGGGCTAGTAGTGATTAATCGGTTTGGCAAGTGATTAATCGGTCTAACTGGCCAATTAATCGGCATGACAAGTTAACACAATGAATAGGTGTTATTCGACTCGGTTACCCTAAGAGTAGCGGTTAACTGGCAAGTTAACTGGTTAATCGGACGAATTCTTGAACAATGTTTGTTACTTTTCACTTGCTACGTTTCACCTCACTACACCATCACTTGTTACCGCTACTTTCAGTGCTTGCAGTTATTACCTTACTGAAAACTGTTTATCAAAGCCTTCTGATCCTCGTTGGGTTCGACACTCTTACTTATCGAAAGGACTACGATTGATCCCCTATACTTGTGGGTCATCAGCATCCCATGTCTGTGTTTCCCTCTCTGCAACGAGCGCATGCCCAGAGATTTCAAAGGTCCTCGCAAGGTGCCCAATTACACACCCGATCTTGAGCCGGGTGCGTGGATTGAGAGTGATGCAGTATGTGCCAAGTATTTCATGACGATGTTGGAAGGACCTGGTCGAACGTGGTTGAAAAATATACCACCCAACTCCAACAACACTTGGGAAAAATTGAAGTAGCGGTTTATGAAAAACTTCAGAGGAACTTGCAAACGGCTAATGACGATTGTAGATCTGCAACACTGCGTTCAGTGTATGGATGAATCGTCCGACCATTGGACAGGGCGGTTTGCGGAGATTATCCACTCGTCGGATGGCATCACGGCGGCTCAAGCCGTGCTGATCTTGGAGAAAACTGTCATTTTCAACCTCTGGTCCTGAAGCTTGGTCATCTAAAGTGAAAGGTGGAGGATATGGGCGAGTTGATGGATACTCTCACCAGGTTTGCCGAGTCGGACAACACGAAGGACGCCGGCTCAAATGACGATAAAGCCAGTGAAGTTAAGAAAGGGGATGGAACCAAGGGTCATTCTCAAGCTCATGGATGCAATGGTAACATGGGAAATCAAGGAAAGAGAGGCAGCAAGATGGCATGTCAGATTTTGTTGCCAATACCAACACCGGGACTAGAAACCAACATCGGAATACTGGTCAACCTCGAGGCTATAGTGGGAGAAAATCACATAATTACGAAGAGATGCTCAAGGGACCCTGTCCTAAGCACAGTACCCCGGATACCCCGTCTACCTATTCTTGAGAAAACTACTATGTGATGCAGGAATTTCGTCTTCAAGCGTCCAGGGACAACCAAGGGGGGAACAGTGGTGGACACTCGGGTCAGTTTGGTCCCAGTAAATCACAAGGGGGATCGTTCGGTGGGTTTCCTGGTTCCGACCCTCATGGGCAGGGCGGCTCGAATAATCGCGGCGAACAACATTCTGGCCAGGGTAACCAGTAGTACAACAACGAGGGCGGCTTTCAACAGTAGAACAACCGGGGCGGGTTTCAAAACAACCCTAAGCAACTGAACAGGGGCCAGTACCATGTTTTCACCACCAACTCGTGCAAGAGGGACAAGAAAATCAAACAAAGGGCGACCAACATGGCTAAACCGGCGATTCCCAGATATCTCAATTGTTCGGAATAGCCCATCACATGGAGTAGAGATGATCACCCGCCCAAGGTTATAATCATGGCGACTTAGAATTGGTGGTGTCACCACAGGTTGGAGGATATACCCTCTCCAAAGTTCTCATGGATGGAGGTAGCAGCATCAACATCTTGTACTATGATACCTTCCAGCGGGATTTTTGTGAGGGTGACTTGAGGCCTTCGACCACGGTCTTTCATGGCATTGTCGCAGGCAAGTTGGCGTATCCAGTTGGCCGGATCAGGTTAAACGTGGATTTTGGTGATGAATCCAATTATAGGAGCGAGGATCTGATGTTCGAGGTGGTCAAGATCAAGAGCCCTTACCATGCTCTGTTCGGGCGGCCGGCTTACGCCCGCTTCATGGCCCAGCCGTGCTATGTGTACCTCAAGCTCAAAATTCTAGGTTTTAAAGGTACCATCACAGTCAATGGGGACCGAAATATAGCACAGGAATGCGAACAAGGAGACGCTGCCTATGCTGATTGAGCATGCGCTTCGGAAGAGTTGAAGTTTCACAAGGCCAATGTGGACCCATCCGACATGAGTCCGCTCAAAAAACCAACTGTTGATTCTGAGCCACCCCTCAAGTTCAAGCTAGCAGATGACACCAAGCAAGTTGATTTCACCCCAGGCGACTCTTCTAAGCAGTTTACTATTGGGACATGCCTCGATCCCACATAGGAAAGCATGCTCATCGAATTCATCCGTGAGAATCGGGACATCTTTGCATGGAAGCCTTCTAACATGCCAGAAGTACCGAGAGAGTTCGTTGAGCACCACCTCAATGTGGATCCCAAGATGAAGCCGGTTCGACAGTACCTCCGTCATTTTAACGAGGAGAGACGTAAAGCAATTGGGGAAGAAGTCGCCCAGCTCTTGGCCGCTGGGTTCCTCATAGAAGTGTTTTTCCTAGAGTGGTTGGCTAATCTAGTCTTAGTTCTCAAGAAGAATGTCACCTTCTGCATGTGCATTGATTATACAGATATCAACAAAGCTTGTCCGAAGGATCCTTTCACTGTCCCCCATATCAACCAAATCATTGACACTACTTCCATATCATGCTGAAATCCTAGAAGAAAGAGACGCTCTTACACGATCTCAAGGAGACGTTTGACAACCTCCACTTGTACCAGATGAAGCTTAACCCGGCCAAGTGTGTTTTTGGTCCTCCCGCGGGCAAGTTATTGGGTTTCCTGGTGTCGGAGCGAGGCATTGAAGCTAACCCGGAAAAAATCAAGGCGATAACCTCACTTGGTAAGCCGGCCAACATCAACCTGGTCCAGCGCATGGTGGGTCACATCATGGCGATGACTCGTTTTATAAGTCGCTTCGGCGAGAAGACTATCCCCCTCTACCAGTTGCTCAAGAAAACTTATCACTTTGTTTGGACGTATCCAGCTAACGAAGCTTCTGAAGCCCTCAAGAAACAACTCACTGAGCCGCCAGTGTTAGCCGCCCCGAATGATAAGGAACCTATGCTCCTTTGCATTGCTGCTAACTCAAAGGCAGTAAGTGTGGAGGTGGTTGTTGAGCGCAAGGAAGAAGGCAAGGAGTATCCAGTTCAACGACCGTTGTATTTTGTCAGTGAGGTGTTAACCTTGTCTAAGCAATGGTACCCATATTGGCAGAAGCTGGTCTTCGAGATTTTCATGGCAAGCCGGAATCTTAAACACTACTTTCACGAGCACCCAATCACTATGGTCAGCTCGGCGTCGATTGGGGATATTATAGAGAACCGCGAGGCTATTGGACGAATCGCTCAATGGGCAATTGAGCTTGGTCCTCATCATGTGAAGTATATGCCCCGCACGACCATCAAGTCTCAAGCTTTGGTGGATTTCATCAACGATTGGACCGAGTTGCAGATTCCAGAAGATAGGCCTGATAACACGTACTCGACTATCCACTTCGATGGTTCCAAGCAATTGGAAGGCTCGGGAGCTGGCATGGTGTTATCTTCTCCACGAGGTGAAAGTTCTGTTATGTCTATCATCTCATGTTTTCTTGCACCAACAACGCGGCTGAGTACGAGGCTCTGTTACACGGGCTCATAATAGGTAAGGAGATGAACCTTAGCCGGGTCAGATGTTTGGCCGATTCAGATTTGGTAGCTCAATAAGTCTCTGGAACTTGGGACTCCAAAGAACCACTGATGGCAGCTTATAGGCGTGCAGTAACCGAGGTGGTGGGTCTCTTTCATGGCTACCAGGTTGATCATATTGATCATTGACACAATGAGGAGGCTGCCAATTTACCACGACTCGGATCTCAGTGCAAGGTTGTTCCCCCAATGTGTTCTTGGATGTCTTGTACAACTCTTCTGTGAAGTTGTTTTCTGAAGAGGACATAGCGGTTCCTGACCCAGAGTCACAACTAGTGGCGTCTCTCTGGGCAATTCATGACTGGACAGTTCCTTACATGGCTTGTCTAGCCCGAGGTGAGTTACCGGCTGACGAAATCATTGCTTGGCACATAATACGGCAGTGCAAGTCTATGGTCATCCATAAGGGCAAGTTACACAAATGGAGCACTTCGGAGGTCTTTCAGCAATGTGTTTCCCCCGAAGAAGGACGAGAAATTCTCAATGATATACATGCTGGCGACTGTGGGCATCATGCCGGGTCACGATCCTTGGTGTCAAAACCTTTTCGACATGGGTTCTATGGGTTAACAGCTCATGTAGACGCGAAGGATATACTGCGCAAGTGTGATGGGTGTCAGAAGTTTGGCCATCAAGTACACGTGCCGGCTCAAGAATTGTGCATGATTGAAATCACATGGCCTTTTGCGGTCTGGGGCTTGATATGGTCGGCCCGTTCAAGATGTCTTCCGACAAAAAGACTCATCTATTGGTGGCGGTTTACAAGTTTACCAAGTGGGTTGAAGCGGAGCCGGTTAGCAATTGTGAGGCAGAGACAACAATCAAGTTCCTCAAAAAGCTGATTTTGCATTTTTGTTACCCTCACAGTATCATCACTAATAATGGTACCAACCTATCCAAAGGCGCCATGAAGCAGTTCTGCCAGCGGGAGCACATCTGACTTGATGTGTGTGCGGTAGCACATCCATAGTCCAATGGTCAGGTTGAGCAAGCTAATCAGGAGATCTTGCGTGGGATCAAGCCCCAGCTTATAGTTCCTTTGTAGCGCACTCCGAGTTGTTGGGTTGAGGAGCTCCCCTCGGTGCTTTGGAGCATCAGGACTACGCCTAACAGGTCCACTGGTTACACGCCCTTTTTCCTCTTCTATGGGGCCGAGGCGGTTCTTCCAAGAAATATAAGGCATGATTCTTCCCGAGTCGCCACTTATGTGGAAGCAGATAATGAGCAGGCGCGCCAGGATTCCTTTGATGCTTTAGAGGAAGAATGTGATTTGGTTGTAGTACGTACAACTATATATCAACAAGACCTGCGTCACTATCATAGTCGACGGGTTAAGAGCGGATTTTCCAAGAAGGCGACTTGGTGCTTCGATTGAATCAAGATCACACGGGCATGCACAAGCTATCACCTCCATGGGAAGGACCTTTCATCATCAACAAAAGTCTTCATAATGGCTCCTATTATATGATAGACCTTCGTCCACACAAGCCAACCTCGGAGGAGAAGATGTCCCGGCCATGGAACATCGCCCACCTTCAGCCTTACTATACTTAGAGCCATCGGCTCCTTATCCATGTACATAGTCTAGTATTTTGTAATATTTTCATGAAGACAATAAAGCCAGCACCCACGAAATTCGGGGTCTCTGCCATTTCAGCCTACATAATGAGCAAGAGTCTTTATTGTTTCTATAATCTGCCCAAGGGGATGAGCCGCCGCCAAGGAGGTGATTCAAACATGGGCGCTATTATTATCAAAGAGGACGAGCCACCATGTTGCGATCATTCAAACATGTATGTTGATAAGCCAGAGAGGACCAGTTGCCATGATGCACGGTTCAAACATAGGCGCCAATTTATGTTCTTGAGAATCAAGCCGGCTTACTTGGGGGCTATTAGTCCCCGGGTTGTTTAGCACTAATAGAATTGTCTTCTGCAATCCTATGCTCAGGTTTTCCCTGATCATAGGTCACTTGGGGGCTTCCAACTCATTGAGTTCAGCTTTCATGCCCTCTTGGCTTGAGAAAAAATACCGCTTATAATAGCTATACTAGACTGCATGTATGCCTTTGCGACTCCCCCTATTGGCCCCATGTACTCTTGGTGAGTCAATCCCTTATGGACCCTGGCTTGCCAATGTTCAAATATTGAGGTGTCGTGGTAGAGCTGGCATATGGAGAATAGATAAACCATGGGTTCATAGAACCTGCTACATTGAAGCCTGACTTGAGCCTGATCCGCCAGTCTAAATTTTGAAGGTTATTGCACGAACCTCTTTGGTACAACTAGAGCCTTGCAAGCCCGTCTACCCGCCGTGACTCACGAAGCCGACTTATTTATAACTATTTAATACCCTATACTGTGCTCTCTTTTTCACGCAAGGATTTAATGTTCTTACTGTTTCATGCAAAGCATGATGGTTAGGAAGTCATTTTTTTTCATCAAGGAAAAATCAAAATTGCAAGGTAATAAATCTAAAAAAAGGCGGCTTATATTAAAGTTGATGCCAAAAGATTCAGCATTCATAACGGTATTGCACAAACATAGCAGTTTTTATACCTAGAAATATTACATGGCTACACGAGGCCAAAGTTTTCTTCAGTATATCAACCCGGTGGCCAGTTCCTTCGGGTTAGAATCCTTCGGGGTAATCTTGGGGAGACACCTTGGTTAAGCCGCCTCCAGGTTATCCTTTGCAGAGCCTTCGGGGTCTTGAATCTGGATGTCGCCCATATCCCAGTTGCAATTGATTAAAGCATGGAATTCAACTTGTTTTGTCAAGATGGTCGATGGATCAGCCTCAGGGGCAAAAAGGTGCTTACGGAGCTGAGGAGTAAGGTCCACTGCTCCAAATGTTGGAGGCGGCACACGCTTGTTGCTCTCATCATAGGCCGCTTGATACTTGGTTAAATCAAGGTCTTCAACAAGCGGACTCGTCGAAGGACGAGCCGCCCTCATGAAACGGGCATAGTCCTGTTGAGTGAATTTTGTTCCATCTTCCTTGTAATCAGGAAATCCGCCTGCTATCTCCTCTCGCTTGAGTTCCGGTGCATGAGCCAAAGACCGGCTCAAGGCAATAATTAACCCTTTACGTGCAGCTGATTTCTTCAATTCTTTGATCTGCTTAGGCATGGTCGAGAGGCGCCTCAGCATGTCACTGATGAACTTCACCGGCTCTTTTTCACCCATAACAGCTTTGATGGTGAAAAAGCGCCAACGTAAAGTTGCTTTGTCAATGTGTACAAAGCTTTCATTTTCAGCACAAAGCCATCTTGAAGATTGGCAGATCGAGGGCCTGCAACAAAAAATTAAGGAATATAAGTTGCCCGGCGGGTTCCATTCTCTACAAATGGTTGCAATTGACAATCTTACATATAAGGTACTTACCAAACACAACATTGGTCATCCTGGAGATATGTCATTTCATACTAGTTAACTCTTCAGTAGCCAGTTTTAGCTGACCCTCGGGTCTTCACCACGTTTCAACAAGGCGGCTTTGTCAGCTTCGGGCATCTCTTTACATAACGTTTGCTCAGTCTTGAATTTCTCCATTTTTGCCAAATAGATCTGAAGTTTTTCCTCAACTTCACCTCTGGCGTCTTGCTACCGTGTCGAATTTTTCTTCATGCTACTCAAGTTTGAGTCACATGGCTCAAAGATTCCTATACAATCACAACCAGATGGATTATTAGCTCAAGAATGAGCCGCCAATATGAACTATAAAAGACTTTTCTACTTGCATAGAAGATTGGTATCAAGTCTCAAGCAGATTGCAAGCAATATACTTGACACTTGGGGGCTAATGCATGTTAGTTTTCTTTCACATTATTTATAAAGACCCGACTCATCTTCAAGAAGATGACCCGACCCTTGGGGCTACAGTTTGAAGTTTCAAGTTAATTTTGACAAAGACCTGTCTCATCTTCAAAAAAGATGACCCGGCCCTTGGGGCTATAGGTTGAAGTTTCAAGTTAATTTTGACAAAGATCCGGCTCACCTTCCAAAAAGAAGACCCGACCCTTGGGGGCTACAGGTTGAAGTTTCAAGTTAATTTTTACACAGACCCGGCTCATCTTCAAAAAAGATGACCCGACCCTTGGGGGCTACAGGTTGAAGTTTCACACAAATATCAACAAGGCCTGGCTCATCTTGAAAAAACATGACCCGATGATACGTCTCCAACGTATCTATAATTTTTGATGGTTTCATGCTATTATCTTGTTAAACTTAGGATGTTTTGCATGCCTTTTATTTATTTTCTGGGACTAACTTATTAAATCAGTGCCAAGTGCCAGTTCCTGTTTTTTCCATGTTTTTGACCCCTTTCAGAGGAGATTTTGAAACGGAGTCCAAACGGAAGAAAATCCCCGAAAATATTTTTTCTAGAATGGAAGAAGATCGGAGAACTTGGGGGCCAAGCCAGAAGAGCCCCAGGGGCCCCACAAGCCCCCACCCCGCGGCCAGGGGGGCCACGCCATGCAGGCTTGTGGGCCCCCTGGAGGTCCCCTGACCTAGATCTTGCGCCTATAAATTCCCAAATATTCCCAAAAAAATCAGGGGAGCATCGTAATCACTTTTCCACCGCTGCAAGCTTCTGTCTCCACAAGATCCCATGTGGGGCACGTCCTGGTGCCCTGTCGGAGGGGGATTCATACATGGAAGGCTTCTCCATCAACACCATGACCTCTCCGATGATGCGTGAGTAGTTCACCATAGACCTACGAGTCCATAGCTAGTAACTAGATGGCTTCTTCTCTCTCTTGGATCTTCAATACAAAGTTCTCCATGATCTTCATGGAGATCTACCCGATGTAATCTTATTTTGCGGTGTGTTTGTCGAGATCCGATGAATTGTGGATTTATGATCAGATTATCTATGAATCTTATTTGAGTTTCTTCTGATCTCTCTTATACATGATTTCATATCCTTGTAATTCTCTTCGAGTTGTGGGTTTTGTTTGGCCAGCTAGATCTATCATTCTTGCAATGGGAGAAGTGCTAGGTTTTGGGTTCATACCGTGCAGTGACCTCACCCAGTGACAGAAGAGGTAGAGAGGCACGTATCGTGTTGTTGCCATCAAGGGTAAAGAGATGGGGTTTTCATCATTGGTTGGAGATTATACCTCTACATCATGTCATCTTGCTTAAAGCGTTACTCTATTCGTCATGAACTCAATACACTAGATGCATGCTGGATAGCGGTCGATGTGTGGAGTAATAGTAGTAGATGCAGAAAGTATCGGTCTACTTGTATCGGACGTGATGCCTATATGCTAGATCATTGCCTTAGATATCATCATGACTTTGCGCGGTTCTATCAATTGCTCGACAGTAATTTGTTCACCCACCGTAATACTTGCTATTTTGAGAGAAGCCTCTAGTGAACACTATGGCCCCCAGGGTCTACTCCACACCATATTTTCAGCCTTACACTCTTTACTACGTTGCACTTTCCGCCTTCAAATTTCACTTTGCAAACAATTTTGAAGGGATTGACAACCCCTTTGAAGCGTTGGGTGCAAGCTTGTTTGTGTTTGCGTAGGTACTCTGGACTTGACGAGACCCTCCTTCTGGATCCATACCTTGGTTCTCAAACTGAGGGAAATACTTACTGCTCCTGTGCTGCATCACCCTTTCCTCTTCAAGGTAAAAACCAACGCAAGCCCAATCTCCGTCAACGTGTCAATTTCTGGCGCTGTTGTTTGAGAAGTAGCAGAAGGATTTCTGGTGCCGTTGCCGGGAAGGAAGATCAAGTCAAGAACTCATCCAAGTAAGTGTCGCAAACTCATCTCTTGCATTTACTTTTTTTGTCAGTTGCCTCTCGTTTTCCTCTCCCCCACTTCACCAATTTGCCTTTTTCGTTTGCCTTTTTGTTCGCCCTTTTCTCTCGCTTGCTTTCTGTTCGCTTGTGTGCCATGTGCCTTCAATATGCTTGCATCTTCGCTTGCTGAAAATCTAGTGATATGGATCCTCATCCACTTGCTAATCTCTTTAAGAGATGCAATTATGTTGATCCAATTGCTAGTGAGTTGAGTGCACCTTACTATCTTTATGGAGATTTTCTTGAGATGCGTGAATCTGAAAATTGTGAGGAAGAAATTTATGAAGTGATTCACGAGGGCTCCTTGGATGAAAAGCATGATTGCAATGGTTTCACTATAAATTCTATTAGTGACAATCATGCTAAGAATATGCAAAACCCTAAGCTTGGGGATGCTAGTTTTGCTATGTCCACTACTTGTTGCAATGATCATGAGTGGGGCGATGATTTTTATTATGATCTTGAAAAATTGTTTAAGCTTCATGATGAATATGATATTTGCAATATTATTGAAAGTGGGATTGGAGAAGTCATGACTTTATTTGATGATAATCCCACTATTATTAAAGAGCGTCAACTTTGCATGCATGTGGATCATGAAAAGAATATCCTATGTGATAGTTACATTGTTGAATTCGAATATGATCCCACATGTAATTATTATGAGAGAGGAAAATATGGTGGTAGAAACTTTCATATCACTAAATCACCTCTCGTTATGTTGAGATTGATCTTGTCTCTTTCTTCTTCCTTCCATTTGGTAACTATTGGTTGTCTTGCTAATTTGTTCTCCTATAAAATGGCTATGCATAGGAAGTATGATAGACTTATATGTGATTTTCACATGCTTTATGATGCTCTCGTTGTGCTTCAATTCTTGTCTTTTGTGTGCGCATCATTGAATTATCAATGCCTAGCTAAGGGTGTTAAACAATAGCGCTAGTTGGGAGGAAACCCAATGAATTTATCTTTTTCTTTTTGTTTTTTTGCGTCCACGCCATCATAATTCTGTTGTGATTGTGTTTTTGTGTTTTTTTGTCTTTGAGCCAAGCAAAGCCTCTATGACTAGCCTTGGTAATGGTTGTTTGATCTTGTTGGAAAAAGACAGAAACTTTTCGCTCACCAGATGATTTTTCATTTTTATTCAGAAAGAGCTTTTGAGTTGATTCGTTTTGCTGCTGATTGATATGCTTTTTCCTAGGCCGTCGTAATTTTTCAGATTTTCTGAGGTACCAGAAGTATATGAAGTATACAGATTGCTACAGACTGGTCTGTTTTTGACACATTCTGTTTTTGTTGAGTTGGTTGCTTGTTTTGATGAAACTATGGTTAGTATCGGGGGGGTACTAGCCATGGAAAAGTGAGAGTATAGTAGCCCATCATCAATATAGATAGAATTCAAGTTTGCTATAGTACCAAAAGAAGTGGTAGTTTGTTTTCTTGTACTAATGTTATCACAAGTTTCTATTTAAGTTTTGTGTTGTGAAGTTTTCAAGTTTTGGGTGACGTTCTCATGGACAAAGAGATAAGGAGTGGAAAGAGCTCAAGCTTGGGGATGCCCAAGGCACCCCAAGCCAAATTCAAGGACACCAAAAATCCTAAGCTCGGGGATGCCCCGGGAAGGCATCCCCTCTTTCGTCTTCAATCCATCGGTAACCTTACTTGGAGCTATATTTTTATTCACCACATGATATGTGTTTTGCTTGGAGCGTCTTGTATCTTAGGAGTCTTTTCTTTTTGTTGTGTCACAATCATCCTTGCTGCACACCTTTTTGAGAGAGAGAGACATGCACTCATCGTGATTTTGCTAGAATGCTCATAGTGCTTCACTTATATCTTTTGAGCTAGATACTTTTGCTCTTGTGCTTCACTTATATCTTTTGAGCTAGATACTTTTGCTCTTGTACTTCACTTATATCTTTAGAGCACGGCGGTGCATGATTTGGTAGTTGGCTTATGCTATGAAAGTACTCCCAAATGTGCTAGGTACCCAAAGAGGATGCAAAAAAGCATCCATGTGCATTGAGTAGAAAGAGAAGTTTCGATTCCTCTCAATTAGTTTTGAGACACGGATTCGGTAATATTGAGAGTTATGTTAGTAGGATGTTGCGAATCTAGAAATACTTGTGTTGAAGTTAGTGATTCCCGTAGCATGCACGTATGGTGAACCGCTATGTTAGGAAGTCGGAGCATAATTGATCTATTGATTGTGATCCTTTGTGTTGAGGTCGGGATCGCGCGATGGTTTACACCTACCAACCCTTCCCCTCGGAGTATGCGTTTAGCACTTTGTTTTGATTACTAATAAAAACTTTTGCAACAAGTATGTGAGTTCTTTATGACTAATGTTGAGTCCATGGTATAGATGCACTTTCACCTTCCACCCTTGCTAGCCTCTCTAGTGCCGCGCAATTCTCGCCGGTGCACAAACCCACCAAATTCCTTCCTCAAAACAACCACCATACCTACCTACTATGGCATTTTCATAGCCATTCCGAGATATATGGCCATGACATTACCACAGTTCCATCTCATGACTTGTGCCGTCACTCTCATATTGCCATTGCATGATCATACTATATCGTTGCACATCCCAGTACACTGCCAGAGGCATTTCCTATGGAGTCATCATCATTTTGATATTTGAGTTTTGAGTAACTAAAAAGTGTGATGATCATCATTATTAGAGCATTGTCCCATGTGAGGAAATAATAAAAGAGGCCAAAGAGCCCCAAAAAAAAGAGAAAAGAAAAAAAGAGGCCTAAGAGCCCAAATAAAAAAATGAGAGAAAAAGAGAGAAAGGACAATGTTACTATCTTTTTCCACACTTGTGCTTCATAATAGCACCATGTTCTTCATGATTGAGAGCTTCTTTCTTTGTCACTACCATATGCTAGTGGGAATCTTCGTTTTATAACTTGGCTTGTATATTCCAATGATGGGCTTCCTCAAAATTGCCCTAGGTCTTCGTGAGCAAGCAAGTTGGATGCACACCCACTAGTTTTCCCTTGAGCTTTCACATACTTATAGCTCTAGTGCATCTCTTGTATGGCAATCCCTACTCATTCACATTGATATCTATTAATGGGCGTCTCCATAGCCTATTGATACGCCGAGTCAATGTGACCATCTCCTCCTTTTTTGTCTCACAACCTCCACCACACTCTATTCCACCTATAGTGCTATATTCATGGCTCGCGCTCATGTATTGCGTGACACTTATAAAAAGTTTGAGAAAGTAAGAGTGCAAAAACAATTACTTGGCCAATTCCGGGGTTGTGCAGGATTTACATTAGTTGTGTGAGGATGATGGAGCATAGCCAGACTATATGATTTTGTAGGGATAACTTTCTTTGGCCTTGTTATTTTGAAAGTTCATGATTACTTTGCTAGTTTGCTTGAAGTATTACTGTTTTCATGTAAATAGCAAACTATTGTTTTGAATCGTACGGATCTGAATATTCATGCCACGTGAAATAATTTGCAAAGGACAACTATGCTAGGTAGCATTCCATATCAAAAATTCGTTCTTTATCACTTCCCTACTCGAGGACGAGCAGGAGTTAAGCTTGGGGATGCTTGATACGTCTCCAACGTATCTATAATTTTTTTTATGGTTTCATGGTATTATCTTGTTAAACTTTGGATGTTTTGCATGCCTTTTATTTATTTTCTGGGACTAACTTAGTAACTCACTGCTAAGTGCCAGTTCCTGTTTTTCCATGTTTTTGACCCCTTTCAGGGGAGATTTTGAAACAGAGTCCAAACGGAAGAAAATCTATGAAAAGATTTTTTCTGGAACGGAAGAAGATCGGAGAGCTTGGGGGCCAAGCCAGAAGATCCCCAAGGGCCCCACAAGCCCCCACCCCGCGGCCAGGGGGGTCGCGCCATGCAGGCTTGTGGGCCCCCTGAAGGTCCCCTGACCTAGATCTTGCGCCTATAAATTCCCAAATATTCCCAAACAAATCAGGGGAGCATCGTAATCACTTTTCCGCCGCCGCAAGCTTCTGTCTCGGCAAGATCCCATCTGTGTACGTCCTGGTGCCCTGTCGGAGGGGGGATTCAAACACGGAAGGCTTGTCCATCAACATCATGACCTCTCCGATGATGCGTGAGTAGTTCACCATAGACCTACGGGTCCATAGCTAGTAACTAGATGGCTTCTTCTCTCTCTTGGATCTTCAATACAAAGTTCTCCATGATCTTCATGGAGATCTATCCGATGTAATCTTCTTTTGCGGTGTGTTTGTCGAGATCCGATGAATTGTGGATTTATGATCATATTATCTATGAATCTTGTTTGAGTTTCTTCTGATCTCTCTTATGCATGATTTCATACCCTTGTAATTCTCTTCGAGTTGTGGGTTTTGTTTGGCCAACTAGATCTATGATTCTTGCAATGGGAGAAGTGCTTGGTTTTGGGTTCATACCGTGCGGTGACCTCACCCAGTGACAGAAGGGGTAGCGAGGCACGTATCGTGTTGTCGCCATCAAGGGTAAAAAGATGGGGTTTTCATCATTGGTTTGAGATTATCCCTCTACATCATGTCATCTTGCTTAAAGCGTTACTCTATTCGTCATGAACTCAATACACTAGATGAATGTTGGATAGCGGTCGATGTATGGAGTAATAGTATTAGATGCAGAAAGTATCGGTCTACTTGTCTCGAACGTGATGCCTATATGCTAGATCATTACCTTCGATATCGTCATGACTTTGCGCGGTTCTATCAATTGCTCGACGGTAATTTGTTCACCCACCGTAATACTTGCTATTTTGAGAGAAGCCTCTACTCCACACCATATTTTCAGCCTTACACTCTTTACTACGTTGCACTTTCCGCCTTCAGATCTCACTTTGCAAACAATATTGAAGGGATTGACAACCCCTTTGAAGCGTTGGGTGCAAGCTTGTTTGTGTTTGCGCAGGTACTCTGGACTTGAAGAGACCCTCCTTCTGGATCCATACCTTGGTTCTCAAACTGAGGGAAATACTTACTGCTCCTGTGTTGCATCACCCTTTCCTCTTCAAGGGAAAAACCAACGCAAGCCCAATCTCCGTCAACATGTCAATTCCTGGCGCTGTTGTTTGAGAAGTAGCACCCGACCCTTGGGGGCTACACGTTGAAGTTTCACACAAATGTCAACAAGACCCGGCTTCTCTTTAAGAAGATAACCCGCCCCTTGGGGGGCTATATAAGGATATATGGAACGAGCTATTGAAGATCAACATACCTCATATCTCTTCTACATCATATTAACCAGGCTGGCTTCCATATCCCGGCTCGTGGAGAGGCGGCTCAGATATTCAACATGCATTTCTTCAAAATAAAGTTTCTCAATATTGGGAAGCTCAAGTTTAGCTTTCCCTTTCTCCACTTCGGTTGTCGCACCCTTGGCAGTATGCTTAGCCAACACGGTGAAGACAGGCGTTGTGTAACCCGTCCCAGTAATGACAACTCTCTCTTCATCGAACACAACATCTTTGGTTGTCTCTGGAGGACTTGCAGTAAAGATCATTTTTTTGACTCGCCTCCATGGCCGTATTGTTAACTTTTGCCGGGTTAACTTGGACATCAGGAAGACTGTCAACAACATCTGTATGAATTTCAGGAAGGTTGGTACGAGTGTCAGCCGGCTCAACACGAGTTTCAGGTAGAGTAAAGTCCATTTCCCCTTGTTCACGTACTTCAGGATTGCCTGACGACCTGCCAGTTTTCCTTTTCTTTGCCTTGGCCCTAAGGGATAAAGGTTAAGACATATGCACCAAATTAAAAAGTACTAAGGCAAGACATACAAACAAGGAGTTACCCCGGAAGGCAAACAAGAGGTGGCAACTTTGAAGCAGTTGAGTCGCCCGATCAAGGTGGTGATAGCTATTAAGGTGAAACCCGATAAGAAATGAAGAGTTAGGATGAAAGGCACCTCATTTTGGCATTTACGACTAGCTGTTTTCTCGGGAAAACCCGCCATAAGATCTCCTGAGGAAATACGGGTGTGGCTCTTTGCAATATAAATAGCCTTCTTAAAAAGGAAATCGGGATCCAAATAAGCATCCGAATGAGTCATAGGAATTTTCCTACAAACCCGCCTTGGTGGTCTTCCGAAGGAAATATCTAAGTCGGAAGAGATTGAAAATACCTCGACATCTTCGTCTTGGCTCTCAGTGTCATCCTCCTGAGATTGAACAAAATACTTAGCACATCAAACGTCAAAATAAGGGGATAGATGAAACATTTACCTCAGATTGGTCTTTGGCGGTCTGTGACTCGCCCATAACAGATGACTCGTCAATAGCTGCCTTGTTCTTCTTTTTCTTCCTCGGGGTAGCTTTAACCTTCTTGACAGCCGTTTTCCCTAGTTTCCGCTTCCAGAAGGGAGAGTTTTTCTGCAACAATCTTGATAAGGAAGCAAGTTTCAAAGACGTAAAGGAAAGAATAAGCAAGGCGAGTAATGGCTAAAGATATCTACCTCGCGAGCCGGGTTTTGAATACAGAATGGCTTGAGTATAGTCTTGGAACAGATCTTATTGGGCTCGCTAGATAGCTTCTTCATAATGTTATTGACTTCACGAGAGTCAAGCATGACATTGGTGAAACATTGTGCACTTTTCAAATCGCCGTCATATTTGCACATCAAGGCGCCCCGGCGGCTCAAGGGCATAATCCGCCACTCCACCCAGGATCAGATCAAGTCAATCCCGGTTAAACCATTGGCAGTCAAGGCCCTAAGCTTCGGCCAAACAAAAGCAAGGGTGGCCCGTTCTTTAGTAGTTAGTGAGCCGGCAAGTTTAAAGCCCATCGGAAGGGGCTCCTCTCTAAACCCAGACATGGGATTCTTGTTGGCGGGTGTAGTATTTTTGCAGTAAAACCAAGTTTTTCCCCAGCCTTTGGGGTGACTGGGCAGGGAACAGTAGGAAATCCACATTCTCGTTGACTTTGAATTGTGACTCCACCAAGTTCTAAGCTGGGCCCATCAGCACATTCCGCCTGGCTGTTCAGGTAGAAGAATTCCCTAAATAAGAGAACCGTGGGCTCTATCTCCAAGTATGTTTCATAGAAAACTTGAAACTGGAATAAATTGCTAATTCAGTTGAGGCCCGGGTCTTGAGGATGAAGATTGTAGAAGTACAGGGTGTCTCAAAAGAACATTGATCCACAGGGTGAAAAGCCTCGTTCAAGGTGATCGGTGAAGACCACAACCTCTCCTTCGGCGGGTTGCGGACGTAATTCTCCAGCGGTGGCTCGCCAACAGATTTCTTCCTTAGGTGACAAGACTCCTAAGGCCACGCATTGCTGAAGGGAGATGTCAGAAATTTCCGACAGCAGCCAGTCGCATTTGGAAGGCTTTGACGTAATGACAGGTTCAGGAAGGAAAAGAGCTGCAGAAATATGTTCGGCGGGTTATTTGGATGAACGGATTTGTTTTGATAAAGCAAGGGACTCGAGAAAGAAAGCAGCTGATGACCCACGAGTATAGGGGATCTATCATAGTCCTTTTGATAAGTAAGAGTGTCGAACCCAACGAGGAGCAGAAGGATCTAACAAGTGGTTTTCAGCAAGGTAATCTATGCAAGCACTGAAATTATCGGTAACAGATAGTTGTGTGGTAAGATTACTCGCAGCAAGTAGCAAGTAACAAAAGGAACAACGGTGCAGCAAAGTGGCTCAATCCCTTTTGTAGCATGGGACAAGCATAGACAAACTCTTATAGGAGGTAAAGCGCTCCCGATGACACATGGGAATTTCTGTCAAGCTAGTTTTCATCATGTTCATATGTTTCGCGTTCGCTACTTTGATAGTTTGATATGTGGGTGGACCGGTGCTTGGGTGCTGCCCTTACTTGGACAAACATCCCACTTATGATTAACCCCTCTCGCAAGCATCCGCAACTACGAAAGAACAATTAAGACAAAGTCTAACCATAGCATTAAACTAGTGGATCCAAATCAGCCCCGTACGAAGCAACGCATAAACTAGGGTTTATGCTTCTGTCACTCTAGCAACCCATCATCTACTTACTACTTCCCAGTGCCTTCCTCTAGGCCCAAATAATGGTGAAGTGTTATGTAGTCGACGTTCACATAACACCACTAGAGGAAAAACAACATACAACGCATCAAAATATCGAACGAATACCAAATTCACATGATTACTTTTAGCATGACTTATCCCATGTCCTCAACAACAAAAGTGACTACTCATAAAGCATAATTATATTCATGACCAGAGAGGTATTGAATAGCATCAAGGATCTGAACATATAATCTTCCACCGAGTAATCCAACTAACATCAATTACAAAGAGTAATTAACATTACTAGCAACCTTACAAGTACCAATCGGAGTCGCGAGACGGAGATTGGTTACAATAGATGAACTAGGGTTTGGAGATGAGATGGTGCTGATGAAGATGTTGATGGTGATGAGTCCCCTCTGATGAGAGGAGTGTTGGTGATGACGATGGCAACGATTTCCCCCTCTGGGAGGGAAGTTTCCCCGACAGGACGACCCTGCCGGAGCTCTAGATTGGTTCTGCTCAAGTTCCACCTCGTGGCGGCGTCGATTCCTCCCGAAAGCCTCCTCTTGATTTTTTCTGGAATGAAACCCTCCTTATAGCAAAAGAGGGGGGCCACAGGGCCAACAGGCTGCCCACAAGCCCCCTAGAAGCGGCCAGGGGGGTAGACCGCGCCTAGCAGGCTTGTGGCCTCCTGCTGGCTCCCCTCTGGTACTTCTTCGGCCCATTATTTTTTATAAATTCCAAAATAAATCCTCGTTGATCTTCACGGCCTTTGGAGTTGCGCAGAATAGGTATCTCAAACTTTCTCCTTTTTCAGGCCAAAATTCCAGCTGTCGGCATTCTCCCTCTTCATGTAAACCTTGCAAAATAAGAGAGAAAAGGCATAAGTATTGTACCGTGAAGTGTAATAACAGCCCATAAAGCGATAAATATCAACATGAAAGCATGATGCAAAATGGACGTATCAACTCCCCCAAGCTTAGACCTCGCTTGTCCTCAAGCGAAAGCCGAGATCAATAAATATGCCCACATGTTTAGAGTGACGTGTCGACAAAACAAGATACAAACATGTTAGAGCATATATCTCCATATGTGGTATTGGTAATTGATGACAATTCCTATGGACTAATGGTTGCCTTAAGTTATATTTATAGGATTTGTCCATAGGCACTTCTTGAAGTCCATCTGCTGGGTTCAAGGAGTTTATATGATGACCAAGATGTTATTCAAGGTATTATCCAAAGAATGGTCATAGAAACACTAGGTTGATCAAGATCTCAGACAAAGAGTAAATCAAGATGATCAACACACAAAGCGTATAAGATGTACCGAGAGGGATCAAGTGATCCCATGGTATGGTAAGCATTGTCCATTACGTGTTTGTGTACTAACCCATGGTCTTTGTGAGACTCCTATGTGGGGGTTAGGTGTGTTTCCATTGGGCTTGCGTCAAAAGGAAGATCTCATACAACCCATGAAGGATGACGTCAAGTGGTGATCGTCATCAAGATTGTGGTGTGCAAGTTCAAGCGGATCAGCACGAATATATCATTGAAACTATTGTCAATGATCATGTGCTGATAAGGACAACCTCATGTACTAACAAGGACAAGATCAAGATAAGCATTCCTGAGCACTACATGCTTGATTCTTGTGGATGTTCACATGGTGGACAGGACAAGATCAAGATAAGCATTCTTGAGCACTTCATGCCTGATTCTTGTGGATGTTCACATGGTGGACAAATGAAGATGAATACATAAGCTAGGCTTTCCGCATTGTGTATGGGAAAGCTACTTGAAGACTTCATCATGTCTTGCTTTCAACTTGAGCCAAGAAGGAACGACAACATCAAGCTCAGGTGAAAGGGCTAACTCAAAGGTATCAGTTCCTTTGACGTTAGTGGTGCGGAGTGATGATCAGCGAATAAAAGTATACACTCAAGTATGGATCATCAGTACTCTTTTATGATTCTTGAGTCCTTAGGGATCCCGCACTATTTAGAGGGGATCACAGGTTTTGCGATGAACTTGCTCAAACTACATCTTCACTTTCTGTTCAGACCACATCTCCACTGCTGTGGTGTTATCTGAAAACAGAACCAGTGCCTCGGACATCCGGCTTCCTCTGGACGTCAGAGGGCCGGACGACCGACGGCTTCGGAAATCCGGAATCCTATACCAGAGTAATCAGAGCCATATAACTCGGACTTCCGGCTCTCTCCGGACGTCCGAGGCCCGGATATCCGACCAGCTTCGGAATTCCGGAACTATGCACCAGAGAAACTTGAGCCATATAACTCGGACTTCCGGCTCCCTCCGGACGTCCGAGGGCCGGTCAAGGCTCGGACGACCGATAGGCTTCGGAATTCCGGAGCCCTGCACTAGAAGAACATGAGCTCTATATCTCAGAAATCCGACTCCCTCCGGACGACCGAGTGCCGGACGTCCGACACCCGTCGGAAATCCGGAACCTACCACCAGTAGAAGTTGAGCTGTATAACTCGGATTTCCGGTCCTCTCCGGACGTCCGATGGCTGATAAATTCAAAATAGTTTCAGTCGTATCTACAGGCCTCGGACTTCCGACCCCTGTCGGACGTCCGACCCCTCGCGGGCGCCCGGACTTCCAACAACTGTCGGACGTTCGGACCCTGTTTTACTTAAAGTGTCCCAAACGGCTCTTTTTCTCTCCCCACTATAAATACCCCCCTCCCACTTCGTGAGGGGGTTTCCCAATATAGCCTTATCCTAATAAGAACACATTTCCACCTCACACACATTTGCTCACTCCAAATCTTAGATCCCAAGAGCATTTGTGAGCCCCTTTGAGAGTTGTTCCAATCAAAAGATAGATCGTCTCCCTCTCCTTCTCTCAACCCAGGCTATTTGTGATTTGAGCAAGTTTTGAGCATTCCCCGTGATCTTGTTACTCTTGGAGGTTGGAGACTCCTAGGCGGTAGGAGTTCTTCGGAGAGGAATCAATCCGTGTGATTTCCCCCGGAAAAGTTTGTGAGGGTTTGGAAGCCACCTCAAAGGCTTACCACTAGTGGTTGAGAAACGCCTTCGTGGTGTTATCTCAAAGGGAGAATATGGTGAGCCTTCGTGGCGTTGGTGTGGCTTCGTGGTAACATCCACCTCTCTAACGGTGACTAGCTTCCCTCCAAGGAAGTGAACATCGGGATACATCTTCGTCTCAGTGACCTTGGTTATCCTTAACCCTAACTCCCTACTTGTGGTTTACTTGTGTTATTTGAGCATACATACATTGCATATTGGTTGTGCTCATTATATTGTGTTGGCTATTTCTTGTACAAGATTAATCATTCAAGCATACCCTCTATATCCACACGTACATACGTGCAGCCCTTGATATATCGTGTGATATAGTGTGATCTAGTATCTTGTGTTGTTCACCTACTTGTCGTGTGATATAGCTCAAGTAAGTTTGTGTAACTTACTTGTGCTTGTTAGTAATTGCATTGTGTCCATCTTGGTAGATCGTATTGTTCATACACGTTGCAGTGCCTAGTGCATTTAGGATTTGTGCTTGACAAGTACCCTCTTAGTTTATTTCCGCATTAGGTTCAAGCCAAATCTGAAGAAGTTTTTAAATAGCCTATTCACCCCCCCCCCTCTAGGCGTCATCGAGGTCTTTTCAATTGGTATCAGAGCTAGGTCTCTCTTTATTTAGGTTTCACGACCTAGAGAGTATCGATGTCGACTATTGGATTAGTGCACAATGGCATCTTTGACTTTGATGGCACAAATTATACCCTATGGAGAATTCGTATGCTTCATTACTTTCGGGCCATGGGCCCAAATACTTTAAGAATTGTTCTTGTAGGGATTTCCGACAAGAAGGATGATGCATCTTCATCTACTAATGAAATGTATCTTGATTGTGAGGCTTTTCTTGCCATTCATCGAACCATAAGTCCTGAAGTGTTTAAGTCTATCTCGACTTGCAAGTCAGCTCATGAAGTTTGGACTAAACTTGAAGATATATATGGTGGGTCCAATCTTGATGAAGACGGTATTATGATGAAGGAGTTGGTGCATGAGCTATTCACTCTTTTCGATCCTAAAGAGTCCACCACTACTTCCATATCCGATTGCTTTCACACCTCAGCATCTTCAATCTCACAAGGTAATGACATGGTGAGTGAAGAAATATATGTTGATGAAAATGTCATAGCCTCTATGGACACGAGCATATCTAGCACCACACATAGTGTAAATTATTATGCTAATAGGTCATGCATTTCACCTAAAGATTCCTCGACAAATGTCTGTGGTGATATGCCTGCTTCCTCATGTCCTCTTGATCAAAATATCTTGTTTCTCCCTAGTTGCTCTATGACTAATCATTTAGGGGAAATCAAGAAATATGAAGTACTTTTGACTAATGAAGAATCTGATTCACCAAAAGAATCATCATCAACTCCTCCAGTTCACATGTGCCTCATGGCAAGAGGTAATAATGAGGTATCATCTTCCCTGTGCAATAACGATGATGTTTGCGATGAGGATGATGATGATGACTTGACTGAAAATATCTATGTGATCAGTAAAATTCTTCATAAAGCTAAAAATAACGCTCTTCAAAGATTCCAAGATGTTCTTGCTTACTTTGAAAATTGTAATGATTTACTTAATCATGAACAAGCTAAAAGTGAACAACTTGAATATGAACTTGAGAAGAGTCATCAAGCATGTAGAGACTTAAGATCTTCAAAAGGAGAGATTAAAGTTGCTCATGATAAACTTAAAAAGGATTTTGAGGTCCTTCTCCTTGAATGCAATAATGTCAAGGGAGAGCTCATCAAAACCTCTAAGATCTATGAGGAGCTTCAATCTACTCATGAGAAGTCTCTATTTGCTACTTACTCCTCTCATGTTGTTGATGATACTTGTACATCTAACTCTACCTCATTTGAAGTATCAACATTGAAGGAGAATGTTGAGCTACGTGCTCAATTTGATTTACTAACTAGCAATTATGGGAAGTTGGAAGAAAACCATGTAATGCTCACAAGCTCTCATGCCGATCTTCTAACATCCCATAATGTGCAAAAGTTAGCTCATGAGGCTATCATCACCAAGGTAACATCAAGTGAGCCTCATGTGGACAATGGCACTACTTCTAGTCAAAGTACTATATTTCCATGTGCTAGTCCTCGTAATTCGTCTACTCATAATGTTGCTACCTCGTGTGATGAATTACTTTCCTTGCCTTGTTGCTCTAACATTGAAGCTTACACTTCCTCTAGTACTTGCGTTGATACTAACCGTGCAGAGGAAATCAAAGAGCTCAAGGCCCAAGTCACTTCTTTGAAGAAAGACTTGGAACAATGTCATGAAGGGATGCCCACACTCAACAACGTCATGTGTGAGCAAACATCTCCGAATGACAAAAATGAGTTTGGAGTAAACTCAAACAAGAACAAGAGGGGCCTAGAACAAGTCAAGAATTCGGCCAAAATCATTTGCTTCAAGTGCAAAATTAAAGGGCACCATGTTAGATCTTGCCCTCTGAAGACGAAGTCTCAAAGTCATAAGCAACAAGGGAAGCGGCCACAAACTCAATCACATATTCAACTACAAGTTGAAGGAAGGCCTCTTCCCAATAAGACCCAAGCCAACACTCCCCGAGGTGAGAAATCAACTGGGAAGAAAGCAAAGGGTAGATGTTGCTACTTATGTCGTGAGAAGGGTCACGTCGCTTCGTCTTGCACAAGAGGTAACTTATCCAACCCAATCACTATTGATGATATCTATTCCCTTGGGAAGGATAAGGTTGGCAATGTGTTTGCCAAGTTTGTTGGTACTCAAAATGGTGTCAAGAAAAGAACCATTTGGGTTGCCAAGCCTATTGTGATTAACCTCTTAGGACCCAACGTAGTTGGGGACCAACAAGCTCAAACTTGATTAATAGGTGACTATGGAGGACATTAGAGACTTGGATACTAATGAAGAATTAAGGGGTCTTCATTATTCATATTATCTCAAGCCAAGTCATTTGGATTATCGAGTTTCTATCTTATATCCAATGTGCCTCCTTACGGTAACTTATACTTAAACTGTTTACATTGTTAGGTGCTTGCCCCTTTGCATGTTGTGGTTTTGTACCTTGCATGTGTATGTATATGTTGTGCCTCCAACTTGCTTATCTTGAGTAATCAAGTATGTGTATGTTGGTTTTCACATCATGTACATGTGAGTCTTGTATTGAGCCTATTTGCATCATGTCTGTATTTTTGTTGGCTCTTGTGAGAGATTAATGGATTATCCCATTGTGGGGGAGTGATGTGCTTTGCACACCTCACAATCCTATAAATGTGTATACATGGGGAATACCACTTAGTTTTGATGCTTCAAGATTATCTAGTGTCTATGTGGTATGTCATACGCATGAGAAATTCAAATTCTATATGGTCCATTAGTTATCTCTTGTTTGTTTTAATTTGCCACTTGTTAATGTTATTGGCTTATCACATTATGGGGGAGTAATATGCTATGTGCATATTACAAACCTAGAAAATGTGTACATTTGACGTATTGCCACTTAGTGATGATATTGTAAATTATCTTGTTCCTAGGTGGCATGTTAGATCTACAAGTGTCATTTGCTTGCGTTTTATGGGTAAAGATGATCTAGGATATATTTGTGATCTACCAATGAGTATCATTTCAAAAATACTTCTTGTCCTTGACAATTGGTATTCCCATCATGTGATTGGAATTGATAATCATCTTTACATTGGATTTTGTGTTTCGTTTGTCTTTCTTGCCTCTTATGAATCTATTTTTAACATGTCTAGTGTGGTTATAGATATAGAGAAAGTGATGATCCCATCGTGTGCATTTTGTATTCAAATGCAAATTCTATATAATGCACGTCCCTTGGGGGAGCTATCCTATTCTCTTTAAAAACACTCTCTTTATTCACCCATCATAAAATCATTTGATCCCCATCAAGTGTGTGTTGATGGGAGGCAAGTCTTGCTCTTTATGATGCTTTGTGCCATCATGAAAATTTGTAGAGGGTTTTGTTTGTTGGAACCTAGCTCTCTCTTAGAAACTAGATACCTCATGTTTGTTTTTCCTTCAATTGGTTTCTTGTTTCTTTCTATCTGGCATGTGTCAATGGATATCTCATTCCTTGATGTATCTTTTAATTGATATCCTTCAAGTGATAATTCTTTTGTTTTAGGATCTTATTATCACTTGATACCTTGTCGTTTGATGACTTATCAACTGTGTGTTGAGTTGATTCTTGAGAGTCTTGAGCATGCATATCTAGCTACTATATACAACTTCTTTTGCTTGCTTTCCTCCTTTGACCCAATATATAAGGGAAACTCCACCCTGTAATAAATTGGCTAAGGTGTGCATGAAATTCAAATTCATATCTATATGCACATATGTGTGTGGAGTTTGTCCTATGTATTGCTGGTTTTCTAACTCTTTGGTCCCAATGAGTTTGTGCACCATTTTGTTTGTTTTTCTTGTTCCAGGAACAACTGGAGATGCATTGGATGCTCGGCTCACCTATAAGGAAGATGTTGAGACCATACGATTATTGGAGCCAAGTTAGGATGATCAAAGAACAACTATCTACTACATCAATCCAATGTTGTGTCGGTAACAAGTATCCACTTCATGCCTTCTTCTCTTGCCAAGGACCCAACCTGTCTTTTCTTTTCCAGGTTGCATCATGGCATGAATCTCTTGATTCGTTCTTGTAGTACTTGTTTGCTTTCTCAAAGCATCCGAACGATGATGTATTACTACTAGTTGGGATGTCTTTGATGTTCGTATGTTGGAAGTTCATATTATACAATAAGAAAATATTAGGCCATGTGCTATGCTTCCAATAAAAAGATCTCATTGATATATTTATGACTTCCCTTTTGGATATCTAGTTTTCTTCCTTCTTGTAACCATTTCGTGTGTACATCCTTCTTTGTGGATATATATATCATCATGATTGTCTTCTACTTAGAATCTTTCACACATGAGAGAAGTTACATCTCTAATTGATATCCTCTTTTCTTTCACATCCATCGCTGCATTTCCTTTTTCGGTTTTTGGTGGCAATGTGAAAGGATTTGTTTTGAGTGCGTATCTTATTTTCTTAAATCTTGATGCACTCTTTGGCCATGAAGATTATTTTTCCTCATGCTTGTCTTGATGAGGGTTTTGCCATTTTCAATTAGTATCCCTCCTCTTGACAAGGTTCTTACTTCCTATCTTCACAATGGGTTGCCACAAGCGTTGGTTCTTAGTTTGTTTATTAGTAAGCTTGTGAACCCATTTTCTAGTATGTGTGTGTGGGAATGATATGTCTTGCACTTTGTATCTCATTTTATCAAGACTATGTTGATGAGTAATTCTCATCCTTATCTTAGTCTTCTCAAGTGCTTTGCCATGACTCATACACATTACTTTGTTTGAGCATATTCTTAAGTTGCTTCTATTACATGTTGCTCAACCATTTGTTTTGTGCAATTGATGTGCTTAGTGTCTCATCTATACCCTTGCACTCGTTGTGTGTTTTATAAATTCTGGGGGAGCAACGATCCTATTTTGTGCACCTGTGTCAAATACAAAAATCTCATATTAGTGCACAAATCATGGGGAGCTTCTCTAGTTTTTGATAAAGCACTATGTTGCCTTTATCATAATATCTTTTATTCATGTGGTTCGAAGGACCATATGATTGTTTGTTCCATCGGGAATCTTTTGATTGCCTGCCTCTATCTTTGTATGTCTTTGTGGCATACGATCCTTTTATTTGCAATCTTTTGGGTCCTCAATATAGTTTGTTTTCCTCCAACTACTTATCATTGTATTTGTGTATTTTTCTGCACTCATTTGCTGAGAAGTACACACTTTTTTTTGGAGGACCACCTACTATATTGGCTTTCTAAACTTTTCGTCCATTTTGGCAATCGATGCCAATGGGGGAGAAGTTTAGAGAGTTTACTTGGTTATGTTTAGAGGGTTTTGCTTTTATTGCGTAAGCATTTACATCTTGCACACATGCATTATTACCTTGTATGTGTGCGCTTGGTTATGCTTATTTCCTTATATAAACTCTCTTGAAGTGGTTGTCTTCAATTACCAAAATCGGGGAGATTGTTAGAGCATATATCTCCATATGTGGTTTTGGTAATTGATGACAATTCCTATGGACTAATGGTTGCCTTAAGTTATATTTATAGGATTTGTCCATAGGCACTTCTTGAAGTCCATCTGCTGGGTTCAAGGAGTTTATATGATGACCAAGATGTTATTCAAGGTATTATCCAAAGAATGGTCATAGAAACACTAGGTTGATCAAGATCTCAGACAAAGAGTAAATCAAGATGATCAACACACAAAGCGTATAAGATGTACCGAGAGGGATCAACTGATCCCATGGTATGGTAAGCATTGTCCATTACGTGTTTGTGTACTAACCCATGGTCTTTGTGAGACTCCTATGTGGGGGTTAGGTGTGTTTCCATTGGGCTTGCGTCAAAAGGAAGATCTCATACAACCCATGAAGGATGACGTCAAGTGGTGATCGTCATCAAGATTGTGGTGTGCAAGTTCAAGCGGATCAGCACGAATATATCATTGAAACTATTGTCAATGATCATGTGCTGATAAGGACAACCTCATGTACTAACAAGGACAAGATCAAGATAAGCATTCCTGAGCACTACATGCTTGATTCTTGTGGATGTTCACATGGTGGACAGGACAAGATCAAGATAAGCATTCTTGAGCACTTCATGCTTGACTCTTGTGGATGTTCACATGGTGGACAAATGAAGATGAATACATAAGCTAGGATTTCCGCATTGTGTATGGGAAAGCTACTTGAAGATTTCATCATGTCTTGCTTTCAACTTGAGCCAAGAAGGAACAACAACATCAAGCTCAGGTGAAAGGGCTAGCTCAAAGGTATCAGTTCCTTTGACGTTAGTGGTGCGGAGTGATGATCAGCGAATAAAAGTATACACTCAAGTATGGATCATCAGTACTCTTTTATGATTCTTGAGTCCTTAGGGATCCCGCACTATTAAGAGGGGATCACAGGTTTTGCGATGAACTTGCTCAAACTACATCTTCACTTTCTGTTCAGACCACATCTCCACTGCTCTACTGTTATCTGAAAACAGAACCAGTGCCTCGGACATCCGGCTTCCTCCGGACGTCCGAGGGCCGGACGACCGACAGCTTCGGAAATCCGGAATCCTATACCAGAGTAATCAGATCCATATAACTCGGACTTCCGGCTCTCTCCGGGCGTCCGAGGCCCGGATATCCGACCAGCTTTGGAATTCCGGAACTATGCACCAGAGAAACTTGAGCCATATAACTCGGACTTCCGGCTCCCTTCAGACGTCCGAGGGCCGGTCAAGGCTCGGACGACTGACAGGCTTCGGAATTCCGGAGCCCTGCACCAAAAGAACATGAGCTCTATATCTCGGAAATCCGGCTCCCTCCGGACGACCGAGCGCCGGACGTTCGACACCCGTCGGAAATCCGGAACCTACCACCAGTAGAAGTTGAGCTGTATAACTCGGATTTCCGGTCCTCTCCGGACGTCCGGTGGCTGATAAATTCAAAATAGTTTCAGTCGTATCTACAGGCCTCGGACTTCCGACCCATGTCGGACGTCCGACCCCTCGCGGACGCCTGGACTTCCAACAACTGTCGGACGTCCGGACCCTGTGTGACTTAAAGTGTCCCCAACGGCTCTTTTTCTCTCCCCACTATAAATACCCCCCCCCCCTCCCACTTCGTGAGGGGGTTGCCCAATACAGCCTTATCCTAATAAGAACACATTTCCACCTCACACACATTTGCTCACTCCAAATCTTAGATCCCAAGAGCATTTGTGAGCCCCTTTGAGAGTTGTTCCAATCAAAAGATAGATCGTCTCCCTTTGAGAGTTGTTCAAGGAGTTGGACAAATGAAGTTTTGAGCATTCCCCGTGATCTTGTTACTCTTGGAGGTTGGAGACTCCTAGGCGGTAGGAGTTCTTCGGAGAGGAATCAATCTGTGTGATTTCCCCCGGAAAATTTTGTGAGGGTTTGGAAGCCGCCTCAAAGGCTTACCACTAGTGGTTGAGAAACGCCTTCGTGGTGTTATCTCAAAGGGAGAATAGGGTGAGCCTTCGTGGCGTTGGTGTGCCTTCGTGGTAACATCCACCTCTCTAACGGTGACTAGCTTCCCTCCAAGGAAGTGAACATCGGGATACATCTTCGTCTCAGTGACCTTGGTTATCCTTAACCCTAACTCCTTACTTGTGGTTTACTTGTGTTATTTGAGCATACATACATTGCATATTGGTTGTGCTCATTATATTGTGTTGGCTATTTCTTGTACAAGATTAATCATTCAAGCATACCCTCTATATCCACACGTACATACGTGCAGCCCTTGATATATCGTGTGATATAGTGTGATCTAGTATCTTGTGTTGTTCACCTACTTGTCGTGTGATATAGCTCAAGTAAGTTTGTGTAACTTACTTGTGCTTGTTAGTAATTGCATTGTGTCCATCTTGGTAGATCGTGTTGTTCATACACGTTGCAGTGCCTAGTGCATTTAGGATTTGTGCTTGACAAGTACCCTCTTAGTTTATTTCCGCATTAGGTTCAAGCCAAATCTGAAGAAGTTTTTAAATAGCCTATTCACCCCCCCCCCTCTAGGCGTCATCGAGGTCTTTTCAAAACATGCAGGCATCATGATCATAGTTAGAATAGCAATACCATCATATCATCTCTTATGCTAAAATAATAATTCCTTCACAAAGTAAAGTATGGATCAAGAACCTTAATGAGAATTAACAACCGATAGCCTTTAGTCATTGAAGAAATTGCAATTTATCATAACATCGGAAAGAGTCAAGTAAGAGCTTGTAAAGCAAATCCACATACTCAATCATCCTTTCGTCTTCTACAATTGCTACAACTCACGTGGTACTCATGAGATCAAAATTTCAGTTGAACACAGAGAAAGATAGGGGCTTATAGTTTCGCCTCCCAACTACTTACCTCAAGGGTAATGTCAACAATAATAATTCATGAATACTTACTTCCAAGTTGACATATGAATATAGATCTTTCCCTAGCATATGAAGTTAGCCAAGATAAAGGCGAGGTAAGGAATTGGTGTAGATCACCATGACTCTTTCAAGGGTAAAAAGTAAAGGTACAAGATAGGCCCTTCGTAGAGGGAAGCAGAGGTTGTCATGTGCTTTTGAGGTTTGGATGTGCGACCTCTTAGTGTGAAGGAACGTCACTTTATATTGCCTCATGTGATAAAGAACTTTATTATGCAGTCTGTCGCTTTTATGTCTTCCTCATCACAGGTTCGTACAAAGCTTATTTTCCACACACTAATAGATCATACATATTTAGGGAGCAATTTTTATAGCTTGCACCGGTGACAACTTACTTGAGGGATCTTCTTCAATCCATAGGTAGGTATGGTGGACTCTCATGGCAAAACTAGGTTGAAGGTTTATGGATGCACAAGTAGTATCTCTACTTGGTGCGGAAGTTTTGGCTGATATGAGGTGGAAGCAATCATCACATGCTAAGGGATCTCTAGTCATATAATCATTGTTCGGAACCAAGCAAACATAATTCATTATGTTGTCTTTGTTTTCCAACATCTACTTCTAAGCATGTAATAGTGTAGTGAGTGTTCACAATCATAGATGGTGTCAAAGATGATATATTTATATGTGAACCTCTCCTTCTTTATCACTTCCTATTAATTGCAACAATGAAAAAGGTCTATGTTTGTCTACCCTCAACAAGTTTCAATCAACACTCTTTTTATATGTGAAGCCATCACTTTCCATAAGATCATTACATGATCTTTCATGCTTTTGTTCTTTAATCGTTCTCTTGATCATGGCATGAAGCAAGGCCCTTAACTAAAACTCTCTTTATTATATGGCTAACGAGCTCGAATACATCGGGGGTGACATAGAGCAAAACTCAAGCCTAAAACACTAAGAACTTTATTCTACTAGAGAAAGATAAAACCAAAAAGGATCAAACTAAGAAAAGGTAAAGGCAAAAGATGTGATGGTGATACGATACCGGGGCAACTCCCCCAAGCTTGGCACAAGCCAAGGGGATTGCCCATACCCGGGTTTAGTTGTATTCCTTCGAAGGTGATGGTGGTGGAGTTGTTTTGTCATTTGATTCCAAGAGGGCCATCAATCTTTGATTTATACCTTGGAGCTGTGTGATATGTTTCTCCAGCAAAACAACTTCACGAGTGAGATAAGTATTACGAACACGAGTTATTTCACATAACCTCAAGAGCTCGATCAAGGATGGAGGTAAAAGGTGGAGGTAAGGTTGAAGAAAATCCTCTTCCTCAGCTTCTTCCTTGTTGATTACAGATTGCCCTTCGTCCAACGACATACTCTTCTCCTTACGTTTGCCCTTAGTTTCTTTAGGTAGCCTTCCCTTGGCCTCCATGACCTCCATTCTTTTCAGATCAGTATTTACTTCTTCATAGACTTTAGGGAGATCGTTCTCCCCCACAGATTCCTGAGACGACATCTTGCTCTAAATCTGCGGCAGAAAACAGGCTCGAAACGAAAACAGAGGATATTTGCGTGATACGAGGGTCAGACCTTTCAAAAGAATATATAATGATTTTTTTCCGACCAGAAGGAGTACTCCACAAGAAAACGGAGTCCGGGAGGCACACGAGGTGGTCACAAGCCCCCCAGGCGCGGCCAGGGGGTGGCCCGCGCCTGGCAGGCTTGTCGCCTCCTCGTGCGCTTTTCGGACTACTTTAAATTTTTGTATTTTTCTAAAAAATCCAAAACGGAGAAAAATTCCTACTGGAAAAGTTTTGGAGTATATTTACTTACCGAATCACATACCTCTTCGTTTTCGGAGTCTGAAACAGGCTGATAAATATCCCTTATGTACTGCTTAGTAGTTATGGTATTGATAATATTGCTTTCAACATTTATGGGAGTACCTGAGATATAATGCTTGATTCTCTGCCCATTTACCAGTCTCGGAAAATTACCTTCTGTGTTGTTGATCTTGATGGCACCGGAACGATATACTTCCTCAACAATGTAAGGACCTTCCCATTTAGAGAGAAGCTTGCCTGCAAAAATCTTAAACGAGAATTATATGGCAAGACATAATCACCTACATTGAACTCACGTTTTTGTATCCTTTTATCATGCCACCTCTTAACCTTTTCTTTGAACAACTTGGCATTTTCATATGACTGAGCTCTCCATTAATCAAGCAAGCTAATATCAAATAACCTCTTCTCACCAGCAAGTTTGAAATCAAAGTTGAGCTCTTTGATTGCCCAATAAGCCTTATGCTCTAACTCAAGAGGTAAATGACATTCTTTGCCGTAAACCATTTTGTATGGAGACATGCCCATGGGATTCTTATAGGCAGTTCTATAAGCCCACGGTGCATCATCGAGCTTCTTAGACCAATTCTTTCTAGACCTATTGACAATCTTTTGTAGAATTAGTTTAATCTCTCTATTGCTTAGCTCTACTTGACCACTGGACTGAGGGTGATAGGGAGATGCAACTCTATGGTTGACATAATACTTAGCAAGCGTTTTACGGAAAGTACCATGAATAAAATGTGAACCACCATCAGTCATTAGATATCTAGGGACTCCAAATCTTGGGAAAATAACTTCTTTAAGCATCCTGATAGAGGTGTTGTGATCAGCACTACTAGTTGGGATAGCTTCTACCCACTTGGTGACGTAATCAACAGCAAGTAGGATATGAGTATACCCGTTGGATTTTGGAAAAGGTCCCATATAATCAAAGCCCCAAACATCAAATGGTTCAATGACAAGTGAATAATTCATAGCATTTCGTGATGTTTATCGATATTACCCATTCTTTGACATTCGTCACAAGACAAGACAAACTTACGGGCATCCTTGAAGAGAGTGGGCCAATAGAAACTTGATTGCAATACCTTGTGTGCAGTTCTATCTCCCGTATGGTGTCCTCCGTAAGCCTCGGAGTGACACTTCTGTAGGATTTGTCCCTGTTCATGTTCAGGTACACAACGTCTAATAACACCATCTACTCCTTCCTTATAAAGGTGAGGATCATCCCAAAAGTAATGTCTCAAATCAAAGAAGAATTTCTTCTTTTGCTGGTATGTGAAACTAGGTGGTATATATTTGGCAACGATATAATTTGTATAATCAGCATACCACGGTGTACTACGTGAAGTATTGATGACATTTAATTTCTCATCAGGAAAGCTATCATCAATAGGTTGTGGGTCATCAAGAACATTCTCCAACCAAGACAAGTTATCTGCTACGGGGTTATCAGCACCCTTCCTGTCGACAACATGCAAATCAAATTCTTGTAGCAAGAGAACCCATCTGATAAGTCTAGGTTTAGCGTCTTTATTTTCCATGAGGTACTTAATAGCAGCGTGATCAGTGTGAATAGTGACTTTGGAATCAACTATGTAAGATCTGAACTTTTCACTTGGAAACACGACTGCTAAAAATTCCTTTTCGGTAGTAGCATAGTTTCTTTGGGCACTGTCTAGAGTTTTACTAGCATAGTGAATAACATTCAACTTCTTATCAACTCTTTGTCCTAGGATAGCGCCAACAGCACAATCACTAGCATCACACATGATTTCAAAAGGTAAGTTCCAATCAAGTTGTTGAACAATAGGTGCAGTTATCAAGGCCTTCTTAAGTATTTCGAAGGCTTCCTCACAATCATCGTAAAAAAAAGGAATATCCTTTTGCAAGAGATTGATAAGAGACCTAGAAATCTTAGGAAAAGTCCTTAATGAACCTTCTATAGAAACTAGCATGACCAAGGAAACTTCTTATACCTTTGATATCTATGGGGCATGGCATTTTCTCCATCGCATCAACCTTAGCCTTATCGACTTCAATACCTCTTTCAGAAATTTTATGTCCTAAGACGATGCCTTCATTAACCATAAAGTGGCACTTCTCCCAATTCAAAAGAAAAGATTGGTATATTTACATCTCTGCAAGACTCGATCAAGGTTGTTGAGGCAATCATCAAAAGAAGACACGTAAACGGAGAAGTCATCCATGAAAACCTCAACAATCCTTTCACAAAAGTTAGAGAATATAGCCATCATACATCTTTGAAAGGTGGCAGGTGCATTACATAAGCCAAAAGGCATACGTCTGTAAGCCAAGGTACCGAAAGGGCAGGTGAAAGTGGTTTTCTCCTGATCAGATTGTGCAACAGGTATTTGGGAGAAACCAGAATAACCATCTAGAAAGCAGAAGTGTGTGTGTTTAGACAGTCTTTCTAGCATTTGGTCGATAAAAGGCAAAGGGTAATGATCTTTCCTAGTGGCTTTATTCAATTTCCTAAAATCGATCACCATCCTATAGCCAGTAATAATCCTCTGTGGGATCAATTCATCCTTATCATTAGGGACAACGGTAATACCTACCTTCTTAGGGACGCAATGCACCGGACTGACCCAATCACTATGAGAAACAGGATAGATAATACCTTCTTCCAGGAGCTTTAGTATTTCTTTTCTTACTACCTCTTGTTGGAAATATGCCCTAGAGGCAATAATAAAATGGTTATTATCATATTTCCTTGTTCATGATAATCGTCTATTGTTCATGCTATAATTGTATTAACAGGAAACAGTAATACATGTGTGAATAAATAGATCACAATGTGTCCCTAGCAAGCCTCTAGTTGGCTGGCTCGTTAGTCAATAGATGATCATGGTTTCCTGGTCATGGGCATTGGATGTCATTGATAACGAGATCACATCATTGGGAGAACAATGTGATGGACAAGACCCAATCCTAAGCGTAGCACTAGATCGTATTGTTCGTATGCTAAAGCTTTTCTAATGTCAAGTGTCTTTTCCTTCGACCGTGAGATTGTGCAACTCCCGGATACCGTAGGAGTGCTTTGGGTGTATCAAACGTCACAACGTAACTGGGTGACTATAAAGGTGCACTACGGGTACCTCCGAAAGTGTCTGTTGGGTTGGTACGAATCAAGATCGGGATTTGTCACTCCGTGTGACGGAGAGGTATCTCTGGGCCCACTCGGTAGAACATCATCATGAGCTCAATGTGACTAAGGAGTTAGTCACACGATGACGTGCTACGGAACGAGTAAAGAGACTTACCGGTAACGAGATTGAACAAGGTATAGGTATACCGACGATCGAATCTCGGGCAAGTTCTATACCGACAAACAAAGGGGGTTGTATACGGGAATGATTGAATCCTTGACATCGTGGTTCATCTGATGAGATCATCGTGGAGCAAGTGGGAGCCACCATGGGTATCCAGACCCCGCTGATGGTTATTTGCCGGAGAGGTGTCTCGGTCATGTCTGCCTGTCTCCCGAACCCGTAAGGTCTACACACTTAAGGTTCGATGGCGCTAGGGTTATAGGGAATTGTTATACGAGGTTACCGATGTTCGGAGTCCTGGATGAGATCCCGGATGTCACGAGGAGCTCGAGAATGGTCCATAGGTAAAGATTGATATATAGGACGGATGGTTTCCGACACCGGAAGTGTTTCGGGCGTCACCGGTAACATACCGGGACCACCGGAGGTGCCCCGGGGGTCCACCGAAAGGGGGCAACGACCCCGGTAGGCTAGATGGGCCAAGTGGGGAAGGGAACCAGCCCCTAGGTGGGCTGGTGCGCCCCCCCCCCCCCCACTCAGCCCATGGCGCAGGAAGAGGGGAGAGGGGGGAACCCTAGCGCAGGCGGGCCTAAGGCCCACCAGAGGGGTGCGCCACCCCTCCTCCCTGCCCTGGCCGCCGCACCTCCCATCTAGGGGGCTGCCGCACCACCTAGGGTGGGAACCCTAGGGGTGGCACCTCCTTCCCCTCCTCCTATATATAGTGGGCACTTTTGGGCTTTTGGAGATAGACTTTTCCCTCTCCCTTGGCACAGCCCTGCCCTTCTTTCTTCTCCTCTCTGCCGGTGCTTGGCGAAGCCCTGTCGGGAGACCTCGTCTCTTCATCGACACCACGCCGTCGTGCTGCTGGAGTTCTTCCCCAACCTCTCCCTCCTCCTTGCTGGATCAAGGTGCGGGAGACGTCACTGGGTTGCACGTGTGTTGAACGCGGAGGTGCCGTAGTACGGCACTAGATTGGAATCACACCGCGATCTGAATCGCTGCGAGTACGACTCCATCAACTGTGTTCTAGTAACGCTTCCGCTTAGATATCTTCAAAGGTATGAAGATGCTCTCACCCCTCTCTCATTGCTGGTCTCTCCATAGGAAGATCTGAATATGCGTAGGAAATTTTTTTAATTTATGCTACGTTACCCAATAGTGGCATCCGAGCCAGGTTTTCTATGCGTAGATTCTATGCACGAGTAGAACACAAAAGGTTGTGCGCGATGATTTGTCAATTGCTTGCCGCTACTAGTATTATTATTTTCCGGTGATATTGTGGGATGAAGCGGCCCGGACCGACTTTACACATACGCTTACGTGAGACTGGTTCCACCGACAGGCATGCACACCGTGCATAAAGGTGGCTAGCGGGTGTCTGTCTCTCCTACTCTAGTCGGATTGGATTTGATGAAAAGGGTCCTTATGAAGGGTAAATAGCTTTGGCATATCATTGTTGTGGCTGTCACGTAGGTAAGAATGCGTTCTTGCTAGAAACCCAAATCAGCGACGTAAAACTTGCAACAAAAATTAGAGGACGTCTAACTTGTTTTTGCAGGGTTTGACATGTGATGTGATATGGCCAAAGTTGTGATGTTGCATGTATGATGTATGAGATGGTCATGTTATTGTAATAGGTTTCACGACTTGCATGTCGATGAGTATGACAACCGGTAGGAGCCATAGGAGTTGTCTTAATTTATTGTATGAGATGCAACGCCATGTGCTTACTACTTTTACTTCATTGCTAACGGTTAGCTATAGTAGTAGTGATAGTAGTAGTTGGCGTGACGACTTCACGGAGACACGATGATGGAGATCATGATGATGGAGATCATGGTGTCACGCCGGTGACGATGATCATGCGATGCCTGAAGATGGAGATCAAAAGAGCAAAGATGATAATGGCCATATCATGTCACTATATGATTGCATTATGATGTTTATCATGTTTTTCATCTTATTGCTTAGAACGACGGTAGCATAATAAGATGATCCCTCTTAAAATTTCGAGAACGTATTCCCCTAAGTGTGCACCGTTGCGAAGGATCGTTGTCTCAAAGCACCACATGATGATCGGCTGTGATAGATTCTAACGTTCGCATACAACGGGTGTAAGCCAGATTTACACACGCGAAACACCTAGGTTGACTCGACGAGCTTAGCATGTACAGACATGACCTCGAATACAAGAGACCGAAAGGTCGAACATGAGTCGTATGGTTGAATACGATCAGCATGAAGTTGCTCACCATGGTGACTAGTCCGTCTCACGTGATGATCGGACACGGGTTAGTCAACATGGATCATGTATCACTTAGATGACTAGAGGGATGTCGATTTAAGTGGGAGTTCATACTTAATTTGATTAAATGAACTTAATTTTCATGAACTTAGTCTAAAAGTTGTCTTTATAAATATTGTAGATGGCCAACGTCAACCTCAATTTCCACGCATTCCTGGAGAAAAACAAGCTGAAAGATTATGGTAGAAACTATGCGGACTGGGTTCGCAACTTGAAGCTCATCCTTGAAGCAGCTAAAAAGGCTTATGTCCTTGATGCGCCGCTAGGTGACCCTCCCGCTCCCGCAGCAGCCCAGGACATTCTGAACGTCTGGCAAACGCGAGGTCATGACTACTCTCTGGTTAGGTGTGGCATGTTATACAGTTTAGAAACGGGGCTCCAAAGGCGTTTTGAGCAACACGGTTCATATAAGATGTTCCAAGAGCTGAAGCTAGTTTTTCAAGCTCATGCCCGTGTCGAGAGATATGAAGTCTCCGACAAGTTCTTTAGCTGTAAGATGGAGGAGAACAGTTCTGTCAGTGAGCACATACTCAAAATGTCTGGGTTACATGGTCGTCTGACTTCACTTGGAGTCGAACTTCCGGATGATGCTATAATTGATAGAATCCTCCAGTCTCTCCCACCAAGCTACAAAGGCTTTGTGCTTAACTACAACATGCAAGGGATGGAGAAGACCATTCCTGAGTTGTACTCGATGCTCAAGTCTGCAGAAGTAGAAATCAAGAAAGAGCATCAAGTGTTGATGGTCTACAAGACCACTAGTTTCAAGAAGGGCAAGGGTAAGAAGAACTTCAAGAAAGACGACAAAGTTGTTGCCGCGCCCGGTAAGCTAGATGCCGGGAAGAAGAAAAAGAATGGACCCAAGCCTGAGACTGAGTGCTTCTATTGCAAGGGAAAGGGTCACTGGAAGCGGAACTGCCCCAAATACTTAGCGGACAAGAAGGCCGGCAATGTTAAAGGTATATGTGATATACATGTTATTGATGTGTACCTTACCAGCGCTCGTAGTAGCTCGTGGGTATTTGATACCGGTGTTGTTGCTCACATTTGCAACTCAAAGAAGGAACTGCGGAATAAGCGGAGACTGGCAAAGGACGAGGTGACGATGCTCGTCGGAAATGGCTCCAAGGTCGATGTGATCGTCGTCGGCACCTTACCTCTACATCTACCGTCGGGATTAGTTTTAAACCTTAATAATTGTTATTCAGTACCAGCTTTAAGCATGAACATTGTATCAGGGTCTTGCTTAATGCGAGATGGCTACTCATTTAAGTCGGAGAATAATGGTTGTTCTATTTATATGAGTGATATGTTTTATGGTCATGCTCCGCTGGTGAATGGTTTATTCTTGATGAATCTCGATCGTGATGTTATGCATATTCATAGTGTGAGTACCAAAATATGTAAAGTTGATAATGATAGTCCCACATACTTGTGGCACTGCCGCCTTGGTCATATCGGCGTTAAGCGCATGAAGAAGCTCCATACTGATGGACTATTAGAGTCTCTTGACTTTGAATCATTTGACACATGCGAACGTGCCTCATGGGCAAGATGACTAAGACTCCATTCTCAGGAATAATGGAGAGAGCAACCGACTTATTGGAAATAATACATAGTGATGTGTGTGGTCCAATGAACGTTGAAGCTCGCGGTAGCTATCGTTATGCTCTCACTCTCACCGATGATTTGAGTAGGTATGGGTATATCTACTTGATGAAGCACAAATCTGAGACATTTGAAAAGTTCAAGGAATTTTAGAGTGAGGTCGAGAATCAACATGACAGAAAAATTAAGTGTCTACGATCTGATCGTGGAGGAGAATATTTGAGTCACGAGTTTGGCACACACCTAAGGAGGTGTGGAATCGTTTCACAACTGACGCGGCCTGGCACACCGCAACGCAACGGAGTGTCTGAACGTCGTAATCGCACTTTATTACATATGGTACGATCTATGATGTCTCTTACCGACTTACCGCTATCATTTTGGGGATACGCATTAGAAACTGCAGCATTCACTTTAAATAGGGCACCGTCTAAATCCGTTGAGACGACACCGTATGAACTATGGTTCGGCAAGAAACCTAAGTTGTCGTTTCTTAAAGTTTGGGGCTGCGATGCTTATGTGAAGAAACTTCAACTAGAAAAGCTCAAATCCAAAGCGGAGAAATGCGTATTCATAGGATACCCTAAGGAAACTATTGGGTATACCTTCTATCTTAGATCCGAAGGTAAAACCTTTGTTGCCAAGAACGGATCCTTTCTAAAGAAAGAGTTTCTCTCGAAAGAAGTAAGTGGGAGGAAGGTAGAACTTGATGAGGTAATTACACCCCCTCTCGAACAGGATAGCAGCACAACGCGAGAAGTTGTTCCTATGGCACCTACACCAACTGAAGAGGAAGTTAATGATAATAATCATGAAGCTTCGGATCAAGTTACTACTGAACCGCGAAGGTCCATGAGGGCACGCTCCGCACGAGAGTGGTACGGCAACCCTGTGATGGAAATCATGATGTTAGACAACGGTGAACCTTCGAACTATGAAGAAGCGATGGCAGGCCCGGATTCCAAAAAATGGCTTGAAGCTATGAAATCCGAGATAGGATCCATGTATGAGAACAAAGTATGGACTTTGGTGGACTTGCCCGATGACCGGCGAGCCATAGAAAATAAATGGATCTTCAAGAAGAAGACTGATGCAAACGGTAATGTAACCGTTTATAAAGCTCAACTTGTCGCAAAGGGTTTTCGACAAATTCAAGGAGTTGACTACGAAGAGACTTTCTCTCCCGTAGCGAAGCTGAAATCAGTCCGAATCATGTTAGCGATTGCCGCCTTTTATGATTATGAAATTTGGCAAATGGGCGTCAAAACAACGTTCCTTAACGGGAACCTTAAGGAAGAGTTGTATATGATGCAACCAGAAGGTTTTGTTGACCCTAAGAGTGCTAACAAAGTGTGCAAGCTCCAGCGCTCCATCTATGGGCCGGTGCAAGCATCTCGGAGTTGTAACATTCGCTTTAATGAGGTGATTAAAGTGTTTGGGTTCATACAGGTTTACGGAGAAGCCTGTCTGTACAAGAAAGTGAGTGGGAGCTCTGTAGCTTTCCTCATACTGTATGTGGATGACATATTATTGATGGGGAACAATACAGAAATGTTGGAGAGCATAAAGGCCTATTTGAACAAGAGTTTTTCAATGAAGGACCTTGGAGAAGCTGCATACATATTAGGCATCAAGATCTATAGAGATAGATCGAGACGCCTCATAGGTCTTTCCCAATGTACATACCTTGACAACATATTGAAGAAGTTCAATATGGAAAACTCAAATAAAGGGTTCTTGCCAGTTTTGCAAGGTATGAGATTGAGTAAGACTCAGTCGCCGACCACGGCAGCAGATAGAGAGAAGATGAGTTCTATCCCCTATGCTTCAGCCGTAGGCTCTCTTATGTATGCCATGTTGTGTACCAGACCTGATATAAACCTTGCCATAAGTTTGGTAGGGAGGTACCAAAGTGATCCCGGTATGGAACACTGGACAGCGGTCAAGAATATCCTTAAGTACCTAAAAAGGACTAAGAAAATGTTTCTCGTTTATGGAGGTGACGAAGAGCTCGTCGTAAAGGGTTACACCGACGCCAGCTTCGACACAGATCCGGATGACTGTAAGTCACAGACCGGATACGTATATGTTTTGAATGGTAGGGCAGTGAGCTGGTGCAGCAGCAAGCAAGAAGTCGTGGCAGCATCTACATGTGAAGCAGAGTACATAGCTGCTTCAGAAGCGGCTCATGAAGGAACTTGGATGAAGGAGCTCATCACCGACCTTCGAGTGGTTCCAAGCGCATCGGGTCCAATGACACTCTTCTGTGATAACACTGGGGCCATTGCCATAGCCAAGGAGCCCAGGTTTCACCTGAAGACGAAGCACATCAAACGCCACTACAACTCCATCCAGGACCATGTCTAGAGTGGACTGATAGATATTTGTAAAGTACACACGGATCTGAATGTTGCAGACCCGTTGACTAAACCTCTTCCACGAGCAAAACATGATCAACACCATATTGTATGGGTGTTCGATACATCACAATCCAACTAGATTATTGACTCTAGTGCAAGTGGGAGACTCTTGGAAATATGCCCTAGAGGCAATAATAAAATGGTTATTATCATATTTCCTTGTTCATGATAATCGTCTATTGTTCATGCTATAATTGTATTAACAGGAAACAGTAATACATGTGTGAATAAATAGATCACAATGTGTCCCTAGCAAGCCTCTAGTTGGCTGGCTCATTAGTCAATAGATGATCATGGTTTCCTGGTCATGGGCATTGGATGTCATTGATAACGGGATCACATCTTTGGGAGAATGATGTGATGGACAAGACCAAATCCTAAGCGTAGCACTAGATCGTATTATTCGTATGCTAAAGCTTTTATAATGTCAAGTGTCTTTTCCTTCGACCGTGAGATCGTGCAACTCCCGGATACCGTAGGAGTGCTTTGGGAGTATCAAATGTCACAACATAACTGGGTGACTATAAAGGTGCACTACGGGTACCTCTGAAAGTGTCTGTTGGGTTGGTACGAATCGAGATCGGGATTTGTCACTCTGTGTGACGGAGAGGTATCTCTGGGCTCACTCGGTAGAACATCATCATGAGCTCAATGTGACTAAGGAGTTAGTCACACGATGACGTGCTATGGAACGAGTAAAGAGACTTACCGATAACGAGATTGAACAAGGTATAGGTATACCGACGATCGAATCTCGGGCAAGTTCTATACCGACAGACAAAGGGAATTGTATACGGGATTGATTGAATCCTTGACATCGTGGTTCATCCGATGAGATCATCATGGAGCAAGTGGGAGCCACCATGGGTATCCAGACCCTGCTGATGGTTATTGGCCGGAGAGGTGTCTCGGTCATGTCTGCCTGTCTCCCGAACCCGTAGGGTCTACACACTTAAGGTTCGATGACGCTAGGGTTATAGGGAATTTTTATACGAGGTTACCGAAGGATGTTCGGAGTCCCGGATGAGATCACGGACGTCACGAGGAGCTCCGGAATGGTCCGGAGGTAAAGATTTATATATAGGACGGATGGTTTCGGACACCGGAAGTGTTTCGGGTGTCACCGGTAACGTACCGGGACCACCGGGACCACCGGAGGTGGCCCCGGGGCTCCACCGAAAGGGGCAACGACCCCGGGAGGCTAGATGGGCCAAGTGGGGAAGGGAACCAGCCCCTAGGTGGGCTGGTGCCCCCCCCCCCACTCAGCCCATGGCGCAGGAAGAGGGGAGAGGGGGGAACCCTAGCGCAGGTGGGCCTAAGGCCCACCATAGGGGTGCGCCACCCCTCCTCCCTGCCATGGCCGCCGCACCTCCCATCTGGGGGGCTGCCGCACCACCTAGGGTGGGAACCCTAGGGGTGGCACCCCCCCTTCCCCTCCTCCTATGTATAGTGGGCACTTTTGGGCTTTTGGAGATAGACTTTTCCCTCTCCCTCGGCACAGCCCTGCCCTTCCTTCTCCTCCTCTCTGCCGGTGCTTGGCGAAGCCCTGCCGGGAGACCTCGTCTCTCCATCGACACCACGTCGTCGTGTTGTTGGAGTTCTTCCCCAACCTCTCCCTCCTCCTTGCTGGATCAAGGTGCGGGAGACGTCAGCGGGCTGCACGTGTGTTGAAGCGGAGGTGTCGTAGTTCGGCACTAGATCGGAATCACACCGCGACCTGAATCGCCGCGAGTACGACTCCATCAACCGCATTCTAGTAACACTTCCGCTTAGCAATCTTCAATTGTATGAAGATGCTCTCACCCCTCTCTCGTTGCTGGTCTCTCCATAGGAAGATCTGAATATGCGTAGGAAATTTTTTGAATTTATGCTACGTTACCCAACACCTCTTTCATCTTAGGATTTAATCTCCGTTGATGATCGACAACTGGTTTGGAATCAAGATCGGTTTTAATCTTGTGCTGGCATTGAGTGGGACTAATGCCCTTAAGATCATCAAGAGTATATCCAATGGCACCACGGTGCTTCCTCAGAGTTTTTAGTAACTTCTTTTCTTCATGCTCTGAGAGGCTAGCACTAATAATAACAGGATATATCTCTTTTTCATCGAGATAAGCATACTTAAGAGTATCAGGCAACTGTTTAAGCTCGAACACAGGATCACCCTTTGGTGGGGGTGGATCTCCAAGCAGTTCAACAGGAAAATTATTCTTAAGGATAGGATATTGTTCAAATATAACTCTATCTATCTCATCCCTTTCATCCATATGCATATCATTTTCATGCTCAAGCAAGTATTGCTCTAAGGGGTCAGTAGGAGGCATGGCAATAGAATCTAGGGCAATAATTTCATCCTTAGTAGGCAACTCTTTTTCATGAGGTTGTCTACCAAACTTGGAGAAATTGAACTCATGTGACACACCTTCAAAGCTAACAGTGACAGTTTGCTTCTCACAGTCAATATGAGCATTGATAGTATTGAGGAAGCTTCTGCCAAATATGATGGGACAAAAGCTATCCTGTGTGGTAGCAAGAACGAGAAAATCAGCAGGATACTTTGTTTTTCCACACAAGACTTCAACGTCTCTAACAATACCCAAAGGGCAAATAGTATCTCTATTGGCAAGTTGAATAGTGACATCAATAGGTTCCATCTCAACAGGTGCAATCTCGTCTTTAATTTCATCATATAGAGATTGAGGTCTTGCACTAACACTAGCACCCACGTCACATAAACCATTATAACAATGATCTCCTATCTTAACAGAAATAACAGGCATGCCAACAACAGGCCTATGTTTGTCTCTAGCATGAGGTTTAGCAATTCTCGCAGCATCTTCACATAAGTGAATATCATGGCCCTCAACATTGTCGGACAGGAGATCTTTGATAATAGCTATGCTAGGTTCAACTATAATTTTCTCAGGGGGTGTAGGTGTTCTAATGTAGCCCCTACGTATCACAGTTGAAGCTTTAGAATGATCCTGTATCCTAACAGGGAAAGGCGGTTTCTCAATGTAAGCACTCGGAACAATAGGATCATTATAGGCAATGACTTTCTCTTCAACTGGATTGGGTTTAACTACATTGACTTCTAAGGGAGGATGATATTTAAACCACTTCTATTTAGGGAGATCAATATGAGAAGCAAATAATTCACACAATGAAGCTACCATCTCAGAGTCAAGTCCATATTTAGCGCTAAAGTCACAAAAAGTATTTGTTTCCACAAAGGATTTAACGCAATCAAACTTGAGATTCGTACCCGACTCCTTACCTTCATCAAACTCCCAATCTTCAGAGTTGCGTTTAATTCTTTCCAATAAATTCCATTTGAAGTCAATATATCTCTTCATAAAAGAACCCGTACAAGAAGTGTCAAGCATGGTGCGATCATCATGAGAAAGCCGAGCATAGAAGTTCTGAATGATAATTTCTCTCGAGAGCTCATGGTTGGGGCATGAATATAGCATTTATTTAAGCCTCCCCAATCTTGAGCGATGCTTTCTTTGTCATGAGGCCAAAAATTATAAATATAATTCCAATCACGATGTACTAGATGCATAGGATAAAACTTTTGATGAAATTCCAATTTCAATCGGTTGTAGCTCCATGATCCAGTATCATCACATAGCCTATGCCATGTCAATGCTTTATCCCTCGAAGATAAGGGAAATACCTTCTTCTTGACCTCATCCTCGGGCAAACCTACAAGCTTAAATAAACCACAAACCTCATCTACATAGATTAGATGCAAGTCGGGATGTGATGTTCCATCTCCTGTAAAAGGATTAGCCAGTAGTTTCTCAAGCATACCCGAAGGAGATTCATAGAAAATATTTTTAGTAGGTGCAGCAGGTTTAGGACCAACTCCTTGTGCTTCCATTCAAGGTGAAGATACCCCGAACAAGCTCCTCAAAGGATTAGTTTCCATAGTGAAAAGTGACAATAAATTTCAGCACACTATATAAATGTTTCCTTACCAAATTCCACTTACCAAAGGCGCTTCACTCCCCGGCAACGGTGCCAGAAAAGAGTCTTGATGACCCACAAGTATAGGGGATCTATCGTAGTCCTTTCGATAAGTAAGAGTGTCGAACCCAACGAGGAGCATAAGGATCTAACAAGTGGTTTTCAGCAAGGTAATCTCTGCAAGCACTAAAATTATCAGTAACAGATAGTTGTGTGGTAAGATGATTCGCAGCAAGTAGCAAGTAACAAAAGTAACAATGGTGCAGCAAAGTGGCCCAATCCCTTTTGTAGCAAGGGACAAGCCTGGACAAACTCTTATAGGAGGTAAAGCGCTCCCGAGGACACATGGAAATTTCTGTCAAGCTAGTTTTCATCATGTTCATATGATTCACGTTCGCTACTTTGATAGTTCGATATGTGGGTGGACCGGTGCTTGGGTGCTGCCCTTACTTGGACAAACATCCCACTTATGATTAACCCCTCTCACAAGCATCCGCAACTACAAAAGAAGAATTAATACAAAGTCTAACCATAGCATTAAACTAGTGGATCCAAATCAGTCCCTTACAAAGCAACGCATAAACTAGGGTTTAAGCTTCTATCACTCTAGCAACCCATCATCTACTTACTACTTCCCAATGCCTTCCTCTAGGCCCAAATAATGTTGAAGTGTTATGTAGTCGACGTTCACATAACACCACTAGAGGAAAAAGAACATACAACGCATCAAAATATCAAACGAATACCAAATTCACATTTCTACTTTTAGCATGACTTATCCCATGTCCTCAGGAACAAAAGTGACTAATCACAAAGCATAATTATATTCATGACCAGAGAGGTATTGAATAGCATCAAGGATCTGAACATATAATCTTCCACCGAGTAATCCAACTAGCATCAACTACAAAGAGTAATTAACACTACTAGCAACCTTACAAGTACCAATCGGAGTCGCGAGACGGAGATTGGTTACAAGAGATGAACTAGGGTTTGGAGATGAGATGGTGCTGATGAAGATGTGATGGTGATGAGTCCCCTCTGATGAGAGGAGTTTTGGTGATGACGATGGCGACGATTTCCCCCTCCGGGAGGGAAGTTTCCCCGGCAGGACGACCCTGCCGGAGCTCTAGATTGGTTCTGCTGAAGTTCCGCCTCGTGGTGGCGACCATTCCTCCCAAAATCCTCCTCTTGATTTTTTCTGGAACGAAACCCTCCTTATAGCAAAAGAGGGGGCCAGAGGTCCAACAGGAAGCCCACAAGCCCCCTAGGCGCGGCCCGGGGGTAGGCCGCGCCTAGCAGGCTTGTGGCCTCGTGGTGGCTCCCCTGTGGTACTTCTTCGGCCCAGTATTTTTTATAAATTCCAAAATAAATCCTCGTTGATTTTCACGGCTTTTGGAGTTGCGCAGAATAGGTATCTCAAACTTGCTCCTTTTTCAGGCCAGAATTCCAGCTGCCGGCATTCTCCCTCTTCATGTAAACCTTGCAAAAAAAGAGGGAAAAGGCATAAGTATTGTACCGTGAAGTGTAATAACAGCCCATCAAGCGATAAATATCAACATGAAAGCATGATGCAAAATGGACGTTTCAGCACCCTACAATGTTCAACTCGCCCTAATGTAAATACGGTTTACCAAGACTGTGAGTTACAATCCTATCAAAGAAGCCGGTGTGAGCATAAAGGCGGCTTAAGGGGAAAAGTGACTTCAGAAATACTAAGTGTGGGACAAAAAGATTTCTACCAAAGGGCATAAGAATATGGATCTACCAAAGGTTCAATAAAAATAAAAATTTAGTGGCACCTGGATAACAATACAATATGGAGCATCATCAGTTCATTATTTGAATAAAGATTTCGCAAGGCATCTCAGAAGAGTTACAGGAAAATGAATCCCTACATCTACCGCAATGTTAATAGTGGAAAAGCTTCATCGAAAAACTAAGCAAGTCTGTAATGGTGATGAACACGGATGAACTCCGACGAACCCTATTGAACTATGGTGGATTAACAAGTAGATCTTGGAAAGAAGGGAACTTACCTGACATCGCTCATGGTGGTGGAGAAGACCCGCGACTCGAAGGAGAAGTACGATGAAGGGATCCTGGATCATATCGCCTGATGATGGGGGTTGCACGGCAGCGGCGCGATGAAGGATGGGCTCATGCAGGAAGAAGAAGATGGGAGCAAGGTAAAAAAATAAAAAGATGCCCTCGTGAGTATTTAAAGGCCAGAGCTGAAGTGAAAACGATAGGCACGAGAATCCAGGAGGCGCAATAAGTTTCAGAGCTGATGGCGCCTTGATCTTTGGACAAAATGGATAAGCCAAGAGATCCGTTGGAATGATGTCACTAAGATCCCTAAAATCTTGGGGCGGGTGACGTCACTGACAAACAGAGCAGGAGCTTCAAAGGACATTTGGAGCCGGCATATTCTGCCTTGGAAGACAAAATTTGGGTTGCATATGAGCCGCCAAGAGTAAAAGTAAAAATTTATTGACATGAATAAATCCAGGTCAATCTGGGGCCTAATGTTGGGGATATTATCCCGTCGTGTGACCCGCCCTGAGAGGCCGGGTCAAGATGGTGGCGGCTCCAAGTTCATACTCGAGATGGGCCCTGACTTATGAAGCACAAGGCACAGGGCAGTTTACAAACGAGAGCCGGCTGTCGGTGTTTACTCACAACATAAGCCATGGGTAGGCTTAAGATGGTGGGAACCGAAGTGGCACCGGAGGACGCTCGGAACGAGATTGGTACAAGCATGGAACGCACGATGTACCCAGGTTCAGGGCTCTCCATAGAGATAACACCCCTAATCCTGCTGGAGTGTATGATGTATGAATGGGACTACAAAGTGCTCCTGGAGTTGTATTGCGGAGGAGGAAGAAGGAGCTGCCGGCTCGCGTCTGCCTCTCCTATGTGGTTGGTGTGTATGCTGAGTTGACCGACCCTCTGCATGGAGGGGGGTCAGGGGGGTTATAGACAAACCCACCGACCTACAAAATGGATAAAAGGTACAAGAGTGGGACCCGGCTGGCAGCCTCGCCGACCGGCCAGGGGGCCCACGGCGTCTTGTCTTGTTGCTGGAGGGGCTCGCCGGCTAAGAGGTCCCGTCTCGCTGTGGGACCTGCTGGCTAGCCAATAAGGCTCTCGTGTAAGATTGACGCAGGACACGTGTGGTACATCCGGCGTCGTCCAGCAAGGATCGTCCTGGGCACGCAGTACGGTCGTCTCCACTTTTCCCACGCCGAGTGCAGTAATGGAGTGGGAGTTTGACGGGCCGACACTGTGTAGGGTGATGGATCGGAGCTGGAGGAGGTCAGCGGCGTGGCCGCCGACGCTTGTACCTGTCGTGCTCCCCAATCCAGTAACTTTGCTGACCTGTGGCCACCTTTAACCGTAGGGTCTCGTCATGACCTACGGTTTGATGTGACTTGAGATCCCCAGCTGGCTAGCCTGCTTGACTAGTCGGCCTGGGTATGGCCGCCTCGCCCCTAGCCGGCTGGCTTGGCCTAGGCGGCCAGGGAGAGGTAGTCGTTTGGCCTCTAGCCGGCACGTGCTTCCTGGCCGGCCAGAGAGTTGGTCGTCTCGCCCCCAGCTGGCAGGTAATGCTTTAGCCAGCCATGGGGACTTGGGCTTTGTTGAATGGTTCTTATTGTTCCTTCTTGGCCGAAGGCAAAGGAGTAGGCTCGATGAGCCTACCCCGGGGTTATTCCCCAGGCAGTAGTCCCCGAAGCTGGGGAGACCCGCCGCTTTGGAGCGGTCGGCCTCGCCGGATTAACTTGTTTCTTGTTGTATTCCTGCCGCCGCCTGCGGCAGGGGATGCCGGCTCGGAAGCCGGCTGGCTTCCAAGCAATGCCTCGGCTTCGTCGTAGGTCGCGCAAATCACGCCACGTGTCCGGTCAGGCCTGACGTGATGATGGTTTGTTCAATTTGACGGGACGAGGCCTGCGCCCTGGGTCCCGCCACGATGCCCCCTCGGACCCCGCACGGACGATCCTCTATGGATTAACTCCGCGACGATTGGGTTTCAGGAACCATAATAGCCTCCGCAATAATCGGAGGTAATGGGACCGGTGCGCACCGGATCCCCTCCCCACGACCCTTCGCGGGGTTTAAATGGGATGTGGGGGTACCGAGGAGGCTACTCACCCCCTTCTCGCCCCGCACTTGCGCTTCCTCCCTCCCTGAGCCAAGAGAGAGACTTCGTCTTCTTCTTCGTCTTCGCCGCCGCGCAGACCTCCGCCGTCCCTTCGAGTTCTCGCCGCTCGCCGCCATGTCGAGCAGCTCTTCCAAGAAGGGGCAGCACAACGGTGCTTGTCTCAGCAGCGACATCTGCACCGAGCACATCGACGCGCTCCGCCATCGCCGAATGCTGCCTCCGGCCTCCCTTGTGGCCGTGCGGATCCCCGGAGTCGAGACTGCTCCGAACCCGCAGGAGGGAGAGGTAGTCATGTTCGACGAACACTTCTATCGAGGCTTCGGGCTTCCAGCGAGCGCCTTCTTCAACAACTTCCTCACCTTCTTCGGCTTACAGCCGCATCATCTGGCGCGGAACGCCATCCTCCAGCTCGCCTCGTTCGTCGTCCTGTGTGAGGGGTTCCTGGGGATCGAGCCCCGCCTCGACCTCTGGCAGAGCCTGTTCTTCTTCAAGCAGCAGTCCATGAAGATGGACAAGGCCGAGTTGGAGAAGCTCGACGGCCCTCGCCCGATGACCTCGTGCGGCTCGGCACTGGTGCATCACCGGACAAAGTGTGGCTTCCCTCAGATGCCGCTCCAGGACTCCATCAAGCAGTGGTAGAGGGGCTTCTTCTGTGTGAAGAATGTCAGCCCCACCTGCGATGCCCTCAACATGCCCCCCTTCGCCATCGAGCCTCCGATGGCGAAGAAGAACTGGCAAGCCAAGTTCCCCAAGCCGGTTCCCGAGGTGGCGCAGATAGGCGCCTACCTCGACAGCTTGAAGAACCGTGGCCTCGTGGGCCGCGACTTGCTCACCACCATGATGACGCACCGGATCCTACCTCTGCAGAGATGGCCTTGTCTGATATGTCAGATGAGTGGCCGGCACGATCCTTGTCGGCTCTCCACCAAGAATTTCCTCCTTGGGGTGGTGGCGAAGAACGCGAACCAGATCTCCTGTGCCAACATGGATGAAGGAGGGGACTGGGAGTGGGGGCTGGTCCCTTATGATAGGAACCAAACTTCCCCAATGGTAAGTGCCCTCTGGATCTGGTATTTTCTTTTATGTTTTGAAACTATTGTTTCTTCTTGTTTGAGCCGGCTGCCAACTGTTGTTGTATCAGCTGTTTGGGAAGCTGCAAGAGCTCACCCCGCCGGCTCCATACGTGGAGGTGTTAGACCCCTCGGAGATTGGAGACGAGGGGATGATTGAGACTCGGGACTCCATCTCGGAGGAGGCACTGGAGTCGGAAGGCTCCGAGCCGTCTGGTGAGCACCTGAGGCCTCCCATTGTTGATTGGACGGATGATGACGGGATGCCACCATCTTTGTATGATGCAACCTTTGGGGAGGGTGCCGAAGAGGTTCAGGAAGTCACCAGCCCTCTAATGACCCGAGGCCGCCGTCATGCCGACGAGACGACCGCGCCTGGCGAGGCGGCCAGGAACAAGGGGAAGGGTGCCACAGCTTCTAGGTCGGCCTCCAAACATGTCGCACCTGGGCCTCCAGCCGGTGGGCGAGCAGGCGGCGCCAAGAAGCGTCGAGCCGGCACCCTCAGGAAGCAGGTGCCTGTTGTGGTGGGGTAAGGATCCTTTGCTTCTCTCTTTTAGTTTTGTTGGATGAGGATGGGCTCCTCAAATCATGCCTTGCAGGGAGGCAGAAGACGTGGAGGCAGAAACTGCCTCTGATGCCGAACGGGTTGGCTAGGCAGCAGCTGAGGCTACCTAGAAGGCCCTTGATGATCAGTCCGCCCATTGCTGGGAGGAGGCGCCGAAGAAGATGGCCGCAGGCCAATCTCATCCCAACCGGACTGAGAAGCCCAGGGAGAAGCGTACGAAGGCTAGACATGACCCCTCCACGCGTGCTCACGTGGAGGAGCTAGCTAGCGAGGCGTCCCCGAGGCGTACCTGGAGGGCAGAGGCAGCCGAGCCGTCCGAGCCGGACGCCTCCACGCCTGTGGATCTGGAGGTGATCCCCGACATGCCGGAGGCCGAAGCGGTGGCCTACGCGCTGGAGCTGAACCTGGAGGCGCCGGAGATGGCCATGGACGCGTCGAACGTGGCCGATCCACCCCCTGCTGCGGAGACGATGCCGGCTGGGGCATTGATGGAGGCGGCCACAAACCAGCCACCTGAAGCTGGCGCCATCATCGTGACCAATCGTGGTCCTTCTGCTCCAGGAGCTGGCTCCAGCTCTGGGAGTCGGCCCATGAAGACTTGGTGCGTAGCCAACGTCGAGCGCCTGACGTTGACCCCACGTGTCGTGCTCAGCGGTGTCCCGGAGCTGGTGGCGATGTTTGCCAGCAGCCGGGACAAGGTGCAGCAGGCGGCTAGGGTGGCCCACAGCGATCTGGAGCGCCTAGAGGAGCGCACCAGGGTGAGTACTTTATCCTTTGCGTCTCCCTCGTCTTGGTTTTGATTTTTTTCTTCTCTTGAATCAGTGAGGGCGCGCCAGCGCACCCACTAGGTGTAGCCCCCAAGAATCGGGTCGGCCAAGCATTTGGTCGGCCGGAATCTCTTCGTGCCATGTCTTTGCTTCTTAGTGGGGGCGCGCTAGCGCACCCACTGGGTGTAGCCCCCGAGAATAGGGTCGGCTATGAATTTAGCCGAGCCGAATCTTATTCCTTTTTTCTTTTACTCGTAGGATCTTCATGACGCCCAAGTGCAGTTGTACAACACGATGCGGGCTTAGACCCAGGCGGCTGATGGCCAGGTTGCCGATCTTCAGGGCCGGTTGGGCGTGGTTGTCTCGGAGCGAGACATCTTGCGTGAGGCGGGCGAGCGGCTCCAGCAGCAGCTGACTCTTCTCCAGACGGAGAAGAAGGATCACGAGGCAGCCCGCCAGGCTGAGCAGGAGCAGATGTGCGCCACTCTGCAGGAGAAGGACGCCTCCCATGCTGCCGACGTGGAGCGCCTCAGGATGGCTCATCTCAAAGAGATGAAGCTTCAGGATGTTGCCCTGAAGGAGAAGGAGGAAGCCCTGATCCAGAAGCAGGCGCAGTTGGCCAAGGCGCTGGAGACGGCCGCGGTCCTTCAGGAAGAGATCTCCCGGGTAGCCCACGCGAGCAAGGTGCGGGAGCTCGAGGCCTTGGAGGACACTCACGAGACCGACACCCATTTCGACCGTAAGCCTTCTTTTACTTTGTCTTGAATTTTTCTTCCTTGCTGCTCTCTCCTCTTATTCTTCTTCGCACCCCTTCCACTATCCCAGGACTCTTCCCTGAGACACGTGAAGCGGCTGAAACGGCTGTCGAGGTCAGCCGCGAGGAGCGTTGCGTTGCCGGGTAAGAGGTGGATGCCACTGCCGGCTGGAGCGTGGAGGAGATTGGCATGGGCCTCATAGCCCGCCTGCGTGCCGTAGCCGAATTCGTAGAGCGGCTTCATAGTGCAAGCTCATCGATGATAAAGGCTCTATGGCCCGACGCCGTGGAGCCGGCGTCGATGAGCCGGCTCTCCCGCTGGCTTGCAGCTAGTGACGATCGCCTTTACGCCTGGCGCGCCTCGGCCGCGCGCGCTGGTGCCTACATGGAACTGCATTTGGCCAAGTCCTGGTACCGGAACTTGGACTTGGGCAAGCTCGTCACGCAACGTGATGACTCGGAGGGGGAGCTGCAGGCTATGGAGGAGCAGCTGCGTGTGAGGGCCAGCTACATCGCTTCGTACGCCGCGTGGGACGAGCTCAACTTGGAGCGGGATGAAGACGGCAACGTGGTCCCTGAGGACCTGCACCGTCTTCAGCCTTATGACGCCAATGGCAGCTCCGACGAGGCAGCCCATGAGGAGGAAGATGTCGCTTCCAACAATGAGGCGTATGCCAACTCTGCCAAGGACGGAGCTGGAAGCTCTCACGGAGGAGACGGCGCCACCGCCTCGGGAGCAGCCGGCGATGGTGAAGCCACCACTTCAGGAGCAGCAGCCAGGGCAACAGACGAGACCGCCGCCCCTTAGCCGATCCTGTTTTTGTTTTAGTTGTCTGCAATATATTGTCAGTCCAACAGTTCCACCCACTGGGGGTGTGTAATGAACTTCGCCCGTGGGCCAATGCTTTTGAATGTATGAATTCTGCATTAAATTCGTAATGACATGTGTGCTGCTTTATGTTTTCATCTTTTGATTCCTACTTGACTTCTTTTTCTGCAACCCCTTTACTCCCTCTAACATCTACCCCGCCAGCCCGACAGCCGGGATCCGGTATGTGACTGGGTCGAGGCTTCTGCCTTTGAGAATATTGGACTTAGATTTTTCGAAGCCATCAAGACTTAAAGACTCAAACACAAACCAGCAGAGGCCGGCTAGAATAAGATCACAAAAAAGGATCAAACCAACCCGAGCCGGCAACCCTTTTTGTAGTTCGAACTTTTCGCGCAGCAGGCCTTACGTGGCGCCGCCTCGCTAGCCGGGCAGCCGGGAGCCGGTCTGTAGCTGTTACGAGATGGCCAGGGTTCAATCCGGCGTGCACTATATGTTCTTCTACAACTAAGGTAATCGTTCGGGCGGCTCGCAAGCCGCTGAGCCCGTTGGAGCCTTCTAGCAATAGAAAGGACTCACAGAATGAGTGAAAACTCTAGTTATGAATCCAAAAGAAGCATATGTGCGTGCTCTTTCCATTGCATTCATTAGAAATCCCGAAGAGGGAGAAAGATACATATGTGCATGCTCTTTCCATTTTTGTTACTTGCCTTCTAGCAATAGAACGGACGAAGCAACGCCGCGCTCCATGGACGTTCCGTCTCCTAGCTGGAGTCGTCCCTCTTGCGCTTCCTTGGCTTTTGGGCATCGATCGGGTAGTACACATTGTTATACAATGCCCTGTTGATGATGAAGGGTCCCTCCCATGGGGATGAGAGCTTGTGCTGGCCAGCTGTTCACTGGATTCTTCTGAGAACCAAGTCTCCCTCTCTGAAAGAGAGAGGCTTGATTTTCTTGTTGTGGTAGTATCTCAGCTTCTGTTGATAAATGGCCATCCGGCTCAAGGCTAGGTCCCGTGCCTCCTCGGGCAGATTGACGCCGTCTTCTCTTGCCTCCTTCGCTTCTGTTTCTGTGTATAGGGTGACCTGAGGCGAGTCGAACTCAACATCCGTAGGGATGATAGCCTCGGACCCATATACCAGAAAGAATGGGGTGAAGGCGGTTGAGCGTGGTGCGGAGGCTCCACAGTACCGCCGGTAGCTCTTCCATCCAGCAGTCGGCTGACCTGGTGAGTGGTGCCACCAGTCTTGGCTTGATGCTGGCCAGGATTAGGCCGTTGGCCCTCTCCACCTGGCCGTTGGATTGGGGGTGTGCCACCGATGCCAAGTCGAACCGGATGCCTACCTTGGAGCATTAGAGCACCAAAGCACCCTTGGTGAAGTTGGTGTCGTTGTCGGTGATGATGTTGTGGGGGACGCCGTATCGGACAGAGATGTCTGTGATGAACCTGGCGGCCGTGGGGCCGTCAAGCTTCTTGATGGGTCTAGCCTGATCCACTTGGTAAACTTATCTATGGCTACCAAGAGATGAGTCATGCCGCCTCGAGCGGTCTTGAATGGTCCCACCATGTCCAACCCCCAGACGGCGAAAGGCCAAGACAAGGGGATGGTTTTGAGGGCCGAAGGCGGAATGTGGCTCTGCGCGCCAAATCGTTGGCAGACCTCGCATTTGTTGACCATGTCTACGGCCTCCTCAAGGGCCGTGGGCCAGTAGAATCCATGGCGAAACTCCTTGGCCACCAGGGTTCTAGAGGCGGCATGATGCCGGCACTCCCCGTGGTGAATGTCTCTGAGGATCTCCTGTCCCTTTTCTGATTCGACGCAGTGCTGGAACACGCGAGTCACGCTACGCCGAGCCAGCTCGCGATTGATGATGGCGTAGGCTGCAGATCGGCGCTGGATCTGCCTTGCCTCCGCCTCCTCTTGAGGGAGCTCGCCGCGAAGAATGAACGCCAGGATGGGTTGAGCCCACGACGGAGCCGACACAAGGGCTGGCTCCGTCTCGACCTGAGTGTCAGGGGCTTTTGCAGCCCCCGCGCTTGATGAAGCAGTCGCAGGCTCGAAACTCTCTGTCTCTGATGCCGCAGTGGCAGCCGGCTCGCCGTCTACCTCCATGACGTCCACCCACTGGGTGTCGAGACGACATGATTCAAGGCTTGGTGGAGCCAGATTTGTTGTTGTAGCCGGCGAAGTAGTCGTAGCTGGCGAAGTGGTTGTAGCCGGTGCCCCAATGGGAGTCGGCACAGCCAGTGTAGCCGGCAGAGGAGCTGTAGCCAGCGTAGCTGGCGTAGCCGATGGCGCTTGCACCGAGGGATCAGCCGACACAAAAATTGATGTCAACTCTGGAGACGGCTTGATGGACGGCTTGTGTAGCTGTTCGAGGGAGACGCCTGCTGGAATTGCTTGTCTTGTAGAGCCAATCTTGGAGAATGTATCAGCCGCCTCATTGTCCGCCCTGGGAATGTGGTGAAACTCGCAACCCTCGAAAGGGTCGCTGAGCTGCTGGATGAGGAAGTGGTAGCATGCCATGTTGGCGTCCCTGGCGTCCCATTCGCCAGAGACTTGCTGCACCACGAGGTCCGAGTCGCCGAAGCAAAGGAGCCGCCGGATGCCAATCTCCTTGGCAAGCCGGAGGCCGTGAGCGAGCGCTTCGTACTCGGCGACGTTGTTGGAGGCGGCGAAGTGAATCTGGAGAGCATACTTAAGTTGGTATCCTTTCGGAGACGTCAAGACAATGCCGGCTCCCAGACCAGCTCGCATCTTTGATCCGCCGAAGTGCATCCGCCAATGAGTGGAATCTGGAGGCGGCGGCTCAAACTGGGTTTCAGCCCAGTCGACAAGGAAGTCGGCCACCACCTAAGACTTGATGCCAGTGCGAGGCTTGTAGAGGATATTGTGGTCAGCCATGGAGATGCACCACTTGGCGATCCGGCCAGTCGCGTCACGGTTGCCCATGATTTATGAAAGTGGAGCGGTGCTCACCACAGTGATGGCATGCTCTTGGAAGTATTGCTTCAACTTCTTTGCGGCAAGGTATACACCATAAAACATTTTCTGGTAGTGGGGGTAGTTTTGCTTGGAGGAGGACAAGACCTCGTTGAGGTAGTAGATAGGGCGTTGCACTAACAGTACCTTGCCCTCCTCCTTCCGCTCAACTACCAGCACTACACTAACCACGCACTGGTCGCTGCAATGTATATGAGAATGGGTTCCCTTTCAGCCGGTGCTGCCAAGATTGGCAGGCTTCAGATGGCCCGCTTGAGGTCACGGAAGGCTTCGTCCGCCTGGTCGTTCCACTCGAACTTGGTTGTCTTCTTCATGAGATGATAGAGTGGAAGGGCCTTCTCACCGAGCCGGCTGACGAACCGGCTAAGGGATTCCACGCAGCCGGCGAACTTCTAGACGTCTAGGATTCGAGACGGCTTCACCATCCGCTCGATGGTGTCGATTTTCTCACGGTTCGCTTCGATGCCGCGAGCGGACACGAAGAACCCCAAGAGCTTGCCGTTTGGAACCCCAAAGACGCACTTCTCTGGGTTGAGTCGGATCTTGTATTCGTGCAGGTTGGCGAACATCTCCCGCAAGTCGTCGAGGAGGCTGAAGTGCTGCTTGGTCTTGACGACGATGTCATCCACATAGACGTGGATGTTTCTGCCAATCTGTGGCAGTAGGCACTGCTGCATGCAGCGTTGGAATGTCGCACCAGCGTTCTTCAGACCGAATGTCATGGTGGTGTAGCAGTACACCCCAAAGGGCGTGATGAAGGAGGTCTTCAGGCGATCAGCTCGATCCAGCTTGATTTGCTGATAGCCTGAATAAGCATCCATAAACGACAACAGTTCGCAGCCGGTTGTGGAGTCAATCACTTGATCTATCCGGGGCAAGGCGAAAGGGTCTTTTGGTCATGCCTTATTCAGGCTTGTGTAGTCGATACACATTTGCCAGGTGTTGTTCTTCTTCAACACCACGACTGGATTGGCTAACCAGACTGGGTGGAAAACCTCCATGATGAAGCCGGCTGCAAGGAGTCGGGCAATCTCTTCTCCGATTATGCATCGCTTCCCCTCAGCAAAGCGGCAAAAAGGTTGTTTTACCTGCTTTGCATCCGGTCGCACGTGAAGTTTGTGCTCGGCGTACTTCCTCGGAACACCAGGCATGTCTTTGGGGGACCATGCAAAGATGTCCCGATTCTCACGGAGGAAGTCGACGAGCTTGCCTTCCTATTTGGGGCTATGGTTAGCCCCGATGGTGACGCGCTGCTTGGGGTTCGCAGGGTCAAGTGGCACCTGCTTGGTCTCTTTGACCGGCTTGAAGGAGCCTTCGCCAGCCGACTGCGATGGAGGATTAGGGATTGTCGGCTGCTCGGTAGCCTGAGCCACGAGCCGGTCAATCTGCCTTTTCTCCTCAGCAATCACCAAGGCATCGGCCAGGCGGCTGCTATCCTGTGCACACTCGAGCGACTTCTTGTAGTCGCTAGCGATGGTGATGATGCCCTTTGGACCCGACATCTTCATCTTCAGGTAGGCATAGTGGGGGATAGCCATGAATTTGGCCAGAGCCGGTCTGCCGAGCAGCGCGTGATACGGGCTACTGAGATCCACCACCTCGAACCATATGGACTCACGGCAGAAGTGAGCCTTGTCACCGAAAAGGACATCCATCTGGCTTTTGCCGATCGGCGAGCAGGACTGTCTCGGCACGATGCCATGGAAGACAGTGCTGGTTGGCAGGACGTCCTTCTCCTTAAGCCCGACCTTGAGGAGGGTGTCGAGGTAGAGGATATTGATGTTGTTGCCGCCATCGACCAACACCTGGGAGAACCGGCAGGTGAGCCTCTGGGAGGCGAAAGTGGGGTCGAGGACGAGCGCGTATGAGCCAGGGTTTGGCATCACCGCAGGATGGTCAACCCGGCTTCATGTGATGGGCTTTTCAGACCAGTGGATGTATTGGGGAACCGGGGGGCGTGGCACTCACCTCGCGCTGACGCTGGCGCTGGTTGTGCTTGTCGTCGCCACGAATGATCCATCTTGATGGGGGTAGTCGTTGTGGAGACGGCCATCGTTGTGAGGCAGCGGTGGTGGAGCCGGAGCTCGATCGGGAGCCAGAGCGTGAGGCGCTGCATGTGCACCTGGGGCACCCGACAGGCCCTCCCCTTGCGACAGTCGTCGTGCAAAGCTGCACTGTCGAAAGGTATGGGTAGAGGGCTTCGCCCTAGAATGCATCTTGCAGGGCGCGTCAAGCATCTGCTCGAAGGGCTGCTTGGGATGCCAGTCGTTCTTGTAGGTCCGCCTCCGTTGAAAGCCGACCTGAGTATCCGGCGCCTCTCCCTCCATGTTGGCTACCAGCTTGTTGTTGGAGCGCGAATCAAGTTGATCCGCCTTGCGCTTGTTGTTGTTCTGGCCGCCTCGATTGTCTCCGGCCGGCTTGGGAGTAGTTGGCATGGGGACAGTCTTGTCCGAGGCCGCCAAGAGTAAAAGTAAAAGTTTATTGACATGAATAAGTTCAGGTCAATCTGTTGCCTAATGTTGGGGATATTATCCCGTCGTGTGACCTGCCCTGAGAGGCCGGGTCAAGATGGTGGCGGCTCTAAGTTCATACTCGAGATGGACCCTGACTTACGAAGCACAAGGCACAAGGCAGTTTACAAACGAGAGCCGGCATGACCCAAGACACGAAAATGGCGACTCATGGCATACACGGGAGAGGGTCGCGAGGAGTTTCCTTGCTTGAGGAACAAGGCAAGTTAGAGACATAACAAGTCACGAATCATGATGTGACCCTGACTCTTGTAAACTTAGGGCTTCGACTTGTATATAACAGTGAGTATTTAGGGCTGGTAGACTTAAGTTACAATCAATTGAGAGCTAGGTCAGACGGACACGCACCCTTGTAATCGATTTCACCATCAATACACACAAAGCATGACGTAGGCTTTTACCTCCATCGGAGGGGCCGAACATGGGTAAACTCGGCTCTCGTTCCCGATCAACCCCTTTGATTCGCCACCTAGTTGCGGTGGCTCCATCACTAAGTCCTTTCACGAGGACATCTATCGTGACAAAACCACGACAGATAGTTTTGTAGGAAGATAATTCATAACAAGTAACAAGTAAAGCACTCTCGAGGACACATGGGAATTGTCGTCTAGCCATGTTCATCATGTTGAGTTGATTCACGTTCGTTACTTTGATAATTTGATATGTGTGTGGACCGGTGCTTCGCTGTTGTTCTTACTTGAACAAGCAAACCACTTATGATTACCCCCTCTCGCAAGCATCCGCAACTATGAAAGAAGAACTAAGATAAATCTAACCATAGCAAGAAACATACAGATCCAAATCAGCCCCTTACGGAATAACGAATAAACTAGGGTTTAAGTTTCTGTCGCTCTAGCAACCCATCATCTACTTAATACTCCACAACTCATTCCCTTAAGCCCAAGTATGGTGAAGGCACATGTAGTCGATGTCCACATGACACCACTAAAGTTAGCAAAAACATACATATCATCAAAATATCAAGCGAATACCAACTTCACATGATTATTTATAACAACACTTCTCCCATGCCTTCGAGAAAAAAAAAACTACTCACTATTCATCATAATGCTCAAGATCATAGGTGTAATGAATATGATAAAGTATCCAAACATATTATCTTCCAGCAAGTAAACCAACAAGCATCAACTAAAAGATGTAATCAACACTACTAGCAACCCACAAGTACCAATCTGAGGTTTTGAGACGAAGATTGCATACAAGAGATGAACTAGGGTTTGAGATGAGATGGTGCTAGTGAATATGTTGATGAATATTGGACCTCCTACGAAGGAGCAAGCGTTGGTGATGATGATGGCTTCGAGTTCCCCCTTTTGGAGGGAACTTTCCCAGACATAATTGCTCTAGCTAAGAGCAAAAGGACTCCTGCCCAGGTTTTCTTTGATCCAATAATTCTTATATATTCCATAAAATATCCTCGTGAAGTTTCAGGTCATTTGGAGTCCAAATGTTTTTCAGCTTTTTCCATGGCTTTCAGGTTTAGAATTCCAGCTTCCCGCAATTTCCCTCCTTGTGTAGATCTTGCGAATTAAGAGAGAAAATGCAATATACTTGTATCATAAAGTGGACTCGTGACCAAGAATAATATAAATATCAATAGGAAATGATGATCAAAATGTATGTATCACGGAGTAGCGAGCGCTCTATGAGGTATTGTGCAACACTCCCGCGACGGTGTTAGACACACACACGGTGCTGGCAGCCCATGTAATCACGGTAAAGAATGTTGTGCGTCATTTGCGCTGGCGGCTACATGATTCGCGCCGATATGACCACGAGCTTGTCCACGTCCATCTTCGACCTCACCTCTATAGGCGATGGCATGGCCTCAGACTACTATGAGGAAGAGCAGGACATGGAAGAGAGGCGGCACATTGTGTCCCATGTGGACCCGTTTGTGTCCCATATATGTCTTATTCTCTCTCATCGGTGTGCTACAACTTCACTTTCTGGGGCTCACGGACACTGAGGATGCTGGACATGGGAACAAGGACTTGGAGGACGACCGTCGGCGAGGATTTAGACCAGGTTAACTTTTGTATGCTTTTGTTTAATGAAATGTGTGCAAATTTAATGAATGTATTCTCATTTAAAGTAAAATCGTATGGTTTGCATGAAAATCATTTGTTTTTTTTAAATCCCGTTTGGAATATATGTGGGCATGGTTGGATGCCCAGATCCCATATCACTATCCTGCGGACTCGTGTGAATGTATCCACGAACGAATGACGTGTCCATTTTAGGGATCCACCTTGAAGATCCTTAGAACATCTACGACCATGTAGGAAAATCCGGGTCCCTATATGTCCGCCGACACACCTGCCGACAGTCACCGAGCTGGCCTTGGTACTTTTATTTTGCATCATGTTTTCCTACTCCTATTTATAAAGTTTTATAGTTATATTCCACTTTATGATGCAACTCTAATGTATTTTATCTCTTAAATTTCAAGATACGTCACAAGAGGGAGATATCGTGTAGCGACCAGACTCAAGACGAGTCAAGCCTCTGGTGTTTCCGTACCATCCCAAGATCATGCTGGTACACACTCAGTACATAATGTATATATTCAAGAGTTCAATCACACAGCTTTATTAATCGAAATCTCATAAAGAGTACTTTATTACAATAAAGGATTACAATAAAGTGGCTGAAGGCCATCTCATGAGATATCTAACGAAGACTAGCGGAAGCATCAGGTAGACGAGTCCATCCGACTCCAAGGGCATGTCGCTGAGCGTAGATCGTAGCCTCACTCCTGGTCGGAAAAGTACTCTGCAACATGATACATTGCAGCCGTGTAGGTCAGCATATTGAATATGCCGGCAAGTCATCAAAGAGAGGTGTAAAAATAATAATCAACTATCTCTACATGCATATTTGGTCGGTGGGGCTAAGAGTTTTGCATAAAGCCAGTTTTATCCTACAACAAGCGGGGTTGGAAGCAAAATATTACTACATTATTTGTTGTTAACGAGATGGTTCCGCCAACCAATTCTCGTACCCGAATAGTTGTTAACACCCACATCATTATTAAGTTGTGTCGAGAGTTCAGGGGAAATTCAATGCCTTCGGCTCAAGTTGTCCATGACCGTGGACACGGCTAATCGATTAGGTTGGGCACTCTGCAGAGTTTTGCACACGTTCCCCACAAGATTTGATCGCCTCCGGGTTTGTCCTCGCACTTCAGGGTATTTGAAGACCGGATGATCAAAACATGGTCTTTCAACGGGTCCCTCTGAATCCCTGTCGGTGCCCATCCATTCCTACCGTTCGTCTACATCTGCTAGCACCGCCTGTCCAGAGTCGCCGCGTTGTCCAACCAAGCCAGAGCCCATAATGACTTGTGGCTGTGCAGGTAAGCCTTGAGTCTTGAAGTCTCCGTCCGTCTCTTCGAGCCTGGGTGAAGCTTTCCGCAGGATGACATGGCCTCTCCAGCATCCCGGGCATCCACTGGGTTCTCCAGGGAGCCGATCAACCGTCCTTCACCCAGAGTTGCATTGCGTCTGTGGTCTTGAAAATCTTCTCTTAACCGGTCTTGATTATTTAATCAACCTCGCATCACTTGTGATATACACTCAACCGAAAACCCGTCTACTCAAGCATAGCAAATATAACATTGTCGTCCCGGGGCCAAGTATCGGGGTTGTTATGTGCCTACCACATGATACTACAACTTATACTAAAGTTTCCAAGTACCTAGGCAGCATGCAATTGGGCAAAGAAAGTTGATCTACCATGCATCGAAAACATAGGTAAAATAACATGATCAAAATGACTTGCCTTGATGATAGTTGTCTTGCTCGAGCGCTTCTAAGTAACACGCTTCGCACTCCGGATGATCTACCGATACAAACACAAAACACACCATAAGCACTACAATCAAGCCACAAGTAGAAATAACATCACAAGTAAGGATTTGCTAAAGCCTAAGTAAAAGAATTCATCACGCGCCGGTATGGCAGAAACTTGTTTCTGTTGAAAACACCAGTAAAAATATTTTAAAATTATGAAACTTCTACCACAGTAAGATTTAACCACTAGGAAGCAGTAGCAAAAAGAATCAACTCAAAATCTTTTTTAAACTCCTGGAATAGGCAAAACAAGATTTAAACTAAATCTGATCTAACTTATATTTGAAAATTTCAAACATAGACAAATTATATGTTTTTAAACACTACAGAAAAATTGGAGTCTACTGGAACAAGAATCAATATCATTGGACTTCGGGATCAAAAGTTGTGGCCAAAACAAAACAGAAACTTTTCTGTTTTTGCAATTAGACAGAAAAAAATGAAGTTGACTAGCTAACAAATAGGGGGTAGACGTGGCGCGCTACGATAGGCTGCGGGGTGTGTTTGTTGCAAGGTTAGGAGCAAACGGCCGAGGGCTAGTAAAACTTCCTGGCTAAAAGATTAAGTGAAATAAAACCGACGGTTTTCTACTCTAAACCGAAGGGTTATTCTAGGATCTAATCTAAACCATTGAATAAAGATCTAAGGGCTACAAAAGAAAAAGAAGAACAACAGAGAGGAGAGGAGTCTCACCGGCAGTGGGATGGCTACTCCGGCGAGGGGGTGGTCGCCGGCGAGGGGGAGGGGCTCCGGGGGGAGGGGCTCCGGGGGGAGGTGGAGGGACGGGGAGGTGGCGGCGGCGGTCCTCCACTGAGGGGAAGCGTCGGGCGGAGCGGAGGCGGCTCGGGTGCTGCTCCCAGGGGGGGCAGCCGAAGGTGCAGGAGCTTCGGCTCTGGTGGCTGCGGCAGGGGGCGGCTCGGGCGGCGGCTCGTCGAGGACGGGGTGGGAACGGGGGCGGCCAGGGGCGGCAGTACTTATAGGCCAGGGAGGGGAGAGGAAAGGAAGGAGTAGAGAGGGATCGGCAGGGGATCCCGAGTCCTGGGGGGGCTCGGCTCGGGCTCGGGCAGTGATTTTGGAAGGAGGGAGAAGATGACCGCGGGGAGAGAGGGATCGGTCGGCGGGTCCCACTGGTCATAGAGAGGGAGGCGGGGAAGGAAGGAAAGGTCGACCGAATCCTAAGGGATTCGGTCCCTGGCGGCTGGGGATCGGCCCATGGCCTATTAGGCGCTCGGGGCGGCGGCTAAAAAAAACAAGAACTTTCCTATTTCTAAATCTTTTCCGAAACAGAAAATCAAAAGCGAATAAAAGGAAATAAATAAAAATATTTAATATAGGGTATTATTTACCAAAAAAATCAGAAAAATATCCTCTACCCGAATAACATTTTTCCAAAGCAAAAATAAAAACTTTAAAAAAAATGTTTTTTCAGAAATTCCCAAATTTGCTTTATTTCTTTTTGCAATTATTTTTGCAAATGATCCTTGTATTTTCTTGGCTCAAATATTTCAGAAATTGCCCGCACATTGGAGGGTCATTTTCCTCCGCTCTCTCTCTTGCGTGCAAGAGAGTATTTTCTCCGGGCATTTCTCGTGTGAGGAAAAATGGAAATGCAAATCAAAAGACGAAAGAAATTCACGTGCTAAATTTATTTCAATCAATATGCATAGATGCTTAGCTACAATGTAAAACATTCTCAATTAGGAAAAATTGGGATGTTACAAACCTACCCACCTTAAGATGAATCTCGCCCTCGAGATTCGGGTTGGCTAGAAAACAGGTGCGGGTGGTCTCGACGAAGATCCTCTTCTCGTTCCCAGGTGGCTTCTTCCTCGGTGTGGTGGCTCCACAACACTTTGCAGAACTTGATGATCTTGCTGCGGGTAACTCTGTTGGCAGTCTCGAGAATCCTGACGGGTTTCTCCTCATACGTCAGATCACTGTCAAGCTGTATGGCCTCTAGGGGCACTGTATCTCTCAACGGAACATCGGCCATCTCAGCGTGGCATTTCTTCAACTGGGAAACATGGAAGACATCATGAACTCCGGACAATCCTTCCGGCAGTTCCAGTTTGTATGCAACTTCGCCTCTACGTTCAAGAATTTTGTAGGGGCCAATGAAACGAGGCGCTAATTTTCCTTTCACGCCGAATCTCTTGATTCCTCGAAGTGGAGACACCCGAAGATATGCTCGGTCTCCCACTTCGTACGTTACTTCCTTGCTTTTGTTGTCAGCATTACTCTTCTGCCTGGATTGAGCTATCTTGAGTCGGTCACGAATAAGCTTGACCTTATCTTCAGAATCTCGGATAAGGTCGGGACCAAAAAGTTGTCGGTCTCCAACTCCATCCCACATCAACGGTGTTCTGCACCTCCTTCCGTATAGAGCTTCGAAAGGGGCCATCTTCAGACTGGTCTGGTAGCTGTTGTTGTATGAGAACTCGGCATAAGGTAAATTGTCATCCCAACTAGACCCATAGTCTAGTGCGCAAGCTCTCAACATGTCCTCCAGAATCTGATTGACTCTCTCGGTCTGTCCATCTGTCTGCGGGTGAAAATTTGTACTGAACTCCAATCTCGTTCCCAAGGTTTCATGCAGTTGGTGCCAAAATTTTGATGTGAACTGAGTCCCTCTATCTGACACAATGCTCTTCGGTACTCCATGCAGACATACGATCCTCGTCATATATATCTTGGCCAGCTTGGCACTCGTGTACGTAGTCTTCACCAGAATGAAGTGAGCTACCTTGGTCAAACGATCGACCACAACCCAAATAGAATCATAGCCAGAACGGGTCCGAGGTAATCCTGTGATGAAGTCCATACCAAGCTTTTCCCATTTCCACTCGGGTATCGGCAGAGGTTGGAGCAAACCTGCTGGCTTCTGATGCTCGGCTTTTACTCGCTGACAAACATCGCATATTGCTACGAACTCAGCAATGTCTTTCTTCAATCCTGTCCACCAGAAACTTTCTTTCAGATCCAGATACATCTTGGTGTTGCCGGGGTGTATCGAGTACGGGGAATCATGGGCCTCCTGAAGTATCAACTTCCTGAGTTCGGGATCATTGGGCACATAGATGCGATCCTCAAACCATAAAGTTCCGTGTTCATCCTCACGAAAACCTTTAGCCTTCTCGTCTTCCATTTTCTGCTTAATCTCAGCTATCTCCTTGTCTGATTTCTGTGCTTCACGGATCTTTTCTGTCAAAGTGGACTGAATTTCCAGAGTGGCAACAAATCCTCTTGGAACTATTTCCAATTTGAGCTCTCGGAGGTCATCGACTAGCTCCTGGGGTAATCCTCCAGCTGTGAGCGTGTTCACATAACTCTTGCGGCTCAACGCATCGGCTACAACATTTGCCTTGCTTGGGTGATAATGCAATCTCATGTCATAGTCCTTGATCAACTCTAGCCATCGCCTCTGTTTGAGGTTCAACTCCTTCTGCGTGAAGATATATTTCAGGCTCTTGTGATCAGTGTAAACATCACAACTATTTCCGATCAGGAAATGTCTCCAGGTCTTGAGAGCGTGCACTACGGCTGCTAGTTCCAAGTCATGTGTGGCATAATTCAACTCATGAGGTCTGAGCTGTCTGGATGCATAGGCTACAAATTTGCCTTCTTGCATGAGCACTCCTCCAAGTCCTTGACGAGAAGCGTCACAGTAAACCTGGAAATCCTTCAGAATGTTCGGTAATATCAGCACTGGGGCTGTAACAAGACGTTTCTTCAGCTCTTGAAAACTGGTTTCACATTCCTCAGTCCAAATATACTTGGATTCCTTCTTCAACAACTCTGTCATGGGCTTGGCAATCTTTGAGAAATTCTCAATGAACCTCCGGTAATATCCGGCAAGTCCGAGGAAACTGCGGATCTCCTTGACTGAAGTGGGTGCTACCCATTCGGTGACTGTTGCGACCTTGGCGGGGTCCACTGCTATTCCTTCTCCTAAGATGACGTGTCCGAGGAATCCGACTTCCTTCAACCAAAACTCGCATTTGCTGAACTTTGCATATAGCTTATGCTCTCGAAGCTTCTCCAGAACTAGACGCAGATGTTCCTTGTGTTCCTCTTCGTTCTTGGAGAATGTCAGTATGTCATTGATGAACACCACGACAAACTTGTCCAAGTATTCCATAAATACTTTGTTCATCAGATTCATAAAATATGTCGGAGCATTAGTCAGTCCAAATGACTTGACCGTGTACTCATACAAGCCGTACCGAGTGGTGAAGGCTGTCTTGGGTATATCCTGTTCACGAATTTTCAACTGGTGATACCCGGATCGAAGATCGATCTTTGAGAATACGCGAGCTCCAACTAACTAATCAAACAGATCATTGATCATCGGCAAGGGGTACTTGTTCTTGATGGTCACATCGTTCAATGCACGATAATCGACAACCATCCTCAAAGACTTGTCCTTCTTTTCAACCAAGAGCACTGGGCTCCCCAAGGTGAAGAACTTGGGCGAATATACCCTTTGTCCAACAACTCCTTAATTTGTTTCTTGATTTCTATCAAGTCATTTGCGGGCATCCGATAGGGTCTCTTGGATATCGGGGCTGTTCCGGGTAATAGCTCAATCAAGAACTCAATCTCTCTATCGGGTGGCATGCCCGGCAATTCCTCCGGAAATACATCTCGGTACTCCTGTACAATCGGTACTTCCTCCTGGACTACTCCTGTGAGAGAGTTTACTCGCTTACTCCGTGTCGGGCGCTGAGACACGTACTTAATCCGCTTCTGCTCGGGGGTGGTGAGCAAAATAGACTTAAGGGCACAATCGATATTCCCTTCATACTTGGCCAACCAATCCATGCCTAGGATTACATCCAATCCCTGGGACTCTAATACGATGAGGTCGGTGGGAAAATTATGGTTCCCGATGTTGAGACTCAAAGCATGGCATCCTATCCCGACTGTCATCATGCCTCCTGGGGAACTGACCTTAATAGGCTGGCTGAGGGTTCTAGTTGGCAAACTATACTTTTCCACAACTACCCTTGATATGAATGAATGTGTTGCACCAGAATCAAAAAGTACCAATATTGGACGTGAATTTAGCAAAAACTTACCAACCACAGTATCGGGGTGATCATAGACCTCTTAAACATCAATGTGGTTCACCTGAGCTCGAGGAAAAGGATTGGGATTCTTTGCTGCAGAGTTGCCGTTGCCGTTTCCATTTCCCTGCTTGTTCTGGGGACATTCAGTGGCATAGTGTCCCGTCTTCTGACACTTGAAGCAAGTGATGTGAGTCAGATCCTTCTGAGCTGGAGCTGAGTGCCAGTACCGCCATTCTTGAAGTTGTTGTTGTTGCGGTGGTTCCCATTTCCTCCATGGTTGTGGCCTCCATGGTTGTGCACCGGGTGGTTATGCTGAACGTGTCCTCCAAACTTACCGGATCCAGTCCCGGTATTCCCTGGATAGGGGGTGTAGCGAGGCTTCTGCTGAGTGCCGGAGTTGAACTTTCCAACCCCATACTTTCGCTTGCGGTTCTCCATCTGCTGGTGTTTCCCCTCCAAGATGAGGGCCTTATCAACCAGCTCCTGGTAGTTGTTGAAGGTGGCTATAGTCAACTGAATGCTCAGCTCATCATTGAGTCCCTCCAAGAACTTTTCCTGCTTGGCCGCATCATCGGCCACATCTCCAGGTGCATAACGGGCGAGCATGCTGAATTCATCAACGTACTGGGCCACAGAGCGATTCCCCTGGCGTAAGTTGCGAAACTCACGCTTCTTCAGACTCATTGCACCAGCTGAGACATGTGCGGTGCGGAAGGCTTGCTTGAATTGTTCCCAAGTGACTCCAGCAATGGGATAAGTGGTGGTGTAGTTCTCCCACGAAGCAGCTGCAGGGCCTTCAAGTTGATGCGCGGCAAAACGCACCTTCTCAGCTTCAGAACAACCAACGGTGATAAGTTCACGCTCCATCTTGCGGAGCCAATCATCTGCCACAATGGGCTCAATGCTGCTGGAGAAAGTTGGAGGGTTCAACCTCAGGAAACGGGTGAGATTGTCAGCCTGGGGTGGATGATGGTTGTTGTTATTGTTCTGGTTCTGGATGATCGGCTGCATCAGGGTGTTTTGTTGCTGGATCAACTGGGTGAGTTCCGGCGGAAAGTTGGACTCAGGGGCGTGTCTCGGAGGCATCTGATGTTTGTGGAGGGGTGAGATTAGCATAGAACAAAGGTCTAAGAGTAATTACACTACCCATATGAATGCAACACACAAGTATCACACCACACATTTTATTCAATATCATCACAAAGGTTCACACGGGGTACAAAATTCGATAATCCTAAACATCGGCCTAAGCGTATAACGATAAAGTAAATTTGGTGGTCTAGTCCAAGTGTCCTCCTCAGAAAAGCATGGTGACGGGTCCTTCGGTGGAGCTTTCTTCATAGTCCTCGTCATTGCTGATCAAGGGGGCTACGTCTCCTTCGGGATGAAGGTTCTCGCCCATGTCCAGTTCCTCCTCCAGGTATGCAACTCGAGTCTTCAGCTTCTCGATCCGCTCCAGAAAGTCCTTCACCTCCAGTTCATGTTCATAGTGGGCTTCCCGGGCTGCTTCTTCAAGTTCAAGCTCGCGGAGTGACAGTTGCTTGATCTTCCTGGCGTCCTTGATCACACGATGCTCCACAGTCCCGCTGTGCTTCTCCAAGGTCTGGGCATAAGACAAGAGAGCGTCCTTGGTCTTGCTTGAGATGATTTCTCCGTCTTCGTTTCTCCGGGATACGGTGAATAGGTCTGGAGAAATAGGGCAGCCTTTGTATTCTTCCTTGATACGTCCGAGTGCACAATGGATCGCCATGTCCCTTCCGAGAATCCAGTTGGGTGCGATGAACTTGAAATCCATCGGCTCGGTGCGCGGCTGGAATGTCCTTCCAGGAACGTGCACCTCGATCCTGTAGCGTGAATCCTCCGGGTAAGATGAAGTTGGCTTCCCTGTGATAGTCGACAGAGCAATCCTCAAATCCTTGGTGATCTGCACCAGCTCCTTTCCGAACGGCATAGTGGCGTCGGGCTGGCAAAACTCCGTGAACTTAACAGGGACGAAGGTGGCCATCTAAACATTGGAAAATCGGAGAGAAGTCAGAAATGATCAGAAGAGGAAATAGAAGATTTATAGACATAAGAGAAAATAGTTTTCTTCCTAAGGCTTTTCCATTCCTAGAGGTTACGTCCTAAGGTCAGCGTGTGCTCTGAATACCATTTCTGTAGCGACCCGACTCAAGACGAGTCAAGCCTCTGGTGTTTCTGTACCATCCCAAGATCATGCTGGTACACACTCAGTACATAATGTATATATTCAAGAGTTCAATCACACAGCTTTATTAATCAAAATCTCATAAAGAGTACTTTATTACAATAAAGGATTACAATAAAGTGGCTGAAGGCCATCTCATGAGATATCTAACGAAGACTAGCGGAAGCATCAGGTAGACGAGTCCATCCAACTTCAAGGGCATGTCGCTGAGCGTAGATCGTAGCCTCACTCCTGGTCGGAAAAGTACTCTGCAACATGATACGTTGCAGCCCTGTAGGTCAGCATATTGAATATGCCGGCAAGTCATCAAAGAGAGGAGTAAAAATAATAATCAACTATCTCTACATGCATATTTGGCCGGTGGGGCTAAGAGTTTTGCATAAAGCCAGTTTTATCCTACAACAAGCGGGGTTGGAAGCAAAATATTACTACATTATTTGTTGTTAACGAGATGGTTCCGCCAACCAATTCTCGTACCCGAATAGTTGTTAACACCCACATCATTATTAAGTTGTGTCGAGAGTTCAGGGGAAATTCAATGCCTTTGGCTCAAGTTGTCCATGACCGTGGACACGGCTAATCGATTAGGTTGGGCACTTTGCAGAGTTTTGCACACGTTCCCCACAAGATTTGATCGCCTCCGGGTTTGTCCTCGCACTTCAGGGTGTTTGAAGACCGGATGATCAAAACATGGTCTTTCAACGGGTCCCTCTGAATCCCTGTCGGTGCCCATCCACTCCTACCGTTCTTCTACATCTGCTAGCACCGCCTGTCCAGAGTCACCGCGTTGTCCAACCAAGCCAGAGCCCATAATGACTTGTGGCTGTGCAGGTAAGCCTTGAGTCTTGAAGTCTCCGTCCATCTCTTCGAGCCTGGGTGAAGCTTTCCGCAGGATGACATGGCCTCTCCAGCATCCCGGGCATTCACTGGGTTCTCCAGGGAGCCGATCAACCGTCCTTCACCCAGAGTTGCATTGCGTCCGTTGTCTTGAAAATCTTCTCTTAACCGGTCTTGATTATTTAATCAACCTCGCATCACTCGTGATATACACTCAACCGAAAACCCGTCTACTCAAGCATAGCAAATATAACATTGTCGTCCCGGGGCCAAGTATCGGGGTTGTTATGTGCCTACCACATGATACTACAACTTATACTAAAGTTTCCAAGTACCTAGGCAGCATGCAATTGGGCAAAGAAAGGTGATCTACCATGCATCGAAAACATAGGTAAAATAACATGATCAAAATGACTTGCCTTGATGATAGTTGTCTTGCTCGAGCGCTTCTAAGTAACACGCTTCGCACTCCAGATGATCTACCGATACAAACACAAAACACACCATAAGCACTACAATCAAGCCACAAGTAGAAATAACATCACAAGTAAGGATTTGCTAAAGCCTAAGTAAAAGAATTCATCACGCGCCGGTATGGCAGAAACTTGTTTCTGTTGAAAACACCAGTAAAAATACTTTAAAAATTATGAAACTTCTACCACAGTAAGATTTAACCACTAGGAAGCAGTAGCAAAAAGAATCAACTCAAAATCGTTTTTTAAGCTCCTGGAATAGGCAAAACAAGATTTAAACTAAATCTGATCTAACTTATATTTTAAAAATTCAAACATAGACAAATTATATGTTTTTAAAAACTACAGAAAAATTGGAGTCTACTGGAACAAGAATCAATATCATTGGACTTCGGGATCAAAAGTTGTGGCCAAAACAAAACAGAAACTTTTCTGTTTTTGCAATTAGACAGAAAAAAATGAAGTTGACTAGCTAACAAATAGGGGGTAGACGTGGCGCGCTACGATAGGCTGCGGGGTGTGTTTGTTGCAAGATTAGGAGCAAACGGCCGAGGGCTAGTAAAACTTGCTGGCTAAAAGATTAAGTGGAATAAAAACCGACGGTTTTCTGTTCTAAACCGAAGGGTTATTCTAGGATCTAATCTAAACCATTGAATAAAGATCTAAGGGCTACAAAAGAAAAAGAAGAACAACAGAGAGGAGAGGAGTCTCACCGGCAGTGGGATGGCTACTCCGGCGAGGGGGTGGTCGTCGGCGAGGGGGAGGGGCTCCGGGGGGCGATGGAGGGACGGGGAGGTGGCGGCGGCGGTCCTCCACTGAGGGGAAGCGTCGGGCGGAGCGGAGGCGGCTCGGGTGCTGCTCCCAGGGGGGCAGCCGAAGGTGCAGGAGCTTCGGCTCTGGTGGCTGCGGCAGGGGGCGGCTCGGGCGGCGGCTCGTCGAGGACGGGGTGGGAACGGGGGCGGCCGGGGGCGGCAGTACTTATAGGCCAGGGAGGGGAGAGGAAAGGAAGGAGTAGAGAGGGATCGGCAGGGGATCCCGAGTCCTGGGGGGGCTCGGCTCGGGCTCGGGCAGTGATTTTGGAAGGAGGGAGAAGATGATCACGGGGAGAGAGGGATCGGTCGGTGGGTCCCACTGGTCATAGAGAGGGAGGCGGGGAAGGAAGGAAAGGTCGGCCGAATCCTAAGGGATTCGGTCCCTCGCGGCTGGGGATCGGCCCATGGCCTATTAGGCGCTCGGGGTGGCGGCTAAAAAAAACAAGAACTTTCTTATTTCTAAATCTTTTCCGAAACAGAAAATCAAAAGCGAATAAAAGGAAATAAATAAAAATATTTAATATAGGGTATTATATATCAAAAAATCAGAAAAATATCCTCTACCCGAATAACATTTTTCCAAAGCAAAAAATAAAAACTTTAAAAAAATGTTTTATTCAGAAATTCCCAAATTTGCTTTATTTCTTTTTGCAATTATTTTTGCAAATGATCCTTGTATTTTCTTGGCTCAAATATTTCAGAAATTGCCCGCACTTTGGAGGGTCATTTTCCTCCGCTCCCTCTCTTGCGTGCAAGAGAGTATTTTCTCCGGGCATTTCTCGTGTGAGGAAAAATGGAAATGCAAATCAAAAGACGAAAGAAATTCACGTGTTAAATTTATTTCAATCAATATGGATAGATGCTTAGCTACAATGTAAAACATTCCAAATTAGGAAAAATTGGGATGTTACATATCGGCAGCTGTAATTCTCATCCTAAAAAAAGTACAATGGAGAGAGCTATTCTCTGGAGCTCCGAATGATCTAATAATTTATTGAGATTTTGTTGAAATATATAAAAATATACTAGAAGAAATAATTATCAAAGAAGACCCTCGATGGGGCCATAACCAAGGGGGCGCGCCCTACCCCCAAGGCACACCCAAGTGTCTTGTGGGCCCCACACAGGCCTAATGTTACCCATCTTCTCCTATATGAAGTCATTTACCCTACAAAAAAATCAAGGGGAGACTTTTGGGACCAACAATTGCCTTCTCTAGGGGAACCAGAGATGGAGTACTTTTACTCTCCCACAAAGCAAGTTCGCTAGGGAAACTTTCCTCCGAGAGAGGGAATCGAAGTCATCGTTGTCACCAACGTTCCTCTCATCGTGGGAGGAATCATCTTAATCAACATCTTCACCAACAGTATGTCATCTCTAAACCCTAGTTCATTTCTTGTGTTCAATATTTGTATCCAACCTCAGATTGATACATGGGGGTTCTAGTAGTGTTGATTACATCTTATACTTGAAGTTAGTAGGTTTATTGGTGTAAGGTTATATATTCAGATTGTTAGTCACTTATTTATCTTATCTAGTCATGAACACGAGTATGATTTTGTGAGTATTTCTATATGTTCTTGAGGACATGGGAGAAATCTTGTCATAAGTAATCATGTGAAGTTGATTTTCGTTTATTTTTTGATGATATGTTGTGTTGTTCTTCCTCTAATGGTGTCATGTACTCATGTGAATGTCGACTACATGACACATCATCATGTTTTGTCCTAGGGAAAGGCATTGTGAAATTAGTTTGTAGATGATGGGTTGCGGGAATGATTGAAACCTAAATCTCAGTTTATGAATTATTCCGTAAGGGGCTATTTTGGATTCATATGTTTAATATTATGGCTAGATTTATCTTAATTCTTATTTTGTAATTGTGGATGCTTGCATGAAAGGATAATAATAAGTAGACTGTTTGTTCAAGTATGAACAACACCTTAAGTCCGGTCCACCCACATAACAACTTATCAAAACAATGAACGCGAGTCGATGAAACGTGGTGAAAGTAACAAAATGAAGTTCCCATGTGTCCTCAAAAATTTTTTAATCACTATAAAAAGTTACTCCATCTTGTTCTTAGCACTAATAAGGATTAGGGCACCTTGGTGCACATTGTTACTTTGGTTACTTGTTACTTGTTATCAATTATGTTGATACCACACTATATATTAAAACTATCTTACATCACTTGGAGATAATACATTGTTGAAAACCGCCTATTGATTCATTCTGCTCTTTGTTGGGTTCGACACTCTTGCATATAAAAAGTACTACGGTTAGTCCCCTCTACTTGTGAGTCACGAGACCTTATTTGTTTTCATTTACAACCACAAACCCTATTTTCAAAACATAAAATTCTTGCAAACACATGCACGCTAATCATATTGGATGTTTAGTGTCTGTTGGGCCGGCGTGGTTTTTAAACACAATTTTTTTTCCGTACATAAGATTTTGAGTGTAGATGTAACATCCGTGTTGGACCGGCGGGGTTGAGGGTTGAATCCCACCTCGTCGTACGAGGAGTGACACGATCAGTTTAAATAGTCGCATTGTTCAAAGGTGATAAGCTTATGTCATCATTGCACCTTTTCTAAAAGATATGAACTATAACTATGAATCTTGGCGTATAGAAAATATATTCTGGTCATATATGAAAAATGTAGAATGAAAAAGGAAACACAATAAACTGAAAAAAAACAAAAAACAAAATAAAAATTCAACGAAACAGGTGCAAAAATAATGAAAGCTAGTAAAAACCAAAAAATAAAAAAATAAACCCAATGAGAAACGAGAAATGTACAGTAAAAAAATAAATAAATCAACAAAAAGCAGAAAAAACAAAAACAATCCAAAGAAACACAAACAAAAAATATTGACAAACAAATGAGGAAAACAAATAAAAACAAATAAAAGGAAAAAGTGGAGAAAGACGAAGGAGAAAAAGGAATTAAAAGAAACAAGAAAACTGAGAAAAAACAAAAAAAACTAATATATAATGAAAAAGACCTAAGAAAACAGGAGAAAAAAAGAATAAAAAACAAGTTGCAATATAAAAAGGAACGAACAAATGGGGAATCGCTCGAAACCATTGCCGCAAAATGCTTCACGCAAGGGGAGCTAACATCTCGGTTTAAGCAAGATATAGTTCTTAGGGAGCACCTATTCGACGACGTGCGTGTAGGAAACCAGCCACGCCCTCCTTGCGCCCTTCTCCTCCGACCCATGTGCGGGCCAGGGTGCTGTCTTTTTTCTAATGTTTATAATAATTATGTATATCAAAAAGTTCTAACCATAAAAAAACGCGAATACTAAAACAATTATTTCATGGATTCAAAAAATATTCACGATTTCACATTTTTTCGCGAATTCAAAACACTTATTGTATAACACTGTATTTGGACATAGGAAACATTGTTTGGAATTAAACTGGACTGATAATTCCAAATTCAAGATGGAAAGGAAATGGACTCAATTCGAATTCTATTGTTTGGTTGTGCATGAAATTTTACTCTTGGAATCACATGATAGCACACATTCCAATTGTTGTTTGGATGTAAATACCATGGAATTGAATGTTTTTTTGAGTTTGCACAATATAAACTTCTGTACATGTATGAAAAATAGTATTATGTGTATACTTGAATATTTATATATTGTTTTGCACACATAAAATAGTACAGATAAATATGGAATAAAAATGACATAAAATAGTTTTCAAGTGACATGAACACATCATGGATAATAATTTTGATAGTCTATGTCTCTTACACACAACACAAATTGGTAGTTTATGTCTCTTATACTTAGCACAAATGGACAGGACAATTTATGTCACAAACAACAAGGTACATAGTAGTCCATACAGTTTATGTCTCTTTAACAATCTAAAGGTTCTCTCCACAACATTTCTAGCACGAGCATGGCGCAAGTTATACAACTCTTTTTCATTTTGGTGTCGTTGTTGACTTGCAACCCACTCTTTCAAGTGGTACCGAGTACATCTGAATGGAGATAGAAATCCCGGTCCATTGGTATAGCCAACATCAACAAGGTTGTACTTTCCTATTAACAAGTACATTAGTTAGCTAACAATTAAATATGAGAAATGAAGCGCAAAGAGAAAGAGTCGTACCCTGTGGTACAACAAATGCATCTTCGCGATCGATTCTCATAGCATCTTTTAGCACTCCCGAGTCTGATGACGAACCCTCCCAATCAGGTAGAACATATAGAAATTTCATGTTCCAATCAACCACACTAGCATGTTAGTGCTGATATCTTGGTTCCTATTCCTATACCTCCCTTTCTCAGCAACATTAACAAACACAGGAATATGACACCCATCCAGTGCACCAAGTGCATTAGGAAACCACTTCCACTTGTAATCATTGAGAGGGGTGATAAAAGGATCAGAAAGCTTGATAAACTCCCCAGGTGCCCTCATCAAAGCATCCGAGGTTCCTCGGTGCCCTCTGAGAACTAAGATAAGAAAATTCTAGACAAGAAATTTGGAAATACTTCTTTGTCAACAATATCCTCTTTCTTTTTGTTCTTTTGTTCTCTTCGGTAATGTAGGCAACCAACTCTTGTTGAGACATGATGAAATAAGCTACTTCCTCCATTTTTATATACAAGGCCACTATCAAAATTATAATTTGCAGAATTACAAGGCCACTAGCACTAATCGATGCAATATTAATGATGTTTGCCTCGTATTACTAACAATGTTGGACATTAATTATCCCTTGCATGCATGAGGGAGTGAGATCATTGGTTTGATGTGCATGATAGAGATAAAACACATTAATTTACACGGTAAATAAGAAGACCAATTGTCCAACTTTTTCCTTGGTACCTCTAATATAGATTTGTGGCCTTGTATATAAAAATGGAGGGAGTACAATGCACACACAACATTTTTCCATGAATTATTTAGAGCATTGATACGTAATAAAATATCACAACAATATATACATAATAAACGACAAAACAAAAGCACACTACACACATGAACATATGGGGCATAATATACCTTCACACCACAGAAATTTGAGCTCCTAAATTCCCCTAGAACCTGCATAGTTCAAACAAATCGAACTTTAGAACACACAAATTTCAGCTCTCAAATTTCAGGTGTTGAACTGCATATAAATTCCCCCGGACATCCCAAAAAACAAGCAACACCGACGTTCCATACTGCGCCTCCTGTTACCCTGCGCCACTCGCGAGCATGAGGGGAAGGCGCCATTCCCGCCGTCCATCCACTACCTCCTCTGCTCATCCCGTACTGCATCTAGGGTTTCCTGCCCGGAGAGGGAGAGGAGGGAGGGGGCGGGTGGGAGGGAGAGGAGGGAGGGGGCGGGTGGGAGCGGGTGAGGAGCGTACCATGGTCGCCGCGACCGGTTGGAACTCGCCAGGGAGGAGGTCACGAGGGGACGGGTGGGAGGGAGAGGAGGGAGGGGACGGGTGGGAGCGAGAGAGGAGCTTACCGGAGTCGCCGCCACCGGTTGGAAGCTCGCCAGGAAGGAGCTCGCGAGGGGAGCCAACGAATGCGATGGGGTGGGTGGAAAGATCCTGAGCCTTTCCACGGTCGCTAGCTCGGAAACATCTAGCGAGCATGGGAGGTGGCTCGCTCGCTCGCTCGGAATTGGGCCTAACTTTTCCTATCCCAATTCCTATACTACCCCAAGAGGAGAATCTCGGCTCGCAATTCCAAATTGGCAATTCCAAGCTAATTTTCCTTCATCCAAACAGGGTGTGAGAGAATGTTCATGAACTTCAAAATAGTTCCACAATTTAAGAATAGTTCACGATTTCAAAATATGCTCAAGATTTAAACAAATGTTCCTGAATTAATTATTTATTAGGATGTTTGTGAATTTCCAAAACAAGCATTCACGAATTTTAAAAAATGATCAAGGATACAAAAACTTTCACGAATCCGATTGTTTTTGTGATTTAAGAAAACATTCACAAATTTGTTCACGAATTCAAAAAAAGATTATCATATCAAATACTATTCTTGATTTAATAGAAGGTTCATGAATTTGAAAAACAAATGATCATGATTTTAGCAAATTGTTATTTTATTTAAAAAATGTTAATGATTTGAAAAAATATTCATGACTTTAATGATATTGGTATAAAAAGGGAACAAAAACAAAAAAGAAAATTTAAAAAGAAAAAGAAAACAAAAATAAAAAATAAAATGTAAAAATCCAAAAATATAATTAAAATAACCGTTTCAAGAAATTCCAAAACCTAGTTGGGATGAAACCAGTAAACGGGCCGGCCCATACAAAACGCAGCACATGAGGTGGGTATGCGTGCTGTCAGTGACTGGCGACTGGCGCCAGTCCTTCCCCTAGTTTCCGCGCTTCGGCGCACCTCAACGGGACCTCCTATATGGCGCCGTATGCGTTAGAAGCCACTGGAGCATGCACGCTCCCCGCTTCGCCACACGCCCTAGTGGGCCGGCCCATGTATGGGGCAGGCAGCCCCTTGGTTTTTTATTTTTCGCCTTTCTGTCTTTTCAATGTTATATTTTTAAAAATAATTCGGGATTTTAGAAAAGGTTGCAAGTTGTTGAATTGCTCATGAACTCAAAAGTTGTTCATGATCTGAAAAGTGTTTGGGGAATGACAGATGCTCACAGTTTCAAGAAAAATGTTCACAACAGGAATAAGGTTGGACAATTTCGAAAAATGTTGCCAAATATCAAAAATTGTTCTCAAAATTTGAAAATTATTTGCTGTTTCAAGAAGAATTAATTAATTATTATTTTGTAAAAAAAATGTTCCTAAACATACAAAAAATTTCCAAAATTTAAAAAATGTCCAGTTTTCCAGAAAATGTACACAATTTTCAGAAATGTCATCGAATTTGCAATACTCCAGGATTCTCGAAAATGTTAGTCAATTTATAAAATATTTAATTATTTTGTGAAATGTGTTAGTTAATATGTAATTTTTTCATGATTTAAAAAGAAAATATTCATGATATATAAGAATGCATGATTTAATGAAACAATTCATTAATGCAAATTGAAAATAATTTTTCGTAAATTTTAAAAATGTTCAAGATTTCAAAAACAATTCATTACTTGAAAAAATATTCAAGATTTGAGAAATTTGTCTCAAATTTAAAAGATATCAGAAAAGCAGCACTCGAAACAAATAATAAAAAGAGAAAAATGTTAACAAAATGTAAAAAAAGTAAGAAAAACATAGAACCGGTTCTAGTGAGGGAGGGATCCAAAATTGGGCCGGGCAATATAAAAAATTGATCGCTATTTGGTGACCTACGCGACAAATAGAAGTTGTCAACCACAACCTCCCCACCGACATGACTTATTAGACATTGGCTCAAACAAAAGGGAGCTCCTACCTGCCGCTCAATGCGGCAGGGAGCCACAGCACATCGGGATGCCCTAATGGGCCAGCCCAGTTTTCTTTCTTTTTTCTGTTATCTTTTTTCTTCGCTGTTATTTTTATTTTTTTGGTTTGTTTCTTTCTTTTTATATTTTAAAAAGGATAACAATTTTCAAAAATCTTAACAAATTTGAAAGCACGAACACATTTTTAAAGCACAAATATTTTTTGAATTATTTTGAATTATTAGAACAAAATTTAAAAAGAGGAAGATTTTTACAAAATACGTACAAAATCGTTTTTCAAATTCTGTGATATTTTTCAGATTCCGGAACATGTTTTCAAATTTTGGGACAAAATTGAAATTCTGGAACAGTTTTTTAAATTCTGGAACATTTTCCAAATGCCGACACATTTTTTAAAATTCTAAATAATTTTTAAAATTCCTATTTTGTTTTCAAATTCCAGAATATTTTTCTCAAATTTTGGAACGATTTTCTAATTCTGGAACATTTTTTAAATTTACAAAACACTTTTTAAATTCCGGAAACAAATCAAATTCTGGGACTTTTATTCAAATTCCGGAACATTTTTCCAAATTCCGGATCATTTTCTAAAATTCTGAAACATTTGTAGAATTCCAAAATAAAATCAAATTCCGGAACATTCTTTTTTGATTTCGGGACATTTTTGCAAATTACAGAACATTTTTTTAAATTCCGGAACATTTTTCCAAATTCGAGAACATTTTGTAAAATTCTGAAACATTTCGTGAATGCCATTTTTATTCAAATTCCGGAACTATTTTTCAAAATATCTTTCAACTTCGGGGAGAAAATTTACAAATTCCAAAACATTTTTCAAATTGCGGGAAAAAATCAAATTCCGAAACATTTTTTCAAATTCAGGAATAAATTTACAAATTCTGGAACGTTTTTCCAAATTCTGGAACATATTCTAAAATTCTGAAACGTTTTTCAAATTCCAATTCATTTTTGAAAATTCCGGATTTTTTTTCATATTCCGAAACAATTTTGCAAATTCAAGAACATTTTTTCAAATTCTTGAATATTTTAGAAATTCTGGAACATTTTCCTAAATTCCAGAACATTTTTTAAAATTCTGAAATATTTTTTAAAATATGTTTGTTGTTCAAATTCCGGAATATTTTTACAAATTTTGGAACATTTTTAAAAAATTTGGAACATTTTTTTTCAAGTTCGGAAATATTTTTGGAAGAGAAACAGAAAAAAAGAAACAAAAAAGAATAAAAGAAAAGAAAACGAAGAAAGGAACATGAAAAGGTGGAAAGAAAGAAAAAAGAAAAATAAAAACCGAAAAACCCAGAAGTTGAAACAAGTAGAATACTGTACACGAAAATAAAGCTTCGTTAGCAATTGGACCGGCCCACTGCATCCTTCGCTTGCACAACTCTGTGCAAAGCGTCGATACTACGACACAGTGAGCGGCGCGTAGGGATTTTCCAAAGAAAAAGCTTTTAAAAAGAGAAGATATGCATCTATAGTGAAGGCAAACAAAAAAAAGAGACGCTGGCTGGTTATATATACGCCCTATATGAATTTTTTAATAATTATTTAAAAATGAAAATAATTTTAAAGTATTTTTAAATTAAACTTGACTTTGTTTTGCACTAATATCTAAAATTTCGAAAAAGTCAACATTGACTTCTGGGAAAAAAATATATTTGCTATTATAGATCACTATTCACACTATTTTGATTAAAAATTTGTCTTTTTTGAAAAAAATCAAAGTATATTTTTTTCACAATTCAATCAAAGGTCAAGTTTATTTCAAAAATGTTTTCAATTTTTTTTAATCTTTATGTTGAATTGCTAAATTTTCTGTGCATATGGGATATATATGCACCTACGTTTCAAAAGTTTCGCTCCCACTTGCTCCATACTTACTACTAGCTCACAACATTCCCCACCAACCCTCCTCCTTCCACTCTGTTTTCCTGCATATCACACCCACAACAAACAAACAAAAAAGGTACATGTGTATGTGTGCGTTCACAAGCCGAAAAAACATGTGCATGAGAAAACTTCTTTCCCATCTATATCTTTTTAAAAATCAACTCATTTATAATAGATTCCTTAGTTCGGACCGACGAAGTAATGTCACTCGACTATTATCAACCTGACTGCAATCTTTTTCTGTCGGTAAGGATTGCACCAGAGCACCTTCTATTTCATTAGCTTTGGTATATCCCTGTTTAGGAAACAGTAAAATTTAAAAAATATGGCCATATATTGCATGAAGAAAATTGACCACGTTACAAAAAATGTTCAAGCGTTTCTATAAAAATAGAATTGACATCCTTTTACAATATAAAATAAACTTTTTTGAAAAAATAGGCGTGATGAACTTTTTTTAAATACATTTTTGAGACACGTGACAAACATTTTTCTAAGAATACACAATAAATAATTTTAAAATACAGGGCGAACCATTTTTAGAACAAGGTGAATGTCTAAAAAAATACATGATGGACAAATATACACTATTAGAATTTATAAATATGCAATGATTTTTTGAAAATGCAATGATAATTTTGAGAACTCCTACCAAACAATCGGATGTTTACATTTGTGTTGCCAGCCTCCTCATCTACTCGAATCACATGGCCATTGCTTGTGTCCTTTTCAATTTTCCTTCGCACGCACCGCGAAGCCAACTTGCTAGTGCCGCTCGGTCCGTGTTGCGTTCTCGTCGCGGGTTTCTTCACCTGTGTATGCGTGCTGCTGCTGCATGCCACTCGCACTACTCGTTATTTCTAGTATTAGTATTTGTATTCCATCCATTTCAAAATAAATGTTTTATGTTTAATGTAAATTTATACTAAAGCTAGTACAAAGTTAAGATAGTTATTTTAGTCCAGAGGGAGTACTAACTAGTCAATATAATAGTAATATAATACTAGCAGTAGTGTCGTATTTAGCAACAATAAGCACTTTCGGAGCATCTACAACCAAGCTGCTCAAATCGGTCAATGATTGAATATAGAAGAGAAGAAAAAAAAAACCCAACCAAATCCCTCATATCATATCTATATGTTTGGGTTGTCTGCAAGCCATCATATTTGGACAAATCTATGATGAATATGAGGGCTCGTGGATGCGTCCTGTTAGGCCGTCACGTAGGACGCAATCCACGTTGGACCATCTTTTCTATTTCTCTATTCAATTTCCCTCTCTCTTTTCATCTTCATCAATCACGTGCAAGTAACTACACATATAAGGGGAAAAATGACGAGCGTGACTACATGGACGGAGAAATAGGAGCTCAAAATGGACATGCCTGGTCACTGAGCGGACGCATCTACACATGTTTAAGGGGTCAGATTTGCTAAGTCCATTTGTAGATGCCCTCGGGGCTAATCTTTCTTGAGCCGCCGCTACAAGCCGGAATGCATCGCTACAAGGGGCTGCAAATGATGGTCACCTTTTTAAGGCACCACCAGTACAAGACGAGACATGATGTGATGTTGCAAGGTCGATGTCGTCTTTATTGCAAGCAGGAACCATGGTCCTACAAAGGTTTGTCATCATTGTTGCAAGCCAGGGCGCAACACTACAAAGCCAGTGGCGCTGGCGCTACAAGTCGGGACACGATGTGACACTGGAATGTCCATGTCATTCTTCTTCAAGAAGGATTGTGGCGCTACAAAGGCTTATCGTTGTTGCTGAAGGCCACGCCGCGACATTGCAAAGCCGGTGTCATCGCCGCCACAAGTCGGGACATGCGGCGACGTTATAAGGTCGATGTCATTCTACTCCAAGAACGATTGTGGCGCTACAATGGCTTGACAACATTATTGCAAGCCGGGACACAACGCTGCGAGGACAATGACATTGATGTTCCATGTGATAGATGCCACAAGTCATAATGTGATGCTACAACAATAACACCACCATTGCAACAAGCCAGACATGACGCTAGAAGGCGTAGTTGCTTCGAAGGTCGTCGAATGTTGCGACTATTGGACGAATGATGTTGCAACGCCCGTTGCAAAAGTCGTAGGTGCGACACAACAAAGTCGAGCGCCATGCTAAAATAACCTCTTTTCACCAGCAAGTTTGAAATCATAGTGGAGTTCTTTAATTACCCAATAAGCTTTATGTTCTAACTCAAGAGGTAAATGACATGCTTTCCCATAAACCATTTTATAAGGAGACATACCCATGAGATTTTTATAAGCTGTTCTATATGCCCACAATGCATTATCTAATTTCTTAGACCAATTCTTTCGGGACCTATTGACAATATTTTCCAATATTAGTGTTGTTTCTTTATTGGTTCATTCTACTTGACCACTAGACCGAGTATGACAGGGAGATGCAATTCTATGATTAACAATATATCTAGCAAGCAGCTTACGAAAAGCACCATGAATAAAATGTAAACCACCATCTGTCATTAAATATCTAGGGACTCCAAAACATAGGAAAATAACTTCCTTAAGCATCTTAATAGAGGTGTTATGATCAGCACTATTGGTTGGAATAGTTTCTACCCATTTAGTGACATAATCAAGAGCAACCAAAATATATGTATACCCATTGGATGATGGAAAGGGTCCCATATAATCAAATCCCCAAACATCGAATGGTTCAATAATTAGTGAATAATTCATAGGAATTTCCTGACGTCTTCTAATGTTACCAATTCTTTGCCATTCATCACAAGATCATCTTTGAAAAGAGTAGGCCAATAAAATCCAGACTATAATACCTTGTGTGTAGTTCTATCTCCCACATGGTGTCCTCCATAAGCCTCGGAGTGACACTTCTGGAGGATTTGTTCCTGTTCATGCTCAGGCATACAACGCCTAATAATACCATCTTTTCCCTGTTTATAAAGATGTGGGCCATCTCAAAATTAATGTCTTAAAGAAAAGAATAATTTTTTCTTTTGTTGATAGGTGAAACTAGGTGGTATGTATTTAGCAACAATGTAATTAGCATAATCAGCAAACCATGGTGTATTATGAGAAACATTGACCGCAACTAGTTGTTCATCAGGAAAGCTATCATCAATAGTGTTGTGGTATTTCCGTGGCAGATGCCAGGGGGTGCCTTAGATCATGGTTTGAGGCCATCGGGCGCCGACGGTGTCTAGGAATGGGTGTAGGCACAAAACACATGACGTCGATCTACCCAGGTTCAGGGCCCTCCGATGAGGTAAAACCCCTAGTCCTGTCTGTGTGACTATATGAGATCACAGTACAAATGGTGCTCCTTGAGCCATGCGTGAGGAGGGAGACGGAGCTCTAGCTGTCGGCCTCACTACCTCGGTGGTGTGTGGTTCTTTCTCTAGGTGGGTCACATATGAATATGAGAATCAGCCCCTGTCTCTGGGGGCAGAGGTGAGGCTTTATAGTGTAGCCTGACGTGTACAGTCGTGGGGACAAGAGAGGAGGTGGGACTCGGCTACCAGCCTCTTCGGCTGGCCGCGTGGCCTGTCAGCTGTCAGTTCTTGTCTTAGAGCAGGGCCCACGGGCCGTGTGTCTCAACGGCCAACGCACCAGTCGTCAGGGAGCATGTAGGGGTGAGCGTGGCTACAGTGCCATCTCGCCCGGTCAGCCTCGGTGGTGACTCGTGCCATGTAGCCTCGCTGACCCCCACATCATTGCGGGTGTGGCCACGCCGAGCTTGTCAGCGTGTACTGCTGCCACTAGCGCCTCTACACCAGGCGTTGGGTATTGTCACTGTACGGGAGTAAGGTTGGATGCGACAGGAGCCGGCTGTCCAGCTGGCGATGGGCCAGTTGCCCAGGCCGGATCCCGCCAGTCGTCCTCGCGCGTGTCGGCCAGGCAGGCCAGTTGCCGCGAGCCGGCCTAGGAGGGGGGGGGGGGTCGGCCCCAAAGGTCTTGGAGACGGATTATCTCCGCTTGAGTATACCCAGCGGTAGTATCCCCATCAATAGCCCCCGAGACTGTTGGGGTCCAGAGGCCTCCGGACGAGGGGGCTAGCGGTCCCCTCCCCCTCCCCCGCGCCCGAAGTTGCTATCGAAGTTGATACGCCTGCCGATGCCGGCAAGCGGTGACGTGTGTCTTTTGGTCGGCTGGGGCGGCAGCCAGCCGTGGCCTAGTGGGACGCCTTGGCGCCTCGAGCCCCATGGCAAAGCTTCGGCTTGACGCCGCGTGGTGCGCGCCACGTGTGGGCTGGTGGTGCACGACGGGCCTGCCACTACGCGCGCAACGGGACGTTACCACAAGCCCGACCGACACGCCTTAGCCCACGCACATGATTTATTGCGGCCGCGGGCCGTCGGTGGCGGTTCCCATGCGGTTTAATGCATGCGGGGATCGCGGGTTAGTGGGAGCCATGGGCGTAACTAATCCCATGCCCTCACGTCTTGCTTGGGCGATGGGGAGGCCAGTTCGCCATTGCCTCCCCTCGCTCCCACCTTCATCTCACCCTTGCTCCGGTGCTCTCTGCCGTAGCCCTTCCTCCTCGCGCCCACAACGCTTGCTGCGACCATCACCCCCTCCTCGTGCCCGCAACGCTCACCATCGTCGTTTCCCCCTCCTCGCGCCCGCAGCGCTCATCGCCACAGTTCCTCCCTCCATCGCACGGAGCACCTCCCTGCGATCGATCCATTGGGGAGCTGGATCTCCCACTTCCTCTTCTCTGTTTCGAAGCCTGCGACCGACGGGATGGCCAGGCCACCCGTCGGCTTGTGGGAGGGATCCATCATGACGGACGAGCACATTGATTATCTTCGACGGATGTGGAAGCTTCCGTCTGCGGAGCACGTGGAGGCCCGCGTGCCCAGTGACGAGCGCGTGCCGGAGCCCTGCACCGGCGAGCGTGTCGTCTTCGGCACGCACTTCCTCATCGGCCTCGGGCTGCCGGTGAGCTGCTTTCTGCGGCAGTTCCTCGAGTTATACGGGCTCCATATGCATCATCTAGGGCCTAACTCGGTGCTTTACCTCGCATGCTTCGCCACCCTATGAGAGGCGTACTTGGGCTTCTTGCCCTTTCCCTTCATATTTCGCTTCTTCTTCCATTTCCACGCCTAGGCACATGGAAATGTGCCTTACTCCAGGGGAGACGCAGTTGTGTACAGGCGACACGACTGGCCATTTCCGAAGATGAAGTGGATTGAGTCTTTTCAAAAAATGGCAGCGCACCTTCTTGTACGTCCGCGGCATCGGCCTGGGGAGGGACTGGGTTAACCTCCCGCCGTTTCCCGAGAGGCTGCCGACTAGGAAGAAGTGGAGCCTCGAGTTGCGCACCGACGAGCTGGTGGCGATCGGCGACCGACTGCAGGAGCTTAAGGGTTCCCACGGGCTGGGGGCTTCGGACCTGGTGGCGGCCTTTATTTTCCACCGAGTGCTGTCGCTGCAGGCGCGACCGCACCGGATGTGCAACATGAGCGGCCGCAAGGACTCATGTCGGCTGTCGATGGTGGAACTACCGCCGAGGAAGATTGCCGCGAGGGTGAACAACATCATGAGCTTCCGGTCGAACGTGGAGGAGTGGGGTTTTGATACGGGGTCGTTCCATCATGGCAACCACGTGTCGGCGGTGAGTTTTCGTCCGACTGAAGTCGTCCCCTTTTTTCCTTTTTCTTTCTCGCAATATCTGATGCGTGGTCGCGCTTTTCCTCGGCTTTTTGTTTGGCAGAACACGGTGGATGGTCCGAATCTGGAGAACTTCATCCCAGACCGAAAGGATTCCTACGCCGAGCATTATGAGTCAGTCGAGGACGACCCTGCCAGCCCCGAGGATCCGGACCCGCCGGAGGAGATGGAGGAGGACGAGGAGGAGTTGGCCGGCGATGCGGACCGCGGACTCGGGACAACGAACAACCCACTCGACGAGTCCGTGAAGGATTGGACCAACGACGACGACGATGTGCACGTGTGATACGTCTCCGTCGTATCTACTTTTCCGAACTCTTTTGCCCTTGTTTTGGACTCTAAATTGCATGATTTGAATGGAACTAACCCGGACTAACGCTGTTTTCAGCAGAATTGCCATGGTGTTGTTTTTGTGCAGAAATAAAAGTTCTCGGAATGTCCTGAAAATTTACGGAGATTTTTTCTAGAATTAATGAAAAATACATGCGCAAAAATCCACCGGGGGAGGTGGGCGAGTGGGCCACAAGCCCAAAGGCCGCAGCCACCCCCCAGGCCGCGCCGTGAGGGCTTGTGGGGCCCACGTGGCGCCACCGCCTCCAAACTCAGCTCTATTTATTCCGTCTCGCCCGGAAAAAAATCAGAGAGAAGGATTCATTGCCTTTTACGATACGGAGGCGCCGACACCTCCTGTTCTTCATCTGGAGGGCAGATGTGGAGTCCGTTCTGGGCTCCATAGAGGGGAAATCATCGCCATCGTCATCATCAACCTTCCTCCATCGCCAATTCCATGATGCTCTTCATCGTTCGTGAGTAATCTCATCGTAGGCTTGCTGGAAGATGATGAGTTGGATGAGATCTATCATGTAATCGAGTTAGTTTTGACGGGGATTGATCCCTAGTATCCACTATGTTCTGAGATTGATGTTGCTACTACTTTGCCATGCTTAATGCTTGTCACTAGGGCCCGAGTGCCATGATTTCAGATCTGAACCTATTATGTTTTCGCCAATATATGTGTGTTTTAGATCCTATCTTGCAAGTTGTAGTCACCTACTATGTGTTATGACCCGGCAACCCCGGAGTGAGAATAGCCGGAATCACTCCCGAAGATGACCATAGTATGAGGAGTTCATGTATTCACCAAGTGTTAATGCGTTGGTCCGGTTCTTTATTAAAAGGAGAACCTTAATATCTCGTAGTTTCCATTAGGACCCCGCTGCCACGGGAGGGATGGACGATAGATGTCATGCAAGTTCTTTTCCCTAAGCACGCATGACTACATACGGAATACATGCCTACATTAGATTGACGAACGGGAGCTTGTTACTTATCTCTCCGTGTTATAGCTGTTACATGATGAATCACATTTGGCATACTCATCCATCACCGATCCACTGCCTATGAGTCTTTTACTACCGGTCCTTGCTACGTTACTTTGCTGCTACTGCTGTCACTTCTGCTGTTACTTGCTGCTGCAGTCACTGATGATGTTCCTTGCTACTGTTGTTACTTTGCTGCTACTTGTTGCAAGACTTTTCTGGAGTCGTAGTCGGGGAAGCACTATTCTCAAGAATAGTCCCCTGTCCACGTGCTATTTACTAGCGCCATTGATACAACAAGTTAGGAATAGTCTGCCGTCAACAGATCTTTTTCTGACACCGTTGCTATCATACCACTTTGCTACTGATAGTTTGCTTGCAGACACTAATCTTTCAGGTGTGGTTGAAATTGACAAACTCAGCTGCTAATACTTGAGAATATTCTTTCGCTTCCCCTTGTGTCGAATCAATAAATTTGGGTTGAATACTCTACCCTCGAAAACTGTTGCGATCCCCTACACGTGTGGGTTATCAAGACTATTTTCTGGCACCGTTGCCGGGGAGGCACAACTATATTCTGTGAGTCACTTGGGATTTTCGTCTGCTGGTCACTATGAAGAATCCGAAAGGTCCAAGAATTGAAATCTTTCCTTCCACTACGAGGACAGGTAAGGAACTGCCATCTAGCTCTGCACTTGATTCACCTTCAGTTATGAGTAAGTTTGCGACATCACCTCCTGCTAGAAATCTTGATATGTCACCTGTTTTGATGATGCTACTTCTGCTGCCCATGATGCTGATGATGATGCTATGCTTGATACTATGCCTGATGATGCTATGCTTGATACTATGCCTGATGATGCTATGCTTGATACTATTCCTGATGATGCTATGTCTGATACTGCTTTGCCACTAGGTGCATTCCTTGATGCACAAATTGCTAGAGTTGCTACTAGATGTGATGATACCTTTGAAACTGCTGATACTATTGAAGTAGAACCTGCTATTTTGACTGCTAGAACTAGCTCTCCTATGCCTGAATTGCCTGTTATGCCTGAGCGCTATGTTATGGAGGGAGAGATAGTTGAGGACTTTCTTGCGTGTAAGGATAGCTATGATGTTGAGAAATTACTGCGCAAGTGGAAAGAAAAATCTGTGAACACTAGGATGGAATACGACCCGAAGTTTGCTACTTCGCCTATCTTTGTGACCGATAAGGATTATGAATTCTCTGTCGACCCTGAGTTAATCACTCTGGTCGAATCTGATCCTTTTCACGGTTATGAGTCTGAAACGGTTGTAGCCCATCTTACCAAACTACATGATATAGCCACCCTATTCACTAGTGAGGAAAAGATCCGCCACTACTATATCCTCAAGTTGTTTCCTTTCTCGCTAATGGATGATGCTAAGACATGGTTCACTTCTCTTGCTCCTGGTTGTGTGCGTAGCCCCAGGATATGGTCTACTACTTCTCTGAAAAATATTTTCCTGCCAATAAGAAGCAAGCTGCCTTGCAGGAAATATACAACTTTGCTCAAGATGAGGAAGAGAGTCTCCCACAAGCTTGGAGGAGGCTCATCCAGCTACCAAATGCTTTGCCTGATCACCCTCTTGAGAAGAATGAAATACTTGATATCTTCTATAATGGACTTACCGATGCTTCCAAAGACCACCTAGATAGTTGTGCCGGTAGTGTTTTTAGGGAACGAATCGTAGAACAAGCTGAGATTCTACTGAATAACATCTTGTGCAATGAGAATGCTTGGACTATTCCCGAACCACCTCCTAAGCCAACTCCAAAGAAAAGAGGTATTCTATTCCTCAGTCCCGAAGATATGCAGGAAGCCAAGAAATCTATGCGAGAGAAAGGCATTAAATCTGAAGATGTCAAAAATGTACCACCTATCGAAGAGATCCATGGTCTCGATAACCCGATATAGGTAGTAGAAGTAAATTCTCTGCGTAGGATTGATGAGAGTGATATCCCTTTTGATAAACCTGCTAGCCTATGCCTGGATGAATTTGATAACTTTGTTGCCAAACAACAGAGCTTCAATAATTATGTTAGCAGACAATTGGAACAGAATGCTCGTATGCTTAGTCATTTAAGTGCTTGTGTGGACAGAACTGTCAATGATCTTAAGCTTCTGAGTAAACATGCCTCTATGGTTACTACTCAGGTAGAACAAGTACTTAAAGCTCAAAATGACTTGCTCGATGAGTTGAATGACAATTCGTTAGAGTCGATACTAGAGGCGGTAGAATGACCCAAGAACCTTTGTATCCTGAGGGTCATCCGAAGAGAATCAAACAAGATTCTCAAGGAGTTAGCACTGATGCACCTAGTCATCCTAGAAAGAAGAAGAAAGATGATAGGAACCTACACGCTAGCAACCCTGTTGCTGCTAGCCCTGAGAGTCTAAACGATGCCTCTGTCTCTGATGCTGAAACGCAATCTGGTGATGAACATGAGCCTAATGATAATATCAATAGTGATGTTCATGTTGATGCTCAACCTAGCAATGATAAGGATGTGGAGATTGAATCTGTTGATCTTGATAACCCACAACCTAAGAATAAGAGATACAATAAGAATGACTTCGCTGCTAGGAAGCATGGTAAAGAAAGGGAACCATGGGTTTAGAAACCCATGCCCTTTCCTCCCAAACCATCCAAGAAAAAGGATGATGAGGATTTTGAGCGCTTCGTTGAAATGATCAGACCTGTCTTTCTGCAAACGCGTTTGACAGATATGCTCAAGATGTCTCCGTATGCTAAGTACATGAAAGATATTGTGACTAATAAGAGGAGGATACCTGAGGTTGAGATTTCCACCATGCTGGCTAATTATACCTTCAAGGGTGGAACTCCTAAGAAACTAGGTGATCCCGGTGTGCCCACTATAACTTGCTCCATTAAAGGCAACTACGTTAGAACTGCTTTATGCGACCTCGGAGCCGGTGTTAGTGTTATGCGTCTCTCTCTTTATCGTAGACTTGAACTGGATAAGTTGACACCCGCTGAAATCTCTCTGCAAATGGCTGACAAATCAACTGCTTTCCCTATTGGCATTTGCGAGGATGTGCCTGTTGTGGTTGCTAACGTCACTATCTTAACAGACTTTGTTATCTTGGATATTCCCGAGGACGATGCCATGGCTGTCATCCTTGGAAGACCCTTTTTAAACACTGCAGGGGCTGTTATAGATTGCAACAAAGGCAATGTCACTTTCCATGTCAACGGTAATGAGCATACGGTGCACTTTCCGAAGAAACAATATCGAGTACATTGCATCAATGCTATCAAAAAAACCTTCATCGATTCTTATTGGGAGCTTTGAATGCCCTATTCCTCGTGTCAAGATGAAGTATGATTTGCTTGTTGGGGAGATACGCATCCCCATTGAGGTGACCTAGTGACTATTCGAAAATTCTCCGTTCTCTTTTGCGGTTCGAAAAGGTTTGTCGAGGAGACTTGATCAACCTCATTGATGGATTTTCTTTCGATGACCATGAGATGGATGAATCGAGGAGCCACAAACCTCTGTTCCAAGATTTCACTTTAAGTTGCTTAGAAGAAAAATGATAGATTTAGTTTAGTTTTCCCTGCTTTCTGTTTTGGCGTCCGGTAGAAAAGTACCCCGAAAATAAAAGTTCTCCGAACGTCCTGAATATCAAGTATGATTTTTTTTGGATTTTTTGAAAAATACTAAGACGAAGAGCTTGTTTGGGGGCTGCACCAGTGGGCCACAAGCCCTGATGGCGTGGGCACCCCCTGGCCGTGCCACCCAGGCTTGTGGGGGCCCATAGGCACCCCCTCCACTCATTCTTGCTCTCATCTGGTTCTCCTACCTCCAGAAAAAATCGTTTCGCAGCTCAAACCCGTGTTCTTGCTCCTCTTGCTGGGATTTTCGATCTCTTTGCTCAAATGACCGTTCTCCGAACTGTTTTGGGGAAATTACTCCTTGGTAAGTGACTCCTCCATTGGTCCAATTAGTTTTTGCTCTAGTGCCTTATACTCCGCGTATTTTTGCTGCTTTGGTTACCATGTTCTTGAGCTTTGCATGCTGATTTTAGCTGGTCCCAAGTAGTTTTGATGCGTAATATGGCCTCTAGGCACTTGTTGGAGTAGTTGCTACGAGTTTTGTTGAGCCTTGTTCACTTTTCCTTAGAGTCACTGAAAATTTCAGAAATTTTCAGAGATAGAAAAGGGAAAAGATGAGGAGGTTCTTAAGAGGCTCGTCAAGCCGTGACCCCAAGGATGATGGGAGTGAGAAGAAGCCCAAGTATCTGGTCCCTCGAGTCACAGAAGTTCAAGCGTGCGAGTGGCCAAGCGCCGTGTTCTTACGCGCCGCTGGAATTTATGAGGACTTTTATCACTTCGTGGAGAACGCAGGCTTTACCGCCTTCGTTGAAGATAAGTGTCTGCAATACCTCCTCCTCACTAATATTTTCGTACAAAGCTTTAACTTCTATCCAAGGAAGAATCCTCCTATGGTTGAGTTTAAACTTTATGATATCCCCCAACGCATGTCACTCCAGGATTTTTGCAATGTTTGCAAATTGCCTTTTGTTGGGGATATTCATGAACCTCATCCACGGGACTTGGAAGCTTTCATCAGTACTATTGTTGTAGGAGAGGAGAGAGGAGTGTCTTGCGCTAGAGCTGCTAGCATTCATTTTCCCGTGCTTTGGTACTTCTCATTATTTGTGGGAAAATGTTTGATTGGCCATGGGAAAGCTGGGTCACTTAGTTCCCCAGATCTTGCGGTCTTGCGCGAAGCCCTTTATAACGATAAAACTTATAGCTTGGGCGCTATAGTAGCTCAACGGTTGAACCTGAACCGTTCTAAAGGTGTTGTGTATGGAGGTATCTATGCTACTCGTCTTGCTAGACACTTTGAGATACCTATTAGACTGGAGGAGGAAGAAGAGATTCTTCTTCCCGAGAGATATCTAGATTACGATAGCATGGTTCGCCATGACTTTCTTGATAGAGATATAAATAGAAGGATGATTTATAACCTGGTATTTAGTCAGGGTACTCGTGAGACTATTACTTTGCCTGCTTCTTCTTTGTTCAATCTTCATGCAGGCAGGTACATAATTATGCCCTCGGACATCTACATATATTGGGGCTTAGCCCAACCACAGGTGCCCGTGCCCGAGCCACCAGTCGAGTACCAGACGCCGATTTATCAGTGGGAGCTAGAGGAGCTCACACAACAGTGGCTTCCTCATTCCACTCCGGAGTATCCTGGAGCTAGTTATTTCCCTCCTTGGGAGTACACCAACTTAGGCCAAAAGCCTAAGCTTGGGGGAGTACGTGTTCTCATCGACTTTACATTCTTGTTTATGCTTTCACTTTGTTAGCCGGTGTTCACACTTTGCCACTGTATCATCCATGCTAGTTTATTTTCTTTTTCTCGTTTTCTTTTTGTGTGTCTGTCTAGTTTGAGAAAACCCAAAAAGATTTTATTTTCTTCTTTTGCTTGCTGGGAGCTTTCCCGTGTAGATAGTTTTCTTTTTCCTTGGGTCAAGGTAGAAGATATTGGTTACAATGTTTAGTGGCTCTTGCATGCATACCTATTTAGCTTTCAAAGAACCATATTACTTTGTCTTCTCCTTTGTGTTTGCCTGCAGATTCCAGCTTTAGTCCAATGCACTAGCACTCTTACTATTGTTCACATCGTTCGGTCGTGCAAGTGAAAGGCAATAATGACGATATATGATGAAGTGACTGAGCCTGGAAAAGCTGGTATGAACTCGATCTATTTTGTTTTTGTAAATATGACTAGCTCATCATGCCAGATTCAGCTTTGTTGTGAGGGAAACATGTTTGCAATGACAACTTAGAGATCATAGTTGCTTATGCCATGCTTACTTAGCTAGGAGCTTATAATGGTTTGTCTTGGTTGCCATCATGAATGTTGAGATGACTGTGTTGTAGTATGATAGGATGGTATCCTCCTTCGAATGTTTCAAGTGGCTTGACTTGGCGCATATTCACGCATGTAGTTGAAACAAAATCAACATAGCCTCTATGATGTTCATGTCATGGTGATTTATGTCCTACTCATGCTTGCATTCAATGCTAGTTAATCTCAATGCATTTTGATGACTGTTGTCGCTCTCTAGTTGTTCGCTTCCTAGTCTTTTGCTAGCCTTCACTTGTACTAAGCGGGAATACTGCTTGTGCATCCACTTCCATATACCCAAAGTTGTTCCATATGATTCCACCACACCTACCTATGTTCGGTATCTACCTGCCGTTCCAAGTAAATTTGCATGTGCCACTCTCTAAACCTTCAAGAAATAATCTATTTTGCATGCCCGAACCGCTCATGTGGTGACAGGGGGCTATTGGTATCTTCCATGCTAGGCGTGTTATCCTTGATATGTGTTTATTCACTATCATTCATGAGAAAGGGGCTGGTAATTGGAATTCCTAGTTCCATGCTCAAATCGAAAAGATAATTGCAAACAAAACTCCCCCAGGATTGTTGTTGGTATGGACGGTACCCGAGGATTCGGCTAGCCGTGGAGTGTGATTGATTGGTGGTGGGAGAGTCAAAACTTTACTTTTATGTTTGGGAACCGCCTATAGCATGTGTAGCGTGGAAGATGTTGAGAACTCTTAGTCATTACGTTGACAATGAAAGCATGCCACCCAAAATTATTATCTATGTTTTCAAAGCTTGAGATGTGGGACCTCTGCAAATCAATGCTTCCCTCTGCGAAGGGCCTGTCTATTTATGTTCCTATTGAGTCATCCTCCTCTTATAAAAAGCACCAATTAGAGAGCACCTCTGTCATTTTTGTGCTTTGCTTTTAACTCTGTTGAGTATGACTGTTACTGGATCTTCATTGCCTTGAGTTACAATGTTTAGTCAGCCCTTGGTCTTTAAAGGTGCTCTGCATTTATGTTTTGCGGTCTCAGAAAGAGCTAGCGAGATACCATCTATTCGTACTGCTTCATGTTGTTTTGATTGAAGTGTTGACGTTTGAGACTTATTATTATTTGCTTGCTAGTTGATTATGCCATTGATATTAGTTTACTGTGAGACCTAGATGTCATTTGCTTATGTGGTTTGTTTGTGATCTTGCTGAAATTCTGGTTATGAGTTAGACATAGTTGCAACAACAAGATCAAACAGAGTTCGTCAAAGTTTTTCTTTTGTCTCTTTTAGTTTGTCAACTGAATTGCTTGAGGACAAGCAAGGCTTTAAGCTTGGGGGAGTTGATACGTCTCCGTCGTATCTACTTTGCCGAACTCTTTTGCCCTTGTTTTGGACTCTAATTTGCATGATCTGAATGGAACTAACCCAGACTAACGATGTTTTCAGCAGAATTGCCATGGTGTTGTTTTTGTGCAAAAATAAAATTTCTTGGAATGTCCTTAAAATTTACGGAGAATTTTTCTGGAATTAATGAAAAATACATGTGCAAAGATCCACCGGAGGAGGTGGGCCAGTGGGCCACAAGCCCACAGGCCGCGACCACCCCCCAGGCCACGCCGTGAGGGCTTGTGGGGCCCACGTGGCGCCACCGCCTCCAAACTCAACTCTATTTATTCCGTCTCGCCCGGAAATACAATCAGAGAGAAGGATTCATCGCGTTTCATGATATGAAGGCGCCGCCACCTCCTATTCTTCATCTGGAGGGCAGATCTGGAGTCCGTTGTGGGCTCCAGAGAGGGGAAATCGTCGCCATCGTCATCATCAACCTTCCTCCATTGCCAATTCCATGATGCTCTTCATCATTCGTGAGTAATCTCATCGTAGGCTTGCTGGACGGTGATGAGTTGGATGGGATCTATCATGTAATCAAGTTAGTTTTGACGGGGATTGATCCCTAGTATCCACTATGTTCTGAGATTGATGTTGCTACTACTTTGCCATGCTTAATGCTTGTCACTAGGGCCCGAGTGCCATTATTTCAGATCTGAACCTATTATGTGGTCGCCAATATATGTGTGTTTTAGATCCTATCTTGCAAGTTGTAGTCACCTACTATGTGTTATGACCTGGCAACCCAGAGTGACAATAGCCGGAACCACTCCCGGAGATGACCATAGTATGAGGAGTTCATGTATTCACCAAGTGTTAATGCGTTGGTCTGGTTCTTTATTAACAGGAGAACCTTAATATCCCGTAGTTTCCATTAGGACCCCGCTACCACGGGAGGGATGGACAATAGATGTCATGCAAGTTCTTTTCCCTAAGCACGTATGACTACATTCGGAATACATGCCTACATTAGATTGACGAACGGGAGCTAGTTACTTATCTCTCCGTGTTATAGCTGTTACATGATGAATCACATCCGGCATACTCATCCATCACCGATCCACTGCCTACGAGTCTTTTACTACTGCTCCTTTCTGCGTTACTTTGTTGCTACTACTGTCACTACTGCTGTTACTTGCTGCTACTGTCACTACTGATGTTCCTTGCTACTGCTGTCACTACTGCTGTTACTTTGCTGCTGCTTGTTGCAAGACTTTTCTGGAGCCGTAGCCGGGGAAGCATTATTCTCAAGAATAGTCCCCGTCCACGTGCTATTTACTAACGCCATTGATACAACAAGTTAGGAATAGTCTGCCGTCAACAGATCTTTTCCTGACACCGTTGCTATCATACCACTTTGCTACTGATACTTTGCTTGCAGACACTAATCTTTCAGGTGTGGTTGAAATTGACAAACTCAACTGCTAATACTTGAGAATATGCTTTCGCTTCCCCTTGTGCCGAATCAATAAATTTGGGTTGAATACTCTACCCTCAAAAATTGTTGCGATCCCCTACACTTGTGGGTTATCAACGTGCTAGAGGCACCATCGGCTGCGACGGGGTCGCCTCCTGGCCGCGGCCGAGGGAGGAGCGCGGAGCTACCGGCTGGGGGCCGGTCGGCTGCTAGCCAGCCAACAGGGGAGGAATGCCGTAGGGATAAACTGTCGGCCAAGGGTCCGGTCGTCGCCCTGGCTGCCAAGAGGGTTCGGTCGGTGGTGTTTTAGCCGGGCGCCCCTCCGCTGGTGCGGAGGAGGCTTAAACGGGGAGGCCACGAGATTCCCCTTGGTGCGAGGTAAGGTTTTTTTGAAGTTCATGCCTCTTACTTTTGTTTTTCTTCTTTTTCCGCGTGGCGTTGAGCTCGTGTTCTTATTTCTTTGACAGTGAGGCCATTCAACTGCCCGCGCCGGAGGCATCAGTCCTTGGGGACGAAAGCGTCACGCCGCTTGTTGCGGAGCACGCAATGACGGCGTGGCTCGAACGGGAGCGTGCCATCCAGCTTTGTGCGTCCAAGGCAAAGGTCGTGCCAGCTACAGTGACCATCTCTAGCGTCTCCTTGGTCGGGACAACGAGTGGTGCCGCGACACCGACGGCCCCCAAGACTCCTGCCGTGGGGGCCCCGCCGACACGCATGAAGGTGCATCAGGAGCCACCCCCAAAGGTGGAGGCGCCACCGGCTAGGGAACCAACAACCTAGGAGGTGTCGCGTTCGGCGTCCGACCCGGGATGCCGGGCCGAGTCCGAGGCCGGGACTGGCAATGGCCGAGCCTTGGTTGTTTCCGCGGTGTGGTTGAACCCAGCTACGCCGGCAACACCGCATGCCGTTGGAGCCGGCTGGGTGACCCGATCATTGTCCCACATTACGGAGGAGTGGGGGAAGCTGAGCCGTGCCCCGGCGGCGACCGAGGCGAGTTCTTCAACCAGCGGACAACCCATGGTGCTGCCGACGGCCGCCCATGTGATGGCCCGGTACCATCACGGGTTAGCTAGCTTCACCCAGTCGGCGGTGAGAAACCTTGTGTTGGTGGAGAAGGCGGTTCACGTAGGTTCTTCATGGAACCTTTCTTTCCGTCTATTCTGTGGTGGGTGCGCGCCAGCGCATCCATTGGATGTAGTCCCCCAGATTCGTGCCGGTTGCGCGGCTTCATGGTAGTCGGGCCAAATCTTCCTCGCTTCTGATCTTCTTCATTTTCTTTCCTTAGGCTGACCAGGCAAAGCACTCTTCCACGAGGCGGTCGTGCTATGCCGGTACAACAAGAGCTCCTACTTCAAGACCCGTAAGGAACTCGACACTCGGACGACAAAGCTAGAGAAGGTTAAGGGTAAGTTTTCATTGTGGTGGGTGCACGCGAGCGCTCTCACTAGGTTTATTCCACGGGATTCACGCCGACTGCACACCTTCTTGGCAGCCGAGCCAAATCTTATCTTCTTTGTATTGCTGTTGTCGAGCCGACTCTTGATTTGTTTTTGTGCAGCGGCGGCTCTCCCCGCGGCTAAGGTGGAGGAGCTACGTCGTGCGCTTGTCGATGTTCGGGGAAAACGCGATGAGATCACGGAGGATCATGATCGGCTAAGGAGGGAACTGGAGGCCGAACAAGCGGCCTCGGCGCGGCAAAAGGCAGAGGTGGGGCGGCTCGTCGCAGCGCTCTAAGATGAGAAGGCGGCGAAGGAGGCGGCACTGCATGCATCAGTTGCCAGCGAGGAGGCGACAATGATTCTCTGGACCGAGGTTACTTGGCTCGGGGAGGAGGCGCGCCATGCGATGGCGCTCAAGGCGAGACGAAGCGGGAGGCCACCGGAGCGCTCAATCTTTTTTGCAGGGTAAAAATCACGTTTGCCGGTAAGTGTTGTCGCCTCTTGTTTGTCGTGTTTTGCCGGTTGGTCTTCTTATCGTTTTTCTTTGGGCCAGCTCGCTTCTCAGAAGTGCAGGCCCGGGCGAAGCGCACCATGGAGGCCCGCCCGGAGGAGCAGCATCGGATGGGCTGTGAGCCGGACATTGATGCCGCATGGACGATGGAGGAGATGGCCCACGCGTGTGAGACCTGGGTGGATTTCGTGCACATTCTTTATGACCGCCTCTAGACGACGGGCCTGAACGTCGTTAGGACCCTTTGGCCTGACCGGGCGGAGGGGATTCCCGTCAGCCGGGTGGCGGGATGGATGGTGCATGTTGTGGACTGCTTCGATGCATGGGGGGTGTTGGCGGTGAGGGGCGGAGCCAGGATTGCGCTGACCTTCGTCCTTTCCTAGTACTCAGGTATTAACCTAGACCAGCTGGCCACCATGCGAGTGGCATCGCAGGTGGACCTGACCAGCATGACGAGGCCATTGGCTTCCAGGCCCATGAGCTCGCCATCTACGTGGCGTTGGACACATACTACCCCGAGCTGGGTGACGACGACGCGCCCCTCCCAACGGACGAGTATGACATCCCCATCATCGCCAACGAGGAGGAAGTAGGGTCCAGCTCGGAGGAGCCTGAAGGCGATGGTGGGACCAGCGAGGCAGCCGCCGGGTGTGCGGCCCGTATCTTCTATGCAAGGGACGGAATCGTTTGTTGGCGACGCCGAGGCAGTTCGGACGATGCCACCGACCAGAGACGTCGAGCTGCCGCCAACTGGCAACGCGGAGGCCAGCCAGGAGGCACCGCCGACTGGTGACACGAAGGCTAGCCGGGAGGCGTCGTCGGCCCCCAAGGCTTAGACAATCCCGATAACCCCACGGGCTGGGACCGAGAGGCGGAATGCTGGAGCTGCCCGTTACTTGTATCTTCCTGCTTTCCTTGCTCACAGTTTGTTATGGACAAGTCCACACACTAGGGGTGTAAGTTTATTGTAATGCACTGTCGGCCTTGTGCCGCTATCTTTTAAATATGGAGTGCAGTTTTAGTTTAACTTGTTGCCGTTTGTCAGTGCGTTCGATACTTTTCCTTGTTTTGGTCGTTTTCCCATGTGCGCCGCTCTTTTGCCTTTTTTCCTGCCGGCCACCCGGCTAACGGACTATGGTCGGGCGAGGAGTGGGCTGCTATAGGTGTGGTGTTGGTACTTTTGGCTTTTGCAAGTTGGGTTTTCGAACGAACAAAGCAACATGGTTGGACCTGGCCTGCCCCTTGTCAACATTTCCCATGTGCTAAACCCCTTTTGCCTGTGCGCTCGCCGCCCGGAAACTCAGGTTGTGGTCTATAGCTGGCAAGGGTTAGGGCACCGTGGAGGAGGTATGATACATTGCCGAGTCGGGGTCGGACTTGGGTGATTCGGTAGATCCCGAGCCAGCTGGGCCGACTCGGGGGTGGTCGAAGAGAGGAACTAATTGGACCATAGGTAAGATGCAAAAAGGCAGTCCCCGAGTCTTGCTCTGGGGTGCCGGCTGTTCATTGATTGAAAATATGGAAGATACATACATACACTTGTTTAACTGTAAAATGGGCGGAGGAGTTCCGCATTCCATGATCACTTCGACTCGGAGCCGGAGGCGTCCTTCTAATTCTTTCTCACCCTCTCGGCATCGATCAGATAGTAGGCGTTATTTCTTAGAGCTTCGCTGATGATGAATGGGCCCTCTCATGGGGCGGATAGCTTGTGCTGGCCGGTTGTCCATTGGATCAGCCGGAGCACTAGATCACCTTCTTGGAATGAGAGAGGCTTCACCCACCGAGTGTGGCAGCGGTGCATGCCCTGCTGGTAGATGGTTGTTTTTGATAGTGCCAACTCGCATGCCTCCTCGAGGAGGTCGACGCCTGATACGTCTCCATCGTATCTACTTTTCCAAACTCTTTTGTCCTTGTTTTGGACTCTAATTTGCATGATTTGAATGGAATTAACCCGGACTGACGCTGTTTTCAGCAGAATTGCCATGGTGTTGTTTTTGTGCAAAAACGAAAGTTCTCAGAACGTCTTGAAAATTTACGGAGAATTTTTCTGGAAAATATGAAAAATACCTGCGCAAAGATCCACCGGAGGGGATGGGCCAGTGGGCCACAAGCCCTGTTGCCGCAGCCACCCCCCTGGCCGCGGCAACCAAGCTTGTGGGGCCCATGTGGCTCTCCCGCCCCCAATCTTAGCTCTATAAATTCACTTCCGCCCAGAAAAAAATCAGAAGAGAAGATTTCTCGCGTTTGCGATACGGAGGCGCCGCCACATCCTGTTCTTCATCTGGAGGACAGATCTGGAGTCCGTTTTGGGCTCCGGAGAGGGGAAATCGTCGCCATCGTCATCATCAACCTTCTTCCCTCTCCAATTCCATGAAGCTCTTCATCGTTCGTGAGTAATCTATTCATAGGCTCGCTGGGCGGTGATGATTAGGATGAGATCTATCATGTAATCGAGTTAGTTTTGACGGGGATTGATCCCTAGTATCCACTATGTCCTGAGATTGATGTTGCTACTACTTTGCCATGCTTAATGCTTGTCACTAGGGCCCGAGTGCCATGATTTCAGATCTGAAATTATTATGTTGTCACTAATATATGTGTGTTTTAGATCCCATCTTGCAAGTTGTAGTTACCTACTATGTGTTATGATCCGGCAACTCCGGAGTGACAATAACCGGAACCACTCCCGGTGATGACCATAGTTTGAGGAGTTCATGTGTTCACCAAGTGCTAATGCGTTGTTCCAGTTCTTTATTAAAAGGAGAACCTTAATATCCTATTGTATCCTTTTGGACCCCGCTGCCACGGGAGGGATGGACAATAGATGTCATGCAAGTTCTTTTCCCTAAGCACGTATGACTACACACGGAATGCATGCCTACATCACACTGAAGAACGGGAGCTAGCCACATATCTCGCCGTGTTATAACTATCGCATGATGAATATCATCCAAACAATCACCGACCCGTTGCCTACAAGTTCGTCCCACTGCTGCTGTTACTTGTCCTGTTGCTACTTGCTACTGCTGTTACTACTGCTGCTACTTGCTACTGTTGCTACTTGCTACCACTGTCACTACTGCTATTCCTTTCCACTTCTGTTACTCGTTACACTACTGCTACCTGCTACAATTCTGGTTTGCTCGTCGTTGTCGAGAAAAGACAATTTCCGTCAATGGGCAACTTCTGGCGCCATTGATACGACAGTTAGGAATAGTCTGCCATCAACAGATCGTTTCTGACACCTTTGTTATCATACTACTTTGCTACTGATACTTTGCTTGCAGATACTAATCTTTCAGGTGTGGTTGAATCTGATATATTCAGCTGCTAATACTCGAGAGTATTCTCTCACCTCCTGACTGGCGAATCAACAAATTTGGGTCGAATACTCTACCCTTGAAAACTGTCGCGAACCCACGTGCTGGTGGGCCATCAACAACATTCTTCTAGTTCGTTGCCGGGGAGTGCTAGCAGCATTCCTCTCGTGCCGTTGCAGGGGAAGGACTGTTGACACAGAAGCAACGCCGTCTTCTTTGGCTTCTTTGGTGTCGACCTCAGTGTATAGGGTGACCCGTGGTGATTCGTACTCGACGTCGGTGGGGATAATTGCCTCGGCCCCATACACCAGAAAGAATGGGGTGAAAGCGGTCGACAGGTTGGGTGTGGTTCGCAGGCTCCAGGGCGTGAGCCACTCGGGCTCACGCCGGTGCCAAAGCCAGCAACCCCACATCTGGAGGCGACGAGTGGAGGGGATGCCCTAGCCGGTCTACATCCAACAACCACCGACCCTGAATCTGCCCTCTGTGACACCCCCGCCTTAATTGTACACTAATCATACACGCAAATGCATACGATCAATATTAGGGACTCACGGGAAGATATCACACCACAACTTTAGACACAAATAAAATAATTCCAGCTTTCTATTACAATTCAGGGGCCATGAGGGCTCGAATACAAACGAGTGAGCGGAATCAACAATATCTAAGTACAGATATTTAACAAACAAGTTTGCCTTAAGAAGTCTAACACAAACATCAACATGGATCGAAGAGGCAATGCCCCCTACCTGAGAGCCTCCTAACTACTTGACAACCTCCACATAGTAGTAAGCTCCGTCGGGGTTAACAGTAGTCGCCAGTGGGATCAACTAGATCCTCAGCACCATAATTTGATCGCACCAATCGTATCGAGGGGAAAAGGAAAGCAAAGCAATGGTGAGTACTTATCCAAAGTACTCGCAAGACTTGCATCAGATCTACATTAAGTATGCAACATCAAAGGAATGGATTGTATCTGTGGACGAAACTACAGAAATGCCAGAAGAGAGAGGAAGACCTAGTCCATTCGAAGACTAACATCCTCAGCGTCTTGCAGCATTAGAAGAGTGCATATTAGTATAATATTTACAAGCATGTAGTAGCAAGGCCCAATGATCCTTCCTTGACTTCCTCCAAGGAAGCGATCCTGGAGCCATCATTTCCATTTCATATCTCCATTATCCAGTTCTAGTTGTATAGATCGGGATACAACTCTGAGGGTTCGTTACTATGGATATGGTTATTCAAATAGATATACTTCCCTATAGGGGTGCACCATATTACCCAACACGCTCGATTAACTCCGTTCGGACACACTTTTCTCGGTCATGCCCGGCCTCGGCTAATTGACGCGTCGTAGTCCTCCTTAGGCTTAATAGAGAGCCCAACACACCGGTCTATGCCTAACTCCTTGATACGTCCATTTTGCATCATGCTTTTATATCAATACTTATTGCATTATGGGTTGTTAATACACATTATGGTACAATACTTATGCCTTTTCTCTCTTATTTTACAAGATTTACATGAAGAGGGAGAATGCCAGTAGCTGGAATTCTGGACGGGAAAAGGAGCAAATTTGAGAGACCTATTCTGCACAGCTCCAAAGTCCTGAAAATTTATGGAGATTTCTTTTGGAATATATAAAAAATAATAGCTGAAAGAAATACCGGAGGGGACCCACCAGGAGGTCACAAGCCAGGGGGCGCGACCTACCCCCCTAGCCGAGCCCTGCAGGCTTGTGGGCCCCCGGCAGGCCTCCGGTGCCCATCTTTTGCTACATGAAGGGTTTTAACATGGAAAAAAATCATATCAGATCTTTCGGGATGAGGCGCCGCCGTCTCGAGCCGGAACTTCGACAGAACCAATCTAGAGCTTCGGCGGAGCTATTCCGTGAGGGAAACTTCCCTCTCGAAGGGGGAAATCGAAGCCATCCTCATCACCAACGATCCTCTCATCGAGAGGGATTCAATATCCATCAACACCTTCCCCATCACCATCTCCTCTCCAAACCCTAGTTCATCTCTTGTATCCGATCTTTTTCTCAAAACCTCAGATTGGTACCTGTGGGTTGCTAGTAGTGTTAATTACTCCTTGTAGTTGATGCTAGTTGGTTTACTTGGTGGAAGATTATATGTTCAGATACTTAATGATTATTAATACTCCTCTGATTACGAACATGAATATGCTTTGTGAGTAGGTATGTTTGTTCCTCAGGACATGTGATAACTCTTGTATGTTGTATCGTGTGAATTTGGTATTCGTTCAATATTTCGATAAGATGTATGTTGTCTCTCCTCTAGTGGTGTCATGTAAACGTAGACTACATGACACTTCACCATTATTTGGGCCTAGAGGAAGGCATTGGGAAGTAATAAGTAGATGATGGGTTTCTAGAGTGACAGAAGCTTAAAACCTAGTTTATGCGTTGCTTCGTAAGGGGCTGATTTGGATCCATATGTTTCATGTTATGGTTAGATTTATCTTAATTCTTCTTTCATAGTTGTGGATGCATGCGAGAGAGGTTAGTCATAAGTGGGAGGTTTGTCCAAGTAAGGGCAGCACCCAAGTACCGGTCCACCCACATATCAAATTATCAAAGTAACGAGCGCGAATCATATGAGCATGATGAAAACTAGCTTGACATAAATTCCCATGTGTCCTCGTGAGCAGTTTTCTTTATATAAGAGTTTTTCCAGGCTTATCCTTTGCTACAAAAAGGATTGGGCCACCTTGCTTCACCATTTTTACATTTTTTCTTGCTACCCATTACGAATTACCTTATCAAAAAACTATTTGTTACTGATAATTTCAGTGCTTGCAGAGAATACCTTATTGAAAACTGCTTGTCATTTCTTTCTGATCCTCGTTGGGTTCGACACTCCTACTTATCGGAAGGACTAATATAGATCCCCTACACTTGTGTGTCATCAAGACTCTTTTCTGGCGCTGTTGCCAGGGAGTGAAGCACCTTTGGTAAGTGGAACTCGGTAAGGAAAATTTTATATATTGTGCTGAAATTTACTGTCACTTGTCACTATGGAAAATAATCCTTTGAGGGGCTTGTTCAGGGTATCTTCACCCCGACCGGAAGCACAAAGATATGATCCTCAACCTGCTGCACCTATTGAAAATATTTATTATGAAATTCCTTCGGGTATGATAGAAAAACTGCTAGCTAATCCTTATGCAGGAGATGGAACACTACATCTTGATTTGCACCTAATCTATGTGGATGAAGTTTGTGGATTATTTAAGCTTGCATTTTTTCCCGAGGGTGATGTCAAGAAGAACGTATTTCCTTTATCTTTTAAGGAGAAGGCGTTGACATGGTATAGGCTATGTGATGATATTGGAGCATGGAACTACAACCGATTGAAATTGGAATTTCATCAGAAGTTTTATCCTATGCATATGGTTCATCGTGATCGGAATTATATTTATAATTTTTGGCCTCATGGAGGAGAAATAATCGCTCAAGCTTGGGGGAGGCTTAAGTCAATGTTATATTCATGCCCCAATCATGAGCTCCCGAGAGAAATTATTATTCAGAAATTTTTATGCTCGGCTCTCTCGTAATGATCAATCCATGCTCGACACTTCTTGTGCTGGTTCCTTTATGAAGAAAGATATTGAATTCAAATGGGGCTTATTGGAAAGAATTAAATGTTGTCGGATTTCGTGCTCCACAAAACCTAAAGATTAGAACTCACGGGCGTGTATGAAGATCTCTTGCAGGCTCGTCGCACCTAACTGCTGCTCGATGAGGTTGGCAGGGAACTCACTCGATGGTGAGGAAGACACATAACACGATAGTTTACCCAGGTTCGGGGCACTGGGAAGCGTAATACCCTACTCCTACTTTGGTGGATTGCCTCTCGTAGAGGTTGGTGGATGAACTAGTATAGTGTTTGAGGGCTTCAGAGGCTGGGTCGCCTTTGTGTGGTGTCAGTGTGCGAATGAATTGATCTACCCCTCTACGGAGTAACCTATCCTCTATATATAGTGGCGGCCCCGGTCCTCTTCCCTTATTGTTTTGGCGGGAAGGGATCCCACCAATTTTGAAGGGGAACAGGGGAACATGCTCCCCTGCCCATAGGTAGTCTTCGCGTGCCAAGTGGTTGCCGATGCTGCAGGGGCGGGTCCAGGGATGACGTATGTTCTACTGGTGGGCGGCAATGGCCTTGCTGCACTAGAAGGGAAACCTTTGGAAGATGCCTTGGGAACCCCGGTACGTCCTTCCCCCTTTGCACTATAGGTTAAACTACTCCGCCCTGCTGTCTGCTGCTCGCCTGTCCTTTCCCCACGTCATCCTTGACTCCCGAGGCCGGGCCTTGCCTCGGAATATCCGCCGCTCCGGAGGGGTCCTGATGAGGCCCCCTGCGGGTCTTGATGCTGTTCCTCCTCGCGAGGACCTTGCCTTGAGTGGTGCCGCGCCCGATTATGCTTGCTTGATTGAGTGGGCCAGCCCTAGGCCACACACAGGCAGGTCTGGGTACCCCATTCTCAGAACACCGACAGTAGCCCTCAGGCCCAAGGTGTGCTTGGGTTGGCTTCTGGGAGAAGCCTTGGGGGCGACCTGAGGCGCCGCGGGCGCTAAATGCCTATGGGCTAGGCCGGTGCGCGTCATGCGGCTGATGTCGGGTCTCCCTTGTATTCTGCCTCTGCCCGGGTCATCGGGAATCTGACTCATTGCTTTGGTCCATTATTGCTTGCCTTTCTCCCACACTCGCTCTTCCTCCTCGGTCTCTAACTCCAGCCGACGCCTCCCAGATCCAGCACCGCGCCGTTCTCTTGTCGATCCAGCGATGGCGCCCACCGGCAAGTAGAAGCCCGAGGCGCAAGGACCTGCGTCGGCTCCTCCGCTCCTGGAGTGCGCCCTTTCCAAGGATGCGGATCTTGCGCCCGTGCTCCCATGGACTGCGGCCTAGTCCAACGAGCACGAGCAAACCCTGATCTGGCCCGAAGCCGCAACAAAGCGACCTATGTCGAAGGCAGTATACCCCTTCTTCCTCCATAGCGTCTTCGCCGGGCTGGTGTCAACATTCTCCTCATTATTCAGTGCCATCCTGAACCACTATGGGATCAAGGACTTCACCTCTAGCCCAACTCCATCTTGCTCCTGTTCGTCTTTGCTTTCTACTGCGAGGCCTTCGTAGGCGTGCGACCTTTAGTGTCCCTCTTCTACCATTTCTTCAGCCTTCGCCTGCACGATGGCGCCCAATTGTCGGCATGCGTTTCCTTCGTAGCGGCCCAGAGCGGCAATTCGCTCCTGAAGGCCGGGCAGAAGGTGGAAAACTTCAGGCACCGCTGGGTTCTCATGAGCCTCAAGGATGCCAACCCTCGTCTGGAGGAGCCGAAGGGGCTGCCGGAGAAGACTTCTGCGTGGAGCTCAGTGAAGCTCTCCAACCCTCAGGCCATGCCCATCCTGGAGCGCTTCTCCCGTGACATCAGCGCCAAGAGGCTGACCGGTGGGATGATAGTGAAGGAATTCTTGGCATAGCTCCTGGCGCCCCTTCAGACCCATTCCAGGCCCCGGTGGGACTACCGGGCTGGTGACGACGAGCTTAGGCTCCGGTCCCAGGACCTTGCCACTTAGGAGCTGAACACGGTAGTGGCGATATTGCTGTGCGGTGACCGTGGTGACCCGCCCGAGGTTCTGGGTCCGATGTGCCATCTCGACGACCGGGCCGATCTGATCGCTACGGTTCCTGTCTTCGATGAGCGGGGGCTCTTCCCGACCGAGGGATCTGGTCCGATGGAGGTGCCTTCTCACGATACCTTCGTCGGGGAGGACTCGGAAAAGACCGTCGAAGACTGCCCCGCGAGCGCACCTCCCCCATCACAGGCCATCCTTCTGCGCGAGCTTGAAGATGATGATGCCACCGGCGAGGCCTCTGTGGTGATCTCCTCGCGCCCGACCAGGACCTCCAGGGGACCCGTGTCGGCCCCGCACGCCACGTGGTCCCCGTGCATGCTCGCCCCCTAGAAGCACGGGGCTGAGCCGCCCTCGGTGCATCCCGTCTCTACCGGCGGGAAATCTAAGACGCCGGGCTCACCCCCCTCCATGGGGGGCCTTGTCACCCCTGCCATCGCCGGGGCGTAGAGGAGGAAGAGGTGGAACGATGTTGAAGAGTAAGTGGATCGTATTGACACGCTCCGCGCGTTCATCGTCCGTGCATGGCTAACTCTCTTTTTGCCTGATGTCCAGGGGCGTTGCTTCGCCGGGGGTGAAGAAGAATAAGGCGGGCATCAAGCCGAAGGTGACTCCCGATGCACCATCGGCTCTCCCCAACGCGTCGCAACCTGCCAATGAGGAAGGGGAGGCTCGCGGGGCGACCTCTCAGGCCTTGGTCGCTGAGCCCCCCGAGCCCCCGAAGCGTCTTGAGGTGGTTGTGGCAGCGCCGTTGCCCGGGGGGCAGACCCTCGAGGGTCCTCTGTCTGCCAATGCGCCAATGCTCTCAATCTTTGAGCAACCTTCGGAGCCCCTTGTCCTTGTGATGCTGCCTCCCCGACGGGCTCGCCCGGGACAACAGTAGAGGCACCTTAGGGGGAGGCCCACAGGACCCCGATATACGTCCAGGGCGTCCTGAGCCAGGCCTTCGCTGCCCTGGGCAAGGTCGCGGTCGTGATGGCGGAGGGCGATAAGGAGGCCAAGGTCACTCGCGCTGCGTGTGAGGAGGCGCTGAAAGGGGCCGCGGCGGCTACCAAACACTGTGAAGAGGCGGAGGCCCGCCTGAAGGCCTCCCAAGTAGAACAAGCCAAGCTTGCCGAGCACCTTCGCCTACGGGGGGAAGAACTCGATGCTCGCAAGATCAAGCTCGCCGCCTGGGAAGAGGAGCTGTCCCGAGAGGAAACTCGCCTGGGCGCGAAGCGGGCATGCTTGGACGAGGAGGAGAAAGAGATCGGCTTGAAGAAGGCCCTTCTCGATGCCAAGGGGGAAGCCCTCGCCGCGGCCGATAAGAAGAAGGTTGCGGAGCTGGCTGACTTCCCTGACGTTGAGCTCAGGCTTCGCACGATGCTCCACAGCCTCTGCCGGGACATGTTCGACGAGCCTCTGGCCACCCCAGAGAGTGTCTTCGCCGTGCTCGCGGTGGAGCTCGCCGTGGCGTTGGAGGACGCCGTCATCTAGGCGGACACGATCTTGGACAGTGAGTGTCGCGACCTCTTTTCTGAGGTCCCTACACGCGTCTTTAGTCACCTTCATCTTTGTGAGCCGGGGTTGGACTTCAACTCCGTGATCGTGTCGGTACCTACCGAGGCCCGCGACAGCGCTGCGAAGGCGGTGAAGGGCCCCGTGGAGGCGTTGGTGAAGAGGTTCACCTGCGTCGGAACTCCCTCACCTTCGGATGCCGCTTAAGCCAACGACAAGGAAGACGACGCCATTGGCACCGACAACAAGCCCCCTGAAGATGGAGCGACCGCCGGCGGCGGCTCCTCCTGATTTCTTCCCCCTATTTTTTCTGTGCAATGCACATCGTGCCTCGTGGAGGCGTCAAACTTATTTGCGTTTTCAAGAACTTGTTGAGGCTTTTAATGACTAGCTGACTGCTTGAATGGTTTCTTCGCCTCATTTCTTTCATGTTTGCTGTGATACTCTACGTCGGCAGGGCCCGCCCCGCGCGTACCTCCGCCGCCGTTGGACTGCCTCAGCAGCCCAAGAGGGAAGGGGCTATGGGCGCAGTTAGGCTCCTGAGTCGCGATGCTCAAGAGTCCACCTTGACGTGCGAGCAGCCCTCATGAGGGGAACGCGGCGAGGATTTTGAAACTTCAGAACACCTTCAGCACCCTGCGTCGGCAGGGCCCGCCCCCGCGTACCTTCGCCGCGATTGAACCGACCGGAAGCCAGGACGACACAAAGGGGGAAGGGGCTACAGGCGCAGTTAGGCCCCTGAGTCGCGATGCTCAGGGGTCCCCCTTGACGTGCGAGCGACTCCGATGTCCATCCTAAGAAACTAACAATTTGAGACTCCCAAACTCCTTCAGCACTCTGCATCGGCAGGGCCCGCCCCGAGCGTACCTCTGCCATGATTGAACCAACCGGAAACCAGGACGGACCAAAGGGGGAAGGGGCTACATGCGCAGTTAGGCCCTTGAGTCGCGATGCTCAGGGGTCCCCCTTGACATACGAGCGACTCCAGCGTTCTCCCTAAGAGACTAACAATTTGAGACTCCCGAACTCCTTCAACACTCTGCGCCGGCAGGGCCCGCCCCGCTCGTACCGCTGCCACGATTGAACCGACCGGTAACCAGGACGACCCAAAGGGGAAGGGGCTACGGGCGCAGTTAGGCGCCTGAGTAGCGATGCTCAAGGGTCCCCCTTGACGTACGAGCGGCTCCGTACCTCCAGTTGTCGGTCCCCTGCACTTGGCGTGGGCGTAGTCGTAGGTGGACTAGGTTGACTTCCTAGCCAGCTGTGAGCGTAGTCATTGGCGGACTGTGTTGATTTCCTGGCTAGCTGTGGGCTTAGTCATTGATGGACTGTGTTGATTGCCTTCATGTTCTCCCCAGCGTGGAGCGTAGGGCTGCCACTAGCCGTGGGAGGGACCCCTCCGTGTCCTCGGGTGGCCCTGGGCGTATACAGCCTTGGCTCATTATTACGTGAGGGTGTCATGGTGGGGGTGTATATGGGAGGTCGCAAGGACGCTTTGGCCTCGCGAGTGTCCCTACCCACGAGGCATAGGTGCCTGATTCCCTTGAGTCTTCTCCCCAGCGTGGAGCATAGGGCTGCCACTAGGTGTGAGTGGGACCCCTCCGCGTCCTCGGGGGGGGGGGGGGGGCGTATACAACCTCGGCTCGTTATTACGTGAGAGTGTCACGGTGGGGGTGTATCTGCAAGGACGCGAGGGCGCATTGGCCTCGCGAGTGTCCCTACCCCCGAGGCATAGGCGCCTGATTCCTTTTGGGTCATTGGTAAACCCTGCCGACTTCTTCTTCAGGAGTGAGACATGGTGTCTGCTGTCTCAGGAGGCCTGCAAGGATAAGCTTCGACCGGAGCCCCCAAGCGGGGGGTCGACCGCCCAAAGACGCAAGCAAGGTAGAATGTTAGGGTTCAAAGTGGGTGCGACAGAAACAACTTAAGGATGCTTAAATAAAGTGGCGGCTGGGGAATGCCCTGAACTCCTGGAGGCCACGCGGCCGTGTGGGCGCCCTCAAACCGAGTGAGCCCAAAAGTTACCTCGCAGCACCCAACAAAAAGTCACCTGGCGGGAATGCCGCTGAAGGTCCGAGGGCGCCGCCATCGCTCGATCTCCTACTTCCACGGTCGCGACCCTCACGGGTCCGCCGTCTCCCGAGGCTCGGGACCTTCGCACGACCCAAGCATCTCCTCCTCTTCCTCGTCACTCCCCAGCAGGAAAGGCATGAGCATGGCCCGCTGGTAGATGGCAGCCGCGTTCCCCAGTCGGAAGGGCATGAGGGTGCCAGCGCCCAAGCACACCCACCGATGTTCAGCTCGCGCGGGCCAGAAGGGGCCTAGAGCCGCGACTCTTTCGATGGCGAGCGCATTGATGCAGATGCAGGGCCAATCTACCATGCTGACGACGGCGACTGCGATTGGTGATGTAGGGCAGTCCCCGCCTCGCACTGCCCGTGTCTCTCAAAGTTCTTGGATCACTCTGATGACGGACTCATGGGAGCTGGGCGGACGCGCGCCGGAGCTCGCCCTCTGGTTGTGGTCGAGCGCCACACTCGCCTCACTCGTTAGGCTCGGGACCTCCTCGGTGGGATCCCCTAGCCTTGACCCAAGGGGGGGGCCGAGCGCGCCTTCCTATGTGATGGGAGGCATGACCCCGTCCCCGGGCATGGAGCCCGAAGCCCCAGGGCACTCAGTGGGGAGGAGCTGCTTCTTCTTCTTGCATGGGTCCTCTTGAGGTGGCTCGTCTTCTCCGTCGTCTGAGTGTTCCGCCGCCACTGTGCGGTAGGCGCGCTCGAGTGTATAGACGACATCCTTCTTGTTGCAGGTGTTGCTGATGACGATGCCGCTCCCTAGCATCTTGAGGACGTTGTAGCCATGGTGGGTCACTGTCATGAACTTGGCGAGAGCTGGGTACCCAAGGATCGTGTTGTACGGCAGGTGGATGTGCGTGAGGTCGAAGACGATGATTTCAGTGTGGTAGTTTTTGCGCTCATCGAAGGTGACTGGCAGATGCACTTGCCCGATGGGCACGGTGGACCCCTTTGTGACTCCTGAGAAGGGCTTGGTCGGCATGAGTTGTTCGTACGGCAGATGGAGTTTCTCGAAGGACTCGACCGAGAGGATGTTGAGCCCGCTCCACTATCGATAAGGGTCTTGGTGACGAGGACGTTGCTGATGGTCGGGGTGCACATCATGGGGAGTTTGCTGGCCATGAACGAGCACCTGAGCTGATCACTTGGGTTGAAGGTGATGGTGGTTTGGGACCAGTTGAGGGGGCACATCGCTTCAGGCCTCGGGAGAGTGATATTCACCTCCCATGCGAACTTCTTGAAGGCGCAGTTGGAGGCTGGGGTCTGGGTGCATCCCAAGATGGAGGCCACCACCCTGAGCTCCTAGAAGCCCCCCAGCCCCGTCATCCTTCCTATCTTCATCCCTCCTTGTGGGTGGCGGAGGCAGTGGAGGCAGACCAGCCTCACGAGGGCGAGCCTCACGAGGCTGACCGCGTCGTTGCCCCTCCAGAGGGTCGTCGCGCCAGCGGTCCTCTCGAGCCTGGTCGCGCCAGCGGTCCTCCTGAGACTGGCCACACCAACGGTCTTCATTAGGCTGTTCATGCCACCCCTGACGCGGCTCCCGGTAATCCCAACAGCCTCCACTGCAACCACCGCCACACACGAGGCCTCTGTCTCCCCGTCCAGGGCGCCTGCTGAAGTGCTCGGCACGGACCAGTTGGAGCTCTTGGCACTCAGAGGCATCATGGCCGCTGGTGCCATGGAAGATGCACGTTGGCCCCCCTCCTAACAGACGCTCTCCCCCTCGGTCGTACTTCGTCTCAGGCTCGGCTGCGAGCACCGCAGGAACCTTGCGCTTCGTTTCCTTGGCCTTTGTCTTCTTCTCTTCTAGTTCCGTTGCCTGACTCAACAGGCGACCTTCTTTAGCCGTGGCAGACTTGTTTGCCAGGTTGAACATCTCCAGTGCATTGCTCATTCATCATCATGGCGAGCTCCTCCTTCATCTTGAGGTTGGTGACTCCGTCGGAGAAGGCTGAGATGATGGCCTCATCCGACGCCTTGGGGATCTTGAGGCGCATGACCGTGAAGCGATGTATGAACTTGTGCAGGGTCTCCCCCTCATGCTGCTTGATGCGCGCAGGTCGTTCACGGTGGGAGCGCGTCACGGGTGCCTTGGAAGTTGGCGATGAAGCGTCCACGCAGGTCATCCCAGGAGGCGATGGATACCCTTGGGAGGTTGAGGAGCCAAGAGAGCGCGTCACCCTTGAGAGCCATGGGGAACCAGCACACCATGACCTTGTCGGCCCCTCCTGCCGCCCTGATACTCAGCGCGTAGAGTTGCAGGAACTCGGCTGTGTCCAGGGTGTCATTTTAGCGTGAGGGTAGTTCGGGCTTGAACTTGCAAGGCCACACAGTTGGGTAGAGCTCAGGGGCGATGGTGAGGCACCCCACTGGCCCGACGGGCGCAGCGCGCGCGGGGGGCGACCTGGTCCTGTTGGTCCAATGGGTCTGCTTTGAGCGGGGAACGCTCGCAGCACGGGACTTGCAGCGCCAGGAGCGCACGCGCGTCGGCGCATGGCCAAGGAACCACCCGACATCTTGCTTCATCTCCTGGCCTCGCCATGGGTTCGCGAGGCCGGTCATTGGGACGTGCTACCTGCCTTGGCTCGGTGCGCGCTTCACGCCGCGGAGGTGGGGGCGGCGCGTCTTGCTCCTTGTCATTCACCTGGCATGGTTGGGGTTGAAACGAGCAGGAGAGTGCCGCAGAATCACCGGCAGCGGCGACGAGCTCCTCGATGCACTGGAGCCAGTCATTGTGGCGGTCAGGGGCGCGCCAGTAGTGGAGTAGTTCGGTGGCCATAGCCAGCGTGCGCCGGCAATGCAACATCTCCGGCCAGGCGCGCGAGGCCGACCCAGAATCCCGGACGAGCGACGGGGTGGCGGTGTAGCCGTGAGGGTGCTCGGTAGCCGGCTGGGAGGAGCTTTGCCGTTCTTGAGCGTGTGGGTCCGTGGTGGCGTTCACCATGGGCGACAGTGGCCGGCGCGCACCGGCGGGGCCCGTGGGTGCCGTTTGAGAAACGCGGGTGGCCCGGCGCTCGGCGCGAGCCCGACGAGCGTCAGCCATCGGAGCGGCAAAACTTGGTGAAGGCGGAGCTTGGAGGAAACCTTGACACGCCCCCTACCTGGCGCACCAAATGTTGAATTTCGGTCTCCGCGAAACCCAAAAGATTCGAACTCAGGGGCGTGTATGAAGATCTCTTGCGAGATCGTCTCACCTAACTCGCTACTCGATGAGGTTGGCAGGGAACTCACTCGATGGTGAGGAAGACCAAGAACACGACAGTTTACCCAAGTTCGGCCCGCTCGGAAGTGTAATACCATACTCCTGCTTTGGTGGATTGCCTCTCATAAATGTTGGTGTATGAACTAGTACAGTGTTCGAGGGCCTCCGGAGGCTGGGTCTCCTTTGTGTGGTGTGGGTTGTGCGAATGAATCAATCTCCCCCTCTACGGAGTAACCTATCCTCTATATACAGTGGCGGCCCAGGTCCTCTTCCCTTATCGTTTTGGCGGGAAGGGATCCCACAACGACCAATTTTGAAGGGGAACACGGGAACATGCTCCCCTGCCCAAAGGTGGTCTTCACCTGCAAAGTGGCTGCCGATGCTGCATGGGCGGGTCCAGGGATGACGTCTGTCCTGCTGGAGGGTAGCCATGGCCTTGTTGCACCAGAAGGGAAACCTTTGGAAGATGCCTTGGGAACCCCGGTATGTCCTTGCCCCCTTCACACTAAAGGGGAAACTGCTCCGCCCTGCTGTCTGCTGCTCGTCTTTCCTTTCCCTATGTCATCCTTGACTCCCGAGGCCAGGCCTTGCCTCGGAATATCCGTCGCTCCGGAGGGGTCCTCATGAGCCCCCCTACGGGTCTTGATGATGTTCCTCCTCGCGAGGACCTTGCCTTGATTGGTGTCGCGCCCGATTATGCTTGCTTGATAGAGTGGGCCAGCCCTGGGCCACATGCAGGCATGTGTGGGTACCCCCCATTCCCAGAACGCCAACAAACGCAACTCTGAAGATTGGGAACTCGACAAAGGTAATGAGGTAGGTATAAGCCTTAAGTTTGATTCTGTTAAATTCTTTATAGACACCGATGCTTTTCGTGATTTTAGCACTAAATATGGACTTGCCTCTGAGGTAGTAGCTTCGTTTTTTGAATCTTTTTCTACTCATGTTGATCTCCCCAAGTGGAAGTGGTTTAAATATCATCCTCCCATTGAATTTAAAGTGGTAGAACCTATTAAAGTTGAAGACGAAACTATTATTTATAATGCTAATCCTGTTATTCCTACTGGTTATATTGAGAAGCTACCCTTTCCTGTTAGGATAAAGGAACATGCTAAAGCTTTAAATGTGGTTCATAAGAGTTGTACTAGAACACCTATACCTCCTGAACAAATTCAAGTTGAACCTAATATTGCTATGGCTAAGGATCTCTTGGTTGATAATATTGATGGGCATGTCATTCACTTCTGTGATGAAGCCGCTAGAATTGCTAGACCTGATACTAAGGGTAAACATAGACCTATTATTGGCGTGCCTATTGTTTCTATTAAAATAGGACATAATTGTTATCATGGCTTATGTGATGTGGGTGCTAGTGTGAGTGCAATTCCGTTTACGTTATACCAAGAAATTATGAATGATATTGCACCAGCCGAATTAAAGGAAATTGATGTTACCATCAAGCTTGCTAATAGAGATACTATTTCACCAATTGGGATTGTTAGAGATGTTGAAGTCTTGTGTGGGAAAATAAAGTATCCTACTGATTTTCTTGTTCTTGGTTCCCCACAAGATGATTTTTGTCCCATTATATTCGGTAGAGCCTTCTTGAATACTTTTAATGCTAAGATTGATTGCGAGAAAGAAACGGTTACTATAAGTTTTGGGGATGCATCGCATGAGTTCATATTCTCTAAGTTTTGTAGACAACCCCATGACAAAGAATTGCCTAGTAAAGATGAAATTACTGGTCTCGCTTCTATCGCTGTGCCTCCTACTGATCCCTTAGAAAAATATTTGCTAGACCATGAAAATGATATGAATATGAATGAAAGGAATGAAATAGATCATATTTTCTTTGATCAGCAGCCTATTTTGAAACACAACCTGCCCGTTGAAATACTCGAGGATCCTCCCCCACCTAAGGGTGAACCCGTGTTTGAGCTTAAACAATTACCTGATACTCTGAAGTATGCTTATCTTGATGAAAAAGAGATATATCCGGTTATTATTAATGCCAACCTTTCAGAGCATGAAGAAAAGAGATTATCGAAAACTCCGAGGAAGCACCGTGCCGCTATTGGATATACTCTTGATGATCTTAAGGGCATTAGTCCCACTCTATGTCAACACAAAATCAATATGGAGCCTGATGCTAAACCAGTTGTTGATCACCAACGACGATTAAATCCTAAAATGAAGGAAGTGGTAAGAAATGAAAAACTAATGCTTCTGGAGGCAGGTATAACTTATCATGTTGCTGATAGTAGATGGGTTAGTCCTGTTCATTGTGTCACTAAAAAGGGAGGTATTACCATTGTTCCTAATGATAAAGATGAATTGATCCCACAAAAGAATTGTTATAGGATATAAAATGGTAATTTATTTCAGGAAATTAAATAAAGCTACTAGGTAAAATCATTACCCGCTACCTTTTATTAATCAAATGCTAGAAATATTATCCAAACTCACACATTTTTTGCTTTGTAGATAGTTATTCTGGCTTCTCTCAAATACTTGTATCAAAAGAGGATCAAGAGAAGACCACTTTTACTTGCCCTTTCTTTACCTTTGCTTATAGATGTATGCCTTTTGGTTTATGCAGTGCACCTCTACCTTTCAAAGATGCATGATGGCTATATTCTCTGACTTTTGTGAAAACATTGTTGAGGTTTTCATGGATGATTTTTTCGTTTACGGAACTTCTTTTGATGATTGCTTGAGAAACCTTGATCAAGTTTTGCAGAGATGTGAAGAAACTAATCTTGTCTTGAATTGGGAGAAGTGCCACATTATGGTTAATGAAGGTATCGTCTTGGGACACAAAATCTCTAAAAGAGGTATTGAAGTTGACAAAGCTAAAGTTGATGCTATTGAAAAAATGTCGTGTCCAACAGATATTAAAGGTATAAGAAGTTTCCTTGGTCATGCTGGTTTCCATAGGAGATTTATTAAAGACTTCTCTAAAATTTCTAAACCAATCACTAATCTTTGCAAAAGGATGATCCCTTCGTTTTTCATGATGATTGAGTAAAATAATTTGAAATTCTTAAGAAAGCCTTGATAACCGCACCTGTTGTTCAACCACCTGATTGGAACCTACCATTTGAAATTATGTGTGATGCTAGTGATTATGCTGTTGGTGCTGTTCTAGGACAAAGAGTTGATAAGAAATTAAATGTCATCCATTACGCAAGTAAAACTCTAGATAATGCTCAAAGAAACTACGCTACCACTGCAAAGGAATTTTTAGCAGTTGTGTTTGCTTGCGATAAATTTAGACCTTATATTGTTGATTCCAAAGTGACTGTTCACACTGATCACACTGCTATTAAGTACCTTATGGAAAATAAAGATGCTTAACCTAGACTTATTAGATGGGTTGTTCTGCTACAAGAATTTGATTTGCATATTATTGATAGAAAGGGCGCTGATAACCCCGTAGCAGATAACTTGTCTAGATTAGAGAATGTTCTTGATGACCCACTACCTATTGATGACAGCTTCCCTCATGAACAATAAGCTATCATAAATGCTTCACGCAATGCTCCTTGGTATGCTGATTATGCTAATTGCACCGTTGCTAAATTTATACCACCTAGTTTGACATACCAACAAAAGAAAAATTTCTTCTATGATTTAAGACATTACTTTTGGGACGATCCACACCTTTATAAAGAAGGAGTAGATGGTATTATTAGACGTTGTGTACCTAAGAATGAACAGGGACAAATCCTATACAAGTGTCACTCCGAGACCAACAGAGGACATCACGCTGGAGATAGAACTGCACACAAGGTATTACAATCTGGTTTTTATTGGCCAACTCTCTTCAAGGTTGCTCGTAAGTTTGTCTTGTCTTGTGATGAATGTCAAACAATTGGTAATATTAGTAGATGCCAGGAAATGCCTATGAATTACTCTCTAGTTATTGAACCATTTGATGTTTGGGGTTTTGATTATATGGGACCTTTTCCAAAATCCAACGGGTATACTCATATACTCGTTGTTGTTGATTATGTTACTAAGTGGGTAGAAGCTATTCCAACTAGTAGTGATGATCATAAAACATCTATTAAAATGCTGAAAGAAGTTATTTTCCCTAGATTTGGAGTCCCTAGATATTTAACGACTAATGATGGTTCACACTTTATTCATGGTGCTTACCGTAAATTGCTTTCTAGGTATGATGTTAATCATAGAATTGCATCTCCTTATCATCCTAAGTCTAGTGGGCATGTATAATTGAGCAATATAGAAATTAAATTGACCTTGCAAAAGACCGTTGATACATCTGCAACGTATCTATATTTTTGATGGTTCCATGCTATTATTTTGTCAACTTTGGATGTTTTGTATGCATGAATATGCTATTTTATATATTTTTTGGGACTAACCTATTAACTCAGTGACAAGTGCCAGTTTCTGTTTTTTCCGTGTTTTTGACATTTTTCAGAGGAGAATATTAAACGGAGTCCAAACGGAATAAATCTTGCGGAATGATTTTTTCCATAACAAAAGATACGCAGGAGACTTGAGAACTAAGGCAGGGGACCTCGGGGGAGGACATAAGCCCCCTAGCCCCAGCCTGGGGGGGGGGCTAGCAGGCTTGTGGCCCCCCCGTGGCTCCTCTGCCCTACGTCTTCCGCCTATAAATTCTCTAAAAATCCAAAACCACCAGAGAGAGCCACAAAAATACTTTTCCGCCGCCGCAAGCTTCTGTCTCCGCAAGATACCATCTGGGGACCGTTCTGGTGCCCTGCCGGAGGGGGATTCGGGCATGGAGGGCTTCTTCATCAACACCATTGCCTCTCCGATGATGCGTGAGTAGTTCACCACAGACCTTCGGGTCCATAGCTAGTAGCTAGATGGCTTCTTCTCTCTCTTGGATCTTCAATACAAAGTTCTCCATGATCTTCATGGAGATCTGTCCGATGTAACTTTCTTTTGCGGTGTGTTTGTCGAGATCTGATGAATTGTGGATTTATGATCAGATTATCTATGAATATTATTTGTGTCTCCTCTGATCTCTTATATGCATGATTTCGTATCCTTGTAATTCTCTTCGAGTTGTGGGTTTTGTTTGGCCAACTTGATCTATAATTCTTGCAATGGGAGAAGTGCTTGGTTTTGGGTTCATACCGTGTGGTGTCCTCACCTAGTGACAGAAGGGGTAGCAAGGCACGCATCATGTTGTTGCCACTAAGGGTAAAAAGATGGGGTTTATATCATATTGCATGAATTTATCCCTCTACATCATGTCATCTTTATTAAAGCGTTACTTTGTTTGTGATGAACTCAATACACTAGATGCATGCTCGATAGCGGTCGATGTGTGGAGTAATAGTAGTAGATGCAGACAGTATCGGTCTACTTGTCTCAGACGTGATGCCTATATGTATGATCATTGCCTTAGATATCATCATGACTTTGCGTGATTCTATCAATTGCTCGATAGTAATTCATTCACCCACCGTAATACTTGCTATCATGAGAGAAGCCTCTAGTGAAGACTATGGCCCCTGGGTCTACTTCACATCATATTTTCAGATCTACACTTTTACTTTGTTGCACTTTCCACCTTCAGTTCTCACCTTGCAAATAATCGTGAAGGGATTGACAACCCCTTTATAGTGTTGGGTGCAAGTTTGTTTGTTTTTGCACAGGTACATTGGTGCCTCATCTTGATACTCCTAGCAGATCGATACCTTGGTTCTCAAACTGAGGGAAATACTTATCGCTATTGTGCTGCATCATCCTTTCCTCTTCAAGGGAAAAAACCAATAGAAGCTCAAGAGGTAGCAAGAAGAATTTCTGCCGCCCTTGGCGGGGAGGAGGATCAAGTCAAGAATAGTCTCCCGTCAACGTGCCAATTTCTGTCGCCTTTGCCGGGGATGATCAAGTCAAGAATAGTCTCCCGTCAACGTGCCAATTTCTAGCGCCGTTGCCGAGGAGTATTCAAAGTGAAGCTTATCCAAGTAACTATCACAAACTCATCTCTTACATTTACATTATTTGCCTTTTTCGTTTGCCTTTCCTTTTCTTGTGTGCTATGTGCATTCAATATGCTTGCATCTTCGCTTGTTGAAAATCTATTGATATGGATCCTCATCCACTTGCTAATCTCTTTAAGAGATCCAATTATGTTGAACCAATTGCTAGTGAGTTGAGTGCACTTGACTATCTCTATGGAGTTTTGCTTGAGATGCATGAAACTGAAAATTGTGATGAAGAAATTTATGAAGTGATTCACGAGGGATCCTTGAATGAAAAGCATGATTGCAATGGTTTCACTATAAATTCTATTAATGACAATCATGCTAAAAATATGCAAACCCTAAGCTTGGGGATGCTAGTTTTGCTATGTCCACTACTTGTTGCAATGATCATGATTGGGGCGATGATTTTTCTTATGATCTTAAAAATCTGTTTAAGCCTCATGATGAATATGATATTTGCAATAATATTGAAAGTGGGTTTGGAGAAGTATTGACTTTAGTTGATGATAATCCCACTATTTTTGAAGAGCATCAACTTTGCATCCAAGTGGATCATGAAAAGAATATCCTATGTGATAGCTATATTGTTGAATTCGATTATGACCCCACATGCAATTGTTATGAGAGAGGAAAATATTGTGGTAGAAACTTTCATGTTACTAAATTACCTCTCGTTTTGTTGAGATTGATATTGTCTCTTTCTTCTTCCTTGCACTACTGTAATCTGCTGGTTTGCCGACAGCCAGAGCTGATGGCAAAGGACAGTTTAACTGATGGCAAAGGCTTTGCCGTCAATGTGCTGTCGGCAAAGGTACCGGCCAAGATTTTATCTGCAATCACCTTCTTTGCCATCAGCTGAAGGTCAACCGACGACAAAGACTTTGCCATCAGCTTTGTTGCACGGGCTGACGGCAAAGAGCAGTGGCGGCAACGGCGCAGGCCGAGCCCCGTTAGAAGGTTAACGGCAGGCTTTGCCCACAGCCGTAGCAAAGCTGATGGCAAAGCCGAAACCCCTGGGTCCCCTAGGTCCGCTCTTTGCCCACAGCCGTAGAAAAGCTGACGGCAAAGCCGAAACCCCTGGGTCCCCTTGGTCGCCTCTTTGCCGACAGCTGTAGCACAGCTGACGGCAAAGCCGAAAATCTGGGAAAATTTGGTATTCCAAGAGTTGTCATGATACACAGGCTGCCGCCACGTGTCTTCTTTGCCGTCAGTCCACCGACGGCAAAGCCGTTGCCGTCAGTCCACCGACGGCAAAGCCGTTGCCGTCAGTAAGCTGTAGGCAAAGACCCTCTCTGCTTTTTTTCATATTTCTTTTCTGTTAATTCCCTGCATTTGCAAAACATAGATACAAACAACAACATATATATTTGCCCAGCCCCTAAACAGCACCACAAGTGCATCACAAAGTGCAAACAGCACAACACAAGTGCAAACAACACGAATATATGTAATTAAAGTGCAAACGAGATCACAAAGTATTACAAAGCATCACAAGTGCATCCACAAATACAATTGCATTACAAAGTTCATCTAAGACTACACAAGTGCATTACAAAGTCCCTCGAGCATCCATCCATATGCCATGCTGCTTTATCAAAATCTGCATAATGAGAAAGAAGTTAGAAGAAGAATACAATAAGAAAGAAGTTATCTAAATTAAGCTAAGCAATTAGAAGAAGAAGTGGAAGAAGAAGAAGAAGAAGAATAACAAGAAGAAGTGGAAGAAGAAGAAGAAGAAGATAGAGAAAAAGAAAGAAGAGAAGTTATATTTTTTTCCTCTTTCTTCTTCTCTTATTTCTTCATCTCTTGTTTGTTCTTCTCTTCTGGTTTCTTTTAAAACTTTCTAAACTAATTATGTCATTTTTGAGCTCTAATATCAACTAGAATTTACTAAGCTAACTAAACCATGGCTAATATCAACTAGAATTTACTAAGCTAACTAAAGCATGGCATAATCTAAGTTGATCTAAACAATAAGAAGAATAAGAAGGAGAGGAATAACTTACCGAATGCCAAGAAACGGAGGAGAAGCTCCATCTCCGTTGGTCGCTGGGTTGCTAGGGCTCTCACCAGGAGAAGTAAAGGGATCATGGGATTCAATTCTGGAATGATGCTGCAACAAGGCAAGAGTTAAAATATGTGGTTAGCATGGCGACAGACAATGGTATAAGACCGTGCAAGGTTGGTCATTGAAAGGGAACTCACCGTTCCCACCGGAGAAGGCATCGACGGAGGGGGTGGCAAACCTTGCTTCTCACACATAGCCTGCAAATTAGTTTTCGAGGAGTCAAAGAAATAGCCTTGTTGCGTCTCACACATAGCCTTGCTTCTCACACAACTGACTTACCGCAACGAAGTCGTGCATGGCCTTCGCATGGGAATTATTGTGTGCCCTCTCCTCCTCAAGCAACCTCTGCGTATTCCGGCCCCTCTCCTCCAACAAGAGCCTGGTGGCCTCCCTCTCCTTCATAAGTGCGGCCTGCAACCACTCCTCAAAAGGAATTTTCATCATCCATCTAGGGACAAAAGAACGAAAGAAATAATGAAGAAAACTAACCTCGATGGCAAGATCAACTGGCCTCACACGTTCCCGTATTACAGGAGCGGAGCTCGTTTGCCTCGACTTGATCTGAGATAGAGTCTCAGTGATAGGGACGAAGCCATCACACATGGCCAGTGTGCCATGACTCTTACTGCCACCAGAGATCATTAAAGCCTCTGGATCAATAGGATTCTGGCTCATGTCAAAGTCAGGCCCGCGCAGCTGTTTGACCACCTCAGAATAAGACGTCATCTTGTTGTAGGAGGACAGGCTTGTGTACGCCGACGGCCCGTCCCCCTCAGAATATGCCTTCGCCGTCTTGTACGAGCCCTTATGGGCCATGCTAAACGCGGCGTATCCCTCAGGCTCGGGCTGGTTATTGTGTTTGGCCTACACGAAAAGACAAAGAATTAGTACAACAAAAATCGTGAACGAACGAATTATTGATGAAACAAAACAAGGCACACATACCCATTTTTTGGCGTATTGCTTGATGTTGGCATTGCCTTGGTGGTGTGGCACACCAACCAATTGGGCACGACGATCCTTGGCCATAGTGTGGGTGCTCAACCAAGCCTCTGTGCACCACCTGTCCACTATCATCTCCCAACAATCCATCTTATCGGCCAACCATCTCGGGGGCACCTATGAATGTAAGTTAATGAAGAATGAAACTAAGTATTATAACTAAATAGACCTAACTAGCCCTAAGAATTGATCTTTGGAATGTACATATCTCCATGTACTCGGTCTTATCAAGGAAAATCTTTCGACATTCAGTCTTTGTCTTCGGCTCCCCTTGTTTGGCGTACCAATCTCGAACAACCTGAACACGCAGCTCGTGCCTCGTGTTATTCAATAAACTCTTGCACTCTTTCACGAGGTTCTTCTTGGCTGCCTCCTCCGTCCCCTCCTCGACCCTAAAGTAACTCTGCAATTATGCCAAATAGATGCACAGATGAACGGTGAAATGATTTGGAAGGAAATAACAATATATAACATTGTATACTTTTTATTGGGTAAAATAATAGTTACCCAAAAATCAGCCAACACCTTGCCGGCCACGCTCACGCAAACAACACCATTGACATGTGTGTTTTCCGGGAGCAGAGCGGCTTGGTAGTGCTCCCACTTGAGTCCTGGCTCGGGAACCATACCCTCACCGGGCAACTGCACTATCCCAGGGAAGTGCTCCCTAAGTAAAGCACCAAGGAGGCCGTTTGGATTCCGGGTATTCTGCGGGTAATCCCACCCCCTACATAATGATAAGGCAAAGACATTAGCTACTTGGTGAAATATAATGATATAAGGTACACAATATATATCAATTTACTTCTCGCCATCTGGCTTAATGAACGCCCTGTGCTGCAACTCCAATCGGTCTGGAACTCGTGTCATACCACGTTGGTAGACTGACTTGCTGGCAGCCCCCTCAGCCTCTGCCTCAGCCCCCTCCGCCTCAGCCTCCGCCTCAGCCCCCTCCGCCTCAGCCTCCGCCTCAACACCCTCCGCCTCAGCCTCCGCCTCAGCACCCTCCGCCTTAGCCTCCGCCTCAGCCCCTGCATCGGTGTCTGCTTCTGGACGGGAGGATCCCGCACCGGTGACACCCTTGTCTGCAAGGGTGAAGTGGCTGAGAGAGAAGTAGCCGAGGGTGGTGGCAACTGGCTCCTATCATGCAGCCTCCCTCTCCCACGACCACGTCCTCTGCCTCTCTTCTTTCCTACGCCTCTCCCATGGGGCTCCTCGGCAAAGCTCTGCAACAAAGTTCTCCGTAGCTGCCCAGGTGCTATCCTCAACTTATCCCCGCCTGCCATGTCTCACCACCTGTAATGATAAATAGTTAAATAATTAGTACAAATTCAAGGACAATAATTAAATGAACAATAATAAATACATGAATAATTCAACTAATAATTGAATAATTAAACAACAATGTTTTGATGCATACAAAGTACTAATAGTCTGGATCATCTGTCTCTTCTCCATGGTCAATTGAAGCAAAATCATTTCAGTATCACACGTGTCGTCATGACTGATATCGTCATCGGGTTCAGGGACATCATGTGGAAGGCCTTTTTGTAACCGATCAAGCATTGATAGCTCATCGGCATTGGTAACTTCTTCTACTTCCACTTCTACCTCATCATCACGTGAGTCTTGTTCCTCCGTGTTCAGGGTGGACGTAGAGCAGTTTCGGGTACGACGTCTGAAACCACGTGATTCTTGGAAGAATTCTCCATCATATGTTATTGGGTCAATTTGAGGTTCATAATCGTCTTCATTTGGGGGAGGTGGTCTAAGATGTGGCGACACATCGAACACGACATACCAACCTTCTAGGTTCTTAACACTTTGACGACAGTATGGCAGATAGAAAACTTAGGTGGCCTGTTGAGCCACAATATAGACATCGGCACCGCTTAACTGCCTGTCTTGTCGAATTTCGACAATCCCAAGATGTTCATGAGTCCGTCTTGTCTTAGTAGGATCAAACCAATGACATTTGAACACAACAACGTTCGGAGGATTTTCACCATAATAATGAAGTTCGTAGACTTCTTCAAGTCTTCCATAATACTCGACACCTCCCTCGCCTATAGCAGAGACACCGGAATTGTTTGTTTTTCGACCGGGCATTGAAAGCTCTTTGCTAGCAGTACGAAAGCGATACCCGTTGATGTCGTACTTCTGAAATGTACGGACCTTAAAGTCAAAACCATTAGCTATTTGTCTCAATTCATCGTCGACTTGCTCATCTGAATTAGCCTAGAAGTTAAGAAAAGATAGAGTTTGGTGTGTTACTCATGAGTAATAGCAACAAAGGAAATCACTTATTATATATAAGGGAGGTACCGTTTTTTTTGAACCAAGAGATGAAACCAGGATAGCCGCCTTATGTCTTTTCAAGAAGTTCATACTCGAGAATGGATTCTTTTTCGATTGCAATACCATTCGAGAATTGTTCGACGTATCGACTATATCAATTAATAATAGTTGTTAGACACTAAACTTGTTAAAAGTTGCGAAACAATGTACAAAGCACTTACTCGATGTATGGCCGAACTTCTGTTAAATTGTTCAATATATACATCGTTAGTGTGTGCCACTCCTCGACGCACAACAACTTTGGTTTTCCCACACCAGAAGGTGCGAGCTTCCCTTTGAAAAGGCTGAGATTGGATTCACGTCGTTTGGGGTCGCCTAGATTGTACCGAGGCTTTGGATTATGCAAGATATGCATAGTGGCATCATAGTGTGCTGTCACGAAGTTTGCCGCCTCCTCGGTAATGAACGCCTCGGCCATCGATGCTTCAATTCTACGTTTATTTTTACATTTTCCTCGAAGTGTCTTCTGCATTCTTTCAGTTGCATAGCACCAACGATTTTGCACAGGGCCACCCAATCTTGCATCGGTTGGGAGATGCAAAATCATGTGTTGCATCGGATTAAAGAAGCCCGGTGGAAAAATCTTCTCTAACTTGCAGAGCAACTCAGGCGCCAACTCTTCCATGTCATCTATCAAGGCATGCGACAACTCTTTAGCACAAAGAACATGGAAGAAATAGCTCAACTCGGCCAATACTAGCCATTCAGCCTCGGGGATATAGCCACGCAACATCACTGGCATTATCCGCTCAAGCCATATGTGCCAATCATGACTCTTGAGCCCAAAAATTTTCATTTTTTCAATGCTCGCTCCCCTTGCTAGATTCGCAGCATACCCATCGGGGAACAACAACTTTTTTTGCACCCACAAGAGGATTTCCCTTATTGCTCCCTTCTCAAGATTGTACCAGGCAGGTGGTTTGGACCAATTTTTTCTTCCTTTCGGTTCTCGCATGTTTAGTGATGGCCTATCACACAGAGTCTCCTGGTCAACTCTAGCCTTTGTATTATCTTTGCCCTTATCAGTGCCAAAAAATGTGCCAAGAAGGGCCTGAGCGATATTCTTTTCAGTGTGCATCATGTCAATGTTGTGTGGAAGTAAGAGGTCTTCGAAGTAGGGGAGATCCCAGATGCATGGCTTGTGGGTCCAGGCGTGTTCCTCATTAGAACCCAAGAAATACCCTGGACGGTTTGGATCAGGCTCCATAGATTTTAACTGTTCATTAATTTGTGCCCCCGTCAATGCAGGTGGTCCAGAGTATTTGACAACTTTACCTTTCATGAAATTCTTCTTGTCTTTTCTGAATGGATGGTCCATAGGCAAGAACTGTCTATGCAAGTCAAAGCAGGAATACTTCCCACCCGTCGGCAACCAATGAAACTTAAGAGCTGCCTTGCATTGTGGGCATGGGAACCTTCCATGCACACACCAGGCAATGAAAAGCGCGAATGCTGGCAGATCATGCAACGAGTATTGGTACCAAACATACATTTGAAAGTTCTCTTTCTTAGCTGCGTCGTATGTGTTGACCCCATTCACCCAAGCTTCTTTCAAGTCATCCATCAGCGGTTGCATGTACACACTCATATTCTTCCCCGGGTAGTTTGGCCCTGGAACTATCAACGTTAGAAATATGTGCTTTCTTTGCATAATGGATGATGGTGGAAGATTGAGGGGAATGACAAATACAGGCCAACAACTATATTGGGTAGCCGTCATACCAAAAGGATTGAACCCATCGAGGCTGATGGCGATTCGACAATTCCTTGGTTCTTTAGCTTTTTTCCTTATGTATACTATCGAATGCCTTCCATGCGTCACCATCTGAAGGGTGTACCAACATCGGAAACTCTGTGTTCATCTAATTCTTTCCTAATTCCATGTTTGTGCCATGTCATCTGTTTTGCAGTTTCTTCGAGCATGTAAAGTCGTTGAAGTCTTGGTAGGATCGGCACATACTGTAGGACACTCATGGGGATTTTGCTCTGCTTCTTCTCACCTTCACCGTTTTCTACCTCAACATATCTGGAGGACTTGCAAAATGGACAATATGTTTCGTCCGCATACTCTTTCCTAAATAAGGCACATCCCTTCTCACAAGCATGTATCTGCTCATACAGCATCTTGAGTGCACTAAGGATTTTGCCTGACTCATATAGGTTTGAAGGCATAATATGACCTTCTGGTAGAAAGCGCCCAAATAGGGTCATCACTGAGTCAAACAGGTCTCTTCCAATGTTGAACTGGGCTTTCAGAGCCACTACTTGTGCGATGGCATCTAGCTAAGAAATCTTAGTGTTCTCGTGAAGAGGACGTTTTGAAGACTCCAACATGGCATAGAAGGCTTTCGCGGATTTCTCCATCTCTTCGTCCTTGTTCCGAGCATCATCAACGTCATTCACCATGTCTTCAATCCCTGTACCATAATCATCGGTGCACCGACGCAACACCTCGTCTCTGTTACGTTGGGCCGACTCACCATGAAATGTCCACAAGGTATAGCCGGGAGTAAAACCACGCATCTGCAGGTGTTTACCCATTACATCCTTTGTCTGTCGCGAATAATTCTTGCACTTAGTGCAGGGGCGCCATGTTTTTGGCTGGCCTTTAGAAAACACCATTTCCACGAATTCATAGGTTTTGCTCAACCATTCATCGGTCATATCTCTCTCACTATGGTTACCGGTGTACATCCATTCACGATCAGTCATTCTGGCAAGCTAGCTACATAGTATCCACATATAAAACAATATAAATTATCAATTCATCAAGTATGTTAAATTAATTATGGCCATTTTTTCATCAAGTATGTTAAACAATATAAATCAGTCATTCTGGCAAGCTAGCTACATTGGGATGCACGGCATGCACACCTACCAGCTACTAGGTAAAGATGGGTCCTAATCCCACCCGAGTATGTGTAGATTGGGTCATTTCCCCATGCTCTGCTCCCGACCCAACGCAAAATTTCAGCAGCACCTCCCTGCTGTTCTCCTGATACACGTGTCGGCAACTAACCGAGAGGATGTGTACCCGGAGAACAACAAGGAGGAGCTGTCGAAACTCTGCATGGGATCCGGAGCAAAGCGTGGGAAACGACCCAATCTACACATACCCGGGCTGTCCATGGATAACGTTGGACAATTCGAAAGAATCACCGTTATAAATATGGAAATGCATGCATATTTATGACAGGAACCCTTTTGAACGGGAGACGCATATTGGTTACGCAAAACCTTTGCATTTTAATACTAAAAATACCTAGCTAGATAGTGTCATCAGCACGAAGGCCGGAATAGAGCAAAATAAAGGGTGTGGAGGAGGAGTTAACAAATGTGCTCACTTTCGAATGCAGGGGAGGTCGTCGAAAACCAATCCCTCGCGGAGAAGCTACTGCACATTTAAATGCACTCAATCAACACAAATACGCACTCGCGATAATTAAATAATTGCTAACTAAATTTAACTTTTCTCCCCCTTCTACTTTCTCCTTTTCCTTTTCTTCTTCTTCTTTCTCTTTTTCTATTCGCGGTAATTAAATAATTTCTAACTAAATAATTCTCCGCCTTCTTCTTTCTCTTTTTTCCTTTTCTTCTTCTTCTTCTTCTTCTCTTATAGCGTGTTTGGTTGGGGGAGTTGGAGGTAGGGAATGGGAGTTTAAGATTAACGAAACTAAAAATCTGTTGATTGGTTGAGGGACTTGGGATTTAACCAGGGAAGGGGAAGGGGAATTACTAGGGCCAACTCCCATCAATCTCTACCCTGGGGAGCCTTGGTAATTCAACGAAGGAATGAGAGTTGACGTCTGAAAACATATTGTTACTGATTTTGTGGCCCACCTCCAGAAGCAAAAGAAAGAAAAAACTATGAACAAACTAGCTAAATGCATGCGGCAGCATAATTTCTCTTCTAAACAAACCGGCCAACGCTAACTACTTCCTAATCTACGTCAAATAGGAGCCCATCTCTCGTAACCTACCCTTCCTTTCTTTGTTCATAAGAATTATTCCCACAGATAATTCCCAACCAATACCAAACGCTGGACTGGGACCAAATAGTCCACTACCCATGTAAATCCCTCGGCCAACTCCCTCTCACAAATTCCCAGTCCCTTTCCCATAAACTACCAAACACGCTAAGTATCTCCTTCTAATTGCTAACTAAATTTAACTAAAAATCTACCACTAAAAATCTACCATTAAGTAATTGCTAACTAAATTTAACTAAAAATCTACTACTAACAGATCTAACTAACATAGAAAAATAAACTAAAAAAAGAAATAACGGGAGGAGGAGCTCACCGGCGAGTCGGGCGGGGATGGCTCGGGGCAGTGGCGGGGCGGGGTTGGCGCGGGGTGGGGCTGGGCTGGGCCGGCGCGGGGTGGGGATGGTGCGGGGCGGCGTGGCGGGGCGACGCGGGGTGGGGCTGGTGCGGGACGACGCGGCGGGGCGGGCGGCGCGGGGTGGGGCTGGCGCAGTGTGGGGCTGGTGTGGGGCGGGGCGGCACGGGGTGGGGCTGGTGCGGGACGACGGTGGTGGGTCAGGAGAGCAGGGAGAGTAGGGAGAGCAGGGAGAGAGAACCGACCGTTAGGGCAAGCAGTTAGGTCGTGTGCACGGGGGTAACAACCGAGCTATGCCGTCAGCTAGCTGTCGGCAAAGACAACCGTTAGGCTTTGCCATCAGCTGGCTGTCGGCAAAGCGGTGCCCCCTTAAGCCATGGTCGGACGTGGGACCGGGGAGCTCCCTATGCCGTCAGTCTCCCTATGCCGTCAGTGTTTTTCGCCTTTGCCGTCAGCTGGCTGACGGCTTAGACAAAGCGGACGACATAGATTATCTATGCCGTCAGCCTCTCATATGCCGTCAGTACTTATTTTGGCTGAGGGCAAAGTCTCTTTGCCGTCAGCCCCGTGAAATTGCTGACGGCAAAGCTGAAAGCTGTCGGCAAATTATGTTTTTCTAGTAGTGTTGCATATGGTAGTTATTACTTGTCTTGATAATTAGTTTTCCTATAAAATGCCTATGCATAGGAAGTATGTTAGACTTAGATATGTTTGTCACATGTTTTATGATGCTCTCTTCGTGTACGATTGCTATCTTCTATGTGAGCATCATTGAATTATCAATGCCTAGCTAAGCGCGTTAAACAATAGCGCTTGTTGGGAGGCAACCCAATGAATTTATTTTTGTTTTTTGCTTTATGTTTTGTTGTGTCCACACCATCATAATTCTGTTATGATTGTGTTTTTTGTGTTTCTTTTAGTGTTTGTGCCAAGTAGAACCTTTATGATCAGTTTTGGTGATGGTTGTTTGATCATGCTGAAAAAGACAGAAACTTTGTGCTCATGAAATTATTTTTAATTCCTATCCATAAAGAGATTTTGAGTTGATTATATTTCCTGCTGGTTGATATGCAAATTGCCCTAATTTCCATAAGTTTTCAAAATTTTTGGGATACGAGAAGTATACGAAGTATACAGATTGCTACAGACTGGTCTGTTTTTGACAGATTCTGTTTTTGTTGTGTTGATTGCTTATTTTGATGAAACTATGGATAGTATCGGGGGGTACTAGCCATGGAAAAGTGAGAATACAGTAATCGAACATCAATCTACATAGAAATCAAGTTTACTACAATACCTAAGAGTTGGTAGTTTGTTTTCTTATGCTAATGATATCACGAGTTTCTGTTTAAGTTTTGTGTTATGAAGTTCTCAAGTTTTGGTTGATGTTCTCATGGACAATGGGATCAAGAGTGGAAAGAGCTTAATCTTGGGGATGCCCAAGGCATCCCAAGCCAAATTCAAGGACGCCAAAAAGCCTAAGCTTGGGGATGCCCCGGGAAGGCATCCCCTCTTTCGTCTTCAATCCATCGGTAACGTTACTTGGAGAGCATCGTGTATCATAGGAGTCTTTTCCTTTGTTTTGTCACAATCATCCTTGCTGCACACCTTTTTGAGAGGGACATGCACTCATCGTGATTTTGCTAGAATACTCTTTGAGCTTCACTTATATCTTTTGAGCTAGATAATTTTACTCTAGTGCTTCACTTAAATCTTTGTAGAGCACGGCGGTGTCATATTTTGTAGAAATAAAAACTCTCGATCTTCACTTATATCTTTTTGAGAGTGCTCTCTCTTAGTAACTTGGTAATTGGCGTGTGCTATGAAAGTAGTCCTAAAGATGATAGGCATCCAAAGAGGATATAATAAAAACTTCCATATTCAAGTGCATTGATTAGTAAGAGAAGTTTGATTCCTAACAATTAAGTTTTGAGATATGGATTTGGTAATATTAGAGTTACGTTAGTAGGGTGTTGTGAATCTAGAAATACTTGTGTTGAAGTTAGTGATTCCCGTAGCATGCACATATGGTGAACCACTATGTTAGGAAGTCAGAGCATAATTGATTTATTGATTGTCATCCTTTGTCTGGCGGTCGGGATCACGCCATGGTTAACACCTACCAACCCTTCCCCTAGGAGTATGCGTTTAGCACTTTGTTTCGATTACTAATAAAAATTTCACAATAAGTATATGAGTTCTTCATGACTAATGTGAGTCCATGGTATAGATGCACTTTCACCTTCCACCATTGCTAGCCTCTCTAGTGCCGCGCAACTTTCGCCGGTGCACAAACCCACCATATACCCCTTCCTCAAAACAGCCACCATACTACCTATTATGGCATTTTATAGCCATCCCGAGATATATTGTCATGCAACTCCCACCGTTCCGTCTCATGACTTGTGCCATCACTTTCATATTGCCTTTGCATGATCATAAGATAGCTAGCGAGATGTTTCAACGTCATACACTAAGCTAGATCGTTGCACATCTCGGTACACTGCCGGAGGCATTTCCTATAGAGTCATCATTGCTCTAAGTATTGAGTTGTGAGTAAATAAAAGTGTGATGATCATTATTATAGCATTGTCCCATGTGAGGAAAAAAAGGAGGCGAAAGATGCCCACCAAAAAAAATGAAAAGAGGCCAAAGAGCCAAAAAAAAGAGAGAAAAATAGAGAAGGGACAATGCTACTATCTTTTTCCACACTTGTGCTTCAAAATAGCACCATGTTCTTCATGTTAGAGAGTCTCTTGTTTTGACACTTCCATATACTAGTGGGAATTTTCATTATATAACTTGGCTTGTATATTCCAATGATGGGCTTCCTCAAAATTGCCCTAGGTCTTCGTGAGCAAGCAAGTTGGGTGCACACCCACTAGTTTTCCTTTTGAGCTTTCACACGCTTATAGCTCTCGTGCATCCATTGCATGGCAATCCCTACTCATTCACATTGATATCTATTGATGGGCAACCTTATAGCCCATTAATACGCCAAGCCAATGTGACCATCTCCTCCTTTTTGCCTCACAACCTCCACCACACTCTATTCCACCTATAGTGCTATATCCATGGCTCACGCTCATGTATTGCGTGAGAGTTGAAAAAGTTTGAGAAAGTAAGAGTGCGAAAACAATTACTTGGCCAATACTGGGGTTGTGCATGATTTAAATTTGTTGTGTGGGGATGATGGAGCATAGCGAGACTATACGATTTTGTAGGGATAACTTCCTTTGGCCTTGTTATTTCAAAAGTTCATGATTACTTTGCTAGTTTTCTTGAAGTATTATTGTTTTCATGTCAATAGTAAACTATTGTTCTGAATCTTACGGATCTGAACATTCATGCCACAAGAAAGAAGTTACAAAGGACAAATATGTTAGGTAGCATTCCACATAAAAAATTCAGTCTTTATCACTTCCCTACTCGAGGACGAGCAGGAGTTAAGCTTGGGGATGCTTGATACGTCTCCAACATATTTATAATTTTTTATGGTTCCATGCTATTATCTTGTCAACTTTGGATGTTTTGTATGCATGAATATGCTATTTTATATCTTTTTGGGACTAACCTATTAACTCAGTGCCAAGTGCCAGTTTCTGTTTTTTCTGTGTTTTTGACCTTTTTCAGAGGAGAATATTAAACGGAGTCTAAACGGAATAAAACCTACGGAATTATTTTTTCCATAACAGAAGATACACAGGAGACTTGAGAACCAAGGCAGGGGATCTCGGGGGAGGTCACAACCCCCCTAGACCCGACCTGGGGGGGGGGGCTAGCAGGCTTGTGACCCCCCGTGGCTCCTCTGCCCTACCTCTTCCGCCTATAAATTATCTAAAAATCCAAAACCACCAAAGAGAGCCACAAAAATACTTTTCTGCTGCAGCAAGCTTCTGTCTCCGCAAGATCCCATCCGGGGACCGTTCTAGTGCCCTGTCGGAGGGGGGATTCGGACACGGAGGGCTTCTTCATCAACACCATTGCCTCTCCGATGATGCGTGAGTAGTTCACCACAAACCTTCGGGTCCATAGCTAGTAGCTAGATGGCTTCTTCTCTCTCTTGGATCTTCAATACAAAGTTCTCCATGATCTTCATGGAGATCTGTCCGATGTAACTTTCTTTTGCGGTGTGTTTGTCGAGATCCAATGAATTGTGGATTTATGATCAGATTATCTATGAATATTATTTGTGTCTCCTCTGATCTCTTATATGCATGATTTTGTATCCTTGTAATTCTCTTCGAGTTGTGGGTTTTGTTTGGCCAACTTGATCTATAATTCTTGCAATGGGAGAAGTGCTTGGTTTTGGGTTCATACCGTGCGGTGTCCTCACCTAGTGACAGAAAGGGTAGCGAGGCACGCATCGTGTTGTTGCCACCAAGGGTAAAAACATGGGGTTTATATCATATTGCATGAATTTATCCCTCTACATCATGTCATCTTGCTTAAAGCGTTACTCTGTTTGTGATGAACTCAATACACTAGATGCATGTTGGATAGAGGTCGATGTGTGGAGTAATAGTAGTAGATGCAGAAAGTATCGGTCTACTTGTCTCGGACATGATGCCTATATGTATGATCATTGCCTTAGATATCATCATGACTTTGCGCGATTCTATCAGGTTCTCGACACTAATTCGTTCACCCACCGTAATACTTGCTATCATGAGAGAAGCCCCTAGTGAACACTATGGCCCCCGGGTCTACTTCACATCATATTTTCAGATCTACACTTTTACTTTGTTGCACTTTCCACCTTCAGTTCCCACCTTGCAAATAATCATGAAGGGATTGACAACCCCTTTATAGCGTTGGGTGCAAGTTTGTTTGTTTTTGCGCAGGTACATTGGTGCCTCATCTTGATACTCCTACTGGATCGATACCTTGGTTCTCAAACTGAGGGAAATACTTATCGCTACTATGCTGCATCACCCTTTCCTCTTCAAGGGAAAAACCAACGCAAGCTCAAGAGGTAGCAACCGTTAATAGATCTAGAAAGAATTGGTCTAAGAAACTTGATGATGCATTATGGTCTTATAAAACCTCTTACAAAAACCCTACGGGTATGTCTCCGTATAAAATGGTCTATGGTAAAGCATGTCACTTACCTCTAGAGCTAGAAGATAAAGCTTATTGGACAATTAAAGAGATTAACTATGATTTCAAACTTGCTGGTGAAAAGAGGTTATTTGACATTGGTTCACTTGATGAATGGAGAACCCATGCCTATGAGAATGCTAAGTTGTTTAAATAAAAGGTTAAGAGATGGCATGATAGAAGGATACAAAAACGTGAATTCAATGTACATGATCATGTCTTGCTATACAACTCTCCTTTAATATTTTTTGCAGGAAAACTTCTCTCGAAATGCGAAGGTCCTTACATTATCTAGGAAGTATATCATTCCGGTGCCATCAAGATCAACAACGACGAAGGTGGTAAATGGGAAAAGAATCAAGCATTATATCTCAGGTACTCCCACAAATGTTGAAAGTAACATTAGCAATACCATAACCCCGGAAGAGTACATTAGGGAGACCTATCAGAATGTCTCGGACCTCAAAACGGAATAGGTATGTGCTATGGTAAGAAAACCGACTCCAAAACATTTTCAATGTCAATTTTTACCAGTTTTGGAATATTTAAAAAATTAGGAAAATTTAAAGCAGTGTGAAGCATGCACGAGGAGGCGACAAGCCAGGGGCGCAACCTACCCCCTGGCCGCGCCCTACAGGCTTGTGGCCACCCTGTGCACCCTCCGGACTCCATTTTCTTGTGGAATACTCCTTCGGGTCGGCAAAAAATCATTATATAATTTCCCGAAGGTTTTGACCTTCGTATCTCGACAATATCTCCTCTTCTTGTTTTGAGCTGTTTGTGCAGCAGATTTAGAGTAAGATGTTGTCCCAAGATTCCGATGGGGAGAGCTATGTATTACACTATCTTGCCAATCCCAATCTCTACGTGGACGTATATCCCTATGGATTATGCTCGGAGGAGGAATGGAAGACATGCAAGTATGCACAAGAAAGCTCGAATGAAGAGGAGATTCCTTTGCATCAACCCGAAGAAATGCATGTAGAGTTCAAGAAGTCGAGCCTCCCAAATACAAGGAGTAAACCCAAGGTGCTACTTATCCCTTCTCGTTTTCTGCAAGATAGCAAGGGTGAATTATGTCAAAAGATATTGAGGCTCGAGCAGGAGGTAGATAATCCGAGGGAACAAAATTTCATGCTTAAGTGGAAACTTGATAAGCTTTCAGCCTCACCAACAACTCCAACACCTCTACCTCCAAAGAAAGACAACTGAACACACGGGTATGGGCACTCCACTTGGCTTGTGCCAAGCTTGGGGGAGGTGCCCCGGTATCGTATCACCATCACACCATTTTTACTTTTTTTTTGTTTTTCTTCGTTCGATCCTTTTAGTTATATCTTGATATAGTAGAATAAAGTTTTAGTGTTATCTAGTTTTGATTTTTCTTTTTGTCCCCCCTATGTAAGCAAGTCCAAGAGTTATATAATAAAGAGTAGTTTTGAGTCAAGGGCTTTGCTTGCTTACCATATGATCTTAAGAAAAATAAATAGAAAGAAGTATAGAATAAAAGAAAAAGAACATTCATAATGATCTTATGAGGAGTGATGACTTCACATATAAAAAGTATGTCGATTGAAATTTGTTGTGAGTTGACAAACAAAGATATTGGTCATTGTTGCAATATGAGGAAGTAGTAAAGAAAGAGAGGTTCGCATATAAATATATTATCTTGGATATCTTTTATGATTGTGATCACCCATTTAAATATTATATGCCAAAAGGTTGATGTTGGACAAGGAAGAAAACATAATGAGTTATGTTTTCTTATTTCTGAATAGAAGTTATATGGTTGTAGATCCTTCAACATGTGTCGCTTTCTTCCACCTCATATTAGCCAGAAACTCCTGCACCAAGTAGAGATATTACTTGTGCATCCAAAAACCTTTAAGCTAGTTTTTCCTTGAGAGTCCACCATACCTACCTATGGATCGAGTAAGATCCTTCAAGTAAGTTGTCATCGGTGCAAGCAATAAAAATTGCTCTTTAAGTATGTGTGGTTTATTAGTGCGAGGAAAATAAACTTTATACGAACTTGTGATATAGAAGAAATAAAAGCGACGGACTGCGTAATAAAGGTCTTTATCACAAGGGGCAATATAAAATGACGTTCTTTTGCATTAAGGGATTGGCGTCCAACTATAAAAGCACATGACAACCTCTCCTTCCCTCTGCGAAGGGCCTATCTGTTACCTTCACTTTTCTAGTACTTACTTTTATGTAAGAGTCGTGGTGATCTTCACCATTTCCTTTATTTTTCCTTTATCTTTTGGCAAGCATCATGTGTTGGGGTATGATCTAGACAGATATATCCACCCGGATGTGGGTGATCATGAGTTATTATTGTTGACATTACCCTTGAGGTAAATAGTTGGGAGGCAAAACTATAAGCCCCTGTCTTTCTCTATGTCCGATTGAAGCTTTGGCCTCATAGGTACCGCATGCGTGTTAGCAATTACGAAAGACCATAAGATGATTGAGTGTGGATTTGCTTTACAAGCTCTTATATTGACTCTTTCCTACGTTGCCATAAAATGGAATTGCTTCAATGACTAAAATCATAGTTTGTTAGTTCTCAATAGAGTTCTTGATTCATAGTTTGCCTTGTGAATGAATTGTTACTCTAGTATAAGATATTCTATGTCAATATTTATTGATGTTCTAAAGATAATCATGATGCCTTCATGTCCATATTTTATTTTATCGACACCTATATCTCTAAACATGTTGGCATATTTATTGATCTCGACTTTCGCTTGAGGACAAGCGAGGTCTAAGCTTTGGGGACTTGATACGTCCATTTTGCATCATGCTTTTATATCAGTATTTATTGCATTATGGGCTATTAATACACATTATGGTATAATACTTATGCCTTTTCTATCTTATTATACAAGATTTACATGAAGAGGGAGAATGCCGACAACTGGAATTCTGGACTGGAAAACGAGCAAATTTTAGAGACCTATTCTGCACAGCTCCAAAAGTCCTGAAAAGTTACGGAGAATTGTTTTGGAATATATAAAAAATAATGGGCAAAAGAAATACTGGAGGGGACCCACCAGGAGGTCACAAGCCAAGGGACGTGGCCTACCCTCTAGCCGCGCCCTGCAGACTTGTGGGCCCCCTGGTAGGCCTCCGGTGCCCATATTCTCCTATATGAAGGGTTTTGACCTAGAAAAAAAATCATATCAGACCTTTCGGGACGAGGCGCCGCCGTCTCGAGGCGTAACTTCGACATAACCAATCTAGAGCTTCGACGAAGCTATTCCACCAAGGAAACTTCTCTCCCAGAGGGGGAAATTGAAGCCATCGTCATCACCAACGATCCTCTCATCGAGAGGGCGTCATTCTCCATCAACATCTTCACCAGCACAATCTCCTCTCCAAACCCTAGTTCATCTCTTGTATCCGATCTTTGTCTCAAATCCCCAGATTGGTACCTGTGGGTTGCTAGTAGTGTTAATTACTCCTTGTAGTTGATGCTAGTTGGTTTACTTGGTGGAAGATTATATGTTCAAATCCTTAATGATTATTAATACTCCTCTGATTATGAACATGAGTATGCTTTGTGAGTGTTATGTCGGTTCCTAAGGACATGGGATAAGTCTTGTTATAAGTAATCATGTGAATTTGGTATATGTTCGATATTTTGATAAGATGTATGTTGTGTCTCCTCTAGTGGTGTCATGTGAACGTCTACTACATGACACTTCACAATTATTTGGGCATAGAGGAAGGCATTGGGAAGTAATAAGTAGATGATGGGTTCCTAGAGTGACAGAAGCTTAAACCCTAGTTTATGCGTTGTTTCGTAAGGGGCTGATTTGGATCCATATGTTTCATGCTATGCTTAGATTTATCTTAATTCTACTTTCATAGTTGCAGATGCTTGCAAGAGAGGTTAATCATAAGTGGGAGGTTTGTCCAAGTAAGGCAGCGCCCAAGCACCGGTCCACCCACATATCAAATTATCAAAGTAACAAACACGAATCATATGAGCATGATGAAAACTAGCTTGACATAAGTTCCCTCCCCGGGAGCGCTTTTCTTTATATAAGAGTTTGTCCAGGCTTGTCCTTTGCTACAAAAAGGATTGGGCCACCTTGCTGCACCATTGGTACATTTTTTACTTGCTACCCATTACGAATTACCTTATCACAAAACTATCTGTTACCGATAATTTCAGTGCATGCAGAGAATACCTTACTGAAAACCGCTTGTCATTTCCTTCTGCTCCTTGTTGGGTTCGACACTATTACTTATCAAAAGGACTACGATAGATCCCCTACACTTGTGGGTCATCAGTCCTCAGAGGTCTTGGGCCCATCTCCCGTTGCACTCATGCGCGTTGCAAGGACGGACAAGATCAGTCCTAGCAACCTCTTAATCCAAAGCAGGTGCCTACACGGACCACCCGGGCGCGTTCCAGTCAGTGTGGCATATGAAGAACTTTCGGGCGAATGTACAACAAAGAGTGCCCATACTTATTCCCGCGTGGCGGTTAGTGAGATTAAGGCCAAAGGACTACTCGGATCACATATCCAAACCCGCCAGTGTCTTGGTAGTTCGCAGTAACGATCAACGATCCTGCCGATCATATAGCCCCATCGCACGGACTTACGGCAAGGGCAGATAATGCCTGGCCGTGCCGCATAATTATCTCGCTGGTACCCTCCAGGTCAACCCGACTCACCACGAGACTGTCGGGAACTCAGGTCCACCTCAACTGGGGGTGGTACCGCGTGTCCCTTCAGTCCCACAATACTAGTAATTGGGGCAACAGGTAAAGGTAACAGTGTGTCCTTGTCATCAAGGGGAATTCTGAAGAATCACCCTCTATGGATTTCAATTTGATGTATAGTGCATGTTGGGACCCAGGTGTCATTGAATCTGTCGAATTTAAATTAAGTTAAACCATTTTATTAACAAGGGGGGGGCTACATGTCATACACTGCTTAGCAGGGGGTTTAGTGGTATATATGCCTACTCACAATTAACAGGGACCGGGGCCAAGGTGGCAGTGGCACACTGGCCACACACGGACAGCCATGTGTGCGTAGGAGCACCGCAGATGTCAGCGAGGAGCGGCACGGGAGCATGCGAACGACAGAGCAGGTATCAGCGGCGAGCGCGGGGCGCGGCGGGCCACCGACGACAACAGGAACAGCCAGCAACATCGGTGCGACGATGGGAGTGGCAGCAGGGCATCAACATCAAAAGGGGACGGAGCTTCGGTGTGGCTAGGGGAACGAGCAGGGCGACGGGGATGGGGAGAGAGGGGTGCACACCCTCTGCTACTGAGGAGGGGACGGCGAGGCTCGACGAAGCCTGGCAGCGAGGCGCTACGACGACAAGGCGACGACGACTGTCGTGTTGGGGCGGGGCGGCGAGTGATAACCCAAAAATGTAGGGGATCATTTGTAATGTTTTTTGATAAGTAAGAGTGTCAAACCCAACAAGGAGCTAACTAATATAACTCTACGCACGCTAACACTTACTTTACCTACAACAAGTATGAAATATTTTGGGGGAAGGAAACTAGAAGTACTTAGTAGGTGTAATAGATAGTTCTGCAAGATAATAAAGAACATGAAAACAAAAGTTAGTTACTATTTTAGATAAATATTAATTAAATTAAGTGTTTAGTAGAAATCTTTTTGTAACGCAAGAGAAATATTATCCATAGGCAATTGAATATAATATGATAGATACTTGTCGTATGCAATGAGGGAGAGGCATACACTAACACACTTTCCATACTTGAATCATAAGAACTTATGATTGGACCCCTCGCAAGCATCCACAACTACTAGAAATCATTAAGGTAAACCCAACCATAGCATTAAACATCAAGTCCTCTTTAATCCAATACGGAAACAACTCCCTTACTCGGGTGTAAGCTTCTGTCAATCTAGCCACCCACTATAAGCGAATGATGAACATATTGCAAACCCTCCAGCGTGAGTCCTTCACGGGTGCACCTCATGGAAGGCACCTTAGGACAACACCCTATCAACATAAAACTCATATCAATAACATCATACCACAATTAACCCCTAGGACAAAAGAGATCTACTCAAACATCATAAGATAGCCACACATCATTGGGTAATAATATATAGCATTAAGTACCATATTTAAGTAGAGATTGCAGTAGGGAGAAGAGGGTTTACGCTGCTGCATAGAGGGGGTGAGAGTTAGTGATGATGGCGGCAAAGTTATTGGTGTAGATCGTGGTCACGATTTTTGCCTCGGTGGCGCTTCAGCGCGACCGGGAGAGAGGGGGAGGGAGCCCCCTCCTTTTTATTATTCCTTGGTCTCCCCCTAGATGGGAGGAGAGTGTCCCCTCTGGTCCATGGCTGCCATGGATCCTGGAGGGCAGCAGCCCCTCTGATATTGGATTCTCTCTGTTTCTCTCCTGTTTTCGCTACTCTTTTGTGGCCCTTCACCGTTTCTTAAATATCCGGAGATCCGTAACTCCGATCGGGCTGAAATTTTGAAGTGATTTTTATCACAAAAATGTCTTTCTTGTGGAAAAAGTAGGGCCCAGCTGACTCAAGGGGGAGCCATAAGACATAGACGTTTGGACTTCCCCCTAGTTGCGCCCTGTTGGCTTGTGCCTCCCTCAAGCACTGTGTTGCGTTGATTCTTCTTCCCAAAATTCACATATATTCCAAAAAAATCCATAAATGTGTATCACGTTTGGACTTCGTTTGATATGGAATTTATGTGAAACAAAGAACACACAAAAAACAGGAACTGGCATTGGGCACTGGATAAGTAAGTTTGATGAGGACATCGATACCATTGTTACACCTGCTATACCTACTGGACGAGTTACTAGAGCTCGCGGACACCAACTGAACTACCAGGTACTTTCGTTTCTTGAAAATCCTTCTAATGTTTATGAACATATGATGCTGTCTAAATTAGATACTTTTGTTTTGCTTATGAATGAAGGACCTAGCATGGACAAGGACGATGGCGATTGGAGCGGGATCAAGCATGGAGGGGAAGGTGCATACGCAGAAAAGAACAAGGGAGATTTTAGTGGTGATTTTTGCACACCATAAGGAAAGCATGAAGGTCTGGACGAAATATACAAGATGTTACTTCGTAAATTTCGTTCATAGGCTATTATAGGTGCTCCATCACCTTATTTTTGGGCCAGGCCCATGTAATTTCGAAATACTACCACATAGGCTATTTTTAGAGTCCGTATTTGTGGGCAAACCGATTTTAGGGTCGTTTTCGGAACCCTCCTCCAAGTGTCACGAAAATCCATATCTATTCCCTCATATATACATCATTAGAGCACCGTTTAGGCTTGGGTTTTGTTTAGATTACAAGTTCACCATAGCTGCAACTTCGCGTCCTACATTTGTGTTCTTCGACCAGACCAAGACATCCCAGAACCCCACTTTCATCAATAAAGCTTGACGCTTATATTCGCAATATCCATATTGGAATTTTAGTTTCTTGCTTGTTCTTCGTTTGCGTGCAAGAGACATACCCTCGTGGTCAGGGTGATCGTGCTCCGGCTTGGTTAATAACCTCTCAGAGTTGGTTTAGGGATTGCTAAGGCGCGACGTCTTCACACATTCGTAGTCGGATCGTCAAAGTCTACTCAACCAAAAATGATAGCCTCCATCTCATCGAAAGACAGGGACAACTTCGCCTCTCTCAATTGGTATCAGATTTCCAGGTTGCTTGGTGAGATTTTACTAGTTTTTCATAGTTTAGATTGCATTTGTTCTTCATACCTATGGTCGACACCAAAAAGCCAAAAAATAGGGTTAGTTCATCCTATCAGAACCAACCTCAGCCTTTTGCAATTTTCTGTTTGGTATTTTGCTCTGTTGAACTTGCGGTTGCATCATCATGTCAAGTTGCTCATCTTAGAGTCTAGTCCTTTAGAGGTTCGAGTTCTATTCACAAGTTGTCACGCCACCGAAGCCCCACCTTTGATCTTGCTGCCACCCACCACTATCATCACCGCTGCCATATAGCATCACCCATTACTATCGTCATCATTACCATCTATCCCACCACATATCCTCCACCAATCCAAGTCCTTTACATATTAGGTGTCATCTCGAGATTCCTTTGTTTTATGTTTCATGTTTCCTCGCGTGAGTAGGTTTCGGGAAAAAAAATCTGGCAAAGTTTTCATAGTAGTGTTTTGGCCAAAATTCGGCGGGTGAATTTTTTCCCTATCCTTTTTAGGCTGTCAAGAGCGTTTTGAGACACTCGCCATCATAGCGATTTTGTGACAATTTTTGGTTGTCACAGCCCCAAATCACTCCCAAAAAAATATTCAAAAAAGTTTCATGCATATCGTGTTTTTAGTCCTTTTGAAGAGTTTTGAGACACTCACCATTATAGTGATTTTCTGAAGAAAAAAGAGCGCAAAAAAATAAAAAAATAAAATTGGAGTGGCTCTTCCCTTGATTACGTGTAGCATCATGATTTTGTTTGTGTTCTAGGCTCGCGTCTCTAGTACGGTTTAACCTAGGACCAGCACGGTACCGTCGTTGAGCGTCCTTTCAACTTTGCATCTATGAATTGATTATTGCTGACCCTTTTTGCTACCATATTATAAGCCTTCCCAGCTCCACATACATCTTCATCGTGTGTTCGACACCACCTAGCAATCGATCTATCCAAGCTGTGAGAGTTTTGACTACATCGGTTACCCATCACCACCTGCTGATGGGTAAGAACTTCTAAGAATTTGAGATTAGCTTGATGGATTGGTGACACACCACCACCACCACCACCACCACTTTGTAGTAGTTTGTAGGTTCATATTCTGCTGTTAACCATGCCAGGATCACAAGCCGACGAGATCGACTAGGAGAGCCTCACCAACCGGGAGCTCTAGGATAAATTTCAGCAAATGATGGCTGACTAGGTACCAGACTTCATGACCAGCCTTGGGGAGGCCATGGAGAAGCTAGACGGTTTGGATAAGACATGCGACACCAAGATGGACGCCAATTTCAATGAGGTACTTGCCCATCTACCACCACGAGCTGCGGCTTTCATCCCTCTCCAACAACAACAACAACGACAACCACGAGGCCGTGATATTGTGGTTCGAGCATGATGTGTGCCTTTTGGCCAAGCAAAGAATTCTGTTCTTGTTGCTCCTACTGCTTCTCCTATTGCTGCTACTGAGGTTTCTTTGGCTGAGCAGAATGAGGATTATGATGGTGATAACGATGATGAGGGAGAGGTTGCTCCAAATCAACACCGGGGACAACAACCTCGAGCACAAACACCGGGTCGTCCACATGGATACAATGACAATGATAGGGCTGCACCACCCCCTCAGGTACGGGATCATGACCATCTCCCTAAAATTAAATTGAATATTCCTACATTTGATGGTAGATATGTTCCTGATATATATCTTACTTGGGAGTTAGAAATAGAGCAACGTTTTACATGCTTACAATTTCCTGAGGATAGACGTGTTGATGCTCCTATTTGTTCATTCACTAGTTTTGCTTGTGTTTGATGGTGTGAACATTGTAGAATACATCATGCTAACATTCCAACTACTTGGGATGCTTTGAAAACGGCTATGCGTACTCGTTAGGTTCCACCATATTGTCAACTTGAATTACTTCAAAAATTGCAGCGTTTAAGACAAGGATTTTTTTGTAGAAGAATATTATCAGGAATTAGAAACTAGCATGATTAGATTGATATTGTTGAGGATAATGAAGCTATGCTTGCACGTTACATGGGTGGATTAAATAGAGATATTCAGACTATTTTAGAGTATAAGATTATACCACTATCACTTGTTTATTCCATCTTGCTTGCAAAGCTGAACATGAAGTGCATGATCGACAGGCATTGGCCAGAGATAATTTTTGTGCAGGTCGCACTTCATCATGGACGCCACGAACCTCATCTGCTTCCACACGTCCTGCTACGGCACCTCCTATTTCAGCCACTAACTCCAACCAAGATAGCCGGAAATAGGCAGCCGCCTCACCTTCTGGCAAGAGCACACCTTACAGGCCTGCATAGAGCGCATCTTCATCCATTGGGTCCACAGGGCGAACACATGAGGTTATATGTCGGCCCTAGCAGGGTGGAGTTCACTATGCGAGAGACTATCCATCCAAGCGTGTGATGATTGTTACTAAGGACGATGGATATGACTCCGCTAGTGATTATGATGAGGAGACTTTGGCTCTTCTTCAAGTGACGAACAGGGTGTCGACGATACTGAACAGGAAACACAATACATGGTTATTGACTACGCCGACAGGTATGAAATTTTAGTTGCTCAACGTGTTCTGAGTGTGCAGGTAACACAGGTTGAGCAAAATTAGTGGCACAATTTGTTCCATACAAAGGGAGTTGTGAAGTAACGTTCTGTTTGCATCATCATCGATGGAGGGAGTTGCAACAACTTGGCTAGCGTGGAGGTGGTGGAGAAGATGTATCTCACCACTAGACCACATCCTCATCCATATTACATCCAATGATTCAACAACAGTGGCAAGGTTAAGGTAACACGTACTGTTCGTGTGCATTTTATCATTGCTACATATTCTGATTATGTTGATTATGATGTGGTACCCATGCAAGCACACTATGTTTTACTTGGTAGACCATGGAAATTCGATGAAAATTCTATACACCATGGTATGACAAATCAATATAATCTTGTTCGTAAGGATCACAATATAACCTAGCTTCCTATGTCTCCTAAACATATTATGAAAGATGACGTTGCTAGAGCTAGTAAAGCAAAACAGGAGCTAAATAAGAGTGAAAATCAGATTGTGGCAAAGGATTTTGAGGAACACAATAAGCCTAATAAACCATCATCTAGCGTTGCATCTGAAATAAATTTAAAGAGTGGATGTTTACTTGTTACTAAATCTGATATTACTGATCTGGATTTTACAACACCAGTTTGATATGCTTTTGTGTGCAAAGAGGCATTATTTTCTTTCGTGGATGTGCCTCCCTCTTTGCCTCCTGCTGTCACTAACATTATGCAGGAGTTCATTGACGTCTTTCCACAAGACGTGCCATCAAGATTACAACCTATTAGAGGGATTGAGAATCAGATTGACTTACTTCCCGGTGAGTGTTACCCAACCGTGCTCCATATCGTACCAATCCAGAGGAGATGAAGGAGATTATGTGTCAAGTACAGGAGCTACTCGACAAAGGCTATATACGTGAATCCCTTAGTCCTTGTGTTGTTCCTATTATTCTAGTGCCAAAAAAGGATGGCACATCGCGAATCTGTGTTGATTGTAGAGGCATCAATAATGTTACTTCTCGTTATCATCATCCTATTCCTAGGTTAGATGATATGCTTGATGAAAAAAGTGGCACTACCATTTTCTCCAAAGTTGATTTGCATAGTGGATACCATGAAATTCGTATGAAATTGGGAGATGAATGGAAAAAAACATTTAAAACTAAGTTTGGATTATATGAGTGGTTAGTCATGCTTTTTAGGTTAACTTATGCACATATCACTTTCATTAGATTAATGAAAGAGGTTTTACGTGCTTTCCTTGAACGATTTGTGGTAGTCTATTTTGATGATATATTGATTTATAGTAGATCTTTGGAGGAACATTTGGAACATTTGTGTGCTATTTTTCTTGCTATACGTGATGCCCGTTTGTTTGGTAACCTTGGGAAGTGCACCTTTTGCACCGACCGAGTATCTTTTCTTGGCTATGTTGTTACTCCACACGGAATTGAAGTTGATAAAGCCAAGATTGAAGCTATTGAGAGTTGGCCGCAACCCAAAACGGTCACACAAGTGAGAAATTTTCTTGGCCTCGCTGGTTTCTATAGGCGTTTTGCGAGAGATTTTAGCACCATTGCTGCACCTCTTAATGAACTTCCAAAGAAGGATGTACCTTTTGCTTGGGGTAACGCATAGGAAGAAGTCTTCACGGTATTGAAAGATAACTTAACACATGCTCCTTTATTCCAACTTACTGATTTTAATAAGAATATCGAGCTTGAATGTGATGCTAGTGGAATTGGATTAGGAGGCATGTTATTACAAGATGGTAAACCTGTTGTATACTTTTCTGAAAAAGTGAGTGGGCCTAGTCTGAATTATTCTACTTATGATAAGGAATTATATGCTCTTGTTCGTACTTTGGAAACATGGAAATATTATTTATGGCCCAAAGAATTTGTTATACATTCTCATCATGAATCTTTGAAACATATTAGAAGTCAAGAAAAACTGAAAAGTCGACATGCTAAATGGGTTCAATTCATTGAAACTCTCGCTTATGTCATTAAACACACGAAGGGTAAAGAATATGTTATTGCCAATGCATTGTCTCGTTGTTATACTATGCTTTCACAACTTGACTTTAAAATATTTGGTTGGGAGACCATCCAAGATCAATATGTGGATCATGTTGAATTTAAAGATGTGTTGCATAATTGTAAATAAGGGAGAACATGGAACAAGTTTGTCATTAGTGATGGATTTATGTTCCATGCTAAGAAGCTATGCATTCCAGCTAGCTTCATTCATCTTTTATTGTTGCAGGAGGCACATGGAGGAGGATTAATGAGACACTTTGGCTAGAGGAAGACAGAGGACGTACTTGATACACATTTCTTTTGGCAAAAGATGAGATGGGATGTTGAGCGTTTTGTTGCTTGCTGCACTAAATGTCAAAAAGCTAAGTCACGACTCAATCCTCATGGTTTATATATGCCTTTGCCTGTACCTAGTGTTCCTTGGGAGGATATACCTATGGACTTTGTTTTAGGTTTACCTCGAACAAAGAAGGGGAGGGATATCATATATTTTCATGGATATATTTTTAAAAACGGCACACTTCATACCATGTCATAAAAGTGATGATGCTGCTAATGTTGCTGATCTGTTCGTTTGTGAAATTATTTGCTTGCATGGTGTGCCAAATACACTTGTTTCATATCGTGATGTTAATTTTCTTAGCCACTTTTTGAGATGTTTATGGGCTAAGTTGTGGACTAAATTACTTTTTAGTACTACATGTCACCCCCAAACTAATGGAAAAACTGAAGTAGTCAATAGATCATTGTCTACTATGCTTAGGACTGTTTTGAAGAATAACTTCAAAATGTGGGAAGAATCCTTGCCTCATATTGAATTTTCTTATAATCGTTCATTAAATTCTACTACTAAGATGTGCCCTTTTGAAAATGTGTATGGTTTCATACCTCGTGCACCTATTGATTTGTTCCTCTTCCATCTTCAGAGAAGGTTAATTTTGATGCTAAACAACCACCTGAATTGATATTAAAAATGCATGAGGTAACTAAGGAAAACATTGAGCATATGAATTCTAAATACGAACTTGCTAGGGATAAGGGTAGAAAACATGTTGTATTTGCACCTGGAGATCTTGTTTGGTTGCATTTGCGTAAGGATAGATTTCCTTATTTGCGCAAGCACTACAGGAATCAGCTTCTTTGCCGTCTGCCATCACAGACGGCAAAGACAATATCCCGGACGGCAAAGACAATATCACACACGGCAAAGATTCTCACGGCCGGCAAAATTTCTGCGTCAGCCTACGACGGCATAGGACCTTCTTTGCCGTCTGTCCCCCCAAAGCGGACGACAAAGCTCTTTGCCGTCAGCTTTCCTTAGGAGCAGTCGGCAAAGTGCTCGAGACGGCAGCCGACAGGCATTGCCTCCGTTAGGGGTTAACGGAGGCTTTGCCGTCTGCCTCCCCTCCATCTTTGCCGTCTGCCTCCCCGTCCATCTTTGTCGTCTGCCTTCTCCTCCCCTCCCCTCCCCCTCCATCTTTCCCATCTGCCTCCCCGTCCATCTTTGCCGTCTGCCTGCTCCTCCCCTCCCCCCTCTCTCCACTCTTTGCCATCTGCCTCCTCCTCCCCCTCCTCTGTTCCCTCTTCTTTGCCGTCTGCCCACCCTGGAGGCTGACGGCAAAGAGACTACATAGACACCCCATGATGCACAGCTGGGTGCCATGTGGCAACTTTGCCGTCTGCCAGCTGATGGCACAGGTCTTTGCCATCAGCTGGCAGACGGCAAAGAGCCCATATAATTCCTGTTTTTTTTGTTTTATATTATTTCACAACACACACACACATATATATATATATTTGACAGCACATTTATATAATTCACCACACATATATGATATATAGTTCACCACACATATACTTGCCAACACATATATATAATTCACCACACATATATGATTCACCAATGTACATCCCCATATATCCAAAGAACCAAGTATTGCAAGTATTGCACTGTTTATCCATATATACATATACATATAGTTCGACATTGTTCATCAACTCAAATGAAAACTAGATGGTATACATATAAAGTTCATCCATCGACATTGTTCAACTCCATGAATGCCAGCTTCCATGCATGTAGTATATCCAATCTGCAAAAATGTGAATAAGAAAGTTAGAAGAAGAACAAAATATGATGTTTTTCAGCTAATTATGTCATTTTTAGCAGAAAATAAGCTAAGTATATGTGTGGTGAACTATATATCATTTGTTGGAGCTAAATTACCTAATTATGTCTTTTTTGAGCTAAATGGGCTAATTATCCCATTTTAGAGGAAAACAAGCTAAGTATATAATATTAATGAGCTAACCAAGGTTCTTATGCCATTTTGAGCTTATTATGGTATTCTGGAGCTAAATGGGCTAATTATGTCATTGTTGGATTAATTAAAGCAAGGATAATATGAAAGAGGAGAAGAAAGAGGAGGAGGAGGAGAAGAACAAGAAATCAAGAAGAAGGAGTCGAAGGAGGAGAAGGAGGAGGAGGAGAACTACTAGAAGGTCCTTGGACTTCTCCTCCTCCTCCTCCTCCTCCTCCTTCTCCTTCTTCTCTTCTTCTTCTCTTCTTCTTCTTCTTCTTCTTCTTCTTCTTCTTCTTTCTTTTCATTTTGCATATTTCTTCTCCTCTTCTCCTCTTGTTGGAGCTAAATTACCTAATTATGTATTTTTTGAGCTAAATGGGCTAATTATCCCATTTTAGAGGAAAACAAGCTAAGTATATAATAGTATTGAGCAAACCAAGGTTCTTATGCCATTTTGAGCTTATTATGGTATTTTGGAGCTAAATGGGCTAATTATGTCATTGTTGGGTTAATTAAAGCAAGGATAATATGAAAGAGGAGAAGAAAGAGGAGGAGGAGGAGAAGAAGAAGAAATCAAGAATAAGGAGGAGAAGGAGGAGAAGGAGGAGGAGGAGAAGGACTAGAAGGTCCTTGGCCTTCTCCTCCTCCTCCTCCTCCTCCTTCTCTTCTTCTTCTTCTCTTCTTCTTCTTCTTCTTTCTTTTAATTTTGCCTATTTCTTCTCCTCTTCTCCTCTAGTTGGAGCTCAATTACCTAATTATGTCTTTTTTGAGCTAAATGGGCTAATTATACCATTTTATAGGAAACCAAGCTAAGTATATAATATTAATGAGCTAACCAAGGTTCTTATGCCATTTTGAGCTTATTATGGTATTTTGGAGCTAAATGGGCTAATTATGTCATTGTTGGGTTAATTAAAGCAAGGATAATATGAAAGAGGAGAAGAAAGAGGAGGAGGATGAGAAGAAGAAGAAATCAAGAAGAAGGAGGAGGAGGAGGAGAAGGATAGAAGGTCCTTGGCTTTCTCCTCCTCCTCTTCCTCCTCCTCCTCCTTCTCCTTCTTCTCTACTCCTTCTTCTTCTTCTTCTTCTTTCTTTTCATTTTGCCTATTTCTTCTCCTCTTCTCCTCTTGTTGGAGCTAAATTACCTAATTGTGTCTTTGTTGAGCTAAATGGGCTAATTATCCCATTTTAGAGGAAAACAAGCTAAGTATGTAATATTAATGAGCTAACCAAGGTTCTTATGCCATTTTGAGCTTATTATGGTATTTTGGAGATAAATGGGCTAATTATGTCATTGTTGGGTTAATTAAAGCAAGGATAATATGAAAGAGGAGAAGAAATAGGAGGAGGAGGAGAAGAAGAAGAAATCAATAAGGAGGAGAAGGAGGAGAAGGAGGAGGAGGAGAAGGACTAGAAGGTCCTTGGCCTTCTCCTCCTCCTCCTCCTCCTCCTCCTTCTCCTTCTTCTCTTATTCTTCTTCTCTTCTTCTTCTTCTTCTTTCTTTTCATTTTGCCTATTTCTTCTCCTCTTCTCCTCTTGTTGGAGCTAAATTACCTAATTATGTCTTTTTTGAGCTAAATGGGCTAATTATCCCATTTTAGAGGAAAACAAGCTAAGTATATAATATTAATGAGCTAACCAAGGTTCTTATGCCATTTTGAGCTTATTATGGTATTTTGGAGCTAAATGGGCTAATTATGTCATTGTTGGGTTAATTAAAGCAAGGATAATATGAAAGAGGAGAAGAAAGAGGAGGAGGAGGAGAAGAATAAGAAATCAAGAAGAAGAAGGAGGAGGAGGAGAAGGAGGAGGAGGAGAAGGATAGAAGGTCCTTGGCCTTCTCCTCCTCCTCCTCCTCCTCCTTCTCCTTCTTCTCTTCTTCTTCTTCTTCTTCTTCTTCTTCTTCTTCTTTCTTTTCATTTTGCCTATTTCTTCTCCTCTTCTCCTCTTGTTGGAGCTAAATTACCTAATTATGTCTTTTTTGAGCTAAATGGGCTAATTATCCCATTTTAGAGGAAAACAAGCTAAGTATATAATATTAATGAGCTAACCAAGGTTCTTATGCCATTTTGAGCGTATTATGGTATTTTATAGCTAAATGGGCTAATTATTTCATTGTTGGGTTAATTAAAGAAAGGATAATATGAAAGAGGAGAAGAAATAGGAGGAGGAGGAGAAGAAGAAGAAATCAAGAAGGAGGAGAAGGAGGAGAAGGAGGAGGAGGAGAAGGACTAGAAGGTCCTTGGCCTTCTCCTCCTCCTCCTCCTCCTCCTCCTTCTCCTTCTTCTCTTATTCTTCTTCTCTTCTTCTTCTTCTTCTTTCTTTTCATTTTGCCTATTTCTTCTCCTCTTCTCCTCTTGTTGGAGCTAAATTACCTAATTACGTCTCTTTTGAGCTAAATGGGCTAATTATCCCATTTTACAGGAAAACAAGCTAAGTATATAATATTAATGAGCTAACCAAGGTTCTTATGCCATTTTGAGCTTATTAAGGTATTTTGGAGCTAAATGGTCTAATTATGTCATTGTTGGGTTAATTAAAGCAAGGATAATATGAAATAGGAGAAGAAAGAGGAGGAGGAGGAGAAGAAGAAGAAATCAAGAAGAAGGAGGAGGAGGAGGAGAAGGATAGAAGGTCCTTGGCCTTCTCCTCCTCCTCCTCCTCCTCCTCCTTCTCCTTCTTCTCTTCTTCTTCTTCTTCTTCTTCTCTCTTTTCATTTTGCCTATTTCTTCTCCTCTTCTCCTCTTGTTGGAGCTAAATTACCTAATTATGTCTTTTTTGAGCTAAATGGGATAATTATCCCATTTTAGAGGAAAACAAGCTAAGTATATAATATTAATGAGCTAACCAAGGTTCTTATGCCATTTTGAGCTTATTATGGTATTTTGGAGCTAAATGGGCTAATTATTTCATTGTTGGGTTAATTAAAGAAAGGATAATATGAAAGAGGAGAAGAAATAGGAGGAGGAGGAGAAGAAGAAGAAATCAAGAAGAAGGAGGAGAAGGAGGAGGAGGAGGAGGAGAAGGACTAGAAAGTCCTTGGCCTTCTCCTCCTCCTCCTCCTCCTTCTCCTTCTTCTCTTATTCTTCTTCTCTTCTTCTTCTTCTTCTTCTTCTTTCTTTTCATTTTGCCTATTTCTTCTCCTCTTCTCCTCTTCTTGGAGCTAAATTACCTAATTATGTCTTTTTTGAGCTAAATGGGCTAATTATCCCATTTTACAGGAAAACAAGCAAAGTATATAATATTAATGAGCTAACCAAGGTTCTTATGCCATTTTGAGCTTATTATGGTATTTTGGAGCTAAATGGGCTAATTATGTCATTGTTGGGTTAATTAAAGCAAGGATAATATGAAAGAGGAGAAAAAAGATGAGGAGGAGGAGAAGAACAAGAAATCAAGAAGGAGGAGGAGGAGGAGAAGGAGGAGGAGGAGAAGGATAGAAGGTCCTTGGCCTTCTCCTCCTCCTCCTCCTCCTCCTCCTTCTCCTTCTTCTCTTCTTCTTCTTCTTCTTTCTTTTCATTTTGCCTATTTCTTCTCCTCTTCTCCTCTTGTTGGAGCTAAATTACCTAATTATGTCTTTTTTGAGCTAAATGGGCTAATTATCCCATTTTAGAGGAAAACAAGCTAAGTATATAATATTAATGAGCTAACCAAGGTTCTTATGCCATTTTGAGCTTATTATGGTATTTTGGAGCTAAATGGGCTAATTATTTCATTGTTGGGTTAATTAAAGAAAGGATAATATGAAAGAGGAGAAGAAATAGGAGGAGGAGGAGAAGAAGAAGAAATCAAGAAGGAGGAGAAGGAGGAGAAGGAGGAGGAGGAGAAGGACTAGAAGGTCCTTGGCCTTCTCCTCCTCCTCCTCCTCCTCCTTCTCCTTCTTCTATTATTCTTCTTCTCTTCTTCTTCTTCTTCTTTCTTTTCATTTTGCCTATTTCTTCTCCTCTTCTCCTCTTGTTGGAGCTAAATTACCTAATTATGTCTTTTTTGAGCTAAATGGGCTAATTATCCCATTTTACAGGAAAAAAGCTAAGTATATAATATTAATGAGCTAACCAAGGTTCTTATGCCATTTTGAGCTTATTATGGTATTTTGGAGCTAAATGGGCTAATTATGCCATTGTTGGGTTAATTAAAGCAAGGATACTATGAAAGAGGAGAAGAATGAGGAGGAGGAGGAGAAGAAGAAGAAATCAAGAAGAAGGAGGAGAAGGAGGAGGAGGAGAAGGACTAGAAGGTCCTTGGCCTTCTCCTCCTCCTCCTCCTCCTCCTCCTTCTCCTTCTTCTCTTCTTCTTCTTCTTCTTCTTTCTTTTCATTTTGCCTATTTCTTCTCCTCTTCTCCTCTTGTTGGAGCTAAATTACCTAATTATGTCTTTTTTGAGCTAAATGGGCTAATTATCCCATTTTAGAGGAAAACAAGCTAAGTATATAATATTAATGAGCTAACCAAGGTTCTTATGCCATTTTGAGCTTATTATGGTATTTTGGAGCTAAATGGGCTAATTATGTCATTGTTGGGTTAATTAAAGCAAGGACAATATGAAAGAGGAGAAGAAAGAGGAGGAGGAGGAGAAGAAAAAGAAATCAAGAAGAAGGAGGAGGAGAGGAGAAGGAGGAGGAGGATAAGGATAGTAGGTCCTTGGCCTTGTCTTCCTCCTCCTCCTCCTCCTCCTTCTCCTTCTTCTCTTCTTCTTCTTCTTCTTGTTATTTCTTTTCATTTTGCCTATTTCTTCTCCTGTTCTCCTCTTGTTGGAGCTAAATTACCTAATTATGTCTTTTTTGAGCTAAATGGGCTAATTATCCCATTTTAGAGGAAAACAAGCTAAGTATATAATATTAATGAGCTAACCAAGGTTCTTATGCCATTTTGATCTTATTATGGTATTTTTGGAGCTAAATGGACTAATTATGTCATTGTTGGGGAAACTAAAGCAAGGATAATATGAAAGAGGATAAGAAAGAGGAGGAGGAGGAGAACAAGAGGAAATCAAGGAGGAGAAGGAGTAGAAGGAGGAGGAGGACAATGACTAGAAGGTCCTTGGCCTTCTCCTCCTTCTCCTCCTCCTCCTCCTCTTCCTCCTCCTCCTCCTCCTCCTCCTCCTTCTCCTCCTTCTCCTTCTTCTCTTCTTCTTCTTCTTCTTTCTTTTCATTTGTCCTATTTCTTTTCCTCTTGTTGGAGCTAAATTACCTAATTATGTCTTCTTGGAGCTAAATGGGCTAATTATCTCATTTTAGAGGAAAACAAGCTAAGTTTGGAGGAGAAATTTACCGTAGTGGTCATCAAGGAGGAGAAACACCATAGTTTCTCGCGACGGCTTCGTTTGAAGTCGGTTGCCCTGGAGAAGGGTCGTGCGATGCCGCCCGGGAGTTATTCTGCATAAAAGATATTTTGCAATGTCTGAGTTAGCATGATGACACTCAATTTTTAATACTAGTTTATAATGAAACTCACCGTGCCAATCGAAGAGAAGACGGGCATCGGCGGAGGGACTTGACCGCTCTTCTCGCATAGACCCTGAAGAGTGGGTCGTATTAGTTAGTATTGAAACAGACATTACACACATGATTTGGCTAATGTGAAAAAAAACATACCACAAAAAGCTCGTACAGGGCCCGTTGACCCGCCTCATTCCGGGCCCTCTCCTCCTCAAGCAATCGTGACGTGGTCTGGTCCCTCTCATCAAGAGCAGCCTGGCTTGCCAATCTCTCTTTCTCAAGAGTAGCGTGGTTTGCCGCTCTCTCTTTCTGAAGAGCATCCTGAAACACCATTCCTCGTTACCACAGTAATGATCTATGGTGACACACATAATGAAATGGATGAAAGTGTTCTTAGTCCGTACAACTAACCTCGATGGCAAGTTCGACTGGCCGTGGACGACACGTTATCTCAGGACAGTTGCTCGACTGGCACGCCTTGATCTCCGGAAGAGTGAGTGGACAACGTATTATCCCATCTCCAATGGCTATCGAGCCATGGGGCCTCCCGCCACCAGATATCATCACCAGCTCTGGATCCAAAGGTTCCTGGCTAGGGTTAAAGTCATCCCCTTTCGTAGCCTTCCCCGCGTCCCTGTATGCCACGAGCTTCTGGTGGGATGATATGTTGGTGAAGTTATTGGGATCATCCAGGTCAGACTCAGAGAATGCCTTCGCCTTCTTGTACGAGGCAGTATGGGCCATGCCATAAAGGTCGTACAAGTGTGGCATCTCAGTCTTATTGTGATGCGCCTAAAAGAGAGGAACAAAATATTAGCATCAAGAATGAATTGCATGAATCATGAAGCAAATCACATACCCAGTTTCGTCCAAACTGAAGTAAGTTGGCGCTGCCTTGATGGTGTGGCACACCAACCATTTGGCTAGGCCGATCCTTCGCATTCTCGTGGATGGCTCGCCAGCTGCCTGTGCACCACTCATCAACCAACGCCTGCCAACAATCCATCTTATCCGCACACCATCTCGGGGGCACCTGTAAGTTATTAGAAAGAATTTTCAGCGCTACGCCTATGAATGAAATCAAGAAAACTACGTAGAAGGACTTAAGAATAGGTAATTACCTTCATGTATTGCTCCTTCTTCAGAAATTTTCCGCGGCAATCCTTCTTCTGCTTCTTAATACCACGCGTGGCGTAGTAATCTCGAATAGCCTGCGGCCGAGCCTCGTGGCGCAAGTTCTGTAGTAACCGCCTACACTCGACCTCGAGAACCCTGGCCGCCTCCTCCTCATATCCATCTTCACACCTATAGAAGGTCTGCAATCAAACGTGAAAACACCGATTAGTACAATAATTAGCTATATTGTTAATTTTAGATCCTGTAAAAGGATAATTTACCCAAAAGCTCTTGATCACCATCTCGGCCCTCGTGTGGCACAAGACACCATCTTTAATTTCCTCCGGCGGGGCCTGCGCAGCCTGGTAGTGCTCCCAGGTAAATCATAGTGTAGGAACCTGACCCTCACCAGGCAACGTGACAAACCCCGGGAAATTTGTCCGGCAAAGCACACCAAGGACGGAGTTCGGCCTGCGGACTCCAAGAGGGTGTACCCATCCCCTGCAGTATGATAAGGTCTGCGCATTATATATTTGAACAAACTTGAAGGCAAAAGCTAAAAAAGGGTAAATGTACTTACCTATCTCCTTCAGGTTTAATCAACGGCCTCTGCTCGCGGGTAGCCGGGGCAACCGGGAGACGTGTACTACCACGCTTGTACACGGTGGCCCCGTCCACCTGCACATCTCCCTCACTATCCGTAAGCTCATCCCCGCCATCCCCACCCCCTGAGCCACCCAGACCATCGGTCCAATCCGACAACTCGGTACAATCCGGCCAGGTCTCCCATCCGGGCCTCTCCACGTCGGGTGAAGCCTCCGGAACCGTAGTCTCCTCCGGCTGCTCCTGGGCCGAATGCACCTCGACCCGAGGCTGCTCCTGGACCGGAGTCTCATGGGACGAATGCCCGTGAACACCAGGCTCCTGGACAGGAGTCCCCGTAGCCTCCTCCGCAAACGGGTCGACCATACTAGTCCTATGCTCGGGTGAATGAGCTGGTGGTGGTGGCGAGGACGGCTCAACAGTCCTCCTGGATCTTCCGCGGCCACCACCTCTCCCTGTACCCTTCCCCTTCTTCCCTACCCGACCAGCACCTCTCCCAGTGGGCAATGCCGCCGACGAAGAAGAACCCACGACTGGTGTCGAAAGACTGTCTGCCAAGGCTCTACGGAGAGATAGGGGTGGAAGGGAAGTACCACCCCTCGTGCGGGGCGCCTGGGAAGGAGCCGTTAACGGTCTTAGAGCATTGCCGTCTGCCGGCGGACGGCAAAGAGTCTAGACTCTTTGCCGTCCGCTAGCAGACGGCAAAGGTCCGACTCCAGTTTGACCTAGCCACCCCGCGGTCAGGTGGGGCTATCTATATCTTTGCCGTCTGCCTCTGGACTCTTTTCCGTCCACTAGCAGACGGCAAAGATGTGACAGATGGCAAAAATACTTTATGCCATCAGCCTATGCTTTGCCGTCTGTTTTGCTGAAGCTGACGACAAAGACACTCTTTGCCATCAGCTAGCAGACGGCAAAGACTAGGCAGATGGCAAAAAACTCTTTTCCAGTAGTGAAGTCAAAGCTAATGCCACGTGCTGGTGGTCCTTTTAAGGTGTTAGAGAAAATAAACAATAATGCATATAAACTTGAGCTGCCTGTATTATTTGGGGTTAGTCCCACCTTTAACGTTGCGAATTTGAATCCTTATTTGGGTGAGGAAGATGATCTCCCGTCGAGGACGACTTCAATTCAGGAAGGGGAGGATGATGAGGACATCGATACCATTGTTACACCTACTATACCTACTGGACCAGTTACTCGAGCTCGCACACACCAATTGAATTACCACGTACTTTCGTTTCTTGGAAATCCTTCTAATGTTTATGAACATATGATGCTGCCTAAATTAGATACTTTTGTTTTGCTTATTAATGAAGGACCTAGCATGGACAAGGAGGATGGACATTGAGCAGGATCAAGCATGGAGGGGAAGGTGCACACGTCGAAAAGAACAAGGAAGATTTTAGTGGTGATTTTTGGACTTTGAAGCCACCATAAGGAAATCATGAAGGCTTGGATGAAATATACAAGATGTTACTTCATAAACTTCATCCATAGGCTATTATACATGATGTGTCACCTTATTATTGGGCCAGGCCCATGTAATTTAGAAATACTACCATATAGGCTGTTTTTAGAGTCTGTATGCGTGGGGAAACCGAGTTTGGGGTCGTTTTCGTTTGTGTTCTATGACCAGACCAAGACGTCACAAAACCCTGCTTTCATCAATTAAGCTTTCCTCTTATATTCACAATATCAAGATTGTAATTCCAGTTTCTTGCTTGTTCTTCGTTGCGTGCAGGAGACAGACCCTCGTGGTTAATTTGATTGTGCTCTGGCATGGTCAATAACCTTTCGGAGTTGGTTTAGTGATTGCTAATGTGCGACGTCTTCGCATGTTCATAGTCGGATCGTCAAAGTCTACTCCACCAAAAACAACAACCACCATCTCATCGAAAGACAGGGACAACTTCGCCTCTATCAAAGTTAATCCAAAAGTAATATAAAATGTTGCCAAAAGTATATGAAAGTTGTAGAACATTGGCATGAAACAATTAAATATTACACATATGATGGAGACGTATCAGCATCCCCAAGTTCAATTCCTACTCGTCCTCAAGTAGGTAAATGATAAAAAGATACTTTTTGATGTGGAGTGCTACCTAACGTAATCTTGAACAAATGTCTAATCATGGCATGAATATTAAGATAGGAGATTCAAGGGAATAGTTTATCATTTGACAAAAAGACATCCATACTCAGGTTTACTAGCAAGCAGTTATGTCCTTTCAAAATAACAATGCTAAACAACTCTATCCCTACAAAATCATATAGCGTGTCATGCGTGGTCTTCCTAGCATAAATTATAAATCATGAGCACCACGGTGTCAAACAAAGCAATTGGATTGTACTTTTTAACATGCTTCAGCTTTTTATTACTCACTCAATACATGTGCCTGAACCATGGATATAGCATAAATGTGGAATAGAATATGGTGGTAGGTTTCAAAGGGTTAAAGTGGAGAATAAAGTCTCACATCAACTAGGCGTACGAACGGGCTATGGAGATGCCCATCAATAAATATCAATGCGAGAACTAGGGATTGCCATGCAACGGATGCACTAGAGCTATAATTGTATGAAAGCCCAACAGAAGCTAAGTGGGTGTGCATATAACTTGCTTTCTCATGAAGACCTCGGGCATTTGAGGGAGCCCATCATGGAATATACAAGCCAAGTTCTATAATGAAAAATTTCCACTAGTTTATGGAAGTGACAAAACAAGAGACTCTCTATATGACGAACATGGTGCCACTTTGAGGAACAAGTGCGGTAAATGATAGTAGCAAAGTCCCTTCTCTCTTTTTCTCTCATTTATTTAATTCTTCATATATATATATATATTCATGGTTGTCGCTTTTTTGCCTCCCACATTTCTCTCTTTTTCTAGTGGGCTCATTTGGCCGCCCCCATTTTCCATTTTTTATTCGGAGTCTCATCCCGACTTGTCGGGGAATCATAGTCTCGATCATCCTTTCCTCACTAGGACAGTGCTCTAATAATGATAATCATCACACTTTTAATTACTTATAACTCGATATGAAAACCAATGAAACAATATGACTCAATATGCATGCATCTGAAAGTGTACCAAGATGTGCAATGATCTAGCATATCAAAAGATATTAAAAAACGGACAAGCCATGTAAATATCATGCTAGCTATGTTACGATCATGCAAAGCAATATGACAAAAATGCTCAAGTTTTGTATATGATGATGATGGAAGTTGTATGGCAATATTTCTCGTAATGGCTATGGAAATTCCATGATAGGTAGGTATGGTGGCTTTTTGGAGGAAGATATAATGAGGCTAACATGCAATAGAGCGTATCACGTCACGGGGTATGGATGCACCGGTGGAAGTTGCCCCGATCCTCGAGTTGAGAATGGGCAATGCACGATACCGAAGAGGGAGCAAATATGTGGAGGTGAGAGTGCGTATATCCATGGATTCACATTCTTCATAAAGAAATCACATACTTATTGCAAGTTATTTTAGCTCTCTCAAAGCAAAGCACTACTCGCAGGCTCCTAGGGAGGAGGTTGGTAGGAGTTAATTGCGCGCCCTCGATTATAACAAAAAAATGATTTCAATCAAGTATAATTATGCTCCAACTTCATGGCATAACTAGAGACTACAGTGCATGCTTCAAGAATCACAAACCTTAACATCAATATTATTACTAATCCACAATCATCCACTAGTGCACCCACATATTACTATCTTAATGTCACAAAACTATTGCAGGGAATCAAACAGATCATATTCAGTGATCTACAAGTTTTATGTAGGATTTTATGACTAACCATGTAAATGACCAATTCCTATTGACTGTCTAAATAGGTATAAGTGAAGCATGAGAGTTTAATTTTTTCCACAAAAGACCACACTCTGATACATATAAGTGAAGCAAAGGAGCATTCTACAAATAACAGTTTTCTATATGTAGAGAAACATGCATCCAACTTCAAATGATATAAGTGAAGCACATGAAGCATTCTATAAATCAACCATGGACATTACCATACCAGCATGGTGCCTATCTAAAAGTAAAATAAAAGGCACACGAAGCTACATGAGTTTATGCATATCATGTGAACAAAATAAAAACTAATACTTGTCGATAATTGTTGAAGAAGAAAGATGGGATGCCTTCCAGGGAATCCCCAAGCTTAGACGCTTGAGTCTCCTTGAAAATTTACTTGTGGTGCCTTGGGCATCCCTGTCGGTGTCAAAACCGGTGGATCTCAGGTAGAGGGGCTGAACTATGGATCTAGGGTCGATGGGTAACAAGGGACGAAGGAGATGATGTTTACCAAGGTTCAGGCCCTCTTGATGGAGGTAAAACCCTACGTCCTTATCTTTTGATATTAATGATGAAGTATCGAGTACATAGTTGATCTACCTCGACATTGTATGTTGTGGTCTAAACCCTAATGATGTAGATGTTGTGTCTAATGAATATCTATGAACTAGCCTAGCCTCGGCTTAAATAACACACCGGAGGCCTAGGGTAACAAGAGTCCTAGTAGGCTATGTCGGTGTGGAGGAGTCCTTGTCTTGATCACCAAGTCCCATGGAATCTGCCATGTATATGTCATCCACTGCCCGAAGTAGCCCGGGAGGCCATCCCCTAGAGATAGGCCGACGACCCAAGAACCCCTTAGTCCCGGACTCCCTCAGTAGCCCCCGAACTAGCTACCAATGTCGTAGTCTTGATCCTTAGCATCACGCGTCCAAAGTTTTCGGCTTGCGGGGCGAGTTCTTCTCCCCATTTATGGTCCGCCAACACCAGTTCGGCCGTCGATGACTACCTGATTTCCGAGCATAGGTATTCAAGTCGGGGACGCTCCTCGGTTCTTCTAAACTATTCTTCATCATTGATCGTTGGTCTTTCGTACTGTTCAACAAATCCTCCCATCACCGATCTTGAGGATCGCGGGGTGAATCCAAAGAGTTCACACGTCGCGTATCCGAGGAGCCCCTTTAAGTTATAACCCTTCATTAATGCCTTGCCATTTTTCACGCCACACCACTAGTTTGAAATGTTTCCGGTGTGACGGGGTCGTCTTGCATCCGAGCTCCAACGTCAAACTGTATCCAAGGTATCCTCATGTGTGTGAGCTCCAACATCGGACTGCATTCGAGGTGTCTTTTTGTAACAGAGCTCCACCGCTGGTCGGAATCCGAGGTGTCATATATTACCTCAGCCTGTGAAAATTTTAAGTAATTCATCCGAGTTTAATGATGGAATAATATTTTATGGAGCCAGCCATCCGCATCTGAACTATATGCCAGACTACTTCTGAGGTGGTGCACCACCTTGGTCTCGGGCTATTTTTTGTGGAATTTATTTCCGATTGGTGTAATTTATTTACAACTGAGATGTATAGACAGTAATCCTCAAGGCGCGTGTCGCTCTAAAGACCGATATGCACGCGAAGGCTAAAAAATTAAGTTGTCGATCCTAGTAGCCCCCAAGACGCATGTCGATTCGTGTAATCGGCCCGAGGATCAATTCCTTACTCGGCAACATACTTTAGGAATGAAAATGCAGTGTGCAGTAGCCTTAGAGACTCAGGTTGGGTGCGGCCGACTGACCCGAGGATCGTAATATTCTCGAAAACTGTTTCACATTTGTTGTGTATGTTTTGACAACTCCAAGGTGTGGATCGGCAGGAAAGATGCCAAACTTCGGGTCGGATTTTTTTTCCAGTTGGTGTAATATACTCTGTGATGAGCTATATAACTAGTAGCCCCGAGACTTGCCTTGGGCAACATGGCCGATCCTAGGATCATATCTCCTCGGGAACTATTTCATCCAATAAGTGTATTTTGACAACACCGAGGTGGAGCTCGGCAGGGAAGATGTTGAACTGCAGGTCGGAAAAACTACTCTGGGAAGAATCACCATGGAAAACACCTCGAATAGGAGGATATCTCGCCTCGTTCCAAACTAAATCAAGTTTCTTTTAGGTGTTCCTTTTCCTCCGAGACTCAGGTTGGGAGAGGACGACCGACCTGAGGATCGAATCTCCTCGGAAATTGTATTGCACTTTGAATTTGCTGCAATGAATAAAAAATGCGGTAGCCCTTGAGCCTTAATTTTGGCACGGGTGGTCGAATTAAGGATCGATATTTGTTTGACACAAACTTTGTAACATTTGACATACTTTAGGTATAATGGTTCTATGTATCCAAGTACTTTACATCATTAATGCTCGGACCCGCATTGTAGAACACTTTGTTGATCGACCACCCGCTTCAACCTCCTCGGCTAGTAGACGAGGAGTGTTTGTCCTACTTTATAAAGCCTTTATAAGGTCAAAGATTTATGGAAAACAAGGCAATCCAACCATATGATTTTATAAACAAAGGTACGCATATATATTATTTATTTAACATAAAAAATATCATCTCAGAAAAATAGTTCATTTGTAAGTTCCTTTTCCCAGGATATCATGTTTGACCATGATCTTGAAACCTCAACTTCGATCAATGCGGGACAAAAATATTGAGGATTTAGTTTAGGGGATATTCCCGAACTCTGCGGTCTTTAATGAACCGAAATTTTCACTTCTGTCGTTGCCGACCAATTATATTTTTAAGATGGCTAGACTTTGGCTTCACCTAGTCTAAGGTACTAACCCGGATGACCTGGAAGTAACAATCATAGAGTTTCTCCCTTTACCTCTAGCCGAACAATCGAGAACGTAGGGGGTAAGCACAGGAGCCAGGCAACCCAGCTTGGCCAAAATCTTAAGTCAAATTGATGCATACTTATGGCTTTATAACGATGATTACGAAGCACATCACTTGCATATTGAATACAAATAATGCTTTTATGCTATATGCTATTTCACTCCCTTGCGACTGTTTATAATCTGAAAGTGGCCCATCGTCGGCTTCCACCCCTTTGTAGATATTATGCAGGTTGTTTTCGTACTAACAAGATAACCCTTAGCCGACATGCATTTAGTGGAAACAAAGCAATTGAATATTTAGGCTTTACAACTTTCACTTAGTTATAGGAGCTTTTAAGTAGGGGGCAAGTTACTAGCCCCCGGTTAGTATTCGGCATCCGTAGAGGTCAAGACATCAATACTTCGGCCTATTTTATGTAAGGTCCACGGGGTAACCTCTATCGGTTTATAGTTTGACAGAGTCATCGGGTCGCTCACCAGCTTGCGCTCATTGTGAGAGTCAGTTTTCGTGTTTCTCCACTAAGGTACTTGATGAGTTAAATCGGAAGTACAATCACACTGGTTCTCCCTTTGCACACCTAACCGAACAAAGCGGAATATAGGAGGCAATCACAGCAGTCAGGCAACCCAACTATTGACCGAAGACACAATTCGAAACTGATCCAAACAAAGCGATATCTGAGAAACGGAGGTGCAGGTCGGCACGGAAGATGCCGAACTGCGAGTTGGTAAATATTTCCCCAGTTGAATTATTATGTAGGGAACCTTGGTGAAGAGGATGCACCTCCTCCTAAAAACATACAAGAGGTTAAAAGTTTCATGAGCTCGAAAACCAAAAATTTATGTACGGACTTGACGTCTTAACTAAATCAGATTTTTTTGGTGCCAATCCCAAATTGGTCTTTAAAATTAATATATGCTTCAGTCGTGCTTTAACATGATACATACGATCTCCATACTTCAAGCGGGCCAGCCTTTGGCTTCAACCTCTGTATCCCGAAGACGGAGTGTTTCTCTGAAGCCTGTTTAGTGAAATAATCTCGAGCGTCTTTAGAAAGAAACTAGACTATCGAGCTATTGACCACACACTGGTGTAAAAAAAAGAATACTAGAAAAAGACTTTGCAACGACCAAGAAGAAAAGCATTTATTTATAAAACGGCTCATATAAATTTGAGAACCCCCAGTTAACGTGGATAAAGGAAGTGTTTTTAACAAACAATGCTTTTAACAAGCCAAGTTTGTGACAAACAACTTTTGTGTTTAACACAAATATAATACTTGTCTGAACCACACATCAATTAATAATTTAAAAGAGGTTGAGCATGAAAGTGACTTAGCTGGTTAATGTGCTCAGTGTGACATGGGCCGAGCAATGGCGGGACAAGGTCCTACCCCAAGCCTGTCACGAGGTAGACGATGAAGAGCTCAACTTGATAAACTGACAACCCAACACTTTGGAAGGGCCGAGGTGAAACCCCCGGTCCATTCGGGGACGCAGAGTAGTTCATCAATATAACAACAAAGCCCTCATGTGAGTCGACCATGTCGATGATGCAATTCGGTTGACGGAGGCATGACGACGACGTCGACACGCCAAGGTGAATGTCTAACTCGGTCGGAGCCGATCACGTGTGCACATAAGATAGTGCAAGCCAAAGGTAATATCAAATAATAATAAAAATCATCTACTTAATTAACTTAAGTGAAGTAAATAATTAGAAAAATATAGCCTCAGGGTCGAGGTGCCCGAGCGAAGAGCTCGGCTTGACGAAGTCGCAATGCGACACGATCGATGTGGCAAGGTGAAGCCCTCTAGTCTAGCCGAGGTGATGAAGTCGGTTGGCTGGTGACGCTGAAGTCCTCAGAGCAAGTTTATGAAGAGATGTCTGAGCCCTCGGTCTAGCCGAGGTGACGAAGTAGATCGATAAGGTGAAGCTAGAGCCCCCATGCCAGCCAACGTGTTGAAGCAGGTTGTCATGGCGGACGACGGCTTAAAGCAATGGCACGGCGATGCCAGCGCGGGTCGAAATTTGTGACGCAGTCATTGCTGGCTTGATGAAGCAACGAAGCGTCCATCCCGTGCAAACCGTGAGTGACGAGGTTCTCTTAATGAGATTACGTCCCTCGCCATTACGAACTCTTGATCAGCTGACCGAGATGATCCGAGATGGTTGTCATTGGCTCAATAGAGTGGTTGTGCAGTCGATGCTGGCACAACTCACAAGCTTTCGTGGAGCAACATTATCGGGCCGGTTTGACACCGACACAACGGTGAAGATTTCTTTGGAAAAGGCTCAAAATTTATGGGATGTGTTTTAGAACAACACATAATACCTTAAAAAATTCCTTCAAAAAGGATGTTCAAAACCCCGTTCATGAATAAATATGAACGCGGGCCGGATTCGTTTTCGTGAAGAAAACAGATCCAAAATTCGTTGTAATTATCACATGTTTCCCAGAGTTTGGACGATCGGATCGGGTTGTAATTTTGAGGGTTGATCTCTTTACGAATTCTGCAGCCGGTGAACGGTGGGATTTTCCAATGGATGTCTGAGCTGGATACTGGACCTCTCGCCCGGAGCTCATCCAGATCCCGTCCAGATTCGATAGGGTTCCGGTATATTGGAGATCACCGGAGATTCCCCCATTGGAACGCGATAAAATTTTGCAGGCTTGTTGTAGATAAAATTCTGCATAATTTCATCAAAGCAATCGTCAAAGCAACGCTGGAGGAAACACGAACAATGAACAAAAATTCATTGTCCACAAAAAAACTGCAATCAATCTCCATAGGAGCCATCTATCCTTCTGCTGATCACACGTCGAAACTCTTAATGAAAGCACCAATGTCGGTGTAAAAATCGGCGGATCTCAAGTAGGGGGTCCGAACTGTGGATCTAGGGTCGATGGGTAACAAGGGACGAAGGAGACGATGTTTACCCAGGTTTGGGCCCTCTTGATGGAGTTAAACCCTATGTCCTACTCTTGTTCAAATTGATGATGACGTATCGAGTATAGAGTTGATCTACCTCGAGATTTTATATTGTGGTCTAAACCCTAATGATGCAGATGTTGTGTCTAATGAATATCTATCAACTAGCCAATCCTTGGCTTATATAACACACCGGAGGCCTAGGATAATAAGAGTCCTAGTCGGTTACGTCGGTGTGGAGAAGTCCTTGTCTTGATCACCAAGTCTTGTGGAATCTTCCTCGTATATGCCATTGGCTGCCCGAAGTAGCCCAGGAGTCTGGCCCGTAGAGGTAGGCCAGTGACCCGAGGACCACTTAGTCCCAGACTCCCTCAATCTCCAAGCTTGAACCTTTGTCTCTCCTTTCTCTTCACATATCGATATCTCCTCGATCTTCGAACACTTCACCCAAACAAAACTTAACACAACTTTCATTAAAGAGGTTAGTTCATGTAACATAAAATCTCTTATGTCCTTCCATACCATTATTGTACAATTAGAATCCAAAATTACCTACTATATGGTATCACATTTCTATGGCTTCCAAGTCAATGAGGCTCAATAAGAATTCAAACATAAGCAAACTAAGCAAATATAATTGCAATATGTGAAAAACATGATAGTCTGGAAATATGGAGATGAAACCTATAGTTTCGTAACTCATAAAATTCTAAAACTTTAGTATGTGGTAAAAATTTGTTTAGCAGCACTGTATAGAAATTTCAGATTTTTTTATGTTCCTCTAAAATAGTAAAAATCAAACACTAGGGCCAAAGTTTCTGTTTTCACACAGCACAAATCAAACTGGCAATTTAAGCATCCTAAAGGTAAATTTTGCTATATATTATTTTTACAATACAATGGATTTGCACAAGGGGATAACTATTTTTGTTTAAAAGTTTCTATAATCAATATTCATGAAGTTTCCATGGGCATGAACGAAGTTCAAGGTCGTCAATCACTTCAACGGTGCTCATCTTTCTCACTTTCCCTTTTCTTTTTGAAAAGGTTTTAGATTCCCCCACTTTAATTTTTGTTTTAGTTATTTTAAAAGCACACAACAGAATAAAATTACACTCTAAAACTTTTGGGTTCTGTCCGTGACAACGCTTTCTTTAAGGCCATTAAGCAAGACATATAATGCTCAAGTAATTGATCCACCAGGATCCCAAGGTATATCAAATCCAATTTTAATTGACACTGATTTGTAATTTATTACTAAGCACAAAGTGATATATATCACGTGACAACAAAGTCTATCACTCTTCCTATGCATTGGCATGTCATAAAAGAACAATTCATTCACACAAAGTAAAGGCCAATACATATCATAAGTAGTTGCTTGCAATTTTATCGTACCGGAAACATAGAAATGTGCATATTTGGTTCCTCTCTCATAATAATTGCAAGTAGGAGCAGAAATCACGTTCATACTTTATTCATCAAAATCATCATGTGTAATATTAAGAGACGACCTATCAACATAGTCCCTAATAAGTCAAACTTCTTCGATATAGTGAAGTTGGGAAAATTCGAAAAGATAATAGGACTATCGTGTGTGGGTGCAATAGAAAAAATTTCATGCTTAATATAAGGAACTATAGCAAGTTCATCTCCATAAGCATAATTCATATTTGCATCATGGCCAGAAGCATAGCAAGCATCAAGTTCATCAAAAAGGGATATTTTAAACAAATCCAAGGGATCATAGCAATCATCATACCATTCATCCTTTGTTATGTGCAAAGTGAAATTAAAAAATATATTAGTTGAAGAGTTACCCTCATTAGAAGGTGGGCACACGTAGCTAATCCGCTCTTCCACCTTTCGTTCTTCGCTCTCCTCCTCATCTTTTTCATCAAATGAGCTCATAGTTTCTACAATTTCTTCTTCCATAGACTCCTGGAAAATATTAATGTCTTCCAAGGCAGCAGACATTCTTTCAATAAATTCATTAATATCGGCATTTCATTCAAAATTATCATCGCAATATTTAAGTATGGCAGAATTTTCACGTATGTAAAGAGTATCATCATAGTTATCATACTTCTCAAAGAACGATTCAATTTCATAAGCACTCTTAAAAGCAAAAAATTCTTCTATTTGTTCCACATCATAGTAATCATATACACCATTAACATAAGAAGCCAATGTTTTATTATCATTAAATTCACATTGAAAGGGAAGGTGTAGAGCCTTACTCTTAGAGCAACAAGTATAATCACATCTCACACATAAATCCCAAGCATACCAACACACCAATTTAATTTGATCCCATAAGTGTTTCCCTTTATGAGACAAGCGATAATCCCTAAAGTCATGTTGATCCAACGTGTCACCTATTATCAAGTTGAATGGGGATTTCTTAGGAGTATGAAAGTAGTAATTAATCTTTTTCACATAACCAGCATCGAGGGTTTTAGGAGGTTCCCAATCTCCATGAGTAGCAAGTACAACTATTTTTTTGGTGTTTCGTGTTCCATATCCATAGCTAAAGATATAAAACAACTTGTAAAAGAAAATAAAATTACTTAGTGATCAAGAAAACAAGAACACACGAGAATACCAACCACTACGCTACTGCTCCCTCGCAACGATGCGATAAAAAGGTCTGGATAACCGACAAGTGTAGGGGATCGTTTGTATCCTTTTTTGATAATTAAGAGTGTCGAACCCAACAAGGATCTTAATGTAGAATTAATATTCTCTCAAGTTCTGTTGACCACTGATACAACTGTACGAACGCTAACACTTACTTTACCTAGAGAAAGTATGAAACTATTTTAGGGGGAAGGAAACTAGAAGTGCTTAGTAGGTGTAATAGATAGTTTTGCAAGATAATATAGAACACGATAATAAAAGTTAGGTACTGTTTTAGGTAAATATTAATTAAATAGTTGTTTAGTGGAAAGCTTTTTTAAGGAAAAAGAAGGATTGTCCATAGGCAAGTGAACATACCATGATAGATACTTATCATGTGCAATGAGCGAGAGGCATACGCTAACACATTTTCGTACTTGGATCATATGAACTTATGATTGGACATCTAGCAAGCATCTGCAAATAGTAGAAATCATTAAGGTAAACCCAACCATAGCATTAAACATTAAGTCCTCTTTACTTCCACTATAAGCAAATCATGAATATATTGCAAATCCTCCAGCGTGCATCCTTCACGTGTGCACCTCACGGAAGACACCTTAGAACACCACCATATCAACCCATATGAATAACATCATACCAACATTAACCAGTAGGACAAAAGAGATCTACCCAAACATCATAGGATATCCACACATCATTGGGTATTAATATATAACATTAAGCACCGTGTTTAAGTAGAGATTACTGAACGGAGAAGAGAGTTTACACCGCTCCATAGATGGTGAGAGTTGGTGGTGATAGCAGCGAAGTTGTTGGTGTAGATCGCCTTCACAATGGTTGCCCCGGCGGTGCTCCGGAGCCACCGAGAGAGAGGGGGCAGCCCCGTCCTTCTTCTTCCTTGGTCTCCCCCTAGATTGGAGGAGAGTTTTCCTTCTGGTCCATGGCCGCCATGGCTCCCGAAGTGCAACAACACCTCCGAGATTGGATCTCTTTGAGTGTTTCTCTCTTGTTTTTGCTAATGTTTTCTAGCCCTTCACCGTTTCTTAAATATACGGAGATATTTATCTCCTATTTTCGCTATTGTTTTCTCGCCCTTCACCATTTCTTAAATATACGGAGATACGTAACTCCGATTGGGCTGAAATTTTGAGAGGATTTTATCACAAAAATATCTTCCTTGTGGTGAAAGTAGGGTCCCTAGCGACTTAAGGGGTAGCCACATGCCATCAGGGCATGACCAATCACCCTGGTCACGTGCTATTTTCTTGTGCCTCCCTCAGGCACCGTGTTGCAATGATTCTTCTTCCCAAAATACACATATGTCCCAAAAAATCTCCAATTTTTTTATCATATTTGGACCTCATTTGATATGGAATTTCTGTGAAACAAAAAACACACAAAAAACAATGACTAGCAATGGGAATTGGATAAGTAAGTGAGTCCCCAAAATAATATAAAATGTTTCCAAAAGTATATGAAAGTTGTAGAACATTGGCATCAAACAATAAAAAATTATAGATATGATGGAGACGTATCAACGAACGACGGAGCGGAGGGGACGAGGGGAGAGGAGCAGAGTTTGGGTTCGGTCAAGAGGAGGCAAATGTCAGGGTTTTATAGGCCCCAGGGGCTCGCCGGATGGCCGCCACAGTGATAGCCGGGGCCGTGGCACGCATCAATGGTAGACACCTCCCCTCTAGCGGGGGGAAGAAGACAAGGGGAGGGGTGAGTTGGGCCACGTGGGCCGGTCGGATGGGCTAAAGTCGAGGGGAAAACTAGTGGGGCTATTCTGTTTATTTTTTTGTTTGTTTTATTATTTCTTTTCTATTATGCATTATTTCTAAAACACATTGACTTTTGTAAAATATGATACTAATCCCATTATTTACATTGCAATTTTCAGCATTGCCACAAAAAGTTTGGGGTCATTTGAATAAGTTTGGATTTTCAATAATTTAAAAGGGCATTTAAATTCTTGTTTGCCCTTTGTTTTAATTATATTATGGCATTAAAACACTTTATAAAAATGTTGGTTCACCACCATAATTAGTTATGGATTATTTGCAACACTTGGAACACTTTTGTTTTCATGTTGGTGAATTTCTTTAATTCACTTTTTATTTGAATTTGGAATTTCAAACTGGAATTTGAAGATATGATTCAAAGATTGATCAAGCACTGTTTAGTAAAATGATTAGCTTAATCATAGAGGCTTACTTTAACTTAATTACAGGGATTACTGTAGTTGAACCAAGGGGTGTTATGACTCTCCTCCATTACAATAAATCTCGTCTCGAGATATAAGAGGTCGAGTAAGGGGAAAAAGTGGTGGCTACGAAATTGTAATGGATCTTCTCGTTATTGGCTGCTTTTCTCGAAGAAGTTGATACCTTTCGTTGATGTCTTCAATTCTTTGTCTTAGGTCATCTTGATGAAGTTGTCACCCTTTCTTCGGGATCTTCATCGTCCTACAAATGCAATAAGATGGAAAACTCTAGAAGAACATATCTCCACAATGTTGGCATCTAACGAAGACTCACGGAAGAAGGCATGAATTATTTCTCAAGTTGTAACTGAGGCAATTCATTGAGAGAAATAAGCGATGGTACAATTTTTTTGAACGGGTAGGCCATTATTCAAAGTTTAATGAGAAGGTGAAAGGGGTTCACAGCAATGAAAATAAGTATTGCTTCTGATACTAGAATAGATCATCCCTTGGTTGGTGTCTCGGGAATTACATACGAAAATAAGTGCAAAAGTTACTTTGGAATCAAAGGTGTACAAGAGAGTAAAATTTCGATCGTATGGAACTGTGGATTATGGGCCGACCTTGTGAGATAAGTGTAACAGCCAGAGACCGATGCTCCAGAAGATTCCCCTTTTATTCCGTTCCCATCCTGTTATTATTTATTTGTTGCATTCATCATCGCATCTTTGCATCATCTGCATTGCATCGGCACTCCGTTGCTGCCAGTTTTGAAAACCTGCATATGTTATTAGTTGTCGGTTCTCTCCGTATTCGCCTTTGACCGTTTTGAAACCGACCACACTCGCATGCGCCCGCGACATCATTAAAATATTGTTTTCAAAAGTGTTTTTAAAATATACTCGGATTGGGTTCAAACTTGGCATGCGGTCTTATTTTAATGTAGGTTGGCCGCCTGCCAAATTTCGTCGCAATTGGAGTCCGTTTGATACTCGAACGATCGACCGTAGCGGCACCATCATCGGTATATCATCAGACGGTTTTAGGTGTTTAAAAATCTCATTGTCGGGCCGCAAACTTCCCTCACTTCTTAGCCCACAAACCCTCTACAAAACCCACTAACCCACCTAGCAAACCCCATCCGATCGGAGTCATCGAATGGCGATCCAACGTTCCGAAAACGGAGCAAATCCCCCTAATCTAGCCCCAAATTCTATAAATAGTCCCCTATTTCAGCTAACCCTTTGAGTCTCCTCGAAATATGTGCAAGCAAACCCTAACCCTGCCGGCCACCTACTCCTCCTCCCACCAGCCGCAGCCAGCCCTCCAGGGCCCGAGCCAGGCCTTCGCGGGCCCGAATCCTCCGCCACCCTGTTGATCCCGAGCTGCACGAGGGGAGGAACCCCCGAGCCGGATCTCACACCAAGGAGACAGCAGCCGAGCCGCGACACTCCTCTTGCCGGTCACTGTGCCGCCAGGCACTCGAGCCCCGGCACCAGCCGCAGGTCCTGCGCCGCCGCCATGAAGATTTCCCCATCGCCCTGCCTCCCTGTCGCCCGATCTGGGTCAGATCTGGATCCTACCGCCGCCCATTGAACGTCAGGTGGGCCGACCCAGCCCCGCGCGCTGATTATACGTCCATTTTGCATCATGCTTTCATGTTGTTATTTATCGCTTTTTGGGCTGTTATTACACTTCATGGCACAATACTTATGCCTTTTCTCTCTTATTTTGGAAGGTTTACATGAAGAGGGAGTATGCCGACAGCTGGAATTCTGGCCTGAAAAAGGAGCAAGTTTGAGATGCCTATTCTGCGCAACTCCAAAAGCCGTGAAAATCAACTTGGATTTTTTGGGATTTATAAAAAAATACTGTGCCGAAGAAGTGCCGGAGGGGCGCCAGCAGGAGGCCACAAGCCTGCTAGGTGCGGCCCCCCTGGCCGCGCCTAGGGGGCTTGTGGGCACCCAGCTGGCCCTCTGGCTCCCCCGTTTGTTGACAAGAAGGGTTTCGGTCTGGAAAAAAATCAAGGGGTGGATTTTCGGATGATTCCCCACCACCACGAGGCGGAACTTGAGCAGAATCAATCTAGAACTCCAGCACGACGATCCTGCCAGGGAAACTTCCCTCCCGGAGGGGGAAATCGTCGCCATCGTCATCAACAACACTCCTCTCATCGGAGGGGACTCATCACCATCAACATCTTCATCAGCACCATCTCATCTCCAAACCCTAGTTCATCTCTTGTAACCAATCTCCGTCTCGCGACTCAGATTGGTACTTGTAAGGTTGCTAGTAGTGTTAATTACTCTTTGTAGTTGATGCTAGTTGGATTACTTGGTGGAAGAGTTTATGTTCAGATCCTCGATGCTATTCATTACCTCTCTGGTCATGAATATGATTATGCTTTGTGAGTAGTTACTTTTGTTCCTGAGGACATGGGATAAGTCATGCTATAAGTAGTCATGTGAATTTGGTATTCGTTCGATATTTTGATGTGTTGTATGTTGTTTTTCCTCTAGTGGTGTTATGTGAACGTCGACTACATAACACTTCACCATTATTTGGGCCTAGAGGAAGGCATTGGTAATTAGTAAGTAGATGATGGGTTCCTAGAGTGACAGAAGCTTAAACCCTAGTTTATGCGTTGCTTCTTAAGGGGCTGATTCGGATCCACTAGTTTAATGCTATAGTTAGACTTTGTCTTAATTCTTCTTTCGTAGTTGAAGATGCTTGCGAAAGGGGTTAATAATAAGTGGGATGCTTGTCCAAGTAAGGGCAGTACCCAAGCGTCAGTCCACCCACATATCAAACTATCAAAGTAACGAACGTGAATCATATGAACATGATGAAAACTAGCTTGACAGAAATTCCCATGTGTCCTCGGGAGCGTTTTACCTCCTATAAGAGTTTGTCCAGGCTTGTCCCTTTCTACAAAAGGGATTGGGCCACTTTGCTGCACCGTTGTTACTTTTGTTACTTGCTACTTGCTATGAATCATCTTGTCACACAACTACTTGTTACCGATAATTCAGTGCTTGCAGATATTACCTTGCTGAGAACCACTTGTCAGATGCTTTTGCTCCTCGTTGGGTTCGACACACTTCCTTACCTAAAGGACTACGATAGATCCCCTATACTTGTGGGTCATCAAGACTCTTTTCTGGCGCCGTTGCCAGGGAGTGAAGCGCCTTTGGTAAGTGGAAATTGGTAAGGAAACATTTATATAGTGTGCTGAAATTTATTGTCACTTGTCACTATGGAAACTCTGTCTATGTTGTCTCAGCATAGCCGGTCCCAAGCCCGGGTAAAGGAGGAGGGTTGTGATAGGCGTGGCGAGCCAATGTGAAAAACCCAGCCACTCTTATGGAGATGAAACCCAAAGGAAACTCGTTGGGGCGTAACCCTCTTAGCGATGCGCTACATCGAAACCCAGGTGTGGTGTCAAATGGGCAAGGGCTGGGCCGTCACCCCCTTGGTGGCGCGCCGTATCTTGATCTGGATACGGTGATAAGTGAGTAAGGGTCGGGTTTCCGCATCCTTAGTGGCGCGCTGCACCGATGCCCCGGTGTAGTGAAAAATGAGCAAGGGTCTTCGCATTTGACTCGACGAGTGCGGAGGGTAAGGAAGTTAGCCGAGCCTAGGAGGATACGCTTAGGTAGCTGGAACATAGGGTCCCTGACGGGTAAGTTACGGGAGCTAGTTGATACGGCGGTGAGGAGGCGTGTTGATGTCCTATGTGTCCAAGAGACCAAATGGAAGGGACAAAAGGCGAAGGAGGTGGAGGATACCGGCTTCAAGTTGTGGTACACGGGGACAACTTCCAACAAGAATGGAGTAGGCATCTTGGTCAACAAGAGCCTTAGGGATGGAGTTGTGGACGTTAAGAGGCAAGGGGACCGGATGATCCTTGTCAAGCTGGTAGTTGGGGACTTAGTCTTCAATGTTATCAGCGCGTATGCCCCGCAAGTAGGCCACAATGAGAGCACCAAGAGGGAGTTCTGGGAAGGCATGGAGGACTTGGGTAGGAGGGTACCTATTGGAGAGAAGCTCTTCATAGGAGGAGACCTCAATGGCCATGTGGGTACATCTAACACATGTTTTGAAAGGGTGGATGGGGGCTTTGGCTATGGCTATGGCATCAGGAACCAAGAAGGAGAAGATGTCCTGAGCTTCGCTCTAGCCTACGACATGGTTGTAGCTAACACCCTCTTTAGGAAGATAGAATCCATCTAGTGACGTTCAGTAGTGGTCTACACTCTAGCTAGATTGATTTTGTCCTCTCTAGAAGAGAAGACAGACGTGCTTGCATTGATTGTAAAGAGATACCTGGAGAGAGTGTTGTCCCTCAACATAAGCTTGTGGTTGCTGACTTCCGCTTTAGGATTTGTGTCCAACGGGATAAGCGCACCAAAGTCGCTAGAACGAAGTGGTGGAAGCTCAAGGGGGAGGCATCCCAGGCTTTCAGGGAGAGGGTCATTAAGGAGGGCCCTTGGGAGGAAGGAGGCGATGCAAACTTGATGTGGACAAGTATGGCGAACTTCTTGCGAAAGGTCGTTGTAGAGGAGTTTGGGGTGACTAAGGGAAGTAGAAGGGAAGCTAAGGACACCTGGTGGTGGAACGATGAGGTCCAGAAGGTTATTAGGGAGAAGGAGGACTGTTTCAGATGCCTATATCTGGAGAGGAGTGCAACTAACATGGAGAAGTATAAGGTGGCGAAGAAGGCTGCAAAGCAGGCGGTGAGTGAAGCGAGAGGTCGGACGTATGAGGACCTCTACCAACGTTTAAACAGTAAGGAAGGCGAAAGGGACATCTATAAGATGGCCAAGATTAGGGAGAGGAAGACGAGGGATGTCGGCGAAGTCAAATGCATCAAGGACGGAGATGATCACCTTCTTGTGAAGGATGATGCGATCAAGCGTAGATGGTGGGAGTACTTTGACAACCTTTACAATGGAGAGGTTGACAGCTCTACCATTGAGCTAGACGATTCCTTTGATGATACCAACATGTGCTTTGTGCGACATATCCAGGAGTGTGAGGTTAAGGAGGCGTTAAAAAGGATGAAAGTAGGCAAGGCGATGGGTCCTGATGGTATCCCCATCGAGGTGTGGAAAGGCCTTGGAGACATAGCGATAGTATGGCTAACTAAGCTTTTCAACCTCATTTTTTGGTCAAACAAGATGCCCGAAGAATCGAGGCGGAGTATTGTAGTACCAATCTTTAAGAACAAGGGGGGTGTTCAAAGTTGTACTAATTACCGCGGAATCAAGATGATGAGCCATACTATGAAGCTATGGGAGAGAGTCATTGAACACCACTTAAGAAGGTTGACAAGCGTGACCAAAAACCAATTTGGTTTCATGCATGGGAGGTCTACCATGGAAGCCATCTTCTTGGTACGATAACTGATGGAGAGATACATGGAGCAAAAGAAGGACCTTCATATGGTGTTCATTGATTTGGAGAAGGCCTATGATAAGATACCTTGGAATGTCATGTGGTGGGCCTTGGAGAAACACAAAGTCCCAATAAAGTACATTACCCTCATCAAGGATAGGTATGATAATGTTGTGACTTTCCAATTAGAATAGGGCTACACCAAGGGTCAGCTTTGAGCCCTTATCTTTTTGATTTGGTGAAGGATGAGTTCACAAGGGATATACAAGGAGATATCCCATGGTGTATGCTCTTTGCGAATGATGTGGTGCTAGTCGATGATAGCTGAACGGGGGTTAATAGAAAGTTAGAGTTATGGAGGCGGACTCTAGAATCAAAAGGTTTTAGGCTTAGTAGAACTAAAACTGAATACATGAGGTGCAGTTTTAGTGCTACTAGGCACGAGGATGGAGAGCTTAGCCTTGGTGGGCAGGTGGTACCGGAGAGAGACACGTTTCGATATTTGGGGTCCATGTTGCAGACGGATGGCGATATCGATGAAGACGTGGGCCACCGAATCAAGGCTGGGTGGATGAAGTGGCGCCAAGCTTCTGGCGTACTCTGTGACAAGAGAGTGCCCCAAAAGCTAAAACGCAGGTTTTATAAGACAGCTATTCGACCTGCGATGTTGTATGGCGCGGAGTGTTGGCCAACCAAGAGACGACATATCCAACAGTTAGGTGTAGCAGAGATGCTCATGTTGAGATGGATATGTGGCCACACAAGGAAGGATCGGGTAAGGAATGACGATATACGAGAGAGACTTGGGGTAGCGCCGATTGAAGAGAAGCTGGTCCAGCATCGTCTCAGATGGTTTGGACATATTCAACGGAGTCCGCCGGAAGCGCCGGTGCATAGCGGACGGATAAAGCATGCTGAGAATGTTAAGAGGGGTCGTGGTAGACCAAACTTGACATGGGAGGAGTCCGTTAAGAGAGACCTGAACGTTTGGAATATCGACAAAGACTTAGCCATGGACAGGGGTGCGTGGAAGTTAGCTATCCACGTTCCAGAGCCATGACTTGGCTTCGAGATCTTATGGGTTTCAACTCTAGCCTACCCCAACTTGTTTGGAACTGAAAGGCTTGGTTGTTGTTGTTGTTGTTGTCACTATGGAAACTAATACTTTGAGGGGCTTGTTCGGGGTATCTTCACTTCGAACGGAAGCACAAAGAGTTGCTCCTCAACCTGCTGCACCTACTGAAAATACTTGCTTTGAATTTCCTTCGGGTATGCTTAAGAAACTGCTGGCTAATCCTTTTACAGGAGATGGAACATCACATCCAGGCTTGCATCTAATCTATGTAGATGAAGTTTGTGGTTTATTTAAGCTTGCAGGTTTGCCCGAGGATGAGGTCAAGAAGAAGGTCTTTCCCTTATTATTGAGGGATAAGGCGTTGACATGGTATATGCTATGTGATGATAGTGGATCATGGAACTACAATCGGTTGAAATTGGAATTTCATCAAAAGTTTTATCCTATGTGATGGGGTTATAGTCCTAGGGTAGGGTGATAGGCCTGCCCTATGAGTCCCCAAGGACTACCCTTCATAAGGGATAAGGCCCTTAGTCAGTTTCGACTGAATTAAGGACTTCCCATCATCCAGTCGGTGACGAATCCTCCATCATCCAGTCGGAGATGAGCATTCGGAGCGTATGAAACTTACCGACTGGATTCCACTCTGTGCATCGTAACCCCCCGGGAGGGCAACGGTCATACGTTTCCATGTACCTTTAATAGCATTTAAGACATACGTTACCTGTAACGTAGGCATTTATTCACCACTACTCCACCCCTGTGCACCGAACCGTTGTGAAGGGCAGCGCACTCTATATAAGTCGCCCTTCCCCACTGGTGCAGGGGTTAGCAATTCACTGTAATCCATATTCCACTCGACAACAAGCTCCCAAGAGCACTGAGACGTAGGGCTTTTACCTCCACCGTAGAGGGGCCTGAACTCATACAATCTCGCCGTAGCTAAGGCTCCGCCCATCCTTTCGTACCCTACACATCTACTGTCAGACTTATACCCACGACAGTTGGCGCCCATCGTGGGGCAGGCGTCTAAGCGACTTTCGGTGAGTTTGCGACTACATCTTTTCATCATGTCATCCGATGGAGATTTGAGCTTAGGTCACGAGATCCTCTTCGGCGCTCTCTCCTTCATCATCGACGATTCGACATGGCTTCGGGATGCCCCTCTCACCGTCGAGGCGCTCCCCAGTGGCGGGGCTACACACTTCCGTGCCGGCGCCCGCGGTATTCTTCTTCTCCAGCAGTCGGCTCCGGTGTCGACCTACGCCGCCGTCGCGCGCCGCAACAAGCGGTCCCGCAGTCCGCGGCTCCAGCGTTGGGTGCAACACGCCCAGGCGCGCCAGAACGCGTCCTCACAAGTGGCGGTCCTAGAGTCGGTTGTGGTTGCGCCGCCGTCCCAGCGCTCGGACTCAGTTCCGACTGAGTTTCCTTCCGAGTACTTGGGTCGCGGGCCTGCGACTGAAGTGCACATGGCCAACTCCCATGAAAGTCCCCGCCAAACTGGCCGGAACGAGCACGAGGTCGGCGAAACATTCGGCGCTCGCCGTCAGCCCCGCCGTTCTGCCAGTCGGCACACTCGGCGGAGCAACGTGGAGGTGTTCCGCACACCCGTCCTCAACCTGGCTGCCGCCGCCAAGATAGCCGATTCCCTCCAGCCGACTGATTCAGAGGCTGGCAGGGGGATCGAGCAAATCCGCGCCCTGCTCCACACGGCGCAGCAGCAAAATTCGGCGGTCTCCCAGTCGCACAACAGGATCCATAATAGTTCTGTTCATGCGAACATGCATCAGTCAGTTCACAGCCCCGGTTCTCATCAGCGACACAGGGGAGGCAACCGTTCCATAAATCCCGAAGATCGTCGCCGTTCACGCACCCCTCCGCGGGGTGGGCCCTACGGGCCCCGACATCATGATGATCGGCGTTCAGTCGGTGACACTTACGATCCAAGGCCCGACGCGAGAGGGCATATCGCCCAGAGGAGGGTCGACAGGGGCCAAGCCCACCGCGATGGTCACGATATGGACCGTCCGAGTGGAAGCAGGACCATCATCTCTGGTCCCGAGTGTTTCAGTCGAGACATCCGTTCGGCTGACATCCCTTCCAAATTCCGATTGGTGACGGGGATCAGCAAGTTTACAGGAGAATCCAAGCCAGAAACGTGGCTGGACGACTACCGAGTGGTAGTCCAGATCGGAGGAGGGGACGACCACGTCGCCATGAAACACCTCCCTCTGACGCTCGACGGCTCGGCACGAGCGTGGCTGAACCAGTTGGCTCCCTCAAGAATCTACAGCTGGGCAGATCTGGCATGAGTCTTCATCAGGACCTTCGAAGGGACATGCAAATGCCGTGCTGGCCTCGTGGAGCTCCAGCACTGTGTCCAGAAGCAGAATGAGCCCCTGCGCCATTTCATTCAGTGTTGGACGACCCTCTACCACACGATGGAGAACGTCACAGAGCACCAAGCAGTCTGCGCCTTCAAGGCAGGCGTGCGGTATAGAGAACTGTACCTGAAGTTCGGTTGAACCGGTGACATCTCCATGAGTAAGATGATGGAGATAGCGGCACGCTATGCAAATGGCGTTGAAGAGGACCGCATTCGTAGCGGCAAGCACAAAGAAGTCGTCGATGGAGATGGGGATAGCACTCGGAAGCAGAAGCATAAAGCTCCGTCCACTCCGCAGGCAAAGGACGCAGCCGTTACCAATGCCAAGTTCAAGGGCAAGGGGAAAGCTCAGTTCACCCCCAAGAAGAAGTAGTTCGGAAACCCCATCCTGGACCAGCCATGTCCGATTCACACGAAGATGGATGAAGAGGGCAACACCATATATCCGAAGCATACCACTCGGCAATGTCTTCTCCTGATCCAGGGGTTCGGCGAAGGGCAACCGAGTGAAAAAGGCAATGAACAGGATGAGGAGGACAAGGAGGATCCGTTCCCCCAAGTCCATGCAACACTGATGATTTTTGCTGACGTTGAGAGCAAGAGTCGACTGAAGCTGGTGAACAGCGAGGTGAACATGGCCACGCCGACCAACCCCACGTTCCTCAAATGGTCTCAGACTGCGATCACCTTTGACCAGTCGGATCATCCAGCACACGTACCCGCCCCAGGGAGGCAGGCTCTAGTCGTCGACCCGGTGGTGGAAGGAGTCCGACTGCGCAAAGTCCTCATGGACGGCGGCACTGGTTTGAACATCATGTACGCTGACACTCTCAAGGGGATGGGCATTCCGATGTCCAAGCTTAGCGACAGCAGCATGCAGTTCCATGGAGTCGTCCCTGGACGAAAGGCCAAGTCACTCGGCCAGATCGCGTTGGACGTCGTCTTCGGCTCCGACAAGAACTTCCGCAAGGAAAAGCTAACGTTCGAGGTGGTGGACTTCCAGAGTGCGTACCATGCAATTCTAGGCCACCCGGCGTATGCGCGTTTCATGGCCTGTTCATGTTACGTATACCTGAAGCTGAAGATGTCAGGCCCGAAAGGTGTGAGCACTATCACATGCAATCGACAGCGGGCCGAGGAGTGTCTACAGCAGGGATCGAGGATCGCCGATCAGCAGATGGTTGTCGTCGAGCTTGACGAGTACAAGAAGACAGTCGACCTCGCTGACTTGATGCGTTCGAAGAAGCCAGCTTTGGTGTCCGCATTCCAGTCGGCGGGAGAGACGAAGAAGGTCAGCATCCACCCGACAGACGACACCACAGCCCTGACGAACATCTCCACCACCCCCGATCCTAAATAGGAAGCCGAGCTCATCCAATTCCTCCGTGAGAACTAGGACATCTTCGCATGGAAGCCCGCTGACATGCCAGGTGTACCCAGGGAGTTGGCTGAGCACCGACTGCATGTGGATCCCGCCGCTCGACCTGTCCGAGAATGCCTGCATCGGTCCGCCGCGCACAAGAGGAAGGCAATCGGAGAAGAGGTGGCCAAGCTTTTGGTAGCCAACTTCATTCGCGAGGTACACCACTCCGAGTGGCTCGCCAATGTTGTCATGGTGCCCAAGAAGGACAAGTCGCTCCGAATGTGCATCGACTTCAAGCATCTCAATAAGGTCTGCCCGAAAGATCATTTTTCGCTCCCCCGCATCGATCAAATTGTCGATTCGACTGCGGGGTGCGAGCGTTTGTCATTTCTTGATGCCTACTCGGGCTATCATCAGATCCGTCTGTATGCCCCGATGAATTAAAAACAGCCTTCATCACCCCATTCGGGTGCTTTTGCTACATCACTATGCCATTTGGTTTGAAGAATGCAGGAGCAACCTTTATGCGCATGATCCAAAAATGCCTCCTCGACCAGATCGGTCAGAATGTGGAGGCGTATATGGATGATATCGTAGTCAAGTCACGCAAAGGTTCCGACCTGCTGACTGACTTGGCAGAAACATTCACCAACCTTCGTAGGTACGATATCAAGCTCAACCCAGCCAAGTGTTCATTCGGCGTTCCCAGCGGAAAGTTACTCGGTTTCTTCGTTTCCGAACGAGGGATCGATGTCAACCCCGAAAAGATCGGGACCATCGTCCGAATGGAGCGGCCGGTCAGAATACATGATGTTCAAAGGCTCACAGGTTGCCTAGCGGCTTTGAGCAGGTTTATCAGTCGACTCGCCGAGAAGGCACTTCCTCTGTACTGACTCATGAAGAAATCAGATACTTTCGAGTGGACATACGAAGCCCAAGTCGCATTCGACGACCTCAAAGTCCTACTTTCCACCTAGCCGGTTCTTACTGCTCTGCTCAGTAAAGAGCCCCTTCTTTTGTACATCGCGGCTACAAATCAAGTCGTCAGCACTGTTCTCACAGTCGAACGGGAAGAAGAAGGCAAATGATACAAGGTTCAGCGGCCAGTGTACTATGTCTCCAAAGTCCTGACTCCTTCCAAGCAGAGGTATCCCCACTATCAAAAGCTTATCTACGGGATTTACATGACCGGGAAGAAGGTGGCTCATTATTTCCAAGACCACTCGGTGTCTGTCGTTTATGATGCTCCGTTGTCGGAAATCCTCCACAATCGGAACGCATCGGGTCGAGTGGCGAAGTGGGCAATGGAGATGTTATACTGCGACATCAAGTTCGAGGCCAAGAAAGCTATAAAGTCTCAAGCTCTGGCTGACTTCATAGCAGAATGGGTAGAACAACAGCAACTGACCCACATCTACTCGGCTCATTGGACAATGTTCTTCAATGGGTCCAAGATGTTGAATGGCTCCGACGCTGGCGTTGTGATCATATCGCCAAAGGGTGACAAACTCAAGTATGTGTTGCAGATACACTTTGATTCCTCCAACAACGAGGCAGAGTATGAAGCTCTCCTTTATGGACTGCGCATGGCCATCGCACTCGGCGTCCGTCGCCTGATGGTCTATGGCGATTCGGATTTGGTGGTTAATCAAGTGATGAAGGAGTGGGACGTCAGGAACCCCACCATGACCACATCACTACTGAAATTCAGAAATTTGCCGTCTGCCAAGGCGGACGGCAAAGGGGGCAACCACGGACGGCAAAGGCTTTGCCGTCTGCCCCCTCATGGCAAAGTAGACGGTAAAAAAAAATCCGGTGAAGAGGATCTTTGCCGTCAGCTTTCACAAAGCGGACGGCAAAGAATCTTTGCCATGAGGGGGCAGACGGCAAAATAAATGGGACGGAATATATTGCAACGTCCCCGTTAAGTGTTAACGGCAGGCCTCCTCTCTTTGCCGTCTGCCTTGCCCCCTTTGCCATGTGTTGGCGGACGGCAAAGAGGGGAGAGAGAGGGGGCAGATTCCCCTTTTGCCGTCTGCCTTCCCCGCTTTGCCATGTGTTGGCGGACGGCAAAGAGGGGAGAGAGAGGGGGCAGATTCCCCCTTTGCCGTCTGCCTTCCCCCCTTTGCCATGTGTTGGCACATGGCAAAGAGGGGACAGAGAGGGGGAAAATTCCCCCTTTGCCATGTGCCTTCCCCCCTTTGCCATGTGTTGGCAGACGGCAAAGAGGGGAAAGAGAGGGGGCAGATTCCCCCTTTGCCATGTGCCTTCCCCCCTTTGCCATGTGTTGGCAGACGGCAAAGAGGGGAGAGAGAGGGGGCAGATTCCCCCTTTGCCATGTGCCTTCCCCCCTTTGCCATGTGTTGGCAGACGGCAAAGAGGGGAGAGAGAGGGGGCAGATTCCCCCTTTGCCATGTGCCTTCCCCCCTTTGCCATCTGTTGGCACATGGCAAAGAGGGGAGAGAGAGGGGGCAGATTCTCCCTTTGCCATGTGCCTTCCCCCCTTTGCCATGTGCCTTCCCCTCTTTGCCATGTGTTGGCAGACGGCAAAGAGGGGAACCAGCCCCTTATTTATTTATTTTTTGTTATATCCAGCATTTTTAACAATAATCAGGATATATATATATATATATTTGACATAAATAAATTTCTTTCCGTACTCATAACCATATTAAAATAACTCTCATCCATAGTGCATACATATTATGCAAGTTACATCCGTACCAAACCATATATTACACCAGTTTCATCCACGTGCATACAAAGTTTCATATATTCATATACTACAATAGTTTCAAGACAACCCATGGTACAAGAAATCATCTTCAAGCATTCCATCAACCAAGCTTCCCGTGAAGTGAAGGTAATCTGCAAAATGACAAATAAGAAAGTTAGAAAAATAATACTAGATGAAGTAGTGTATATATAGGTTATTTCGGAGAGAAATTAGCTAAGTATAGACCATTTAGGAGCTAACTAAGCTAATTATGTCATTTAGGTGGAACCCTAGCTAACTATAGGAGAAGAGAAAGAGAAGAAGTAAAAGAAGGAGGAGGAGGAGAAGGAGAAGAAGAAGAAAAAGGAGGAGGAGGAGGAGAAGGAGAAGGAAGAGGAGAAGAAGAAGAAGGAGAAGGAGAAGAAGAAGAAGAAGAAGAAGAAGAAGGAGAAGAAGGAGAAGAAGAAGGAGAAGGAGCTTCTTCTTCTCCTTCTTCTCCTTCTTCTTCTCCTTCTTATCCTTTTGTCCCCTTCTTCTCATTTTTCCTCTTCCTTCTCCTTTTTCCTCTTCCTTCCTTTCATTTTCCTCTTTTTCTCTTCTTGTCCCCTTCTTCGGGCTAAATTGGCTAAGAATGCCTTTTTGGAGCTAATTATGTCATATCGAGGATAATTAGCTAAGTACAGGTCATTTCTTCCTTAAATAGGCCATTTTGGAGCTAACTAAGCTAATTATGTCATTTCGTAGGATAATTAGCCAATTTAGCCTTTCTTGGAGGAGTCTAAGCTACGTATAAGAAGAGATAGAGAAGAAGAAGTAAAATAAGGAGGAGGAGGAGGTGGAGGAGAAGAAGAAGGAAGAGGAGAAGAAGAAGAAAAGAAGAAGGAGAAGGAGAAGAAGAAGGAGAAGGAGAAGGAGGAAGAAGGAGGAAGAAGTTCCTTCTCCCTCTCCTCCTTCTCCTTCTCCTTCTCCTCCTCCCTCTCCTCCTTCTTCTCCTCATTTTTCCTCTTCCTTCCTTTCATTTTTCCTCTTTTTCTCTTCTTGTCTCCTTCTTCGGGCTAAATTGGCTAAGAATGCCTTTTTGGAGCTAATTATGTCATTTCGAGGATAATTAGCTAAGTACAGGTCATTTCTTCCTTAAATAGGCCATTTTGGAGCTAACTAAGCTAATTATGTCATTTCGTAGGATAATTAGCCAATTTAGCCTTTCTTGGAGGAGTCTAAGCTACGTAGAAGAAGAGATAGAGAAGAAGAAGTAAAATAAGGAGGAGGAGGAGGTGGAGGAGAAGAAGAAGGAAGAGGAGAAGAAGAAGAAAAGAAGAAGGAGAAGCAGAAGGAGAAGGAGAAGGAGGAAGAAGGAGGAAGAAGTTCCTTCTCCTTCTCCTCCTTCTTCTCCTCCTCCCTCTCCTCCTTCGTCTTCTCCTCATTTTTCCTCTTCCTTCCTTTCATTTTTCCTCTTTTTCTCTTCTTGTCCCCTTCTTTGGGATAAATTGGCTAAGAATGCATTTTTGGAGCTAATTATGTCATTTCGAGGATAATTAGCTAAGTAGAGGTCATTTCTTATTAAATAGGCCATTTTGGAGCTAAGTAAGCTAATTATGTCATTTCGTAGGATAATTAGCCAATTTAGCCTTTCTTGGAGGAATCTAAGCTACGTAGAAGAAGAGATAGAGAAGAAGAAGTAAAATAAGGAGGAGGAGGAGGTGGAGGAGAAGAAGAAGGAAGAGGAGAATAAGAAGAAAAGAAGAAGGAGAAGGAGAAGAAGGAGAAGGAGAAGGAGGAAGAAGGAGGAAGAAGTTCCTTCTCCCTCTCCTCCTTCTCCTTCTTCTTCTCCTCCTCCCTCTCCTCCTTCTTCTCCTCATTTTTCCTCTTCCTTCCTTTCATTTTTCCTCTTTTTCTCTTCTTGCCCCCTTCTTCGGGCTAAATTGGCTAAGAATGCCTTTTTGGAGCTAATTATGTCATATCGAGGATAATTAGCTAAGTACAGGTCATTTCTTCCTTAAATAGGCCATTTTGGAGCTAACTAAGCTAATTATGTCATTTCGTAGGATAATTAGCCAATTTAGCCTTTCTTGGAGGAGTCTAAGCTACGTAGAAGAAGAGATAGAGAAGAAGAAGTAAAATAAGGAGGAGGAGGAGGTGGAGGAGAAGAAGAAGGAAGAGGAGAAGAAGAAGAAAAAAAGAAGGAGAAGGAGAAGAAGAAGGAGAAGGAGAAGGAGGAAGAAGGAGGAAGAAGTTCCTTCTCCTCCTTCTCCTTCTTCTTCTCCTCCTCCCTCTCCTCCTTCGTCTTCTCCTCATTTTTCCTCTTCCTTCCTTTCATTTTTCCTATTTTTCTCTTCTTGTCCCCTTCTTCGGGCTAAATTGGCTAAGAATGCCTTTTTGGAGCTAATTATGTCATTTCGAGGATAATTAGCTAAGTAGAGGTCATTTCTTATTAAATAGGCCATTTTGGAGCTAAGTAAGCTAATTATGTCATTTCGTAGGATAATTAGCCAATTTAGCCTTTCTTGGAGGAATCTAAGCTACGTAGAAGAAGAGATAGAGAAGAAGAAGTAAAATAAGGAGGAGGAGGAGGTGGAGGAGAAGAAGAAGGAAGAGGAGAAGAAGAAGAAAAGAAGAAGGAGAAGAAGAAGGAGAAGGAGAAGGAGGAAGAAGGAGGAAGAAGTTCCTTCTCCTTCTCCTCCTTCTTCTTCTCCTCCTCCCTCTCCTCCTTCGTCTTCTCCTCATTTTTCCTCTTCCTTCCTTTCATTTTTCCTCTTTTTCTCTTCTTGTCCCCTTCTTTGGGATAAATTGGCTAAGAATGCATTTTTGGAGCTCATTATGTCATTTCGAGGATAATTAGCTAAGTAGAGGTCATTTCTTATTAAATAGGCCATTTCGGAGCTAAGTAAGCTAATTATGTCATTTCGTAGGATAATTAGCCAATTTAGCCTTTCTTGGAGGAATCTAAGCTACGTAGAAGAAGAGATAGAGAAGAAGAAGTAAAATAAGGAGGAGGAGGAGGTGGAGGAGAAGAAGAAGGAAGAGGAGAAGAAGAAGAAAAGAAGAAGGAGAAGGAGAAGAAGAAGGAGAAGGAGAAGGAGGAAGAAGGAGGAAGAAGTTCCTTCTCCTTCTCCTCCTTCTTCTTCTCCTCCTCCCTCTCCTCCTTCGTCTTCTCCTCATTTTTCCTCTTCCTTCCTTCCATTTTTCCTATTTTTCTCTTCTTGTCCCCTTCTTTGGGCTAAATTGGCTAAGAATGCCTTTTTGGAGCTAATTATGTCATTTCGAGGATAATTAGCTAAGTAGAGGTCATTTCTTATTAAATAGGCCATTTTGGAGCTAAGTAAGCTAATTATGTCATTTCGTAGGATAATTAGCCAATTTAGCCTTTCTTGGAGGAATCTAAGCTACGTAGAAGAAGAGATAGAGAAGAAGAAGTAAAATAAGGAGGAGGAGGAGGTGGAGGAGAAGAAGAAGGAAGAGGAGAAGAAGAAGAAAAGAAGAAGGAGAAGGAGAAGAAGAAGGAGAAGGAGAAGGAGGAAGAAGGAGGAAGAAGTTCCTTCTCCCTCTCCTCCTTCTCCTTCTTCTTCTCCTCCTCCCTCTCCTCCTTCTTCTCCTCATTTTTCCTCTTCCTTCCTTTCATTTTTCCTCTTTTTCTCTTCTTGTCCCCTTCTTTGGGCTAAATTGGCTAAGAATGCCTTTTTGGAGCTAATTATGTCATTTCGAGGATAATTAGCTAAGTACAGGTCATTTCTTCCTTAAATAGGCCATTTTGGAGCTAACTAAGCTAATTATGTCATTTCGTAGGATAATTAGCCAATTTAGCCTTTCTTGGAGGAGTCTAAGCTACGTAGAAGAAGAGATAGAGAAGAAGAAGTAAAATAAGGAGGAGGAGGAGGTGGAGGAGAAGAAGAAGGAAGAGGAGAAGAAGAAGAAAATAAGAAGGAGAAGGAGAAGAAGAAGGAGAAGGAGAAGGAGGAAGAAGGAGGAAGAAGTTCCTTCTCCTCCTCCTCCTTCTTCTTCTCCTCCTCCCTCTCCTCCTTCGTCTTCTCCTCATTTTTCCTCTTCCTTCCTTTCATTTTTCCTCTTTTTCTGTTCTTGTCCCCTTCTTCGGGCTAAATTGGCTAAGAATGCCTTTTTGGAGCTAATTATGTCATTTCGAGGATAATTAGCTAAGTAGAGGTCATTTCTTATTAAATAGGCCATTTTGGAGCTAAGTAAGCTAATTATGTCATTTCGTAGGATAATTAGCCAATTTAGCCTTTCTTGGAGGAATCTAAGCTACGTAGAAGAAGAGATAGAGAAGAAGAAGTAAAATAAGGAGGAGGAGGAGGTGGAGGAGAAGAAGAAGGAAGAGGAGAAGAAGAAGAAAAGAAGAAGGAGAAGGAGAAGAAGAAGGAGAAGGAGAAGGAGGAAGAAGGAGGAAGAAGTTCCTTCTCCCTCTCCTCCTTCTCCTTCTTCTTCTCCTCCTCCCTCTCCTCCTTCTCCTCATTTTTCCTCTTCCTTCCTTTCATTTTCCTCTTTTTCTCTTCTTGTCCCCTTCTTCGGGCTAAATTGGCTAAGAATGCCTTTTTGGAGCTAATTATGTCATTTCGAGGATAATTAGCTAAGTACAGGTCATTTCTTCCTTAAATAGGCCATTTTGGAGCTAACTAAGCTAATTATGTCATTTCGTAGGATAATTAGCCAATTTAGCCTTTCTTGGAGGAGTCTAAGCTACGTAGAAGAAGAGATAGAGAAGAAGAAGTAAAATAAGGAGGAGGAGGAGGAGGAGGTGGAGGAGAAGAAGAAGGAAGAGGAGAAGAAGAAGAAAAGAAGAAGGAGAAGGAGAAGAAGAAGGAGAAGGAGAAGGAGGAAGAAGGCCATTTTGGAGCTAAGTATAGGTCATTTTTTATTAAATAGGCCATTTTGGAGCTAACTAAGCTAATTATGTCATTAGATGGAAGTCTAGCTATTTTGGAGCTAACTAAGCTAATTATGTCATTAGATGGAAGTCTAGCTATTTTTTATTAAAACACTAGAAATAACATACCTAAGTTAGGGTGAAGCACGGTGGCTCTGGCTTGTTTCACCTGGAGAAGGCTGCCCTGGAGAAGGCTCGACTGTAGAAGGGTCGTGCGATGCGTTTCGGGACATATTCTGCACCAAACGTCGTTTGCAATGTGTAGTTAGCATGAGGACACTCTTAAGATCACTCCACTGAAATGAAACTCACCGTCCCCGCCACGTTAATGACTGGCATCGGCGGAGGGACTTGGCCGTTCTTCTCGCACATAGACTGTACATTTGGTTTCGACAGGTCAAACTTTTTATTTATTAATGAAACGGACATTCAAATGCAAGATTTTAAATAACATGAAGAAGAAACTTACCACGAAGAGCTCGTATATGGCCCTGGTAGACGCTTCATTCCGTGCCCTCTCCGCCTCCACCAATGCAATCGTCCTCTCCTCCAGCTCCCTAATTTCCTTATCCTTCTCCGCCATAGCCGCCTGCATTGCCGCTCTCTCTTTCTGAATAGCAGCCTGCAACACAACTCATTGTTAGCAATGTAATCATATTGGTTCCAACGCACAACTTAATGCGGAAAGATAGTTGAGTCCATTAAACTAACCTCGATGGCGAGCTCGACTGGCCGTGGACGACGTGTTATCTCCGGACAAGAGCTCGTTTGGCGTGCCTTTATCTGCCGGAGAGTGCTAGGACAACATATAAGGCCGTCTCCAATGGCGATCGAGCCATGGGGCCTCCCGTTGCCAGCTATCATCACCAGCTCTGGATCAATAGGCCCCTCGCTCGGGTTAAAGTCCTCCCCTTTCCTCGCCTTCCCGTGATCTCTGTACTTCACGAGCTTGTCGTGGGAGGAGATGTTGGTGAAGTTTTCTGGATGCTCGAGGTCAGACTCAGAGAATGCCTTGACCTTCTTGTACGAGGCAGTATGGGCCATCGCATACAGGTCGTACATCTGTGGCGCCTCCGTCTTATTGTGACGCGCCTAAAAGAGAGAGAGCAGAAAATTGTATTGGTAAAGGGCTCAAGATAGCATTAAGAATTAATTGCATGAGGCATGAAGCAAACCACATACCCAGTTCTCGCCAAATTGGATTAAGTTGACGCTCCCTTGATGGTGTGGCACGCCAACCATTTTGCCACGCCTCTCCTTGGCGTTGTTGTGGCTGGTCTCCCACGTTTCGGAGCACCACTGATCCACCAAGGCCTCCCAACAATCCATCTTATCCACACACCATCTCGGGGGCACCTAAGTTAATAAAGACAAATTTGAGTGCGTAAGAACCAAATCAAGGAAACTAACTACAAAGCCTTAATAATATGTAATTACCTTCATGTAATTCTCCTTCTCCATCTTAGCATCACGGCACTTCGCCTTATCAATCCTTATACGCCGCGTGGCATAGTAGTCTCGAACAGCCTGCACCCGAGCCTCGTGCCGAAAGTTTTGAAGTAGGCGGCGACATTCGGTTTCGATAACCTTTGCCGCGTCGTCCTCGTATCCCTCCTCACACCTGTAGAAGGTCTGCAAACGAGACAACATCGATTAGTACAATAAATAGCTATGGTTAATTTATAATTGTGTGAAAGAGAAATTACCCAGAACTTTCGGATCACCATGTCCGCCCTCGTGTCACACAAAACACCGTCGATCTCCACCTCCGGCGGGGCCGGGGCACCCAAGTAGTGCTCCCAGGTCATCCCTACCTCTCGCTCCCGACCGGGCAACGTAACAAACCCTGGGAAGTTTTGACGGCAAAGAACACCAAGGACGCTGTTGGGCTTGCGGACACCCTTGGCAACAATCCAACCCCTACAGTATGACAAATTGAAGCCAAAACATTAGATATTTGAGAAAACGCGAAGGCAAAAGGTTAAATAAGAGTAAATTAACTTACTTGTCCCCATTTGGCCTAATCGACCACCTCTGGTCGGGGGTCGCTGGCACGAGCGGGAGCCCCGAACTACCACGCTGGTAGACGGTATCCCCCTCACCCAGCTCCTCGTCGCTACCAGCATGGCCAGTTGGCTCAGGCCAGGTATCCCACTGGGTCTCTTGGGACGTACCCTCATCCCTGCTGTGCTCTGCAGTCGTCTGGAAGGAAGCCTCTGGGACACGAGTCTCATGGGTCGAAGGCTCGTCGACCTGAGGCTCGTCGACCCGAGGCTCGTGAACCGGAGACCGTGTAGCCTCCACCTCAGACGAATCCACCCTAGAAGTCCTCCTGTGCTCAGGTGAATCAGCTTGGGGTGGTGGCGGAGACCGTGTAGCCCTACCTCTCCCGCGGCCACGTGTACCTTTAGTACAACATAAATACCAACATGAGTAATAAAATGTATATAAATACCAATATGCATACAACATGAGTACAACATAAATACCAACATGAATACAACGTGTACCTTTAGTGCCTCTCGGCTTCGCGGGTGGTCGACCTCCTCTCACGGGGGGCGCTCCGTGCATAGTAGAGAGCAATACTCTCCGAAGAGGCGAGGCAGGAATGGAAGTACCCATCCCATCACCCGCCGACGAAGAAGCAGCCGCGGCGTGCTTTCGACCCTTTCCCACCATCTTTCAACACCCGTCATGACAAAGAGTAAATGAAATTAGTACAACATAAATACCAACATGACTAATAAAAATTGAATACCTAACATGAACTCAAAATTTATATATAGTATAATAGTTGAATACCTGACATGAACTAATAACAATCGTCCTCGTCTATATATGCTTCGGGGTCAATAAATGCATCATGATCATCACTATCATCAATAAATGCATCATCATCATCACTATCTAGAAGAACATGTGGAAGGCCACCATTATGTAATCGGTCAAGAAGTGACAGGTCATCCGCAGCAGTAACCTCTTCTTCTTCCAGCTCTTCCTGTTCGGGCTCAGGGGTTAAGACGGATTCACTGTCGCTGTCTACTTCAATGTTCTGGGGTGAAGTAGAGCGGTTCTTGAAACGTTTCTTGGACATACGTGTTTCTTGGAAGAATTCTCCTTCATATGTGTCTGGGTTAATGTGAGGTTCGTAATCCTCTTCATTGAGGGTAGGTGGTCTAAAATGTGGTGGCACTTCATAAACGACATCCCAACCTTTGAGATTTGGATCAGTTTGGCAGGCCCACGGTAGATAGAAAACTTGTGTCGCCTGTTGAGCCGTAATATAGACATCGGGAACATCTAAGTGGGTGTTTTGGTTGATTTCGACTAGTCCTATATGTTCATGAGTCCTTCTAGTCTCCCTCGGCTCAAACCAATAACATTTGAAGACTACGACAGTCGGTGGGTTTTCACCATAGAATAGAAGTTCATAAATTGCTTCAACCCTTCCATAATACTCGGTGTCTCCTTCGCCGATAGCAGAGACAGAACAATTTGTAGTCTTTAGGTCGGGCATAGATAGCTCTTTGCCAAAGGTACGAAAGTGATACCCGTTGATGTTGTATTTGTCAAATGAACGGACCTTATAGTCAAAACCATTAGCGACTTGTCTCAACTCGGCGTCCATAGACTCTGCATCAGCCTACAAGTTTAATACGAAAGAATGGATGCATTAGCCGCAAATTAGACCAATAAATCAAATGGGCCCTTAATGGTAATTAATTACCCTTTGTTTGAACCAAGAGATGAAACCAGGATAGTCGCCTCCATGCTTTGCGAGAAGCTCATACTCTTCGACGGAATCCTTTTCGATGACCGCTCCATCCGAGAATTCGGCGACGTATCGACTATATCAAATATCCGGGAATAAGAGTAGTTCAAAGCAATTAGAAGTTGCGGAACAATAAATTACCGAGAACTTACTCGATATACGGCCGCACTTCTGTTAGGTTGGTGAAGATATACAATGAAATGGTCCGCCATTCTTCGACATCCAACGATTTCCCTTTCGAAGCACCGGATGGTGCGATCTTACCTTTGAATAGGCTGAGGTTGGATCGAACTTTTTCTCGATCGCCATTATTGTACCGAGGCTTCGGGTTATGCAAATGATGATTTTTGGCTTCGTAGTGTGCTGTCACGAAGTTTGCCGCCTCCTCAGTAATGAATGCCTCGTCCATCGATGCTTCAATTCTATGTTTATTTTTACACTTAGCTCGAAGCGTCTTCTGCATCCTCTCAGTTGAGTAGCACCATCGATTTTGAACGGGCCCCCCCATTCTTGCCTCGGTCGGGAGATGCAAAATCAAATGTTGCATTGGATTAAAGAAGCCCGGTGGAAAGATCTTTTCTAATTTGCAGATCAACTCCGGCACCAACTCTTCCATTTCATCTAGCACGCTAGGCGATAGTTCTTTCGCACAAAGAGAACGGAAGAAATAGCTCAGCTCTGCCAGTACTAGCCATTCATCCTCAGGGATAAAGCCACGCAACATCACCGGCATTACCCGCTCAATCCATATGTGCCAATCATGACTCTTGAGCCCAAATATTTTCAATTTCTCAAGACTCGCTCCCCTCTTTAGATTCGCAGCATACCCATCGGGGAACATCAACCGCATTTTCACCCACAATAGCATTTCCCTCATAGCTGGCCTTTCAAGATTGAACCATGCTTTTGGCTTCGCTATGCTTTGCTTTCCTTTCCGTTGTCGCAAGTTTTGTAACGGTCTATCACATAGAGCCTCCAGGTCGATTCGAGCCTTAGGATTATCTTTTGACTTCCCCTCTATGCCGAACAATGTACCAAAAATGGCCTCCGCAATATTCTTTTCAGTGTGCATCACGTCAATGTTGTGTGGGCAAAGGAGGTCTTTGAAGTAAGGGAGATCCCATAAGCATGACTTGTGAGTCCAGGCGTGTTCCGTATTATACCCTTTGAAGTATCCTGGACGCAAAGGATCAGGCTCAAGAGCGTTTAACTGATCAAGGGTCTGTTGGCCTGTCAACGCAGCTGGTGCAGTGTTTTTGACAACTCTACCTTTGATGAAATTCTTCTTGTCTTTTCTGAACTTATGGTCAGGATCCAGGAATTGTCTATGCATGTCGAAGCAAGAATACTTGCGACCAGCCTGCAGCCAACGGAACTGAAGAGCTGCCTTGCATGTGGTGCACGGGAACCTTCCATGCACACACCAGCCAGCGAATAGCGCAAACGCCGGATAATCATGCGTCGAGTACATGTACAACACATGCATTTTGAAATTTGTTTTGGTAGCCGCGTCGTAGGTCTTGATCCCATTATCCCAGGCTTCTTGCAACTCATCCTTAAGCGGCTGCATGTACACATTCATATTCTTCCCCGGATAGTTGGGCCCTGGAATTATCAACGTCAGGAAGATGTTCTTTCTTTTCATAATCTCTCCGGGTGGCAAATTTAGTGGAATGACAAATATAGGCCAACAACTGTATTGTGCTGCCGTCATACCATACACATTGAACCCATCCGTGCTGATAGCAACTCTAGGTTGCCTTGGATCTTCCGATTTATCCTTATGTAATGCATCGAAGTGCCTCCACGCAAAACCATCTGAAGTGTGTACCAGCATCTTGTTCCCATCCGCATCTAGTTCGGTTCTTTTGCCCAATTTGTGCCATGTCATCTGTCTGGCCGTCTCTTCGACCATGAAAAGACGTTGAAGTCTTGGTACGATTGGCAGATATCGAAGAACACTAATGGGGATTTTGGTCTGATTCTTCTCACCCATGCCATTGTCTACCACAATATACCTTGAAGAATTGCAAATGGGGCAATAGTTCAAGGCCGCATACTCAAGCCTAAATAAGGCACATCCATTCTCACACGCATGTATCTTCTCATAGGGCATCTTAAGTACACGGAGGATTTTCTCTGACTGGTACAGGTTTGCAGGCAGTACATGGCCTTTGGGTAGAAAGCGTCCAAATATCGTCATCATCGCGTCGTAGCATTCTCTGCCTAGGTTGAATTGAGCCTTCAGAGCCATTACTTGCGCGATGGCATCCAGCTAACAAAGCTCAGTCTGCTCGTGGAGAGGACGTTTTGAAGACTCCAGCATTTCATAGAAGGCCTTTGCAGATTCCTCCATCTCATCGTCCGAATCACGAGCATCATCAAAGTCTTGCACCATGTCTTCAATCCCGGTACCATGCTCGTCGGTGCGACGACGAATCACCTCAGCTCTAGGATGTTGGTCAGACTCACCATGAAAAGTCCACACCGTATAATTAGGCGTAAAACCCCACTTCTGCAGGTGTTTACCCATTTCAAACTCTGTCTGCTTTTTCCAGTTGTCGCAGTTGGGATAGGGGCACCATGTTTTATGCTGGCCATTTGCAAATGCGGCTCTCACAAACCCCCTGGTTTTTGTTAACCATTCATGGGTCATGTCTTTCTGACTAGGGTGACCAGTGTACATCCAAGCACGATCACTCATGTTGCCTAGCTACCTATGGGGGCACAAGAAATAAATATATAATTCATCATCTATATTCATACGCTAATCAAGTTTGTCAGTTTTATTACGTCCATGCAACCTACACGCTAATAGGTAAAGATAGGTCCTAATCCCACCCGAGTATGTGTAGACTGGGTTCGTTTTCCCATGCTCTGCTCCAGATGCGACGCAGAATTTCGACAGCACCTCCCCGTTGTTCTCCTGATACACGTCTCGGCAATAAGCAGAGAGGATGTGTACCCGGAGAACAACAGGGGAGGCACTGACGAAATTCCGCATCGGATCCGGAGCACAGCATACGGGAAAACAAACCCAATCTACACATACTCGGGCTGTCCATGGATAATGTTGGACAATTCGAAAGGATGGCGGTTATAAATATGCAAAGAAATGCATATTTATAGATGTCGCCCTTTTGAATGGGAGACGCATACTGGTCACGCATACTCATGATTGAAGAAACCTATAGCTAGCAAGTTTCATCGGCACGAAGACCGGGACAGAGCAAATTAAGGGGGTAGGAGGAGAAGTCATTTGTGCTCACCAACAAACGCAAGGGCGAAGCTCGTCCAACGCACGTGGAGGTCGTCGAACAACTGCACATTGAAATTCACCCGATCAAAACAAATACGATGTTTTTATAATTAACATAACTATCTGACCTAACTCATAACTATGTGGGTCAGTGTCATCGGGGGTCGAGGGTCGAGGGTGAGTGTTGTCGGGGGTCGGGGGTCGGGGTTACCTATTATGGATCTGCATGGGGCTTTCATATATACCTTCATGAATCGCTTTACGCCTTGATTTCCAGATAGCCCAAAGAGTTACTATCATGCGCGCAAACTCCTCTTGTGACAACTTCTCATGCATTGTAAAGACCCAAGCTTTAGCATTGAAATTCAGATTTTCACACATGAGCTCCACCGTGTCCTCAAACGACAAAGACCAAAAGCACCTGGCAGTAGTGCAGTTGATTAATGCAGGTTTCCAGCTGTCCTCTGCCAAACAGAAAGAACAAGCTGGGGTGGATGACATATGACGATGGCGTAGCATATCTGAAGTTGGAACTGTCTCCTTGCACAATCTCCAGACAATTTTTTTAGCTTCGACGACGCATTGATACTCCACCGGGGTACCCATGCTTTATTCTCAATCTCAGCCGCTGATGAGCTCCCAATACTCGCCAAATAGTTTTCCCTATGAGGTTTAACCTTGTAACCTGGGGCGCCGCCTCCTCCTCCGACGTGTGTGTCTCTTCCTTGGGTTCCTCCCCCATCTCCTCCCCTCCTTAAAATCCACCTCCAATTCCATAGGTAGCCCCGCAACCCTTCGGATTCGGACCAGCTCTAGGAGGAAGAGAAAGTGTTGGACCGTGTAATGCCAGCGGCATGGTGGCATGGCTGACGGGCTCGGAGAGGGAAGTGCTCGGGTGGTGACGGAGAGAGGGAGGAGGCAGATGTGCTAGGCTGGGGGGCGTCGGACGACTTAAATAGCCGGCCCCGACTCCGAGAGGGAGGAGGCAGTTTTATAGCACAAATCTGATGCCTTTTCATTTGTTTGTAGGCTGCTGGTTGGTGGAGAAGTGGAGGCCCTGCACACTGGATGCAAATGCCACAGTCCCAGGTTCCTCTCTGCTCACTATGGCATCAGCATTTTCAGTATTTACAGCTAGACTGCTAGACTACATATCGACAAGTCTATGACTAGTCACGACTAGTCATGACTTGTCTACTTGTCGGTACCCCGGCGACAAGTTGCGATAGGTCGACTCGTAAACCTTGCCATCGCTACACATCCATCCTTAACTGATCATATTTATGAAGATCAAGAGGTACAACATCTCGGATTGATTTTCCTACTATGAAGCACTCGACTTACGAAAACTGCACGGTGCCATGAAGACGCTATCACCGACAGAAAAAGCCAAGCAAAGAAAACACATGGTCCTACATACTACTCCCTCTGTCCCAAAATAAGTGTCTTAAGCTTAGTATAACTTTGTACTAGGGCTAGTAGAAAGTTGAGACAGTTCTTTTGGGACGGAGGGAGTATAAAATTAAGCAAACACGAACTAATACACGGAATTAGTTGAGGATAATGGATACGAGTGGACGAATCATCCTAACTGATCAGAAACAAACATTGTGTAGTCACTTGGCGCTAAAACAATAGATGTTAAACACTAACTGGCTTCGTAAAGAAGAGCGATAGTAATAACCAGCAGGTATTAACGAACAACTAGCCTCAAGGTGTTCTAAAAACTTACCATTGTACTGTAAGGGACAATTATATCACCCGCAGATATAGAGGTTTACAAACTAGGCGATTTAGTCTCGACTAATAATGAAGGATACTTCCCAGTTCCCACCGCCATATATCTAACTATTATGATGTCGATCACTGAATCTCTCCACAGCAACACTCTTGTGTGCAGGTTTGCATGTTGATGACAGTCATATTCATGACAGCACTGACAGCTATTCCCCATCGCAATAACACAATACCACACACATTTGTACCCGATTCGATTGTAACTGTCAAACTCCAGGATTTTACAGGGTTATTTTTAGTGCATATATAAAATTAATCTGAGACTGACACATCCAGCCAATGTAAATGTGGGGTGAGGCGCTGCGCCGGTTTACCTTGGGAGAGGGAGCACCAGCAGGTGGAGTCGACGGCGATGCAGGACTTGAGGCGCGCCGACGCCACCGCGGTGTGCAGTGGCAGCAGCGTATCCAGCCCCGCCACCGCCGACCTGCAGGAGCCCTCCATGTCACACACACAGCCACGCCCATCGATCCATCCATCTACTGGAGCACCAAGCAACATACCTGTGGAGGATGCGGGCGGCCAGGTGGTGGCGGCGTCGGGTGGGAGAGGTGCCGGGTGGGGGAGGTGCCGGGTGGGGGAGCCGCCGGTGGGTGGGGGAGGTGCCGGGTGGGGGAGCCGCCGGTGGGTGGGGGAGGTGCCGGGTGGGGGAGGCCTGGGGGAGGGGGCCGTCGCGGGGGAGGCGCCGACGGGTGGGGGAGGCGCCGGTGGACGGGGGAGGCGCCGGCGGGGGAGGCGCCGGTGGGTGGGGGAGGCGCCGGCGGGTGGGGAGGCAAAACTTCGATGGGGGAGGCCTGCGGGAGGGCGTGGGCGGGAGGGAGGGCGACGGGAGGTTGGGGTTGGATCGAGCCGTTAGTGGGGGAGGCATCGCGCGGGCGGGGGCAGCCGTTTGGGACGCCGTCCCCTTTGCCGTCCGCTGTATTCCCAGGCAGACGACAAAGGGGTTTCCGGCGGACGGCAAAGAGCGGCACATGGCAAAGGCAATGCCTACACCTGCGATTTTTCTTTGCCGTCTGCATTGGTCGTCCCCTTTGCCGTCCGCTGTACTCCAGGGCAGACGGCAAAGGGGTTTTTGGCGGACGGCAAAGAGCGGCCCATGGCAAACGCAATGCCTACACCTGCGATTTTTCTTTGCCGTCTGCATGGGTCATCTTTGCCGTCAGCCGTGTCTTTGCCATCAGCTTGGTCCATCTTTGCCGTCCGCTAGCGGACGGCAAAGAAGCGACTCATGGCAAAGTACTTCTTTGCCGTCTGTCAGCTCTTTGCCATCTATTTTTTTGTAGCTGACGACAAAGAGCTTCTTTGCCATCAGTCAGCGGACGGCAAAGAGGCGGCATACGGCAAATTCTTTGATTTCAGTAGTGCATACTGCAATGCAGTGAGGAAGCTCGAGAAAAAGTTTGAAGGTCTAGAACTCCACCATGTTCCGCAACTGAAAAACCAAGCAGCTGATGAGTTGGCAAAACTCGGGTCCACTCGGAGACTAGTCCCGAGTGACGTATGCCTCGAGCACCTCCACCTTCCCTCAGTTAAAGGAGATCCTTTCACAGAGGAACCAGTACAACCAAAGAGCTCGACAAATCCAACTGAAGTCGAAGTACCTGCTGTGGTTGATTTGATCATGGAGATTCTTGCTGTCATCCCCGATTGGACTGTGCCGATCATTGCATACATCCTGAGGCAAGAATTACCAGAAGACGAAGTCCAAGCCAGACAGATCGTCCGCAGGTCAAAGTCGTTCACTGTCATTGATGGACAGTTGTACAAAGAAAGCGTTTCAGGCGTTCTTCAACGATGCATCTCCCCTGAGGAGGGACAGTTAATCCTGGAAGAAATTCACTCGAGAACCTGCAGCCATCACGCCTCCTCAAGGGCAATCGTCGCCAAAGCATTTAGAGTTGGTTTCTTCTGGCTACAGGCGAATGAAATGGTGAAAGACATGGTCGACCGATGTGAAGGCTGTCAGTTCTACTCTAACAAGTCCCACAAACCAACATCTGCGTTGCAGACAATCCCTCTTGTTTGGCCGTTTGTAGTATGGGGTTTAGATACAGTCGGTCCATTCAGGACAGGCCAAGGGGGATTCCCACATCTGTTGGTGGCAGTCGACAAGTTCACAAAGTGGATTGAAGCCAAGCCCATCAAGAAGCTCGACGCCCTTACGGCCATCAAGTTTGTCAGGGACATCATCTCCATATTTAGGGTACCTCACAGCATAATCACTAACAATGGAACAAACTTTGACTCGAACAGATTTCAAAGGTTTGTGTACAGGCCAAGGTATCCGAGTGGATTTTGCATCTGTGGCGCATCCCCATACAAACGGGCAAGCAGAGCGGGCGAATGGACTTATTCTGCAAGGTTTGAAGCCTCGACTCCTGCGGGAAGTGGGACATGCTGCCGGCGCATGGGTCACCGAGCTACCTTCGGTGCTTTGGGGTCTCCGCACAACCCCAAATAGATCTACAGGGCGATCCCCGTTCTTCCTCGTTTACGGAGCAGAGGCAGTCCTTCCGAGTGATTTGCTTCACAACGCTCCACGAGTTGAACTCTTCTCCGAAGCCGAAGCAGAGCAAGCAAGGCAAGACGGAGTGGATCTTCTAGAGGAGGAGCTCGAGATGGCACTGACACGCTCAACCATTTACCAACAAGATCTACGGCGCTTTCACGCGCGACACGTCAGGAGTCGTACATTCCAAGCAGGCGACCTGGTGCTCCGAGTGGATCAGCAGAGACCTCACAAGTTGGCTCCCGCCTGGGAAGGACCCTTCATCATCTCCAAGGTGCTGAACAACGGAGCATATCGACTATACAACATCGACAGGGAAACGGACGAGCCGCGAGCATGGAACGGAGATCTCTTGAAGCGCTTCTACACGTGACCATCGACTGAAGCAATGTAAAGAACAAGTTTCAGAGAAGTAATACAAAGCAGATTGAGTTTTTTCAAATTCGAAATTCTTCCGTGGTCGCAGACTCCGGTCTCAAAAGAAAAAAAAAACTTAGCTGCGAACCAGAGTCGCCTAAGTACTAACTTTCTCCGAGTGTGCACTAAACGTCGCACTTGGAGACTTAGCTGCGATCCAGAATTGCCTAAGTATTAACTTTCTCCGAGTGTGCACTAAACGTCGCACTCGGGGACTTAGCTGCGATCCAGAATCGCGTAAGTATTAAATTTCTCCGAGTGTGCACTAAACGTCGCACTCGGGGACTTAGCTGCGATCAAGAATCGCCTAAGTACAAATTTTCTCCGAGTGTGCACTAAACGTCGCGCTCGGGGACTTAGCTGCGATCAAGAATCGCCTAAGTACAAACTTTCTCCGAGTGTGCACTAAATGTCACACTCGGGGACTTAGCTGCGATCAAGAATCACCTAAGTACAAATTTTCTCCGAGTGTGCACTAACGTCGCACTCGGGGACTTAGCTGCGATCACGAATCACCTACGTACAAACTTTCTCCGAGTGTGCTCTTAACGTCACACTCGGGGACTTAGACGCGATCCAGAATCGCCTAAGTACTAACTTTCTCCGAATGTGCACTAAACGTCGCACTTGGAGACTTGTCTGCGATCAAGAATCGCCTTAATAGAAAGCTTCCTTCGAGTGTATCTCACAGATCCACTCGGAGGCTTAGCTGACCCTCATTGAGGATCATGTAGATGTCAAGACAACTGACAATTACATGAGTAGCAGAACCTCATTGAGGCTCATGTAGATGTGAAGACAACTGACAATTACATGAGTAACAACACCTTACAGTCGCACTCGAAGACTTAGCCGCGATCATGAATCGCCTAAGTACAAAATTGCCTTCGAGTGTATCCTACAGATCCACTCGGAGACTCAGCAGACCCTCGGTGAGGCTCATGCAGATGTCAAGACAACTGACAATTACATGCTCCGCATGTTTGCCATTGGCATCACCAAGAAACGCCAAACAAAAACCACGAGCGAAAATCGTGTCAACAACTCTTTGGCAAAGGAAGAGCAAAAGATTCGATTCAAATTCAAAGTTCAAAAGATAGTTGGTTCGGTGTAGATCAAGCTTATCCACACCAAACCAAGAATGTGACGTCCAATAGCAGTGGCCAAAGTTTCATACAACTAAGACTTGGCATACCGAGGTAAAAGTTTTCTTAAACGTCGTCAGGACTGGCACTTGGACTCGCAGGCTCCACGAAAGTGTCGAGGTCGATCCCGTCTGCGATGCGAGTGGCGCTCTCAAGGAAGGTCTCCATGAAATCTTCGAATCGAAGCTTTTTGGTGTTGGCGACTTGCAACGCCTTCAGCTTCTCTTCGCGAGCCTCCTTGCAGTGCACTCGGACCAGCGACATCGCCACGTCCACACCACAGCGAGCCGCAGACTTCTTCCACGCCTGCACTCGGTTCGGGACCTCCTCCAGCCGAGTCATCAAACCTTCCATCTCTTGCCGAGACTCGTCTTCAGGCCAAAGCTCCTTGTCGATTCGGCCGACGACCTCTCTCAGTCGACCGATGAAAGGTCCCACTTTGCCCAGGCAAATGTGCGCTCGGAGCAGGTCTCCATGCTGCCCTCCTGGCTACCTTCCTCCTCCTCGGTCGGATTCCCGTTCGAGACAGGAGAAAACCAGTTAGACCACGCCTGCAGGAGATACAGTCGACAACATCAGACGTCAGACAGTGATTCAAGAAAGCGATAAATCTAAGACAATTGTGTGCACTCGACAAGTTATACTCACCTCATTCGGAGGAGGGTTGTCCGCGCGGAAGGGCTTCACTCGCCGGGATCCTCTAGGGTTATCGCAGGCGTCTGTGATGTTGAGGACCCATGACGCCACCATCTCCACAGTCACGCACTCCACGTTAGTCCGAGTGGAGTCCTCAGACCCGTGTAGTGCCACATGGCGTGGTGTCGAGCTTGCAGAGGCTGGATACGCCGACCCAGAAAAACCTCCAGCAAATCTATGCCGGTGACTCCCCTTCGGACGACCTGTACAAGCGCATCGACCAGAGGCTGGATCTGGATCTTCTCCGCCTTCGTGAGCGCGAGCTGCCTAGGCGGAGCCAGTCGGTCTAAGCTAAAAGGAGGCAGTCCAGTTGCGGCATTCGGGCAAGCAACGTCCTGGCAGTAGAACCATGTCGACTGCCAATTCCTAACAGATTCAGACAACTGAAGAGCGGGATAGCTACTTTTACTTTTCTTTTGGAAGCCTAAGCCTCCGCAGAGCTGAAGGAGGTGATTTTTGTCATCCGACTGGTTGAGTCTTTTGATGGTTTGAGATCTAGCAGAGAAGATGTGCTTGAAAAGCCCCCAATGGGGAGGACAGCCGATAAAATACTCGCACAGCACGACGAAGGCAGAGAGATGGGCTATTACGTTGGGAGGAAAATGGTGGAGCTGCGCCCCGAAGTGGTTCATTATACCTCTGAAGAAGGGATGAGGAGGCAGAGAGAAGCCTCGGTGCACGTGGCTGAGCAGCAAGACGCGCTCCCCCTCCCGGGGCACCGGCTCGGTCTCGCCCTCCGCCGGCAACCTCCACGTCTTGTGCACGATCATGCCGTGCTCCACCAACTCCAGCAAGTCCCCCTCCATCACCGTGTAGGGGAGGAAATCCCCCTGGATCCAACCCGCCGGCAGTGCTCGCTGCCGCCGCTGAGCAGGAGTCGCCGCCTTCCCCTTCTTTTTCCGTGCCTCGAGCTTGCTAGTCTGCCCCTTTGTCATGGTGGAGGCTGCAGATCCGCGAGGGAGAAGGAGAAGGGAGGAGCTTGAGATGCGCGAGAGGTGACGAGAGAAGCGAGGCAAGTGCGAGCTATCAGGCGAGTGCATCAAAAAACCCTCGCTGTGGAGGTTTAAATAAGGTTCTGACTGGGTCACTAGCAGGTGGCCCCGAAATCTTATCCCCCGACCCGTTGCTGCGATATTAGTGGAGAATATGAAGGCGCGGAAATCGAAGCGGCAGATACTACTCGATTACGATGTCGTCATCCCCGCTGAGCGCGCGGTAACCGAAATTTGAGGATCCCGGAAAATCTGCTGCTGTCAGTTGACTGATCACGTCAAAAGATACCACGGAAGCACTCGGTCCCTGACGGTTCGTTTCACAAATACATCCACTTGGATCATTGGTCAAAGAGGATAAAATGGATCGAGGCACACAACGCCAAAGTCGCATCCGTACCAGTCGGATCCGTACTCGAAGCATCGCTTCGTCGTTCCAACCCCAATCCATTTGGGGACTAATGATGGGGTTATAGTCCTAGGGTAGGGTCATAGGCCTGCTCTATGAGTCCTACCCAAGGACTACCTTTCATAAGGGTTAAGGCCCTTAGTCAGTTCCGACTAAATTAAGGACTTCCCATCATCCAGTCGGTGACGAATCCTCCATCATCCAGTCGGAGATGAGCATTCGGAGCGTATCAAACTTACTGACTCGATTCCACTATGTGCATCGTAACCCCCCTAGAGGGCAACGGTTATACGTTTCCATGTACCTTTATTAGCATTTTAGACATACGTTACCTGTAACGTAGGCATTTATTCGCCACTACTCCACCCCTGTGCACCGAACCGTTGTGAAGGGCAGCGCACTCTATATAAGCCGCCCTTCCCCACTGGTGCAGGGGTTAGCAATTCACTGTAATCCATATTCCACTCGACAACAAGCTCCCAAGAGCACTGAGACGTAGGGTTTTTACCTCCACCGTAGAGGGGCCTGAACTCATACAATCTCGCCGTAGCTAAGGCTCTGCCCATCCTTTCGTACCCTACACATCTACTGTTAGACTTATACCCATGACACTATGCGTTTAGTGCATCGTGATAGGAATTAAGTTTATAATTTTTGGCCTCGTGACAGAGAAAGCATCGCTCAAGCTTGGGGGAGGCTTAACTCAATGTTATATTCATGCCCCAACCATGAGCTCTCGACAGAAATTATCATTCAGAACTTCTATGCACGGCTTTCTCATGATGATCGCACCATGCTTGACACTTCTTGTACCGGTTCTTTTATGAATAAAGATATTGACTTCAGATGGAATTTATTGGAGAGAATTAAATGCAACTCTGAAGATTGGGAGCTTGATGAAGGTAAGGAGTCAGGTATGAATTTCAAGTTTGATTGCGTTAAATCCTTTGTTGAAACAAATACCTTTTGTGATTTTAGCGCTAAGTATGGACTTGACTCTGAGATAGTAGCTTTATTGTGTGAATCATTTGCTGCTCATATTGATCTCCCCAAAGAGAAGTGGTTTAAATATCATCCTCCCTTAGAAGTCAATGTAGTTAAACCCAATCCAGTTGAAGAAATAGTCATTGCCTATAATGATCCTGTTATTCCCAGTGCTTACATTGAGAAACCACCTTTCCCTGTTAGGATAAAGGATCATTCTAAAGCTTCAACTGTGATACGTAGGGGCAAAGAGCACCTACACCCCCTGAGCAAATTAGAGTTGAACCTAGCATTGCTATTATCAAAGATCTCCTGTCCGACAATGTTGATGGCCATGATATTCACTTCTGTGAAGATGCTGCTAGAATTGCTAAACCACATGCTAGAGACAAACATAGGCCTGCTGTTGGCACGCCTGTTGTTTCTGTTAAGATAGGAGATCATTGTTATCATGGTTTATGTGACGTGGGTGCTAGTGTTAGTGCAATACCTCAATCCTTATATGATGAAATTAAAGACGAGATTGCACCTGTTGAGATAGAACCCATTGATGTCACTATTTAGCTTGCCAATAGAGATATTATCTACCGTGTGGGAATTGTTAGGGATGTTGAAGTCTTGTGTGGTAAAACGAAGTATCTTGCTGATTTCCTCGTTCTTGCTACCACCCAAGACAGCTTTTGTCCCATCATATTTGACAGACCTTTTCTCAATACTGTCAATGCTCATATTGACTATGAGAAGCAAACTGTCGCTGTTGGCTTTGAAGGTGTGTCACATGAGTTCAATTTCTCCAAGTTTGGTAAACAACCTCATGAAAAAGAGTTGCCTAGTAAGGATGAAACTATTGCCTTAGCTTCTATTGTCGAGCCTTGATCCCTTAGAGCAATACTTGCTTGAGCATGAAAATGATATGCATATGGATGAAAGGGATGAGAGAGATAGAGTTGTCTTAGAACAATATCCTATCCATAAGAATAATTTGCATGTTTAACTGCTTGGGAATCCACCCCCACCAAAGGGTGATCCTGTGTTAGAGCTTAAACAGTTGCGTGATACTCTTAAGTATTCTTATCTTGATGAAAAAGAGATATATCATGTAATTATTAGTGCTAGCCTCTCAGAGCATGAAGAAAAGAAGTTATTAAAAACTCTGAGGAAGCACCGTGTTGCTATTGGATATACTCTTGATGATCTTAAGGGCATTAGTCCCACTCTATGCCAGCACAAGATTAAAACCGATCCTGATTCCAAACCATTTGCCGATCATCAACGGAGATTAAATCCTAAGGTGAAAGAGGTAGTATGAAAAGTAATACTAAAGCTCCTGGAAGCAAGTATTATCTATCCTGTTTCTCCTGGAAGAAATTCTTCTTTGATTTGAGACATTACTTCTGGGATGATCCTCACCTTTATAAGGAAGGAGTAGATGGTGTTATTAGATGTTGTGTACCTGATCAGGAGCAGGGCCAGATCCTACAGAAGTGTCACTCCGAGGCTTACGGAGGACACCATGCGGGAGATAGAACTACACACAAGGTATAATTGATATGTCCATTTTGCATCATGCTTTCATGTTGATATTTATTGCTTTATGGGCTGTTATATTACTTTGTGGTACCATATTTATGCCTTTTCTCTCTTATTTTGCAAGGTTTATTTGAAGAGGGAGAATTCAGGAAGCAGGAATTCTGGACTAGAAAAGGAGCAAATCTTAGTCCACTATTCTGCACATCTCCAAATGACGTGAAAAGTTACGTGGAATTTTTTGGGATTATATAAAAAATACTGGGTGAAAGAAGTACCAGAGGGGGGATGCCAGGGCGCCACTAGCCCTGCCACCGCCACCCCCTCGTGGCGGAGCGCAAGCTTGTGGGCTCCCTGAAGGCCCACTAGCCCCACTTTTTGCTATATGAAGGGTTTCGTTCCAAAAAAAAATCAATCGGGAGCTTTTTCGTGGTTTCGCCGCCGCCACGAGGCGGAACTTGAGCAGATCCAATCTAGAGCTCCGCCAGGACGATCTTTCTTGGGAAACTTCCCTCCCGGAGGGGGAAATCGTCCCCATCGTCATCACCAACACTCCTCTCGTCGAAGGGGAGGCATCTTCATCAACATATTCATCAGCACTATCTCCTCTCCATTCCCTAGTTCATCTCTTGTAAGCAATCTCCGTCTCACGACTCCGATTGGTACTTGTAAGGTTGCTAGTAGTGTTGATTACTCTTTGTAGTTGATGCTAGTTGGATTACTTGGTGGAAGAGTTTATGTTCAGATCCTTGATGCTATTCATTACACCTCTGATCATGATTATGATTATGCTTTGTGAGTAGTTACTTTTGCTCCTAAGGACATGGGATAAGTCATGCTGATAATAGTCATGTGAATTTGATATCCGTTCGGTATTTTGATATATTGTATGTTGCTTTTCCTCTAGTGGTGTTATGTGAACGTCGACTACGTAACACTTCACCATACTTGGGCTTATAGGATGGCATTGGGGAGTAGTAAGTAGATGATGGGTTGCTGGAGTGACAGAAGCTTAAACCCCAGTCTATGCGTTGCTTCGTAAGGGGCTGATTTGGATCCACTAGTTTAATGCTATGGTTAGACGTTGTCTTAATTCTTCTTTTGTAGTTGCGGATGCTTGCGAGAGAGGTTAATCATAAGTGGGATGCTTGTCCAAGTAAGGGCAGTACCTAAGTTCCGGTCCACCCACATATCAAACTATCAAAGTAACAAACGTGAATCATATGAACATGATGAAACTAGCATGACAGAAATTCCCGTGCGTCCTCGGGAGCATTTTTCCTCTTATAAGACTTTGTTCAGGCTTGTCCCTTGCTACAAAAGGGATTGGGCCACTTGCTGCACCATTGCTACTACTTGTTACTTGTTACTTTTCGCTTGCTACGTTTCACCTCACTACACCATCACTTGTTACCGCTACTTTCAGTGCTTGGAGTTATTACCTTGCTCAAAACCGTTTATCAGAGCCTTCTGCTCCTCGTTGGGTTCGACACTCTTACTTATCAAAAGGACTATGATTGATCCCCTATACTTGTGGGTCATCAAGACTCTTTTTTGGCGCCATTGCCAGGGAGTGAAGCACCTTTGGTAAGTGGAAATTGGTAAGGAAACATTTTTATACTGTGCTGAAATTTATTGTCACTTGTCACTATGGAAACTGTTCCTTTGAGGAGTTTGTTCGGGGTATCTTCACCACGAACGGAAGCACGAGGAGTGGTTCCTCAAGCTGAGGTACCTACTGAAAATATCTTCTATGAAATTCCTTCGGGTATGCTTGAGAAACTGCTGGCTAATCCTTTCACAGGAGATGGATCTTCACATCCAGACTTGCATCTGATCTATGTAGATGAAGTTTGTGGTTTATTTAAGCTTGCAGGTTTGCCCGAGGATGAGGTAAAGAAGAAAGTATTTCCTTTATCTTTGAAGGATAAGGCATTGACATGTTATAGGCTATGTGATGATACTGGATCATTGGACTACAATCTGTTGAAATTGGAATTTCATCAAAAGTTCTATCCTATGCATTTAGTACATCGTGACCGGAACTTTATTTATAACTTTTGGCCTCGTGACAAGGAAAGCATAGCTCAAGCTTGGGGGTGGCTTAAATCAATGCTATATTCATGCCCCAATCATGAGCTCTCGAGAGAAATTATCACTCAAAACTTTTATGCTCGGCTTTCTCTTGAAGATCGTACCATGCTTGACACTTCTTGTACCGGTTCTTTTATGAAGAAGGATATTGACCACAAGTGGAATTTGTTGGAGAGAATCAAATGCAACTCTGAAGATTGGGAGCTGGAGGAAGGTAAGGAGTCATGTATGAATTTCCAGTTTGATTGCGTTAAATCTTTTGTTGACACAAACACTTTTAGATATTTTAGCGCTAAGTATGGACTTTACTCTGAGATAGTAGCTTCTCTATGTGAATCTTTTGCTGCTCATGTTGATCTTCCCAAAGAGAAGTGGTTTAAATATCATCTCCTGTAGAAAGCAACATAGCCAAAACCAATCTAGTTGAGGAGAAAGTCATTGCTTTTAGTGATCCTGTAGTTCCTTGTGCTTACACTGAGAAACCACCATACCCTGCTAGGATAAAGGATTATTCTAAAGCTCGAACTGTGATACGTAGGGCTTACATTAGACCACTTGCACCCCCTGAGGAGATTAGAGTTGAACCTAGTATTGCTATTATCAAAGATCTCTTAGCCGAAGACATAGATGGGCATGTTATCAAATTCTGTGAGGACTCCGCTAGAATTGCTAAACCTCACGCGAAAGACAAATACGGACCTGTAGTTGGCATGCCCGTTGTTTCTGTCAAGATAGGAGATCACTGTTACCATGGTTTATGTGATATGGGAGCTAGTGTTAGTGCAATACCCCGTTCTCTATATGATGAAATCAAAGATGAGATTGCATCTGCTGAGTTAGAACCCATTGATGTCACTATTACGCTAGCTAATAGAGACACTATCTGCCCTCTGGGAATTGTGAGAGACGTAGAAGTCCTGTGTGGTAAGACGAAGTATCCTACTGATTTCCTCGTCCTTGGTACTGCATAAGATAGCTTTTGTCCCATCATATTTGGTAGACCCTTTCTCAACACTGTCAATGCTCACATTGATTGCATTAAGCAGACCTTCACTGTTAGTTTCGAGGGTGTGTCTCATGAATTTAACTTCTCCAAGTTTGGAAGACAACCCCATGAAAAAGAGTCGTCTGGTAAGGATGAAATCATTGCTCTTGCCTCTATTGCCGTACCTCCTACGGATCCTTTAGAGCAATATCTGCTTGAGCATGAAAATGATATGCATATGGAGGAGAGATGAGATAGATAAAATTGTCTTAGAACAATATCCTATTCTCAAGAATAATCTGCCTATTGAACTGTTTGGGGATCCTCCCCCACCAAAGGGTGATCCTGTGTTCGAGCTTAAATAGTTGCCTGATACTCTTAAGTATGCATATCTTGATAAGAAGGAGATATATCCTGTTATTATTAGTGATCTCCTCTCAGAGCACGAATAGAAGAAGTTACTAAGAACTCTAAGGAAGCACCATGCTGCTATTGGATATACTCTTGATGATCTTAAGGGTATTAGTCCCACTCTATGCCAGCACAAGATTAAAACTGATCCTGACTTCAAACCAGTTGCTGATCATCAAAGGAGATTAAATCCTAAGATGAAAGAGGTCGTTAGAAAAGAAATATTAAAGCTTCTGGCAGCAGGAATCATTTATCCTGTTGCTCATAGTGATTCGGTAAGTCCAGTACATTGCGTACCTAAGAAGGGAGGTATCACCGTCGTTCCTAATGATAAGGATGAACTAATCCCACAAAGGATTATTACCGGCTATAGGATGGTGATAGACTTCCGAAAACTGAACAAGGCAACCAGGAAAGATCATTATCCTTTGCCGTTTATCAACCAAATGCTAGAAAAGCTATCAAAACACACACACTTCTGCTTTCTAGACGGTTATTCAGGTTTATCGCAAATACCTGTTGCACAATCTGATCAGGAGAAAACCACTTTCACCTGCCCCTTCGGTACCTTTTCTTATAGACGTATGCCTTTTGGCTTATGCAATGCACCTGTCACCTTTCAAAGATGTATGATGGTTATATTCTCTGACTTTTGTGAAAAGATTATCGAGGTTTTCATGGATGACTTCTCCGTTTACGGGTCTTCCTTTGACGATTGCCTGAGCAACCTTGATCAAGTCTTACAGAGATGCGAAGATACCAACCTCATCTTGAATTGGGAGAAGTGCCACTTTATGGTTAACGAAGGTATCGTCTTAGGATACAAAATTTCTGAGAGAGGCATTGAAGTTGATAAAGCTAAGGTTGATGCAATTGAGAAAATGCCTTGCCCTATAGATATCAGAGGTATACGAAGTTTCCTAGGTCATGCTGGTTTCTATAGAAGGTTCATTAAAGACTTCTCTAAGATTTCTAGGCCTCTTACCAACCTCTTGCAAAAGGATGTTCCTTTTGTTTTTGATGAGGATTGTGAGGAAGCTTTCGAAATACTTAAGAAGGCTTTGATAACCGCACATATTGTTCAACCACCTGACTGGAACTTGCCCTTTGAAATCATGTGCGATGCTAGTGATTATGCTGTTGGTGCTGTTCTAGAACAGAGAGTTGACAAGAAGTTGAATGTTATTTACTACGCTAGTAAAACTCTAGACAGTGCCCAAAGAAACTATGCCACTACAGAGAAGAAATTTTTAGGAGTCGTGTTTGCATGTGAAAAGTTTAGATCTTATATAGTTGACTCCAAAGTCACTATTCACTCTGATCATGCTGCTATTAAGTACCTTATGGAGAAGAAGGACGCTAAGCCTAGACTGATCAGATGGGTTCTCCTGCTACAGGAATTTGATTTGCACGTCGTTGACCGAAAGGGTGTTGATAACCCTATAGCAGATAACTTGTCTAGACTAGAGAATGTCCTTGATGACCCACGACCTATTGATGATAGCTTTCCTTATGAGCAACTAAATGTCATCCGCACTTCACATAGTGCACCGTGGTATGTTGATTATGCAAACTATATCGTGGCCAAATACATACCACCCAGTTTCACCTATCAGCAAAAGAAGAAATTCTTCTTTGATTTGAGACACTACTTTTGGGATGATCCTCACCTTTATAAAGAAGGAGTAGATGGTGTTATTAGACGTTGTGTACCTGAACATGAACATGGACAGATCTTGCAGAAGTGTCATTCCGAAGTGTACGGAGGGCACCACGCTGGAGATAGAACTGCCCATAAGGTATTGCAATCAGGTTTCTATTGGCCCACTCTCTTCAAGGATGCCCGTAAGTTTGTCTTGTCCTACGATGAATGCCAAAGAATATGGAACATTAGTAAGAGTCAGGAAATGCCTATGGACTATTCACTTGTCATTGAACCATTTGATGTCTGGGGCTTTGCTTATATGGGACCCTTCCCGAGTTCCAATGGGTACACTCACATCTTAGTTGTTGTGTATTACGTCACTAAGTGGGTAGAAGTTATCCCCACTAAAAATGCTGATCACCACACCTCTATTAAGATGCTTAAAGAAGTCATTTTCCCAAGATTTGGAGTCTCTAGATATTTGATGACTGATGGCGGTTCACACTTCATTCATGGTGTTTTCCGCAAGATGCTCGCTAAGTATGATGTCAACCATAGAGTTGCATCTCCTTATCATCCTCAGTCTAGAGGTCAAGTGGAGTTGAGTAATAGGGAGATCAAATTGATCCTACAAAAGACCGTCAATAGATCTCGAAAGAATTGGTCTAGCAAACTTGACGATGCACTATGGGATTATAGGACTGCTTATAAGTATCCCATGGGCATGTCGCCGTATAAAATGGTTTACGGTAAGGCCTCTCATTTACCTCTTGAGCTGGAACACAAAGCTTATTGGGAAATCAAAGAGCTCAACTTCGATTTCAAACTTGTCGGTGAGAAGCGGTTGTTTGATATCAGCTTGTTAGATGAATGGAGGGCCCAGGCATATGAGAATGCCAAATTGTTCAAGGAAAAGGTTAAGAGATGGCACGACAAATGAATACAGAAACGAGAGTTCAATGTAGGTTTATTATGTCCTGCTATACAATTCTCGTTTGAGATTCTTGGCAGGCAAGCTTCTCTCTAAATGGGAAGGTCCTTATGTTATCGAGGAAGTATATCGTTCCGGTGCCATCAAAATCAATAACACGGAAGGTAATTTTCCTAGAGTGGTAAATGGGCAAAGAATCAAGCATTACATCTCTCGTACTCCCATAAATGTTGAGACCAATATCATGAATGTCATAACTCCAGAGGAGTACATAAGGGATGTTTATCAGCCTGTTTCAGACCCTGAAAACGAAGAGGTATCTGTTTCGGTAAGAAATTGGACTCCAACGCTTTCCCAATAGGAAATTTCCTCCGTTTTGGAATTTTTGGAAAATTCGAAAAATAAAAAGCAGTCTGGAGAGCGCACGATGCGGCCACAAGCTTGGACGCCGCCACCTACCCCCCTGGTGGCGGAGGGAGGGCTTGTGGGAACCTCGTGTGCCTCCCGGACTCCGTTTTCTTGCGGAGCACTCCTTGTGGTCCAGAAAAAATAAATATATACTCGCCCGAAGGTTTTGATCTCCGTATCGCGCTGTCTTCCTCTGTTTTCGTTTCGAGCTTGTTGTCTGCCGCAGATTTAGAGCAAAGATGTCTCAGGAATCTGTTGGGGAGAATGATCGTCACCAAGTTCCTGAGGAAGTAGATGCTGATTCTAAAAGAGTAGAAGTCACGGAAGCCAGGGACCAAGCTAAGGAGGAAACCCAAGCTAGGGAGGAAGTTCAACCTATGTTCTACATTGAAGACGTTGAAGGAGTAGATTTTCTCCAACCCTTCCTCCACGTGCTATCTCCATCCTTGATTTAACTCTTGAGGTTTTTCAAAACAACTCGTGCTCGTAATATTTCCCTTTCTCATGAAGTTGTTTTGCTGGAAAACCATGTCACAGATCTCAAAGGCATAAATCAAAGATTGATAGCTCTCTTGGAATCAAAGGTGACAACTCCACCACCATCACCACCGAAGGAAGACAACTAAGCATTGGTATGGGCAATCCCCTTGGCTTCTGCCAAGCTTGGGGGAGTTGCCCTGGTATCGTATCACCTTTATATCTTTTGATTTTATCTTTTCAGTTTTTATTTCTTCTCTTAGAGGAATAAGTCTTTAGTATTTAGTTTGAGTCTTTTTCTTTTTTCTCTCCCCTGATGTATTCGAGCTTACGAGCTATATAATAAATAGTATCTTAGTCAAGGGCTTTGCTTTGTACCATGATCAAAAGTATGAAAAGAACGATATCATGAAAGATCATGAGACGATCTTATGGAAAGTGATAACTTCACATATGACACGTATGATGATTGAAACTTGTGGAGAATAAATCAACATAGACCTCAGTCATTGTTGCAATTAATAAGAAGTAATAAGGAAAGAGAGGTTCACATATAAATATATCATCTTAGACACTTTTTACAATTGTGAGCACTCACCAAACTATTACATGCTTAGGAGTAGATGTTGGACAAGGAAGACAACATAATGAATTGTGTTTGCTTGGTTCCAAACAATGTTATATGATTAGAGATCCCTTAGCATGTGACGATTTCTTCCACCTCTTATTAGCCAAAACTCCCGCACCAAGTAGAGATACTACTTGTGCATCCATAAACCTTCAACCTAGTTTTGCCATGAGAGTCCACCATACCTACCTATGGATTGAATAAGATCCTTCAAGTAAGTTGTCATCGGTGTAAGCAATAAAAATTGCTCTCTAATATGTATGATCTATTAGTGTGTGGAAAATAAGCTTTCTACGAACCTATGATGAGGAAGACATAAAAGCGATAGACTGCACAATAAAGCTCTTTATCACAGGAGGCAATACAAAGTGACGTTCCTCCGCACTAAGAGGACACGCATTCAAACCTCAAAAGCGCATGACAACCTCTGCTTCCCTCTGCGAAGGGCCTATCTTGTACCTTTACTTTTTGCCCTTGTAAGAGTCATGGTGATCTTCACCAATTCCCTATTTTTGCCTTTGCTTTGTCTACCGTCACATGCTTGGGAAAGATCTATATTCATATATCAACTTGGAGTTGAGTACTCATGCTTTATTATTGTTGACTTTACCCTCGAGGTAAATAGTTCGGAGGCAAAACTATAAGCCCCTATCTTCCTGTGTGTCCAGCTGAAACTTTGACACCATGAGTACCTCGTGAGTTGTAACAATTGTGGAAAACAAAAGAGATGATTGAGTATGTGGATTTGCCTTACAAGCTCTTATTTGACTCTTTCTGATGTTGTGATAAATTGCAATTGCTTCAATGACTTTGGACTGTTGTTGGTTACCTCTCGGTAAGGTTTTTGCTTCATGCTTTGCTTTGTGAAGGAATTGTTACTTTCCCATAAGAATCTTTATGATGTATTGCTGTTCTATGTGTGATCATGATGCCCTCATGTCCGTATTATGTTTTATCGACACCTTCGTCCCTAAACATGTGGACATGTTTATGGAACTTGGTTTTCGCTTGAGGACAAGCGAGGTCTAAGCTTGGGGGAGTTGATACGTCCAGTTTGCATCATGCTTTCATGTTGATATTTATTGCTTTATGGGCTGTTATATCACTTTGTGGTACCATATTTATGCCTTTTATCTCTTATTTTGCAAGGTTTATTTGAAGAGGGAGAATTCAGGCAGCATGAATTCTGGACTGGAAAAGGAGCAAATCTTAGTCCACTATTCTTCACATCTCCAAATGCCCTGAAAAGTTACGTGGAATTTTTTGGGATTGTATAAAAAATATTGGGCGAAAGAAGTACCAGAGGGGGGCTGCCAGGGCGCCACAAGCCCTGCCACCGCCACCCCCCTGGTGGCGGAGGGCAAGCTTGTGGGCTCCCTGACGGCCCACTAGCCCCCTCTTTTGCTCTATGAAGGGTTTTGTTCCAGAAAAAAAATCAATAGGGAGCTTTTTCGTGGTTTCGCCACCGCCATGAGGCGGAACTTGAGCACATCCTATCTAGAGCTACGGTAGGATGATCCTGCCGGGGAAACTTCCCTCCCGGAGGGGGAAATTGTCGGCATCGTCATCACCAACACTCCTCTCGTCGGAGGGGAGGCATCTTCATCAACATATTCATCAACACCATCTCCTCTCCATTCCCTAGTTCATCTCTTGTAACCAATCTCCCTCTCACGACTTCGATTGGTACTTGTTATGTTGCTAGTAGTGTTGATTATTCTTTGTAGTTGATGCTAGTTGGATTACTTGGTGGAAGAGTTTATGTTCAGATCCTTAATGCTATTCATTACACCTCTGATCATGATTATGATTATGCTTTGTGATTAGATACTTTTGTTCGTGAGGACATAGGATAAGTCATGCTGATAATAGTCATGTGAATTTGATATCTGTTCGGTATTTTGATATGATGTATGTTGTTTTTCCTCTAGTGGTGTTATGTGAACGTCGACTACATAACACTTCACCATACTTGGGTCTAGAGGAAGGCATTGGGGAGTAGTAAGTAGATGATGGGTTGCTGGAGTGATAGAAGCTTAAACCCCAGTCTATGCGTTGCTTCGTAAGGGGCTAATTTGGATCCACTAGTTTAATGCTATGGTTAGACGTTCTCTTAATTCTTCTTTTGCAGTTGCGGATGCTTGCGAGAGAGGTTAATCATAAGTGGGATGCTTGTCCAAGTAAGGGCAGTACCCAAGCGCCGGTCCACCCACATATCAAACTATCAAAGTAATGAACGTGAATCATATGAACATGATGAAACTAGCATGACAGAAATTCCCGTGTGTCCTCGGGAGCGTTTTTCCTCTTATAAGACTTTGTTCAGGCTTGTCCCTTGCTACAAAAGGGATTGGGCCACTTTCTGCACCATTTCTACTACTTGTTACTTGTTACTTTTCGCTTGCTACATTTCACCTCACTACACCATCACTTGTTACCGCTACTTTCAGTGCTTGCAACTATTACTTTGCTGAAAACCGTTTATCAGAGCCTTCTGCTCCTCGTTGGGTTCGACACTCATACTTATCGAAAGGACTACGATTGATCCCCTATACTTGTGGGTCATCAATACTCATATCCTAGTTGTTGTTGATTACGTCACTAAGTGGGTAGAAGCTATCCCAACTAGTAGTGCTCATCACAACACCTCTATCAGGCTGCTTCAAGAAGTTATTTTCCCTAGATTTGGAGTCCCTAGATATCTAATGACTGATGGTGGTTCACATTTTATTCATGGTGCTTTTCGTAAAACGCTTGCTAAGTATGATGTCAACCATAGAGTTGCATCTCCCTATCACCCTCAGTCCAGTGGTCAAGTAGACCTAAGCAATAGAGAGATTAAACTAATTCTGCAAAAGACTGTCAATAGGTCTAGAAAGAATTGGTCTAAGAAGCTCGATGATGCACTGTGGGCTTATAGAACTGCTTATAAGAATCCCATGGGCATGTCTCCGTACAAAATGGTTTATGGCAAAGCATGTCATTTACCTCTTGAGCTAGAGCATAAGGCTTATTGGGCAATCAAAGAGCTCAACTTTGATTTCAAACTTGCTGGTGAGAAGAGGTTATTTGATATTAGCTCGCTTGATGAATGGAGAGCTCGGGCATATGAAAATGCCAAGTTGTTCAAAGAAAAGGTTAAGAGGTGGCATGATAAAAGGATACAGAAACGTGAGTTCAATGTAGGTGATTATGTCTTGCTATATACTCCCTCCATTCCTAAATATAAGACCTTTTAGAGATTGCACTATAAACTACATACAGATGTACATAGACATATTTTAGAGTATAGATTCACTCATTTTGCTCCGTATGTAGTCTTCTAGTGAAATCCCTAAAAGGTCTTATATTTTGGAATGGAGGGAGTAATTCTCATTCAAGATTTTTTGCAGGCAAGCTTCTCTGTAAATGGGAAGGTCCTTACATTGTTTGAGAAGTATATCATTCCGGTGCCATCCAGATCAACAACATGGAAGGTAATTTTCCGAGAGTGGTAAATGGGCAGAGAATCAAGCATTATATCTCAGGTACTCCCATAAATGTTGAAAGCAATATTATCAATACCATAACTCCGGAGGAGTACATAAGGGATACTGATCAGCCTGTTTCAAACTCCGAAAACGAAGAGGTATGTGTTTCGGTAAGTAAACAGACTCCAAAACTTTTCGAGTAGGAATTTTTCTCCGTTTTGGATTTTTTTAAAAATAGAAAAATTTAAAGTAGTCCGGAAAGCGCACAAGGAGGCGACAAGCAAGTATGAGATACCTATTCTGCGCAACTCCAAAAGCCGCGAAAATCAACGGGGACTTATTTTGGAATTTATGAAAAATACTAGGCCGAAGAAGTACCAGAGGGGAGCCAGCAGGAGGCCACAAGCCTACTAGGCGCGACCTACCCCCTGGCCGCGCCTAGGGGGCTTGTGGGCTTCCTATTGGCCCTCTGGCCCCCTCTTTTGCTATAAGGAGGGTTTCATTCCAGAAAAAAATCAAGAGGAGGCTTTCGGGAGGAATCGCCGCCGCCACGAGGCGGAACTTGAGTAGAACCAATCTAGAGCTCTGACAGGGTCGTCCTGCTGGGGAAACTTCCCTCCATGAGGGGGAAATCGTCGCCATCGTCATCACCAACACTCCTCTCATCGGAGGGGACTCATCACCATTAACATCTTCATCAACACCATCATCTCCAAACCCTAGTTCATCTCTTGTAACCAATCTCCATCTCGCGACTCCGATTGGTACTTGTAAGGTTGCTAGTAGTGTTAATTACTCTTTGTAGTTGATGCTAGTTGGATTACTCGGTGGAAGATTGTATGTTCAGATCCTTGATGCTATTCAATACTTCTCTGGTCATGAATATAATTATGCTTTGTGAGTAGTCACTTTTGTTCCTCAGGACATGGGATAAGTCATGCTAAAAGTAGTCATGTGAATTTGGTATTCGTTCGATATTTTGATGCGTTGTATGTTGTTTTTCCTCTAGTGGTGTTATGTGAACGTCGACCACATAACACTTCACCATTATTTGGGCCTAGAGGAAGGCATTGGGAAGTAGTAAGTAGATGATGGGTTGCTAGAGTGACAGAAGCTTAAACCCTAGTTTATGCGTTGCTTCGTAAGGGGCTGATCTGGATCCACTAGTTTAATGCTATGGTTAGACTTTGTCTTAAATCTTCTTTCGTAGTTGCGGATGCTTGCGAGAGGAGTTAATCATAAGCGGGATGTTTGTCCAAGTAATGGAAGCACCCAATCACCAGTCCACCCACATATCAAACTATCAAAGTAGCGAACGCGAATCATATGAACATGATGAAAACTAGCTTGACAGACATTCCCATGTGTCCTCGGGAGCGCTTTACCTCCTATAAGAGTTTTCCCAGGCTTGTCCTTTGCTACAAAAGGGATTGGGCCACTTTGCTGCATTGTTGTTACTATTGTTACTTGCTACTTGGTGCAGATCATCTTATCACACAACTATCTGTTACTGATAATTTCAGTGCTTGCAGAAAATACCTTGCTGAAAACCACTAGTCAGATCCTTCTGCTCCTCGTTGGGTTCGACACTCTTACTTATCGAAAGGACTACAATAGATCCCCTATACTTATTGGTCATCAATGATCTTTCACCGGTACCTCCAAAGAGGGAGGGTTATTCACGCGTGCTACCTTGGTCCGGTAAGCGGTGATAACCCTGTGAGCCCAATTGAGTTGTGTTGGGCCCATCCCTGGTTGGGACAATTTAGTTTGACCACGACGGTGGCAGGTTTCATGAGGACACAGGGCCACCCAGGGCAAGACTCCGAGGGAGAATGATTGTTGGTGGTACGATGAGAGAGTCACGGGTCATGCAAGTCTCGTTGGAGCAATGTTGGTCCATCCGAATGGGATCATGAGGTCAGTGCTCCATAGTGTGGGTAAAGTGTGCAACCTCTACAGAGTGTCAAACCTATTCGAATAGCCGAGTCCACGGTAATGGACAGCCCGACCAGACCTCAGTATATGGTCAACCATGTTAATGTTAGTAATGATGGAAGAACTCTTCAAATAAGTGGAGATGCTTGATGAGTATCCTAGTGGTTGTGAGAAAACCCCGGGCATGAGTCAGTTGATAATCGGTATAGCCAGTGGTATTATTTATAATTCGTTGCCATGCTATTGTTTGCTGCATTACTTGGTTATTGTGTGCTTGCGAGTACATTCCAAGTACTCACCTGGCGTATCATGCCAGATGCAGGAGAAGCTGAGGACGGAGGTCCTGATGGTCCGTACTAGGAAGTGTCCACAACAGTGTCCCTGTGTATGGAGCTACCGCTATGTTCCGCTACGCCGTAGAAGTACTTAGTAGTCTCGAGGCCTGATAACCCACAAGTATAGGGGATCGCAACATTTTCGAGGGTAGAGTATTCAACCCAAATTTATTGATTCGACACAAGGGGAAGCCAAAGAATATTCTCAAGTATTAGCAGTTGAGTTGTCAATTCAACCACACCTGAAAGATTTAGTATCTGCAGGAAAGTATCAGTAGCAAGGTAGTGTGATAGCAACAGTAGCAATAGTAACCAGTAGCAGCAAAGTGACAGAAGTAGCAGCAAAGTAACAGCAGTAGCAACAGAGTAACAGTAGCAGCAGTGACAGCAGTAGCGGCAAAGTAGCATAGCAAGGACCAGAAGGAAAAACTCGTAGCCATTGGATCGGAGATGGATGATTATGCCGGATGTTATTCATCATGCAACAGTTATAACATGGAGAGATATGTAACTAGCTCCAGTTCGTCCATGTAATGTAGGCATGTATTCCGTATGTAGTCATACGTGCTTAGGGAAAAGAACTTGCATGACATCTATTGTCTATCCCTCCCGTGGCAGCGGGGTCCTAATGGAAACTACGGGATATTAAGGTTCTCCTGTTAATAAAGATCTAGACCAATGCATTAACACTTGGTGAACACATGACCTCCTCATACTATGGTCATCTCCGGGAGTGGTTCCGGCTATTGTCACTCCGGTGTTGCTGGGTCATAACACATAGTAGGTGACTACAACTTGCAAGATAGGATCAAGAACACGCATATATTGGCGACAACATAATAGGTTCAGGTCTGAAATCATGGCACTCGGGCAGTAGTGACAAGCATTAAGCATGGCAAAGTAGTAGCAACATCAATCTCAGAACATAGTGGATACTAGGGATCAATCCCCGTCAAAACTAACTCGATTACATGATAGATCTCATCCAATCCATCACCGTCCAACAAGCCTACGATGAGATTACTCACGAACGGTGAAGAGCATCATGGAATTGGCGATGAAGGAAGGTTGATGATGACGATGGCGACGATTTCCCCTCTCCGGAGCCCAGAACGGACTCCAGATCTGCCCTCGAGAGGAAGAACAGGAGGTGGCAGCGCTTCGGTATCGTAAAACGCGATGAACTCTTCTCCTTGATTTTTTTCCGGACGAAAGAGGCTAAATAGAGCTGAAATTGGAGGTCGTGGAGCAACGTGGGCCCCACAAGCGTGCCAGGCGCGACCAGGAGGGCGCCCCTGGTGGGCTGGTGGGCTCCACGCTCCACTTCCTCCATTGATTCTTGTGCCAGTATTTTTTATATATTCCACAAAAATTCTCCATCAATTTCCAGGTCATTCCGAGAACTTTTATTTCTGCGCAAAAGCAACACCATGACAATTCTGCTGAAAACAGCGTTAGTACGGGTTAGTTCCGATTAGATCATGCAAATTAGAGTCCAAAACAAGGGCAAAAGAGTTTGGAAAAGTAGATACGACGGAGACGTATCAACTCCCCCAAGCTTAAAACCTTGCTTGTCCTCAAGCAGTTCAGTTGATAAACTGAAAGAGACAAAAGAAAAACTTTTACGAACTCTGTTTGATCTTGTTGTTGCAACTATGTCTAACTCATATCCAGAATTTCAGCAAGATCACAAGCTAACCACATAAGCAAATGACATCTAGGTCTCATGGTAAACTCATATCAACGGCATAATCAACTAGCGAGCAAATAATAATAAGTTACAAACGTAAACACTTCAATCAAAACAATCATGAAGCAGTACGAATAGATGGTATCTCTCTAGCTCTTTCTGAGACCGCAAAACATAAATGCAGAGCACCTTCAAAGACCAAGGGCTGACTAAACATTGTAATTCATGGCAAAGAAGATCCAGTCACAGTCATACTCAACATCAATCAAAAGCAAAGCATAAAAATGACAGAAGTGCTCTCTAATTAGTGCTTTTATAAGAAGATGATGACTCAACAGGAACATAAATAGACAGGCCCTTTGCAGAGGGAGCATTGATTTGCACAGGTGCCAGAGCTCAAGCTTTGAAAACAGAGATAATAATTTTGGGTGGCATGCTTTCATTGTTAACGCAATGACCAAGAGTTCTCACCATCTTCCACGCTACACATGCTATAGGCGGTTCCCAAATAGAAAAGTAAAGTTTTGACTCCCCCACCACCAGTCAATCACACTCCACGACTAGCCTAATACTCGGGTGCCGTCCATACCAACATCAATCCAGGGGGAATTTTTTTGCAATTATCTTTTTGATTTGAGCATGGAACTGGGCATTCCAATTACCGGCCCCTTTCTCGTGAATGATAGTGAATAAACACACATCAAGGATAACACGCCTAGCATGGAAGATACTGATAGCCCCCTGTCACCACATGAGCGGTTCGGGCATGCAAAATAGATTATTTCTTGAAGATTTAGAGAGTGGCACATGCAAATTTACTTGGAACGGTAGGTAGATACCGCATATAGGTAGGTATGGTGGACTCATATGGAAGAACTTTGGGTTTATGGAAGTGGATGCACAAGCAGTATTCCCTCTTAGTACAAGTGAAGGCTAGCAAAAGACTGGGAAGCGACCAACTAGAGAGCGACAACAGTCATCAAAATGCATTGAGATTAACCAACATTGAGTGCAAGCATGAGTAGGACATAAATCACCATGAACATGAATATCGTAGAGGCTATGTTGATTTTGTTTCAACTACATGCGTGAACATGCGCCAAGTCAAGCCACTTGAATCATTCAAAGGAGGATACCATCCTATCATACTACATCACAGTCATCTCAAAATTCATGTTGGCATCCTAGACAAACCATTATAAGCTCCTAGCTAATTAAGCATGGCATCAGAAACTATGATCTCTAAGTTGTCATTGCAAACATGTTTCTCTCACAACAAAGCTGAATAAGGAACGATGGGCTAGTCATATTTAGAAAAACAAAATAGTCGAGTTCATACCAGCTTTTCCAGGCTCAGTCACTTCATCATATATCGTCATTATTGCCTTTCACTTGCACGACCGAATGATGTGAACAATAATAAGCGTGCTCGTGCATTGGACTAAGCTGGAATCTGCAAGCAAACACAAACGAGAAGACAAAGTAATATGGATCTATAACAGATAAACAGATATGCATGCGAGAGCCACTAAACATTGTAACCATGGTCTTCTACCTTGACCCAAAGAAAAAGAAAACTATTTACACGGGGAAGCTCCCAACAAGTAAAAGAAGAACAAGAAAATATTTTTGGGTTTTTCTCAAACTATACAAACACACGAAAAGAAAACGAGAAAAAGAAAATCAACTAGCATGACGATACAGTGACAAAGTGTGAACACCGACTAACAAAGTGAAAGTGTAAGCAAGAATATAAAGTCGGTGAGAAACACGTACTCCCCCAAGCATAGGCTTTTTGCCTAAGTTGGTCTACTCCCAAGGAGGGAAATAACTGGCTCCGGGGTACTCCGGAGTGTACTGAGGGTGCCACTGCTGTGTGAGCTCCTCTGGTTCCCACTGATAAACCGGCGTCTGGTACTCGACTGGTGCCTCGGGCACGGGCACCTGTGGTTGGGATATGCCCCAATATGCGTAAATGTCCGAGGGCATAATAATGTACCTGCCTGTATGAAGATTGAACAAAGAAGGAGCTGGCAAAGTAATAGTCTCACGAGTACCCTGACTAAATTCCAGGTTATAAATCATCCTTCTATTTATATCTCTATCAAGAAAGTCATGGCGAACCATGCTATCATAATCTAGATATCTCTTGGGAAGAAGAATCTCTTCTTCCTCGTCCAGTCTAATAGGTATCTCAAAATGTCTAGCAAGACGAGTAGCATAGATACCTCCATAGACAACGCCTTTAGAACGGTTCGTATTCAACCGTTGAGCTACTATAGCGCCCAAGCTATAAGTTTTATCATTATAAAGGGCTTCACGCAAGACCGCAAGATCTGGGGAGCTAAGGGACCCAGCTTTCCCACGGCCAATCGAACATTTTCCCATGAATAGTGAGAAGTACCGAAGCACGGGAAAATGTATGCTAGCAGCTCTAGCGCAAGACACTCCTCTCTCCTCTCCTACAACAATAGTATCTATGAAATCCTCCAAGTCCCGTGGACGAGGTTCATGAATATCCCCAACAAAAGGCAAATTGCAAACATTGCAAAAATCCTGGAGTGACATGCGTTGGGGGATATCATTTAATTTGAACTAAACCATAGGAGGATTCTTCCTTGGATAGAAGTTAAAACTTTGCACGAAAATATTGGTGAGGAGGAGGTATTGCGGACACTTATCTTCAACGAAGGGGGTAAGGCATGCGTTCTCCACCAAGTAGCAAAAGTCCTCATAAAGTCTGGCAGCGCGTAAGAACACATCGCTTGGCCACTCACACGCTCGAACTTCTGCAACTCGGGGAACCAGATACTTGGGTTTCTTCTTCTCATTCCCGTTATCCTTGGGGTCACGGCTTGAAGAGCCTCTTAAGAACCTCCTCATCTTTTCCTTTTTCTAACTCCGAAAATTTCTGAAATTTTAGTGACTCTAAGGAAAAGTGAATAAGGCCCAACGAAACTCATAGCAACTACTCCCACAAGTGCCTAGAGACCGTATGACGCATCAAAACTACTTGGGACTAGCTGAAATTAGCATGCAAAGCTCAAGAACAAGGTCACCAAGGCAGCAAAAATACGCGACGTATAGGACACTAGAGCAAAAACTAATTGGACCAATGGAGGAGTCACTTACCAAGGAGCAATTTCCCCAAAACAGTTTGGTGAATGGGGCTTTGCACAAGGAGATCGAAAATCCCAGCAGGAAGAGCAAGAACATGGGTTTGAGCTACGGAACGATTTTTTCTGGAGGCAGGAGAAGCAGATGGGAGCTAGAATGAGTGGAGAGGTGCACGTGGGCCCCACAAGCCTGGGTGTCGTGGCCATGGGGTGCCCGCGCCTCCACGGCTTTTGGCCCACTAGTCCAGCCCCCTCACTAGCTCTTCGTCTCAGTATTTTTCAAAAATTCCAGAAAAAATCATACTTGATTTTCAGGACATTCGGAGAACTTTTATTTTCGGGGTACTTTTCTACGGGGCGCTAAAACAGAAAACAGGGAAAACTAAACTAAACCTATCATTTTTCTTCTAAGAAATCGAAGGTGAAAGCTTGGAACAGAGGTTTGTGACTCCTCGATTCATCCGTCTCATGGTCATTGAAAGAAATCGGCCAATGAGGTTGATCAAGTCTCCTTGACAAACTTTTTTGAATCGCAAAAGAAAGTAGAGAATTTTCGAATAGACACTAGGTTACCTCAATGGGGATGTGAATATCCCCAACAAGCAAATCATACATCATCTTGACAGGAGGTATAGGGCATTCAAAGCTCCCAATGAGAATCGATGAAGTTTTTTCGATAGCATTGATGCAATGTACTCGATATTTTTCTTCGAAAAGTGCACCGTATGCTCATTATCGTTGACATGGAAAGGGACATTGCCTTTGTTGCAATCTATAACAGCCCCTGCAGTGTTTAAAAAGGGTCTTCTGAGGATGACCGCCATGGCGTCATCCTCGGGAATATCCAGAATAACAAAGTCTGTTAAGATAGTGACGTTTGCAACCACAACAGGCACATCCTCGCAAATGCCGATAGGGAAAGCAGTTGATTTGTCGGCCATTTGCAGAGAGATTTCAGTGGGTGTAAACTTATCCAGTTCAAGCCTACGATAAAGAGAGAGAGGCATAACACTAACACCAGCTCCAAGGTCACATAAAGCGGTTCTAACGTAGTTTGCTTTAATGGAGCAAGGTATAGTGGGCACTCCAGGATCACATAGTTTCTTAGGAGTTCCACCCTTGAAGGTATAATTAGCGAGCATGGTGGAAATCTCAACCTCACGTATCCTCCTCTTATTAGTCACAATATCTTTCATGTACTTAGCATACAGAGACATTTTGAGCATATCTGTCAAACACATTTGCAGAAAGACAGGTCTAATCATTTCAACGAATCGCTCAAAATCCTCATCATCCTTTTTCTTGGATAGTTTGGGAGGAAGGGCCATGGGTTTATGAACCCATGGTTCCCTTTCTTTGCCATGCTTCCTAGCAGCGAAATCGTTCTTATCGTATCTCTTATTCTTAGGCTGTCGGTTATCAAGATCAACAAGTTAAATCTCCACATCCTTATCATTGCTAGGTTGAGCATCATCATGAACGTCACTATTGATATTATCATTAGGCTCATGTTCATCACCAGATTGTGTTTCAGCATCAGAGACAGAGACATCGTTTGGATTCTCGCGTGTAGCAGCAACAGGGTTGCTAGCGTGCAAATCCCTATCATCTTTCTTCTTCTTTCTAGGATGACTAGGTGCATCAGTGCTAACTCCTTGAGAATCTTGTTCAATTCTCTTAGGATGACCCTCAGGATACAAAGGTTCCTGGGTCATTCTACCACCTCTAGTGACGACTCTGACAGAATTGTCATTCAACTCATTGAGCAAGTCATTCTGAGCTCTAAGTACTTGTTCTACCTGAGTAGTAACCATAGAGGCATGTTTACTCAGAAGCTTAAGATCATTTACATTTCTGTCCACACACACTACAGGAATCAGCTTCTTTGCCGTCTGCCATCACAGACGGCAAAGACTAAATCACGGATGGCAAAGACAAAACAACAGACGACAAAGAATCTCACGGCCGGCAAAATTTCTGCGTCAGCCTACGACGGCATAGGACCTTATTTGCCGTCTATCCCCCCAAAGCGGATGTCAAAGCTCTTTGCCGTCAGCTTTCTTTAGGAGCAGTCGGCAAAGTGCTCGAGACGGCAGCCGACAGGCGTTGCCTTCGTTAGGGGTTAACGGAGGCTTTGCCGTCTGCCTCCCCCTTATACTTTGCCATCTGCCTCCCCCTTATTCTTTGCCGTCTGCTCCCCCTTACTCTTTGCTGTCTTCCTCCTCCTCCTCCCCCCTCCACTCTTTGCCGTCTGCCTCCTCCTCCCCCCTCCTTTGTGCCCTCGTCTTTGCCGTCTGCCCACCCTGGAGGCAGACGACAAAGAGCCTATATAGACACCCCAGGATGCACAGCTGGGTGCCATGTGGCACCTTTGCCATCTGCCAGCTGATGGCACAGGTCTTTGCCATCAGCTGGCAGATGGCAAAGAGCCCATATAGTACCTATTTTTTTGTTTTATATTATTTCACAGCACATATATATATATATATATATTTGATATCACATTTATATAATTCACCACACATATATGATATATAGTTCACCACACATATACTTGCCAACACATATATATATATAATTCACCATACATATATGATATACATATAAATCAATGTACATCCCCATATATCGACAGAACCAACATACAAAGTATTGCACTGTTTATCCATATATACATATACATATAGTTCGACATTGTTCATCAACTCAAATGAAAACTAGCTGATATACATATAAAGTTCATCCATCGACATTGTTCAACTCCATGAATGCGAGCTTCCATGCATATAGTGTATCCAATCTGCAAAAATGTGAATAAGAAAGTCAGAAGAAAAAAAAAATATGATGTTTTTCAGCTAATTATGTCATTTTTAGCGGAAAACAAGCTAAGAATATAATATTCATCAGCTAACCAAGATTCTTATGCCATTTTTAGCTTATTATGGCATTTTGGAGCTAAATGGGTTAATTAAAGCAAGGATAATATGAACGAGGAGAAGAAATAGGAGGAGGAGGAGAAGAAGAAGAAATCAAGAAGAAGGAGGAGAAGGAGGAGAAGGAGGAGGAGGAGAAGGACTAGAAGGTCCTTGGCCTTCTCCTTCTCCTCCTCCTCCTCCTCCTCCTTCTCCTTCTTCTCTTCTTCTTCTTATTATTTCTTTTCATTTTTCCTATTTCTTCTCCTCTTCTCCTCTTGTTGGAGCTAAATTACCTAATTATGTCTTTTTGGAGCTAAATGGGCTAATTATCCATTTTAGAGGAAAACAAGCTAAGTATATAATATTCATGAGCTAACCAAGGTTCTTATGCCATTTTGAGCTTATTATGGTATTTTGGAGCTAAATGGGCTAATTATGTCATTGTTGGGGAAATTAAAGCAAGGATAATATGAAAGAGGAGAAGAAAGAGGAGGAGGAGAAGAAGAAGAAGAAATCAAGAAGAAGGAGGAAAAGGAGGAGAACGAGGAGGAGGAGAAGGACTAGAAGGTCCTTGGCCTTCTCCTTCTCCTCCTCCTCCTCCTCCTTCTCCTTCTTCTCTTCTTCTTCTTCTTCTTCTTCTTCTTTCTTTTCATTTTTCCTATTTCTTCTCCTCTTCTCCTCTTGTTGGAGCTAAATTACCTAATTATGTCTTTTTGGAGCTAAATGGTCTAATAATCCCATTTTAGAGGAAAACAAGCTAAGTATATAATATTCATGAGCTAACCAAGGTTCTTCTGGCATTTTGAGCTTATTATGTTATTTCGGAGCTAAATGGGCTAATTATGTCATTGTTGGGGAAATTAATGCAAGGATAATATGAAATAAGAGAAGAAAGAGGAGGAGTAGGAGAAGAAGAAGAAGTCAAGAAGAAGGAGGAGAAGGAGGAGAAGGAGGAGGAGGAGAAGGACTAGAAGGTCCTTGGCCTTCTCCTTCTCCTCCTCCCCCTCCTCCTTCTCCTTCTCCTTCTCTTCTTCTTCTTCTTCTTCTTCTTTCTTTTCATTTTTCCTATTTCTTCTCCTCTTCTTCTCTTGTTGGAGCTAAATTACCTAGTTATGTCTTTTTGGAGCTAAATGGGTTAATTATCCCATTTTAGAGGAAAACAAGCTAAGTATATAATATTCATGAGCTAACCAAGGTTCTTATGCCATTTTGAGCTTATTATGGTATTTTGGAGCTAAATGGGCTAATTATGTCCTTGTTGGGGAAACTAAAGCAAGGATAATATGAAAGAGGAGAAGAAAGAGGAGGAGGAGGAAAATAAGAAGAAATCAAGAAGGAGGAGAAGAAGGAGAAGGACGAGGAGGAGAAGGACTAGAAGGTCCTTGGCCTTCTCCTTCTCCTCCTCCTTCTCCTTATTCTCTTCTTCTTGTTCTTCTTCTTTCTTTTCATTTTTCCTATTTCATCTCCTCTGCTCCTCTTGTTGGAGCTAAATTACCTAATTATGTCTTTTTGGAGCTAAATGGGCTAATTATCCCATTTTAGAGGAACACAAGCTAAGTATATAATATTCATGAGCTAACCAAGGTTCTTATGCCATTTTGAGCTTATTATGGTATTTTGGAGGTAAATGTGCTAATTATGTCATTGTTGGGGAAATTAAAGCAAGGATAATATGAAAAGGAGAATAAAGATGAGGAGGAGGAGAATAAGAAGAAATCAAGAAGAAGGAGGAGAAGGAGGAGAAGGAGGAGGAGGAGGAGGAGAAGGACTAGAAGGTCCTTGGCCTTCTCCTTCTCCTCCTCCCCCTCCTCCTTCTCCTCATCTTCTTCTTCTTCTTCTTCTTCTATCTTTTCATTTTTCCTATTTCTTCTCCTCTTCTCCTCTTGTTGGAGCTAAATTACCTAATTATGCATTTTTGGAGCTAAATGGGTTAATTATCCCATTTTAGAGGAAAACAAGCTACGTATATAATATTCATGAGCTAACCAAGGTTCTTATGCCATTTTGAGGTTATTATGGCATTTTGGAGCTAAATGGGCTAATTATGTCTTTTTGGGGAAATTAAAGCAAGTATAATATGAAGGAGGAGAAGAGAAACTTACCGTAGTGGTCATCAAGGAGGAGAAACACCACGGTTGCTCGCGGCGGCTTCGTTTGGAGACGGTTTCCCTGGAGAAGGGTCGTGCGATGCCGCTCGGGAGTTATTCTGCCGAAAAGATATGTTGCAATGTCTCAGTTAGCATGATGACACTCAATTATTAATACTAGTTTATAATGAAACTCACCGTGCCAATCAAAGAGAAGACGGGCATCAGCGGAGGGACTTGACCGCTCTTCTCGCACAGACCCTGAAGAGTGGGTCGTATTAGTTAGTAATGAAACACACATTACACACATGATTTGGCTAATGTGAAAAAAAAACATACCACAAAAAGCTCGTACAGGGCCCATTGACCCGCCTCATTCCGGGCCCTCTCCTCCTCAATCAATCGTGCTGTGGTGTGGTCCCTCTCATCAAGAGCAGCCTGAAGAGCAGCCTGGCTTGCCAATCTCTCTTTCTCAAGAGCAGTCTGGTTTTCCGCTCTCTCTTTCTGAAGAGCAGCCTGAAACACCATTCTTCGTTACCACAGTAATGATCTATGGTGACACACATAATGAAATGGATGAAAGTGTACTTAGTCTGTACAACTAACCTCGATGGCAAGTTCGACTGGCCGTGGACGACGCGTTATCTCAGGACAGCTGCTCGACTGGCACGCCTTGATCTCCGGAAGAGTGAGTGGACAACGTATTATCCCATCTCCAATGGCTATCGAGCCATCGGGCCTCCCGCCACCAGATATCATAACCAGCTCTGGATCCAAAGGTTCCTGGCTAGGGTTAAAATCATCCCCTTTCGTAGCCTTCCCCGCGTCCCTGTATGCCACGAGCTTCTGGTGGGATGATATGTTGGTGAAGTTATTGGGATCATCCAAGTCAGACTCAGAGAATGCCTTCGCCTTCTTATACGAGGCAGTATGGGCCATGCCATAAAGGTCGTACAAGTGTGGCATCTCCGTCTTATTGTGATGCGCCTAAAAGATAGGAACACAATATTAGCATCAAGAATGAATTGCATGAATCATGAAGCAAATCACATACCCAGTTTCGTCTAAACTGAAGTAAGTTGGCACTACCTTGATGATGTGGCACACCAACCATTTGGCTACGCCGATCCTTCGCATTCTCGTGGACGGCTCGCCAGCTGTCTGTGCACCACTCATCAACCAACTCCTCCCAACAATCCATCTTATCCGCACACCATCTCGGGGACACCTATAAGTTATTAGAAAGAATTTTCAGCACTACGCCTATGAATGAAATCAAGAAAACAACGTAGAAGGACTTAAGAATAGGTAATTACCTTCATGTATTGCTCCTTCTTCAGAAACTTTCCGCGGCAATCCTTCTTCTGCTTCTTAATACCACGCGTGGCATAGTAATCTCGAATAGCGTGCGGCCAAGCTTCGTGGTGCCAGTTCTGTAGTAACCTCCTACACTCGGCCTCGAGAACCCTGGCCGCCTCCTCCTCATATCCATCCTCACACCTATAGAAGGTCTGCAATCAAACGTGAAAACACCGATTAGTACAATAATTAGCTATATTGTTAATTTTAGATTCTGTAAAAGGATAATTTACCCAAAAGCTCTTGATCACCATCTCGGCCCTCGTGTGGCACAAGACACCATCTATAATCTCCTCCGGCGGGGCCTGCGCAGCCTGGTAGTGCTCCGAGGAAAATCCTAGTGTAGGAACCTGACCCTCACCAGGCAATGTTACAAACCCCGGGAAATTTTGCCGGCAAAGCACACCAAGGACGGATTTCGGCCTACAGATTCCATGAGGGTGTACCCATCCCTTGCAGTATGATAAGGTCAACGCATTAGATATTTGAACAAACTTGAAGGCAAAAGCTAAAAAAAGAGTAAATGTACTTACCTATCTCCTTCAGGTTTAATCACCGGCCTCTGCTCGCGGGTAGCCGGCGCGACCGGGAGACGTGTACTACCACGCTTGTACACGGTGGCCCCGTCCACCTACACATCGCCCTCACTATCCGGAAGCTCATCCCCGCCATCCCCGCCCCTTGAGCCACCCGGACCCTCGGTCCAATCCGGCAACTCGGTACGATCCGGCCAGGTCTCCCATCCGGGCCTCTCCACGTCGGGTGAAGCCTCCGGAACCGTAGTCTCCTCTGGCTGCTCCTGGGCCGAATGCACCTCGACCCGAGGCTGCTCCTGGACCGGAGTCTCATGGGACGAATGCCCGTCAACAACAGGCTCCTGGAACGGAGTCCCCGTAGCCTCCTCCGCAAACGGGTCGACCATACTAGTCCTATGCTCGGGTGAATGAGCTGGTGGTGGTGGCGAGGACGGCTCAACAGTCCTCTTGGATCTTCCGCGGCCACCACCTCTTTGTGTACCCTTCCCCTTCTTCCCTACCCGACCAGCACCTCTCCCAGTGGGAAATGCTGCCGACAAAGAATAGGTAAAGATAGGTCCTAATCCCACCCGAGTATGTGTAGATTGGGTTCGTTTTCCCATGCTCTGCTCCGGATCCAATGCAAAATTTCGGCAGCACCACCCCGCTGTTCTCCTGATACACGTCTCCGCAATAAACAGAGAGGATGTGCATCCGGATAACAACAGGGAGGCACTGACGAAATTCCGCATCGGATCCAGAGCACAGCATACGGGAAAACGAACCCAATCTACACATACTCGGGCTGTCCATGGATAATGTTGGACAATTCGAAAGGATGGCGGTTATAAATATGCAAAGACATGCATATTTATAGATGTCGCCCTTTTGAACGGGAGACGCATACTCATGATTGAAGAGACCGGGACAGAGCAAATTAAGGGGGTAGGGGAGAAGTCATTTGTGCTCACCAACAAACGTAGGGGCGGATCTCGTCCAACACACGTGGAGGTCGTCGAACAACTGCACATTGAAATTCACCCGATCAACACAAATATGATGTATTTATAAGATAATCAAAAAATATGTGACCTAACTCTTATTTTCTTTTTTCTTTTTTCCTCTTATTCTTCTTCTTCTTATTCTTATTCTTACTTTCTTTTTTCTTTTTTCTTTTTTCCTCTTATTCTTCTTCTCCTTCTTCTTCTTTTATTCTCTTCTTCTTCTTCTTCTTCTTCTTCTTCTTCTTCTTCTTCTTCTTCTTCTTCTTCTTCTTCTTATTCTTATTTTCTTTTTTCTTTTTTCCTCTTATTCTTCTTCTCCTTCTTCTTCTTTTCTTTCTCTTCTTCTTCTTCTTCTTCTTCTTCTTCTTCTTCTTCTTCTACTTCTTATTTTCTTTTTTCTTTTTTCCTCTTATTCTTCTTCTCCTTCTTCTTGTTTTCTTCTTCTCTTCTTTTACTTCTTTTCTTCTTCTTCTTCTTATTTTATTTTTTCCTCTCATTCTTCTCTTCCTCTCCTATTTTTCTTCTTCCTCTTCTTTTTTCTCCTTCCCTTCCTTTTCCTTCTTCTTCTTTTCCTTCTTCTTCTTATTTTTTTCTTCTCCTTTCTCCTTCTTCTTATTCTCCTTTCTCCTTCTTCTTCTTCTTCTTCTTTCTCCTTATTCTTCTTCTCCTTTCTCCTTCTTCTTCTTCTTCTTTCACCTTCTTCTTCTTCTCCTTTTCTCATTTATTAAACAGGAAACTAACCTAACTAAACCTAAACTAAAACTGAACCTAAACTAAACTGAAACTAAGCCAAAACCTCAGTAAAACATATAACTAATTAAACAAAAAATATTAAAAAAAGAAGAAATAAAACTAACCGGGGGGAGGAGGGACGCAGGGGGAGGAGGGCCGTAGGGGGAGGAGAGGCCGCAGGGGGAGGAGGGCAGCAGGGGGAGGAGGGGCACGGTGAGGGGCGCGAGGAGGGCGGCGGTGGTGGGGTAGGGCGCTGGGGTGGGGGTGGCATCGGCGGCGGCGGCGGTGGGGCAGGGAGGCCGGAGGAGGGCGCGGCGGCGGTGGTGGTGTCGGGGGTGAGAGAGAGGGTTGTCGGGGTGGAGGAGGGGGCGCAGGGCGGCTGTGGAGGAGGGTGCAGGGCGGCCGGGGAGGAGGAGGGGCGTAGGGCGGCAGTGGAGGAGGGTGCAGGGCGGCCGGGGTGGAGGAGGGGGCACATGGCGGCGGTGGAGAGGGTGTAGGGTGGTAGGGAGGAGGAGGATGCAGGGCGGCCGGGGAGAAGGAGGGCGCAGGGCGGCGTAGGGAGGTCGGAGGAGGGCGCGGCGGCAACGGTGGTATCGGGGGTGAGAGAGAGGGGAGTCGGGGTGGCCGTTAGGGGGAGAGAGAGGCACGTGGGGGTGGGGCTAATGGCCGTTAGGGGGGCACCCTCTTTGCCGTCCGCCTCCCGACGGCAAAGAGCATGCAGGCAGACGGCAAAGAAAGTGGCCGTTAGGGGGGAGAGAGGGGCTACGGGGTGGGCCGCCCATGCTCTTTGCCATCTGCCTGCATGCTCTTTGCCGTGAGCTGGCAGATGGCAAAGAGCTGGCTGATAGCAAATAGTACCTTTGGCATCAGCCTGCTCTTTGTCGTCTGGTTTCTGGTAGCTTATGGCAAAGAGGGTCTTTGCCATCAGCTAGCAGACGACAAAGAAGGAGCAGATGGCAAATATCTGTTTTCCAGTAGTGACAAGCACTTAAATGACTAAGCATACGAGCATTCTGTTCCAATTGTCTGCTAACATAATTATTGAAACTTTGTTGTTTGGCAACAAAGTTATCAAATTCATCCAGGCATAAACTAGCAGGTTTATCAAAAGGAATATCACTCTCATCGAATCTACGAAGAGAATTTACTTCTACTACCTGTATCGGGTTATCAAGACCATGGATCTCTTCAATAGGTGGTAGATTTTTGACATCTTCAGATTTAATGCCTTTCCCTTTCATACATTTCTTAGCTTCTTGCATATCTTCAGGACTGAGGAATAGAATACCTCTTTTCTTCGGAGTTGTCTTAGGAGGTGTTTCGGGAATAGTGCAAGCATTCTCATTGCACAAGATGTTATTCAATATGATCTCAGCTTGTTCTACAGTTCGTTCCCTAAAAACACAACCATCACAACTATCTAGGTGGTCTTTAGAAGCATCGGTAACTCCATTATAGAAGATATCAAGTATTTCATTGTTCTCAAGAGGGTGATCGGGCAAACCATTTAGTAGCTGGACGAGCCTACCCCAAGCTTGTGGGAGACTCACTTCTTCAACTTGCGCAAAGTTGTATATTTCCTGCAAGGCAGCTTGCTTCTTACGGGCAAGGAAATATTTCTCAGAGAAGTAGTAGATCATATCCTAGGGGCTACACACACAACAAGGAGCAAGAGAAGTGAACCAAGTTTTAGCATCATCCTTTAGCGAGAAAGGAAACAAATTGAGGATATAGTAGTAGCGGATCTTTTCCTCACTAGTGAATAGGGTGGCTATATCGTGCAGTTTGGTAAGATGGGCTACAACCGTTTCAGACTCATAACCGTGAAAAGGATCAGATTCGACCAGAGTGATTAACTTAGGGTTGACAGAGAATTCATAATCCTTATCGGTCACAAAGATAGGCGAAGTAGCAAACTTCGGGTCGTATTTCATCCTAGCGTTCAAAGATTTTTCTTTCCACTTGCGCATTAATTTCTCAACATCATAGCTATCCTTACAAGCAAGAAAGTCCTCAGCTATCTCTCCCTCCATAACATAACACTCAGACATATCAGGCAATTCATATTTAGGAGAGCTAGTTCTAATAGGAAAAATAGCAGGTTCTACTTCAATAGTATCAGCAGTTTCAGAAGTATCATCACATCCAACAGCAACTCTAGCAATTTGTGCATCAAGGAATGCACCTAGTGGCCAAGCAGTATCAAGCATAGCATCATCACAAGCAGCATGGCTAGCAGAAGTAGCATCATCAAACACATGCGACATATCAAGATTTCTAGCAGGAGGTGGTGTCGCAAACTTAGTCATAACTGAAGGTGAATCAAGTGTAGAGCTAGATGGCAGTTCCTTACCTGTCCTCGTAGTTGAGGGCAAGGCTTTAGTTCTTGGATCTTTCAATTCCTCATAGTGACCAGCAGACGTAAATCCCAAGTGACTCAGAGAAGATAGCTATGCCTCCCCGGCAAAGGCGCCAGAAAATAGTCTTGTTAACCCACAAGTATAGGGGATCGCAACAGTTTTCGAGGGTAGAGTACTCAACCCAAATTTATTGAGGGTAGAGTATTCAACCCAAATTAAACGACACAAGGGGAAGCCAAAGAATATTCTCAAGTATTAGCAGTTGAGTTGTGAATTCAACCACACCTGAAAGATTTAGTATCGGAAGCAAAGTATCAGTAGCAAGGTAGTCTGATAGCAACAGTAACCAATAGCAGCAAAGTGACAGCAGTAGCAGCAAAGTAACAACAGTAGCAACAGAGTAACAGTAGCAGCAGTGACAGTAGTAGCGGCAAAGTAACGTAGCAAGGACCAGATGGAAAATCTCGTAGGCATTGGATCGGTGATGGATGATTATGCCGGATGTTATTCATCATGCAACAGTTATAACACGAAGAGATATGTAACTAGCTCCAGTTCGTGAATGTAATGTAGGCATGTATTCCGTATGTAGTCATACGTGCTTAGGGAAAATAACTTGCATGACATCTATTGTCCATCCCTCCGGTGGCAGCGGGGTCCTAATGGAAACTATGGGATATTAAGGTTCTCCTTTTGATAAAGAACCGGACCGACGCATTAACACTTGGTGAATACATGAACTCCTTATACTATGGTCATCTCCGGGAGTGGTTCCGGTTATTGTCACTCCAGGGTTGCCGGGTCATAACACATAGTAGGTGACTACAACTTGCAAGATAGGATCAAGAACACACATATATTGGCGACAACGTAATAGGTTCAGATCTGAAATCATGGCATTCGGGCCCTAGTGACAAGCATTAAGCATGGGAAAGTAGTAGCAACATCAATCTCAGAACATAGTGGATACTAGGGATCAATCCCCATCAAAACTAACTCCGATTACATGATAGATCTCATCCAACCCATCACCGTCCAGCAAGCCTATGATGAGATTACTCACGAACGGTGAAGAGCATCATGGAATTGGCGATGAAGGAAGGTTGATGATGACGATGGCGCTGATTTCCCCTCTCTGGAGCCGAGAACGGACTCCAGATCTGCCCTCCACAAGAAGAACAGGAGGTGGCGGCACCTCCATATCGTAAAACACGATGAACGCTTCTCCTTGATTTTTTTCCAGACGAAAGAGGCTAAATAGAGCTAAGATTGGAGGCGGTGGAGCAACATGGGGCCCACAAGCCTGCGAGGCGCGACCAGGGGGCGCCTGGTGGGCTTGTGGGCTCCATGCTCCACTTCCTCCATTGATTCTTGCGCCAGTATTTTTTATATATTCCACAAAAATTCTCCATCAATTTCCTGGTCATTCCGAGAACTTTTATTTCTGCGCAAAAACAACACCATGGCAATTCTGCTAAAAACAACGTTAGTCCGGGTTAGTTCCATTCAAATTATGCAAATTAGAGTCCAAAAAAGGGCAAAAGAGTTTGGAAAAGTAGATACGATGGAGACGTATCAAGGCCCCACTTTGTTTCATAAATAATGTAGATATTGTTGTAGCACCAAGGGTGCCTTGGCCTCGCTATCATTGTAAGATGTGTACTTGTAACCTTATGCTATCAATAAAGTCAACTCAGTTCTATTCCAAGTTGTTGAGTGTTTCCAGAAGACATGATCTCTGGGTTGGAAACAATGGTAATCCGGTTCTTTGTATCGGGGTGCCACAACGCTTGGTATCAGAGCCACACTGACTGTAGGACACCCTAGTAGCTGTGTTCACACGACGAGTAGTATAGGGTCGTGAGTATGCATTTGCTTGCTTCATTTGATTGTTGTATGGCATGCATCACAATTCATTGTTTTACTAACCGTTGGCTTTGTGAGTGTAGATGGCACGAGCTCCATATCATTTTTAGTATAAGCCTGCACCATCCTCCTTCCCATCACTGCTTCGGAATGTATGGTTTCGACTGTACCCTCACGGCAAGGAACCAGTGTACCAGGTTTTTCGGGAGCAGCTTGCCGAGTCCGTGTACGAGTTTCATGCTTAGGCTTACATGGTTGCCAGCTCGGAATTGGTAGCTATTCTCGCTCTACTAAGGGCGGAACGACTTCTACTCCAAAGATTGCAAGCCAGTTTGCTGCAGTGGAGGCTCTCGCTGACTTGCGCTACCACGAGGTCAAGATGCAGACTCATCCAAGTTTCTTCCACTACCCCACCCTGTCGTCTTCGACACGGTGAGTCATTTTTCCTCCTGTAGACCCGTCATGTGATCGTGCGACTGTTGTGCTGTCTCGTTACATGAGCGCCAGCTATTATACGATTCTATCCCTGGCTGAGGAGCTATCCCGTCTTCGGGCGGCACTTGTTATCGCAACTGCAGTGCCACCCCCACCCCACTCTTCTATTCCACCCCATATGCACCACCAGTTCCACCCTCACACGGATTCAATATTCCAGTTAGCTCTTCAGTGCCGCCACGCACTTCGTTTGGCAGCCGTCGTGAGACTCCTTCTGAGTGGGCCTTACTCCTAGCCACTCCTGCTGCTCTGATGCTGAGGCGTCGTGCTCCTTCTTCCTCGGAAGTAGGACCGTATCGTCAGCGTCGCCGTGTGGCCTTTGCTCCGGAGGATGAGGTCAACATCATCAGTTCAGACTCCGACTCAGGATCAGACGACAAGGAGTCAGAGGTCTTCCAGTGTTCGTGCCATCCGCGCCACTAGAGTCTGTTGGAAATATGCCCTAGAGGCAATAATAAAATGGTTATTATCATATTTCCTTGTTCATGATAATCGTCTATCGTTCATGCTATAATTGTATTAACAGGAAACAGTAATACATGTGTGAATGAATAGATCACAATGTGTCCCTAGCAAGCCTCTAGTTAGCTAGCTCGTTAGTCAATAGATGATCATGATTTCCTGATCATGGACATTGGATGTCATTGATAACGGGATCACATCATTGGGAGAATGATGTGGTGGACAAGACCCAATCCTAAGCCTAGCACTAGATCGTATTGTTCGTATGCTAATGCTTTTCTAATGTCAAGTATCTTTTCCTTCGACCGTGAGATCGTGCAACTCCCGGATACCGTAGGAGTGCTTTGGGTGTATCAAACGTCACAACGTAACTGGGTGACTATAAAGGTGCACTACGGGTACCTCCGAAAGTGTCTGTTGGGTTGGCACGAATCGAGATCGGGATTTGTCACTCCGTGTGACGGAGAGGTATCTCTGGGCCCACTCGGTAGAACATCATCATGAGCTCAATGTGACTAATGAGTTAGTCACACGATGAAGTGCTACGGAACGAGTAAAGAGACTTACCAGTAACGAGATTGAACAAGGTATAGGTATACCGACGATCGAATCTCGGGCAAGTTCTATACCGACAGACAAAGGGAATCGTATACGGGATTGATTGAATCCTTGACATCGTGGTTCATCCGATGAGATCATAATGGAGCTAGTGGGAGCCACCATGGGTATCCAGACCCCGCTGATGGTTATTGGCCAGAGAGGTGTCTCGGTCATGGCTGCCTGTCTCCCGAACCCGTAGGGTCTACACACTTAAGGTTCGATGACGCTGGGGTTATAGGGAATTGTTATACGAGATTACCGAAAGTTGTTCGGAGTCCCGGATGAGATCCAGGACGTCACGAGGAGCTCCGGAATGGTCCGGAGGTAAATATTGATATATAGGACGGATGGTTTCGGAGACCGGAAGTGTTTCGGGCATCACCGGTAACGTACCGGGACCACCGGGACCACCGGAGGTGGTCCCGGGGGACCACCGAAGGGGGGCTGCGACCCCAAGAGGTAAGATGGGCTAAGTGGGGGTGGGAACCAGCCCCTAGTTGGGCTGGTGCGCCTCCCCACTCAGCCCATGGCGCAGGGGAAAGGAAAAGAGGGGGAACCCTAACTCAGGTGGGCCTTAGGCCCACCAGAGGGGTGCGCCACCCCTCCCCCTTGCCCTGGCCGCCACCCCTTCCCCATCTGAGGGCTGCCGCACCCCTTAGGGGTGGGAACCCTAAGGGCTGCGCCCCCTCCCTCTCCCCCTATATATAGATGAGGTTCGGGGCTGTTTGAGACACGGTTTAATCTCTCTCCCTCAGCGCAGCCCTGCACTTCTTCCTCCTCCTCTCTGCCGGCGCTTGGCGAAGCCCTGCCGGGAGACCTCGTCTCTCCACCAACACCACGCCGTCGTGTTGCTGGTCTTCTTCCCCAACCTCTCCCTCCTCCTTGCTGGATCAAGGTGCGGGAGACGTCACCGGGCTGCACGTGTGTTGAACGCGGAGGTGTCGTTGTTCGGCACTAGATCGGAATCGCCGCGAGTACGACTCCATCAACCGCGTTCTAGCAAACGCTTCCGCTTAGCGATCTTCAAAGGTACGAAGATGCTCTTACCCCTCTCTCGTTGCTGGTCTCTCCATAGGAAGATCTGAATAAGCGTAGGAAAATTTTGAATTTATGCTACGTTACCCAACAGTGGCATCCGAGCCGGGTTTTCTATGCGTAGATTCTATGCACGAGTAGAACACAAAAGTTGTGGGCGATGGTTTGTCAATTTGCTTGCCGTTACTAGTCTTATTCTTTTCCGGCGGTATTGTGGGATGAAGCGGCCCGGACCGACCTTACACGTACGCTTACGTGAGACTGGTTCCACCGACAGACATGCACATCGTGCATAAAGGTGGCTAGCGGGTGTCTGTCTCTCCTACTCTAGTCGGATTGGATTTGATGAAAAGGGTCCTTATGAAGGGTAAATAGCTTTGGCATATCATCGTTGTGGCTGTCACGTAGGTAAGAAGGCGTTCTTGCTAGAAACCCAAATCAGCCACGTAAAACTTGCAACAACAATTAGAGGACGTCTAACTTGTTTTTGCAGGGTTTGACATGTGATGTGATATGGCCAAAGTTGTGATGTTGCATGTATGATGTATGAGATGATCATGTTATTGTAATAGGTTTCACGACTTGCATGTCGATGAGTATGACAACCGGCAGGAGCCATAGGAGTTGTCTTAATTTATTGTATGAGATGCAACGCCATGTGCTTGCTACTTTTACTTCATTGCTAACGGTTAGCCATAGTAGTAGTGATAGTAGTAGTTGGCGTGACGACTTCACGGAGACACGATGATGGAGATCATGATGATGGAGATCATGGTGTCACGCCGGTGACGATGATGATCATGCGATGCCTGAAGATGGAGATCGAATGAGCAAAGATGATAATGGCCATATCATGTCACTATATGATTGCATTGTGATGTTTATCATGTTTTACATCTTATTGCTTAAAACGACGGTAGCATAATAAGATGATCCCTCCTAAAATTTCGAGAACGTATTCCCCTAAGTGTGCACCGTTGCGAAGGTTTGTTGTCTCGAAGCACCACGTGATGATCGGGTGTGATAGATTCTAACGTTCGCATACAACGGGTGTAAGCCAGATTTACACACGCAAAACACCTAGGTTGACTCGACGAGCTTAGCATGTACAGACATGACCTCGAATACAAGAGACCGAAAGGTCGAACATGAGTCGTATGGTTGAATACGATCAGCATGAGTTGCTCACCATGGTAACTAGTCCGTCTCACGTGATGATCGGACACGGGTTAGTCAACATGGATCATGTAACACTTAGATGACTAGAGGGATGTCGATTTAAGTGGGAGTTCATACTTAATTTGATTAAATGAACTTAATTGTCATGAACTTAGTCTAAAAGTTGTCTTTATAAATATTGTAGATGTCCAACGTCAACCTCAACTTCAACGCATTCCTAGAGAAAAACAAGCTGAAAGATGATGGTAGCAACTATGCGGACTGGGTTCGCAACCTGAAGCTCATCCTTGAAGAAGCTAAAAAGGCTTATGTCCTTAATGCGCCGCTAGGTGACCCTCCCTCTCCCGCAGCAGCGCAGGACGTTCTAAATGTCTGGCAAGCGCGAAGTGATGACTACTCTCTGGTCAGGTGTGGCATGTTATACAGTCTAGAAACGGGGCTCCAAAGACGTTTTGAGCAACACGGTGCATATGAGATGTTCCAAGAGCTGAAGCTAGTTTTTCAAGCTCATGCCCGTGTCGAGAGATATGAAGTCTCCGACAAGTTCTTCAGCTGTAAGATGGAGGAGAACAGTTCTGTCAGTGAGCACATACTCAAAATGTCTGGGTTACACGGTCGTCTGACTTCACTTGGAGTCGAACTTCCGGATGATGCTATCATTGACAGAATCCTCCAGTCTCTCCCGCCAAGCTACAAAGGCTTTGTGCTTAACTACAACATGCAAGGGATGGAGAAAACCATTCCCGAGTTGTACTCGATGCTCAAGTCTGCAGAAGTAGAAATCAAGAAGGAGCATCAAGTGTTGATGGTCAACAAGACCACTAGTTTCAAGAAAGGCAGGGGTAAGAAGAACTTCAAGAAAGACGGCAAAGCTGTTGCCGCGCCCGGTAAACCAGATGCCGGGAAGAAGAAAAAGAACGGACCCAAGCCTGAGACTGAGTGCTTCTACTGCAAGGGAAAAGGTCACTGGAAGCGCAACTGCCCCAAATACTTAGCGGACAAGAAGGCCGGCAACGTTAAAGGTATATGTGATATACATGTTATTGATGTGTACCTTACCAGCGCTCGTAGTAGCTCCTGGGTATTTGATACCGGTGCTGTTGCTCACATTTGCAACTCAAAGCAGGAACTGCGGAATAAGCGGAGACTGGCCAAGGACGAGGTGACGATGCGCATCGGGAATGGTTCAAAGGTCGATGTGATCGCCGTCGGCACGCTACCTCTACATCTACCGTCGGGATTAGTTTTAAACCTTAATAATTGTTATTTAGTACCAGCTTTAAGCATGAACATTGTATCAGGGTCTTGCTTAATGCGAGACGGCTACTCATTTAAGTCAGAGAATAATGGTTGTTCTATTTATATGAGTGATATGTTTTATGGTCATGCTCCGCTGGTGAATGGTTTATTCTTGATGAATCTCGATCGTGATGTTACACATATTCATAGTGTGAGTACCAAAAGATGCAAAGTTGATAACGATAGTCCCACATACTTGTGGCACTGCCGCCTTGGTCATATCGGCGTTAAGCGCATGAAGAAGCTCCATACTGATGGACTGCTAGAGTCTCTTTACTTTGAATCATTTGACACATGCGAACCGTGCCTCATGGGAAAGATGACTAAGACTCCATTCTCAGGAATAATGGAGAGAGCCACCGACTTATTGGAAATAATACATACTGATGTGTGTGGTCCAATGAACGTTGAAGCTCGCGGTGGTTATCGTTATGTTCTCACTCTCACCGATGATTTGAGTAGGTATGGGTATATCTACTTGATGAAGCACAAATCTGAGACGTTTGAAAAGTTCAAGGAATTTCAGAATGAGGTTGAGAATCAACGTGACAGAAAAATAAAATGTCTACGATCTGATCGTGGAGGAGAATATTTGAGTCACGAGTTTGGCACACACCTAAGAAAGTGTGGAATCGTTTCACAACTAACCCCGCCTGGCACACCGCAGCGCAACGGAGTGTCTGAACGTCGTAATCGCACTTTATTAGATATGGTACGATCTATGATGTCTCTCACCGACTTACCGCTATCATTTTGGGGATATGCATTAGAAACTGCAGCATTCACTTTAAATAGGGCACCGTCTAAATCCGTTGAGACGACACCGTATGAACTGTGGTTTGGCAAGAAACCTAAGTTGTCGTTTCTTAAAGTTTGGGGCTGCGATGCTTATGTGAAGAAACTTCAACCAGAAAAGCTCGAACCCAAAGCGGAGAAATGCGTATTCATAGGATACCCTAAGGAAACTATTGGGTATACCTTCTATCTTAGATCCAAAGGTAAAACCTTTGTTGCCAAGAACGGATCCTTTCTAGAGAAAGAGTTTCTCTCGAAAGAAGTAAGTGGGAGGAAGGTAGAACTTGATGAGGTAATTACACCCCCTCTCGAACAGGAAAGTAGCGCAGCGCAAGAAGTTGTTCCTGTGGTGCCTACACCGACTGAAGAAGTTAATGATGATGATCATGAAGCTTCGGATCAAGTTACTACTGAACCACGAAGGTCCACAAGGGTACGCTCCGCGCCAGAGTGGTACGGCAACCCTGTGATGGAAATCATGTTGTTAGACAACGGTGAACCGTCGAACTATGAAGAAGCGATGGCGGGCCCGGATTCCAACAAATGGCTTGAGGCCATGAAATCCGAGATAGGATCCATGTATGAGAACAAAGTATGGACTTTGGTGGACTTGCCCGATGAACGGCGAGCCATAGAAAATAAATGGATCTTCAAGAAGAAGACTGATGCAAACGGTAATGTAACCGTTTAGAAAGCTCGACTTGTCGCAAAGGGTTTTCGACAAATTCAAGGAGTTGACTACGAAGAGACTTTCTCTCCCGTAGCGAAGCTGAAATCAGTCCGAATCATGTTAGCAATTGCCGCCTTTTATGATTATGAAATTTGGCAAATGGACGTCAAAACAGCGTTCCTTAACGGGAATCTTAAGGAAGAGTTGTATATGATGCAACCAGAAGGTTTTGTCGATCCTAAAGGTGCTAACAAAGTATGCAAGCTCCAGCGCTCCATCTATGGGCTGGTGCAAGCATCTCGGAGTTGGAACATTCGCTTTAATGAGGTGATTAAGGCGTTTGGGTTCATACAGGTTTACGGAGAAGCCTGTCTGTACAAGAAAGTGAGTGGGAGCTCTGTAGCTTTCCTCGTACTATATGTGGATGACATATTATTGATGGGGAATGATATAGAGATGTTGGAGAGCATAAAGGCCTATTTGAACAAGAGTTTTTCAATGAAGGACCTTGGAGAAGCTGCATACATATTAGGCATCAAGATCTATAGAGATAGATCGAGACGCCTCATAGGTCTTTCGCAAAGTACATACCTTGACAAGATATTGAAGAAATTCAATATGGAAAACTCAAAGAAAGGGTTCTTGCCAGTTTTGCAAGGTATGAGATTGAGTAAGACTCAGTCGCCGACCACGTCAGCAGATAGAGAGAAGATGAGTTCTGTCCCCTACGCTTCAGCCGTGGGCTCTCTAATGTATGCCATGCTGTGTACCAGACCTGATATAAACCTTGCGATAAGCTTGGTAGGGAGGTACCAAAGTAATCCCGGTGCGGAACACTGGACAGCGGTCAAGAATATCCTTAAGTACCTGAAAAGGACTAAGGAAATGTTTCTCGTTTATGGAGGTGACGAAGAGCTCGTCGTAAAGGGTTACGTCGATGCTAGCTTCGACACAGATCCGGATGACTCTAAGTCACAAACCGGATACGTATATGTGTTGAATGGTGGGGCAGTGAGCTGGTGCAGCAGCAAGCAAGAAGTCGTGGCAGCATCTACATGTGAAGCGGAGTACAAAGCTGCTTCAGAAGCGGCTCATGAAGGAATTTGGATGAAGGAGCTCATCACCGACCTTGGAGTGGTTCCAAGCGCGTCGGGTCCTATGACACTCTTCTGTGATAACACTGGAGCCATTGCCATAGCCAAAGAGCCCAGGTTTCACCGGAAGACGAAGCACATCAAGCGCCGCTACAACTCCATCCAGGACCATGTCCAAACTGGAGTGATAGATATTTGTAAAGTACACACGGATCTGAATATTGCAGACCCGTTGACTAAACCTCTTCCACGAGCAAAACATGATCAGCACCATAATGCTATGGGTGTTCGATACATCACAATGTAACTAGATTATTGTCTCTAGTGCAAGTGGGAGACTATTGGAAATATGCCCTAGAGGCAATAATAAAATGGTTATTATCATATCTCCTTGTTCATGATAATCGTCTATCGTTCATGCTATAATTGTATTAACAGGAAACAGTAATACATGTGTGAATGAATAGATCACAATGTGTCCCTAGCAAGCCTCTAGTTAGCTAGCTCGTTAGTCAATAGATGATCATGATTTCCTGATCATGGACATTGGATGTCATTGATAACGGGATCACATCATTGGGAGAATGATGTGGTGGACAAGACCCAATCCTAAGCCTAGCACTAGATCGTATTGTTCGTATGCTAATGCTTTTCTAATGTCAAGTATCTTTTCCTTCGACCGTGAGATCGTGCAACTCCCGGATACCGTAGGAGTGCTTTGGGTGTATCAAACGTCACAACGTAACTGGGTGACTATAAAGGTGCACTACGGGTACCTCCGAAAGTGTCTGTTGGGTTGGCACGAATCGAGATCGGGATTTGTCACTCCGTGTGACGGAGAGGTATCTCTGGGCCCACTCGGTAGAACATCATCATGAGCTCAATGTGACTAAGGAGTTAGTAACACGATGACGTGCTATGGAACGAGTAAAGAGACTTACCAGTAACGAGATTGAACAAGGTATAGGTATACCGACGATCGAATCTCGGGCAAGTTCTATACCGACAGACAAAGGGAATCGTATACGGGATTGATTGAATCCTTGACGTCGTGGTTCATCCGATGAGATCATCGTGGAGCTAGTGGGAGCCACCATGGGTATCCAGACCCCGCTGATGGTTATTGGCCAGAGAGGTGTCTCGGTCATGTCTGCCTGTCTCCCGAACCCGTAGGGTCTACACACTTAAGGTTCGATGACGCTAGGGTTATAGGGAATTGTTATACGAGATTACCGAAAGTTGTTCGGAGTCCCGGATGAGATCCAGGACGTCACGAGGAGCTCCGGAATGGTCCGGAGGTAAATATTGAAATATAGGACGGATGGTTTCGTAGACCGGAAGTGTTTCGGGCATCACCAGTAACGTACCGGGACCACCGGGACCACCGGAGGTGGTCCCGAGGGACCACCGAAGGGGGGCTGCGACCCCAAGAGGTAAGATGGGCTAAGTGGGGGTGGGAACCAGCCCCTAGTTGGGCTGGTGCGCCTCCCCACTCAGCCCATGGCGCAGGGGAAAGGAAAAGAGGGGGAACCCTAACTCAGGTGGGCCTTAGGCCCACCAGAGGGGTGCGCCACCCCTCCCCCTTGCCCTGGCCGCCACCCCTTCCCCATCTGAGGGCTGCCGCACCCCTTAGGGGTGGGAACCCTAAGGGCTGCGCCCCCTCCCTCTCCCCCTATATATAGATGAGGTTCGGGGCTGTTTGAGACACGGTTTAATCTCTCTCCCTCAGCGCAGCCCTGCACTTCTTCCTCCTCCTCTCTGCCGGCGCTTGGCGAAACCCTGCCGGGAGACCTCGCCTCTCCACCAACACCACGCCGTCGTGTTGCTGGTCTTCTTCCCCAACCTCTCCCTCCTCCTTGCTGGATCAAGGTGCGGGAGACGTCACCGGGCTGCACGTGTGTTGAACGCGGAGGTGCCGTTGTTCGGCACTAGATCGGAATCGCCGCGAGTACGACTCCATCAACCGCGTTCTAGCAAACGCTTCCGCTTAGCGATCTTCAAAGGTACGAAGATGCTCTTACCCCTCTCTCGTTGCTGGTCTCTCCATAGGAAGATCTGAATAAGCGTAGGAAAATTTTGAATTTATGCTACGTTACCCAACAGAGTCGAGGTTGGAGTTGTTGAGCATGCATCTTTGCATATGTCAACTGCCGTATGAGCAGTCTAGTCATGATGTTTCCCCTTCTAGCTTGCCATGAACAATGTTGAGTCGTATTGTATAATTATGTTATTTGCTTATTCGCTTTTCTATATGGACCCTTTTTTGGTGTTTTATGACCTTTCCCTTATGGATGTGGCTCATCGATTCGGTATTTTTCAATGGGAACAATAATTTGGGATGAAAGGAAGTTGTAGCCAAGGCGGCGATGGAACCCCTATCCATCGATCCGCCAGACAGGCATGTCAACAACCAGAAGACCTACCACCTCCACCACCCTAGGCACCAAATACTGACCAGATCATGAGGATGTTTGAGGAAAATAGGAATCAAGATCTTATGGAATTTCTGAGAAGCATGCAGGCTATGGTAGGCCAGAATAACAAAAATGGGGCACGTTCCAAGTTTTTAGATTTTCAGCGCACTAAGCCTCCCAATTTTGGACAAGCCGTGGATCCAATTGAAGCCGATGACTGGCTAAGGACTATGGAGAAGAAACTAGACATAGCCCATTGCGATGAAGCAGTCAAGGTTCCTTTTGCCACTCACTACATAGAAGGGCCAGCAACTATATGGTGGGATAACACAATGGCAACATGGCCTTGTGGAGAAGAGATTACATGGGAAAGATTCAAGGAAGCATTCCGCAAATATCACATCCCTACTGGCATAATGAAGGTGAAGCAAAGAGAATTCCTTGCTCTTACATAAGGAGGCATGACAGTAGCTGAGTATCTGAACAAGTTCAACAATCTGGCACGGTACTCTACCCATGACGTATCCATCGAGGAAAGGAAGATAGACCGCTTCCTAGGAGGTCTGAACCATACCCTCCGTAGTTAGCTTTGTATACGGGACTTTCCAGACTTCCAGACTCTTGTGAACAAGGCCTTCATAGCCGAACGAGAGCTTAAGACCGGGTACGATGATCGCAAGAGGAAGTTTTAACCCAAGAAGGACAACAAGGAACAGATTGCACAGAAGCCACGTACCTAGCAACCAAACACCACCGTCTACAAGCCTACCTATAACAATAGTAACAATACCAACAAGACAGTGAGCCAGAACAAAGCCTTCGGCAAACAGCGAGTACTAGAGGATTGCCACACAACAACACCTGTTTCACTTGTGGCCAAAGTGGACACTATGGAAACCAGTGCCCCATCAATAACGGAAAACCATCCTCTGACATCAAGCTGCAGGTCAACACCATCGGACGCCGCCCTAGCCCTAAATATAATCAAGGATGCATCTACCATATCTACGCCTAGGAAGCGTGCAAAGCTCCAAAAGTCGTTCTCGGTATGTTCCGTGTTAACAACATAACCGCAGTAGTTTTATTTGATTCACGGGCTTCCCACTCATTTATTTCAAGGAGTTTTTCCACTATGCACAAATTTTCCCCTTCATTGTTCGATAAGATCATGGTGGTACAATCCCCTGGCTCTATGCTCAGAACAAATCTCATATACCGAGATCTGGAAATACTGATTCAAGGAGCTACATTTCCAGCTGCACTTATTGCTATCGAATCCTCATGACTAGATGTGATACTCAGAATGGACTGGTTGACACCCCATAAGGTGTGTATCAACTGTGCCACCAGAACTATGACGTTGGTTAATCCGTCCAGAGAAACCGTCCAATTTCTTGCCAACAAGATGAAGTCAAGGAAAGGAATGGCATATCAAGCAAATGTCATGGACATGAACTTAATTCCGGTGGTATGTGAATTTCCGTACGTGTTCCCCGAGGAATTACCAGGAATGCCACCTGACCGGGAGTTGGAGTGCGCGATTGAATTAGTCCCCGGTACTGCCCCAATTTACAAGAAATACTATCATATGCCAGGTCCAGAGTTGGCAGAGCTAAAGAAACAGTTGGACGAATTACTGCAAAAAGGATACATCCGTCCAAGCATCTCACCATGGGGATCACCACTACTATTTGTGAAGAAGAAGGACGGAAGTTTGAGAATGTGCATAGACTATCATCAACTAAATGAGGTCACTATTAAAAATAAGTACCCACTCCCACGCATTGATGACTTATTCGACCAGTTGAGTGGAGCACGAGTATTCTCCAAAATTGACCTCAGGACTGGGTATCATCAGCTAAAAATTAGGAAAGAAGATATACCCAAGACAACGTTCACCACCCAATATGGCATGTATGAGTTTACGGTCATGTCATTCAGACTTACAAATGTTCCCTCCTATTTCATGAGCATGATGAACAAGGTCTTCATGGATTTCCTAGACAAATTTGTGGTGGTGTTCATTGATGATATCCTGATATATTCTAAGGATGAAGAAGAGCACAAGCGCCACCTCCGTGCTGTCTTGGAAAGACTGAGATCCCATCAACTATATGCCAAGTTCAGTAAATGCGAGTTCTAGTTAAAAGAAGTGGGATTTTTGGGACACATCCTGTCAGAGCAAGGTGTGGTCGTCGACCCGAGTAAGGTAACACCAGTATTAAACTGGAAGACACCAGTCTCGGTGACCGAAGTCCGTAGCTTCCTGGGATTGGCAGGCTACTACCGACGATTCATAGAAGGCTTCTCCAAGATAGCTAAGCCATTAACGGAACTGCTCAAGAAAAATCAGAGATTCGTCTGGACGACAGAATGTGAAAGTAGTTTCCTAGAACTAAAGACAAGACTAACGACCGCACCTGTCCTAGTCCTCCCAGACATTCACAAGAGTTTTGACATTTACTGTGATGCTTCCCGACGAGGAATCGGCTGTGTGCTGATGCAGGAAGGAAAGGTTGTAGTATACGCATCTCGACAGATACGACCGCATGAAGATAACTACCCCACACATGACTTGGAGCTCGCAGTCGTGGTTTATGGCTTGAAAATTTGGAGGAATTACCTTATTGGACAACAGTGTGAAATATACACAAACCACAAAAGTCTTAAGTACATTTTCACCCAGCCAGATCGGAATCTCAGGCAACGACGATGGCTTGAACTAGTCAAGGACTATGACCTTGGGATCAATTATCATCCGGGAAAAACCAATGTGGTTGCACATGCTCTTAGTAGAAAGCCAATCACGGTAAATGCATTAATGGGAAGTATGCATCCGAGACTGCAAGAAGAATTTGTTAGTCTCAACATGATACTATGCGGTCCAACTACTCCAGAGACCCTGGAAATTACCACCACCCTCATAGAAGAGAACAAGAAAGCTCAAGGATCAGATGAAGGAATCAGGAAGATCAAAGAGTCGCTGCCAAAAGGGAAGGACAAATCCTTCCGAGTGGATGACCAAGGCATCTTATGGTTCGAGAGACACATATGCGTCCCCGACCATGATAGCTTGAGACAGCAAATACTCAGAGAAGCACATGACTCCACATATTCAATTCATCTAGGGGGTACGAAGATGTACCAAGATCTAAGAAAGACATTTAAGTGGTCAGGAATGCAAAGGGATATAGCCTATATGTCGCCTGTTGTGATATATGCAACAAGCTTAAGGCGGAACACCAAAAACCCGTTGGGTTACTACAACCATTACCGGTTCCCCAGTGGAAATGGGACGACATATGCATGGACTTCATTGTCACACTACCCAAATCGACAAGGGGCAATGATGCTATCTGGGTCATTGTGGATATGCTCACTAAAGTAGCCCACTTTATTCCGGTAAAGACCACTTTCAACGGCAATCAACTGGCACATTTATACATGTCCGGGATAGTAAGCCTCCATGGAGTACCCAAGTTGATCACCTCAGATAGAGGCTCTCTATTCAACTCGTCATTCTGGCTACGACTACATCAAGCTTTGGGAACCATGCTAAAACACAGCACATCATACCATCCTCAGACTGATGGACAAACAGAAAGAGTGAAGCAAATATTGGAGGACATGCTTCGGTCATGTGCCCTCACCCATGCACCCAAATGGGAAGATGGCCTACCCTATGCAGAATTTTCTTACAACAATAGATATCAGACAAGTCTGAAAATGTCACTATTCGAGGCATTATATGGAAAAAGTGTCGTACCCCTTTAAAATGGTCCCAAACAGGAGATACTCGAATCTTTGGAACGGACTTGATGCTGGAGGCTGAGAAACAGGTCAAAGACATTCAGGAACGCCTTCAAGCAGCAAAGTCCCGTCAGAAAAGCTATTACGATCCAAAGCACCGGGAAGTGACCTTTGAACTAGGAGAATATGCTTACCTCCGAGTAACCCCCATGAGAGGAGTAAAAAGGTTTCGCACACGGGGAAAGCTCGCACCAAGGTATATTGGCCCCTTTCAAGAGATCGCGAGAACAGGCAGAGTCGCCTATCAGTTAGAATTACCGCCCGAATTGTCAGATGTGCACGATGTCTTTCACATCTCACAACTAAGAAAGTGTATTGCACCACCAATTAAGAAGGCACATATGAGTGAGCTAGAATTGGCTAAGGATCTGACCTATGAGGATAAACCCGTCAGAATCTAGGATGAGATGGAAAGAACTACCAGGAGTAAGGTTCTTGATACGTCTCCAACGTATCCATAATTTTTGATGGTTTCATGCTATTATCTTGTCAAACTTTGGATGTTTTGCATGCCTTTTATATATTTTTTGGGACTAACTTATTAACTCAGTGCCAAGTGCCACTTCTTATTTGTTCCATGTTTTGACCCCTTTGAGAGGAGATTTTGAAACGGAGTCCAAACGGAAGAAAATCCCCGAAAAGATTTTTTTGGAACGGAAGAAGATCGGGGAGCTTGGAGCCAAGGCAGGGGAGGGGGGCTGCAACATCCAGGCTTGTGGGCCCCCTGGACACCCTTTGCCCTAGGTCTTTCGCCTATATATTCCCATAAATTCCAGAAGAAATCAGGAGATCATCGCAATCACTTTTCCGCCGCCGCAAGCTTATGTCTCCGCAAGATCCCATCTGGGGCACGTCCTGGTGCCCTGCCGGAGGAGGGATTCGGACACGGAGGACTTCTTCATCAACACCATGACCTCTCTGATTATGCGTGAGTAGTTCACCATAGACCTACGGGTCCATAGCTAGTAACTAGATGGCCTCTTCTCTCTCTTGGATCTTCAATACAAAGTTCTCCATGATCTTCATGGAGATCTATCCGATGTAATCTTCTGTTGCGGTGTGTTTGTCGAGATCCGATGAATTGTGGATTTATGATCAGACTATCTATGAATCTTATTTGAGTTTCTTCCGATCTCTCTTATGCATGATTTCATATCCTTGTAATTCTCTTCGAGTTGTGGGTTTTGTCTGGCCAACTAGATCTATGATTCTTGCAATGGGAGAAGTGCTTGGTTTTGGGTTCATACCGTGCGGTGACCTCACCAAGTGACAGAAGGGGTAGCGAGGCACACATTGTGTTGTTGCCATCAAGGGTAAAAAGATGGGGTTTTCATCATTGGTTTGAGATTATCCCTCTACATCTTGTCATATTGCTTAAAGCGTTACTCTGTTCGTCATGAACTCAATACACTAGATGCAAGCTGGATAGCGGTCCATCTGTGGAGTAATAGTAGTAGATGCAGAAAGTATCGGTCTACTTGTCTCGGACATGATGCCTATATGTATGATCATTGCCTTAGATATCGTCATGACTTTGCGCGGTTTTATCAATTTCTCGACAGTAATTTGTTCACCCACCATGATACTTGCTATTTTGAGAGGAGCCTCTAGTGAACACTATGGTCCCCACGGTCTACTCCACACCATATTTTCAGCCTTACACTTTTTACTTAGTTGCACTTTCCGCCTTCAGATCTCACTTTGCAAACAATCTTGAAGGGATTGACAACACCTTTGAAGCGTTGGGTGCAAGCTTGTTTGTGTTTGTGCAAGTACTCTGGACTTGACGGGACCCTCCTTCTGGATCGATACCTTGGTTCTCAAACCAAGGGAAATACTTACTGCTCCTGTGTTGCATCACCCTTTCCTCTTCAAGGGAAAAACCAATGCAAGCCGAGCCTCTGTCAACGTGTCAATTTCTCGCGCTGTTGTCTATGGGATAGCAGAAGCATTTTTGGCGCCGTTGCCGGGGAGGAAGATCAGGTCAAGAACTCATCCAAGTAGGTGTCGCAAACTCATCTATTGCATTTACTTTTTTTGCCTCCCGTTTTCCTCTCCCCCTCTTCTGAAAAACAAAAATTTACAAAAATATTTGCCTTTTTCGTTTGCCCTTTTCCTCGTTTGCCCTTTTCTTCGTTTGCCTTCTTGTTTGCCTTTTTTGTTTGCCTTTCCTTTGCTTGTGAGATATGTGCCTTTAATATGCTTGCATCTTCGCTTGCTGAAAATCTAGTGATATGGATCCTCATCCACTTGCTAATCTCTTTAAGAGATCCAATTATGTTGATCCAATTGCTAGTGAGTTGAGTGCACTTGACTTTCTCTATGGAGTCTTGCTTGATATGCGTGAATCTGAAAAATCGTGATGAAGAAATTTATGAAGTGATTCACGAGGGTTCCTTGAATGAAAAGCATGATTGCAATGGTTTCACTAAAAATACTATTAATGACAATCATGCTAAAAATATGCAAAAGCCTAAGCTTGGGGATGCTAGTTTTGCTTTGTCCACTACTTGTTGCAATGATCATGATTGGGGTAATGATTTTTCTTATGATCTTCAAATTTGTTTAAGCCTCATGATGAATATGATGTTTGCAATAAGATTGAGAGTAGGTTTGGAGAAGTCATGACTTTCGTTGATGATAATCCCACTATTTTTGAAGAGCATCAACTTTGCATGCATGTGGATCATGAAAAGAATATCCTTTGTGATAGCGATATTGTTGAATTTGATTATGATCCCACATGTAATTGCTATGAGAGAGGAAAATATTGTGGTAGAAACTTTCATGTTACCAAGTCACCTCTCGTTATGTTGAGATTGATATTGTCTCTTTCTTCTTCCTTGCGAATGGTAACTATTGGTTGTCATGACAATCTGTTTTCCTATAAAATGCCTATGCACAGGAAGTATGTTAGACTTAGATGTGATTTTCACATGTTTCATGATGCTCTCTTCGTGTCTGATTGCTATCCTCTATGTGAGCATCATTGAATTATCAATGCCTAGCTAAGGGCGTTAAACAATAGCGCTTGTTGGGAGGCAACCCAACGAATTTATCATTTTCTTTCTGTTTTGTTGCGTCCACACCATCACAATTTTGTTGTGATTGTGTTTTTTGTTTATTTTTGTGTTTGAGCCAAGCAAAACCATTATGACTAGTCTTGGTAATGGTTGTTTGATCCTGCTGGAAAAAGACAGAAACTTTTTGCTCACGAGATGATTTTTCCTTTTTATTCAGAAAGAGCTTTTGAGATGATTCTTTTTGCTGCTGGTTGATATTCCTTTTTCCCAGGAAGTCGTAATTTTTCAGATTTTTTGAGGTAGCAGAAGTATACGAAGTATACATATTGCTACAGACTGGTCTGGTTTTGATAGATTATGTTTTTGTTGAGTTGGTTGCTTGTTTTGATGAAACTATGGTTAGTATCGGGGGGTACTAGCCATGGAAAAGTGAGAATACAGTAGCCCAACACCAATATAGATAGAATTCAAGTTTGCAACAGTACCAAAAGAAGTGGTAGTTTGTTTTCTTGTGCTAATGTTATCACGAGTTTCTGTTCAAGTTTTGTGTTGTGAAGTTTCCATGTTTTGGGTGATGTTCTCATGGACGATGAGATAAGGAGTGGAAATAGCTCAAGCTTAGGGATGCCCAAGGCATCCCAAGCCAGATTCAAGGACACCAAAAAGCCTAAGCTTGGGGATTCCCCGGGAAGGCATCCCCTCTTTCGTCTTCAATCCATCGGTAACATTAGATGGAGCTATATTTTTATTCACCACATGATTTGTGTTTTGCTTGGAGCGTCTTGTATCTTAGGAGTCTTTTCTTTTTGTTGTGTCACAATCATCCTTGCTGCACACCTTTTTGAGAGAGAGAGACATGCACTCATCGTGATTTTGCTAGAATGCTCACAGTGCTTCACTTATATCTTTTGAGCTAGATACTTTTGCTCTTGTGCTTCACTTATATCTTTTGAGCTAAATATTTTTGCTCTTGTGCTTGACTTATATCTTTAGAGCACGGCGGTGCGTGATTTGGTAGTTGGCTTATGCTATGAAAGTAGTCCCAAATGTGCTAGGTACCTAAAGAGGATGCAAAAACCTCCATCTTCATGTGCATTGAGTAGAAAGAGACGTTTCGATTCCTCTCAATTTGTTTTGAGACGTGGATTCGGTAATATTGAGAGTTATGTTAGTACGGTGTTGTGAATCTAGAAATACTTGTGTTGAAGTTAGTGATTCCCGTAGCATGCACGTATGGTGAACCGCTATGTTAGGAAGTCGGAGCATAATTGATCTATTGATTGTCATCCTTTGTGTTGAGGTCAGGATCGCACGATGGTTTACAGCTACCAACGCTTCCCCTCGGGGTATGCGTTTAGCACTTTGTGTCGATTACTAATAAAAACTTTTGCAACAAGTATGTGAGTTCTTCATGACTAATGTGAGTCAATGGTATAGATGCACTTTCACCTTCCACCATTGCTAGCCTCTCTAGTGCTGTGCAATTCTCGCCGTGCACAAACCCACCAAATTCCTTCCTCAAAACAGCCACCATACCTACCTACTATGGCATTTTCATAGCCATTCCGAGATATATTGCCATGCAACTCCCACCATTCCGTCTCATGACTTGTGTCGTCACTTTTATATTGCCATTGCATGATCGTAAGATAGCTAGCGAGATGTTTCAACGTCATACGCCATGCTAGATCTTTGCACATCCCGGTACGCTGTCGGAGGCATTTCCTATAGAGTCATCATCATTTTGAGCTGTGAGTAAATAAAAGTGTGATGATCATCATTATTAGAGCATTGTCCCATGTGAGGAAATAAAAAAAAGAGGCCAAAGAGCCCAAAAAAATGAGAAAATAAAATAAAAAAAGAGAGGCCTAAGAGCCCAAATGAAAACAAGAGAAAAAGAGAGAAGGGGCAATGCTACTATCTTTTTCCACACTTGTGCTTCATGTTAGCACCATGTTCTTCATGATTGAGAGCTTCTTGCTTTCTCACTACCATATGCTAGTGGGAATCTTCATTTTATAACTTGGCTTGTATATTCCAATGATGGGCTTCCTCAAAATTGCCCTAGGTCTTCATGAGCAAGGAAGTTGGATGCACACCCACTAGTTTTCCTTTTGAGCTTTCACATACTTATAGCTCTAGTGCATCTCTTGTATGGCAATCCCTACTCATTCACATTGATATATATTAATGGGCATCTCCATAGCCTATTGATACGCCGAGTCAGTGTGACCATCTCCTCCTTTTTTTTGTCTCACAACCACCACCACACTCTATTCCACCTGTAGTGCTATATCCATGGCTCGCGCTCATGTATTGCATGATAGTTATAAAAAGTTTGAGAAAGTAAGAGTGCGAAAACAATTACTTGGCCAATTCCGGGGTTGTGCATGATTTACATTAGTTGTGTGAGGATGATGGAGCATAGCCAGACTATGTGATTTTGTAGGGATAACTTTCTTTGGCCTTGTTATTTTGAAAGTTCATGATTACTTTGCTAGTTTGCTTGAAGTATTACTGTTTTCATGTCAATATCAAACTATTGTTTTGAATCTTACAGATCTGAACATTCATGTCACGTGAAAGAAGTTGCAAAGAACAACTATGGTAGGTAGCATTCCACATCAAAAATTGATTCTTTATCACTTCCCTACTCGAGGACGAACAGGAGTTAAGCTTGGGGATGCTTGATACGTCTCCAACGTATCTATAATTTTTTATTGTTTCATGCTATTATCTTGTCAAACTTTGGATGTTTTGCATGCCTTCTATATATTTTTTGGGACTAACTTATTAACTCAGTGCCAAGTGCTAGTTCCTGTTTTTCCATGTTTTTGACCTCTTTTAGAGGAGATTTTGAACGGAGTCAAAACGGAAGAAAATCCCTGAAAAGATTTTTTTTTGGAACGGAAGAAGATCGGGGAGCTTGGGAGCCGAGGCAGGGGAGCCCCAGGGGCCCCACAAGCCTCCACCCCGCGGCCAGGGGGAGCGCCATCCAGGCTTGTGGGCCCCCTAGATGCCCTTTGCCCTAGGTCTTTTGCCTGTATATTCCCATAAATTCCACAAAAAATCAGGAGATTATCACAATCACTTTTCCGCCGCCGCAAGCTTCTATATCTGCAAGATCCCATCTGGGGCACGTCCTGGTGCCCTGCCGGAGGGGGGATTCAGACACGGAGGGCTTCTTCATCAACACCATGACCTCTCCGATGATGTGTGAGTAGTTCACCATAGACCTACGGATCCATAGCTAGTAACTAGATGGCTTCTTCTCTCTCTTGGATCTTCAATACAAAGGTCTCCATGATCTTCATGGAGATCTATCCGATGTAATCTTCTTTTGCGGTGTGTTTGTCGAGATCCGATGAATTGTGGATTTATGATCAGACTATCTATGAATCTTATTTGAGTTTCTTCTGATCTCTTTTATGCATGATTTCATATCCTTGTAGTTCTCTTCAGTTGTGGGTTTTGTCTGGCCAACTAGATCTATGATTCTTGCAATGGTAGAAGTGCTTGGTTTTGGGTTCATACCGTGCGGTGACCTCACCCAGTGACAGAAGGGGTAGCGAGGCACGCATCGTGTTGTTGCCATCAAGGGTAAAAAGATGGGATTTTCATCATTGGTTTGAGATTATCCCTCTACATCATGTCATCTTGCATAAAGCGTTACTCTTTTCGTCATGAACTCAATACACTAGATGCATGCTGGATAGCGGTCGATGTGTGGAGTAATAGTAGTAGATGCAGAAAGTATCGGTCTACTTGTCTCGGACGTGATCCCTATATGTATGATCATTACCTTAGATATCGTCATGACTTTGCGCGGTTCTATCAATTGCTCGACAGTAATTTGTTCACCCACCGTGATACTTGCTATTTTTAGAGAAGCCTCTAGTGAACACTATGGCCCCGAGGGTCTACTCCACACCATATTTTGAGCCTTAAACTTTTTACTTTGTTGCACTTTCCGCCTTCAGATCTCACTTTGCAAACAATCTTGAAGGGATTGACAACCCCTTTGAAGCGTTGGGTGCAACCTTGTTTGTGTTTGCGCAGGTACTCTGGACTTGACGAGACCCTCCTTCTGGATCGATACCTTGGTTCTCAAACTGAGGGAAATACTTACTGCTCCTGTGCTGCATCACCCTTTCCTCTTCAAGGGAAAAACCAACGCAAGCCCAGCCTCTGTCAACGTGTCAATTTCTAGCACTGTTGTCAGTGGGATAGCAGTGCTCAAGTTTTATAAGGTACTATGGGAACACCATACCGAGGAAGAGGCCACCTGGGAAAGAGAAGATTTCTTGAGATCCGCATATCCAACTTGTTCCCTGAGCAACCGAATCTCGAGGACGAGATTCATCCTTACGGGGGGTACGTTTGTAACACCATGATTTTACAAACTTTTTCTTTTCAAAATATTTTGGAGTTTCACTTGCAAATTGGTGGATTTTCAAGTTCTCTCAAGCAAGTTGGATTGTGAGTCTCTGATTTCTGGTCCCAGGCAACCCAAAACCTTTTGCCTCTTGCCAAAACATTTCTTGGAATAATTTTCAATATTTAAATCTTTCAAATAATTCTTTTTATATTTTGGGGAATTATGGCATCACCATGGGTTGTGAAGCAACCTATAGTTGGGATAAGCTATTAACCCCAAAACTTTTTCCACATGTTGTCAGTATCATATGATTTCAAAATCATCAAAAGCATTTCATTGCCTAATGTAAATTTTTTGCTAGAATAATTATTTCTTTTTTCACCAGAATTTCACTTTGTGAAGCAACCCTATCTTTCCTGTTTTAGAAAATTCCCAATAAATTCCCTTAGCTCCAAGGGATCATATTTAGTTCAAATATGTAAAAACATCTGATGATACAGTACAAGTTTTGAGCAGGAAAACTCTGCTAGGTTTCTGTTAAAACTGAACCTTTGTGAAGGAAGTGCTAGCTAGGGGTGCACCAATGATTTGTAAATTTTTGGACATGTGGGCACTACTAAATAACACTCCTCCACCAAGTTTCACCATTAGCAGGGCTTGCATGTGAGTGCCACGAGCTCATTTGCATTCTGGACCAGAAAGATGATTTACAAAGGAACTATATTCATTTGATCTTCAAATGCTTTCCAACTTTGCCAGTCTGTAGTCTTTCCTATGCTGATTAACCCAGACATGCTAGCTTGCCCTAACCCTAACCCATTTGAGCTCTAGATCCTCCCCAAGTCTGCAGGCAGAAGCTGTAGTTGACACTACACTTCGCAGGAGTGTGTGACTGGTCGAACTAGTTATAGATGGTGACTAATAAGAGTGTGGTCGACGCAAGAGACAAGGTCCCCGGGCTTGCGTGACCTTGTGGCAGCCGTAACCGTGCGCTCTGTGCAGTCCCTGTGGCAGCCGAGCCGCTCATGCCGTCTTTCGCTGCACCCTCCTTGTCAGTGGTGTCGAGTATATCCCTGGCAGCCGTGTGGCACCTCCAGAAGGCCCTGGGTCGACGGAGAAGGTCGCCGCTGCTCCCTGCCGAGCTCCTCCATGGACCGAAAAGTCGGCTCTGGCAACTGTGGTAGTCCGCGAGTCCTTAATGGTGTAGGAGGCATCCCATCGAATCTCTGCCCTCCACCATCACCTCAGGTCGCTCCGCGATGGCCAGCTCACCCCTGCTCCAGTGGCCGAGCTTATCCTTGCCGCTTCAGGAGAGATCGGCCGAGCTTGTCGCCTCCCTATTTAAGGGTCACCCCGACCCCTTTGAGCTCTCCATCCCCATCCTGCAACCTCCAATTGGCCCGCCAAAGAGCGAGCCAAGGCCAAGAGGCACTATAGCCTCGAGTCATCGCCGGAGCTCTGCCGCTTGCACCCCTCCGTCGCTAGCTCCAATCACCCTCCCCAATGCCCTTTCAACCACACCATCGAGCTCAGGGCTTCCCCCTAGTGCTCCTCGACCCCTCGCCCGAGCCAATCTCTGCCAAAACCACCGTCTCTGACAACCACCCGAAGCTGCCGCCGCCGGAGAAGAAGGGGACGACGCCGTCCGTCCATCTCTCGTCGCGCTGCGGGTACGTGCGTGTTCGTCGTAGACCACCTGTTCTATTCCTCCTATTCCCAGGCATCGTCGTCGACTCTAGCACCGGTGACCATCGTCGGAGAGCCGCCGCGTCCCTATCTCGTCTTCTCTCTCTCTGTTTAAAGGAGGCAGGCCCCACCCGCCAGTGGCTGAGGCCCGCGGCCGAAGTAATAAGTGGAGTGTCCCCTCCAGTTTACATCTTCGACGTGGCCTCTGTCAGGTTCTTTTTTCTTTTTATTTATTTATAGAATTGACCAGCAACTTTGACCATTTATATATTTTTATTCTTAAGTCCAAATCACTTGATTCTTTTTGCATTGAGTTGGTACTGATCCCCTCTATTTTCTGGTAAAGTTTGGTATTTTTCTTACACTCATAGAATTTCTGATTAATAAAAAGGTGTTATATGACTTTTTCTTTTCTTTTTCTATTTGAAATATATTTCGGAAGGAAACTTTGAAGACCAGGAGCGTTTGAACAACCCCACTATTCAAGGCAAGCCATTATATCCATGTGGTGTAGTATTGCCTAGCATAGCATACTCTTTTCAAGCATTATTCTCACTTATTTGCTACAAAACAATAGCATAATAAATTTTCAAATATAAATATGTGCTTACTGTCATAAATCACTATGTTTACAATAACTTATTAGTTGATCTTGAGTCACCTGTCCGGGCATAACCGTACAACCACATCTTGCCGATATGGGACGACCGTGACTTGAGCTGAGCGCGTGATATTTCAGCGGTACCTCCAAAGAGGGAGGGTTATGCACGCATGCTACCTTGGCCCGGTAGGCGGTGATAACTCTATGAGCCTAGTTGAGTTGTGTTGGGCTCGTCCCTAGTTGGGACAGTTTAGTTTGGCCACGAAAGTGGCATGTGTCATGAGGACATAGGGCCACACATGGCAAGACTCCGAGGGAGAATGATTGCCGGTGGTACGATGAGAGAGTCACGGGTCAAACAAGTCTCGTTGGAGGAATGCTGGTCCATCCGAATGGGATCATGAGGTCAGTGCTCCATAGTGTGGGTAAAGTGTGCAACCTCTGCAGAGTGTCAAACCTATTCGAATAGCCGAGTCCACGGTAATGGACAACCCGACCAGACCTCAGTAGATGGTCAACCATTTTAATCTTAGTAATGATGGAAGAACTCTTCAAATGAGTGGAGATGCTTGATGAGTATCCTAGTCGTTGTGAGACAACCCCGGGCAGGAGTAAGTTGATAATCGGTATAGCCAGTGCTATTATTTATAATTTGTTGCCATGCTATTGTTTGCTGCATTACTTGGTTATTGTGTGCTTGCGAGTACATTCCAAGTACTCACGTGGTGTATCATGCCAGATGCAGGAGAAGCTGAGGACGCAGGTCCTGATGGTCCGTACTAGGAAGTGTCCACAACAGTGTCCCTGTGTATGGAGCTGCCGCTATGTTCCGCTACGCCGTAGAAGTACTTTGTAGTCTCGAGGCCCCACTTTGTTTCATAAATAATGTAGATATTGTTGTAGCACCAAGGGTGCCTTGGCCTCGCTATCATTGTAAGATGTGTACTTGTAACCTTATGCTATCAATAAAGTTAGCTCAGTTCTGTTCCAAGTTATTGAGGGTTTCGAGAAGACATGATCTCTGGATTGGAAACACTGGTAATCCGGTTCTTTGAATTGGGGTGCCACACCCTTAATAGTTTGTGTTAGTTAAAGCTTGTCTGGGAAGGCCCAACTTTGGTACAACATTTGCCTAATAACCTAATAAAACTGCATAGGGACTTTCGGGACCCCGTGGATAATTAATCAACAACCCGGGCCAGTGCTCCTCATGAGTGTTTGTCCAAAATAGAGCCACTTGCGGGGTCCAATCAGGGAAACTCAGGGATGTCTATCCGGCCACCGTACGCACTGCTCATCCGATCATGTCCTGAGAACAAGATACGCGGCTCCTATCGGGTTCGTCGACACGTCGGGCGGCCTTGTTGGATTTGTTTTACCTTTTACGAAATATCTTCTGCATCGGGATTCTAGTGATGCTTTCGGTTATCTCAGAGTTGAGGTTTTCCACTAAGGAATCTGAGGAGATCACGAGTTTCGTGATCGAGGCTTTCTATGCGGCTTGTGGTAATTTGTGATGGACTAGTTGGAGCAGCCCTGCAGGTTTAAATCATTCGGAAAGCCGTGCCCGCGGTTATGCGGTAAACTTGGATACTTTGTTTAACATCCGGTTCTAGATAACTTGAAGTAAGATTAATTAAGAATATGCCAACTGTGTGTGTAACCGTGATTGTCTCTTTCGAGAGCTCCTTCTTCGATTGAGGACACGGTGGGGTTATGTCTAATGTAAGTAGGTGATTAGGATCATTCATTTGATCGTCATTAGTTCACATACATTATGCGTAGATCACTCCCCCTCTTTATTCTTGTACTTTTAAGTTAGCCACCTCAAGTAAATGCTTAGTCGCTTGCTCCAGCCTCACCACTTAATCATGCCTCAGCCATTAAGCTTTGCTAGTCTAGACACCTTTGGAAATGAGATTGTTGAGTTCCAGTGGATCACAGATTACTACAACGCCACTTGCAGGTACAGGTAAAGCGATACTCTAACATGAGCGCGATGATTGTTCTATTTGGAGTTTGTTCTTCTTCTTCTTCATTGACCTAGGACGGGTTTCTGGCCAGCAGCCTGGGATAGCAAGGATGGACGTCGTTCTTTTATCGTTTGCTTTCGTCCACAGTCGGACCCTGCTCTTCTTCATGATGATTGACTATGTTGTTGTATTGATGTGAACTTGATGTAGCTTGTGGCGAGTGTAAGCCAATTCCATATACTCATCTCTTGAGTATATGTACTTGTAATGATATCCATTCTTGTAAATCTATGATAAGCGCTTCTATCCCTGCCGAGGCCCTCGCACCAAAATAAGGATATGATCGCATCTTGGGCGTTACATTAAGAGTAGGAACAACGGTGACATATTGCGCAGTCATGCACTAGTACAACGAGCTGCTATATAAATGGATTTTGGCCCGTTTCCGTGATGACATTTTAGATCATCGCCTAGTGAGGGTGGGCGATAGGGGGGTCCTTCCCACACAACCCAGAAACTGTCAGGGATAGGCCATCTGGTCACACACACTGTGCAAAATCAGCTCGTAAGCGATTGGGCTAGCCATCACATACAATCATAGGGGTCTAGTTGTTTCTGTTCATAAGTACATCCCACACAGTGAATCCTAGAGAAGTGTTTCCCTTCGTATGTACATCCCACACAGTCAATCCATGGAATACATTTCCATTTGTATGTACATCCTGCACAGTCAATCAAATAAGAACGTTTTTGTTCGTATGTACATCCCACATGATGAATCCCACACAAACATTTCTGTTCACACGTACATCACGCACAATTTTCCACATCAAATCATCTATGATAGCATTGACATTGCAGACGATATTAACAATTTTATCTTTTGTGTTATTAAATGCATCACGCATGATGCATAGAAGAAAATGTGTGGCATAGGCTATCTATCACACACACTTTTTATGTGGAAGACGTTTGCACAAGGTGGCCTAACGCAAACAGTTTTCAAGAGTAAGTCATGTTGATCGTTCATTGATCCAACATGTTTTCTTCCTAGAAACTGTGTGTGTTGTCTTAGGTCATTGCCCATGGTGTTTTCTCAATAACCGTTTGCAATAGGAAACCCCAATTAGTAGGCTAATTGGCCTATTATTAATAATCCATTTATTAATCAAATTGACATTTCATATTAAGCACACAATATATTTCATCGTATTATGGAACCAGGATTTCGTAATTGAAATACATCAGGGTGCAACATCATATAGCTTCAGCACTCAGTTACAAAATATAGGAATATAGCTAGCTACACCATTACACAACTTCACCAGCACCATGTTTCACATGCAACATCTATAACATTTCGAACTTAGCATCATACACGGTAGATGGACACATGAATCTCATCTAGAAAACTGCTAAAGTGGAAGGCGAATATTGAGCCTTCATTGACGTTGATGGTCTTTGCAACTTTAGCCCAGTGCCTATGGATGATTGACCTTCCATCCTTCGTCCTATTCAGGAAGACTTCAATATTGTATCCTGGGTGTTGTATGAATACCTTCCTCACCTCCTGACCATACAGGTGGTTTGAGAGGTAATCATCAATGACCTACTTTGGAAAGGCCTGAAAACAAAGATATGCACAAACATATTCTCTAGATTTGAAATGACGCAAAGGAATAAAAAAGACAAGATATAATAGTTAGTACCATCTTGTAGTGCACTTATGTCTTTTTCATTATGCAGACAAAGATCTTCTTGTTTTTTGTCGCTAGTTTCTTTATCATAACAATATTTCTAAATTTCTTGACTTGACTGATATTCATGGACAACTTATTTCCCCATATGAAAAAGGGCCGAACATTGGGTCAAAACCTCTAATAGAAGGATCTACATGTGCAAGACCAAATTGTTAAAAACCTAAATATTAGAATGGTTCCTACAATTGCACAATAATGCGCTATTAGACAAAGGACCATGCATGTGCAAACCTCGATTTTAAACCTCAGTGCTTCACATTGTTTCCGTGTAACACGTATAAGGTTGTTATGGATCAGGTTATGTGAGCATTGGCATGCTATGAGTAAAATATGTTGATGAAAACTAAACACATTGCAGATTCAGCAGATTAATTCGAGACACATGGAAAAGCCATGTATCCAAACCAAGCATGATTAAGAACTAGGAAATATATCAATTGTATATATTTCTCATGTATTAAGTGCAACCAAATTCGATGTATTCCTCACATGCATAACAATACAAAATTTACCCACAATAATTGGCCATTGCATTGAAGAATTGAACCAAGCAGTTAACTAAAAACAACAACAAATGAACCAAACATTAACTAAGAACCACATTGCACAATATAACATACTCCTAATATAAGATCAGATAGTTAACCAAACCAAGCAAGTTTAACAACTTGTAAATATAGCAATTGTATTTGTTTCTGATGTATTTAGTACAACCAAATTTGATGGATTTTGCACATGGTAGAAAATAAAAAATGAACCACCAACAATTGAACATCGCATTAAAGAATTAAACCAAAAAGTTAACTTAACACCACAAAAAATGAAGCAAACATTAACTGAGCACCATATTCCACAATATATAACATACTAGAAGATCAGGCAGTTAACCAAACAAAGCATGCTTGACAACTTGTAAATATATCAATTGTATTTGTTTCTCATGTATTTTGTACAACCAAATTCGATATATTTGTCACATGGAAGACAATACAAAATTGCACCCAAAAGAATTGAACATCACAGTGCAGAATTGAACCAAACAGTTTACTAAACATGATAACCAATTAACCAAATAGTAAAAAAGTGAGCATCACATTGCATAACATATAGAATATATACACTAGAGGATCACATTGCATGGTAAAGTACATAGCGCAATTCACAGAATTAGTTAAGGAAAGGCAGGAGCAGCACATGCAACAGGTAAACCGAACATGCTTAACTCGCGTAGCTAGCTAATTGAACATAGGTCCTTATAGTGAGCTAATAAGACAAGCTACTCCGCATTGTGGGAGATATCAATGATGATTGTCTCCTTGCACATGCAAGAGGCCTAGGCCTCCACATTGTCGATGCCGTTCTCGTAGTGGTGTGTTGCCTGAGCGACTCCTGGAACCAACCTGCTAGCTCTCGAGTTGAGGTAAGCACAGGCACGTTGAGAAAACACCTCATAGTCTTCATCGAAGGCACCAACGGTGGCCTCGAGAAAACGCCACAAGATGTCGTTTAAAGCAGCCAACTGCATTGTGGTATCGGCGTGCAAGGCATTGATGGTGGCCTCGACGGTGAGGTGCTTCTCTAAGATCTAGGGGTTGACACGAATGGCCTCAACGTGCGGACGTGATTTGCTTCTCCGCTGCCAAATGCTACTTGAGCTCCTGGCTATACTACATACACCATGGCTTAGGGCGGCGCTTATTTGGAGTAGGGGTCAGTGATTTGGGTGGAAAGTGTCGCGCCGATAGTCGGGGGATATGGGATGTAGAAGGAGGAGGATGATGGGGGTCGGGTGTGGATTACCTGTGTGGATCGACGAGGCCGAGCATCATGAAGGAGAGTTGCCAGCGAGGAGGCGACATTGCAAGCAAGGAGTGAAGGTTTGAACATGGAAAGGAAGGCGGAAATAGAAGAAATGTGTCTTTTGGTAAGGGGCAGGGGCGGGGAGGTAGATATTTCCATGGAAGCCGAAAATTATGGCTCGGTGCAGCGAAATAACTGGCGCGCAATGTTTCATCACACACGGTCCCTTATTCAGCAATGTATACGATATGTGAACATCACAAACGATTCATATAGCTTACCTCGTGTGTGATGAGTTTGAATGTGCAAATTTTGGTCTGAATTTCTCTAGTTACACTAGTCATCCATGTCATTGCAGAATTTGGGTACACAAAATAGGCCACACCACAGCCACACTTCTTAATCGAGCAAGTTCAGCAATTAAATAGATATAGTTGACCTAAACATTACTCTAACAAATTAAAGACTAGTGCGCTAAATTAAACAAAGAGTACTACTTCGACTGGCGCTCGTCGATCTCCGCCGCCGCCACCATGTCGAGCTTGCGCCCAACCATATTCTAGGGAAGGGGATCCATGGCATCCATCGCACCATACTCTACAAGCATTTTGCCATCCGCGGTCGCCATCTCTTTGGAAAAGGTCGCCACCAGCCGGGCATGGGCAGGCGTGATCTAGGCTTGGACGGGATCCATCGTGGCAAGGTATGTTGCAAAGGAACGGACAACTTCTCGAACGCACTTGGCGATTGCCAACTGTTCAGCCGTGGGTTGCCAACCGTTGTCGAAGAAGCTTCGTTCGATTTCTGAGGTGACCTCCAGGAGATGGGCGTGGGCGGCCTCCATCAGGGCAAAGGTCACCGCTGCAGAACGGACAACTATTGTGCCACTCACGCCAGTTGCTATCCCCGTCACACATGTTGATGCCGCCACCTGAGCAACAACAACGGATGTTTGGGCTGCCTTGGCCGCCTGGGCGCCGATTGCGGTGGCGCTCATGCAGCTTGTTAGCACGTGTATGGCGACTGCGGCTGCGCTCTCGTCGGTGTGGTCCGCCAAAGTTTCTCTCACGACTTGGGTCCATGTCCACATCTTTCATCAGCAATGATTGAATAGTGAAATGATATTTGGGGATCAAGCTAGTGTGCTTGACATGTTGGTTGTGGCCTGTAGCCGATGCACCTTCTTGCGTAAGCCATATACGTACTTCCCTAGCGGTACGGCGCTCCAAGATATTTTGTGTTGCATGTCACACAGTTGCTAATAATAAATGGTGTGCATCTACTTGATTTTCCGTCTTGATTTGAAATACATAATGGCATCGCAGCGGCAAAGGATGGTGTTTGAATTACTAGACTTTTAACTGTAGTGAACATGCAACTATAGGTGTGCCGTCAAAAAAAGGAATTGTTCATGGTTTGTTTGTACATTTTTATACATTAGCTTGGCTTTCTAGGCATTTCAGGTGCACAATTCAAATTAAACTACATGCACATGTTGCGGTGCACAAAAATGGGTTGTAAAAGCATATATGTGTCCATGGGTTAATGCTTATGTCCCACTCAAGAAATGGGGATGAATTACAAATACCTCGGCAACATGGCTCGCCGGCAAACGTTGAGATACTTGGTTTTCAAATTCTAGTAAATCCAAAACCCGTCAGAAATTCATAAACCTTGCCATGCTATCATGGAATGGCATCAACATGTTGTGGTAAAAAAATTGTCCCATTTGGAGCAGGTTTTGGAATAAGCTTCTCACAAGAAGCTCATTGTTCTCGTAGGGAACGCGTCACCTTTGTGGACCAAATGATATTTGGGGTAAAAGCATTGTACCATTTGGGGCAGGTTTTGGTATAAGCTTCTCACAAAACAGAGCTTCTCACAAGAAGCCTGATGGCTCTCGTAGGGAACGCGACACCTTCGTGGACGAAACGATATTCATTGCCTCTTCTTGCTTTCATTTTCTGCGGTCAAGAGACAACAACATGACTGTCACGTTAAATTTTGGAATTTTTTGGGGTTCATTTCAACATTTTTATACATTAACTAAGTTTTCTACTCTTTTATGTGCATAATTCAAATTTGAACTACATGCACATGGTCCAATGCATAAAAATGGGTTAAAATCAAATGTATGTCCTTGGTTGCATGCTTAGGTCCCATACAAGACATGGGAATGAATATCAAACACCTCGACATCAGTGCTTGGACACAAAAATTGAGATACATGGTTTTAAAATTCAACTAAATCCAAAACCCGTCTGAAATTCATGAAACCTGGCATGCTACTGGAATGGCATCAACATGTTATGGCAACAGATTGTCCTATTTGGGGCAAGTTTGGGTATAAGCTTCTCACTAACTAGAGCTTCTCACAACAAGCCTCATGGTTCCCATAGGGAACGTGTCACCTTTGTGGATGAAATGGTGTTCATTTCCTCTTCTTGATTTCCATTTTTTCTAGTGTCAACATAGAACAACAGGAGTGTTGTGTTAAATCATGGAATTTTTCAAGGTTCATTTCGACATTTTTATAAATTAACTAAGTTTTATATGCATTGATGTGCATAATTCAAATTTGAACTACACGCACATAACCGAGTGCATATAAATGGGTTGAAATATCAAATGTGTGTCCTTGGTTGGATTCTTATTAGGTGACATGCAATAAATAGTAATGAATGTCAAAAACCTAGGCACCGTCGCTTGGCCGCAAACATTGAGATACATGGTCTTAAAATTCTAGTAAATCCAAAACTGGTCTGAAATTCATGAAGCTCGGCATGCTATCATGGAACGGCATCAACATATTGTGGTAAAAAGTTTGTCCCATTTGGAGCAGATTTGGGTATAAGCTTCTCACAAACCAAAGCTTCTCACAACAAGCCACATGGTTTTACTAGGGAATGTGCCTCCTTCATGGATGAAACGGTATTCATTGCCTCTTCTTGCTTTCAATTTTTTCCCTAGTGGCAACATAGAGCAACATGAGTGCCTTGTTAAAATGTGGAATTTTTAGGGGTTCGTTTGGACATTTTTATACATTAATTAAGTTTTCTAGGCATTTTATGGACATAATTAAAATTTTAACTATGTGCACATGATCCAGTGCAGAAAAATGGGTTGAAAAATCAAATGAGTGTCCTTGGGTGCATGCTTACATCCCATGCAAGAAATGGGAATGAACTTCAAACACCTCAGCATCGTGCCTCGGTCGCAAACATTGATATAATTGGTTTTAAAATTCTACAAAATCCAAAACTAGTCTGAAATTCAAGAAACTTGGCATGCTATCATGGAATGGCACCCGACATGTTGTGGTATTTTTTGTGTCGAATTTGAGAGAAGGTGCACTCGAATCAACAACCAACAAAGGCATTTTGACACAAATAGTTGACACATTATCATCTCAAACATTTGTATAATATAAATCATGGGCATTCTGTTAGCTATTCACGTGACGCCACACACACTTTTAATGGCTATGAGGTGCCATGCGGACAACTACTTGAGTAGACGAGAGGCATGCGAGGGAAAATGTGTCGCACAGGATTTGTGCAGCTCATCAAGGCAAACATTTTAGATAGCACACCCGTATGCAAAGAGATAGCAATGGTCCTTCCCAGTTAGCCAAGGGGAAAATTCATGAAGCATTTGTGTATCTGTTCATCGCAAACAGTTCAGGTTGAAGACGGTATGCAAACCGAGAGCTATGGTTCCTTCGCCGCTAAGTCAAGAGAAAATCTAGCATGCAGTATTTGTACATCCCTTCAATGCAAACGATTTGTTCGGATGACCCATGTGCAACCACGTATAAATAATTTGGTAAAATTTGCATCTGTCATATTTGGTATATTGCCATTTGTGAAACTGGAAAGATCGACAAATTATCATTTCTCTTTGTCAACCTTGTAACGCTACCATTTGTCAAAAATTGTAGCTAAATATCACTAACACTATCTAATTTTTGCAACTAAAGTTTAGTAAGCATAGATTTCATTCATAGATTAAGCAATATTATTTACACAAACAGTTCAACTCGAGAGCTGAACCGACCAAACTTTTCCCCAGTTGTTGCCAACCATGTACTAAAATAGCTAGTTCAACTATATATACTAGCTAATTTTAAGTATGTCGTATAGTTCAACTACATCTATAGTCACATGAACTGAATAAAATGGCCCCTAAATAGTACTACTTCGAGGAGCCTCTCCTCTACCGAGCGCACTCAGTAAGAGGCAGAGGAGGAGGGGCCTACCGACAAGATGGACAATTGTAATACGTGTCTGACGCTGCTGCACCTTTTGCGATGCTCACCTCGATCGCGCTCTGCCGCTCTAGACGATCCATCTCGAAACGGCAGGACTCCTCATAGATCTCCTCATTCCGCGCCTCTATGGTGGCATGTGCTGCAGCCACGGTGGAGGTAATACTCTTTGCGTGCTCGACCAGGCGCTCCTCCTACTCCCACAGGAACTCGATGTAGTGTGGAAGGTCGCTGACGCACATGCGGGGCTCCACCTCCACCTCCCTCCTTCGGCTGGTGATTGTGGAGCGGGTGATGACCCGGCGATCATGGTGGGGTGGAGGACAAGACCGCCACCTCCCGCCTTCGGGTCACGGTGGCGTAGCAGGTACTGGCCACAGTGGCCGACAGTGGTGTGGCGGTCATGACGACCACCTCCCGCCTTCGGGCCGCAGTGGAGGAGCGGGCGATGGCCCTGGCTGTCCACTATGGTGTGGCGGCCACGGCGGCAGATGGTAGGGTGGCGGCAACATCGGCCAGCAACAGTTGTCGACGGGTAGCGGTGGCGGAGCGTGTGGTGGGTGTTGTGCGCACACCCAACAAGGACGCTACACGCACTACACTATGCTCAGGACTGTGCCTCTGCGACGGGGTAGCCTCACAGCTGGAGCTGTCCTTTGATAGCGGCGGAGTGGGTGAGCGACGATGACGGACCGGTGCCATTCGTGATTGTTGGAGAAGAAGATGAGATAAGCTATATGAAGGGAGCGGAAAAACGATGCGGGACTTGCTCGACGTGAGGGTTTATATAGGAGGCCGGTAAGCATTGGGATTTTGGGGGCTTTCACCGAATCAGGCGGGAAGCTTGCGTGACTACGCGCGGGAATCTGTGTGGTTGCCCGGGAACAAGCTCACCTATGATTCATTGGCGCCACTTCGAGCCACCACTTAGCCAATGGCTGCACGGTGCTCAAGCTTGCGCTCGAGGCCGTCTATGGTAGTGGGGTGACAAGACGTGTGAGAGGAGGATGAAACGACACGTACACAAACTATTAATACAAAACAATTATGATTTAACTACCTACTACCTTTGCCCTTGTTTATAAGTCCTCTTTGTATTTTTGTGCAAAATTTTGACTAGAGATTTAACTAATAAAATACGAATTCTTGTCGCCAAAGATTATATCGTTGGATTCGTATTTCAACATAGTTTCCAGTTATGTTACTTTTAGAACATGCATTAACATTTGGTTAGTTAAACATAAGGTCAAAATATGGCACAGAATATAAAGGGGACTAATAGACCAAAATGTAGGTAGTATCACACGGCCCCTCTCTACACAGTGTTGCGAATGATTATTCGACCACCATGTGATGTAGAACGTGACACTGTTTCACATCATGCTGCCGATTCACAACTATCGGCCGGCTTGTAAACAACCATTTCCTGGGTGTTCAATTGCTCTATGCATGTTGTTGCTCTCTATAGAGGCGGCCGCGCCGCGCTCTGCTCGCGTCCCATCGAGCACGCTATGCTCTCGCGTCCCTCCACACATGCTGCCAGTGTTTTGGGCTGGTGCACGATCACATACGTTCTTGCTGCCATTATGCATGCGGTTGTGCTCGGCGCGACGACACGATGTAGTTACCGGCTACAAAAAATGCCATGCAGACCTGTCGAGAATCCAGGTCGCTGATACGTCCATTTTGCATCATGTTTTGTTACTATTATTTATAGTGTTTTATACATTATATCACACTGTGGAGTGATCCTAATGGCGTTTCTGTCATTTTATGCAAGGTTTACATCAAGAGGGAGAATACCGACAGATGGAATTCTAGACCTGAAAAATCTACGTTAAATATACATATTATGCACATCTCTAAATGGTTTAAAACTTTACAGAGATATATTTTGGAATAAATGAAAAATACTGGAACAAAGAAGTACGAGAGGGGGGCAACCACGTGCCCACTAGGTACCAGGGCGCGCCAGCCCCCCTGGTGCGGCCTCGTGGTTAGTGGGCAGCCAGGCCCACCTCTTGCGACCATCTTGTGGTAGAAATTCTCTTTTAACCTGAATAAAAGTAGGAGAGGGCTTTTGGGACAAAGCGTCGCTGTCTCGATGCGGAACTTGGGCAAGAGCTAGTTGGCCCTCTGATGGAGCGATTCCACCGGAGGAACTTCCCTCCTATAGGGGGAAATCAAGGCCATCATCATCACCAGCAACCCTCTCATCTTGGGGAGGTCAATATTCATCAACATCTTCATCCGTACCATCTCCTCTCAAAGCACTACTTCGTCTCTTATGATCAATCTTGTACCGGAACCTCGGATTGGTACCTAGGGTGTGACTAGTAGTGTTGATTACATCTTGTAGTTGATGTTTTATGGTTTATTTGGTGGAAGATCATATGTTCAGATCCAATATACTATTTAATACCTCTCTAATCATGAGCATGTTTATCACTTGTGAGTAGTTACTTTTGTTCTTGAGGCCACGGGAGAAGTCATGTTGCAAGTAGTCATGTGAAGTTGATATTCGTTCGATATTTTGATGATGTGAATGTTGTGATTCCATTAGTGGTGTTATGTGAACATATACTACCTAACACGTCACTATCTTTGGGGCTAAGGGAATACATCGTGTAGTAGTAATTATATGGTGGGTTGCGAAAGTGACAAAAACTTAAACCCCGGTTTATGCCCTACTCCGTAAGAGGCTGATTTGGATCCCTATGTTTAATGTTATGGTTAGAATTTATATACATTTCTCATAGTTGCATATGCTTGCAAGAGGGTTAATCGTAAGCAGGAGGCTTGTTCAAGTAAGAGAAGCACCCAAGCACCGGTCCACCCAGATATAAAATCATCAAAGTACCGAACGCGAATTAACCCAACATGACGAAAGTGACTAGATGAAATTCCCGTGTGCCCTCAAGAATGCTTTGCCTGTTATAAGAAATTGTTTCGGTCTGTCGTTGGCCACAAAAGGATTGGTTTACCTTGCTGCACATACTGTTACTATTGCTACTTGTCACTTGTTACAATTATCTTTCTATCAAATAACTTGCTACCACTATTTCAGTGCTTGCAGAAATTACCTTGCCGAAAACCGCTTGTCATTTCCTTCTGCTCCTCGTTGGGTTGGACACTCTTACTTATCGAAATTACTATGATTGACCCCCTATACTTTTGGGTCATCAATACTTTTTTCTGGTGCCTTTGCCGAGGAGTGAAGCGCCTTTGGTAAGCGGAATTTGGTAAGGGGAAATTTATATTACGTGCTGAAATTTAGCGTTACTTGTGACCACGAAAGTAATCCTTTGAGGGGTTTGTTCGGGGTATCTTCACCTCAACTGGAATCACCAAGAGTTGTCTCTCAACCCACTGAACCTACTGAAAATGTTTGTTATGAAATTCCTTCGGGTATGATAGAGAAACTGCTAGCTAATTCTTATGGACTAGATGGAACAAAACATATAATATGCTCCTAATCTATGTGGATGAAGTTTGTGGATTATTTAGGCTTGCAGGTTTATCGAGAGATGAAGTCAAGAAGAAGGTTTTCCCTTTATCTTTGAGGGTAAAAGCATTGACATGGTATAGGCTATGTGATGATACATGATCTTGGAACTGGAATCGATTGCAATTGGAGTTTCACCAAAAAAAATATCATTTATCTTGTTCATCGTGATTAGAATTTTATCTATAATTTGTTGCCTCATGAAGGAGCAAGTATCGCTATAGCTTGGAGGAGGATGAAGTGAATGTTATATTCATGCCCCCAATCATGAGCTCCCTAGAGAAATTATTTTTCAGAATTTTTATGCTCGAATTTTCCGTAATGATCAAACCATGCTCGATACTTCTTGTTATGGTTCCTTTATGAAGAAGACTATTGAATTCAGGTGGGATGTTTTGTAAATAATTAAACACAACTCTGAAGATTGGGAACCCGACGAAGGTAAAGAGACAGGTATAAAACTTAAGTTTGATTGTGTTAAATATTTTATGAACACCAATTCTTTCAATGATTTTAGCACTAAATATGGACTTGACTCTGAGATATTAGCCTCATTTTGTGAAACCTTTGCTACTCACGTTGATCTACCTAAAGGTAAATGGTTTAAATATAATCCACCTATTAAATAAATAGTTGAAGAACCAATTAAAGTTGAGGATGAAACTATCATTTACAGTGTTGACCCAGTTGTGCTTGTTTCTTATATTGAGAAACCACCTTTCCTTGTTAGGATAATGGAACATGCTAAAGCTTCAACCATGGTTAACAAAAGTTAAGTTGGAACAACCAAACCCTCTTAGCAAATCAAGGTATAACCAATTACTGTTATGGTTTAAGATCTCATAGTAGATAATATTAATGGGCATGTTATTTATTTATGTGATGAAGTTGCTAGAATTCACAAACCTCATACTAAAGATAAGAATAGACATGTTGTTGGCATGCGTGTCATCTCAGTCAAAATAAGAGATCATTGCTAACATGGTTTATGTGATATGGGTGGTAGTGTTAGTGATATTCCTTTTACCTTATATCAAAATTTTATGCACGAGATAGCGCCCGTTGAAATAGAAGACATAGATGTTACTATTAAACTTTCTAATATAGACAGCATCACACCACTTGGGATTGTTAGAGATGTTGAAGTCTTGTATGGAAAAGTAAAATTACCATACTGATTTCCTAGTACTTGGCTCACCACAGGATCATTTTTGTCCTATAATCTTTGGTAGACTCTTCTTGAATATTTTCAATGCTCAAATAGATTGCAAAAAGGAAATTGTGAGTGTTAATTTTGGTGGTATGTCTCATGAGTTTCATTTATCCAAGTTTAGTAAGCAACCCCATGATAAAGAATTACGTACTAAAGATGAAGTAATTGGTCTTGCTTCTATTTCCATTCCTTCTACTGATCCATTAGAATAATATTTGCTGGACCAATAACATGATATGCACATGCGTGAAAGAAATGAATTAGACACTATGTTGTTTGAGAAAAAGCCTATTCTTAAACACAACTTGCATGTTGAAACTCTAGGAGGTCCTCCTCCACCCAAGGGTGATCCTGTGTTTGAATTAAAGCAATTACCTGACACTTTGAAATATGCTTATCTTGATGAAAAGAAGATATGTCGTGTTATTATCAGTCCTAACCTTACACGGCATGAAGAAGAAAGATTGTTAGAAACTCGAAGGATGCACCGAGCTATTATTGGGTATACTCTTGATGATCTTAAGGGCATTAGTCCCACTCTCTATCAGCACAAGATTAATATGGAACCAGATGCTAAACCCGTTGTTGATCACCAATGAAGACTGAATCCCAAAATGAAAGAAGTGGTAAGAAATAAAATATTAAAGCTTTTGGAAGGAGGTATAATTTATCTTATAGTTGATAGTAGATGGGTAAGTCCCTTCACTGTGTTACTAAGAAAGGAGGTATTACTGTTGTTCCTAATGATAAAAATGAACTCATCCCACAAAGAATTGTGGCTGGCTACATAATGGTAATTGATTTTAGAAAATTAAACAGAGCTACTATAAAAGATCATTATCCTTTACATTTCATAGACAAAATGCTAGAAAGATTATCGAAGAACACACATTTTGGCTTTCTAGATGGTTATTCTAGTTTCTAACAAATACTCTTGTCACAACCCCATGAAGAGAAAACCACATTTACTTGTCCTTTTGGAACCTATGCTTATAGACGTATGCCTTTCGGATTATGCAATACATTTGCTACCTTTCAAATATGTATGAATACTATATTCTATGATATTTGTGAAAATATTCTTGACGTATTCATGGATGGTTTTTCCATTTATGGAACTTCTTTTGATGATTGCTTAAGCAACCTTGATCGAGTTTTGCAAAGACGTGATCAAACGAACCTTGCCTTGAAATGGGAGAAGTGCCACTTTATGGAAAATGAAGGTATTGTCTTCGGTCGTAAAATTTCCGAACGGGGTATTGAGGTGCATAAGGCTAAAGTTGATGCAACTGAGAAGATGCCATGTCCTAAAGATATTAAAGGTATTCGTAGTTTACTTGGTCATGCTGGTTTCTCTAGGAGGTTTAGTAAAGACTTCTCTAAAATTTCTAGGCCTCTTACTAATTTATTACAAAAGGATGTTCCTTTCATTTTTGATGATGATTGTGTAGTATCCTTTGAAACACTTAAGAAATCCTTAACTTCTGCACCTATTGTTCAAACACCTAATTGGAACTTACCTTTCGAAATTTTGACAAAGAGTAGATAAGAAATAAAATGGTATGCATTATGCTAGTAGAACTCTAGACAGTGCCCACAGGAATTATGCTACCACTGAAAAAAGAATTCTTAGCACTTGTATTTGCATGTGATAAATTCAGATCTTACATTGTTGATTCTAAAGTAATTGTTTACACTGATCATGCTGCTATTAAATATCTTATGGAGAAGAAATATGTTAAGCCTAGACTTATTAGGTGGGTTCTTTTGCTACAAGAATTTGATTTGAATAGCACTGATAGGAAAGGAGCTGAGAACCCCGTAGGAGATAACTTGTCTGGGTTAGAAAATGTTCTTGATGACCCACTACCTATTGATGATAGTTTCCGTGATGAAAAACTAGCTATGGTCAATGTTTCTCACAACACACCGTGTTTGGCTGATTCTGCTAATTACATTGTTGTTAAATATATACCACCTAGTTTCACCTATCAACAAAAGAAAAAAAAATTCTTCGATTCAAGACATTACTTTTTGGATGTCCCACATCTTTATAAAGAGGGAACAGATGGTATTATTAAATGTTGTATACCTGAGTATGAACAGGAACAAATCCTTCGGAAGTGTCACTCTAAGGCTTATGGAGGACACTACACACAAGGTATTACAATCTAGATTTTATTGGCGTACTCTTTTCAAAGATGCTCGTAAGTTTGTCCTTTCTTGTGATGAATGTCAAAGATCTGGTAATATTAGTAGACGTCAGGAAATGCCTATGAATTATTCATTTGTTATTGAACCATTTTATGTTTGGGGGATTAATTATATGGGACCTTTTTCTTCTTCTAATGGCTATACACATATTTTGGTTGTTGTTGCTTATGTCACTAAATGGGTAGAAGCTATTCCAACCAATAGTATTGATCATAACACGTCTATTAAATGCTTAAGGAAGTTATCTTCCCATGTTTTGGAGTACCTACATACTTAATGACTCATGGTGGTTCACACCTACATACTTAATGACTCATGGCGGTTCACACCTACATACTTAATGACTCATGGTGGTTCACACTTTATTCATGGTGCTTTTTGTAAGTTTCTTGCTAGATATGATGTTAACCATAGAATTGCATCTCCTTATCATCCCCAGTCTAGTGGTCAAGTAGAATTAACCAATAGAGAAATAAAATTAATATTGCAAAAGACAGTCAATAGGTCCCGAAAGAATTGGTCTAAGAAACTAGAGATGCATTGTGGGCTTGCAGAAAAGCTTATAAAAATCCTATGGGTATGTCTCCTTATAAAATGGTTTATGGGAAAGCATGTCATTTACTACTTGAGTTAGAACATAAAGCTTATTGGGAAATTGAAGAACTCAACTATGATTTCAAACTTGCTCGTGAAAAGAGGTTATTTGATATTAGCTCATTAGATTAATGAAGAACCCAAGCTTATGAAAATGCTAAACTATTCAAAGGAAAAGTTAAAAGATGGCATGACAAAAGAATCCAAAAGCGAGACTTTAAAGTTGGTGAATCTGTTCTATTTTATAATTCTTGTCTTAGATTTTTTGCAGGAAAACTTCTCACTAAATGGGAAGGACCATATATCATCGAAGAAGTTTATCGGTCTGGAGCTATTAAGATCAACAAACCCGAGGGCACTAATCCGAAGGTGGTCAATGGACAAAGAGTACATCACTATATTTCAGGTACACTAATTAATGTTGAAACAAATAATATCCAAAGCATTACACCGGGAGAGGACATTAAGGAGACCTTCCAGAACACTCCAGAACCCTTAAAAGGAAGAGGTATGTGATACAGTAAGTAAATGGACTCACAGAAATCAACAAAAGTATTTTCAGTCGGTTTTGGAATATTATAAAAATTAGGAAATTGATAAACACACGGGAAGGCAACCGAGATGCCCACTAGGCACCAGGGCGCGCCAGCCCCCCTAGCGCGGCCTGATGACTAGTGGGCCCCTCGGGCACCTTCCTGGCTCTGTTTTCTTGTGGGACACGTATTTCCTTGTATAAAATTCTCTATATATATCTCCTAGTAATTTTACGCCCTTACCATTGAGAAATCATATGTTCTTCTTTCGTGTTGTTTTTCCTGGTAGATCCGAAATTATGTCGTTTCAAGATTCAGAGATAGAGAGCTACGTCGCTGATTTCATCACAAACCCTAAGGTCTACAGAGAGGTGGATCACTATGGATGGACTACGTAGGAGGAGGAAGACGAGGATATGAAGTAAGCAAAGGGGGATAGCTCCGAGGAAGAGGAAGATCCACTGCCTCAACCCGGAGATATGCATGTGGAATTCAAGAAGTCAATCCTCCCCAACAAGTACAAACCTAAGGTCCAATTTATCCCTACCCGTTTTCGGCAGGAGAGCAAAGAGGCATTATCTGAAAGGATATTAAAGCTGGAGTTTGAGAATGAGGGTCTGAGGGAGGATAATTTCATCCTCAGATGCAAGATGGAGAATAAAAACACACCACATCCACCTCCATCTTCATCACCAAAGGAGACTTGAGTACACGGGTTTGGGCACTACCCTTGGCTTGTGCCAAGCTTGGGGGAGGTGCCCCGATATCGTATCACCATCGCTCTTATTATATTTATCCATCTTAGTTTGATCTTTAGCTATCTCGTGATTTAGTAAAATAAAAGTTTAGTTCGATCCATATTTTTGAGTGCTAGTTTCGATCTATCTATCTATCTATGTAATCGAGTTAGAGTTATATAATAATGTTTAGTTTGAGTTTTGCTCCTTTCCTGCTATGTCCATATTTTGTTTTTATTGATACCTCTCTCTCAAAGCATGTGGTCATGATTTTAGTTATCGGCTTTCGCTTGAGGACAAGCGAGGTCTAAGCTTGGGGGAGTTGATACGTCCATTTTGCATCATGTTTTATTACTGATATTTATAGTGTTTTTATGCAGAATATTACTTTGTGGAGTAATTCTAATACCCTTTTTCTCATATTATGCAAGGTTTACATCAAGAGGGAGAATGCCGACACATGGAATTCTGGACTTGAAAAAGCTACGTCAAAGATACCTATTCTGCACATCTCCAAATGGGCTGAAACTTTACACAGATTTATTTGGGAATAAATGAAAAATACTGGAACAAAGAAGTACCACAGGGGGGCTACCAGGCGCCCACTAGACACCAGGTCACGAAAGCCCCCCTGACGCTTCCTCGTGGTTAGTGGTCAGCCTGGCCCACCTCTGGCGACCATCTTGTGGCATAAATTCTCTTTTAACCTAAAAAATTAGGAGATAACTTTCAGGTTGAAGCGTCGCTGTCTCGAGGCGGAACCTGGGCAGGAGAACTTTTTCCCTCCGGCGGAGCGATTCCGCTGGAGAACTCCCCTCCGAGAGGGAGAAATCGAAGCCATCATCATCACCAACAACCCTCTTGTTACAGTATATGTGGATCGCACTAGGTCCTTACCATTAGTATGGACTTTTGGTTGTGTTGGCTAGTGCATGAAGCTTAACATGGTATCATAGCTAAGGTCTTGAGTTCAAGTCTTGGCTTTCGCAATTTATTAAAAAATTGCTGGTAACCCCCTTTGTTTTTCACATGGAGGCATCTTGAGTCATAGATGAGTTTCGCGCACCGTCGCTCTCTTCCGGTTGCACGTGTTGACTTGTCTTCCCCATCACACGTGAGAGGGGATGTTACAGTATATGTGGATTGCACTAGCCCCTTTCCATTAGTTCAGACTTTTGGTTGCATTGGCTAGTGCATGAAGCTTAATGCTACCTCTTGAGCTTGCGTTGGTTTTTCCCTTGAAGAGAAAAGGGTAATGCAGAAAAGTAGTGATAAGTATTTCCTTAGTTTGAGAACCAAGGTATCAATCCAGTAGGACTATCAAGATGAGGCACCAATGTGTACCTGCGCAAAAACAAACAAACTTGCACCCAACGCGAAAAAGGGGTTGTCAATCCCTTCACGATTATTTGCAAGGTGAGATCTGAAGGTGAAAAGTGCAACAAAGTATTTTTGGTATTTTTGTAGATCTGAATATATCATGTGAAGTAGACCCAGGGTCCATAGTGTTCACTAGAGGCTTCTCTCATGGTAGCAAGTATTACGGTGGGTGAACAAATTACTGTCGAGCAATTGATAGAATCGCACAAAGTCATGAAAATATCTAAGGAAATGATCATACATATAGGCATCACGTTCGAGACAAGTAGACCGATATTGTCTGGATCTACTACTATTACTCCACACATCGACCACTATCCAGCATGCATCTAGTGTATTAAGTTCATAACAAACGGAGTAACGCCTTAAGCAAGATGACATGATGTAGAGCGATAAATTCATGCAATATGATATAAACCCCATCTTTTTACCCTTGATGGCAACAACATGATGCGTACCTCGCTACCCTTTCTGTCACTGGGTGAGGACACCGCACGGTATGAATCCAAAACCAAGCACTTCTCCTATTGCAAGAATTATAGATCAAGTTGGCCAGACAAAACCCATAACTCGAAGAGAATTACAAGGATACAAAATCATGTATATAAGAGATCAGAGGAGACTCAAATAATATTCATAGATAATCTGATCATAAATCCAAAATTCATCGGATCCGACAAACATGCCGCAAAAGAAAGTTACACCGGATAGATCTCCATGAAGATCATGGAGAACTTTGTATTGAAGATCCAAGAGAGAGAAGAAGCCATCTAGCTACTAGCTATGGACCTGAAGGTTTGTGGTGAACTACTCACGCATCATCGGAGAGGCAATGTTGTTGATGAAGAAGCCCTCCGTGTCCGAATCCCCCTCCGGCAGGGATCTCGCGGATGGGATCTCGCGGAGACAGAATCTTGCGGCGGCGGAAAAGTATTTTCGTGGCTCTCTTATTTGGTTTCGGTATTTTAGAGAATTTATAGGTGAAAGAGGTAGGGAAAAGGAGCCACGTGGGGCCCACAAGCCTGCCAGGCGCCCCCCCTAGGGCGTTTCTAGTGGGCTTGTGACCTTCCACGAGGTCTCCTGCCTTGGTTCTCAAGTCCACTGCGTATCTTCTGTTATGGAAAAAAATCATCCCGCAGGTTTTATTCCGTTTGGACTCTGTTTAATATTCTTTTCTGAAAAAGATAAAAACACGGAAAAAACAGAAACTGGCACGAGGCACTGAGTTAGTAGGTAGTCCTAAAAAAGATATAAAATAGCATATTCATGCATATAAAACATCCAAAGTTGACAAGATAATAGCATGGAACCATCAAAGATTATAGATGCGTTGGAGACGTATCACTTAACACCTCTCATCTTTGGAAGACCAATCTTCATCAACACCTTCAACAACACCATCTCCTCTCAAACCATAGTTCATCTCTTGTGTTCAATGTTTGTACCGGAACCTTAGATTGGTACTTGTGACGGACTAGTAGTGTCGATTACATCTTGTAGTTGATTACTATATGGTTTATTTGGTGGAGAATGAAATGTTAAGATCCATTATGCTATTTAATAACCCTCTGATCTTGAGCATGTTTATCACTTGTGAGTAGTTACTTTTGTTCTTGAGGCCACAGGAGAAATCTTGTTGCAAGTAATCATGTGACCTTGATATGTGTTTGATATTTTGATGATATGTATGTTGTGATTCCCTTAGTGGTGTCATGTGAACGTCGACTACATGACACTTCACCATATTTCGGACTAAGGGAATGCATTTTGGAGTAATTTTTAGATGATGGGTTGCTTGAGTGACAGAAGGTTAAACCCTAGTTTATGCGCTACTTCGTACTATGGTTATATTTCATCTTAATACTTTTCTCGTAGTTGTGGATGCTTGCGAGGTGGTTAATCATAAGTAGGAGGTTCTTTCAAGTAAGAATAACACCGAAGCACTAGTCCACCCACATATCAAATTATTAAAGTAGCGAATACAAAAACTAACATGGTGAAAGTGACTAGATGAAATTCCCGTGTGCCCTCAAGAATGCTTTGCCTATTATAAGAAACTATTTTGGCATGTCGTTTGCCACAAAAGGATTGGGCTACCATGCTGCACATATTGTTACTATTGCTACTTGTTACTTGTTACAATTATCTTATTGTCAAACAACTTGTTACCACTATTTTAGTGCTTGCAGAAATTACCTTGCTAAAAACCACTTGTTATTTCCTTCTGCTCCTCGTTGGGTTTGACACTATTATTTATCAAAAGGACTACGATGTATCCCCTATACTTGTGGGTCATCAGGGTGCACCATATTAACCAACACGCTCGATTAACTCCGGCCGAACACACTTTCCTGGGTCATCCCGGCCTCGGTTGATCGACACATCATAGTGCTACCTAGGCTCGACACATAGGTCAACACGCCAGTCTACTCGTAAGTGCTCAAGGGTCTTGGGCCCATCGCCCTTTGCAGTCCTGCGCATGATGAGGACGGTCGGGATTAGTCCTAGCAACCTCTTAATCCAAAGTAGGTGCCTACGTGGACCACCTCGGCACGTGCCGCTCACTATGGCATTAGAAGAACTTTTAGGCGAATGTACGACGAAGAGTGCCCATACTTATTCACGCATGGTGGTTAGTGCGATAAAGGCCGGAGGCCTACTCGGATCACATATCAAAACCCGTTAGTGTTTTGCTAGCTCGCGGTAACGATCAGTAATCCTCCCGATCCTATCACCCCATCTCACGAACTTATGGAAAGGGCAAAGAATACATGGCCCTGTGGTGTAAGTATCTCGCGGGTACCCTCCAAGTCAACCTGAATCACCATGACAATGTCGGGAACTCAGGTCCACCTCAACCAGGGTGATACAACCTATCCCTTCAGTCCCACAATACCAGTAATAGGAGCAAGAGGTAAAGGTAACACTGTGTCCTTGTCATCAAGGGGGAATTCCGGAGAATGACCCTCGATGGATTTCCATTTGATGTAATCGTGAGAGTGAACTAGAAGGTATCCTCCTCGATAGTCAATAGTAGTCTTGTAGCCTTGTCCATCCAGGGGGTGTGCGATGATGTGTTGATCTTATCTCGTCAATCACCTTGATTGAATCTTCCATCATCTTTGACAGTCGATAATAGTTTTGTTCCGTCATATAACTAAGTGGGTGTGTGCGATGATGTGACGGTCTTGGCTCAGTGATCCCCTGGATTGAATCTTTCGGGAAAGTATAAGGGTAACAAGGACAAGCGAAGGGGTATCTCATGGCTCATTATCCAACCTATACTAAGCACATAGGATAAGGAGGTAGGTAACAATAGCAGGTTACAAAATCATGCTATGCATTAGAATACGAGCAATCAAATACAGTAGCAAATTCTAATGCAAGCACGAGGGAGGAAGAATTGGGTAATATAGGAATGATCAAGGGGGGTTTGCTTGCATGGTTGCTCGGTAGACAAATACTGATCCTCAATGGTGAAGTAGTCAATCAACGGATCGACATCTATCTCGGGGTCTACCAAAAAGGAAGTAACAAAGGATAAACACAATAAATAACAAAGCAATCAAATGCATCACAAAGCATGATATGGTAATACACCGTGCTAGGGGTAACCTAACGAAGTGCTACGTGTTATAGATGGAGCGGAAAATATGTGCAGATATTTCCCTCGTCTTAGGCATTTATCAGACATATGAATCAAACGAAAAGTTCCATATCCATCGCTAGAGGCATGTGAAAAATGAACAAATAGCATCTTCGGATTCATTATATTCTTCTGAGCAACTTTCATATATAAATTATTTTTATATCAGCTACATTTATTTCATATGATATGTCAAAATTTTAAATTTTTTCTAAAATGATTAAGTTAATTAATTCAAAAGTCAAAAGATAGAAAAGGGTTGGGTGCACCCCGTGTAGTGCACCGAGACGTGCACTAATGGCTGACACGTGGGGCGAGAGGGCTGAGTTGACCTAGTCAACATTGACTGGTCAACTAGCGAATTGTGCATGATAGGACCCAAGTGTCATTGACTCTGCCGAATATAAATTAAGTTAAACCATTTAATTAAACGAGGGGGTCCACATGGTATACACTGGTTAGAAGGGGGATTAGTGCTAATTAGTCCTACTCCCAATTAACAGGGACATGGGCCCACGTGGCAGTAGCAAACCGGCCACACACAGACGGACGTGCACGCCCACGAGCACCGCAGAGGTCGGCCACGGCGGTGATCAGCGAGGAGCAACATGGGAGAGCGTGAGCGGTAGCGCAGGCGTAGGCGACACGTGCGGCTAGCAAGTGTGTGGCGCGACGGGCGAGTGGTGACAGCAAGAAAAGCCAGCAGCGGCGGTGCGGCGGTGAGCGCGGAAGCAGGGCAGCGTCAGTGCGAGGGAGCGGAGCTCCGGTGCGGCCAGGGGGACGAGCGGGGCGACGGGGATGGGGAAAGAGGGGCACTCACCCTCTGTTGTAGAGGAGGGGCAGCGAGGCTCGACGAAGCCGGGCGGCGAGGCGGTATGACGACGAGGCCGACAGCGATCATCGCATCGGGGCACGTCGACGAGACACAAGGAGGAAGGGGTGAGAGGAGAAGAGAGGGATTAGGGTTCATCCAAGAGGGGAACCACCATGTTTTTATAGGCCAGGGGGCTCGCCGTATGGCCGCCGCAGCAAAGGTTGGGGTCGTGCACGTCATCAGTGGTAACCACCTCCCCTTCCCATGTAGTGGTGGGAAGAAGCCAAGGTGATGGGTGAGTTGGGCCACGTGGGCCAGTTGGGTGGGCTAAAACCCACGGGAAAACGAGGGGGCTCTTCTCTTAACTTTTATTTTTGTTTTATTATTTATTTTCTGTTATGTATTATTTCAAAAACCCATTGACTTTTGTAAAATATGGAACTAAGCCCATTATTTGCATATCAGTTTTTAGCATTGCCACAAAAAGTTTGGGGTCATTTCAATAAGTTTGGATTTTCAATAATTTAAAAGGGTATTTCAATTATTCTTTGGCCTCTGTTTTACTTATATTAGGGCACTAAAACACTTTATCAGTTTTTTGGTTCACTGCCATAATTAGTTATGGATTATTTACAACACTTCGAACACTTTTGTTTTCATGTTGGTGAATTTGTTTAATTCATTTTTATTTGAATTTTGAATTTAAAACTGGAATTTGAAATGATATATGATTCAAAGATTGATCAAGCACTGTTTAGCAAAATGATTATCTTAATCATAGAGGGTTACTGTAGCTTAATTACACGGATTACTATAGCTGAACACACGGTTGTTACACCTTCTCCCATGGATCCACTAGCACCCCGGCCCCGTCCGAGCCCGACGGCACGCCCCAGCTAGAAGCGGCTCGTGCCGAGCCCCGAGACTAATGATCACGAGCGAGCTAATCATCCTGGAGCATGGCCCTTACCGCCGCCTCATAATCCACCGGGTCAGACTCACCCGCTCCCAGGGAGCACAACGGCCTCTGGCCATTGGTGTTACGGTCGCTCACGAGCCGTGCGACTGGTCTATGGCAACAACAACAGCGAACGAGTGGGAGAGAGTAGGAGGCGGAAGATGAAGGGAGATGAAGCGGGGGGGACTTGGATCGAAGGAGCTCAAAGTGATATGAAGGAAAACCTAACCAAGGGTCAGGGTGGTTCTTAAGTACACACACAAGGCCGCGAGGAGGGGGTCAGGCTAGGTCAGGGATGGCACAGGACGAGAGACCCAAGTAGCGGTTCAGCGAGCACCTGGGTAGGCCCTGACCCACAAGTTTAGGATCCGAAGTATGTCTAGAGGGGGTGATTAGACTACTTGACCAAATAAAAACTTATCCTTTCCCAATTTTAATTGTGGGCAAGTTTTAGCAATTGTAGGAAGTCAAGCACAACCTACACATGCAAGTCTAAGAGTGTAGCAGCGGGAAGTAAAGACATGCACATGTAAAAAGAGGGTAGGGATAGGAAGATCAAACACTAAGATTGACACGGAGATTTTTGCCATGGTTCCGGTATGTAGTGCTATCATACGTCCACATTGATGGATACTTAGGCCATGGAGGGTAATAACCACGAGAGTCCAGAGAGGGCTCAACCCATAAAGGGTCCACGGAGAAGCAACCTTGTCTATTCCACCATGGCTTACATCCAAGAAGGACTAGCCTCAACCGGGGTAGATCTTCACAAATTAAGCGATCTCCTTGCCCTTACAAACTTCTTGGATCAACTCCACACGAAGTCGGTGGCTCCCAAACGACACCTAACCAATCTAGGAGACAACACTCTCCAAAAGGTAATAGATGTGGTAGTATGATGGACTCCTTGGTCTTGTGCTTCAAAAGATAATCTCCTCCACACTCAATCACTTTCTCACAGATTTTTCTTGGGTAGAAAATATTGATTGGGTGGAAAGGAACATGGGAAGGATAGAGATCAAGATTCATATGGTAGGATTGGAATATCTTGATCTCAACACATGAGTAGGTGGCTCTGTCTCCGTAAATGGATGGGGCAAGTGTTGGTTCGTTTTGAGTGCTTCCTCTACGATTGAGAGATAGGTGGAGGGGCATACATAGGCATCTCCAAAAATCCAACTATTACAACATTATTTCCCAACTCAGTGAAACCGAAGTAAATAACTCGGTTGCATCGAATAGTGCAAAATTTGGCAACTTTAGGCTTTTCGGTGAGACCGCTATATGAATATCGGAGGGTACGATTTTGGTTGGCCTAGGAAGTTACCAGACTCGGTGGCACCGATTTGCAAAACTGGGAAATTCCGACTTTAGCACATGCATGGCTATCGTGGGAGTTGGTCAATGTTTCTCGGTCAGACCAAAACCAAACTTGGTGGCACCGAGATGGTAGGGTTTGGCAAGGTTATGTCTAGGGTAAAACTTGGTAGGGCCGATTTGGAAGTATAGGTGGCACCGAATTTGACTTTGGGGTTTGGACAGAATATTTGTGGGAGAATTTCATAAGTATTTTTCGTGTCTAGTCTCTAAGCACTTGAGCAACCAGATCATCATAGACACCTCATCCCCTTTTAATAGTATTGGCTTTCCTATGAACTCAAATGTGATTTCTCACAAAATGTAAAATGTAGAGTCTTGAAGCTTGAAGCTTAGCCAATCCTATTCATTTCCTTCCTTGGGGTTCTCCTCAAAATCCTTAGCCAATCCATCATTGAACTTTTCCTGATGTATACTATATAGAATCATTAGTCCAATGACATATATGTTGTAATTAATTACCAAAACTACCTACTGAGAAGTTGTGCTTTCAATCTTCCCTTTTTGGTAATTGATGACAACATATAACTCAAAGCTTCGACATAAAATATAATTAATAAATAGCGTCGTTGCGTTGAGAAGTATGTGATAAGCAAGAGCTCCCCCTAAATTTGTGCATCATTTTAAATTTACGTTTGAATGCAATTGCACAATTGATTAGGATCATGGGTCACTGATACGTCCATTTTGCATCATGCTTTTATATCAATATTAATTGCATTATGGGTTTTTATTACACATTATGGTACAATACTTATGCCTTTTCTCTCTTATTGTACAAGGTTTAAATAAGAGGGAGACTGCCGGGAGCTGGAATTCTGGACTGGAAAAGGAGCAAATCTGAGGGACCTATTCTGCACAGCTCCAAAATTCTTAAAAAGTTATGGAGAATTGTTTTGGAATATATAAAAAATAATGGGTGAAAGAAGTACCAGAGGGGACCCACCAGGTGGCCACAAGCCAGGGGCGCGGCCTACCCCTCTGGCCGCTCCCTTCAGGCTTGTGGGCCCCTTCGCAGGCCTTCGGTGCCCACCTTCTCCTATATGAAGGGTTTTGACTTGGAAAAATCATATCAGACCTTTCGGGACGCGACGCCGCTGTATCGAGGCGGAACTTCGACAGAACCAATATAGAGCTCTGGTGGAGCTATACCACCGGTGAAACTTCCCTCGGAGAGGGGGAAATCGAAGCCATCGTCATCACCAACGATCCTCTCATCGAGAGGGTGTCAATCTCCATCAACATCTTCATCAGCACCATCTCCTCTCCAAACCCTAGTTCAACTCTTGTATCCGGTTTTTGTCTCAAAACCTCAAATTGGTACCTGTGGGTTGCTAGTAGTGTTAGTTACTCCTTGTAAGTTATGCTAGTTGGTTTATTTGGTGAAAGATTATATGTTCAGATCCTTAATGAGTATTAATACTCCTCTGATTATGAATATGAATATGTTTTGTGAGTAGTTACGTTTTTTCCTGGGGACATGGGATAAGTCTTGTTATACGTAATCATGTGAATTTGGTATTCGTTCGATATTTTTATAAGTTATATGTTGTCTCTCCTCTAGTGGTGTCATGTGAACGTCTATTACCTGACACATCACCATTATTTGGGCCTAGAGGAAGGCGTTGGGAAGAAATAAGTAGATCATGGGTTGCTAGAGTTACAGAAGCTTAAACCCTAGTTTATGCGTTGCTTCGTAAGGGGCTGATTTGGATCCATATGTTTAATGCTATGATTAGATTTATTGTAATTCTTCCTTCGTAGTTGCAGATGCTTGCGAGAGAGGTTAATCATAAGTGGGAGGTTTGTCCAAGTAAGGGAAGCACCCCAAGCACCGGTCCACCCACATATCAAATTATCAAAGTAATGAACGTGAATCATATGAGCATGATGAAAACTAGCTTGACATAAATTCCCATGTGTCCTTGGGAGCGCTTTTCTTTATATAAGAGTTTGTCCTGGCTTGTGAAAACAAAATTGCTCCCTAGGGTGGTTTTGATAATTGATCAGAACATATGCATCATTGGACTAATGTGTTTTCCAAGTATATTTCAGAAAAGTTCAAAAAATGCTATGGCTTAACGTTTATGTGGAGATGCCCCTGGATGCCAGAAAGGAATAATATTGGCTCAAGCTTCAAGCTAGAAGACTCTTTATTTTATATTTGTGACAAATAACTCTTTGAGTTCATATGAAAGTCAATACTATTAAAAGGGGGTGAGGTAGTAAAATGAACTGATTACTCAAATACTCAAAGTTAGCCACCAAAACACTCGGTCATTTTTCCCACATATCCAATCTGTCAAGTTTCACATTCACAAATTCGGTGTCACCAACATTGCCACATTGGACACACCGAGTTTGAACCTAAGATAGAACCCTAGCCATTCCGACCAAATCGGTGCAACCGAAACTGCATCAGTGCTACCAAGTTCATTGTGACCAACATTTTTTTGCCAAGATACACAAAATCGGAATTTTCAAGTTTGAGTATCGGTGCCACCGAGTTTTGCCATTTGACCGTTAGTCACCTTTTTGGTGCCACCGAGTACTATATATCGGTCTGACCGAGATTCGAAGTTCACACTTTTAGTACTAGTCGCTACCACCGAGGTGTCCACATTGGTGTCACCGAGTTTGCACTTTTGTGTATAACGGTTGGATTTTGGCTGCTGCCTATATATACCCCTTCACCCACCTCTCATTCGTAGTAGAAGCACTCAGAACACACACACACCATTTCCAGATCCATTTTCTGAGAGAGAACCACCTACTCATGTGTTGAGACCAAGATATTCCAATCCAATCATTTGAAACTTGGTCTCTAGCCTCCCCAAACTGCTTTCCACCATATCAACCTCTCCTACCGATGCATATTCTGTGAGAGAGAGATTTGTGTTGAGGAGACTATCTTTAGAAGCACAAGAGCAAGGTGTTCATTGATCTACCCCATCTATTACCTTTTGGAGGGTGGCGCCTCCTAGATTGGTTAGGTATCACTTGGGAGTCTCCTACTTCATGTTGTGGAGTTGAACCAAGATGTTTGTAAGGCCAAGGAGATCACATACTTTGTGAAGATCTACCGTGAGTAAGTCTAGTCCTCCGTGGACGGAAGCCGTGGTGGCATAGGCAAGGCTGCTTCTTTGTGGACCCTCTGTGGGTGGAGCCCTCTGTGGACTCTCGCAGCTGTTACCCTCCGTGGGTTGAAGTCTCCACTAACATGGACGTACGATAGCGCCACCTATCAGAACCATGCCAAAGATCACCGTGTCAATCTCATGCGTTTGATCTCCCTACCTAACTCCTCTAATTTACACTTGCATGTCTTACTTTCCGCTGCAATACTATTAGAACTGCATGCATAGGGTGTACTTGACTGGTTATAAGTGTCGTAGCTGCCTCTCAAGTAAAATTGGTAAAAGGCAAAAAATTATCTTGTCAAGTAGTCTAATCACCCCCCCCCCCCCTCTAGACATACTTTCGATCCTACAAGTGGTATCAGAGCTTTGGTCTCCATTCCATTGGTTTAGTAACCTAGGAGAGTATGGCACCTAGTGACGGAAATTATCATCATAGAGGTCCTTACTTCGATGGCACTAATTTTGCTAGTTGGAAGCATAAACTGAACATCCACATTCTTCGCTTTAATCCTCATGTTTGGGTTGTTATTCGTGTTGGTGTGCAAGATAACTTCTTTGGAGAAGGGCATGAACCAGATCGTGATGCGACAGCTGATGAACTGAAGATGTTGCAACTTAATGCGCAAGCCTGCGATATCATCTTCAACTGCCTTTGCCCCAAAGAATTAAACAAAATCAGTGGTCTTGAGAATGCAAAAGAGATTTTGGATACTTTGGTTGATATGCACGAAGGTATTGATTCTTTTAGAGAATCTAAGTTGGATGTGCTTCAAAGTCAACTTGACAAGTTCAATATGAAGGATCGTGGAGGAGTCGCTGAAATGTACTCTAGGCTAGCTCTCATCACCAATAAGATTGTCGGCTTAGGAAGCGCAGAGATGACCGGCAAATTCATCATCAAGAAGATACTTAGAGCTCTTGATGGCAAGTATGACACAGTGTGCACATTGATCCAAATGATGCCAAATTACAAAGATCTCAAACCAACTGAAGTCATTGGTAGGATTGTTGCTCATGAGATGTCACTCAAAGACAAAGATGACATGCACAACAAGTCAAGCAGTGCTTATAAAGATTCATGCGATGCTCCCGCTACTTGAAAAGACAATCTTGTCACTAATGAAGAGATAAGCCTCATAGTCAGAAAATTCAACAAGTTCTACAAGAGTAGAGGCAAAGATGGAATCTTAAGTTCAAGACATGATGAGAAGCGTTCGTCTAGTCGTGACCGAAACTACTACAATTGTGGGAAACCCGGACACTACTCAAATTAGTGCTCGGCTCCCTACAAAAGAAGAGAAGAGTCCCCTCTAAGACAAATCTCGAGAGATGAGTCACCTTGCAGATAGAGAAGGAGTAGAGAAGATTACTATGAACGAAGACACTCACAGAGAGGCAAGGAATCGGAGAAGAAGGACAAATACACCAAGAGCAGTTCAAGAATAAGACATCAAGCTCGTGTTGGTGAATTGGTTTCTCGCTCCGAATCTGATCACCACTCCGACGGAAGCTATCACTCCCACTCCGACTATAGTCAAGATGAAGGTGTTGTCGGTATTGCACTTGTTTCCTCCAACTCCTACGCCTTATTTGATTCACCAAATGAGGGAGTCGGAAACTACTTCATGGCTAAAGGCCCCAAGGTATCACACCCCGAGTATCTTGATTTCAATAGTGATGAAGATGACTTGTTAGGAGAAGATGACTTGCTTCTAGATAAAGCTATTGAATGCACTAAAAATGAACTTGCTATTTATCATGCTAGTCAAGAGAAATCGAATGATGACGATAAGAAATAGATTGAACGACTAACTCAAGAATTAAAAACTCTTAAGTTACCTCATGAGACAACTCTAGAAGATCATAGACAGCTTGCAAGAACCCATGAGAAGCTACGCTTCCAGAAGCTCAACTTGGAGCAAGAGAATGAGTTCTTAAAAGCAATCAATGATGACCTTCGAAAGAAGAGTTCTTCTTATCTAGACAAACGATTACTCTTGTCTAACTTTGTTCCACAAGTTAAGCCCAAGAACACTAGTAACAAAGGCAAGAAGGTTTCTTCATCTAGTAGCAACAATGCTAAAGCAAAATCCAATAATGTTGTTGCTAATAACTCTATTGATTCCACTAACAATTTTCTTAGCCAAGTTACACTTGAGCAAGAAAATGATTTATTGAAAGAGACTATAGAGAGAGGTGTCTTCAAGAGTCTTGCCAGAAGTAAGCAATTCGAGGAAATTGTGCACAAGCAAGGAAGACATCGAAAGAAACAAGGTGTGGGCTACTTCAACGTCAACAAAGATGTTTGGGAACAAGGTCCACATCCCACTCCCAAGTTTGTTCCCCAAGAGGAAAAGTCCACTCCTTCCGAAGGAACGAGCTCACAAGATGACCTTCCACTACAATACCAAAAGGCAAGGGAAAGCTTCAAGATGACATTGACCTATTTGAAGAAGAAACCTAAGCCAAGGTCAAGTGGGTTCCCAAGGATACTACTAGCTCTACTCAACAAGTGCTACAACAACTCCAAGGATCCCCATCAATTTGATGTGGATTCCCAAGATGAAGAACTAGAAGTTCTTGAGGGGTGACTCTTCCAATGAAATCCACTCTTATTCATTTTGGTAAGAACTATATGCCATCAACCTCAACCTTATGCATTACTTCAAGGAGTCACACATTCCCTCAAAGGTAAGCAAGGAACTAGGTAATCAATGCATCTTTGGGGATCATCGCATTTGTGCTTCACTCCATGTCCACAGATATACTTGCATAGGTTCCTTTTTGCTTTGGGACTAACCCATGTAGGTGAGAAGACTATGGAAATAACAAGCATTGCTCCCAACTCAAGATGATCTTCATCAACTTTTAGCATCCACCACTACTTGACCTACTTGAAGTCTTCCACAACAAAACCCAAGGTTAGTTGATCCCTCTTTGTGGGGATATCATATCAAGGGGGAGCTTTAATCTAATACTAGAGTATAAGCATCTCCTAAGGATATGAACACATTAATGCTTATGTAAAAGTGGTAACCGCACTTGTGCTTAACGATGAGTCTGACCTATGATCAAGTATGCTTGCTTGGATCCTATGTCAATATACTCATATATAGATGACCTAGTCATCGCCCAAGTGCTTGACAGCTGCTAGTATGTGTGTGCATGTTCACCATGTTTGTATCATCATTCTTATTGTGTGAGCATGTTGGTCTACATGAATTTAATCGTTCGAGGACATCCAATTGTTGTTATATGGCCTTTGTTTTATCTATTCCCAATTGGATGGATAAGAATGCCTAGGACCCTTCTCTTGCTATCTATGCTATCTCATCTCAAGTTCTATTCATGCTTCATCACAAAACTTGAACAAGCACTTGTCGATCCCTCTATGTGAAGGTGCACTCGGAGTTCTGTATCGTCAATGGCTGCCTTCCAAAACCTCTTTGAAAAGCTCGGTGTGACCAACTCCACAAACTCGGAGCCACCGATTTTCCAAAGTTGATCAGGTTTTGTCATCTCGGTACCACCAGAATCATGGACTCGGTCACACCGAGTTTCCCTGTCTACTCACAGTTAAGGAACTCGGTGATACCGATTTTCCCATCTCGGTGACACCGACGGCGCCACCGGACCTTTGATTTCACATCTTCAAAATGGTTCATTCCTCAAACCCTCGCTGCCCCCCCGAGACCCCAGATCATCGCCTTGACTCCCCGAGCGCCACCGCCGCTAGGATTCGCCGCGGTCGACACAATCCGACCTATCGTCATCGTCGTAGTTGAACCGCCACCAAGTTAGGGTACGGTTCGATCTCCCTTGCGATCCCCATCTGATTCTTAAGCATTGGGACATATTTTTCTTCGAGTCACCATGTGCAAATACTTCCATCCACCAGATAAATCTCGTAGAGTAGAAGAAGTAGGAATTCTGGATCTGATCTGTCGTAGAATGCAACTCGTTGAGACCAAGTTTGTAAAATCGGTTCCACCAATTCCTGTTTTGTGGTTCCTGATAAGCAACTCGGTGAGGCCGAGCAGCTATTTTCGGTGCCACCAAAATGACTGCCAAGTTTCTGTTAAGCGGGTCTGTTTTCTCGGTGACTTCAAAAATGCCAACTCGTTGCCACCGATTTAGATCCTTCAGAAGATCATACCCTGAGTTTCAGACTTCAAATTTTCAAAAAAATATCTGAATTTTGTGATGCTCATCTATTCTGTCTTTCCTATATCCACTTCACAGGTTCTGTTGTTTGCTGTTGTGCTTGTCTTACAGTATGTCAGGTTCAGATGACAATCAAAACGATTTCAGAGAGCAGGGTATTGACTTGGAAGCTGGCACTAGTCCAGAGAGGACTGCTTCAAACCCTAGTTCTCCTAGTTCCCATGGCTTGCCCAAGGTAGCCACCACGCAAAGGAGGAAGATAGTTTCTGATGAGGAAGACTCCGACTTTTTGCCAGAAGAAACTTTAGTCCCTCCTAAGGCTGCTCTAAGAAAAGATGTCAGGAACATATCTGCCAGTGTTGTTGAATAGGGAGCACCATATTATGTCAGAAAGGGGAAAGCTACTGCCAAGGAAGCACCTCCATAGAAGGCTGGTGTAAAGAGGCCAAGGAAGAGAACTATCCATCTTGTTGGCAGAAAGACTTCTATATTTAAAGACCCAGAAGAAGCTCAGGAAAAAGCTCACGAGGAGATCCCTGTTCCTCCCAAGAATAAGAAGTTGATGGGGTGATGCAATGAAGTCTGCTCCAAAGCCTGTTGTTAAAGGAAAGAAGGTTGTAGCTTCGAGGAAGACCACTATAGATGTACGTGCAGCTGCTAAGAGCAAAGGCCATGCATCCAGTGCCCATGCTACATAAGAGGAAGAAGACGAGAATGTTCCAGTTTTCAAGAAGCTCAGACCATACGTACCACTCCACATTGATGTTCATCCTGTAGTAGAAGACATGAAGAAGAGGAAGGATGCCGGATTAAGAAAGTGGAGAGTTGTTGATCCATATGCTGTCAGAAGAAGAACTGTTGTTGATCAAAGGTTTCACACCAAGGAACAACAAGATTTTTATGAGACTGTCTTGTATGACAAGAGTCCTGGTGTCAGTGATATGAGGTATGTCGACTGGGCATACATCAAGGAGAATGAGAATTTCTTTCCACATGTTCAAGAGAACTTCATGCTAGTTGACATAGAAGATTTTGTTGGGAAGGAGATGACCCCATGGAATGACGAGATGATCATGCAATTCAATGCAAAAGTTCATTTCTATGAAGACTCTCTAGTCTGGATGACCGATGGTCACATGTACGACGCTACAATTGTTGAATGGGCTACTATAATTGGTGTTCCCAAGTAGGAAGAAGAAAATGTAGATGTGTATGCAGATGCTAAGCAGAATCACAACTCCATGGCCAACATGTACAAGACCATTCCACATCACTACTTGGCCAGTCACAAGTTTGGCTCAGAATATTTTCCGCAAGCTGGGATTCCCACGACAAACACTATACTACGATACACTCCCATGCCCAAGTCAGGAGATGAGAAGATGATCACAGGATATTCAATCAACCTGCTGCACCAACTTGATACCCATACCAGATTTAGAGTCATGGACTTGATAGTTGAGACTATCTGAAGGACTGATGTGGATCAAAATAGGTCATGTGGATATGCACCCTATATTCAGATGCTTATCAATGCCAAGCTAGGCAAGCATGCACATCAACTTGATCGTCCCCATCTACCTGTTTAGCCTGAATTTAAAGATAATGAGGTTGTGATGGATGACAATTATCACAACTCATCTGCAGCAAGAATGGTAGAAGAGGCAGCAGAGGTTGAAGCTGCTAGAAATAGGCCACCTCCAGTTCCACAGCTAAGAACTCAAGCTGAGAAAATGGCATTTCTAGTGAGCACTGTCCAAGGCATGGAGAAGAACATTCAGGAGATCATGCAAAATCAGAAGAGCCTTGAGAGAGTTGTGGAGACTAAACTCCACAACATGGATATGAAGGTAACTGAGTTGACCACCATTGTCAGACAACTTCAACATGAAGTTGACTCTGTGGAGATTCCATGCTCAAAAGATGAAGATGAAGATGATTGTCGGTGAAAGGATCGACACCTATGGGGGCCTCAACGGTCCTCTTTTGCTGGTTTGGCGGGGAGAGGGGTCGCGGCAAGAGCAGAACCAACAATCAGGGCCTGACAAGGTCGTTTTTACCCAGGTTCGGGCTGCGTTGTGCGTAAAACCCTACTCCTGCATGTGTTTAGTTATTCATTTTAGTTTACTGTAGATTTGTCCCTCTTACAGCCTTTCGATTGGTCAATAAGCCAAAAGCCCTTTCTACTGAGCCACAGTGGCTCAGCGGGTGAACGGTGGGTTCACAAGTGGAACAACGCCGACCGACCGCCATAGTGTTACTTTGGTGCAGTAAATGCTTCGACACACTTCCCAGGCCTCGTGAGGGGGGTGGACACGTACCCACACGTGGCAACTTCGGGGTGTGGCGCTGGCGTGTGGGTGGACGTGTGGTCCATCCATCGACGGTGGCATGTTCGTTGGTGGAGGCGTTCTCAGGACGCGAGGGCGCCCTGGGCCTGCGCCTCTCTTTGGTCCCTCTTTCCCTTCCCGGTAGGGATATCTTGCTGGGGGCTCTTCTTGTTCCTCTCGGTAGGGAGGCGAGGGCCTGCCGAGGCCTTGTCAATCTTCCCGGCAAGGATGACTTGCCGGGGCTCAGTCCTTCTTCCTTGGCGGGAGGGTCTCGCCTTGGCAGTGTCTATCTCCCCGGCACGGAGCTCCTGCCGGGGTCTCTTCTTCATTCCCAACAAGCGGGTGCTTGCCGGGGGTTTGCAATCTGTACTTGGCGGGCTTCCGAGTCTTGCTTCTTCCCTATGATCCAGCGATGCGCCATGCCACTGTGGAGGGGGCTGCCGGTGTCCGCGCACTAGTCCGGGGCACTGGAGACCCCAGTCTTTAGTGCATCGACACGATCCCCCGGGCCTGGGCCACACACGAATGCGAGGCGTTGTTAGGCCAGGCCCAAAGTGGTGCGCGGACTCGCAAGCGCCGGGCTTATCGGAATCGAGCCGTTGCAGGCTTTAGTTCCCCACATCAAGCATTGAATGCGCGAAGTGGGAGGGTGCGTGGCGTGCGCGTGATCGCCCTTTATTCCCTGAAAACGCCTCTGCCACGCGTAGGGCATGCGCAACGGTGGTCGGGAAAGTGGCGATCGTGGCCTCAAAAGCCGCGAGCGTGGATGGGCCCGCCCCTGCATGCATTGGCACATCAGTGTGGTTCCATGTTCCGCTCATGACTTGAGGGCGATTAGGCGAGAGGGGTGGCGGCTTCTGCAGCGAGGAGGGTGGCCTCCGAGCTTTTCCCTATAAATTAGGGTGTTTGCGTGGAGGTTTTGCCCACCCATCTCACTCTAAAAGCCTTCAGCGCCAGTCGCCTTGTCTTCTCTTGATTCTTTTCAACTTTGCCTGGCAGCAAGGGGATCCCGCTCGGATCGTGCCACAGCCTCAGGGGCCGCAGCCAACGGCAGCCCCGTCGATCGTGGCGGGAGAGGCTCGAGGGGCTGAGGACGCCGGGGACGTGGCCAAGGGAGGCGGATCCCTGCCTCGGTCTCCCTCCTCGTGCCCTCTTCTTCGGGTGGCCACTCAGAGGCGACGCTGCTACTGCAACAAAAGACCTTCCAACGGCGCCAGAAACGTGCTATGACACCAGGAATCCTTCTGCTACGGCTACACCTTAAATGCCTTCCTGGGAAAATATGCAAAGGATTTCCCTCGTGGCCTTGGAGCCTTGCGTTGGTGTTCCCTCGAAGCAGAAAGGGTGATGTAACGCAGCGGTGGTAAGTATTTCCCTCAGTTTGAGAACCAAGGTATCAATCCAGTGAAGGAGTATCACAAGTGCCTGCACAAACACAAAAAGCTTGCTCCCAACAGTATGAAGGGGCTGTCAATCCCTTATAGATTGTTCGCCAAGTGAGAACTGAAAGCAACAAAGTAACAAAGCAAAGTAAAAGCGAAAGTGGAAACGATAGGTGTGAATAGACCCGGGGCCGTAGTGTTTACTAGTGGCTTCTCTCATGAAAGCAAGTAGACGGTGGGTGAACAAATTACTGTCGAGCAATTGATAGAACCGCGCAAAGTCGTGACGTCATCTATGGCAATGATTATATCTATAGGCATCACGTCCAAAACAAGTAGACCGATAATTTCTGCATCTACTACTATTACTCCACACGTCGACCGCTATCCAGCATGCATCTAGTGTATTAAGTCCAAAAGAACAGAGTAACGCCTTAAGCAAGATGACATGATGTAGATGGACAATCTCATATCTACGACAAAGCCCACCTTGTTACCCTCGATGAAAACTACACGATGTGTGCCTTGCTGCCCCTACTGTCACTGGGAAAGGTCACCACATGATAAGAACCCAAAACCAAGCACTTCTCCCATTGCAAGAATCATAGATCTAGTTGGCCAAACAAAACCCAAGACTCAGAGAGACTTACAAGGATATCAAATCATGCATATAAGAAATCAGCAAAGACTCAAATATATATCATAGATAATCTGATCACAAATCCACAATTCATCGGATCTCGACAAACACACCGCCAAAGAGGATTACATCTGTTAGATCTCCATGAAGATCATGGAGAACCTTGTATTGAAGATCGAAGAGAGAGAAGAAGCCATCTAGCTACTAACTACGGACCCGTAGGTCTGAAGTGAACTACTCACGAGTCATTGGAGGGGCGATGATGTTGATGTAGAAGCCCTCCAACTCCAAAGTCCCCTCCGGCAGGGCACCGGGAAGGGTCTCCAGATGAGATCTCGTGGAAACGGAAGCTTGCGGCGGCGGAAAAGTATTTTCGTGGATCCCTTGATTTTTTTTATGAATTTTAGGGAATATATAGGCGAAGGAGCTAGGTCAGGGGGGCGCCAGGGAGGCCACAAGCCTGCTGGCCGCCGCACCCTGGTGGCGGATAGGGGGCTTGTGGGGCCCCTGTAGCCCTCCTGGCTTGGCCCTCAAGCCCCCTGATCTTCTTCCGTTCGGGAAAAATTTATTTCGGAGATTTTATTCCGTCTGGACTCCGTTCCAAAATCAGATCTTAAAAGACCCAAAAACACAGAAAAAATAGGAACTGGCACTTGGCACTGAATTAATAAGTTAGTCCCAAAAAAGATATAAAAGGTACATAAAACATCCAAAGATGACAAGATAACAACATGAAACCATCAAAAATTATAGATATGTTTGAGACGTGTCAAGCATCCCCAAGCTTAACTTCTGCTCGTCCTCGAGTAGGGAAGTGATTAAGAATGAATTTTTGATGCTTTCATGCTACCTAGCATAGATGTCCTTTGTAACTCCTCATATGTGACGTGAATGTTCAGATCCATTAGATTCAAAACAATAGTTTGCTATTGACGTGGAAACAATAATAATTCAAGGAAACTAGCAAGGTAATCATGAACTTTCAAAATAACAAGGCCAAAAGAAAGTTATCCCAATAAAAGGTAATCATGCACAACGAATGTAAATCATGCACAACCCCGGTATTGGCCAAGTAATTGTTTCACACCTTTACTATCTCAAACCTTTTCAACTCTCACGCAATACATGAGCATGAGCCATGGTTTTAGCACTATAAGTGGTGTGGAGTTTGGTGGAGGTTGCAAGACAAAATAAGGAGAAGATGATCACATTACCTAGGCATATCAATGAGCTGTGGAGATGCTCATCAATAGATATCAATGTGAATGAGTAGGGATTGCCATACAAATGATGCACTAGACCTAAGAGTATCTGAAAGCTCTTAAAGAAAACTAGTGGGTGTGCATGCAACTTGCTTGGTCATGAAGACCTAAGGCAATTTTGAGGAAGCCTTTCATTGGAATATACAAGCCAAGTTATATAATGAAAATTTCCCACTAGCTATATGGTGGTGACAAAACGAGAGACTCTCAAGTGTGGAAAGGTGGTAGCATTGTCCCTTCTCTCTTTTTCTCTCATATTTTTTTTGGTGAGCACTTTGGCCTCTTTTTTTATGGGCTTCTTTGGCCTCTTTTATTTCCTCACATGGGACAACGCTCCATTAATGATGATCATCACACTTTCAACTCAACACTTAGAGCAACGATGACTCTATATGGAATGCCTTCGGTAGTGTACCGTGACAATGATCTAGCATGGCATAGACATTAATGGAAACATCATGCTAGCTATCTTACGAGCATGCAATGGCAATGTAGACATGGTGGCACATGTCATGGTGGTAGTTGCATGGCAATATATCTCGGAATGACTTTGAAAAAGCCATAGTAGGTAGGTATGGTGGCTGTTTTGAGGGAGGCTAATGTTAGGTTTTGTGCACCGGCGAAAGTAGCACGGCACTAAGAAGATAGTGATGGTGGAAGGTGAAAGTGCATCTAAACCATGGAATCAACATTAGTCATGTAGAACTCATATACTTGTTGCAAAAGTTTTATTAGTAATCGAAACAAAGCAACGCATACTCCTAGAGGAAGGGTAGGTAGGTATAAACCATCGCGCGATCCCGACCGCCACGCAAAGGATGACAATCAAAAGACTAATCATGCTCAGACTTCATCACATAGCGGTTCACCATACGTGCATGCTACGGGAATCACTAACTTCAACACAAGTATTTCTAGATCCACAACACCTTACTAGCATGACTTCAAAATTACCATAACCACAACTCAAAACTAATTGAGATGAATCAAACTTCTCTGACTATTCAATGCACATGAAGGTGGAAGTTTTCGTACCCCTTTGGATAACTACCCCTTTTGAGACTAGTTTCAAAGCATAGATCAACTACCAAGCCACGCACCGCTGTGCTATAAAAGATATAAGTGAAGCACATAAAGCAAAAGTATCTAGCTCAAAAGATATAAGTGAAGCACATGTGAGCTGAATTGTCTACCAAAGGATATAAGTCAAGCTCGACAAAATCACGGTGAGTGCATGTCTCTCTCTCTAGGTGTGCAGCAAGGATGATTATGACACAACAAAAATAAAAGACTCCTACGATACAAGCGCTCCAAGCAAAAGCACATAACATGTGGTGAATAAAAATATAGCCCCAAGTAACGTTACCAATGGATTGAAGACGAGAGAGGGGATGCCTTCCCGGGGCATCCCCAAGCTTAGGCTTTTACGGCATCCTTGAATCTCTTGGCGTGCCTTGGGAATCCCTAAGATTGAGCTCTTGCCACTCTTTATCTTTTTGTCCATATGAACTTCACCCAAAACTTGAAAACTTCACAACACGAAACTTAAACAGAAACTCATGATAACATTAGTATAAGAAAGCAAACCACCATTTCCTTAGGTACTGTAGCAAACTTAAATTCTACTTATGCTGATGTTGGGTTACTGTATTTTCAATCGTCCATGGCTAATACCCCCCGATACTATCCATAGTTTCATCAAAATAAACAACCAACACAACAAAAACAGAATCTCTTAACAGCAGACCAGTCTGTAGCAATCTGTATATTTCGTATACTTCTGGTACTTCAAAAATTCTGAAAACTTTTGACAGTCTGAAGAATTTTCTTACAAATCATAAGCAAAAAGAATCAACTCAAAATCTATTACAGAACAAAAATGAAAATTCTGAAAACTTACGACGGTCGCAGGTGCCCTGGAAGTTGGCGATGAAGCGTTCGCGTAGATCATCCCAGGAGGTGATGGACGCCCTTGGGAGGTTGAGGAGCCAAGAGAGCGCCCCGCTCTTGAGCTCCATGGGGAACCAGCATGCCCTGATACTCAGTGTGTAGAGTTGTAGGAACTCGACCAGGTCCAGGGTGCCGTCGTAGCGCGGGGGTAGGTCGGGCTTGAACTTGCAGGGCCACAGAGTTGGGTAGAGCTCAGGGGCGATGGCGAGGCACCCCACCGGCCCGACGCGTGCAGCGCGCTCGAGGGCGACCTGGTCCTATTGCTCCAATTGTTATGCTTCGAGCAGGGCACGCTCGTGACATGGGATTTGCAAAACCGTGAGCGCGCACGTGTCGGCGCGTGGCCGAGGAACCACCCGACAGCTCGCTTCATCTCCTGGCGTCACCCTGAATTCGCGAGGCCGGTCGCGGGGACGCGCTTCGTGCTTGGGCTCGATCGGGGTGCGTGCCATGCCGCGAAGGTGGGGGTGGCACATCTTTCTCCTCGTCATTTGCTAGGGACGGTTGGGATTGAAACGAGCAAAAGAGCGTCGCGGGATCACCGACAGAAGCGACGAGCTCCTCGATGTGTTGGAGCCAGTCGTTGTGGCTGTCAAGGGCGGATCGATAGCGGAGCAGCTCGACGGCCATGGCATGTGCGCGTCTGCCATGAGGCATCTTTGGCCGGGCACACGAGGTTGACCCAGAAGCCCAGACGAGCGACGGAGTGGTGGTGCGACCGTCGGACTGCTCCGTAGCCGGCTGGGAGGAACCTTGTTGTTCTTGAGTGTCACAGCCCGTGGCAGCGTTCACCATGGGCGATGGTGACCAACGCGAGCTGGCGGGGACCACGGGTGCCGTCCGAGCAACACAGGTGGCGCGGCGCCCGGCGCGAGCCCGGCGAGCGTCACCCATCGAAGCGGCGAAGCTTCGTGAAGGCGGAGCTTGGAGCAAACCTTGACACGCCCCCTACGTGGCACGCCAAATGTCGGATTTTGGGCTCCGCAAAACCCTAAAGATTCGAACTCAGGGGCGTGTACGAAGATCTCTCGCGGGCTCGCCTCACCTTACTCACTACTTGCTGTGGATGGCAGAGAACTCACTCGATGGTGAGGAAGACACAGAACGTGGCAATTTACCCAAGTTCGGGACGCTGAGAAGCGTAATACCCTACTCCTGCTTTGGTGGATTCCCTCTCGTGGAGGTTGGTGTATGAACTAGTACAGTGTTCGAGGGTGTCCGGAAGCTGGGTGGCCTTTGTGTGGTGCCTGTGGGAGAACGAATGGATCAGATCCCCCTATGAAGTAACCTAATCTCTCTATATATAGTGGCGGCCCCAGTCCTCTTCCCTTATCGTTTTGGCGGGAAGGGATCCCACAACGGCCAATTTTGAAGGGGGACAGGGGAACATGCTTCCGCTGTCGAAAAGTAGTCTTCGACTACAAAGTGGTTGTCAATGCAGCGGGGACGGGTCGAGGGATGACGTCTGTCCTGCTGGCGGGCGGCGGTGGCCTTGTTGCACCAGAAAGGAAACCTTTGGAAGATGCCTTGGGAACCTTGGTTCGCCCTTGCCCCCTTTGCACTAAAGGTAAAATTGCTCTGTCCTGTTGTCTGCTGCTCGCATGTCCTTCCTCCATGTCATCCTTGACTCCTGAGGCCGGGTCTCGCCTCCGAATATCCACCCCTCCGAAGGGGTCCTGATGAGGCCCCCTGCGGGTCTTCATGTTGTTACTCCTCGCGAGGATTGGCCCCTCACGAGGACCTTGCCTTGAGTGGTGTTGCGCCCGATTGTGCTTGCTTGATGAAGTGGGCCAGCCCTGGGCCAGACGTAGTCAGGTATGGGTACCCCCATTCCCAGAACGCAGACAGAAGTCTCCACTAACATGGGCGTACAATAGCGCCACCTATCGGAACCATGCTATAAATCGTTGTGTCAACCTTATGTGTTTGATCTCCCTACCTTACTCCTCTACTTTACGCTTGCATGTTTTACTTTCCGCTGCAATACTATTAGAACTACATGTGCAGTGTGTATTTGACTTGTTATAACTACCGTAGTTTCCTCTCAAGTAAAGTTGGGAAAAGGAAAAAAAATTATCTTGTCAAGTAGTCTAATCACCCCCCCCCCTCTAGACATACTTTCGATCAAACAGCTTGTCCTTTGCTACAAAAAGGATTGGGCCACCTTGCTTCACCTTAATTACAATTGTTACTTGTTACCCGTTACAAATTACCTTATCAAAAAACTATATGTCACCGATAATTTTAGTGCTTGTAGAGAATACCTTACTGAAAACCGCTTGTCATTTCCTTCTGCTCCTCGTTGGGTTCGACACTCTTACTTATTGAAAGGACTACAATAGATCCCCTACACTTGTGGGTCATGAGTCACTCTTTCATGTTAGATACATCTTGATGGTGCGCATAAATGATATGAATGAATTACAATGCACATAACACCATTAATGATTGAGTGATCATCACATAGATATCTCAAGGATAGGAAATAGTAGCATCAAACCTAAAGCGTATGATCAAACACAACAAGGTTTAAGACATTCAAATGATAAACCAAATAATTTCAAAATGAGAAGAGAAACGAAAAGCAACACTCTCTCTCGAAGCCCTAATGGTCTATAGACTTCGCCCCTTTGGAAACAAGTTACAAAAAAGTTCAAAGATATAGAGCTAAGTGTTGCTCTGGGCACGGTCTCCTCTGGTAGATGTTGAAGGAGTCGACAGGATAGCATTGGTGAAGGCTTCAGCTGATGTCCTCTTAGGTGGTGGTGTGGACACTAGAGGTGTAGGAGCTGCTCGAGCTGATGAAGAAGGTCTCATCTCTGGAACTGACACGACAACAGATCTAGCTTGAGTTCTGAACTTAGTTCAAGTCTGGAGAGATGAACTATCATCATCGTCACTGCTGGAGTTGGGTGTAGGCACTGCATCAACTTCATGCTTCAACTGGTTGAGTGTAGTTGTCAGCTCAGTCATCTTGTTATCTAGGTCATGAAACTTCGTTTCCACGATCCTCTCAAGGCTCTTCCGATTCAGTAAAATGTCTTTGATGTTCTTCTCCATCCCTTGGATGGTGCTAATAAGAAACGTCATTTGATCACCTTTGGGCCTTAACACTGGAGCACTAGAGGCTCTCTCTGCATCTGCCTAGGCCCGAGCCTTTAACTCGGCCTGTGAAGTTGCTGAAGTGGGATGACTTGGGCCCCTCACCACAATGTTATCCTTGAACTCTGTCTTGAGTGGAAGGTGTTGACAAGCAAGTAGATACACAGTCTTCCCAACCTTGGAGTTGATCAACATCTGAATATAGGGGGCGTATCCACAAGACCTCTTCTGGTTAGCAACAGTCCTTCTAATTGTCTCAACAATCAAGTACAACACCCTAATCCTGGTGTGAGTGTCTACATGATGCATCATGTTTATGGAGTACCCCCTGATCATCTTGTCATCACCTGATTTGGGAATCAAGGTGTACCTTATAATTTTATTGGTGGTGGGTAGTCCTGCGCAAAAAGTAGATTGATCCTAGCTTGTGGGACTTTAAGTACTCCTTGGGTACTCGGTTCACATGTTGGCCATAGAGTTGTAGTTCATATTGGCCTCATCATAAACATCCAGATCTCCATCGTGCACCTATGGGGCTCGTGTCATCCATATTGGTAGCGCACTCTTCAATTTTGGATTGCTATCTCGTGCCTTCTGTCATCCATACAATTCTGCCATCTGGATAGAAGTGAGTTGCAGTGTAGAATTGCATGATCATCTCATCGTTCCATGTTGTCATTTTTGTGCCAACAAAGTTGTTAATGTCTATGGCCCTGAAATTTTCTTGCACATGAGGGAAGTAGTCTTCATGCTCCCTTATGTAGTCCCAATATACACACCTCATGTCACTGACCGCAGGACTCTCATCTAACAAGACTGTCTCATAGAAGTCTCGCCGCTCCTTTGTGTGGAAGCGAGCATCAACTGCAGTCCTCCTCGTGATGGCATATGGACCAGCTGCTCTCCACTTCCGGGGCCCTTGATCCTGCCTCTCAATTATGCTTTTAGCTATAGGGTGTTCATCATTGTGCTCTGGTAGATGTGGTCTCGGCTTCCTTAGCACTGTAATTTGTTCTTCCACTGCAGCAACATCTCTTGAAGCAGAACCCTTGTTCTTCTTAGCTGTAAGTATATCTCTGGTAGTCCTATTTGGCTTAAAGGATGTAGGCTTTTTGGTCTAGGAGCAGATGGCTTGGTCTTGGATGCTGGCTTCCTTGGCATATGATCTTTCATCAGTTTCCTCTGCTTGGAAGGAGGTGGGTTAGTGGGTTCCTTCTATTTGTCTTTCTTGTCATCGACTAGATCTTCATACATAGAAGTTTGCCTCTTTTGCACTTGGTGCTACCGATACGCATATAGCGGAATCATAAACCTAAAAAATTTCGTTCGACTAATCTAATCGAGTTTTCCGGTGGACGAGAATATTTCGATTTGTGGCATGAAGATGAACATGTCCTAATGCGCAAGAATTAGACCTTCAAGCACAAAAGGGGTCGAGTTCTTACCCTAGTTCAGCGAAAACTCTCTATGGTGGCGACGACGGGGAAGATTGCCATCGACGGCGGCGGACTCAAGTGGCAAGGGCGCAAGGGACACAAGTATGATGTATCTGGACTTCGAGAGCTACAGCAGTGGGGTTCAGGAGACCAAGTGTTGGGAGAAATTTTCAATCTTGGGTCCGCGGGTATATATCCCCACCTGCAGTCGGTGACACCGATTTAAGAATTTCGATGCCACCGAGTCACTTAACTGCCAGAGGATATGGATGTCGGCGTTCTGGGAATGGGGGTACCCAGACCTGCCTGCTTGTGGCCCAGGGCTGGCCCACTTCATCAAGCAAGCACGATTGGGCCTGATACCACTCAAGGCAAGGCCCTCGAGAGGGGCCAAGCCTCGCGAGGAGGAACAACATCAAGACCCACGGGGGGCCTTGTCAGGATCCCTTCGGAGCAGCGGATATTCCGAGACAAGGCCCAGCCTTAGGACTCAAGGATGACGTGTGGGAAGGAGAAGCGAGCAGTAGACAACAGGGCGGAGCAGTTTCCTTTTTAGTGCAAAGGGGGCAAGGACGTACCAGGGTCCCCAAGGCATCTTCCAAAGGTTTCCCTTCTGGTGCAACAAAGCCCTCGCCGCCCGCCAGCAGGACAAACGTCATCCCTGGACCCGTCCCTGCAGCGCTGGCAGCCTCTTTGCAGGCGAAGACCACCTTTGGGCAGGGGGAGCATGTTCCCCTGCCCCCCTTTGAAATTGGCCATTGTGATATCCCTTCCCGCCCAAACGATAAGGGAAGAGGACCGGGGCCTCCACTATATATAGTGGGTAGGTTACTTCGTAGAGGGGGATCCCCCGATCCAATCCGACTCATTCATCCTCACCCACCAGAATCACACAAGGCCGAACCAGCCTACGGAGGCCCTCAAACACTGTACTAGTTCATCCACCCAACCTCCATGAGAGGCAATCTACCAAAGCACGAGTAGGGTATTACGCTTCCCAGCGGCCCGAACCTGGGTAAATTGCCGAGTTCTGTGTCTTCCTCGCCATTGAGTGAGTTCTTTGCCATCTCCGACGAGTAGCGAGCTAGGTGAGGCGAGCCCATGCGAGATCTTCGTGCACGGCCCCTGAGTTCGAATCTTTAGGGTTTTCCGGAGCCCGAAATCCGACAATGGAAACTAGGTGAGGCTGAGATTATAAAATCGGTTGTATCGAGGTTCAAAAACCCGACCAACCCTAGTGCTTCGGTGGAACCGAGGTTGTGGAGTTGGTTACACCGAGTGGCACATGGGAGGTTTTGGAAGTTATCTCTTGTTGAAACTGAACTCCAAGTGTCCTCACACAGAGGGTCCGAAAAGTGCTTTGCTTAAATTTTGTGATGAAGCATGAATAGAATTTGAGATGAGAAAGCATAGATAGCTAGAGAGGGGTACTTAGGCATTCTTGTATATCCAATTGGCCAAAGAAAAAGGATGCCAAATAACAACAATTGGATATCCTCGAATGAGTAAAAATATGCATACCAACATCCTCACACAATAAGATGTGAAATGTAACATGGCAAAGATGCACAACCACTCTAGTATCTTCCAAGCACTTTGGCGATGACGAAGTCATCTATATATGAGTATATTGACTTAGGAGCCAAGTAAGGATACATGATCATAGGTCATACTCATCGTTTAAGCACAAGTGGGGTTACCACTTTTACATAAATCTTTTAATGTGTCCACATCTTGTGAGATGCTTTGACTCACGTCTTAGAGTAAAGCCCCCCCCCCCCCCCCCGTTGATGTGACATCCCCCCTAAGAGGGTCAAACTAACCTTGGGTTTTTGTCGTAGAAGACTTCATGGAGGTGTGGTAATGGTGGATGCTCATTATTGATGAAGATCATCTTGAAATGGGAGCTATCCTTGTTGTTTCATACTCTTATCACCTACATGGGTTAGTCCCACACAAGGAAAAAATAAAAGGATATCTATGGACATGGAGTGAAGCACATATGAGATGATGTCCATTTATACATTAATTACATTGTCCCTTGCTTACCTTTGAGGGGATATGTGACTCCTTGAACTAACGCATAGGGTTCGAGTTGATTGCAAATAGTTCTTGCCAAAATAATTGAGAGTGAATTTTGTTTGCGGAGTCACCCCTCAAGAACTTCTCTAGTTCTTATTCTCGGGGAACCACATCAACTTGATGGGCATCCTTGGAGTTTAAGTAGTGCTTGACGAACTAGAGCTAGTGGTGGCCTTGGGAAACCAGTTGACCATGGCTAGGGATTCTTCTTCAAATGAGTCAATCTCCTGTTTAAGCTTATCCTTGCCCTTGAGCTTGTGGTCTTGTGGTGGAAGGTCATCTTGAGCATTTGTTCCCTTGGGGAGAGTAGGATTATACTTCTACATTTGGGGAAAAAACTTTGGATTGGGGTATTGACCTTCTTCCCATTCATGTGCATTCGCATTTAAGTAGCCAATGCCTTGTTTCTTCCTGTGTCCTCCTTGATTCGTCCAATCTCCTCAAATTGCTTACTTCAGCAAGAATCTTGAAGACACCTCTTTCTATAATTCCTTTCAATAAAATGTTTTTTTGCTCAAGCGTAACTTGGCTAATAGAATCATTGATGGAATCAACAGAGCTACTAGCAACAACATCATCTGATTTAGCATTAGTGTTGTTTTTACTAGATGAAGAAACTTTCTTACCTTTGTTACTAGTTTGCTTAGACTTAACTTGTGGAACAAAAGTAGACAAGAGTAATCATTTGGCTAGATAAGAAGAACTCTTCTTTCAAAGATCATCATTGATCTCTTTAAGAAACTCATGCTCTTGCTCTATATTTAGCTTCTCAAAGCATAGCTTCTCGTGAGTTCTTATGAGCTCTCTACGATCTTCTAGAACAGATTCATGGTTTAACTTTAGAGTGTATAATTCTTTAGGTAGACGCTCAATCTCCTTCGTATCATCATCACTTGACTTATCTTGACTAGCATGACTATCATGAAATTAATTTTGACTAATGTTACTAGTTTTATCAAAGAGGAAGTCATCATCTCCAAGTAAGTCATCCTCGTCACAATTAAAGTCAAAGTATTCGGGGTGTGATACCTTGGTGCCTTTAGCTATGAATCAATTTCCAAATCCTTCATTTGGTGAATCAAATATGCCATAGGAATTGGAGGATACGAGTTCTAGTGCGGCAACACCTTTATCTTGACTATAGTCGGAGTTGGAGTGGTCGCTTCTCCCGGATTGGTTGTCGGATTCGGAGTCAGATACACATTCACCAACATACACTTGATGTCTTATTATTGAGTGGCTCTTGGTGTACTTGTCCTTCTTCTCCAATTCATTGCTTCTCCGAGAGGGTCTTCTTTCATAACAATCCTCTCTACTCCTTATCTCTCTCTGAGGTGACTCATCTCCTGAGCTTTGTATTCTAGGTGGCTCTTCTCTTCTTTGGGGGGGGGGGCGTGCCCTCATCTGAGTAGTGTTTGGGACTTCCATAATTTTCGAAATTATGGTCACGACTAGATGAACGCTTCTCTTCATATGTTGAGTTGGAGCTTCTCTCTTTGCCACTACTCTTGTAGAACTTGTTGAATTTCTTGACCATGAGGCTTATCTCTTCATTGGTAACAATATTGTTGTTTGAAGTAGCGGGAGTGAAACTTGAATCTTTCTATGCACTGTTGTTAGCAGTTCCCCGGCAACGGCGCCAGAAAAATGTTGTTAGCAGTTCCCCTGCAATGACGCCAGAAAAATGTTGTTGACGTGCAACTATTCCTGACTTGATGCCTCCATGGCAACGGAGTCAGAAGAGAGCTTCTCCCAATTGCTCAACAATTAGAAATTGTCTTGCAATAGCCCACTAGTGCGTGGGATCGAAGCAGTTTTCGAGGGTAGAGTATTCAACTGAAATTTGTTGGTTCGCATGACGGGAAGTGAAAGAATATTCTCAAGTATTAGCAGCTGAATGTGTCAGATTCAACCACACCTGAAAGATTAGTATCTGCAAGCAAAGTGTCAACAGCAAAGTAGTATGATAACAACGGTGCCAGAAACGATCTGTTGACGGCAGACTATTCCTAGTTGTTGTATCAATGGCGCCAGAAAAGTATTGTAGCAGGTAGCAGTAGTATAACGAGTAACAACAGTGGCAAGGAACAGCAGTAGCAAGTAGCAACAGTAGCATGCAACAGCAGTAGCAAGTAGCAGCAGAGCAAAGCAAGTAACAACAGCAGCAACAGTAGTAACAACAGCAGAGCAAAACAAGTAACAAAAGCAGTGGGACAAACTCGTAGGCAATGGGTCGGTGATTTGTCGGATGATATTCATCATGCAACAGTTATAACATGGAGAGATATGTGGCTAGCTCCCGTTCGTCAATGTGATGTAGGCATGCATTCCGTGTGTCGTCATACGTGCTTAGGGAAAAGAACTTGCATGACATCTATTGTCCATCCCTCCCGTGGCAGTGGGGTCAAAAAGGATACTACGGGATATTAAGGTTCTCCTTTTAATAAAGAACCGGAACAACGCATTAGCACTTGGTGAACACATGAACTCCTCAAACTATGGTCATCACCGGGAGTGGTTCTGGTTATTGTCACTCCGGGGTTGCCGGATCATAACACATAGTAGGTAACTACAACTTGCAAGATCGTATCTAAAACGCACATATATTGGTGACAACATAATAATTTGAGATCTGAAATCATGGCACTTGGGCCCTATTGACAAGCATTAAGCATGGAAAAGTAGTAGCAACATCAATCTCAGAACATAGTGGATACTGGGGATCAATCCCCGTCAAAACTAACTCGATTACATGATAGATCTCATCCTACTCATCACCGCCCAGCGACCCTACGAATAGATTACTCACGAACGATGAAGAGCTTCATGGAATTGGAGAGGGGAGAAGGTTGATGATGACAATGGCGACGATTTCCTTGATCCGGAGCCCAAAACGGACTCCAGATCTGCCCTCCAGATGAAGAACAAGATGTGGCAGCACCTTTGGATCGAAAACGCGATGAAATCTTCTCTCTTGATTTTTTCTGGGACGAAAGGGAATAAATAGCCATGTAATTGGGGGAGGCAGAGCCACGTGGGACCCACAAGCTTGGTAGCCGCCACCAGGGGGCGACGGCTACAAGGCTTGTGGCCAAGTGGCCCATCCCCTCCGGTGGATCTTTGCGCAGGTATTTTTCATATTTTCCAGAAATATTCTCCGTAAATTTTCAGGACGTTCCGAGAACTTTCATTTCTACACAAAAACAACACCATGGCAATTCTGCTGAAAACAGCGTCAGTCCGGGTTAGTTCCATTCAAATCATGCAAATTAGAGTCCAAAACAAGGGCAAAAGAGTTTGGAAAAGTACATACGATGGAGACGTATCAACTCCCCCAAGCTTAAAACCTTGCTTGTCCTCAGGCAACTCAGTTGACAAACTGAAAGAGAAAGAAAAACTTTGACAAACTCGGTTTGATCTTGTTGTTGCAACTATATCTAACTCCAAACCAGGATTTCAGCAAGATCACAAGTTAACCACATAAGCAAGTGACACAAAGGTCTCACGGTAAACTAATATCAATGGCATAATCAGCTAGCGAGCAAATAATAATGAGTTTCAGATACCAACAATTTAATCAAAACACGCATGAAGCAATATGAATAAGTGGTATCTCGCTAGCTCTTACTGAGACCGCAAAACATAAATGCAGTGCACTTTCAAAGATCAAGGGCTGACTAAACATTGTAATTCATAGCAACGAAGATCCAGTCATAGTCATACTCAATATCAATCAAAAGCAAAGCATAAAAATGACACAGGTGCTCTCTAATTGGTGCTTATACAAGAGGAGGATGACTCAACAGGAAAATAAATAGACAGGCCCTTCGCAGAGGGAAGCATTGATTTGCACAGGTGCCAGAGCGCAAGCTTTGAAAACAGAGATAATAATTTTGGGTGGCATGCTTTCATTCTCAACGCAATGACCAAGAGTTCTCAATATCTTCCATGCCACTCATGCTATAGGCGGTTCCCAAACAGAAAAGTAAAGTTTTAACTCCCCCTCCACCAATCAATCACACTCCACGGCGAGCCGAATCCTCGGGTACCGTCCATACTAACATCAATCCGGGGGGTCTTGTTTTACAGTTATGTTTTCGATTTAAGCGTGGAACTAGGCATTCCAATTACAGGCCCCGTTCTCATGAATGACAGCGAATAAACACATGTCGAGGATAACACGCCTAACATGGAAGATACCAATAGCCCCCTGTCAACACATGAGCGGTTCGGGCATGCAAAACAGATTATTTCTTGAAGGTTTAGAGAATGGCACATGCAAATTTACTTGGAACGGCAGGTAGATACCGCAAATAGGTAGGTATGGTGGACTCTCATGGAAAAACTTTTGGGTTTATGGAAGTGGATGCACAAGCAGTATTCCGCTTAGTACAAGTGAAGGCTAGGAAAAGACTGGGAAGCGACCAACTAGAGAGCGACAACAGTCATCAAGATGCAATGAGTTTGACTAACATTGAGTGCAAGCATGAGCAGGATATAAATCACCACGAATATGAACATCATAGAGGCTATGTTGATTTTGTTTAACCTACATGCATGAACATGCGCCAAGTCAAGCCACTTGAATCATTCAAAGGAGAATACCATCCTATCATACTACATCATAGTCATCTCAAAATCTATGTTGGCATTCAAGACAAACCATTATAAGCTCTCAGCTAATTAAGCATGGCATCAGAAACTATGATCTCTAAGTTGCCATTGCAAACATGTTTCTCTCACAACAAAGCTGAATCTGGGACGACAAGCTAGTCATATTTACAAAGACAAAATAGATAGAGTTCGTACCAGCTTTTCCAGTCTCAGTCACTTCATCATATATCATCATTATTGCCTTTCACTTGCACGATCGAACGATGTGAACAATAATAAGAGTGCTCGTGCATTGGACTAAGATGAATCTGCAGGCAAACACAAAGGAGAAGACAAAGTAATATGACTCTTTGAAAGCTAAACAGGTATGCATGCAAGAGCCACTAAACATTGTAACCAATAACTTCTACCTCGACCCAAAGAAAAAGAAAACTATTTACACGGGAGAACTCCCAACAAGCAAAATAAGAAAGGAAAATATTTTTGGGTTTTCTCAAAAGGACACAAAACAAGAAAACAAGAAAACGAAAATAAACTAGCATGGATAATACAGTGGCAAAGTGTAAACACCGACTAACAAAGTGAAAGCATAAGCATGAATGTAAGGTTGGTGAGAACACGTACTCCCCCAAGCTTAGGCTTTTGTCCTAGCTTGGTCTAGTCCCAAGGCGGGAAATAACCAGCTCCGGGATACTCCGGAGCGACTGTGGATGCCACTGCTGTGTGAGCTCCTCTGGCTCCCACTGATAAACTGGCGTCTGGTACTCGACTGGCGGCTCGGGCACGGGCACATGTGGTTGGGCCAAGCCCCAATATGCGTAGATGTCCGAGGGCATAATAGTGTACCTGCCTACATGAAGATCGAACAAGGAAGGAGCAGGCAAAGTAATAGTCTCTCGAGTACCCTGACTAAATACCCGGTTATAAATCATCCGTCTACTAGCATCTCTATCCAGAAAATCATGGCGAACCATGCTGTCATAATCCAGATATTTCTCACGAAGAAGCATCTCTCCTTCCTCCCCCAGTCTAACGGGTATCTCAAAGTGTCTGGCAAGACGGTAGCATAGATACCTCCATAGACGACACCCTTTGAACGGTTTGTGTTCAACCGCTGAGCTACTATAGCACCTAGGCTATAAGTCTTATCGTTAGAAAGGCCTTCGTGCAAAACTGCAAGGTCTGGAGAGCTAAGTGATCCAGCCTCCCCACGGCCAATCAAACATTTTCCCACAAATAATGAGAAGTACCGCAGCACAGGAAAATGTATGCTAGCAATTCTAGCGCGAGACACTCCTCTCCCCTCTCCAACAGCAATAGTACCTATGAAATCCTCCAAGTCCCATGGACGAGGATCATGAATATCCCCAACATAAGGTAATTTGCATACATTGCAAAAATCCTGTAGTGTCATGCATTGGGGGATATCGTATAACATGAACTCAACCATAGGAGGATTTTTCCTCGGATAAAAGTTGAAGCTTTGAATTGAAAATATTGGTGAGGAGGAGGTATTGTGGGCACTTATCTTCAACGAACGCGGTAAGACCTGCGTTCTCCACCAAGTAATAAAAGTCTTCATAAAGCCCAGCGGCGTGCAAAAATGCATCACTTGGCCACTCGCACGCTCGAACCTCTGTGACTCGAGGAACCACGTACTTGGGGTGGTTCTTCTCATCCTCCTTGGGGTTGCGGCTTGAAGAGCCTCTCAAGAACCTCCTCATCTTTTCCTTTTTCTAGCTCAGAAAAATTCTGAAATTTTTAGAGACTTCGAAAGAAAAGTGAGTAAGGATTAACCCAACTCATAGCAACTGCTCCTACTAGTGCCTAGAGACCGTACAACGCACTAAAACTACTTGGGACCAGCTAAAATCAACATTTCAAGCTCAAGAACACGGTCACCAAGGTAGCAAGAATACGCGAAGGATAAAGCACTACAGCAAAAACTAATTGGACCAATGGAGGAGTCACTTACCAAGGAGTAATTTCCCCAAAACGGATCGGAGAATTGTGCTTTGAGCAAGGAGATCAAAAATCTCAGCCAAATGAGCAAGAACACGGGTTTGAGCTGCGAAATGATTTATTATGGAGATAGAAGAAGAGAATGGGAGCTGGAATGAGTGGAGGGGGTCACTGTGGGCCCCACAAGCTTGGTAGCCGCCACCAGGGGGAGGCCGCGACTACAAGGCTTGTGGCCCACTCGTGTGGCCCCCAGGCCAGCTCTCAGTCCCAGTATTTTTCAAATAATCCAGAAAAAATCATACTAGATTTTCAGGACCATCGGAGAACTTTTATTTTCGGGGTATTTTTCTCCGGGACGCTAAAACAGAAAGCGGGAAAAACTAAACTAAATCTATCATTTTTCTTCTAAGAAACAGAAAGTAGAAGCTTAAAACAGAGGTATGTGACTCTTTGATTCATCCATTTCATGGTCATCGAAAGAAATCCGTCAATGGGGTTGATCAAATCCTCATGACAAAACCTTTTCGAATCGCAAGAGGAAATGGATAATTGTCGAATAGCCACTAAGTCACCTCAATGGGGATATGTATCTCCCCAACAAGCAAATCATACTTCATCTTGACACGAGGAATAGGGCATTCAAAGCTCCCAATAAGAATCGATGAAGTTTTTTCGATAGCATTGATGCAATGTACTTGATATCGTTTCTTCGGAAAGTGCACTGTATGCTCATTACCGTTGACATGGAAAGTGACATTGCCTTTATTGCAATCTATAACAGCCCCTGCAGTGTTTAAAAAGGGTCTTTCGAGGATGACAGCCATGGCATCATCCTCGGGTATATCCAAGATAACAAAGTCTGTTAAGATAGTGGTGTTAGCAACCACAACAGGCACATCCTCGCAAATGCCGATAGGGAAAGTAGTTGATTTGTCGGCCATTTGCAGAGAAATTTCAGTGGGTGTCAACTTATCCAGTTCAAGTCTACGATAAATAGAGAACGTCATAACACTAACACCGGCTCCAAGGTCACATAAGGCAGTTCTTACGTATTTTCCTTTAATGGAGCAAGGTATAGTGGGCACTCCGGGATCACCAAGTTTTTTAGGAGTTCCACCTTTGAAAGTGTAATTGGCAAGCATGGTGGAGATCTCAAGATTTGGTATCTTCCATTTATTAGTCATGATATCTTTCATGTACTAGGCATATGGAGACATTTTGAGCATATCAATTAACCGCATCTGCAGAAAGACGGGTCTTATCATATCAACGAAGCGCTCAAAATCCTCATCATCCTTTTTCTTGGATGGCTTAGGAGGAAAGGGCATGGGTCTCTGAACCCATCGCTCCTTTTCTTTACCATGCTTCCTAGCAGCGAAGTCATTCTTATCGTATCTCTTAGGTTGTGGGTTATCAGGATTAACCGTGGGTTCAATCTCCACATCCTTATCATTGCTAGGTTGAGCCTCATTATAAACATCGTTGTCCATATTGTCACCAGGTTCATGTTCATCACCAGATTGTGTTTCTGCATGAGACGCAGAAATATCATTTGGTTCTTCACGTGTGACAGTATTTGGTGAACTAACATGTAGGTTTCTATCATCCTTCTTCTTAGGATGACTGGGTGTATCAGCATTAATTCCTTGAGAATATTGATCAATTCTCTTAGGATGGCCTTCAGGATACAAAGGTTCCTGAGTCATTTTGCCTCCTCTAGTAATGACTCTGACAGAGTTGTCATTTAATTCATTGAGTAAGTCATTCTGAGCTTTAAGTACTTGTTCTACCTGAGTAGTAATCATAGAGGCATGTTTACTCAGAAGCTTCAGAGCATTGACATTTCTGTCTACACAAGCACTTAAATGACTAAGCATACGAGTACTTTATTCCAAATTTCTGCTAACATAATCATTGAAACTCTGTTGTTTGGCAACAAAGTTGTCAAATTCATCAAAGCATAGGCTAGCAGGTTTGTCAAAAGGAATATCACTCTCATCAAACCTACGCAGAGAATTTACTTCTACTACCTGTATCGGGTTATCGAGACCATGGATCTCTTCGATAGGTGGTAGATTTTTGACATCTTCAGATCTAATGCCTTTCTCTTGCATAGATTTATTGGCTTCATGCATATCTTCGGGACTAAGGAATAGAATACCTATTTTCTTAGCAGTTGGCTTAGGAGGTGGTTCGGGAATAGTCCAAGCATTATCGTTGATCAAGATGTTATTCAGTAGGATCTCAGCTTGTTCTACAGTTCGTTTCCTAAAAACACAACCGGCACAACTATCTAGGTGGTCTCTAGAAGTATCGGTAAGTCCGTTATAGAAGATATCAAGTATCTCGTTCTTCTTAAGAGGGTGATCAGGCAAAGCATTCTGTAGCTGGATGAGCCTCCCCCAAGCTTGTGGGAGACTCTCTTCTTTGAGTTGAGCAAAGTTGTATATTTCCTGCAAGGCAGCTTGCTTCTTAAGGGCTGGGAAATATTTCTCACAGAAGTAATAGACCATATCATGGGGACTACTCACACATCCAGGAGCAAGATAAGTGAACCAGGCTTTAGCGTCATCCTTTAGAGAGAAAGGAAATAGCTTAAGGATATAGTAGTAGCAGATCTTCTCATCACTAGTGAAAAGGGTAGCTATATCATGTAGTTTTGTAAGATGGGCTACAACCGTCTCAGACTCATAACCGTGGAAAGGATCAGATTCGACTAGAGAGATTATCTCAGGGTCGACAGAGAATTCATAATCCTTATTGGTGATAAAGATAGGTGAAGTGGAAAACTTTGGGTCATATTTCATCCTAGCTTTCAGAGATTTTTCCTTCCACTTGAGAAGTAATTTCTCAGCATCATAGGCATCCTTACACGTAAGAAAATCCTCAGCTATCTCTCCCTCCATAACATAACCCTCAGGTATATCAGGCAATTCATATCTAAGAGAGCTAGATCTAGCAGGAGCAAAAGCAGGTTCTATCTCAATAGTATCGACAGTTTCGGAAGCATCACGAGCATTGGCAGTAACTCTAGCAATATGAGCATCAAGGAATACCCCTAGTGGCATAACAGGCAAAGTAGTATCTCTAGCAGTATCAAGCATAGCATCATCAGGCAAAATAGCATTTCTAGCATCATTAGGCAAGGCAGTATCAAGCATAGCATCATCAGGCAAGGCAATATCAGGCATAGCAGTATCAGGCATAGCATCTCTAGCAGTATCAGTCATAGCATCTCTAGCAGTATCAGGCATAGCATCTCTAGCAGTATCAGGCATAGCATCTCTAGCAGTATCAGGCATAGTAGCATCATAAGCATCATCAAGCACACGCGACATATCAAGATTTCTAGCAGGAGGTGGTGTCGCAAACTTACTCATAACTGAAGGTGAATCAACTGCAGAGCTAGATGGCAGTTCCTTACCTCCCCTCATAGTTGAGGGCAAGACTTTTGTTTCTAGATCTTTCAGATTCTTCATAGTGATCAGCAGATATAAATCCCAAGTGACTCACACAATATAGCAATCCCTTCCCCGGCAATGGCGCCAGAAAAATGTTGTTAGAAGTTCCCCGGCAATGGCGCCAGAAAAATGCTGTTAGCAGTTCCCCGACAATGACGCCAGAAAAAATGTTGTTGACGTGCAACTATTCCTGACTTGATGCCTCCACGGCAACGGAGTCAGAAGAGAGCTTCTCCCAATTGCTCAACAATTAGAAATTGTCTTGCAATAGCCCACCAGCGCGTGGGATCGAGGCAGTTTTCGAGGGTAGAGTATTCAACCGAAATTCGTTGGTTCGCACGACGGGAAGTGAAAGAATATCCTCAAGTATTAGCAGCTGAATGTGTCAGATTCAACCACACCTGAAAGATTAGTATCTGCAAGCAAAGTATCAACAGCAAAGTAGTATGATAACAACGGTGCCACAAACGATCTGTTGACAGCAGACTATTCCTAGTTGTTGTATCAATGGCGCCAGAAAAGTATTGTAGCAGGAAGCAGCAGTGTAACAAGTAACAGCAGTGGCAAGGAACAGCAGTAGTGACAGCAGTAGCAAGTAGCAATAGTAGCAAGCAACAGCAATAGCAAGTAGTAGCAGAGCAAAGCAAGTAACAGCAGCAACAGTAGTAACAGCAGCAGAACAAAACAAGTAACAGCAGCAGTGGGACAAACTCGTAGGCAATGGGTCGGTGATTTGTCAGATGATATTCATCATGCAACAGTTATAACACGGAGAGATATGTGGCTAGCTCCCGTTCGTCAATGTGATGTAGCCATGCATTCCGTGTGTCGTCATACTTGCTTAGGGAAAAGAACTTGCATGACATCTATTGTCCATCCTCCCGTGGTAGCGGGGTCCAAAAGGATACTACGGGATATTAAGGTTCTCCTTTCAATAAAGAACCAGAACAACACATTAGCACTTGGTGAACACATGAACTCCTCAAACTATGGTCATCACGGGGAGTGGTTCCGGTTATTGTCACTCCGGGGTTGCCGGATCATAACACATAGTAGGGAACTACAACTTGCAAGATCGGAGCTAAAACGCACATATATTGGTGACCACATAATAATTTCAGATCTGAAATCATGGCACTCGGGCCCTAGTGACAGGCATTAAGCATGGCAAAGTAGTAGCAACATCAATCTCAGAACATAGTGGATACTAGGGATCAATCCCCGTCAAAACTAACTCGATTACATGATAGATGTCATCCTACTCATCACTGCCCAGCGAGCCTATGAATAGATTACTCATGAACGATGAAGAGCTTCATGGAATTGGAGAGGGAAGAAGGTTGATGATGACGATGGCGACGATTTCCTTGATCCGGAGCCCAAAACGGACTCCAGATCTGCCCTCCAGATGTAGAACAGGATGTGGCGGCGCCTCTAGATCGAAAACGCGATGAAATCTTATCTCTTGATTTTTCTGGGACGAAAGGGAATAAATAGCGATGGAATTGGGGGCGGCAGAGCCACGTGGGCCCCACAACCTTGGTAGCCGCCACCAGGGGGGCGGCGGCTACAGGGCTTGTGGCCCACTAGCCCATCCCCTCCGGTGGATCTTTGCGCGGGTATTTTTCATATTTTCCAGAAATATTCTCCATAAATTTTCACGATGTTCCGAGAACTTTCCTTTCTGCACAAAAACAACACCATGGCAATTCTGCTGAAAACAACGTTAGTCCAGGTTAGTTACATTCAAATCGTGCAAATTAGAGACCAAAACAAGGGCAAAAGAGTTTGGAAAAGTAGATACGATTGAGACGTATCAACTGCTTCACTTAATATGTAGCTCTTCTTGGTCTTTGAGTGACATTTCATGAGAAACAATCCTTCCAATGACTTTGTAGGCTTGAGATCTTTAAAGTTTGGTGATACGTCTCCGTCGTATCTACTTTTCCAAACTGTTTTGCCCTTGTTTTGGACTCTAATTTGCATGATTTGAATGGAACTAACCAGGACTAACGTTATTTTCAGCAGAATTGCCATGGTGTTGTTTTTGTGCAGAAATAAAAGTTCTTGGAATGACCTGAAAATTTACGGAGAATTTTTCTTGAAATATATGAAAAATATTGGCGCAAGAATCAGCGGAGGGAGTGGAGCTGTGAGCCCACAAGCCCACCAGGCGTGGCCCCCCTGGCCACGACTGGTAGGCTTGTGGGGCCCACAAAGCTCCACCGCCTCCAAATCTAGCTCTATTTAGTCCGTCTCGCCCGGAAAAAAATCAAGGAGAAGAGTTCATCCCGTTTTACAATACGGAGGCGCCGCCACCTCCTGTTCTTCATCTGGAGGGTAGATCTGGAGTCTGTTTTGGGCTCCGGAGAGGGGAAATCATCGACATCGTCATCAACCATCCTTCATCGCCAATTCCATGATGTTCTTCACCGTTCGTGAGTAATCTCATCATAGGCTTGCTAGACAGTGATGGGTTTGATGAGATCTATCATGTAATCGAGTTAGTTTTGATGGGGATTGATCCCTAGTATCCACTATGTTCTAAGATTGATGTTGCTACTACTTTGCCATGCTTAATGATTGTCACTAGGGCCCGAGTGCCATGATTTCAGATTTGAACCTATTATGTTGTCGCCAATATATGTGTGTTCTTGAACCTATCTTGCAAGTTGTAGTCACCTACTATGTGTTATGTTCCGGCAACCCCGGAGTGACAATAGCTGGAACCACTCCCGGAGATGACCATAGTATGAGGAGTTCATGTATTCACCAAGTGTTAATGCGTTGGTCTGGTTCTTTATTAAAAGCAGAAGCTTAATATCCCGTAGTTTCCATTAGGACCCCGCTGCCACGGGAGGGATGGACAATAGATGTCATGCAAGTTCTTTTCTCTAAGCACGTATAACTACATACGGAATACATGCCTACATTAGATTGATGAACTGGAGCTAGTTACTTATCTCTCCATGTTATAACTGTTGCATGATGAATAGCAACCGGCATAATCATCCATCACCGATCCAATGCCTACGAGTCTTTTACTACTAGTCATTGCTATGTTACTTTGTTGCTACTGCTGCCTCTGTTGCTATTGCTGTTACTTTGCTGCTACTGGTTACTGTTGCTACTGCTACTATCATACTACTTTTCTACAGATACTTTGCTGCAGATACTAAATCTTTCAGGTGTGGTTGAATTGACAACTCAACTGCTAATACTTGAGAATATTCTTTGGCTTCCCCTTGAATCGAATCAATAAATTTGGGTTGAATACTCTACCCTCGAAAACTGTTGCGATCCCCTATACTTGTGGGTTATCAAGACCTTTTTCTGGCGCCGTTGTCGGGGAAGCACAGCTATATTCTCTGATTCACTTGGGATTTATGTCTGTTGGTCACTATGAAGAATATGAGAGATCGAAGAACTCAAGTCTTGCCTTCAACTACGAGGACAGGTAAGGAACTGCCATCTAGCTCTGCACTTGATTCACCTTCAGTAATGAGTAAATTTGCGACACCACCTCCTGCTAGAAATCTTGATACGTAGCATGTGCTTGATGATGCTACTTCTGCTGCCCATGATGCTTATGATGATGCTATGCTTGATAATGATTTGACACTACGTGCATTCCTTGATGCACAAATTGCTAGAGTTGCTGCTAGATGTGATGATACTTCTGAAACTGCTGATACTAGTGAAGTAGAACCTGCTATTTTTCCTGCTAGAGCTACCTCTCCTAGATGTGAATTGCGTGATATGCCTGAGCGTTATGTTATGGAGGGAGAGATAGTTGAGTACTTTCTTGCGTGTAAGGATAGCTATGATGTTGAGAAATTACTGCTCAAGTGGAAAGAAAAATCGTTGAACGCTAGGATGAAATACGACCCGGAGTTTGCTACTTCGCCTATCTTTGTGACCGATAAGGATTATGAATTCAATGTCGACCCTGAGTTAATCACTCTAGTCGAATCTGATCCTTTTCATGGTTATGAGTCTGAAACGGTTGTAGCCCATCTTACCAAACTGCACGATATAGCCACCCTATTCACTAGTGAGGAAAAGATCTGCCACTACTATATCCTCAAGTTGTTTCCTTTCTCGCTAAAGGATGATGCTAAGACTTGGTTCACTTCTCTTGCTCCTGGTTGTGTGCGTAACCCCAGGATATGGTCTACTACTTCTCTGAAAAATATTTCCCTCCCCATAAGAAGCAAGCTGCCTTGCAGGAAATATACAAATTTGCACAAGTTGAAGAAGAGAGTTTCCCACAAGCTTGGGGGAGGCTCGTCCAGCTGCTAAATGCTTTGCCTCATCACCCTCTTGAGAAGAATTAAATACTTGATATCTTGTATAATGGACTTACCGATGCTTCTAGAGACCATCTAGATAGTTGTGTCGGTTGTGTTTTTAGGGAACAAACTGTAGAACAAGCTGAGATTCTACTGAATCACATCTTGTGCAATGAGAATGCTTGGACTATTCCCGAACCACCTCCTAAGTCAACTCCGAAGAAAAGTGGTATTCTATTCCTCAGTCATGAAGATATGCAAGAAGCTAAGAAATCTATGAAAGAGAAAGGCATTAAATCAGAAGATGTCAAAAATCTACCGCCTATCAAAGAGATCCATGGTCTTGATAACCCGATACAGGTAGTATAAGTAAATTATCTGCGTAGGTTTGATGAGAGTGATATTACTTTTGATAAACCTGCTAGCCTATACCTGGATGAATTTGATAACTTTGTTGCCAAACAACAGAGTTTCAATAATTATGTTAGCAGATAATTGGAACAAAATGCTCGTATGCTTAGTCATTTAAGTGCTTGTGTGGACAGAAACGTCAATGATCTTAAGCTCTTGAGTAAACATGCCTCTATGATTACTACGCAAGTAGAACAAGTACTTAAAGCTCAGAATGACTTGCTCAATGAGTTGAATGACAATTCTGTTAGTGTTGTCACTAGAGACGGTAGAATGACCGAGGAACCTTTGTATCCTGAGGGTCATCCAAAGAGAATTGAACAAGATTCTCAAGGAGTTAGCACTGATGCACCAAGTCATCCTAGAAAGAAGAAGAAAGATGATAGGAACTTGCACGCTAGCAACCCTGATGTTGTTATGAAAGTGCGTTATATCGACTAGAGGGGGGTGAATAGGAGATTTTTAGAATTTCATCACTGACGACATTCCTTTTGAGGAAATTCCTCACTGATGACTAACTTACAGCGGAAACAGTAAAGGATCGGAAGTGCAAAGTTTCACAACAGCAGTTTTTCAGAGTGAAGAATGTGAAAACAGATTGCACTGTAAGCAGTCACGCATAATACAGATGAGGATTAACTAACGTGAAGAATTTGGGGTTGAGGAAATTCAAAGAAAGTCTTCAAAAAATTCTTCAAACAGTCGCAGTGAAAGTCATCAACACATAATACGAGGAAAGTAAGGAGTTTGAGGAATTAGAACCCGTTTCTCAGTGAAGACAGTCGCTGATGACCCAGTTCCAACTGCTGTGACAGTCGTACATCTGGTTTGGAGCGGCTTGGTATTGAAACCAAAGGACACACAGTCCCGGGATACACAGTCCCTACCGTATTCTCCTTGAGCTAAGGACACACAGTCCTCGCCCAACACTCGTGGTAAGTCTTCAGGGCAGACTTCCAAACCCTCACAAACTTGGTCACCCGACGATCCACAATTGACTGCTGAAAGCTCTAGACCATGATGCCTAACCGTCTGGAGGATGCACAGTCCTCAAAGGTAAAAGGCTTCAGTCCCACACAGGAACAACTTCTTCATTGATGCTCAATCACTAGGTTTGGTTTGTGGTTTCGGTGTATGGTGTATTTCCTCACTGATGAATTACTCTCGAAAGCTCTAAGGAATTGGGTTGCTCTTATGACAAGTGTCAGTTTCTAACGGAGCAGCCAACCAGCTAGTGGTTGTGGGGGTGGCTATTTATAGCCTGGGAGCATCCCAACATGATTTGACACTAATGCCCTTAAGTAATATGACCGTTGGAGTGGATAAGACCAGTAACTTGGCGTGGCTATCGAAATGGTCGGAACACTCAACTGTGAGAGTCCTCATGTCACTCAAATTCCTCACTTTGAGGCTTTTGGTAGGATTAGGCTTGGGTTGAGCATCATGAGGAAATTCATTCCATGGTGTAACTTCGACCCCCTTTAACAGTATGGTGTTCCTATTACTCAAATGCGAAGAAAGTAAAACAAAAAGTGTAAATCTTCATGCTTCAAATTCTTCGGAGTGATTTTCTTCAGGACACACCGGACTTCTCAATATCAGTATATTCATGAGGAATATCAATTTTATCGCAGATTCCTCGCGATTCATTTCTTCAGCTTCAGACCATTTTCTTCAACTGAAGGCATGCATTTTTAGTGGTCAATATTCTTCAAATATCTCAAACTCCTCAATGACTTATAGATCCTGTGTACACTTACAAACACATTAGATACTTAACCTATAAGTCTTCAAACCACCAAAATCACTAAGGGGCACTAGATGCACTTACAATCTCCCCCTTTTTGGTGGTTGATGACAATTAGGTTAAGTCTTCAAAAGGGATCAAAAATGTGAAGTGTAAATACTCATTTGAGGAATTTGAAATCAAGATTCAGAGAGACTCCCCCTGAAGATGTGCATATCTTGAGGATTGTGCTTTTATAGCAAATGCACATTGATGATTTAAATCATGGAGATCTCCCCCTGAGTCTTGTAAATCATGCATACATGTAACATATCATATGAAGAAAATGAAGATGCATGATGACAAATGGTATCTGAAGAATTCCAGCATGCGTGCATTTAAACTTGAGGAATAAGCATGTGAAGAAAAACGTTCAAAAGCGTCAGAGTACCATCGGGCTTAAGTTACAACTCATTACATAAAAACTTCAGAAGAGCCAAGAGTTTGTAACTTAAATATAGATCATAAGCCCCAAAAATATCCCGCTTGAAGACTAACTCTCAAGTTTCTCCCCCTTTGTCATCAAGTGACAAAAAGGGACAAACTAAGGACTAACGCCCGTGAAGACTTCACTTCGTGGCAGTTGATGAAGAGCTGTGATGCTTCTTGGGAGTAGTATTCTTCCTTGGACCGGTGGAAGTGTCGAGCTATTCTTCATCAGTGTCAGCAGTGCGGAATGAAGAAAAGGAGCTGTCTTCAAGGTCTAGCACTGGAATAGGCCTGAACTTCTTCTTGGGAGGCCACGACCATTCAAAGTCTCGCTCAAAGTCCATTTCTTCAAGCTCAGTCTGAGTCTTCAGATGTGCAAGTGTAGCCCAGGTGCGATCAAAAACCTCATCCAGATAGTGATGGTTGAGCTTCACAGAGTTCTGCGTTTCAGTGAGGGTTTTCACAATGGCACCAAACTAGCGTTTGACCCATTTGTGGTTGCGATCCACCTTCTGGTGAAGAATGAGGAGGTGCTCTCTGGTATTCATCACGCGAGGAGGAACGGGGATTGCCGGACGAGTCTCAGTATCATCCCATGAAGAATAAGCTTCTGGCTCTCTGAACTGGCCATCAAGGGGCCTACTTCCTTCTTCAATCATAGATTTTCCTTTTCCTTCAATGGACTCGAAAGTTCTCTTGTTGACCCGGATAGGAGGCATATAACCAACATGGTTTTGGAAATCAGCGTGGAAGTTGATGCCTGTCGTTGTCCTGATGAATCTCATGATCCATGGGGCATATATATTGTGATCAAAAGGGCACATAGCATTGTCGGCCAAAGTCCTCAAGAAGAAATCATGGATGTTGATAGGAATACCATGAATGATGTTGAAGAGGATATTCTTCATGAGGCCTACAACATCTTCTTCATTGTCATGGCCTTTGATCGGCGCGAGCACACTGCACAGGATTCTGTAGACAGACCTGGGTGTGTACTTGAGGTCGTGGACGAGGAAGGTTGTTCTCGGAGATTTTTCCTTCAGCCAAAGGCTTCATGAGGACTTCCATCATTCCATTTGGCAGCTCACGCTCACCATAAAGCTTCACAGCCTCATCTGAGGGAATTGGTACAGGCAGTTCTCTGAGGAGTTCAGTAGCAGGAACCTTGTAGTGAGTGTTTTGTGACATCCAGTCAAACACCCAAGTGTTAACGTCTTCAGGGTTGCCAGATATGTGAAGAGTGGCATAGAACTGAAGAATTAGCTCGCTGTTCCAGTCAGATATGTCGGAGCACATTGGCAGTAAACCAGCATGATAGAGTACACTGAGGACTGGCTCCAGGCACGGTATTGCTTCAAGTTCAACATGAGGAATATGCCTGTGATGGAATATCTTTTTCGTCCACATAACACAGAGGCATAGTAATTCATCTCAGTCCTAGTCCAAAACTTCAGATGCCTCATTTGAGGCTTGTCATAGGGGTTCTCTCCAATGAAGTACATGCGTTCTTCAAAGAAATTTTCCTTTTGAAACTTTGGACGCTTGGAGAATGGCTGACACTGAACTGGCTGAAGATTTTGCTGAGGAACAGGAGGGGAGACAACAATGGCAGTCTCTGGGTTGAGCACGGCGAATGCATTGTCTTGGTCAGGTGCATTTTCCTCAGCATTTTCCTCAGGGTGAGGAATTTCAACAGCTGGTACTTCAGGCTGAGGACATGGTGCTTGCTGGGTGTCAGGCTAAGGGGCTTGCTCTCGCTGTGCTTCAGGCTAAGGAATTTCTTCTTTTTGCTCAGTTGGAGGAGTTGGATCAGCCTGTTCCTCATCTTGAGGATTCTGCTCAGAGCATTGAATTTCATCAACTTGAGGATTTTTAGTTTGTTCTTCCTCAGCTGGTTTGGTGGCAGAGGTAGTTTCATCAGCTTGTGCAGTTGATGCTTGAATATTGTCTTTCCGAGGAATGAAAGGGTGAGGACTGTCGTCTATCTGAATTTCCTCGTCAGTGTGTTCGTCAGAGGCGGCATCTTTCATTTCCTCATCTGTCTTTTTTGCTGGATCATCAATGATAACCATTTCATGGGAAGGAGCGACATTCAGGGGCACAGGGTCCAGAGGAGCAGTTTCTTCAAGTGCTTTGAGGCGCTTTGCCTCTGTTTCTTCTTCTGCTGAGGAGGCCTTTCTCTTTTTGGCTTCCTTTTCCGCAGCCCTGGTTTTCTTCACGTCTGATGCAGACGGAGTCATCTTCTTCACCGTTGAAGCTTTTGGTGAAGGGGTTCTTTTTAACAGATTCTTCAGCTAGTATTGAGGAACCAGCTGGAACAGAGTCATCAGCTTGCTTTGGCAAAGCAGCTGGGTCAGGGACAGTCTCATCAGCGGCAGCAAATTCATCAGCTGGAGTTTCCATGATGATTTCTTCAATAGCCAGTTCATCAACACGGCGCTCTTGGTCTACTTCCTCAGCTTGAGGATTTTCCTCATCATGAGGAGATTCATCTGAGGAGTTGGTGCTGGGGGTGCGGCCTTCTTATTATAGTCATCAACAGCACTAGTTGCCAGCTTGATGAAATTGCTCTTGAGGCTTTTACGATCTGACAGCTTGGAGTAATTGTTAGTAAATTTCTTCAGCTCTGCCTGTGTTGACACGAGTGCATCAGGAGTCAGTTTGAGGAGATTCTGCTTGAGGAATTTCTCCTTTTTAATCTTTGCAACTTTGGCCTGCCTAGCCTGCTGTTCTTTCCACTTGGCTTCATTGATGAAAGTGGTCACCATGTGGATTATGCCAGGGGAAGCTTCAAATCATCAACTGGAGTGTTTGGGTCCTCATACCAGATGTTGATGTAGTCAAGGAGGACCTTGGGGTCCATTGCTAGAGGAATGGCACTACCTGATGCTTGAGCTACTCTTTCCTGCTTGTTTCTGATGATGGCTTGCAGGGTTTCATCATCAAATTCATCACTACCCTCTGATGCACACGAGATGGTGATGATTTTGCTGGGGCTTGGCAGAGTTGCACGTTCAGCAGTTACCAAAGTCTTCGCAGGAGGTGTTGAAGACTTTGTCTCCGAGCTGGTTGCAGCTGGGAGTGAGGAGCTGGAGCTGGCAGTCATAGGCTTCATGACTTTCTTCTGTACTAGTTTCTCTTGAGGCTTTGGAGGTGGAGCTGAGGAGATTGGTACTGAGGGCTTTGGCGCTGATGGTTTTGGTGTTGAAGGTTTTGGTGCTGAGGGTTTTGGTGCTCAGGGTTTTGTGACTGAAGCGTGAGCAGACTTCTCTTGAGGCTTAGGAGCCCTTGGCTTTGATGGCACAGACTGCATTTGAGAAATTTCCGAGCCAGAGGTTTCTACAGCAGAGGAAGTAGCAGCAGCTGAGGCAGCAGCTGAGGATTCATTGAATTTCCTCACTGCAGCTTCTGCCTGCTTCTTGAGCTTAGCCAGATGCTTTTCTTTCTCATCTAGATAGTCATCAATAGTCATGAGGCTTGAGGGATGTGCTACTTGATGATCCTCAAGTGGGGCCCTTCTGCCAGGGGGCTTTAGAGAGAATTTCTTCGCATATTTGGGAGTCACAAACCTGTATTCCTTCCATTCCTTTGCCCATCGGCGTTCTAATTTCTGCAGCCGTATCTTTCTCTTGGCCATTGTCTCATTTTCATGAGGCGTGCAATAGTCCAAGTAAATATCCTCAGGGATATCCACAGCTGTATTTTGCTCAAGTTTCTTTCCTCCCTTCTTTTTTCTGTCATCCTCCATTTTCTTCAGTTGAGGATTTTGCTGATGAGATTGAACTCTTGAGGATTCTGATGAGACTTGAAGATTTTCTTCCAGAAATGCTGCAAATGAGTTAATGTGATGAGAACCGAGAGATTCATCAGCTGACATGTGTGTACCTGTGAACAGAGTATAGTTACGAGGAATTTGGAGAGGTCATATGCGTTCTCAGATTTGAAGAAAATGAAAAAGTTTGACAGTTTGAGGATTATAACCAGTGGTTGAGAAATTTCCCTAAGCACATTGTTCTTGGGTTCCAGAGTTGTACAGATCCGAAAATTCACACAATTGAGGAATCTCATGAAAATCTTAGATGCTTAGCATAGTTCATCAATGATGTGGTGATATGCAGTGTTTGAGGAATCAAGTGCTTATCGTTTCTTGAGGAAAAACAGATTTCACATAGAAGATGTAAAATTTTAGATCTAACTTGCTGTAAAAATGGGATTTATTTACCCTGGAAGGTGCGCATGAAGAACACAGAAAGGTGTGTGTGGAGAAGCTCTGCTCTTCGGTCGCGTGTCCAATGCACCCTAACCCGGCGACACAGGACGTCTACGGCGGTGGCGGACGAAGATGGTCTGACTCCGGCGTGGTTCCGGCAACAGGGAAGTCGAGGCAGTGAAGCTCTTCCTCACCGGCAACGAGACTACCAGCGATGGCGCTAGGGTTCGGTGGTGTATGCTGTGGCAGGAGAGTGATGGAGCGAAGAAGAGTATGGCGAGGGGGATAAGGGCATATTTATAGCCAAAAGTTACTGTTGGCGCGAGAATTTTGGACCAAACAGCCCTTGCCTCTACGTCTCCGCAGGACACGTGTAGCTCCCGAACGATGCGGTGCAGATAGTGGAGATCGTGGTTATCCGATCGTGGGAAGTGGGGTTCAGTTACTGTGTATTAAAGAAACCAATTTTTGAAGATTTGAGGATTTTCGTTACAAAATCATCAGCTGACAAGGACGCGGTGAGGATTTTGAACAAAGTTTCAAGTAGAGCGCATATGAAGAATTGAATAGATTGGATGAGTATAGCATAGAGGCAGAGTAGGGTCCGATCACATTCACTTAGCACAAATATCAGCTTGAAGAAATAGTAATAAGTGAATGATGTTGAGGACTTGAAATCACAGTCTATCTAGTCAAAATGAAAGTCATCAAGTGTTTTTTGAAGATTTTGTGATAAATCATCACAATGAAGAACAACTGTTTTGAAGAAAAACACATTTTGAGGGAATAGAACATTTGAAGAAAATCAACTTGAGGAATTTCACATTGGGCCGTGGCGTGACCCACCATATAAGAATTGTTGATTACAAACGCTGCGTACAATTGTCGTAGGGCCCCGAGAATCAATTTCTTCGTTAATTTCTTCACATTCAGAGTGACATTCTTCATTGGTTGAAGAAAATCGATTCATCATGTGTTGCACATCTAAGTCATCAACTTTGCATAAGTGTTAGGATGTGTGCATGCTTTTACAAAACATTTGAAGATTCTAAGATATTTAGCTCACACCGCAACTTGCAAAACCTTTTCTCATCCAAGGGCTTAGTGAAGATATCTTCCAGTTGATCATCAGTCTTCACATGGTCGATGAGGATATTGCCCTTGAGGACATGGTCCTGAAGAAAATGATGACGAATCTGGATGTGCTTGGTCTTCGAGTGTTGTACTGGGTTGTATGCAATCTTGATAGCACTCTCATTGTCATAGTAGAGAGGCACATTCTTCATGTTGATGTTGTAGTCCTTGAGGGTTTGCTTCATCCATAGCAATTGAGCACAGCAAGAACCAGCAGCAATGTACTCAGATTCGGCAGTGGAGAGTGATATGCAGTTCTGCTTCTTTGAGGACCAGCAAACTAGTGATCTTCCGAGGAAATGGCATGTGCCAGACGTTGACTTGCGATCCACACAGTCACCAGCATAGTCAGAATCAGAATACCCTACCAGATGAAGATTGGAGCCCTTGGGATACCATAATCCTAGTGTTGGTGTGTGAGCTAAGTATCGAAGAATATGTTTCACAACCTTATGGTGTGATTCCTTCGGTTTTGCTTGAAAACGTGCACACATGCAAACACTAAGCATTATATCTGGCCTAGATGCACATAGATACAATAAAGAGCCAATCATAGAACGATATACCTGCTGATCGAAGTCTTTACCATTTTCGTCAGTGCCGAGGTGGCCGTTGGTAGGCATTGGAGTCTTGGCACCTTTGCACTCATGCATGTCGAATTTCCTCAGAACATCCTTGAGGTATTTCTCCTGTGATATGAAGATTCCATTGCTTTGTTGACGAATTTGAAGACCTAAGAAGAATTTCAGCTACCCCATCATGGACATCTCATATTCTTCACTCATCACGTAGGCAAATTCATCACTGTATCGTTTGTCAGTATATCCAAATATGATATCATCAACATATATTTGACATACAAATAGCTCATTATCATAGGATTTTGTGAAAAGAGTTGGATCGAGTGAACCAGGTTTGAAGCCTTTCTTCATGAGGAATTCCTTCAATGTATCGTACCATGCCCGAGGGGCTTGCTTGAGACCATAAAGAGCCTTTTTGAGTCTGAAGACTTTGTCTGGATTTTTTGGATCCTCAAAACCTGGGGGCTGAGCAACATATACTTCTTCCTCAAGCTTACCATTGAGGAATGCACTTTTCACATCCATTTGATATAAGATGATGTTATGATGATTAGCATAAGCAAGTAGTATTCGAATAGCTTCAAGTCTAGCAACAGGTGCAAAAGTTTCATCGAAATCTATTCCTTCAACCTGGGTGTAGCCTTGGGCTACAAGTCGTGCCTTGTTCCTCACCACTTGACCGTCCTCATCTTGCTTGTTTCGGAAAATCCACTTGGTGCCGATGATGTTGTGCTTGCGAGGATCTGGTCGTTTCACGAGCTCCCATACGTCATTCAGCTTGAATTGAAGAAGTTCGTCTTGCATAGCTTGGATCCACTCCGGTTCCAGAAAAGCCTCAGCAACTTTTGAGGGTTCTGTGATGGATACAAAGGAAAAATGCCCACAAAAGTTAACTAAGTGTGAAGCTTTTGAGCGAGTGAGAGGACCTGCCGCGTTGATGTCGTTGAGGATTTTGTCAAGTTCTACTTCGTTTGCAATCCTTGGATGAGCTGGTTGAGGATTTTGTCTGGGCTAAGGAAGTGGTGCTGGTGCAATTTCCTCAGGAGCATCTTCTTGATTTTCATCAGTGATGGGGATCGTTTCTTCACCAATTTCCTCAGTGGGGACAATGTCCTCAGTGGGCTTGAGCTTTATTGCTTCCTCAGGAGACAGCTTATCTGGATCAGAAGGCAATTGCTCTCTTTGCGAGCCATTAGTTTCATCGAACCGCACATCTACAGTATCAACAACTTTGTTGTGATAGTTGTTGAAGACTTTGTAAGTGTACGAGTCCTTTCCATAACTGAGCATAAAACCTTCATGTGCCTTAGGTGCAAATTTTGAGCTATGGTGAGGATCTCTAATCCAGCATTTTGCACCGAAGACTTTGAAATAACTTACATTGGGTTTCTTGTCAGTGAGGAGTTCATATGAGGTTTACTTGAGGAATTTGTGAAGATATACCCTGCTGATGATATGGCATGCAGTGTTGATTGCTTCAGGCCAAAAGCGACGAGGAGTCTGATATTCTTCAAGCATGGTTCTTGCCATTTCAACTAGAGTCCTATTCTTCCTTTCGACGACACCATTCTGCTGAGGAGTATAAGGAGCAGATAATTCATGAGTAATACCAAGTTCATCAAGATAATCATCAAGACCAGTGTTTTTGAACTCAGTTCCATTATCACTCCTGATAAGTTTGATCTTGATGCCAAAGTTCGTCAAGGCCCTTGAAGAAAATCATTTGAAGATTTCCTGCACTTCAGTTTTATACACTATGATATGCACCCAAGTATATCTGGAATAATCATCAACTATGACGAAGCCATATAAAGATACTGCATTGGTTAGTGTGGCATAGTGAGTAGGTCCAAATAAATCCATGTGAAGCAATTCGAATGGACGTGTAGTGGTCATGATCATTTTTGAGGGATGCTTGGATCTGGTCATTTTCCGAGATTCACAAGCACCACAGAGATGATCCTTGAGGAATTTGACCGATTCGATGCCGATGACATGCTTCTTCTCGAGCGTGTGCAAATTCCTCATGCCTGCATGACCTAGTCTTCGGTGCCACAACCATCCTTCTGAGGTTTTTGCTAGTAAGCAAGTGGCTGGTTGAGGACCTGTAGAGAAATCAACAATGTACAAATCCCCTCTTCTTACACCTTCGAAGACTTTGGATCTGTCAGATTCCATGATGACTACACATCTATATCTACCAAAGATAACAATCATATCAAGATCACAAAGCATCGAGACTAGCATAAGGTTAAAACCAAGGGATTCAACAAGCATCACTTTGTCTATATGCCTATCCTTGGAAATAGCCACTTTGCCAAGTCCCAATACCTTGCTTTTACCTTTGTCAGCATATGTGATTTGCTTCACAGGTGATGGAGCTAGTGGCATATTCATCAGTAAGCTTTTATCACCAGTCATGTGACGTGTGCAGCCACTATCAAGAACCCACTCAGTATTCCTGGGTTTGTCATCCTGCAGATGAATTAGTACAGCTTACCATCTCATATGCTTTAGATTTGAAGAATATGATACTAATTTCATCAGATCAGTAATTTCATCATAACAGAAATGTAAGGACGTGTGAAATATTTCTATTTCATCAATCATTAGCTTGCGTCCTATCAAGCATTTCCTCGGGTCTCCAGCAAATTCTTCAGATGATGATTTTCATGTGGAGACCTGACCTGCAGAAGTGATTAGTTCGATTTCTTCACCACCCACATCTGAAGGGGTGGCAAAGCATTCATCATCCTACGAGCACCATATGAGAAAGGTGGCATTGAGGCCAATGCACTTCTCTTAACAGTAGGGGGATTAAACTACTCATATGAATATGCAGAGAACTGGTTAGAGGATTTATGAACATAATGATTTTAGGAGTAACGCTCATATTCATGTTCCTTGTAGTTTCCCTGCACGTTATACGCATTAGCACGGGTACGAGCATAGTTCTGACCAGTAGAGGATTTTGATCCTCTTGAAGACTTTGGTCCTCCTGAGGAATTTGATCTGGGGTTCAGATTTTCTTCGGTGGTGGTGTCATGAGGACATTCACCTGAAGATTTTCAAGACAGCTTTTGCGAACCCAGATTTTCCTCAGGGGAGGGCCATTCCTGCAGTTAGTTCCAACATATCGAGCAAATACTTCACCAGATTGATTTTTGACCAGTTTATAGTTGGAGTCAAATGACTCATCTGAGGAATAGGATAATTCACATGAAAAGCCAGTTAGATTAGATGGATCAAAAGGAGGCCCAGTAGCAGCAACCCATGAGGTTTTGGGATACTTCTCAGATTTCCAATAAGATCCATCAGCATTTAATTTCCTCTCAAAGGCAATTCCTTCTTTCCTCGAATTCATGTTCAAGATCTGCTTTTTGAGCACATCACAAAGGGTTTGATGTCCTTTGAGACTTTTGTATATGCTTGTCACGTACAATTCCTTCAACCCTGCATTTTCATCAGTAACATTTGTGTTTTCCTCAAGTGAGGAAATAGACACAACAGGTGTAGTTGAAGAATTTGTAGCAATGGTAGCATTTGATGATTCTGATGAGGAATTAGCAGTTTTGCGTTCAATGCATTTAAGACATGGAGGAATAAATTCAACTTGACCAGCGTTGATCTGTTGAGCTAGTAATGAATCATTTTCCTTACGAAGATCATCATGAGACATCCTCAGCTTCTCAAGATCAAGCTTCCTTTGAAGAAATTCATAGGAAAGCTTCTCATGATCAGTGAGGAGTGTATCATAACGATCCTGAAGATTATCAAATTTAGACTGAAGACTTTTCACATCATCAGTGAGGATTTGGGTAAGGTTCATTTCATCATTCAACAGATCATCACTTTTATCTAGCGGTTTCTGAAGCTTTTCCAGCGCATTTTGTTGTTTAGTGGCAATGATAGCAAGTTTACTGTAACTGGGTTTCTTATAATCATTAGGTTCACAGTCACTTGAATCAGAGGAGGAGGCATTATTTGGTACCTTTGCACCTTTTGCCATGGAGCAATAGGTTGGAGCGAAGTTATCAGCATAGTCATCAGTATGGATGGTGCAACCATTTTCTTCAAGATTGAAGATTGACTTGCTCACGAAAGTGGTTGCCAGTGCAAGACTAGCCTGTCCGGATTCTGAGCCTTCATCAGAACCCTCTTCTTCATCACATTCCTCTTATTCTGCCTCGGAGTCCATTTCCTTGCCAATAAGTGCCCGAGCTTTTCTGAAACTAGTCTTCTTGTGTGATGAGGGCTTTGAAGATGAGGATTTTGAAGATTCCTTCTTCTTCTTAGAGTCATCAGAACTGTCATCCTTGTATTTCTTCTTCTTTGATTCCTTTCCCCAACGGGGACAATCAGCAATGTAATGACCTGATTTCTTGCACTTGTGACAGGTTCGTTTCTTGTAGTCCTCAGATGAAGATTATGATTTCCTCATGTCTCTTCTTGAAGATTTACCGAACTGGCCATGTCGTGTAAATCTCTGGAATTTCCTCACGAGCATTGCAAGGTCCTGTCCAAATTCTTCAGGGTCACAAATGTTGTCATCTGTGTCTTCTTCTTCAGATGAGGAAATTGCTCTAGCCTTCAGTGCACGTGGTCTGGAATAGCTTGGTCCATATAGATCTCTCTTTTCTTCTAGCTGGAATTCATGAGTATTTAGCCTTTCAAGTATATCAGCTGGATCAAGCATCTTGTAGTCTGGTCTTTCTTGAATCATCAGAACTAAAGTATCAAATGAAGAATCCAAAGATCCCAACAGTTTCTTCACAACTTCGTGATCGGTGATGTCTCGAGCTCCCAGTGCTTGCAGTTCATTTGATATGTCAATGAGGCGATCAAAGGTGTCTTGGTGGCTTTCATTGTCATGTCTCTTGAAGCGATTGAAGAGATTGCGAACAATATCAACATGAGAGTCACGTTGGGTTGATACTCCTTCATTTACCTTGCACAGTCTCTCCCAAATCAGTGTTGCAGAGCCCAGAGCACTTACTCTTCCAAACTGGCCTGGGCTTAGATGGCCACAGATGATGTTCTTTGCTTGAGAATCGAGTTGCTTGAACTTCTTCACATCAGCAGCAGAGACACTGGCAGAGATGATGGGGACGCCATGTTCCACAATATACCACAGATCATTATCAATAGCTTGTAGATGCATTTGCATTATGTTCTTCCAGCAGGGAAAGTTCTTTCCTTCGTAGGTAGGGCATGCTGCAGTCACCTTAAACATGTCTGCAGTCGACATAACTAAAACTCCAGGTGATTAAACCAAAATCACACAGAACAAGGGAGTACCTTGCTCTGATACCAATTGAAAGTGCGTTATATCGACTAGAGGGGGGTGAATAGGAGATTTTTAAAATTTCATCACTGAGGAAATTCTTTTTGAGGAAATTCCTCACTGATGACTAACTTACAGCGGAAACAGTAAAGGATCAGAAGTGCAAAGTTTCACAACAGCAGTTTTTCAGAGTGAAGAATGTGAAAACAGATTGCACTATGAGCAGGCATGCAGAATACAGATGAGGATTAACTAACATGAAGAATTTGGGGTTGAGGAAATTCAGAGAAAGTCTTCAACAAATTCTTCAAACAGTCGTAGTGAAAGTCATCAACACATAATACAAGGAAAGTAAGGAGTTTGAGGAATTAGAACTCGTTTCTCAGTGAAGACAGTCGTTGATGACCCAGTTCCAACTGCTGTGACAGTCGTACATCTGGTTTGGAGCGACTTGGTATTGAAACCAAAGGACACACAGTCCCGGGACACACAGTCCCTACCGTATTCTCCTTGAGCTAAGGACACACAGTCCTCACCCAACACTCGTGGTAAGTCTTCAGGGCAGACTTCCAAACCCTCACAAACTTGGTCACCCAGCGATCCACAATTGACTGTTGGAAAGCTCTAGACCATGAAGCCTAACCGTCTGGAGGATGCACAGTCCTCAAAGGTAAAAGGCTTTAGTCCCACACAGGAACAACTTCTTCAGTGATGCTCAATCACTAGGTTTGGTTTGTGGTTTCGGTGTATGGTGTATTTCCTCACTGATGAATTACTCTCGAAAGCTCTAAGGAATTGGGTTGCTCTTATGACAAGTGTCAGTTTCTAACGGAGCAGCCAACCAGCTAGTGGTTGTGGGGGGTGGCTATTTATACCCTGGGACCATCCCGACATGATTTGACACTAATGCCCTTAAGTAATATCACCGTTGGAGTGGATAAGACCAGTGACTTGGCGTGGCTATCAAAACGGTCGGAACACTCAACTGTGAGAGTCCTCATGTCACTCATATTCCTCACTTTGAGGCTTTTGGTAGGATTAGGCTTGGGTTGAGCATCATGAGGAAATTCATTCCACATTGTAACTTCGACCCCCTTTAACAGTACGGTGTTCCTATTACTCAAATGCGAAGAAAGTAAAAAAGAAAGTGTAAATCTTCATGCTTCAAATTCTTCAGAGTGATTTTCTTCAGGACACACCGGACTTCTCAATATCAGTATCTTCATGAGGAATATCAATTTTATCGCAGATTCCTCGCGATTCATTTCTTCAGCTTCAGACCATTTTCTTCAACTGAAGGTATACATTTTTAGGGGTCGATATTCTTCAAATATCTCAAACTCCTCAATGACTTATAGATCCTGTGTACACTTACAAACACATTAGATACTTAACCTATAAGTCTTCAAACCACCAAAATCACTAAGGGGCACTAGATGCACTTACATGTTACACCTGGGAATCGAAACGATGTCTTTGTCTCTGATGCCGAAACACAATCTGGTGATGAGCATGAGCCTAATGATGATATCAATAGTGATGTTCATGAAGATGCTCAACCTAGCAATGATAAGGATGTGGAGATTGAACCTAGTGTTGATATTGATAACCCACAGCCTAAGAATAAGAGATACGATAAGAAAGACTTCGCTGCTAGGAAGCATGGTAAAGAAAGGGAACCATGAGTTCAGAAACCCATGCCCTTTCCTCCCAAACCATCCAAGAAAAAGGATGATGAGGATTTTGAGAGATTTCTTGAAACGATTAGACCTGTCTTTCTGCAAATGCGTTTGACAGATATGCTCAAAATGTCTCTGTATACTAAGTACATGAAAGATATTGTGACTAATAAGAGGAGGATACCTGAGGTTGAGATTTCCACCATGCTCGCTAATTATAACTTCAAAGGTAGAACTCCTAAGAAACTAGGTGATCCTGGAGTGCCCACTATACCTTGCTCCATTAAAGGCAACTACGTTAGAACTGCTTTATGCGATCTTGGATCTGGTGTTAGTGTTATGCCTCTCTCTCTTCATCATAGACTTGAACAAGATAAGTTGACACCCACTGAAATCTCTCTGCAAATGGCCGACAAATCAACTGCTTCCCTATCGGCATTTGCGAGGATGTGCCTGTTGTGGTTGCGAATGTCACTATCTTAACAGACTTTGTTATTCTAGATATTCCCGGGGATGATGCCATGGCGGTCATCCTCGGAAGACACTTTTTAAACACTGCAGGGGCTGTTATAGATTGCAACAAAGGCAATGTCACTTTCCATGTCAACGGTAATGAGCATACGGTGCACTTTCCAAAGAAACAATATCGAGTACACTGTGTCAATGCTATCGAAAAGACTTCATCGATTCTTATTGGGAGTTTTGAATGCCCTATACCTCCTGTTAAGATGAAGTATGATTTGCTTGTTGGGGATATTCACATCCCCACTGAGGTAACTTAGTGGCTATTCAAAAATTCTTCGTTCTCTTTTGCGATTCGAAAAGGCTTGTCTAGGAGACTTGATCAACCTCATTGACGGATTTCTTTCGATTACCATGAGATAGATGAATCGAGGAGTCACAAACCTGTGTTCCAAGCTTTCACCTTCGGTTGCTTAGAAGAAAAATGATATATTTAGTTTAGTTTTCCCTGTTTTCTGTTGTAGCGTCCCGTAGAAAAGTACCCCGAAAATAAAAGTTCTTCGAACGTCCTGAAAATCAAGTATGATTTTTTCTGGAATTTTTGAAAAATACTGAGACGAAGAGCTAGTCTGGGGGCTGCACCAGTGGGACACAAGCCCTGGAGGCACGGGCACCCCCCTGGCCACGCCTACCTGGCTTGTGGGGCCCACGTGCACCCCCTCCACTCAGTCTAACTTCCATCTGCTTCTCCTACCTCCAGAAAAAATTGTTTCGCAGCTCAAACCCATGTTCTTGCTCTTGTTGGGATTTTCGATCTCCTTGCTCAAAGCACCATTCTCCGAACTGTTTTGGGGAAATTACTCCTTGGTAAGTGACTCCTACATTGGTCCAATTAGTTTTTTCTCTAGTACCTTATAGTTCGCATATTTTTACTGCCTCGGTGACCCTGTTCTTCAGCTTTGCATGCTAATTTTAGCTGGTCCCAAGTAGTTTTGATGCATAATATGGCCTCTAGGCACTTGTGAGAGTAGTTGCTACAAGTTTAGCTGAGCCTTATTCACTTTTCCTTAGAGTCACTAAATTTTCAGAAATTTTCAGAGATAGAAAAGGGAAAAGATGAGGAGGTTCTTAAGAGGCTCTTCAAGCCGTGACCCCAAGGATGATGGAAGTGAGAAGAAGCCCAAGTATCCGGTCCCTCGAGTTGCAGAAGTTCGAGCTTGCGAATGGCCAAGCGATCTGTTCTTACACGCCGCCGGACTTTATGAGGACTTTTATCACTTGGTGGAGAACGCAGGCCTTACCGCCTTCGTTGAAGATAAGTGCCTGCAATACCTCCTCCTCACTAATATCTTCGTGCAAAGCTTTAACTTCTATCCGAGGAAGAATCCTCCTATGTTGAGTTCAAACTTTATGATATCCCCCAGCGCAAGTCACTCCAGGATTTTTGCAATGTTTGCAAATAACCTTACGTTGGGGATATTCATGAACCTCGCCCACGGGACTTGGAGGCTTTCATCGATACTATTGTTGTAGGAGAGGAGAGAGGAGTGTCTTGCGCTAGAGCTGCTAGCATACATTTTCTCGTGCTTCGGTACTTCTCACTATTTGTGGGAAAATGTTAGATTGGCCGTGGGAAAGCTGGGTCACTTAGCTACCCAGATCTTGCGGTCTTGCACGAAGCCCTTTATAATGATAAAACTTATAGCTTGGGTGCTATAGTAGCTCAACGGTTGAATACGAACCGTTCTAAAGGCATTGTCTAAGGAGGTATCTATGCTACCCGTCTTATCACACACTTTGAGATACCTATTAGACTGGATGAGGAAGAAGAGATTCTTCTTCCCGATAGATATAAACATTATGATAGCATAGTTCGCCATGACTTTCTTGATAGAGATATAAATAGAAGGATGATTTATAACCTGGTATTTAGTGAGGGTACTCGTGAGACTATTACTTTGCCTGCTCCTTCTTTGTTAAATCTTCATGCAGGCAGGTACATTATTATGCCCTCGGACATCTACACATATTGGGGCTTAGCCCAACCATAGGTGCCCGTGCCCAAGCCAGCAGTCGAGTACCAGACGCTAGTTTATCAGTGGGAGCCAGAGGAGCTCACACAGCAGTGGCATCCTCAGTCCACTCCGGAGTACCCCGGAGCTGGTTATTTCCCTCCGTGGGAGTAGACCAACATAGGCCAAAAGCCTAAGCTTGGGGGAGTACATGTTTCTCACCGACTTTACATTCTTGCTTATGCTTTCACTTTGTTCGTCGGTGTTCACACTTTGCCACTGTATCATCCATGCTAGTTTATTTTCTTTTTCTCGTTTTATTTTTCGTGTGTCTGTCTAGTTTGAGAAAACCCAAAAAGATTTTCTTGTTCTTCTTTTGCTTATTGGGAGCTTTCCCATGCAAATAGTTTTCTTTTTCTTTGGGTCAAGGTAGGAGATCATGGTTACAATGTTTAGTGGCTCTCGCATGCATATATGTTTATCTGTTAAAGAGCCATATTACTTTGTCTTCTCCTTTGTGTTTGGTTGCAGATTCCAGCTTTAGTCCAATGCACAAGCACTCTTATTATTGTTCACATCATTCGGTCGTGCAAGTGAAAGGCAATAATGACGATATATGAAGAAGTGACTGAGCCTGGAAAAGCTTGTATGAACTCGATCTATTTTGTTTTCGTAAATATGACTAGCTCATCGTTCCAGATTCAGCTTTGTTGTGAGAGAAACATGTTTGCAATGACAACTTAGAGATCATAGTTTCTGATGCCATGCTTAATTAGCTAGGAGCTTATGATGGTTTGTCTTGGATGTCGACATGAATCTTGAGATGACTATGATGTAGTATGATAGGATGGTATCCTCCTTTGAAAGATTCAAGTGGCTTGACTTGGCGCATCTTCACGCATGTAGTTGAAACTAAATCAACATAGCCTCTATGATGTTCATGTTCATGGTGATTTATGTCCTACTCATGCTTGCACTCAATGTTAGTTAATCTCAATGCATTTTGATGACTGTTGTCGCTCTCTAGTTGGTCGCTTCCCAGTCTTTTGCTAGCCTTCACTTGTACTAAGCAGGAATACTGCTTGTGCATCAACTTCCATAAACCCAAAGTTGTTCCATATGAGTCCACCATACCTACCTATATGCGGTATCTACCTGCCGTTCCAAGTAAATTTGCATGTGCCACTCTCTAAACCTTCAAGAAATAATCTGTTTTGCATGCCCGAACTACTCATGTGGTGACAGGGGGCTATCAGTATCTTCCATGCTAGGCGCGTTATCCTCGATATGTGTTTATTCACTATCATTCACGAGAAAGGGGCCGGTAATTGGAATTCCCAGTTCCATTCTCAAATCGAAAAGATAAATACAAACAAAACTCCCCCTGGATTGATGTTGGTATGGACGGCACCCCAGGATTCGGCTAGTCGTGGAGTGTGATTGATCGGTGGTGGGGGGTCAAAACTTTACTTTTTTGTTTGGGAACCGCCTATAGCATGTGTAGCGTGGAAGATGGTGAAAACTCTTAGTCATTGCGTTGACAATGAAAGCATGCCACCCAAAATTATTATCTCTATTTTCAAAGCTTGAGCTCTGGCACCTCTGCAAATCAATGCTTCCCTCTGCGAAGGGCGTGTCTATTTATGTTCTTGTTGAGTCATCCTCCTCTTATAAAAGCTCCAATTAGAGAGCACCTCTGTCATTTTTATGTTTTGATTTTAACTATGTTGAGTATGACTATGACTGGATCTTCTTTCCCTTGAATTACAATGTTTAGTCAGCCCTTGGTCTTTGAAAGTGCTCTGCATTTACGTTTTTGCGGTCTCAGAAAGAGCTAGCGAGATACCATCTGTTCCTACTACTTCATGATTGTTTTGATTGAAGTGTTGGCGTTTGAGACTTATTATTATTTGCTCGCTAGTTGATTATGCCATTGATATGAGTTTACTGTGAGACCTAGATGTCATTTGCTTATGTGGTTAGCTTGTGATGTTGCTGAAATTCTGGTTATGAGTTAGACATAGTTGCAACAACAAGATCAAACAGAGTTCGTAAAAGTTTTTCTTTTGTTTCTTTCAGTTTGTCAATTGAATTTCTTGAGGACAAGCAAGGCTTTAAGCTTGGGGAGTTGATACGTCTCCGTCGTATCTACTTTTTCGAACTCTTTTGCCCTTGTTTTGGACTCTAATTGGCATGATTTGAATGGAACTAACCCGGACTAACGCTGTTTTCAGCAGAATTGCCATGGTGTTGTTTTTGCGCAGAAATAAAAGTTCTCGGAATGACCTAAAATTTACGGAGAATTTTTCTGGAATATATGAAAAAAACTGGCGCAAGAATCAGCGGATGGAATGGAGCTGTGAGCCCACAAGCCCACCAGCCCCCCCCCCCTGGCCGCGCCTGGCAGGCTTGTGGGGCCAACAAAGCTCCACCGCCTCCAAATCTAGCTCTATTTAGTCCATCTCGCCCGGAAAAAAAAATCAAGGAGAAGAGTTCATCACGTTTTACGATACGGAGGCGCCGCCACCTCCTGTTCTTCATCTGGAGGGCACATCTGGAGTCCATTTTGGGCTCCGGAGAGGGGAAATCGTCGACATCGTCATCATCAACCTTCCTTCATCGCCAATTCCATGATGCTCTTCACCATTCGTGAGTAATCTCATCATAGGCTTGCTGGACGGTGATGGGTTGGATGAGATCTATCATGTAATCGAGTTAGTTTTGACGGGGATTGATCCCTAGTATCCACTATGTTCTGAGATTGATGTTGCTACTACTTTGCCATGCTTAATGCTTGTCACTAGGGCCCGAGTGCCATGATTTCAGATCTGAACCTATTATGTTGTCGCCAATATATGTGTGTTCTTGATCCTATCTTCCAAGTTGTAGTCACCTACTACGTGTTATGACCCGGCAACCCCGAAGTGACAATAGCCGGAACCACTCCTGGAGATGACCATAGTATGAGGAGTTCATGTATTCACCAAGTGTTAATGCGTTGGTCCGGTTCTTTATTAAAAGGAGAACCTTAATATCTCGTAGTTTCCATTAGGACCCCGCTGCCACGGGAGGGATGGACAATAGATGTCATGCAAGTTCTTTTACCTAAGCACGTATAACTACATACAGAATACATGCCTACATTAGATTGACGAACTGGAGCTAGTTACTTATGTCTTCGTGTTATAACTATTGCATGATGAATAGCATCCGGCATAATCATCCATCACCGATCCAATGCCTACGAGTCTTTTACTACTAGTCCTTGCTATGTTACTTTGCTCCTACTGTTGTCTCTATTGCTACTGCTGTTACTTTGCTGCTACTGGTTACTGTTGCTACTGCTGCTATCATACTACTTTGCTACTGATACTTTGCTGCAGATACTAAATCTTTCAGGAGTGGTTGAATTGACAACTCAACTACTAATACTTGAGAATATTCTTTGGCTTCCCCTTGAGTCGAATCAATAAATTTGGGTTGAATACTCTACCCTCGAAAACTGTTGCGATCCCCTATACTTGTGGGTTATCATTTGGCATCATTTGGATCAATATGCAACGATATCGTACTTTCCATTCAAGGCTCTAAAGATCTTCTTTATGATGAATTTTTCAGTCATTTCTTTTCTTCCTAAGCTGGCAATATCATCTGTGATGAGAGCAAGCCTAGATTACATTTCAGCGACTCCTTCACCATCCTTGATCTTGAACTTGTCAAGTTAACTCTGTAGCACATCCAACTTAGATTCCCTATAGATTCGTCACATTCGTGCATATCAACCAAAGTATCCCAAATTTCCTTTGCATTCTCAAGACGGCTAATCTTGTTGAACTCTTCGGGCATAGGCAGTTGAATAGAATGCCGCATGCTTGAGCGTTGTATTGCAACATCTTCAATACATCCATGGTCGCTTCATGATCCGGTTCCCTTCCATTACCAAAGATATCACCTTGCAATCCAACATGAACAGCAGCTCGAACGGCGGGGTTATGACCAAGAATATGCACTTTCATTTTATGCTTCCAAATAGCAAAGTTTGTACCATCAAAATATGGACCTCTCCGCTGGTAATTTCCCTCACTAGACGCCATACTCTCCTAGGTTGTGAAACCAATGCGATGGACACCAAAGCTGTGATACCACTTGTAGGATTCAAAATATGTCTAGAGGGGTGTGCTTAGACTACTTGTCCAAATAAAAACTTATCATTTTCCTAATTATAATTATGGGCAAGTTTTAGCAATTGTAGAGAATCAAGCACACCCTACACATGCAAGTCTAAGAGTATAGCATACGTGCACATGTAAAGAGAGGGTAGGGATAGGAAGATCAAACGCAAAGATTGACACAGAGATTTTTGGCGTGGTTCCAATAGGTGGTGCCATCGTACATCCAAGTTGATGGAGACTTAAAAACACGAAGGGTGACGACCGCGAGAGTCCACGGAGGGGTCAACCCACGAAGGGTCCACAGAGAAGAAACCTTGTCTATTCCACCATGGCTTACGTCCATGAAGGACAATCCTTACTTGGGGTAGATCTTCACAAAGTAGGCGATCTCCTTGTCCTTACAAACTTCTTGGTTCAACTCCACACGAAGTCGGAGCCTCCCAAGCGACACCTAACCAATCTAGGAGACACCACTCTCCAAAAGGTAATGATGTGGTAGTATGATGAACTCCTTGCTCTTGTAGTTCAAAAGATAGTCTCCTCAACACTCAATCACTTTCTCAGAGATTTTTCTTGGGTAGAAAAGATTGATTGGGTGGAAAGAAACTTGGGGAGGCTAGAAATCAAGATTCATATGGTAGGATTGGAATATCTTGATCTCAACACATGAAGGGGTGGCTCTCTCTCAGAAAATGGATGGGGCAAGTGTTGGTTTGTTCTGAGTGCACCCTCTATGAATGAGAGGCAGGTGGAGGGGTATATATAGGCATGTCCAAATATTCAACAATTACAACATTATTGCCAAACTCGGTGAAACCGAAGTAAAAACTCGGTTGCACCAACTAGTGCAAAATGTGGCAACTTTAGGCTTTCGGTGAGACCGATATATGAATCTCACAGGGTCTGATTTTGGCTGGCCTAGGAAGTTACCACACTCGATGGCACCGATTTACAGAACTCGGAAAATCCAGATTTAGCAAATGGCTATCGAGTGAGTTGGTCATTGTTTTTCGTTTAGACCGAAACCAAACTTGGAGGTACCGAGATGTTAGGGTTTGGCATACGTTCTGTCTAGGGCAAAACTCAGTAGGGCCAATTTGGAAGTATTGATGGCACCGAATTTGACTTTGGGGTTTGGACAGAATATTCGTGGGAGAATCTCATGAGTATTTTTGGTGGCTAATCTCTAAGCACTTGAGCAACCAGATCATCATTGACACCTGATACGTCCCAAACGTATCTCTAATTTCTGCTTGTTCCATGATCTTTTGTGTGACATTGTTGTATGTTTTGCTACACTTTTATATCATTTTACACATATTTGGTCTAACCTACTAACTCAGTGCACCAAGTGCCAGTTTGTGTCTCATGATGTCTATGTTGAAGGGGCTTTTACCCAAGTTTCCAAAGCCCGAAAAAATCCAGAAAAAATATATAAAAAATCAGCGAAACAGAAGCTTCCGGATCACTGAAGGAGGGCCAGAAGCCTCCCAGGCGGCCTGCTAGCACGGCCAGGCCCTAGGCCCCTCCAGGAGGTCGCCTGGGTAGGTCTCACCTCCTCCGGTGCCCTTCTTTGGCCTATATTTAGAGTCTTGAGAGGAAACCCTCGCAGACTATCTAGAATCGTGAATTTCTCCATCGTTCTGCCGCCGCAGCGCTTCCGAGATTGGAAGCGTCAGGAGACCTCTTCCCGGCACCCTGCCGGAGGGAGGATTGACCTCCGGGAGCTTCTCCACCGCCATGAACGCTTCCCGGACGTGCCGTGAATAGTCCTTCTTGGACCATTAGTCTGTGACCAGTAGCTATGTGATGTCTTCTCTCCAATCTTGTGCTTCAATGGTTAGTCCTTGTGAGCTTCCCTACATGATCAAGGCACCTATGTAATTCTCTTGCTATTGCTATGCTCGGTTTGTTGGGATCCGATGGATAATGAGATTATGTTCTGATTGTTATGAGTTATATATTTGATTATGTTTTTACATTATGTTCCTTAGTGATTCATGCATGTTCTCCGTTGATTTTTATTGCTTTGGCCAAGTAGTAGATCGTAACTCCAAGAGGGAGCATTATGCATGATTGTGGGTTCAGGCCCCTCGATGTCTAGCTTGAGCGACAGAAACATGAGACTAGGGGATGTGCTTCTTGCCACCAGGGAGAATACAATGGTGCTTGTGACCATGATTGCAAGGATTGTTTACCTTACGCATAGTTCGTTAATGCAGTTGTCCATTGCTTTGAGTTTACACTTTGGGAGGGGCTCACAACTTAATACCGGAGAGATGTTCTGGATAGATATCTCGAGGTGGATGATTAGTAAGTAGATGCTGATGAATAAACGCTCTACTTGTCTTGGCGTATTGCCCATTACTATTGATCCTCTAACTATCAAGGAGCATAATTAGCATTACGGTGCGATCATAATTCTGTCAATTGCCCAACTCTAATTTGTTTACCGTAGCATAGTTTTTTATCGTCTTTTGGAAGCGAGACATCACTAGTGAACGTCATGTTACTCCGGTCCATATCACCATCATTGTTAACAACTTCATCATTTACCGTTTCCATTTACTTTTCCGTTGCAATCACTATTACTTTCCCGCTTGTGTTTTGATCCTTTGCAAACTACAAGACCGGAGAGATTGACAACCTCTCTGTACTCGTTGGGAGCAAAGTTATTTGTTGTGTATGCAGGTCCACGTCTTCTGCTAGCGCTAGGGTGGAAGACACCTACTTGTTGAAACTAGGAGTCCTCTTGGTTTGACAAACCTTACAGTCTCCGTGTAAGGGAAATTTGTTGTTGACTACATCTCCACCTTCCACTTGGGGTAACCAACGAGGGGCGAGAAGTATATACATCAACTCGTCATCAAGCAAATTTCTGGCGCCGTTGTCGGGGTCTCCAGTCTTTAAGATAGGGGAGTTGCGTGCTATCTTTTACTTTTGCTTTTTAGTCTTGTTAGATTGCTTTTTAGTTTTTGCTTTAGAGTCTTATACCAAAAACCACAAAAAAAGTTGCTTTGTTCTTGCTTTTTGCTGCTGCTATGGGTTCCACTGAAAACACTAAGTTGTGTGACTTCACTAGTTAGGCTTATGGAAAACTGCACTCTTAGTTTGCTATTGGGGAAGGCCGCTCTACCACACCCGTGGTAGAGATGTCTCCTCCACCTACTGAATGTATCCCATTCAAGATTGCACTTGGGATAATTGGAATAATTAGGAATGATTGTTATGCAGGAGATGGAACAGTTAATCCTAGTATTCATTTGTTGAAACTTATGAAACTTTGTGAGTTGTTTAAGATTTCAGGTTTGACAGTAGATGGAGTCATGAGGAAGTTATTTGGCTTGTCACTAAAAGTAAAAGCATTGGAATGGTATAGGCTACTAGATGATTCTCACCTACGGGATTGGGAAGAGATTCCGTCTCTCTTTTACTCCAAGTTTTATCCTCTTCATGAAGTCCATGTGAATCATGGTAACAATGCTTTATGTGATACTTATATTGTTGAGTTTATTCATGATCCCACTGAAAATTATTATGAGAAGGGAACATATGCTTGTAGATATTTCAATAATATCAAGTTCCCTATATGTCGAAGGTTTTAAAGCTGCACTTGTTTTGCCTTCCTATGTTTATTGCTTTGTGCTTCAATGAATTATTCTATTGCAATATTCATATGCATAGGAATCATGTTAGACTCAAATGTGTTTGGTATTTGCTTCTTGATGCTCTCTTTTGTTCTACAACTCTTATTCCTACGAGAGCATCATTAAAATCTTAAGCCTATTTTTATGGCTATAAAGAAAGAGCTCTAGGGAGACAACCCTTGTTATCTTTACTTTGAGTTTTTACTTTAATTTTTTGTGGTCTTGATGCTTGTTACTACTGTAGCAACATCATAGTATCTTTATTTTCAAGCTTTCTGCCAAGTTATAGCCTCCGATTGCAAGAAAGTTCTAAAATTGTGACATGTTGTCCAGAAACAGATTCTCTCTGCCTAACGGAAAAATTCGCCAAACATCACCAGATCATCTTTTTTATCTAAATTGTTTTGATAGCATGCTCTATATAATTTCCTTTCTAGCATCTGTTCTGAGTTTTCTAATTTGGGTGGCAGAAGTGTCCCGAATAAATTATTTACTACCTGCTTTTCTGTTTTTTACAAATTCTGCCATGTTTTGTGTTTCCATTGTTTTGCGAATCCTAAGCTTGCTTTTTATTTGTAAAAGTATTTTGGCAATCATGAGAAGCAGGAGATTTTCATGAAAATCTTTATTTCCATCAGGTATATAATTATTTTATTAAGGGTACTAACCACTCTAATCAGCTTATGATGAGTTTCGTATGAAGGGAGTTTTCAAGTATGCGATGGGAGAGATGATGAAAGAAGATATAGGAGTGTCAAGGGCTCAAGCTTGGGGATGCCCCCATGCATCCCAATAAATATTCAAGGAGACTCAAGCGTCTAATCTTGGGGATGCCCCCGTGCATCCCCTTCTCTATCAACAATCATCAGGTCGTCCATCTCCGTGCTATATTTTTATCACTTCATATGATATGTGCTATGCTTGGAGTGTCTCGCTATTTTCTTTTTAGTTTGTTTTAGTTGTTCTTGCTGTTCATAACAAGTTGTAACCTAGCCTATCTTGTTTGGGAGAGAGACACGCTCCATTCCACTCTAGAACAAAACACAGGTTTTCATGCTTATCTTTTTGTGTGTTCTTTATCTTTTCGTAGCTACTATCATGCTTAGCTCTTAGATTTCATGCTTATATTTTTAAGAGCCTTTATTTAGGTTGCTTGTGGAACTCTCTTGGGTTATCATCCTTATCTTGTTTAGAGAGTTGGCTCGTTGCACTGAGTTGTGTGTCTTGTATGAGTAGGTAACCGAGGCTGCTATTTAAGTATAGTAGTAACTTGCAATAGTTTTGAGGTATTGATTTGAGTTATGTTTGTACTATTGGTGCCAAGAGCTTGAGCCTATTAGTGATAGGTGTCGTATTTTGGGAAATCCGTGTGTTTTTCAAAAACTAAAAATTAATTGAGAAATCTAGCTACTAAATTGATTGCTACCCTCTGGAGGGGTTGGAATATATAGACTACCCTTACGTTACCATGAGTCGAGGATGCGCAAGGATAACCAAACCCCCAAACACTCCTCCTCGGGGTACTTGTCTCTTTGTGAATTTCCTAACTAGATAGAGAGTTACCGATAATAAGTTTATGAGTTCTTCGGACTAATGTGAGTATTCGATTGTTGGCACTTCCACCATCCACATTTTGCTAGCCTCTTCAGTACCGTCCAGTGCCCTTTCTCACATTGAGAGTTGGTGCAAACTCCGCCGGTGCATCCAAACCCATGACATGATACGCTCTGTCATACATAAGACTCATTATATCTTTCCTCAAAACAGCCACCATACCTACCTATTAAGGCATTTACATAGCCTTTCCGAGATACATTGCCATGCAACATCCACCATCTCATGACTTGATCTTCATGTCATACATGCTTTTGCTTGATCGTAAAGCCGCATGATAGTTGGGCCTTGCCCTTATTACAGCTACATGACGCGCTAGTATCATTGCATATCCTGCTACAAAGGCACATGCATACATTTGCATATATCATGACAGTTTTCACTTGTCTTTACGTTGAGTACTTCCTATAAAGTGTGATGATTTTTCTTTTTATTCATGTAAAATATAGAATGTTCCCCTTAAGAAAGGAAAAGACCCCAAAGAGGGCAAACAAAATATCACAACGAGGACAAATGAGAGATAAAAAAGAAAGAGCCAAAGAGGCCACAAAATAAAAAAAATATAAAAAAAGATAAGGGGGCAACACTACTATTCCTTTTGAAAGATCCACACTCATACTCCATTACTATATTGGTACTACATAGAGATTATCATTCATGCATAACTATGTGGGGATCCTTACACTATATAACTTGGTTTGCATATTCCAATGATGAGCTTCCTCAAATGAGCTCTAGGTCTTCATGAGAAAACAAATTGGATGCACCCCCACTAGTTCCATTGGAGAGCTTACCTTAGCTCATTTGTGCATTCGTTACATGGCAATGCCTACTCCTCACATCATATCTATCATTTCGCTTTCTCTCGCCTATGGTTGTCCTCATTGATGTGAGCCTTTCACACCTTTTTGTCTTACTTCCCCATCATTATTCTATTTTCCATCCTAAGTGCCAACATATCTTGCTTACGCTCATCCAGTGCATGAGTGCTCAAAGTCGAAAGGGAGATGATCATTTTGACTTGTGCCTGACTAGTGGTCTCGGGATGAGTCAAAATAAGATTCCAAAGGAGACTAAGTGTGAGGTTTAGTATATTGAGTTTTCAATTAAAAAATATTGTATGATCTCAACCCATCTCCCACTTCTTGCACGCAAACACCATTTGCAGACATTCGAGTCACGGACAGCGAGAGCTCTTGCACCTTTATGTTCTTACTTTGCTAAATTCAATACTAGATATAGACTCCTCCTTGTTATTGTCTTGACTTGAATTGCATATCTCACTTTCTTTACTTTGAAGTTCTTATATGTGTGTTAGCATGTCACCGTACAAAATATTGTGTTATCATTTATCTACTCGAGGACGAGCAGAATTTCAGCTTGGGGATGTTGATACGTCCCAAACGTATCTATAGTCTTTGGTTGTTCCATGATCTTTTGGGTGACATTGTTATATGTTTTGCTACACTTTTATATCATTTTACACATATTTGGACTAACCTACTAACTCAATGCACCCAGTGCCAGTTTCTGTGTGCTGATGTCTATTTTGGAGGGGCCTTTACCCAATTTTCCGAAGCCCAAAAAAATCCATAAAAAATATATCAAAAATCAGCAAAACAGAAGCTTCTGGATCACCGAATGAGGACCAGAGGGGGCCAGGCGCCTCCGAGGCGGCCTGCTAGCACGGCCAGGCCCTAGGCCGCGCTAGGAGGTCGCCTGGGTGGGTCCCACCTCCTCCGGTGCCCTCCTTTGGCCTATATTTAGAGTCCCGAGAGCAAATCCTTGCAAACTATCTGGAATCGCGAATTTCTCCATCGTTCCGCCGCCGCAGCGCTTCCGAGATCGGGAGCGTCAGGAGACCTCTTCCCGGCACCCTGCCGGAGGGAGGATTGACCTCCGGGAGCTTCTCCACCGCCATGGATGCTTCCCGGATGTGTCGTGAGTAGTCCTCCTTGGACCATATGCCCATGACCAGTAGCTATGTGATGTCTTCTCTCCAATCTTGTGCTTCAATGGTTAGTCCTTGTGAGTTTCCCTACATGATCAAGGCATCTATGTAATTCTCTTGCTATTTCTATGCTTGGTTTGTTGGGATCTGATGGATTATGAGATTATGTTCAGATTGTTATGAGTTATATATTTGATTATCCTTTTATATTATGTTCCTTAGTGTTTCATGCATGTTCTCCGTTGCTTTTTATTGCTTTGACCAAGTAGTAGATTGTAACTCCAAGAGGGAGCGTTATGCATGATTGTGGGTTGAGGACCCTCGATGTCTAGCTTGAGTGAAAGAAACATGAGACTAGGGGATGTGCTTGTTGCCACGAGGGAGAAAACAACGGTCCTTGTGACCATGGTTGCAAGGATTGTTTACCTTACGCATAGTTCGTTAATGCAGTTGTCCATTGCTTTGAGTTTACACTTTGGGTGGGGCTCACAACTTAATACCGGAGAGATTTTCTGGATAGATATCTCAAGGTGGATGATTATTAAGTAGATGTTGATGAATAAACGGTCTACTGGTCTTGGCGTACTGCCCATTACTATTGAATCTCTAACTATCAAGGAGCATAATTAGCATTGAAGTGCGATCATAATTCTGTCAATTGCCCAACTGTGATTTGTTTACCCTAGCATAGTTTTTTATCGTCTTTTTGAAGAGAGACATCACTAGTAAACGTCATGTCACTCCGGTCCATATCACCATCATTGTTTACACCTCCATCATTAACCGTTTTCATTTGCTTTTCCGTTGCAATCACTATTACTTTCCTTCTTGTATTTTGATCCGTTGCAAACTACAAGGCCGGAGAGATTGACAAGCTCTCTGTACTCGTTGAGAGCAAAGTTATTTTTTGTGTGTGCAGGTCCATGTCTTCTGCTAGCGCGAGGGTGGAAGACACCTACTTGTTGAGCCTAGGAGTCCTCTTGGTTCGATGAACCTTACAGTCTCCATGTAAGGGAAATTTGCTGCTGACTACATCTCCACCTTCCACTTGGGGTAACCAACGAGGGGCGAGAAGTATATACATCAACTCATCATCAACACCTTATCCCCTTTTAATACACTAGTAGAAAAGAGGTCTTTGGTCCACTTGATGAAATCACATTAGTCTCGGTTCACTTACGAACCGGGACCCATGGGGACATATGTCCCGATTCATGAGGCCAGGGCCATTGGTCCTGGTTCATCTGGCCCCTTTGGTCCCGGTTCCAGACGCAAACCGGGACCAATGTGCCTCACTCGTGGCCCACAACAATTGGTCCCGGTTTGTGGCTGGAACCGGGACCAAATGTTGTCCTTCAGTCCCGGTTCTAGCCGTAAACCGGGACCAATGGTTGGCCTATATATACCACCCACCCGCGAGCAGAGCAGTGCACTGCTTTGTTTTTTTGGCCGGGCATGGGAGAGCTTTGTGGTGCTCTAGCTCACCTCCTATGCACATGAGTTGTTCGATGAAATGCCCAAGCCACACTTAAGCTTTCTCCCCTCGAAGCTCCTTATCCAAGCTCCATTTTCCTCTAGTTTTGTGTAGCTTTGGCGGTCCGTCTGTGTCCCGTCCCCGTCCTCACCACTGTCGACCGCTCGCGCCCATCTTGGCGTCGGCACCACTGTGGTTAGTCTCTTCTCCTTATCTTCTTTCTAAAAGAAAAAAGTCCGTACTTGTATGATTTAGATAGATACTTGTCTAAGTGCATCTAGTGCCCCTTAGTGATTTTGGTGGTTTGAAGACTTATAGGTTAAGTATCTAATGTGTTCATGAGTGTACACAGGATCTATAAGTCGCTGAGGAGTTTGAAATATTCGATGAATATCGACCCCTAAAAATGTATATCTTCGGCTGAAGAAATTGGTCTAAAGATCAAGAATTGAATCGCTAAGAAATTGCGATGAAATTGATATTGAAAATGAGGAATTCGGTGTGTCCTGAAGAAAATAAATCTGAAGACTTTGAAGCATGAAGATTTATCCTTTCTGTTTTATTTTCTACACACTTGAATAATAGGAACAGTGTACTGTTAAACGGGGTCGAGGTAACACTTCGGAATGAATTTCCTCATGATACTCAACCCAATCCTAATCCTACCAAAAGCCTCAAGTGAGGAATATGAGAGACATGAGGACTCTCATAGTTGAGGGTCCCGACCGTTACCGCAAGTCATGCCACATCACTGATCTTATCCACACCAACTGTCATATTATTTAAGGGCATTAATGTCAAATCATGCCACGATGCTCCTAGGCTATAAATAGCCCCCCCCCCCAAAAAAGAAACCATTAGCCGGTTGGCTGCTCCGTTACAAACTGACACTTTTCATAAGAGCAACCCAAATTCCTCAGAGTCTTCAAGAGTAATTCATCAGTGAGGAAATACCCCAAATACCAAACCACAAACCGAAAACCAAGTGATTGAGCATCACTGAAGAAGTTGTTCCTCTGTGGGACTGAAGCCTTTTACCTTTGAGGACTCTGCATCCTCCAGACGGTTAGGCGTCATGGTCTAGAGCAATCCAGCAGTCAATTGTGGATCACCAGGTGACCAAGTTTGTGAGGGTTTGGAAGTCTACCCTGAAGACTTACCACGAGTGTTGGGCGAGGACTCTGTGTTCTTAGCCCAAGGAGAATACGGTAGGGACTGTGTGTCTCGGGACTGTGTATCTTTTGGTTTCAATACCAAGACGCTCCAAACCAGATGTACAACTATCAGAGCAGTTGGACCTGGGTCATCGACCATTGTCTTCATTGTGAAATGGGTTCTATTTATTCAACTCTTTAAATTCCTCATATTGTATGTTGACAACTTTCATTGTCACTGTTTGAAGAATTTGCTGAAGACTTTCTCTGAAATTCCTCAACCCCAAATTCTTCAGGCAAGTTATTCTTCACCTGTGTTCTCTGTGCCTACATAATGTGCAAACTGATTTTCATATTCTTCACCTTGAAAACCGTTGTAGTGATACTTTGCACTCCCGATCCTTTGTTGTTTCCGATGCAAGTTAGTCATCAGTGAGGAATTCCCTCAAAAGGAATTTCCTTAATGATGAAATTCTAAAAATCTCCTATTCACCCCCCTCTAGTCGATATAACGCACTTTCAATTGGTATCAGAGCAAGGTACTCCCTTGTTCTGTGTGATTTTGGTTTAACCACCTGGAGTTTTAGTTATGTCGACTGCAGGCATGATCAAGGTTACTGCAGGATGTACTACTTTTGAAGGAAAGGACTTTCCCTTCTCGAAGACCAAGATGCAGATGCATCTACAAGCTATTGACAATGATCTCTGGTATATTGTGGAACATGGTGTCCCTATCGTCACTGCTACTGTCTCTGCCGCTGATGTGAAGAAATTCAAATAACTTGATTCTCAAGTGAAGAATATCATGTGTGGCCATCTGAGCAAGGGTCAGTATGGCACAGTGAGTGCTTTGGGCTCAGCAAAACTTATCTGGGAAAGGTTGTCCAAATTTAATGAAGGAGTATCAACCCAGCGTGATTCTCGTGTTGATGTTCTTCACAATCTCTTCAATCGCTTCAAGAGGCTTGACAATGAAAGCTGCCAAGATACCTTTGATCGCCTCACTGGCATTACTGACCATGAAGTTGTGAAGAAAGTGCTAAGATCTTTGGATTCTTCATTTGATAGTTTAGTTCTGATGATTCAAGAAAGACCAGACTACAAGATGCTTGATCCTGCTGATATACTCGAAAGACTCAATACTCCTGAATTCCAACAAGAAGAAAAGAGAGATCTATATGGACCAAGCTATTCTAGACCTCATGCACTAAAGGCCAAAGCAATTTCCTCATCTGAAGAAGAAGACTCGGATGGTAGCATTGATGATCCTGAAGAATTTGGACAGGAGCTTGCAATGCTCGTGAGGAAATTCCAGAAGTTTACAAGACGTGGCCAGTTCGGTAAATCTTCAAGAAGAGATATGAGGAAATCAGAATCTTCATCTGAAGACTACAAGAAAAGAACCTACCACAAATGCAAGAAATTAGGTCACTACATTCCTGATTGTCCTCGTTGGGGAAAGGAATCAAAGAAGAAGAAATACAAGGATGAAAGTTCTAATGACTCGAAGGAAAAAAAGAAATCTTGAAAATCCTCATCCTCAAAGTCCTCATCGCACAAGAAGACTAGTTTCAGAAATGCTCAGTCACTTATTGGCAAGGAAATGGATTCTGAGGCAGAATCCGAGGAATGTGATGAAGAGGAGGGTTCTGGTGAAGACTCGGGATCTGGACAGTCTAGCCTTGCACATGCAACCACATTCGTCAGCAAGTCAATTTTCAACCTTGAAGAAAATGATAACACCATCCACACTGATGACTATGCTGATGACTTCGCTCCAACCTATTGCTTGATGGAAAAAGGTTCAATGGTACCAAATGATGCTTCCTCTTTTGATTCAAGTGACTGTGAACCTGATGATTATAAAAACTCAGTTACAGTAAACTTGCTATCATTGCTACTAAACAACAAACTGCCCTAGAAAAGCTTCAGAAACTGCTAGACAGAAGCGATGGTCTATTGAATGATGAAATGAATCTTACCCAAATCCTCACTGAAGATACGAATAGTCTTCAGTCCAGATTTGATAATCTTCAAGATCATCATGTTACACTCCTCGCTGATCATGCGAAACTTTCCTATGAATTTCTTTTAAGGAAACTTGATCTTGAGAAGCTCAGGATTTCACATGATGATCTTCGTATGGTAAATGATTCATTACTAGCTCAACAGATCAGTGCTGCTCAGGCTGAATTCATTCCTCCATGTCTTAAATGCATCGAACATGAAACTGCTAATTCTTCACCAGAATCATCAAATGCTTCTATTGCTACAAATTCTTCAATTGATCCTATAGTGTCAAATTCCTCACTTGAGGAAACCACAAATGTCACTGATGAAAATGCAGGGCTGAAAGAATTGTATGTGACAGGCATATACAAAAGTCTCAAAGGACACCAAACCCTTTGTAATGTGCTTAAAAAGCAGATCTTGAACAGGAACCCAAGGAAAGAAGGAATTGCCTTTGAGAGAAAATTGAATGTTGATAGATCATACTGGAAACGTGAGCAGTATCCCAAAACCTCATGGGTTGCTGCTAAAGGGCCTTCTTTTGATCCATCCAATCTAACAGTCTTTGCATGTGAATTATCCTATTCCTCAGATGAGTCATTTGACTCCAACTATAAATTGTTCAAAAATCAATCTGGTGAAGTATTTTCTCGATATGTTGGAACTAACTGCACGAATGGGCCTCCCCTGAGGAAAATCTGGGTTCCTAAAAGTTGCCTTGATCTTCAGGTGAATGTCCTCATGACACCACCTATGAAGAATTTGAAACCCAGATCAAATTCCTCACGAGGACCAAAGTCTTCAAGAGGATCAAAATCCTCAACTAGTCAAAACTATGCTCGTACACGTGATGATGCTTCTAACATGCAGAGAAATTACAAGGAACATGAATATGAGCATTATTCTTCAAATCATCATGTTCATAAATCCTCAAATAAATTCTCTGCATATTCATTTGAATACTTCAACCCCCCTACTGTTGAGAGAAGTGCATTAGCTTCAATGCCCCCTTTCTCATACGGTGCTCGCAGGATGATGAATGCTTTACCACCCCTTCAGATGTGGGTGGTGAAGAAATTGAACTAATCACTTGTGCAGGTTAGGTCTCGAGATGAAAATCATCATCTCAAGAATTTGCTGGAGACCTGAGGAAAATGTTTGATGGGACGCAAGCTAATATTGATGAAATAAAAATATTTCACACGCCCTTACAATTACTCTTTATGACGAAATTTCTATCTGATGAAATTGATATCATATTCTTCAAGTCTGAAGTAGATGAGATGGTAAGCTATACTAATTCATCTGCAGGATGACAAACCCAAGAGTACTGAGTGGGTTCTTGATAGTGGCTGCACACATCACATGACTGGTGACAAAGCTTGCTGATGAATATGCCACTAACTCCATCACCCCTGAAGCAAATCACATATGCTGACAAAGGTAAAAGCAAGGTATTGGGACTTGGCAAAGTGGCTATTTCCAAGGATAGGAACATTGACAAAGTGATGCTTGTTGAATCCCTTGGATTTAACCTCATGTCAGTCTCAATGCTTTGTGATCTTGATATGATTGTTATCTTTGGAAGATATAGATGTGTTGTCATCATGGAATCTGACAGATCCAAAGTCTTCGAAGGTGTTAGAAGAGGGGATTTGTACATTGTTGATTTCTCTACAGGTCCTCAACCAACCACTTGCTTACTAGCAAAAACCTCAGAAGGGTGGATGTGGCATTGAAGACTTAGTCATGCAGGAATGAGGAATTTGCACATGCTCGCGAAGAAGAAGCATGTCATCAGCATCGAATCAGTCAAATTCCTCAAGGTCCACCTCTGCGGTGCTTGTGAGTCTGGGAAAATGACCAGATCGAAGCACCCCTTGAAGACCATCATGACCACTACTCGTCCATTTGAATTGCTTCACATGGATCTATTTGGACCTACTCATTTTGCCACACTAACAAATGCAGCATCTTTATATGGCTTTGTCATAGTTGATGATTATTCCAGGTACACATGGGTGCATATCATTTTGTATAAAACTGAAGTGCGGGAAGTCTTCAAACAATTTTCCTCAAGGGCCTCGACGAACTTTGGCATCAAGATCAAACACATCAGGAGTGATAATGGAACAGAGTTCAAAAACACTGGTCTTGATAATTATCTTGATGAACTTGGTATTACTCACGAATTGTCTGCTCCTTATACTCCTCAACAGAATGGTGTCATCGAAAGAAAGAACATGACTCTGGTTGAGATGGCAAGAACCATGCTTGAAGAATATCAAACTCCTCGTCGCTTCTGGCCTGAAGCAATCAACACTGCCTGCCATATCATCAACAAGGTATATCTTCACAAATTCCTCAAGAAAACCTCATATGAACTCCTCACAGACAAGAAACCCGATGTAAGTTATTTCAAAGTCTTCGGTGCAAAATGTTGGATTAGAGATCCTCACCATAGCTCAAAGTTTGCACCTAAGGCACATGAGGGTTTTATCGTCGGTTATGGGAAGGACTCGCACACCTACAGAGTCTTCAACACCTATCACAACAAGGTTGTTGAAACTGTAGTTGTGCGGTTCGATGAAACTAATGTCTCGCAAAGAGAGCAATTGCCTCCTGATCCAGATAAGTTGTCTCCTGAGGAAGCAATAAAGCTCAAAGTTACTGAAGACATTGTTCCCACTGAGGAAATTAACAAAGAGATCATTCCCAGCACTGATGAAAACATAGAAGATGCTCCTGAGGAAATTGCTCCAGAACCAATTCCTCAGCCGAGACGAAATCCTCAACCATCTCATCCGAGGATTGCAAATGAAGTAGAACTTGACAAAATCCTCGATGACATCAACGCGCCAGGTCCTCTCACTCGCGCAAAAGCTTCACACTTAGTTAACTTTTGTGGGCATTTTTCCTTTGTGTCTATCACGGAACCTTCAAAAGTTGTTGAGGCTTTCATGGAACCGGAGTGGATCCAAGCCATGCAAGATGAACTTCTTCAATTCAAGATGAATGACGTATGGGAGCTCGTCAAACGACCAGATCCTCGCAAGCACAATATCATCGGCACCAAGTGGATTTTCCAAAACAAGCAAGATGAGGATGGTCAAGTGATGAGGAATAAGGCACGACTTGTAGCCCAAGGCTACACACAGGTTGAAGGAATTGATTTCGATGAAACTTTTGCACCTGTTGCTAGACTTGAAGCTATTCGAATACTACTTGCTTATGCTAATCATCATAACATTATCTTATACCAAATGGATGTGAAAAGTGCATTCCTCAATGGTAAGCTTGAGGAAGAAGTATATGTTGCTCAACCCCCAGGTTTTGAGGATCCACAGAATCCAGACAAGGTCTTCAGACTCAAAAAGGCGCTCTATGGTCTCAAGCAAGCCCCTCGGGTGTGGTATGATAGATTGAAGGAATTCCTCATGAAGAAAGGCTTCAAACCTCGTTCACTCGATCCAACTCTTTTCACTAAATCCTATGATAATGAACTATTTGTGTGCCAGATATATGTCGATGACATCAAATTTGGTTGTACTGACAAATGTTACAATGATGAATTTGCTTACATGATGAGTGAAGAATATCAGATGTCTATGATGGGGGAGCTAAAATTCTTCTTAGGTCTTCAAATTCGTCAACAACACAATGGAATCTTCATATCACAGGAGAAATACCTCAAAGATGTTCTAAGGAAATTCGACACGCATGAATGCAAAGGTGCCAAGACTCCAATGCCTACCAACGGCCACCTCCGCACTGACGAAAATGGTAAAGAATTCGATCAACAGGTATATCGCTCCATGATTGGCTCATTACTGTATTTGTGTGTATCTAGGCCATATATAATGCTTAGTGTTTGCATGTGTGCACATTTTCAAGCAAAAGCGAAGGAATCATACCATAAGGTTGTGAAACATATTCTTCGATACTTAGCTCACACACCAACACTAGGATTATGGTACCCCAAGGGCTAAAATCTTCGTCTTGTGGGATATTCTGATTCTGACTATGCTTGTGACTGTGTGGTTCGCAAGTCAACCTATGGCACATGTCATTTCCTCGGAAGATCATTAGTTTGCTGGTCCTCAAAGAAGCAGAACTGTGTTTCACTCTCCACTGCCGAAGCTGAGTACATTGCTGCTGGTTCATGCTGTGCTCAATTGCTATGGATGAAGAAAACCCTCAAGGACTACGGCATCAACATGAAGAATGTGCCACTCTACTGTGACAATGAGAGTGCAATCAAGATTGCATACAACCCAGTTCAGCACTCGAAGACCAAGCACATCCAGATTCATCATCATTTTCTTCGGGACCATGTCCTCCAGGGAAATATCCTTATCGGCCATGTGAAGACTGACGATCAACTAGCAGATATCTTCACTAAGCCCTTAGATGACAAAAGGTTTTGCAAGTTGCGGTGTGAGCTAAATATTTTAGAATCTTCCAATGTTTTGTAAAAACATGCACACATCCTAACACTTATGCAAAATTGATGACTTAGATGTGTAACACACCAAGAATCGATTTTCTTCAACCAATGAAGAATATCACTCTTAGTGTGAGGAAATCAACGAAGAAATTGATTCTCAGGTCCCTACAATAATTGTACGCGGCGTCTGAAATCAACATTCTTATATTGTGGGTCACGCCACCACCCAATTTGAAATTCCTCAAGTCGAATTTCTTCAAAGCTGAATTTCTTCAAAGTTGATTTTCTTCAAAGTTGTTGTTCTTCAAACTTGTTTTTCTTCAAAGCTAAAATTCATCAACATGACGCTTTGTCACAAAATCCTCAAGTTAATCAAAATCTTCAAAAACACTTGATGATTTTCATTTGCCTAGATATATATACATATAGACTATGATTTCAAAGTCCTCAACAGCATTCACTTATAGTTATTTCTTCAACTCGATATTTCATCTAAGTGAATGTGATCGGACCCTACTTCCCCTCTATGCTATACTCATCCAGTCTATTCAATTCTTCATATGCGTTCTACTTGAAACTTTGTTCAAAATCCTCACTGCGTCCTTGTCAGCTGATGATTTTGTAACAAAATCCTCAAATCCTCAAAAATGATTTTTATATTGTTACACAATAACTGAACCCCACTTTCCACGATCAGATAAACACGATCGCCACCGCTTTAAACGGTTACTACACGTGTCCTGCGGAGACGAAAGGGCAGGGGTAGTTCGGTCCGAAAGAATCGGCCGGACAGTTTTCACCTCGGCTATAAATATGTCCTTACCCCTTCCGGTCAAAACTCTTCATTCTCTTTCTCGACCTTCTCTCTGCTACAGCAAAGCCCTAGCGGCACCGCTAGAAGTTTCGTCGCTGGCGAGGAAAAGCTTTACTGCCTCGACCTCTCCGTCGCCGAAATCACGCCGGAACCGGAACGTTTTCGTCCGCCACCGTCGTAGTTGTCCTCTGTTGCCAAGTTAGGGTGCACTGGACTCGCACCGAAGAGCATCTACTACTGCTTCTTTCTCTGTTCTTCGTGTGCGCTATATAGGGTAAATAAAACCCTATTTTTACAGTCCCTTTCAATCTACTATTTTACCTTAGATTCGTGAAATCTGTTTTTCCTCAAGTGTCTATCAGTCTATATTCCTCAAACACTGCTTATTCCTGAGTTGTTTATGAATTTCACTAAGCATCTAAAAGTCTTCACGAGATTCCTCAATTGTGCAAATTTTCGAATCTCTCTGGAACCCATGATCAGAGTGCTTAGACAAATTCTCAACCCACTAGTCAAATTCCTCAACTTTAAAATTTTCAGTTTCATCAAATCTAAGAACGCATATGACCTCTCCAAATTCCTCACAACTATACTCTATTCACACGTACAAAAATGTCAGCTAATGAATCTCTAGGTTCTCATCAACTTAACTCATTTGCAGCTTTTCTTGAAGAAAATATGCAAGTGTCATCAGAATCCTCAAGATTTCAATTTCCTCAGCAAAAGCCTCAGCTGAAGAAAATGGAAGATGAAAGGAAGCAAAAGGGTGGCAAGAATCTTGAACAGAACACTGCCATCGATATCCCTCATGATATATACCTGGAATACTGCACACCACATGAGCAAGAAACAATGCCCAAGAGGAAGATAAGGCTTCAAAAGATAGAACGTCGGTGGGCTAAGGAGTGGAAAGAATACAGATTCGTCACTCCGAAGTATGCGAAGAAATTCGCTCTTAAGCCACCTGGCAAACGGCTCCTCTCGAGGATTATCAGGATGCCCATCCCTCAAGCCTCAAGACGATTGATGACTATCCTCAGGAAAAGACAAAACACTTGTCAAAGCTTCAGAAGCAGGCAGAAGCTGCCGTGAGGAAATTTAATGAAGAATCTGTTGTTGCTACTACTGCAGCCACCTCCTCTCCCGCGGAAACTTCTTCATGAGACGGAGACATACCAAAATCTTCAAAGGTGAAGAAAATGACTCCGTCTGCATCAGACATGAAGAAAACCAGGGCTGCAGAAAAGGAAGCTAAAAAAAGCTTCCTCAATAGAAGAATCAACTCAGGCCAAGCGCCTCAAATCTCTTGATGAAAATGCTCCGCTCGATCCTGTGCCTCTCAAGATTGCTCCATCCTATGAAATGACTCCCTTCGAAAGCGACGACAAGGAGCATATGACTGATGAGGAAATGAAGAATACTGAGTCTAAGGAACACACTGATGAGGAAATTCAAATTGATGACAGTCCTCATACATTCATTCCTCCTGAAGAACCTGCTCAAGGATCAGCTGCACCAGCTGAAGAATTTGGCTCCTCCACCAAGCAAACTCCTCAAGCTGAGGAAAACTAAGGAGAAGATCCTCAGCCTGAAGAAAATTCAAATCCTGAGCAAAACCGTCAACCTGAGGCTCAGGATGAAGAGATTCCTCCTCCTGAGCAAAGCCCTCAACCAGAGGCTCGGGTTGATGAAATTCCTCACCCGCAGCAAGATCCTTGATACGTCCATTTTGCATCATGCTTTCATGTTGATATTTATCGCTTTATGGGCTGTTATATTACTTTGTGGTACCATATTTATGCCTTTTCTCTCTTATTTTGCAAGGTTTATTTGAAGAGCGAGAATTCAGGCAGCTGGAATTCTGGACTTGAAAAGGAGCAAATCTTAGTCCACTATTCTGCACAACTCCAAATGCCGTGAAAATTTACCTGGAATTTTTTGGGATTATATAAAAATATTGGGCGAAAGAAGTACCAGAGGGGAGCTACCATGGCGCCACAAGCCTGGTAGCCGCCACACCCCCCTAGTGGCGGCTAGCAAGCTTGTGGGCTCCTTGATGGCCCACCGGCCCCCTCTTTTGCTATATGAAGGGTTTCGTTCCAGAAAAAATCAATCGGGAGATTTTTCGTGGTTTCGCCGCCGCCACGAGGCGGAACTTGAGCAGATCCAATCTAGAGCTCCGGCAGAACGATCCTGCCGGGGAAACTTCCCTCCCGGACGGGGAAATCGTCGCCATCGTCATCACCAACACTCCTCTCGTCGGAGGGGAGGCATCTTCATCAGCACCATCTCCTCTCCAATCCCTAGTTCATCTCTTGTAACCAATCTCCATCTCACGACTCCGATTGGTACTTGTAAGGTTACTAGTAGTGTTGATTACTCTTTGTAGTTGATGCTAGTTGGATTACTTGGTGGAAGAGTTTATGTTCAGATCCTTGATGCTATTCATTACACCTCTGATCATGATTACGATTATGCTTTGTGAGTAGTTACTTTTGTTCCTGAGGACATGGGATAAGTCAAGCTGATAATAGTCATGTGAATTTGATATTCGTTCGGTATTTTGATATGTTGTGTGTTGTCTTTTCCTCTAGTGGTGTTATGTGAACGTCGACTACATAACACTTCACCATACTTGGGCCTAGAGGAAGGCATTGGGGAGTAGTAAGTAGATGATGGGTTGCTGGAGTGACAGAAGCTTAAACCCCCAGTGTATGCGTTGCTTCGTAAGGGGTTGATTTGGATCCACTAGTTTAATGATATGGTTAAACATTGTCTTAATTCTTCTTTCGTAGTTGCGGATGCTTGCGAGAGGGGTTAATCATAAGTGGGATGCTTTACCAAGTAAGGGCACTACCCAAGCGCCGGTCCACCCACATATCAAACTATCAAAGTAACGAACGCGAATCATATGAACAAGATGAAACTAGCATGACAGAAATTCTCGTGTGTCGTCGGGAGCGTTTTTGCTCCTATAAGACTTTGTTCAGGCTTGTCCCTTGCTGCAAAAGGGATTGTTCCACTTGCTGCACCATTGCTATTACTTGTTACTTGTTACTTTTCGCTTGCTACGTTTCACCTCACTACACCATCACTTGTTACCGCTACTTTCAGTGCTTGCAGTTATTACCTTGGTGAAAACTGTTTATTAGAGCCTTCTGCTCCTCGTTGGGTTCGGCAGTCTTACTTATCGAAAGGACTACGATTGATCCCCTATACTTCTGGGTCATCAAGACTCTTTTCTGGCGCCGTTGCCGGGGAGTGAAGTGCCTTTGGTAAGTGGAAATTGGTAAGGAAACATTTATATACTGTGCTGAAATTTATTGTCACTTGTCACTATGGAAACTGTTCCTTTGAGGAATTTGTTCGGGGTATCTTCACAGTGAACGGAAGCACGAGGAGTTGTTCCTCAACCTGAGGTACCTACTAAAAATATCTTTTATGAAATTCCTTCGGGTATGCTTGAGAAACTGCTGGCTAATCCTTTTACAGGAGATGGATCTTCACATCCAGACTTGCATCTGATCTATGTAGATGAAGTTTGTGGTTTATTTAAGCTTGCAGGTTTGCCCGAGGATGAGGTCAAGCAAAAAGTCTTTCCTTTATCTTTGAAGGATAAGGCGTTGACATGGTATAGGCTACGTGATGATACTGGATCATGGGACTACAATCGGTTGAAATTTGAATTTCATCAAAAGTTTTATCCTATGCATTTAGTACATCGTGATCGGAACTTTATTTATAACTTTTGGCCTCGTGACAGGGAAAGCATAGCTCAAGCTTGGGGGAGGCTTAAATCAATGCTATATTCATGCCCCAATCATGAGCTCTCGAGAGAAATTATCACTCAAAATTTTTATGCTCGACTTTCTCATGAAGTTCGTACCATGCTTGACACTTCTTGTACCGGTTCTTTTATGAAGAAGGATATTGACCACAAGTGGAATTTATTGGAAAGAATCAAATGTAACTCTGACGATTGGGAGCTGGAGGAAGGTAAGGAGTCAGGTATGAATTTCCAGTTTGATTGCATTAAATCTTTTGTTGAGACAAACACTTCTAGGGATTTTAGCGCTAAGTATGGACTTGACTCTGAGATAGTAGCTTCTCTATGTGAATCTTTTGCTGCTCATGTTGATCTTCCCAAAGAGAAGTGGTTTAAGTATCATCCTCCAGTAGAAAGCAACATAGTCAAAACCAATCTAGATGAGGACAAAGTCATTGCTTTTAGTGATCATGTTGTTCCTTGTGCCTACACTGAGAAACCACCATACCTTCCTAGGATAAAGGATTATTCTAAAGCTCCAACTGAGAAACCACCACTTGCACCCCCTAAGGAGATTAGAGTTGAACCTAGTGTTGCTATTATCAAAGATCTCTTAGCCAAATACGTAGACGGGCATGTTATCAAATTCTGTGAGGACTCCGCTAGAATTGCTAAACCTCACGCGAAGGACAAATACGGACCTGTAGTTGGCCTGCCCGTTGTTTCTGTCAAGATAGGAGATCACTGTTACCATGGCTTATGTGATATGGGTGCTAGTGTTAGTGCAATACCCCGTTCCTTATATGATTAAATCAAAGATGAGATTGAACCTGCTGAGCTAGAACCCATTGATGTCACTATTACGCTAGCTAATAGAGACACTATCTTCCCTCTGGGAATTGTGAGAGACGTAGAAGTCCCGTGTGGTAAGACGAAGTATCCTACTGATTTCCTCGTCGTTGGTACTGCACAAGATAGCTTTTGTCCCATCATATTTGGTAGACCCTTTCTCAACACTGTCAATGCTCACATTGATTGCATTAAGCAGACCATCACTGTTAGTTTCGAGGGTGTGTCTCATGAATTTAACTTCTCCAAGTTTGGAAGACAACCCCATGAAAAAGAGTTGTCTGGTAGAGATGAAATCATTGCTTTTGCCTCTATTGTCGTACCTCCTACAGACCCTTTAGAGCAATATCTGCTTGAGCATGAAAATGATATGCATATGGAGGAAAGAGATGAGATAGATAAAATTTTCTTAGAACAATATCCTATTCTCAAGAATAATCTGCCTGTTGAACTTCTTGGGGATCCTCCCCCGCCAAAGGGTGATCCTGTGTTCAAGCTCAAACAGTTGCCTGATACTCTTAAGTATGCATATCTTGATGAGAAGGAGATATATCCTGTTATTATTAGTGCTCTCCTCTCGGAGCACGAAGAGAAGAAGTTACTAAAGACTCTGAGGAAGCACCGTGCTACTATTGGATATACTCTTGATGATCTTAAGGATATTAGTCCCACTCTATGTCAGCACAAGATTAAAACCGATCCTGATTCTAAATCAGTTGCTGATCATCAAAGGAGATTAAATACTAAGATGAAAGAGGTCGTTAGAAAAGAAATATTAAAGCTTCTGGAAGCAGGAATCATTTATCCTGTTGCTCATAGTGATTGGGTAAGTCCAGTACATTGCGTACCTAAGAAGGGAGGTATCACCGTCTTTCCTAATGATAAGGATGAACTAATCCCACAAAGGGTTATTACTGGCTATAGGATGGTGATAGATTTCCAGAAACTGAACAAGGCAACCACGAAAGATTATTATCCTTTGCCATTTATCGACCAAATGCTAGAAAGGCTATCCAAACACACACACTTCTGCTTTCTAGACAGTTATTCGGGTTTCTCGCAAATACCTGTTGCACAATCTGATCAGGAGAAAACCACTTTCACCTGCCTCTTCGGTACCTTTGCTTATAGACGTATGCCTTTTGGCTTATGCAATGCACCTGCCACCTTTCAAAGATGCATGATGGCTATATTCTCTGACTTTTGTGAAAAGATTGTAGAGGTTTTCATGGATGACTTCTCCGTTTACGGGTCTTCCTTTGATGATTGCCTCAGCAACCTTGATCGAGTCTTACGGATGCAAAGATACCAACCTCGTCTTGAATTGGGAGAAGTGCCACTTTATGGTTAATGAAGGTATCGTCTTAGGACACAAAATTTCTGAAAGAGGCATTGAAGTTGATAAGGCTAAGGTTGATGCAATTGAGAAAATGCCTTGCCCCACAGATATCAGAGGTATACGAAGTTTCCTAGGTCATGTTGGTTTCTATAGAAGGTTCACTAAAGACTTCTCTAAGATTTCTAGGCCTCTTACCAACCTCTTGCAGAAGGATGTTCCTTTTGTTTTGATGAGGATTGTGAGGAAGCTTTCGAAATACTTAAGAAGGCTTTGATAACCGCACCTATTGTTCAACCACCTGACTAGAACTTGGCCTTTGAAATCATGTGCGACGCTAGTGATTATGATGTTGGTGTTGTTCTAGAACAAAGAGTCGACAAAGACCTATTGATGACAGCTTTCCTGATGAGCAATTAAATGTCATCTGCACTTCACATAGTGCACCGTGGTATGCTGATTACGCAAACTATATCGTAGCCAAATACATACCACCCAGTTTCACCTATCAGCAAAAGAAGAAATTCTTCTTTGATTTGAGACACTACTTTTGGGATGATCCTCACCTTTATAAGGAAGGAGTAGATGGCGTTATAAGACATTGTGTGCCTGAACATGAACAGGAACAGATCTTGCAGAAGCGTCATTCCGAAGCCTACGGAGGACACCATGCTGGAGATAGAACTGCTCATAAGGTATTGCAATCAGGTTTCTATTGGCCCACTCTCTTCAAGGATGCCCGTAAGTTTGTCTTATCTTGTGATGAATGCCAAAGAATAGGGAACAACAGTAAGCGTCAGGAAATGCCTATGAACTATTCACTTGTCATTGAACCATTTGATGTCTGGAGCTTTGATTATATGGGACCCTTCCTGAGTTCCAATGGGTACACTCACATCTTAGTTGTTGTGGATTACGTCACTAAGTGGGTATAAGCTATCCCCACTAAAAATGCTGATCACCACACCCCTATTAAGATGCTTGATATGTCTCAAACGTATCTATAATTTTTAATGGTTTCACGTTGTTATCTTACCTTCTTTGTATGTTTTATGTACCTTTTTATATCTTTTTGGGACTAACTTATTAATTCAGTGCCAAGTGCCAGTTCCTGTTTTTTCCGTGTTTTTGACTCTTTTCAAATATGATTTTGGAACGGAGTCCAAACGGAAGAAAAAAAAAACCGAAATGATTTTTTCCCGAACGGAAGAAGTCCAGTGGGCTTTTGGGCCAAGCCAGTTGGGCTCCAGGGAGCCCACAAGCCCCCACTCCGCCACTAGGGGGGAGGCGGCGGTGGGCAGGCTTGTGGCCTCCCTGGCCGCCCCCTGACCTAGGTCTTGCACCTATATATTCCCAAATATTCCGCAAAAAATCAGGGGAGCCTCGAAAATACTTTTCCGCCGTCGCAAGCTTCCGTTTCTGCGAGATCTCATCTGGAGACCCTTCCCGGCACCCTGCCGGAGGGGACTTTGGAGTTGGAGGGCTTCTTCATCATCATCATTGCCCCTCCAATGACTCGTGAGTAGTTCACTTCAGACCTACGGGTCCGTAGTTAGTAGCTAGATGGCTTCTTCTCTCTCTTGGATCTTCAATACAAAGTTCTCCATGATCTTCATGGAGATCTGTCCGATGAAATCTTCTTTGGCGGTGTGTTTGTCGAGATCCGATGAATTGTGGACTTGTGATCAGATTATGTATGATATATATTTGAGTCTTTGCTGATTTCTTATATGCATGATTTGATATCCTTGTAAGTCTCTCTGAGTCTTGGGTTTTGTTTGGCCAACTAGATCTATGATTCTTGCAATGGGAGAAGTGCTTGGTTTTGGGTTCTACCATGTGATGACCTTTCCCAGTGACAGTAGGGGCAGCAAGGCACACATCAAGTAGTTGCCATCAAGGGTAAAAAGATGGGGTTTTTATCATTGGTTTGAGATTATCCCTCTACATCATGTCATCTTGCTTTAGGCGTTACTCTGTCCTTATGGACTTAATACACTAGATGCATGCTGGATAGCGGTCGACGTGTGGAGTAATAGTAGTTGATGCAGAAAGTATCGGTCTACTTGTTTTGGACGTGATGCCTATAGAAATAATCATTGCATAGATATCGTCACGACTCTGCACGGTTCTATCAATTGCTCGATAGTAATTTGTTCATCCACCGTCTACTTGCTTTCATGAGAGAAGCCACTAGTAAATACTACGGCCCCCAGGTCTATTCACATCCATGGTTTACATCTCTGCTTTTACTTTGGTTTGTTACTTTGTTGCTTTCAGTTCTCACTTGGCAAACAATCTATAAGGGATTGACAACCCCTTCATAGCGTTGGGTGCAAGCTTTTGTGTTTGTGCATGATCTTGAGATATTCTTCCGCCGGATTGATACCTTGGTTCTCAAACTGAGGGAAATACTTACCGTCGTTGTGCTACATCACCCTTTCCGCTTCGAGGGAACACCAACGCAAGGCTCCAAGGCCACGGGGAAAATCTTTTGCATACTTGCCTAGGAAGTCCCTTAAGGCGTAGCGGTAGGTGAAGGATTCCTGGTGCCGTTGACACAACAATTTATGGCGCCATTGCAAGGGATACACACCAACCATCAGAAGTATTTCTGGCGCCGTTGCCGGGGAGGAGAAATCAAGATCTATCCAAGTAGGTCTCACAAACTCTTCTCTTGCATTTACTTTTGTTGCGAGTTGCCTCTCGTTTTCCTCTCCCCCACTTCACATTTGTCGTTTTCATTCACCTTTCTCCTTCGCCTTTTCCTTTTGCCCATTTCACTCTCTCTTCCTGCTCGTTTGTGTGTGAGATAGTCCATCAATGGCTAGACCCACCACTCCAAATAACACCCCTGAAAATGAAGTTCTCAATTTCAGGCAGAATGAGGAAGAAAATTTGAAGGACGCTTGGTACAGGATTTGCAATGCTCAAAGTAGATCTACTCGTAAGCAATCCACTACCGTCCTCCTTCACAGTTTCTATGTTGGAATTTCTCCTCGGAATAGGTATATCCTTGATACCATTGTAGGCGGGAACTTTTTGGGGAGCCATACTGTTGAGTCCTATAGAGCTATCATTAATTTGGTAGGCTCACCCCCGCTCCTGGTTAATGGAACTATCTTGACCTTGGAACATGTGATGCAAAGGCTTGACGCTATTGAAAACAAAATTGCCACAGTTGAACTTATTGAGGGTTTGGATAGAAAGATCCACAATCAAATTACTCAGTACGGATCCAAAGTGGAAAACTTTTTCAAAAATTTAAAGGAGAAGGAACTTATAGTTAATGATTCTTCTAGAATTGGCAAATTAGAAGATGGCATAACCAACTTGAGTTCCGCTTTTGCTGCTGTGCAAAATACTCCAAATCTTACTCTCAAAAAGACCGTCAAGCCTGTTTTTGTTCCTAGAGCTAGTGGTGAGTTAATTAATAAATATGAAAATCTTAAGATGATAAATGATCACGCTACCTATGGTTTGAGCACCAAAGAGGACTATACGTGATTCCATCACTTTCGCCTAGCTAAGGGTGTTAAACAAAAGCGCTTGTTGGGAGGCAACCCAACGAATATATCATTTTTCTTTCTGTTTTGTGTTTTCCACACTTTCATAATTCTGTTATGAATGTGTTTTTTGTGTTTCTTTTTGCGTTTGTGCCAAACAAAACCGTTATGATTAGTCTTGAGGATGATCGTTTGGTCATGCTGGGAAAGACAGAAACTTTATGCTCACGAAAAGAATTTTCATTTTTTTTCTGTAAGAGCTTTTGAGTTTATTCTTTTTGCTTCTGATTGCTACGCAAATTCTTCAAACTGTCAAAAGTTTCAAAAAAAATTAAGTACAAGAGGTATACGAAATATACAGATTGCTACAGACTGGTCTGCTGTTAACAGATTCTGTTTTTGTTGTGTTGGTTGCTTATTTTAATGAAACTATGGATAGTATCGGGGGGTATTAGCCATGGAAGATTGAAAGTACAGTAACCCAACATCAGCACAAGTAGAATTTAAGTTTTCTACAGTACCTAAGGAAGTGGTGGTTTGATTTCTTGTACTAATGCTATCACGAGTTTCTGTTTAAGTTTCGTGTTGTGAAGTTTTCAAGTTTTGGGTGAAGTTCTTATGGACAAAAAGATAAAGAGTGGCAAGAGATCAAGCTTGGGGATTCCCAAGGCACCCCAAGAGATTCAAGGATTCCGTAAAAGCCTAAGCTTGGGGATGCCCCGGGAAGGCATCCCCTCTCTCGTTTTCAATCCATCTGTAACGTCACTTGGGACTATATTTTTATTCACCACATGTTATGTGTTTTTGCTTGGAGCGTCTTGTATCGTAGGAGTCTTTTATCTTTGTTGTGTCACAATCATCCTTGCTGCACACCTAGAGAGAGAGACATGCACTCACCGTGATTTTGTCGAGCTTCACTTATATCCTTTGGTAGACAATTCAGCTCACATGTGCTTCACTTATATATTTTGAGCTACATACTTTTGCTCTATGTGCTTCACTTATATCTTTTAGAGCACAGTGGTGCGTGTCTTGGTAGTTGATCTATGCTTTGAAAGTAGTATCAAAAGGGGTAGTTATCCAAAGGGATACGAAAACTTTCACCTTCATGTGCATTGAATAGTTGGAGAAGTTTGATTCATCTCAATTAGTTTTGAGTTGTGGTTATGGTAATTTTGAAGTCATGCTAGTAAGGTGTTGTGGATCTAGAAATACTTGTCTTGAAGTTAGTGATTCCCGTAGCATGCACGTATGGTGAACCGCTATGTGATGAAATCTGAGCATGATTAGTCTATTGATTGTCATCCTTTGCGTGGCGGTCGGGATCGCGCGATGGTTTACACCTACCAACCCTTCCCCTAGGAGTATGCGTTGAATGCTTTGTTTCAATTACTAATAAAACTTTTGCAACAAGTATATGAGTTCTTCATGACTAATGTTGAGTCCATGGTTTAGATGCACTTTCACCTTCCACCATCACCATCTTCTTAGTGTCGTGCAACTTACGCTGGTGCACAAAACCCACCATTAGCCTCCCTCAAAACAGCCACCATACCTACCTACTATGGCTTTTTCAAAGTCATTCCAAGATATATTGCCATGCAACTACCACCATGACATGTGCCACCACATCTACATTGCCATTGCATGATTGTAAGATAGCTAGCATGATGTTTCCATTAATGTCTATGTCATGCTAGATCATTGTCATGGTACACTACCGAAGGCATTTCATATAGAGTCATCGTTGCTCTAAGTTTTGAGTTGAAAGTGTTATGATCATCATTAATGGAGCGTTGTCCCATGTGAGGAAATAAAAGAGGCCAAAGAAGCCCACCAAAAAAAAGAGGCGAAAGAGCCCACCAAAAATAATAAAAAAAATATGAGAGAAAAAGAGAGAAGGGACAGTGCTACCACCTTTCCACACAAGTGCATATTAAGCACCATGATCTTCATGATTGAGAGTCTCTCATTTTTTCACCACCATATAGCTAGTGGGAAATTTTCATTATATAACTTGGCTTGTATATTCCAATGATAGGCTTCCTCAAAATTGCCTTAGGTCTTCGTGAGCAAGCAAGTTGGATGCACACCCAATTTTCTTTAAGAGCTTTCACATACTCTTAGCTCTAGTGCATCATTTGTATGGCAATCCCTACTCATTCACATTGATATCTATTGATGAGCATCTCCACAGCTCATTGATATGCCTAGTTAATGTGATCATCTTCTCCTTATTTTGTCTTCCAACCTCCACCAAACTCCACACCACATATAGTGCTAAAACCATGGCTCATGCTCATGTATTGCGTGAGAGTTGAAAGGTTTGAGAAAGTAAAGGTGTGAAACAATTAATTGGCCAATACCGGGGTTGTGCATGATTTAAATTTGTTGTGCAATGATGATAGAGCATAGCCAGACTATATTCTTTTGTAGGGATAACTTTCTTTTGGCCTTGTTATTTTGAAAGTTCATGATTACCTTGCTAGTTTGCTTGAATTATTATTGTTTCCATGTCAATAGCAAACTATTGTTTTGAATCTAATGGATCTGAACATTCATGTCACATAAGAGGAGTTACAAAGGACATCTATGCTAGGTAGCATGAAAGCATCAAAAATTCATTCTTTATCACTTACCTACTCGAGGATGAGCAGGAGTTAAGCTTGGGGATCCTTGATACGTCTCAAACGTATCTATAATTTTTTATGGTTTCATGATGCTATCTTGTCATCTTTGGATGTTTTATGTACCTTTTATATCTTTTTTGGGACTAACTTATTAATTCAGTGCTAGTTCCTGTTTTTCTGTGTTTTTGGCTCTTTTCAGATCTGATTTTGGAACGGAGTCCAAACGGAATAAAATCCACGAAATAAATTTTTCCCGAACGGAAGAAGATCAGGGGGCTTGAGGGCCAAGCCAGGAGGGCTACACGGGGCCCACAAGCCCCCTATCCGCCACCAGGGGCGGTGGCCAGCAGGCTTGTGGCCTCCCTGGCGCCCCCCTGACCTAGCTCCTTCGCCTATATATTCCCTAAAATGCAGAAAAGATCAAGGGATCCACGAAAATACTTTTCCGCCGCCGCAAGCTTCCGTTTCCGCAAGATCTCATCTGGAGACCCTTCCCGGTGCCTTGTCGGAGGGGACCTTGGAGTTGGAGGGCTTCTACATCAACATCATCGCCCCTCCGATGACTCGTGAGTAGTTCACTTCAGACCTACGGGTTCGTAGTTAGTAGCTAGATGGCTTCTTCTGTGTCTTGGATCTTCAATACAAAGTTCTCCATGATCTTCATGGAGATCTCTCTGATGTAATCCTCTTTGGCGGTGTGTTTGTCGAGATCCGATGAATTGTGAATTTGGGATCAGATTATCTATGATATATATTTGAGTCTTTGCTGATTTCTTATATGCATGATTTGATATCATTGTAAGTCTCTCCGAGTCTTGGGTTTTGTTTGGCCAACTAGATCTATGATTCTTGCAATGGGAGAAGTGCTTGGTTTTGGGTTCTTACTATGTGGTGACCTTTCCCATTGACAGTAGGGGCAGCAAGGCACACATCGTGTACTTGCCATAAAGGGTAACAAGGTGGGCTTTGTCGTAGATATGAGATTGTCCATATACATCATGTCATCTTGCTTAAGGCGTTACTCTGTTCTTTTGGACTTAAAACACTAGATGCATGCTGGATAGCGGTCGACGTGTGGAGTAATAGTAGAAGATGCAGAAAGTATCGGTCTACTTGTTTTGGACGTGATGCCTATAGATATAATCATTGCAATAGATGACGTCACGACTTTGCGCGGTTCTATCAATTGCTCAACATTAATTTGTTCACCTACCGTCTACTTGCTTTCATGAGAGAAGCCACTAGTAAACACTACGGCCCCTGGGTCTATTCACACCTATCGGTTCCACTTTCGCTTTTACTTTGCTTTGTTACTTTGTTGCTTTCAGTTCTCACTTGGCGAACAATCTATAAGGGATTGACAACCCCTTCATAGCGTTGGGAGCAAGCGTTTTGTGTTTGTGCAGGCACTTGTGATACTCCTTCACTAGATCGATACCTTGGTTCTCAAACTGAGGGAAATACTTACCACCGCTGCACTACATCACCCTTTCCGCTTCGAGGGAACACCAACGCAAGGCTCCAAGGCCACGGGGGAAATCCTTTGCATATTTTCCTAGGAAGTCCCTTAAGGCGTAGCCGTAGCAGAAGCATTCCTGGTGCCGTAGCATGTTTCTGGCGCCGTTGGAAGGTCTTTTGTTGCACTAGCAGCTCTTACCAAAGAAGAGAAGGAAATCTTCTTTGAATGCCTTCTCAGTATGAAGGTCCCATGTGGCTTCTCGTCGAATATAAAGGTAATAATAAATATGGCGGAGAAAAAATTCCACAACCTAAAGTCTCATGACTGCCACGTAATTATGACGCAACTGCTTCTCGTTGCATTGAGGGAGCTTCTACCGGAAAATGTTCGATTAGCCATTGTGAAGCTATGTGCATTCCTCAATGCAATCTCTCGGAAGGTGATCGTTCCAGCAATCCTTCCAAGGTTAAGGAGTGATTTGGTGCAATGTCTTCTTAGTTTCGAGCTGGTGTTCCCACCATCCTTCTTAAATATCATGACACACGTCCTAGCTCATCTAGTCGGCGAGATTGTCGTTCTGGGACCTGTATTTCTACACAATATGTTCCCCTTTGAGAGGTTCATGGGAGTCTTACAGAAATATGTTCATAACCGCGCTAGGCAAGAAGGAAGCATCTCCATGGGCCATCAAACAAAGGATGTCATTGGGTTTTGTGTTGACTTCATTCCTGACCTTAAGAAGATTGGTCTCCCTCAATCGCGGTATGAGGGGAGACTGACTGGAAAAGGCACGCTAGGAGCAGACTCAATAATATGTTCGGACGGGCATTCTTGGTCTCAAGCACACTACACAGTTCTACAGAATTCTACCTTGGCGACCCCGTATGTCGATGAACACAAGAATATTCTGAGCTCCAAACACCCGGAGTAGTGTGACGACTGGATTACATTTGAACACATGAGGACTTTCGGCAGTTGGTTGCAAAAACGTCTTATGTGTGACAACACTGTTTGTGATGAGTTGTACTCGTTGGCCCGGGGATCATCTTCGAATGTATTGACTTACCAAGGGTACGAGATAAATGGGAATACATTTTACACGATCACCCAAGATCAAAAGAGCACCAACCAAAATAGCGGTGTCCGCTTTGATGCAACAACCAAGAGGGGAAAGGACACATATTATGGTTACATAGTGGACATATGGGAACTTGACTATGGACATGATTTGAAGGTCCCTTTGTTTTAGTGCAAATGGGTAAATCTGTCAGGAGGCGCGATACAGATAGACCCACAGTACGGAATGACAACAGTGGATCTGAACAATATTGCGCACGCAGAGGAACCATTCATCCTAGTCAATGATGTGGCGCAGGTTTTCTATGTGAAGGACATGTCTACCAAACCAAGAAAAATAAAATATAAGGAAGTGAATACATCATACGATGAGCCAAAGCGCCACATAGTTCTTTTAGGAAAAAGAGACATCGTGGGATTGGAGGGCAAGACAGACATGTCTGAAGATTATGAAAAGTTTCATGAAATTCCTCCCTTCAAAGGCAAGGCTGACCCAAGAACCCTGTTAAACGATGAAGATTATCCATGGCTACGGCGCAATAAGCAAAGAACACAAGCGAAGAAAAAGTGAAGAAATGAAATCCCTTTGTAACAGATGAGTTTTCGTATGAAACCCTGATACTTCGAAAGAGATTATCCGTTTTGTACACGAAGTGCATCCAGTTTTTGCCGCAACCCTCTCAACTTTTTAGCACATTCTGTGTGGGTGAAATGATGATACCATGCCAACTTTCAACATTTTAAGAGTTCATTTGTAGTACTTTTCAATTTAAGGGTCATTTAGCTAAAAACAAGTAAATGCATGAAAAATACCAAATGAAGTCAGAAATAGTTGATAATTGATGATGTGGCTTTGAATGGTGCATTTTGAACACACAAAAAGTATTGAGTTTAAATAAGTTCAAAAAAATGAAATCCCTTTGTAACGGATGAGTTTTTGTATGAAACCCTGATACTTCGAAAGACATTGTCCGTTTTGTACACGAAGTGCATCCATTTTATGCCGCAACCCTCTCAACTTTTTAGCTCATACTATGTGGGTGAAATGATGATACCATGCCAACTTTCAACATTTTCAGAGTTCATTTGTAGTGCTTTTCAATTTAAGGACATTTAGCTCAAAAAGATTAGTAAATGGATGAAAAATACCAAATGAAGTCAGAAATAGTTGAAATTAATGATGTGGCTTTGAATGGCGCATTTTGAACACACAAAAAGTCTTGAGTTCAAATAAGTTCAAAAAATGAAATCCCTTTGTAACGGATGAGTTTTTGTATGAAACCCTGATACTTCGAAAGACATTGTCCGTTTTGTACACGAAGTGCATCCAGTTTTTGCCGCAACCCTCTCAACTTTTTAACACATGCTATGTGGGTGAATTGATGATACCATGCCAACTTTCAACATTTTCAGAGTTCATTTGTAGTGTTTTTCAATTTAAGGGTCATTTAGCTCAAAAAATCAGTAAATGCATGCAAAATACCAAATGAAGTCAGAAATAGTTGAAAATTTATGATGTGGCTTTGAATGGTGCATTTTGAACACACAAAAAGTCTTGAGTTCAAATAAGTTCAAAAAAATGAAATCCATTTGTAACAAATGAGTTTTCGTATAAACCGTGATACTTCGAAAGAGATTGTCCGTTTTGTACACGAAGTGCATCGAGTTTTTGCCTCAACTCTCTCAACTTTTTAGCACATGCTATGTGGGTGAAATGATGATACCATGCCAACATTAAACATTTTCAGAGTTCATTTGTAGTGTTTTTTAATTTAAGGGTCATTTAGCTCAAAAAAATCAGTAAATGCATGAAAAATACCAAATGAAGTGAGAAATAGTTGAAAATTGATGATGTGGCTTTGAATGGTGCATTTTGAACACACAACAAGTGTGGAGTTCAGATAAGTTTAAAAAAAAGAAATCCCTTTGTAACACATGAGTTTTCGTGTGAAACCGTGATACTTCGAAAGAGATTGTCCTTTTGTACACGAAGTGCATCCAGTTTTTGTCCTAACCTCTCAACTTTTTAGCACATGCTATGTGGATGAAATGATGATACCATGCCAACTTTCAACATTTTCAGAGTTCATTTGTAGTGCTTTTCAATTTAAGGGTCATTTAGCTAAAAAACAGTAAATGCATGAAAAATACCAAATGAAGTGAGAAATAGTTGAATTTTGTGATGTAAAAGCAAATAGAATCACTCAAAAATAGTAAGGAGGAACAAAATAAATTAAATAAATTAAAAACAAAAAATAGATTTTTTTAAATGCCACCTACTAGGAGACCACGGCCTGAATACGACTTGAAACCCAACGAGCCTATTGGGCCGGGATTTAGGCCTGCAGTAGGCCCAATAGGCCCACAGGCAGTGACAGATTAGGTCTGGATGCATGTAATTGAGCGGAGCTCGAGGGGTTGTGCGCAGCAGCGTTTATAAATCACTCGCTACCTCTCTCGGCTAGCGATGTGGGACTAAACTTTTGGCCCCGGGCAGTGATGTTTGTTGTGTATCCCTTGCAACGGCGCCAGAAATAGTTGTGCTGACGGCACCAGGAATCCTTCAGCTGCGGCTACGCCTTAAGGGACTTCCTAGGCAAGTATGCAAAGGATTTCCCACGTGGCCTTGGAGCCTTGCGTTGGTGTTCCCTCGAAGCGGAAAGGGTGATGTAGCACAGCGACGGTAAGTATTTCCCTCAGTTTGAGAACCAAGGTATCAATCCGGCGGAGGAGTATCTCAAGATCCTGCACAAACACAAAAGCTTGCACCCAACGCTATGAAGGGGTTGTCAATCCCTTATAGATTGTTTGCCAAGTGAGAACTGAAAGCAACAAAGTAACAAAGCAAAGTAAAAGCGGAGGTGTAAACGATGGATGTGAATAGACCTGGGGGTCGTAGTGTTCACTAGTGGCTTCTCTCATGAAAGCAAGTAGACGGTGGGTGAACAAATTACTATCGAGCAATTGATAGAACTGCACAAAGTCATGACGATATCTATGCAATGATTATATCTATAGGCATCACGTCCAAAACAAGTAGACCGATACTTTCTGCATCTACTACTATTACTCCACACATCGACCGCTATCCAGCATGCATCTAGTGTATTAAGTCCATAAGAACAGAGTAACGCCTTAAGAAAGATGACATGATGTAGAGGGATAATCTCAAACCAATGATAAAAACCCCATCTTCTTACCCTTGATGGCAACTACTTGATGTGTGCCTTGCTGCCCCTACTGTCACTGGGAAAGGTCACCACATGGGAGAACCCAAAACCAAGCACTTCTCCCATTGCAAGAATCATAGATCTAGTTGGCCAAACAAAACCCAAGACTCCGAGAGACTTACAAGGATATCAAATCATGCATATAAGAAATCAGCAAAGACTCAAATATATATCATAAATAATCTGATCACATATCCACAATTCATCGGATCTCGACACACACACCACCAAAGAAGATTACATCGGATAGATCTCCATGAAGATCATGGAGAACTTTGTATTGAAGATCCAAGAGAGAGAAGAAGCCATCTAGCTACTAACTACGGACCTGTAGGTCTGAAGTGAACTACTCACGAGTCATTGGAGGGGCGATGATGATGATGATGATGAAGCCCTCCAACTCCAAAGTCCCCTCCGGCAGGGCGCCGGGAAAGGTATCCATATGAGATCTCACGGAAACGGAAGCTTGCGGCGGCGGAAAAGTATTTTCGAGGCTCCCCTGATTTTTTGTGGAATTTATAGGCCAAAGACCTAGGTCAGGGGGCGGCCAGGGAGGCCACAAGCCTGCCCACCGCGCCTCCCCCCCGGAGGCGGAGTGGGGGCTTGTGGGCTCCCTGGAGCCCACCTGGCTTGGCCCAAAAGCCCCCTGGTCTTCTTCCGTTCGGGAAAAAATCATTTCGGGGTTTTTCTTCCGTTTGGACTCCGTTCCAAAATCAGATCTGAAAAGAGTCAAAAACACGGCAAAAACAGGAACTGGCACTTGGCACTGAATTAATAAGTTAGTCCCAAAAAAGATGTAGAAGGTACATAAAACAACCAAAGAAGACAAGATAACAGCGTGAAACCATCAAAAATTATAGATACGTTTGAGACGTATCAAGCATCCCCAAGCTTAACTCCTTCTCGTCCTCGAGTAGGGAAGTGATAAGAATGAATTTTTTATGCTTTCATGCTACCTAGCATAGGTGTCCTTTGTAATTCCTCTTATGTGACGTGAATGTTCAGATCCATTGGATTCAAAACAATAATTTGCTATTGACGTGGAAACAATAATAATTCAAGCAAACTAGCAAAGTAATCATGAACTTTCAAAATAATAAGGCCAAAAGAAAGTTATCCCTACAAAAGCATATAGTCTGGCTATGCTCTATCATCATCGCACAACGAATTTAAATCATGCACAACCCCAGTATTGGCCAAGTAATTGTTTCACACCTTCACTTTCTCAAACCTTTTCAACTCTCACGCAATACATGAGCGTGAGCCATGGTTATAGCACTATAGATGGTGTGGAATGTAGTGGAGGTCGCAAGACAAAAAAGGAGAAGATAGTGACATTAACTAGGCATATCAATGAGCTGTGGAGATGCTCATCCATAGATATCAATGTGAATGAGTAGGGATTGCCATACAAATGATGCACTAGAGCTACGAGTATGTGAAAGCTCTTAAAGAAAACTAGTGGGTGTGCATCCAACTTGCTTGCTCACGAAGACCTAAGGCAATTTTGAGGAAGCCTATCATTGTAATATACAAGCCAAGTTATATAATAAAAATTTCCCACTAGCTATATGGTGGTGACAAACAAGAGACTCTCAATCATGAAGATCATGGTGCTTAATATGCACAAGTGTGGAAAAAGTGGTAGCATTGTCCCTTCTCTCTTTTTCTCTCATTTTTTTTATTTGGTGGGCTCTTTGGCCTCTTTTTTTTTGTGGGAGTCTTTGGCCTCTTTTATTTCCTCACATGGGACAATGCTCCATTAATGATGATCATCACACTTTCAAGTCAAAACTTAGAGTAACGATGACTCTATATGGAATGCCTTCGGTAGTGTACCGTGGCAATGATCTAGAATCGCATAGACATCAATGGAAACATCATGCTAGCAATGGAAACATCATGCTAGCTATCTTACGATTGTGCAAAGGAAAAGTAGACATGGTGGTACATGTCATGGTAGTACTTGCATGGAAATATATCTCAGAATGACTTTGAAAAGGCCATAGTAGGTAGGTATGGTGGCTGTTTTGAGGGAGGCTAATGGTGTGTTTTGTGCACCCGCGAAAGTTCCACGGCACTAAGAAGATAGTGATGGTGGAAGGTGAAAGTGCATCGAAACCATGGACTCAACATTAGTCATGAAGAACTCATATACTTGTTGCAAAAGTTTTATTAGTAATCGAACCAAAGCATTCAACGCATACTCCTAGGGGAAGGGTTGGTAGGTATAAACCATCGCGCGATCCCGACCGCCACGAAAAGGATGACAATCAATAGACTAATCATGCTCATAGCGGTTCACCATACGTGCATGCTACGGGAATCATTAACTTCAACACAAGTATTTCTAGATCCACAACACCTTACTAGCATGACTTTAATATTACCAAAACCACAACTCAAAACTAATTGAGATGAATCAAACTTCTCTAACTATTCAATGCACATGAAGGTGGAAGTTTTCGTATCCCTTTGGATAACTACCCCTTTTGAGACTACTTTCAAACCATAGATCAACTACCAAGCCATGCACCGCTGTGCTCTAAAAGATATAAGTGAAGCACATAGAGCAAAAGTATCTAGCTCAAAAGATATAAGTGAAGCACAAGTGAGCTGAATTGTCTACCAAAAGATATAAGTGAAGCTCGACAAAATCACGGTGTGTGCATATCTCTCTCTCTAGGTGTGCAGAAAGGATGATTGTGACACAACAAAATAAAAGACTCCTATGATACAAGACGCTCCAAGCAAAAACACATAACATGTGGTGAATAAAAATATAGCCCCAAGTAACGTTACCGATGGATTGAAGACGAGAGAGGGGATGCCTTCCCGGGGCATCCCCAAGCTTAGGCTTTTACGGCATCCTTGAATCTCTTGGTGTGCCTTGGGCATCCCCAAGCTTGAGATATTGCCACTCTTTATCTATTTGTCCATAAGAACTTCACCCAAAACTTGAAAACTTCATAACTTGAAACTTAAACAGAAACTCGTGATAACATTAGTAGAAAAAAGAAAACCACCACTTCCTGAGGTATTCTAGCAAACTTAAATTCTACTTGTGCTGATGTTGGATTACTGTTCTTTCAATCTTCCATGGCTAATACCCCCCGATACTATCCATAGTTTCATCAAAATAAGCAACCAACACAACAAAAACAGAATCTGTTAACAGCAGACCAGTCTGTAGCAATCTGTATATTTCCTATACCTATGGTACTTCGCAAATTGTGAACAATTATTACAGTGTGAAGAATTTGCGTAGAAATCAGCAGCAAAAAGAATCAACTCAAAAGCTCTTACATAAAAAAATGAAAATTCTTTTCGTGAGCAGAAAGTTTCTGTCTTTTCCAGCATGACCAAACGATCATCCCCAAGACTAATCATAACGGTTTTGCTTGGCACAAACGCAAAAAAAAACAAAAAAAACACAATAATAACAGAATTATGAAAGTGTGGAAAACACAAAACAGAAAGAAAAAGGATAGATTCGTTGGGTTGCCTCCCAACAAGCGCTTTTGTTTAACGCCCTTAGCTAGGCGAAAGTGATGGAATCACGTATAGTCATCTTTGGTGCTCAAACCATAGGTAGCCCTCATCATATATTCATAAGGCAATCCTATTTTCTTTCTAGGAAAGTGCTCCATGCCCTTCTTTAAAGGAAATTGAAATCTAATATTCCCTTCCTTCATATCGATGATAGCTCCAATAGTCCTTAGGAAAGGTCTACCAAGAATAATGGGACATGAAGGATTGCAATCTATGTCAAGTACAATGAAATCCACGGGTACATAGTTCTTATTTGCAACAATAAGAACATCATCGATCCTCCCCATGGGTTTCTTGAGAGTAGAATCCGCAAGATGCAAATTAAGAGAACACTCTTCAATCTCATGAAAACCAAGAATATCACATAAAGACTTTGGAATCGCGGAAACACTAGCACCCAAATCACACAAAGCATTGTACTCATAGTTTTTTATCTTGATTTTGATAGTAGGTTCCCACTCATCATGAAGTTTTCTAGGTATAGAGACTTCTAGTTCGAGCTTCTCTTCAAGAGATTTCATCATAGCATCTACGATATGCGCGGTAAAGGCTTTGCTTTGGCTATAAGCATGTGGAGAGTTTGCAATGGATTGCATCAAAGAAATGCATTCAAACAACGAGCAATTATCATAATTGAATTCCTTGAAATCCAAAGTGGGAGTTTCATTACTACCCAAAATTTTTGACTTCTTCTACTCCACTCTCCACACCTTTATCATCAAGATAGATGGACTCCGAATCATTGGGGCGTTTTTCAACCAAAGTGGATTCATATCCAGCCCCTCCATAAGTAGGTTTGACACGCGAAAACAAAGATTCAAGAGGAGACACAACTAGCACTTTAAGATCTTCGTGATTTGCATCACTAGAACGCACCCTTTTAAACCATTCATGTCTAGCGCGAATTTGGGTGGTTCTTTCTTTGCTCTCATTCATGGAGATACGCATAGCATTCAAATTTTCATCCAAGTTGACCATGGGAGGAGCGCATCTAACTTTCAAAGCATCAATATCACAAGACATCCTATCAACGCTCTTAGCCAAATCGTCTACTTTGAGTAGTTTTTCCTCTATGGACGCATTGAAAATCTTTTGAGAGTTGATGAACTCTTTGATATTACTCTCTAGATCATAGGGTAATTTGTTGTGATTCCCATAAGTGTTGCCGTAGGAATTGCCATAATTGTTAGAGGAGTTACTAGGAAAAGGCCTAGGAACATAGTTTCCTCTAAAAGCATTGTTGTTGCCAAAATTGTTCCTACCAACAAAATTCACGTCCAAACTAGCGTTGCTACTCTCAATCAAAGAAGATAGTGGCATGTCATTAGGATCTACGGTAGCGTTTCTACTAGCAACCAAATTCATCAACTCGTCCATCTTAGCACTAAGCGAGTTAATCTCTTCTATAGCGTGCACCTTTTTGCTAGCAGGCGGCCTTTTAGTGTGCCACTGAGAGTAGTTGGTCATGATATTGTCTAGGAGTTTTGTAGCGTCTCCTAACATGATTTCCATGAACGTTCCACCTAAGGCGGAGTCCAAGATATTGCGAGAAGCGAAATTCGAGCCAGCGTAAAAGATTTGTATAATCATCCACAAACTCAAGCCATGAGCGGGACAATTTCTAATCATAAGCTTCATCCTCTCCCAAGATTGTGCAACGTGTTCGTGATCAAGTTGCTTGAAATTCATGATATCGTTATGTAAGGAGATGATCTTAGCCGGCGGAAAATACTTGGATATGTAAGCATCTTTTCACTTATCCCAAGAATCGATACTATTTTTAGGCAAAGAAGAAAACCAAGTTTTTGCGCGATCTCGCAACGAGAAAGGAAAAAATTTCAACTTAATCACGTCATTATCCACATCTCTTTTCTTTTGTATATCACAAAGCTCAATGAAGGTATTGAGATGGGATGCGGCATGTTCACTAGGAAGGTCACATAATTGCTCTTCCATAACAAGATTCAGCAAAGCTGCGTTGATTTCATACGATTCCGCACTAGTGGCGGGACAATCGTAGTACTAATAAAATCATTACTATTAGTGCTCGAGAAGTCACAAAGTTTGGTGTTTTCAGACATGATGACTTCAACAACCAAACAAGCACACAAGCAAACAAGAAAACCGGCAAAGGCAAAAGAAAACGGCCAAGGCGAATGGCGAATGAAAACGGCAAATGTGAAGTGGGGGAGAGGAAAACGAGAGGCAACTGGCACCAAAAGTAAATGCAAGAGAAGAGTTTGTGAGACCTACTTGGATAGATCTTGTTTTCTCCTCCCCGGCAATGGCGCCAGAAATACTTCTGATGTTTGTTGTGTATGCCTTGCAACGGCGCCAGAAATAGTTGTGTCGACGGCACCAGGAATCCTTCAGCTGTGGCTACGCCTTAAGGGACTTCCTAGGCAAGTATGCAAAGGATTTCCCTCGTGGCCTTGGAGCCTTGCGTTGGTGTTCCCTCGAAGCGGAAAGGGTGATGTAGCACAGCGACGGTAAGTACTTCCCTTAGTTTGAGAACCAATGTATCAATCCGGGTGAGGAGTATCTCAAGATCCTATACAAACACAAAAGCTTGCACCCAACGCTATGAAGGGGTTGTCAATCCCTTATAGATTGTTTGCCAAGTGAGAACTAAAAGCAACAAAGTAACAAAGCAAAGTAAAAGCGGAGGTGTAAACAATGGATGTGAATAGACCCGGGGGACGTAGTGTTTACTAGTGGCTTCTCTCATGAAAGCGAGTAGACAGTGGGTGAACAAATTACTGTCGAGCAATTGATAGAACCGCGCAAAGTCGTGACGATATCTATGCAATGATTATATCTATAGGCATCACGTCCAAAACAAGTAGACCGATACTTTCTGCATCTACTACTATTACTCCACACGTCGATCGCTATCCAGCCTGCATCTAGTGTATTAAGTCCATAAGGACAGAGTAACGCCTAAAGCAAGATGACATGATGTAGAGGGATAATCTCAAACCAATGATAAAAACCCCATCTTTTTACCCTTGATGGAAACTACTTGATGTGTGCCTTGCTGCCCCTACTGTCACTGGGAAAGGTCATCACATGGTAGAACCCAAAACCAAGCACTTCTCCCATTGCAAGAATCATAGATCTAGTTGGCCAAACAAAACCCAAGACTCGGAGAGACTTACAAGGATATCAAATCATGCATATAAGAAATCAGCAAAGACTCAAATATATATCATAGATAATCTGATCACAAATCCACAATTCATCGGATCTCGACAAACACACCGCCAAACAAGATTACCTCGGATAGATCTCCATGAAGATCATGGACAACTTTGTATTGAAGATCCAAGAGAGAGAAGAAGCCATCTAGCTACTAACTACAAACCCGTAGGTATGAAGTGAACTACTCACGAGTCATTCGAGGGGCGATGATGATGATGATGATGAAGCCCTCCAACTCCAAAGTCCCCTCCGGCAGGGCGCCGGGAAGGGTCTCCAGATGAGATCTCGCGGAAATGGTAACTTGCGGCGGCGGAAAAGTATTTTCGAGGCTCCCCTGATTTTTTGTGGAATATTTGGGAATTTATAGGCCAAAGACCTAGGTCAGGGGTGGCCAGGGAGGCCACAAGCCTGCCCACCGCCGCCTCCCCCTGGTGGCGGAGTGGGGGCTTGTGGGCTCCCTGGAGCCCACCTGGCTTGACCCAAAAGCCCCCTGGTCTTCTTCCGTTCGAGAAAAAATCATTTCGGGATTTTTCTTCCGTTTGGACTCCGTTCCAAAATCAGATCTGAAAAGAGTCAAAAACACGGAAAAAACTGGAACTGGCACTTGGCACTGAATTAATAAGTTAGTCCCAAAAAAGATATAAAAGGTACATAAAACAACCAAAGAAGACAAGATAACAGCGTGAAACCATCAAAAATTATAGATACGTTTGAGACGTATTACGCAGCACCACACTTTGGTCCCGGTTGGTGGCTCCAACCGGCACCAACACGGACCTCTCGTCCCGGTTGGTGGCTCCAACCGGCACCAATACGGACCTTTCGTCCCGGTTGGAGTCACCAATCGGTACTAAAGGTCTCTTTTTCCCGCCATTTTGGGTCGACGACATTGACCTTCCATTGGTTTCGCCAATGTGTACCAAACCGGGACTAAAGTGTTGCATTGGTTTCGGTTTGAGCACCAACTGGAAACAAAGGTATTCGTATTTTGCGGGAGTTATCGAAATTTCCACCAACTTCCATTTCCCCCCGTTCTCTCTTGTTGTCGCCGTCGCACCCGAGCCCATCGCCGCCGGCCCGCGCCTCCTCCACAAGCCCGTCGTCGCCGTTGCCGTCACTCCCGAACCCGTTGTCGCCCCGAGCCCATCACGCACCGACGTCCCCGATCCCATCGTGCGTTGTCGTCCCCGAACCCGTCATTGCCCCGAGCCCATCGCGCACCATCGTCCCCGAGCTCATCGTCGTCTCCGTCGCTGTCGCCCCCGAGCCCATCGCCGTCGTCGTTGTCGCCCGTCGTCGCCATCGCCGTCGTCGTCGTCGTCGCCGTCGTCGCGGCACCCCCGAGCCCATCGCCGTCGTCGTCGTCGCCCGTCGCCCGTCGTCGTTCTGAAGCCCGCCGACGTCACCCGTCGACGCACCGGTAGCACGCCCATCTCCATCTCCCTATTTGTGAATCCACCGATGACACAAGTTATAAAAATTATAAAAATATTTAGATTAGATTAAGTTAAAATAGCAAAGAAATTTATAAAAATTATAAAAATATTTAGATTAGATTAAGTTAAAAATTAAGTTTTTATGTTAATATTTGGGATTATGTATAAAAGTTAGTTTTTACCTTATTTTTATTTTAGTTTTAGTAAAAAGTATTTTACCGGAAAAGGGCTTCCCCCACTTTGTAATATTTGCAGAAACAATGGATATTCCAAGAGACATGGACCAGAAAGAAATTTTGGGGGATATAATCCACGGCGACGGTAATGTCAATTTTTTTTCTCACCGACATCGTCGATGGTCTGGAAGGAGTGGATTACGACTCCGGTGATCGAACAATGAAGGAGGAACGACATTATCATGATTGCTTTGGTGACTACCAATTCCCGGAGGAAGGAGACCATGATGACGGCTCTGGTGACTGAAAGGAAGAGGGAGCTATTGAAAAGTCCGGATCGAGCCAAACTTCGGTAACGAGTGATGACCCACAAGTATAGAGGATCAATCGTAGTCCTTTCGATAAGTAAGAGTGTCGAACACAACGAGGAGCTGAACGATCTGACAAGTGGTTTTCAGCAAGGTCAAAATTGCACGCACTAAAATTGTTGGTAACAAGTGATTGTGTGGTGAGATGATTCGTAGCGAGCAACAAGTAACAAAAGTAGCAACGGTGCAGCAAAGTGGCCTGATCCCTTTTGTAGCAAGGGACAAGCCTGGACAAAGTATTATAGGAGCAAAAACACTCCCGAGGACACACGGGAATTTCTGTCATGCTAGTTTCATCATGTTCATATGATTCGCGTTCGGTACTTTGATAGTTTGATATGTGGGTGGACCGGCGCTTGGGTACTGCCCTTACTTGGACAAGCATCCCACTTATGATTAACCCCTCTTGCAAGCATCTGCAACTACGAAAGAAGAATTAAGACAAAGTCTAACCATAGCATTAAACTAGTGGATCCAAATCAGCCCCTTACGAAGTAACACATAAACTAGGGTTTAAGCTTCTGTCACTCTAGCAACCCATCATCTACTTAGTACTTCCCAATGCCTTCCTCTAGGCCCAAATAATGGTGAAGTGTTATGTAGTCGACGTTCACATAATACCACTACAGGAAAAACAACATACACCATATCAAAATACCGAACGAATACCAAATTCACATGACTATTATTAGCATGACTTATCCCATGTCCTGAGGAACAAAAGCAACTACTCACAAAGCATAATCATAATCATGATCAGAGGTGTAATGAATAGCATCAAGGATCTGATCATAAACTCTTCCAGCAAGTAATCCAACTAGCATCAACTACAAAGAGTAATCAACACTACTAGCAACCTTACAAGTACCAATCGGAGTCGCGAGACGGAGATTGGTTACAAGAGATGAACTAGGGTTTGGAGTTGAGATGGTGCTGATGAAGATGTTGATGGTGACGAGTCCCCTCCGATGAGAGAAGTGTTGGTGATGACGATGGCGACGATTTCCCCCTCCGGCAGGGAAGTTTCCCCGGCAGGATCGTCCTGCCGGAGCTCTAGATTGGTTCTGCTCAAGTTCCGCCTCGTGGCGGCGGCGAAAACACGAAAAAGCTCCCCTCTGATTTTTTTTCCCTGGACGAGACCCTCCATATAGCAAATGAGGGGGCAAGTGGACAGCAGGGTGCCCACAAGCTCCCATGGCGTGGCTTGGGGGGTGGCCGCACCGTGCAGGCTTGTGGCCACCCCCTGGCGCTCCTCTGGCACTTCTTCGACCCAGTATTTTTTATATATTGGGAAAAAATCTCCGTTGATTTTCACGGCGTTTGGAGTTGCGCGGAATAGGTATCTCAACTTTGCTCCACTTTCAGGCCAAAATTCCAATTGCCGGTATTCTCCCTCTTCATGTAAACCTTGCAAAATAAGAGAGAAAAGTCATAAGAATAGTACCGTGAAGTGAAATAACAGCAAAAGAAGCGATAAATATCAACGTGAAAACATGATGCAAAATGGACGTATCAACTCCCCCAAGCTTAGACCTCGCTTGTCCTCAAGAGAAAGCCGAGCTCAATAAATATGTCCACATGTTTAGGGAGAGAGGTGTCGACAAAACAAGGTACGAACATGCATGCATCATCATCATGATTAGAACAGCAATACCAACATATAATCTCTCATGCTAAAGTGATAATTCCTTCAGAAAGTAAAGCATGCATCAAGAACCTTACCAAGAAGTAACAACAGATAGCCTTTAGTCATTGAAGCAATTGCAATTTATCACAACATCAGAAAGAGTCAAATAAGAGCTTGTAAAGCAAATCCACATACTCAATCATTCTTTCGTTCTCTACAATTTCTACAACTCACGTGGTACTCATGAGATCAAAGTTTCAGCTGAACACAGAGAAAGATAGGGGCTTATATTTGCCTCCCAACTGCTTACCTCAAGGGTAATGTCAACAATAATAATTCATGAATACTTACCTCCAAGTTGACATATGAATATAGATCTTTCCCAAGCATGTGACGGTAGCCAAGAAAAAGGCAAAATAGGGAATTGGTGAAGATCACCATGACTCTTTCAAGGGCAAAAAGTAAAGGTACAAGATAGGCCCTTCGCAGAGGGAAGCAGAGGTTGTCATGCGCTTTTGAGGTTTGGATGTGTGTCCTCTTAGTGCGGAGGAACGTCACTTTATATTGCCCCCTGTGATAAAGAACTTTATTATGAAGTCTGTCGCTTTTATGTCTTCCTCATCACAGGTTCGTACAAAGCTTATTTTCCACACACTAATAGATCATACATATTAGAGAGCAATTTTTATTGCTTGCACCGATGACAACTTACTTGAGGGATCTTATTCAATCCATAAGTAGGTATGGTGGACACTCATGGCAAAACTGGTTTGAAGGTTTATGGATGCACAAGTAGTATCTCTACTTAGTGTGGGATTTTTGGCTAATATGAGGTGGAAGCAATCGTCGCATGCTAAGGGATCTCTAATCATATAACATTGTTCAGAGCCAAGCAAACACAATTCATTACGTTGTCTTCCTTGTCCAACATCTACTTCTTGGCATGCAATAGTTTGGTGAGTGTTCACAATCATAGATGGTGTCAGAGATGATATATTTATATGTGAACCTCTCCTTCTTTATCACTTCCTATTAATTGCAACAATGACCAAGGTCTACGTTTGTCTACCCTCAACAAGTTTCAATCCTCATTCTTTTTATATGTGAAGCCATCACTTCCCATAAGATCACTACATGATCTTTCATGCTTTTGTTCTACTCCCACTCTTTTGATCATGGCAAGAGGCAAAGCACTTCAACTAAGACACTCTTTATTATATGGCTCACGAGCAAGAATACATCAGGGGTGACACAAAGCAAAACTCCAGACTAAAACACTAAGACTTTACTCAACTAGAAAAGAGAAAACTGAAAAGGAAAACTAAAACAAAGGTAAAGGCAAAAGATGTGATGGTGATACGATACCGGGGCAACTCCCCCCAAGCTTGGCAAAAGCCATGGGGACTACCCATACCAATGCTCAGTTGTTTTCCTTTGGCGGTGATGGAGGAGTTGTTGCATTTTTGACTCCAAGAGGGCCATTAATCTTTGATTTATGCCTTGGAGACCTGCGATATGTTTTACCAGCAAAACAACTTCACGAGTGAGACAAGTATTGCGAGCACGAGTTGTTTCACAAAACCTCAAGAGTTCAATCAAGGATGGAGAGAGTAGGTGGAGGTAGGGTTGGAGGAAATCCACTTCTTCAACTTCTTCCTTGTTGAGCGAAGATTGCACTTCGTCCCATGCCTGATCCTTCTCCTTAGCCTTGCCCTTGATTTCTTTAGGTAGCCTCTCCTTAGCCTCCATGACCTCCATCCTTTTCAGATCAGCATGAATTTCTCCATAGATTTGACGGAGGTTGTTCTCCCCCACAGATTCCTGGGACGACATCTTGACCTAGATCTGTGGCAGAAAACAGGCTCGAAATGAAAAACAGAGAAAATCTGCATGATACGGGGTCAGACCAAACGAAAGTATATATAATGATTTTTTTTCTAGACTAGATGGAGTCCCCTGCACGAAAATAGAGTCCGGGAGGCGCACGACGTGGCCACAAACCCTCACGGCACGGCCAGGGGGTGGGCCCTCGCCGTGCAGGCTTGTCGCCTCCTCGCGCACTTTCCGGACTACTTCTAACTTTTGTATTTTTTCAAATATTCCAAAACGGAGAAAAAATCCTACTGGAAAAGTTTTGGACTCTGTTTTCTTACCAAATCTCATACCTCTTCGTTTTTGGAGTCTGAAACAGGCTGATAAATGTCCCTAAGGTATTTTTCCGGGGTTATGGTATTGATGATATTCCTTTCAATATTTATGGGAGTACCTGAGATATAATGCTTGATTCTCTGTCCATTTACCACTCTCGGACAATTACCTTCCGTGTTGTTGATCTTGATAGCACCAGAACGATATACTTACTCAACAACATAGGGACCTTCCCATTTAGAGAGAAGCTTGCCAGCAAAGAATCTTAAACGAGAGTTATATAGCAAGACATAATCACCTTCGTTGAACTCACGCTTTTGTATCCTCTTATCATGCCACCTCTTAACCTTCTCTTTGAATAACTTGGCATTCTCATATGCCTGAGTTCTCCACTCATCAAGCGAACTAATGTCAAAAAACCTCTTCTCGCCTGCAAGTTTGAAATCAAAGTTGAGCTCTTTGATTGCCAAGTAAGCTTTATGCTCTAGCTCAAGAGGTAAGTGACATGCTTTACCGTACACCATTTTGTACGGACACATGCCCATTTGATTCTTATAGGCAGTTCTATAAGCCCACAGTGCATCATTGAGCTTCTTAGACCAATTCTTTCTAGACCTGTTGACAGTCTTTTGCAGAATCAGTTTAATCTCTCTATTGCTTAGCTCCACTTGACCACTGGACTGAGGATGATAGGGAGACACAATTCTATGGTTGACATCGTACTTAGCAAGCATTTTACGGAAAGCACCATGAATGAAGTGTGAACCACCGTCGGTCATTAAATATCTAGGGACTCCAAATCTAGGGAAGATAACTTCTTTCAGCATCTTGATAGAGGTGTCGTGATCAGCATTACTAGTGGGGATAGCTTCTACCCACTTAGTGACGTAATCAACATCAACTAGGATATAAATATACCCGTTGGATTTTGGAAAAGGTCCCATATAATCAAAGCCCCAGACATCAAATGGTTCAATGACAAGTGAATAGTTCATAGGCATTTCCTGACGTTTGCTAATATTACCGATTCTTTGACATTCGTCACAAGACAAGACAAACTTACGGGCATCCTTGAAGAGAGTAGGCCAATAGAAACCTGATTGCAATACCTTGTGTGCAGTTCTATCTCCCGCATGGTGTCCTCCGTAAGCCTCGGAGTGACACTTCTGTAGAATCTGTCCCTGTTCATGTTCAGGTACACAACGTCTAATAACACCATCTACTCCTTCCTTATAAAGGCGAGGATCATCCCAAAAGTAATGTCTCAAGTCAAAGAAGAATTTCTTCTTTTGCCGGTACGTGAAACTAGGTGGTATGTATTTGGCAACGATATAGTTTGCATAATCAGCATACCACTATGCACTACGTGAAGCATTGGTGACATTCAATTGGTCACCGGGAAAGCTATCATCAATAGGTTGTGGGTCATCAAGAACGTTCTCCAACCTAGACAAGTTATCTGCTATTGGGTTATCAACACCCTTTCTGTCGACAACGTGCAAATCAAATTCTTGTAGCAAGAGAACCCATCTGATAAGTCTAGGTTTAGCGTCCTTATTCTCCATTAAGTACTTAATAGCAGCGTGATCAATGTGAATAGTGACTTTGGAATCAACTATGTAAGACCTGAACTTTTCACGTGCAAACACGACTGCTAAAAACTCCTTCTCCGTAGTGGCATAGTTTCTTTGGGCACTGTCTAGAGTTTTACTAGCATAGTGAATAACATTCAACTTCTTATCAACTCTTTGCCCTAGAACAGCACCAACAGCATAATCACTAGCATCACACATGATTTCAAAGGGTAGGTTCCAATCAGGTGGTTGAACAATAGCTGCAGTTATCAAAGCCCTCTTAAGTATTTCGAAGGCTTCCTCACAATCATCCTCAAAGACAAGGAATATCCTTTTTCAAGAGATTGGGAAGAGGCCTAGAAATCTTAGAGAAGTCTTTAGTGAACCTTCTATAGAAACCAGCATGACCAAGGAAACTTCTTATTCCTTTGATATCTGTGGGGTATGGCATTTTCTCGATTGCATCAACCTTAGCTTTATCGACTTCAATACCTCTTTCAGAAATTTTATGTCCTAAGACGATGCCTTCATTAACCATAAAGTGGCACTTCTCCCAATTCAAGACAAGATTGGTGTCTTTACATCTCTGCAAGACTCGATCAAGGTTGCTGAGGCAATCATCAAAGGAAGACCCATAAACGGAGAAGTCATCCATGAAAACCTCAACAATATTTTCACAAAAGTGATAGAATATAGCCATCATACATCTTTGAAAGGTGGCAGGTGCATTACATAAGCCAAAAGGCATACGTCTATAGGCAAAGGTACCAAAAGGCAGGTGAAAGTGGTTTTCTCCTGATCAGATTGTGCAACTGGTATTTGGGAGAAACCAGAATAACCGTCTAGAAAGCAGAAATGTGTGTGTTTGGATATTCTTTCTAGCATTTGGTCGATAAAAGGCAAAGGGTAATGATCTTTCCTAGTGGCCTTATTCAACTTCCTAAAATCAACCACCATCCTATAGCCAGTAATAATCCTCTATGAGATCAACTCATCCTTATCATTAGGGACAACGGTGATGCCTCCCTTCTTAGGAACGCAATGCACCAGACTCACCCAATCGCTATGAGCAACAGGATAGATAATACCCGCTTCCAGGAGCTTTAGTATTTCTTTTCTTACTACTTATTTCATCTTAGGATTCAATCTCCTTTGATGATCAGCAACTGGTTTGAAATCATCATCAGTTTTCATCTTGTGCTAGCATAGAGTGGGACTAATGCCCTTAAGATCATCAAGAGTATATCCAATAGCAGCACGGTGCTTCCTCAGAGTTTTTAGCAACTTCTTTTCTTCATGCTCCGAGAGGCTAGCACTAATAATGACAGGATATATCTCTTTTTCATCAAGATAGGCATACTTAAGAGTATCAGGCAACTGTTTAAGCTCGAACACAGGATCACCCTTTGGAGGAGGTGGATCCCCAAGCAGTTCAACAGGCAGATTATTCTTAAGGATAGGATATTGTTCTAAGACAACTCTATCTATTTCATCCCTTTCATCCATATGCATATCATTTTCATGCTCAAGCAAGTATTGCTCTAAGGGATCAGTAGGAGGCACGGCAATAGAAGCTAAGGCAATAGTTTCATCCCTACTAGGCAACTCCTTTTCATGAGGTTGTCTACCAAACTTAGAGAAATTGAACTCATGTGACACACCTTCAAAGCCGACAGTGACAGTTTGCTTCTCACAATCAATATGAGCATGGACAGTATTGAGAAAAGGTCTACCAAATATGATGGGACAAAAGCTATCTTGTGTGGTAGAAAGAACAAGGAAATCAGCAGGATACTTCGTTTTACCACACAAGACTTCAATATCCCTAACAATTCCCACAAGGCAGATAGTATCTCTATTGGCAAGCTGAATAGTGACATCAATAGGCTCTATCTCAATAGGTGCAATCTCATCTTTGACTTCATCGTATAAGGATTGAGGTATTGCACTAACACTAGCACCCAAGTCACATAAGCCATGATAACAATGATCTCCTATCTTAACAGAAACCACAGGCATGCCAACAACACGCCTATGTTTTTCTCTAACGTGAGGTTTCGCAATTCTAGCAGCATCTTCACAAAAGTGAATATTGTGTCCCTCAACTTCTTCAGACAGAAGATCTTTGATAATAGCAATGCTAGGTTCAACTCTAATTTGCTCAGGGGGTGTAGGTGTTCTAATATAGCCTCTATGTATCACAGTCGAAGCTTTGGAATGATCCTTTATCCTAACAGGGAAAGCTGGTTTCTCAATGTAAGCACTCGGTACCACAGGATCATTAAAGGCAATGACTCTCTCTTCAACTGGAGTGGGTCTAACTACGTTGACTTCTGAAGGAGGATGAAATTTAAACCACTTCTCTTTGGGGAGATCAATATGAGCAGCAAAAGTTTCACACAATGAAGCTACTATCTCAGAGTCAAGTCCATACTTAGCGCTAAAGTCACAAAAAGTATTTGTCTCAACAAAGGATTTAACGCAATCAAAAGTGAAATTCATACCTGACTCCTTACCTTCTTCAAGCTCCCAATCTTCAGAGTTGCATTTAATTCTCTCCAATAAATTCCACCTGAAGTCAATATCTCTCTTCATAAAAGAACCGGTACAATAAGTGTCAAGCATGGTGTGATCATCATGAGAAAGCCAAGCATAGAAGTTATGAATGATAATTTCTCTCGGGAGCTCATGATTGGGGCATGAATATAGCATTGATTTAAGCCTCCCCCAAGCTTGAGAGATGCTTTCTCTATCACGAGGCCAAAAATTATAAATATAATTCCGATCACGATGTACTAAATGCATAGGATAAAACTTTTGATGAAATTCCAATTTCAACCGATTGTAGTCCCATGATCCAGTATCATCACATAGCCTATACCATGTCAACGCCTTATCCTTCAAAGATAAAGGAAAGACCTTCTTCTTGACCTCATCCTCGGGCACACCTGCAAGCTTAAATAAACCACAAACCTCATCTACATAGATCAGATGCAAGTCTGGATGTGATGTTCCATCTCCTGTAAAAGGATTAGCCACCAGTTTCTCAAGCATACCCGAAGGAAACTCAAGCAAATATTTTCAGTAGGTGTAGCAAATTGAGGAGCAACTCTTTGTGATTCCGCTCGAGGTGAAGATACCCGAACAAGCCCCTCAAAGGATTAGTATCCATAGTGACAAGTGACGAGAAATTTCAGCACACTATATGAATGTTTCCTTACCAAGTTCCACTTACCAAAGGCGCTTCACTCCCCGGCAACGGCGCTAGAAAAGAGTCTTGATGACCCACAAGTATAGGGGATCAATCATAGTCCTTTAGATAAGTAAGAGTGTCGAACCCAACGAGGAGCGGAAGGATCTCACAATTGGTTTTCAGCAAGGTAAAATATGCAAGCACTGAAATTGTCGGTAACAAGTGATTGTGTGGTGAGATGATTCGTAGCAAGCAACAAGTAACAAAAGTAGCAATGGTGCAGCAAAGTGGCCCAATCCCTTTTGTAGCAAGGGACAAGCCTGGACAAAGTCTTATAGAAGGAAAAACGCTCCCGAGGACACACGGGAATTTCTGTCATGCTAGTTTCATCATGTTCATATGATTCGCGTTCGTTACTTTGATAGTTTGATATGTGGGTGGACCGGCGCTTGGGTACTGCCCTTACTTGGACAAGCATCCCACTTATGATTAACCCCTCTCGCAAGCATCTGCAACTACGAAAGAAGAACTAAGACAAAGTCTAACCACAGCATTAAACTAGTGGATCCAAATCAGCCCCTTACAAAGTAACGCATAAACTAGGGTTTAAGCTTCTATCACTCTAGCAACCCATCATCTACTTACTACTTCCCAATGCCTTCCTCTAGGCCCAAATAGTGGTGAAGTGTTATGTAGTCGACGTTCACATAACACCACTAGAGGAAAAACAACATACAACATATCAAAATACTGAACGAATACCAAATTCACATGACTATTATCAGCATGACTTATCCCATGTCCTGAGGAACAAAAGTAACTACTCACAAAGCATAATCATAATCATGATCAGAGGTGTAATGAGTAGCATCAAGGATCTGATCATAAACTCTTCCACCAAGTAATCCAACAAGCATCAACTACAAAGAGTAATCAACACTACTAGCAACCTTACAAGTACCAATCGGAGTCGCGAGACGGAGATTGGTTACAAGAGATGAACTAGGGTTTGGAGATGAGATGGTGCTGATGAAGATGTTGATGGTGACGAGTCCCCTCCGATGAGAGGAGTATTGGTGATGACGATGGTGACGATTTCCCCCTCCGGGAGGGAAGTTTCCCCGGCAGGATCGTCCTGCCGGAGCTCTAGATTGGTTCTGCTCAAGTTCCGCCTCGTGGCGGCGGTGAAACCACGGAAAAGCTCCCCTCTGATTTATTTTTTTCTAGAAGAAACCCTCCATATAGCAAAAGAGGGGGGCAAGTGGGCCAGCAGGGTGCCCACAAGCCCCCATTGCTCGGCCTGGGGGGTGGCCGCGCCGTGCAGACTTATGGCCACCCCCTGGCACTCCTCTGGCACTTTTTCGGCCATGTATTTTTTATATATTGGGAAAAATCTCCGTTGATTTTCACGGCGTTTGGAGTTGCGCAGAATAGGTATCTCAACTTTGCTCCACTTTCAGGCCAGAATTCCAGTTGCCGGTATTCTCCATCTTCATGTATACCTTGCAAAATAAGAGAGAAAAGGCATAAGAATAGTAACGTGAAGTGAAATAACAGCAAAAGAAGCGATAAATATCAACGTGAAAACATGATGCAAAATGGACGTATCAACGAGACGAGGCCCGAAGAGAAGGTTGGGCAAGGATCAAAAGTTCACGATCACAGCACTCGCAGACGATGGCCTACCGATTGAACCCAAGCGGACCAAGGACGCATTTTCTGCTCAGTGTGGAGCTATTGTCAGGGACAACATTGAAAAGGATCGAGATGGACCTAGAGGGGGGTGAATAGGTACAAATCCAAATTTTAAAAATTACTTAGCAATTTTAGGCAAAAGTGCGGAATATGAGTGTAAGCCTAATAATTGCTACGACAAGGAGTAAGGTATTTAGAGTGAAGTAAGACAAGCGGTAAACAATAATCAAATGCAAGTACGTAATAAGGATTAACACAGGTAGAGAGTTAGGGTTAGGAATAACCGAAACTCCAAGAGAGACAAGGATGTATCCCGATGTTCACTTCCTTGGAGGGAAGCTACGTCACCGTTAGAGGGGCGGATGTTACCACGAAGGCAGACCGACGCCACGAAAGCTAACCCTATTCTCCCTTTGAGATAACTCCACGAAGGCGTTTCTCAACCACTAGTGGTAAGCCTTGAGGTGGCTTCCAAACCTTCACAAACTTTCCGGGGGAAATCACAATGGTCTGATTCCTCTCCGAAGACTCCTACTGCCTAGGAGTCTCCAACCTCCAAGAGTAACAAGATCACGGGGATTGCTCAAAACTTTCTCAAATCACAAATCACTTTGGTGGGAAGGAGGAGAGGGAGACGATCTATCTTTTGATTGGAACAACACTCAAAGGGACTCACAAATGCTCTTGGGATCTAGGATTTGGTGTAGACAAGAGTGAGTGAGAGGAAAGGTGTTATTGGGTGTATTCTAGCTGTGTTGAACACCCTTTCACGAGGTGGGAGAAGAGTATATATAGTGGGGAGTGAAATACAGCCGTTGGGAACACTTTAAGTCACACAGGGTCCGGACGTCCGAGAGTTGCCGGAAGTCCAGGCGTCCGCGAGGGGTCGGACGTCCGACAAGGGTCGATCGTCCGAGGCCTGTAGATAAGACTGAAACTACTGTGAATTGAACAGCGCCGGACGTCCGGAGAGGACCGGAAATCCGAGTTATTCGACTCAAATTCTTCTGGTGGTAGGTTCCGGATTTCCGAAGGGGGTCGGACGTCCGGCCCTCGGACGTCCGGAGGGAGCCGGAAATCCGAGTTATATACCTCATGTTCTACTGGTGCAGGGCTCCGGATTTCCGAGGCTGGTCGGACGTCCGGCCCTCGGATGTCCGGAGGGAGCCGGAGATCCGAGTTATACGACTCAAATACTTCTGGTGGAGGGCTCCGGATTTCCGAAGCCTGCCTGTCGTCCGGCCCTGGGACGTCCAGAGGGAGCCGGATTTCCGAGTTATATGACTCACAAACTTCTGTTGAAGGGCTACGGATTTCCGAAGCTTGCCGGTCGTCCGGCCCTCGGACGTCCGGAGGGAGCCGGATGTCCGAGGCAATAGACCTGTTTTGAGATAAGAACAGAGTGGAGAATATGTGGTATTGGGTATGACAGTGAAGATGTGGTACGAGCAAGTTCATCGCAAAACCTGTGATCCCCTCTTAGTAGTGCGGGATCCCTATACTCAATATCAGTAAACTCAAAAGAGTAGTCTACATCATATTTTCTTAATCTCGAGCCTTCTCGAAATATAATTCTCAATCTTCTCAGACAACCTTTGGCACACAATTATCAATCTACTAAAGTACTTGCCATCCTGAGATACACTCAGCAAATAGGATTAGTTTCCTATGTATGTGTTGTCATTAACACCAAAAGTCGATTAGGGGCATAGCATGCACTTTTAATCTCCCCCTTTTTGGTAGTTGATGAAAACATATACATAGGTCTCAAAAAGTTTTAACATACATTATGGTCTAGGAGATATTTAGTACGGAGCTCCCCCTTAGTATATGCATGATAAAATATCAAAGCTCCCCTTTAATGTGTTTATCGAACATATAATGGATCAACATGTAAAGATAATAGATCATCATAGAAAGACAATAGATCATCATAGAAGTAGTGGAGCAAAAGCATAATAGTCTATGATGATATCATAGCAATCCATAGCAATCACAATCATTCATAAGTAGCCATACATGAGTTTATCCATTACATTAAATCTCCAAAGACTAAAAACTATGATACATTACTCCCCCTTTGGCACCAAGTACCAAAAAGGGAGACATCAACAGCACCAACCACGCTCAGAGCTCATCAGCATCAATAGCAGCATCATCAGGCAAGCCACTGCCACCAGCCTCGTCAAGGAAATCAGCCCACTCAGGACCAGATGGGAAGCCAAAATCAGTAGGTGGAGCAGCAGGAGGGGCCTCATCATCACTCACATCAAGAGCACCCGAGGCTCTCAGATGAGCCTTGAGGGCATTCTTGGAGGAGACTAAGCGAGAAACCACATCATGGGTTTGACCACACTGGAAAGAGACGGCCTTCATCAAAGCAGAATGTGCCTTGCCAAGGAATTTGGCAATGCGACCGAGAGGAGCGGAGCTAGATGAGGGGGTGGCGGCCCGTGCAGCAGTGCGGCGAGTGGATGTGGAGGATGAGGGGGTTTTCTTGGGAGCATAGTTATCCGCCATGTGAGCGGGAATGACCCACTTGTGATGTGTGTGAGTGACAGCCATAGAGAAGTCAGCAACATGGTTAATAAGAGCCTGGATGAAGGGGGCATGAGGAAAGGCTCGCTTGTAGTGAAAGCTAGCAAGCCGAATCTCATGCCATAGAAAATGAGGCACATTGATTTTGCCCTTGGGGTGCTCGAACAAGTGAGACATGATGTCGATACAATAGCCACTGCAAGAACCCTTATCACCCATCTTGGGATAGATGGTGCGGATGAGACACTGAAAAATGATGAAGTAAGGTGAGCGTCAGATGGATACCTGGTCAAGGTCCTTCATGCGTTCATCCGCATCAAGCTCACTTAGTGGCTTGAGAAGATACCCACACGCGTCAATGGACTTAGGCGCATGGTTAGGTTCATCCCTATGTATTTTGAAGCCGGAATTGGGGAAACCAAGTGCGGCAACAAATGTATCATAAGAAGCTGTGAAGCGAACGTCAGAGGTGATCCAGCTGACAGTGTGGTTTGGACCAAAGTAGCATGTGGCATAGAACTGGTGAATGGCAGCAGCATTAAAGTCGTGATGAAAGTCAAACGGGGCGGCAAGCCCCGATGCCTCAATAAGCTCAATGGCACCCGGATATTTCGCCGGGTGCATGCGAATATGCTCAACATCAATATAGAGATGAACAGATAAACCCTTAGGAACTATGACTGTGGTAAAAATGTCCGCCTAGACGTGTGTGCGGAAACGTGAGTCCGTAAAGTCTTGTACGATAGCATATGGATCAAGGTCGCGGCGGAAAGTGAGGTATGAAGCCGCGCCAAGTGTGGTGAAGTTTGTGATTGCACGACCTAAAGTAGCAGGAGGTTCTAGTGAGATGCGGCGAGCTTCACCTGCGGGCTGGGCAGGAGGAGGTGGTGGCATGTAGGACGCCCTGCGAGTCCCGGGCTTTGGCTTGGACCTTCGATCGACGTGCTGGTCAACAAGGTCCTCGGAGGCGAGCTCCTCCTCGAAGTCGGGGTCATCACCATCAGACGACGAGGGAGGTGTGGAGACGGAGAACGCCGGGCAGTCCGTTTGAAGGGACGATGTGGCTCATCAGAGTCCGACCCCGTGCTAGTAGGGGCGCGAGATGATGAGCTAGCCACGGTCTTCCGAGTGATGTGCTTGGTCTTGCCCATGGAGCACAAAAACCTACGCGGATGAAAAGTCCCAAATGAGGAACGAACATGGAGATTCATGGGAGAGAGAGAGAACCAAAACAAACACGAAAGGAACGGAGGAGCAACCTATAGACGGATCCCGCGAATGAAGAGGAGGAAGAAGAGGAGGATCCATGGAGGAGATCGGTCCGATCTCAGGTCTGGCGGCGCAGGCGAGGGCTCCTCGAGCTGGCGACGGCGGCGGTAGGGAGGAAAAGGGGCGCTGAGGGTTAGGGCAAGAGCCCAGCCCCGCGCCCATATATTTATAGGCCCGAGGCGTCGGACGTCCGGAGGTGATTGTGGCGTCGGACAACCGACACTGGTCGGATGACCAGAAGGGGATTTGTCGCCGGACGTCCGAGACATGTCGGACGTCCGAGAAGGAGGAGGAGGCTGAGACTGATTCTGGATTTTTTTTTTGTTTTGATGATGAGATGATGACTTGCATGGTTTCTCATAAAAAGTACGACATGTACTACTTGGAGACAGAAATTGATGCGTACATTGTAAGCTTAAAAACAGAAAATTAAGACTCACTCCCCCTAAATGCATGCCCACATCAAGACACAAACATAATGTGAGTGTGTGTATGTGTGCAAGGTTTCAAGATATGTTGTCAAGCTCCAAGATACCAAGTTCACGCCTAAGTTGACAGAACCTAGCTACGCTAAGTGGCTTGATGAAAATGTTGGCTAACTGCATGTCGGTACCCACATGGGTAATATCAATGTCACCCTTTTGCACATGGTCTCTCAAGAAATGATACCTAATATCAATATGTTTTGTGCGAGGGTGATCAATGGGGTTCTCGGAGATCTTTATGGCACTTTCATTATCACAGAGAAGAGGAATGTGTCGATACGTGATACCATAATCCTTTAGTGTTTGCCTCATCCATAGCAGTTGGGTTGCACAGCTTGCGGCTGCAATATATTTTGCCTCAGCCGTGGAGAGAGAAACACGGTTCTGCTTTTTCGAGGACCAACTTACCAAGGAGCGTCCAAGAAACTGACATGCACCGGAAGTGGATTTCCGTCCCACTTTATCACCGGCCCAATCCGCATCGGAATACCCAATAAGATCAAACTTTGCATCCTTAGGGTACCATAAGCCTAACTTTGGGGTGTGAACAAGGTATCTAAGAATATGCTTAACCTCCGTGTGATGGCTTTCCCTAGGGGAAGCTTGAAATCTAGCACATATGCCTACACTTAACATGATGTCCAGTCTAGATGCGCAAAGATAAAGTAGCGAACCAATCATGGAGCGGTAAGTAGATGGGTCAAAAGGAATACCGTTTGCGTCTTCATTTAGAACTGCATCGGTGGCCATGGGTGTCTTCATTGGTTTAGCATTTGTCATATCAAATTTTTCAAGAATGTCCTTGAGGTACTTAGTTTGAGACAAGAAAATCCCTTCTTGAAATTGTTGTATTTGAAAACCAAGAAAGAACTTCAAGTCCGTGTTGAGTGTCATCTCAAAGGTCTTGGTCATGGAGGCATTAAACTTCTTGCATAAATGGATGTTAGGAGAACCAAAAATGATGTCATCTACATAGATTTGGCATAAGATCAAATCACCATTTTCCCTCTTAGTAAAAAGAGTGGGATCGATCACCCCCACCACAAAGCCATCATCGAGTAGGAACTTCTTAAGATGATCGTACCAAGCACGGGGTGCTTGTTTGAGGCCATACAGAGCCTTATGAAGTTTATATACATGGTCTTTGTGGTGAGGGTCAACAAACCCAGGTGGTTGTGATACATATATCTCTTCTTGTAGAGGACCATTAAGAAAAGCACTTTTCACATCCATTTGATGCAAAGTAAAACCATTGAAAGCAGCATAGGCCAATAAAATGCGAATGGACTCAAGACGAGCAACAGGGGCGAAAGTTTCACCAAAGTCCAAACCTTCAACTTGGGAGTACCCCTGTGCTACTAACCTTGCCTTGTTGCGTAGGACAGTCCCATTCTCATCTTCCTTGTTCTTGAAAATCCATTTCGTTCCAATGACATTATGTTCCTCAGTTGGTCGTTCTACCAATGACCATACTTCGTTGCGTGTAAAACTGTTTAGCTCCTCTTGCATAGCAAGGAGCCAGTAATTGTCGCAGAATGCATCCTGAACCCTGTGTGGCACAGTACTAGAGACAAACGAAAAGTGAGCACAAAAGTTTGTTAATTGTTTACGAGTCACTCTACCTTCCGACACGCCGGTGAGGATTTGATCAATATCAACACGACCGGCCACACGTGGCATGATGGAGGTCAAGGTTTCACGAGGTTCGACTTTGTTTCCATCATCAACGTCCTCAACATATGGATCATTTATGTGCGGAGGAAGATATTCCTCTTCGCATTGCACCTGTTGAGGTTCATCATCAAACATACCCATACTTTGGTCTACCTCTTGAAGATCAACTTGTTCTTGAGTGTGATCAGGGTGAGAGACATGTTCTCCCACTTGATCCTCAACAACTGGCATGATGTGTGTGCTCGTATCTTGTTGAGGTACGGGCAGTGAACTGTCTTGAGGATGAGAAATACTCTCATCATCTTCATCATCATCATGTGGTCCTTGTTCCATGGTAAGAAGTGCACCCACACCCATGTTTAAGATATCTTGTGGGGAGTCTTCTTCACCTGCATCATTTAGATCAACTTGCTCCCCATGGGAGCGGTTAAATTCATCAAACGTCACGTCACAGGTTTCTATAACACATCTAGTGGATTTGTTGTAGACTCTGTAGGCGTGAGAGTTTGACCCATAGCCAACAAAAATCCCTTCAGTTGTTTTGGATTGAAATTTTCCTAACCGTTCCCGTTTGTTGAGGATGAAACATTTGCACCCAAACACACGAAAGTACTTAACATTGGGCTTGTTCCCAGTTAGGAGCTCATATGGAGTTTTCTCCAATATTGGTCGAAGGAAGAGCCCGTTTGATGCATGACATGCTGTGTTGACGGCCTCAGCCCAAAAACTATGTGGTGACTTGTATTCGTCTAACTTCCACAAGTGTCCGGTTCTTCCTCTCTGCCACACCATTTTGTTGAGGTGTGTAAGGTGCGGAGTACTGATGTTCAATTCCCTCATCACTAAGAAATTCTTCTAGGGTGTAGTTCTTGAACTCAGAGCCATTATCACTTCTTACTGCCTTGATGTCCTTGTCAAACTTCCGATGGGCTTGTTTGGCAAAATCAATGAAGGTGATCTTCGTCTCGTCCTTGGACTTGAGAAAGAACACCCATGTATATCTTGAGTAATCATCAACAATGACTAGGCCATACTTTTTCCCTCAAAGACTTGCCCATGAAGGAGGCCCAAACAGATCCACATGAAGGAGCTCTAACGGCCTCGAAGTGGATACAATGTTCTTGGGTGGATGTTTTGATTGATGTTGTTTCCCAGCTATGCATGCACTGCACACACGGTCTTTCTTAAAAGATACATTTGTTAGTCCAAGGATGTGATTGCCGTTTAAGAGATTTTGAAGATTTTTCCTGCCAACATGGGCGAGGCGGCGATGCCACAACCATCCCATGTCGGCCTTGGCCATTAGACAAGTTGTATGGAAAGTGCTCTCTTTCGAGAAATCAACCGTGTAAAGGTTGCCATCCAACTCTCCAACAAAGGCCACTTCGAGAGTGTGTCTCTTAAAGACTTTCACATCCATTAGTCCAAATAATGTGTCATAACCGACGGAAGCCAATTGGCGAACTGAAAGTAAATGATATTGAAGAGATTGGACAAGCATGACATTTGCAATAGACATGTCATTAGTGATTGCCACCTTGCCCAACCCAATTACCTGCCCTTTCGACCCTCCACCAAATACAATGCTCATGTATGGTCGAATGGCTTGCATGAAGTCATAGAGCAAGTTACTATCTCCGGTCATATGATTGGTGCATCCACTGTCGATCACCCATTTGGCTCCTCCGGAGAAAACGGCCTGTAACGAATTAGGACTTGGTTTGAGGTACCCATTTTGTCATGGGGCCTTTCACATTAGTTACAAGAGTCTTAGGGACCCAAATAGCATAGAATCGTAATGCATTACGGGGACCAACGAATTTAGCATAGACCTCTCCTTCCTTTGATTTGCGTAGTACATAGGATGGAGGCATGAATTCGGTTGTCTTGTTGTGGGTAGGCGAACCCCTAGTGGCCGATCCACTCACAACCTTACCTTTCTCCTTGTGTCCCTCTCGTACAAATATTTCTTTAAGCGGAGTGGTACACTTGAGAGGAGATGCACTTTTCTTGGCAGTGCTTGGGTTGAACCCAAGCCCTTCCTTGGCGAAGCCTCCATTGTGTCGACTTAAGATCTCATTGAGAGTCTTTTGTCCTTGTGCACATGTCATGAGACCTCTGTCTAGCTGTGCCTTTAGCGAACAGTTTTCCTCAAGGATAGATGTCAGTTCACTACTAGAGTTAGTAGTGTAGGTATCAACATTAATAATAGGTGAGGACTAGGCCTTAGCTAGAGTGTCAAGATAAGTAACCTTAAGTGCCTCAAAGCTCTTTGTAAGAACAGTGAGTTTCTCTTCCTTGTCTTTGAGAGACAAGGATAGACGCTCACAGTCCTTAGAAAGGGAAGCATGAGAGTTCACAAGTCGGTCTTTATCATTTAGTAATTCTTTGCACACAGATTCATCCTTTTTCAAGGAGGCAAGATCATTAGCATGTTTATCAAGGTTTTCACCTACTTTTGAACATAGTGCATCATTTTGTGCTTCCTCATATAGGACTTTCTGCTCAAGGATTTCATTTCTTCCCTTCTCCTCAGTGACGAGGGTTTCGAGTTCCTTGATGGTATTGGTGTGCTTACTCACCATTTCCATCAGTATGCGAAACATAGTGAGCTTCTTTCCTTTAAGAGAGCACATAAATTTGTTTTTTTTAGCAAACATGGGATGATCTAAGTCATTATCCTCATAGTGATCTTCCGCATCAAGATACTCATCGGATGGACTAGAAGCTAGACTGAAACAGTTTAACCGTGGAGTTACCTTAACCTTATCATGGGAGCTTTGGTCTTCCTCATCTCCCATGGCAGTCTTTGCCATCAAACACTTGTGAGCGTTGCCCTTGTAGTCCTTCATATAGTTGTAGTGAACAACATCACCACTTATGTTGACTAGCCTCAAGGTGTTTTGTGTATCCTGAGCTACTCCGGCAACTCCACCAACATCTTCTGGATCTGATTCTTCTTGTGCAACCATTGCTCTTCCATCTGTCCTCTTGAACTTGGAGTTCATAGGGTTTGGCAACTTCTTATTTACAAAGTTCTTTGGAAACCTTGGTTTGTCTTCTCTCTTCTCATAAGGGCAATCATTGGAGAAGTGGTTGGTTTCCTCACAGTTATAGCATTTCCTTACCTTCTTCTTTGGGAATCTTCCCTTGAACTTTCCTGCACTGAACTTCTTTACAAAGAGAGCAATGTCCTCATAAGATGGGCTTTCATCAGAGTCAACATCATCACCATCTTCGCAGTCATCATCACCCTCTTCTTCTTCACTTTCTTCTTCGTCACATTCATGCTTGGCTTTCAAAGCAAGATTGATCTTTGATGTTGAAGTGCCATGCATGGCAAGGTGCTTTGTTGCATTTGCCTTTGACTCTTCAAATAATTGGAAAGTGGATATGATGTCATCCAGAGTCGTTTCTTTGAACCCATGGTGTTGCCTCATGTCCCATACCATTTGACGGTGATACGGAGCAAGAGCATGCAGTAACTTGTCCACAAGAAATCTCATGGTCAGATTGAAACCATCTTGCGTCTTGTCACAGTCACATGACTCAGTGTCTGCGGCGAGAGTCATGAGCCGTTCTAGTAGTTGCTTGGGAGATTCACCCTTTTCCATACAGAAATTATGTAATTGCCCCTTGGCAATTTCATATTGAGCAAGCCGAAGAGTGGAGGTACCGGTCTTTGTCCTTATAATGCTATCCCACAGTTCCTTGGCACTTGTGATGTGAATGTAAAGTCTTCGTTGCTTGTCATTCATCCTTTTTCTTATGCACATGATCACAGTGTCATTGAGATGCTTGTCATAAGTTTCTCCGGGAGTGAGGCACCTTGGATCTACAGGATTGTACCCATGCTCGAGGATGTCCAACATCTCATCATTGGCGTGCCTAAGATGATCCTGCATACCAACTCTCCAGAAAGCAAAATCGGAATTGTCATCAAGCAAGGGAGGTTTTCCTCCAGGATTGTACTTAGGTTTCTCAATTTGAGATCTAGCATAAAGCCATGGAACGCTGGTTTGGTTCCTTTCCGGAGGTTGTTCGCCAAATGAAGTACTGTGCACATGTGGCCCTGAGGCCCTCGGAGACGTGGTTGTCCCCGTGGTTAGTGATGCTAGTCTCATTTGGACCATGGCCTCAAGAGAAGCATCATGCTCCTCCTTTTGCTTGGCAAGGGCCCGTTCCAGGTCCTCAGAGGTGAAAGACTTGACTTCCGAGGAAGTCCCGTCCCTCTGCACTGGAGCTATCGTAGCTGGTTCCCCGTCCATCTCGCTCTAGGGCGGTTAAGCCACACGAATAGAGCACGAGGCTCAGATACCAATTGAAAAGGATCGAGATGGACCTAGAGGGGGGTGAATAGGTACAAATCCAAATTTTAATAATTACTTAGCAATTTTAGGCAAAAGTGCGGATATGAGTGTAAGCCTAATAATTGCTACGACAAGGAGTAAGCTATTTAGAGTGAAGTAAGACAAGCGGTAAACAATAATCAAATGCAAGTACGTAATAAGGATTAACACAGGTAGAGAGTTAGGGTTAGGAATAACCGAAACTCCAAGAGAGACAAGGATGTATCCCGATGTTCACTTCCTTGGAGGGAAGCTACATCACCGTTAGAGGGGCGGATGTTACCACGAAGGCACACCAACGCCACGAAGGCTCACCCTATTCTCCCTTTGAGATAACTCCACGAAGGCGTTTCTCAACCACTAGTGGTAAGCCTTGAGGTGGCTTCCAAACCTTCACAAACTTTCCGGGGGAAATCACAATGGTTTGATTCCTCTCGGAAGACTCCTACCGCCTAGGAGTCTCCAACCTCCAAGAGTAACAAGATCACGGGGATTGCTCAAAACTTGCTCAAATCACAAATCACTTTGGTGGAAGGAGGAGAGGGAGACGATCCATCTTTTGATTGGAACAACACTCAAAGGGACTCACAAATGCTCTTGGGATCTAGGATTTGGTGTAGACAAGAGTGAGTGAGAGGAAAGGTGTTCTTGGGTGTATTCTAGCTGTGTTGAACACCCTTTCACGAGGTGGGAGAAGAGTATATATAGTGGGAGTGAAATACAGCCGTTGGGAACACTTTAAGTCACACAGGGTCCGGACGTCCGAGAGTTGCCAGAAGTCCGGGCGTCCGCGAGGGGTCGGACGTCCGACAGGGGTCGGTCGTCTGAGGCCTGTAGATATGACTGAAACTACTATGAATTGAACAGCGACCGGACGTCCGGAGAGGACCGGAAATCCGAGTTATTCGACTCAACTTCTTCTGGTGGTAGGTTCCGGATTTCCGAAGGGGTTGGACGTTCGGCCCTCGGACGTCCGGAAGGAGCCGGAAATCCGAGTTATGGACCTCATGTTCTACTGGTGCAGGGCTCCGGATTTCCGAGGCTGGTCGAACGTCCGGCCCTCGGATGTCCGGAGGGAGCCGGAAATCCGAGTTATATGACTCAAATACTTCTCGTGGAGGGCTCCGGATTTCCGAAGCCTGCCGGTCGTCCGGCCCTTGGACGTCTTGAGGGAGCTGGATTTCCGAGTTATATGACTCACAAACTTCTGGTGAAGGGCTACGGATTTCCGAAGCTTGCCGGTCGTCCGGCCCTCGGACGTCAGGAGGGAGCCGGATGTCTGAGGCAATAGACCTATTTTGAGATAAGAACAGAGTGGAGAATATGTGGTATTGGGTATGACAGTGAAGATGTGGTACGAGCAAGTTCATCGCAAAACCTGTGATCCCCTCTTAATAGTGTGGGATCCCTATACTCAATATGAGTAAACTCTAAAGAATAGTCTACATCATCTTTTCTTAATCCCGAGCCTTCTCGAAATATAAATCCCAATCTTCTCAGACAACCTTTGGCACATAATTCTCAATCTACTAAAGTACTTGCCATCCTGAGATACACTCAGCAAATAGGATTAGTTTCCTATGTATGTGTTGTCATTAACACCAAAAGTCGATTAGGGGCATAGCATGCACTTCCAAACATCCCGATCAGCATTAAGCCATGGAATAATCGTAAGGGCGACGACGTCCCTGAAGGTGATTATGTCACCGATAGGCAGAAAGATGATCTTTGGACGGCGCTGAAGGAAAATTTCACGCTACCGCGAGAGGAGGATCCTAATAAGCCAGTTATAGAGCCACTGGTCAAGGTGTGTGCTCTTAAGAAGATGACAGATCTATTGAGGAGGTGGAAGAATGAGTTGAAATCAAAGTTTGTCGACAAAGAGAAGACTCCAAAATTCGTCGGCCGATTTGAGAAGATGAGATATCACTGGCCCGCATCTATCGCCTACAAGACATCGGACAAGAGTAAGAAAATGTCAGAGACAAACAAGAACAATGCTGCAAAGAAGCAGTATCACCACCACACGGGGTCAGGTGGCTACCTCAAAGGTCGTTCGTTGTGGGACAAAGCTGAGAATGACCTGATTGCTAAAGGGGTCCAACCACAGACATTGAACTGGCCCGACCGTTCAAGGAATTGGTTCTTCGGGGTTGGGGGAACTTTGGACCCTGAAACAGGGAAGTGTCGTTAGACGGACGAGCAACTTGCAACACCCATCAACAAGCTTCAGAAGTGTACCACTGCAGCGCAGGAAGGAATGTTCTTTCCCGAGAGAGAGAAGAACGATTTGACTGAGGCCCTAGGGAATGCTGAGCACCCTGGACGAACACGAGGCACACCAGGCTCCGTTCCCTAGAAGGTTGGGTTTCCCGACGCAGCCGGTTACAGAAGCCGAGAGAGAAAGAGGAAAGCGGAGTTGAGCGACATGTAGAAGATCAATGCAAGACTACAAATTCTAGCGGAACTTGAGAGCCAGCGAGGTGCCAACCAACCATCTCAGCGGCATGAAACTACCCCAGAAGTTACCCCGCCATCTCAGCAGAGAAGCAGCGTGGCTTCCACGGAGCTTGTTCAGCCTGACTTCACGGATCCTATCTACCCCGTGGATACTATCACGGAGTCTCAACCTTGCAATCTTTTGACGAAAGGCCGGAACCTCACTTTCAAGGCTGCTATCGGCTTCGTTGCACCTCCTGAACCCAACGGAACTTTTCACCGTCTTCCGATTCTACGTGGCTTTGCTATTGTGATGGTGGATGAAGTAAAGGAGGGATTTGAGCAGCTCGAGCTTGACCACCCTACAGGTGAAGGGGATAATAAGTTGGTTCATGCTCTGGGGAGTACATGTCTATGGCTGAAGAAGTACGTCAAGCTTCCAAACTAGACGCCTCCTCCTCCTACTCCTCCGGCGGGTGATCAGGGCACTCCTCATCCTCCTACGGTGAGTGATCAGGGCACTCCTCATCCTCCTCCGGCGAGTGATCAGGGCACTCCGGCTCCTCCGACGCGTGAGGGAACTCCGCCTCCTTCTTCGACTCGTCCTCCAGCGCGTCGGAGCAGTCCGCCTCCTTCTTCGGCTCCTCCTCTCGCGCGTCGGAGCACTCCGCCTCCTTCTTCGGCTCCTCCTCCAGCGCGTCATAGCAGTCCTTATCCTTAGGCTCCTCCTCAGGCGCGTCAGAGAAGTTCTCCTCATTCGGCTCCTCTTCAAGCGCGTCGGAGCAGTCCGCCTCCTCTGCAACGGCAGAAGACAGACATCGTCGCCGCTCTGCCAAAAATTACACAAGTAAGAAAGATGTCGCCTCCTCCTCCTTTTCTCAAGCGGAAGACAGACTCCGCCACCGCTCTAACGGCTAGCAGTGATGCAATGTTAGCAAAACAAAGAAGTGGAAAAAAAATTCCCCAGCTCGGCCAACAGAAGAATCAATCGTGCCCCCCGCTCAAGGTGTTTAGCGATATCATCGTCGCTAATGATTCGGGGTTGCTGCCCGGTAACAATTCTGGTGATTACATGAAGGATTTAGTAATTTTTGAGATAGTTGAGGTAACAAATAAAGAAACATATGAATACGTGCTCGGGAAGCCTCTCATCAAACCTGGTCACCTCCTCTAACACCGAGGATGCACGAATTGCATGAGTGGTACATGAACATCTTCAGGGAGAAAACGGCTGACTATATATATTATGCAGATTGAAGATCATCGACAAACAACTCCTGACTTCCTACTATTTGTAAGTATTATTTCTATAGTTAAGTCTCTAGCTCAGCTCGTTCATTGCATGTATATATAATTATCCTCACTATATATATTATGTTGATTGAAGACCGTCGAATTAAAAAAAGCAGGAATCTTCGACGTTGGGTTCATTAATCCAGAAGTCGTAAATGTATTGTCGGTAAGAAATGAAACCAAAGAGACCGAGGTTAGCTTGCTAAACTCGTTGCTTGCAAATCAAAACAAAAGGGAAATACTCTTTCCTTACAACTTCAAGTGAGTGTTGTTGTCTTCTCTGTATACTCGGTTTCGCTTACTCGAGGTTAAGTAAATGTAATTGATGAGTTATATATGCGTGCGCAGTTACCACTTTATTCTGCTATCCGTTAAGCTTGACGGGGCAAAAGTTATTGTCTTAGACCCAAGACGTAAAGATCCCGAGGATTATGCGGACATGATTGCAATGGTCAAGAAGTAAGTTCAGTCAATATCGGGACCATACCGGCATGGAACTTTCATTAACTTCCTGATATCAAGTAATCATTTTCTTTGCCTGGCAGGGTTTGGAAGAAGTTCACCTCAAGGTCTCCCGGTCCAAACAAAGAGTTGCAATTTACGCAACCCCCAGTAAGTAGTACTAGCTAGTTCTGCGCATCTCTAATTGATTCAAATTTTCATCAATATATCATTACCATGCTTGCTTATCAGTTTGATTGAACTCTATTCTCGCAAAGTGCTTGTACGAGGTAGCTGGGACTAAAAAATGTGCATACTACATATGCGAGTTCATTTGCCTCTCGACCTCTGGGCGGGGCATCTCTGACAAACAATTGGAAGTACGTAAATAATATTCATAGTTTTATTTTATATATTACCATCAATTGTGTTGAATTTTATTCATATATATGCATGTATTGACCCCCTTCTTTAAATTAGATCTGGAAGAAGCGGGATGGACCCCTATCAGATGATGGCACACGAGCAATTCAAGAGGAATTGGCGGGATTCTTTCATGACCACGTCATACCTAAAGACGGAGAATACCATGTGAGCTATTTCTGATTGGATCTTAGGTAGATGATGTTAGGCATTGTAAAAGATGTCATATTGTAAAAGATGTTAAGGATTGTAAATGGTTTCCTTCATTTTCTTATTAGCTAGCATCATGTTCTCTCTATATGTATAGTATCTAGAGTCGACCAAGCACGAAGAAAGAGAGGACACTTCTCTCTATTAGCTAGCTAACACAATATGAAACCACGAAATTAACCCTCCACCCCCCCCCCCCCCGATTCAAAAACAAAAATCCCAGCTCCGGCCAGATGCTCACGCGTGGATGCCATGTTATCCCGGTTGGTGTGACCAACCGGGACTAAAGTCCCTCATGCCCGGGCTCCCCGCAGCGGCCAGGTGGAGACGCTTCGGTACCGGTTCGTAAGCGAACCGGGACTAAAGGTTTTGGGCTTTAGTCCCGACACTTCAGTCCCGGTTCCGGAACCGGGGCTAATGAGCCTCTGGAACCGGGACAAATGGTCCTTTTTCTACTAGTGATAGTATTGCCTTTTCTGTGGACTCAAATATGATTTCTCACAACATGTAAAATGTGGAGTCTTGAATCTTGAAGCTTGGTCAATCCTATTCATTTCCTTCCTTGGGGTTTCTTCTCATAATCCTTAGCCAATTCATCATTAAACTTTTCCTAAAGTATACTAGATAGAATCATTAGTCCAATAATATATATGTTGTTATTATTTACCAAAACCACCTAGGGAGAAGTTGTGCTTTCAACAAGCCAACGAACAGTGCCCAGAATAAGGCCCAACCATAGCCAACAGATCACCTAGGGTTAGCGCAGGGGAACCGCATGCCGCCTTCGCCGCTGCCCGACGCCATGGATCCTCAAATCCGGCACCGGCGAGTTGGCGGTCGACGGAGCCATGTCAGAAAGAGGAGAGGACGGGTTAGAACGGATGGGGGCAGCACCAAGGATGCTCGCATCGAGGGAGCAAAGCCCAAACTTACCAGAGCGGCGGGCCCTACAAGGGTCAATCGTCACCCAGCCCGAATTTGGGCACGGGCCAGCATAGAGGCCCTTAAAGCCCCCCCCCCCCCCCCCCCCCCCCCGCTGTTGGGGAACGTCGCATGGGAAACAAAAAATTTCCTACGCGCACGAAGACCTATCATGGTGATGTCCATCTACGAGAGGGAATGAGTGATCTACGTACCCTTGTAGATCGTACAGCAGAAGCGTTAGTGAACGCGGTTGATGTAGTGGAACGTCCTCACGTCCCTCGATCCGCCCCGCGAACAATCCCGCGATCAGTCCCACGATCTAGCACCGAACGAACGGCACCTCCGCGTTCAGCACACGTACAGCTCGACGATGATCTCGGCCTTCTTGATCCAGCAAGAGAGACGGAGAGGTAGAAGAGTTCTCCGGCAGCGTGACGGCGCTTCGGAGGTTGGTGATGACCTTGTCTCAGCAGGGCTCCGCCCGAGCTCCGCAGTAACGCGATCTAAAGGAAAAACCGTGGAGGTATGTGGTCGGGCTGCCGTGGAAAAGTCGTCTCAAATCAGCCCCAATACCTCCGTATATATAGGTGGGAGGGAGGGGACCTTGCCTTGGCGCTCAAGGGGGTCGGCCGAGCCAAGGGGGGAAGGCTCCCCCCCCCCAAACCGAATTGGACTTGGTTTGGTGGGTGGGAGTCCTTCCTTTCCTTCCCACCTCCCTTTTTTTTCTTTCTCTTTTGATTTTTCTTTGTATGGCGCATAGGGCCCTTTTGGGCTGTCCCACCAGCCCACTAAGGGCTGATGCGCCACCCTCATGGCCTATGGGCTTCCCCGGGGTGGGTTGCCCCCCCCCCCCCCCCGGTGAACTCCCGGAACCCATTCGTCATTCCCGGTACATTCCCGGTAACTCCGAAAACCTTCCGGTAATCAAATGAGGTCATCCTATATATCAATCTTCGTTTCCGGACCATTCCGGAAACCCTCGTGACGTCCGTGATCTCATCCGGGACTCCGAACAACATTCGGTAACCAACCATATAACTCAAATACGCATAAAACAACGTCGAACCTTAAGTGTGCAGACCCTGCGGGTTCGAGAACTATGTAGACATGACCCGAGAGACTCCTCGGTCAATGTCCAATAGCGGGACCTGGATGCCCATATTGGATCCTACATATTCTACGAAGATCTTATCGTTTGAACCTCAGTGCCAAGGATTCATATAATCCCGTATGTCATTCCCTTTGTCCTTCGGTATGTTACTTGCCCGAGATTCGATCGTCAGTATCCGCATACCTATTTCAATCTCGTTCATCGGCAAGTCTCTTTACTCGTTCCGTAATACAAGATCCCGCAACTTACACTAAGTCACTTTGCTTGCAAGGCTTGTGTGTGATGTTGTATTATCGAGTGGGCCCCGAGATACCTCTCCATCACACGGAGTGACAAATCCCAGTCTTGATCCATACTAACTCAACTAACACCTTCGGAGATACCTGTAGAGCATCTTTATAGTCACCCAGTTACGTTGCGACGTTTGATACACACAAAGCATTCCTCCGGTGTCAGTGAGTTATATGATCTCATGGTCATAGGAATAAATACTTGACACGCAGAAAACAGTAGCAACAAAATGACACGATCAACATGCTACGTCTATTAGTTTGGGTCTAGTCCATCACGTGGTTCTCCTAATGACGTGATCCAGTTATCAAGCAACAACACTTTGTTCATAATCAAAAGACACTGACTATCTTTGATCAACTGGCTAGCCAACTAGAGGCTTGCTAGGGACGGTGTTTTGTCTATGTATCCACACATGTAAATGAGTCTTCATTCAATACAATTATAGCATGGATAGTAAACGATTATCTTGATACAGGAATTATAATAATAACTATATTTATTATTGCCTCTAGGGCATAATTCCAACACCCGCGACCACCAGGGGCGAAGCGGCGACATCGAGAACACGTCACGGGCGCCCCACCGGTCACTTGCACGGCCAAAAGCACAAGCTCAAGGTCAGAGTCAGAACCGTCGTCCCCTTGCGCCCAGAAGCGATCGGCCGGAAAGGCGAGGCAGGAACCACATCGCCGGCGAGGAGGAGGCCAACCACGGTCTAAACGGTGGGAGAGCCGACGGCAAAGACTGCCGACGCGTGGGGATGGGCCAGCGGGGAGGAAGAGAGGGAGGTGGGCGATGGAGAAGCGAAGGGGCCGGAGGGGAGATAGGAGGGGCGGGGAGGAAGAGAGGGAGGTGGGCGATGGAGAAGCGAAGGGGCCGGAGGGGAGATAGGAGGGGCGGGGAGGAAGAGAGGGGGGTGGGCGATGGAGAAGCGAAGGGGCCGGAGGGGAGATAGGAGGGGCGGGGAGGAGGGGAGAGCCATCACGCACCATCGGATTTGTGTGGTTTTAGTTCAAAATTTCTCCAGTCAAACACTAAAATGAAACTATTCAATTTCAGCTCAGTATTCGTTTTAAAACAAGATTCCATGCCATGTGAGAATACCCAAACAAATTCATTTTACCTACGAAAGTGACTTTTTGCTCCTGAGCTCAAATGAGCTCGCTGAAAAATAGAAAAAAAATAAAAACTTTAAAAAATTACAGAAAATTGAATATTTTTTGTAAACAACATTGTCAAAAGTTTCTTTAGCCGAAGACGCCATTACTCATGGAGTGATCCAGTGAATGCAAACTTGTCGTCAAGTAAGACAACCAAGCCTAGCATGCAGCTTTCCGGCTAGTAGAGCTGTACTCGAGAGGAACCACTCCACGGCGCGTTAGATAGTCAAAGGCTCAAGGTACGTACTAGTACGTAGAACCGCAGACGGATGGATACGTGGGAAGGGCGGACGATGCCGGACAAACGATGCCTTTTCGCGCCCCAAATCCGGCAACGAGTGGGCGGCCCGCCCACGTGCCTGGTGGCCATTCTCGCACCGGTCGCCGGCCGCGCGGGGAGACGTACGGGCCCTTCTCGCCGCGGCGTAGGCCGCTTTCTTGGTCGGCCATGACTGGGAAACGGAGGCCGCGGACCAGAAGCAGAAGCGAGGAACCAAGTCAAAGCGCCCGCCGCCCCAAGCCCGACACGGTTAATATTCTCACGAGCCGTGTCTGCTCGCAATCGAAAGCGACTCGCACCGTCGCCCGCACTGGCCATGAGCCCGTGAGCGAGACCTCTGGCTCTGACAAGTGAGATGAGGCGTACGGGCCTGTTCTTCTTCCCCGCTCGGCCTCGCGCGCGCAGGTCAAAGCTAGCTAGCGCGCACAGCGACGTGCGGGCTCGGGGTGGCAGCCGTGCTTCTGGTTCTGGGCCGTGCCGCGGGGTGGCAGCCGTGCATGGATGTGGTCCTCGTAGAACTTTTGCTGCAGGCCTCTGGCCAGCAGCACAAGTGTCCGGCCCCCTCCATCAGTCAACCCGCTGTGCACGCATGGTCCTAACATGCGTGTACCGCTCGCACACTGTGTCGTGCTTCGAGTAGCGTGGTGGTTTTCATCCATGGGGTCGCAATTTTGCACGAGGATGGCTGCCACCGTTCCGCCGGCCTATCGATCAGGAACAATGTCAATCCGCCTCGACGACTTACACACCGTTTGCGCATGCGCACGTAAGCGCTACGTCCACAAGAAAAAGATGGCTACTCCTACTATGGGGGAGTACTCCTACGTCGCATGGTGGCAGATCGATCCGAGCCGGGGCCGTCCATCGGTGTCGACCCGCCGGGGAGAAGTCAATGATTGGGGACGCGACACCGACGGCTGCCGCGGTCGTACGTCGAGGTGGCAAACCACGCGTCCACGCCGAGGCGCACTGGACGGCCGCGATGCGCACGAAAACGCCCCAGATCGACGTCGACGTCCGTGGCGTGCATGCACACATCAGTAGCGCCGAAATACGGCCGCGCATTCGTCTCCGCTGGGGTCGACACATGCACACTGCGATGAACGCTCGTGTTGTTTCTTCTCTCGCGAACTATTCTTCTCCTCCTTTCGAAACGTGACTGTCTCGTGCATCACATATGCACACTCTCAATGCCAATCACATGCATGCCGGTTTACCTCTCCCAATCAATTCACAGATTGTCTTCTTGTATACTACTCACATACTCCAAGCTAGCACTACCACCGTCGCCTCGCGATCATAGCTACTAGCTAGATCAGTTACAACGTTTTCTTACCAACTTTGCTGTGGATCTACCATATCATACGAAAATTTGACAACATATACGCCCTCCCGTGCGGCCAGCCGTGTCGTCATCGGTCTGGCTTACTCCCGGCCGGCTCAGCCTCGAAGCTCCACAGCGCTTGCCCTCCTTCGTCCTTGGGAAATCGACTAACGCCACACAAAAAACCAGGCAGTTGATGAACAGCAAATGCACATATTCAGACGACTCTAACATGTGCAAGATTTTTTTCACACAAAACAAAATACTAGAATTAGGGCACGCCCAATTTGCAGGAAACAAAAGTGAATAATACTACATGAATGTGATAGGATGCGGTAAGCAACCGGGGGGATTGTGTTGGCTCGTCCTTGCGCATAGAGCTCTGATTATGTGTGGAGTTTTCTCCACAAACACATGAAATGAACAGTACTTCTTGGGAATTGTTGTTCATATTTCCTACAAACCGGATGCACCTATGGGAAACTTCCCTAGAAATCTTCGTTTCTATTGTCTTCATGTGAAAAACCTCCAAGCCAAATGATCCCTACCTCGTACTCATGTCAAACCCTTCTTACAAGCAAGGTGTGCATTGTTTATCTTGTGGTTTTTAATGACGCTGACATGTACGACCTAGCTACATAGAGGAAGAGATATGGAGGTTGATCTCGCTAGTTGTCTTGCACGCCCATATTCTTGTCGTCAGAATATGTTCAACTATGAATTGCTTTTACCTAGTACTCCCTCCGTTCCTAAATATAAGTTTTTTAAGAGATTTTCACTAGACGTCTACATACGAAGCAAAATGAGTGAATATACACATTAAAGTATGTCTATATACATCCGTGTGTAATCCACTGGTGAAATCTCTAGAAAGACTTATATTTAGGAACGGAGGGAGTACAATTCACATAGATCATGGCCGAGGTGGCCACTAGAGGAGCACGGATTTGCATGTTATGGGAACGATATATATAGACAATGATACATCATTGGCGAAACAAACGAAACCACTCAAGGAAACAACGTGTTATCTTGCCATGACAAGTAGGCCAACATTGCAGGGGATAATAATAAAGAACCACAAATTGATTATTGCATTTCAACCAACAATCCCTTCAACCTAAGCACAAAGTCTTCTTTTGGCCACTTGAACATAATATGACGAATACAAAGAATCTTCTCCGCGTAAAAGTTTTTATCCTTTAAAATTACATGAAAGGCGATTTCATATGCATGGGATAACTACGCACGCAGGGTGATGGCTACATACCCTTTGGCGTAAGTGACTTTTTTGATATATGGGGTGTTGTTTTTTATGGCATTGGCACAAGTGCATATTAATTTGTTGTATAGAAACGACTTTTTCTCACTTTTCTTTGCCTTTGTTATTAACTTCTTGACACAAGTTCCTTTTCGTTGTGTAGAAAGGGCCTTTTCTAATTTCTCACAATCTTTTTGCTTGCCTTTTTGGCGTAATTGTCTGTTTTCTTACATGGCTGGTTCAAAGTCATGATGTTTTCATTATAAATTTATTTTTTCTTAGACCTAAATAACTTAACTAAATAATTAGAGACAAAAACTAGGGTCGTGCGTAGCTACCACCATGGGTAGCAAACTATTTATGAAAACTTTGTTATGAAACTTGAAACTATTTGTCACCTTTTGTTGGGGATGCCCAAAGCGCAAAACAGTTGGAATTACATGTGCGTGAACATAAGAATAAACCTCTACATGTACGAGACTTTCATGGATATTGAAGAAAACTAAGGGTGCCTCTCTAAATGGAGATCAAACTTCATGTGAGTATTTAAATTGTTAGAGACAGAAAAGTTTTTTCGGAATGAAGATGAATCTTTTGCTAAGTGGTAGTAAGTCTACATGCCTGAACTGGAAATGGTAGGCCAGTGAGCTAGAAATAAAATATGCCTTACCTTTTTATGGATTGTGTGAAATCCTTGTGATATCTTACTTTATTATTTGGCCAACTCTAGGCATCATGCGTGCCTGCGATTCATGGTCGTTCCGATCTTCATGACTCAAAGGCGTGTTGGAGGGGTCTAGCATTTGGACTAAGTCGTTCTTGATGCCCATAGATCCAGTGATGGTCATGACCAAGATAGAAATTGATAATGTCGCAATTGCACTGTTGTGGGTGATGGAGTTTGAAACAAAATGTGATTGGGCTCCAGGAGTGCGTTAACTCACTACAATTGATTATTCTCAAAAACAAAACTAACGATAATTGCTTCATCCTCGATATTAAAGTCAAAACGAGGGGTCATGAAGAACAATAGAGAGAGTGGTAGTGGTGGGAGGGCTCATAGGAAACATGGTAGTTCTATCAAGGTTTAGGGGCCCTAAAGATACCTACTCATATATATGTGCATATTAATGGAAGAGTGTAGTTGTATGTATCAAGCTAGGTCTTTCGATTATGGCATCTCTAATGGTGATTATCTTTGACCGACGACGGTCGCCAATGCCTTTATATAGTTTTGTCCTCTTCGGTAGCAAGACAACTATTTATGGAATGGCATTACTACCTAATCTTGTGTTGTTACAAGGAGCATTTCTCTTGATCGCGTAAATAGAAAGAATCCTTCGAGTCCCTACAATGGCAAGATTGGGTGCGGGCCCGGGTGGTCTCTAGACATTCTCTAGTAGACTCATTATGTCCACCATGCTCGTTGGGTAGAATTCCCTTACTCACGATAATAAGATGACATGTGTGAGCCAGTCGACACCAGTTAGCTCCCTGCCCTGCTCCATCCCGCCTCCTCGTCCTCCTTCTCAGCATCCCTTCCTTCCAGTTTGTCCTTTGCTTTTCCTCCTTCCATTTTTTTTCTTTCCCGATAGATCACACATCTCCATGTTCTCTATTTTTATGCGCCTAAATCAACATTTTTTGTTATGTTGTAGTACTACAAGATCTAATATCCAACGCATGTTGTTCAATTTGTTGTTGAATAATGACCTACCAGACAGTGGCCCCATTTGAGCAAACGTATTATGCACATAATTTCAGAATGCATTTGAAGACAAGGTCATGGCCTCATTAATCTAATGCTTTTTCCAGTTAAGGTCTTAAATAGTAGGAAACGATGATATGCCATGTGTTTTTTTAAATGCTGATTTTTTTTAATCTATTTACCAATTGTCAAAGTAGCACAAAAAACACTAAAAAAATACATTCAGATACATAGACCATCTAACGAGGACTACGAAAACTGAAGGTTATCACCCCTCCAACACTGGAGCCCGGCAAACCATGTGTATAACTAAGAATGCATGCATACATTGATCAGTTGCTTTGGTGTGTATGTAGGGTATACTACACAGTACACACACTGGCCTTGAAAGTGTAGTACCTAGGCTCATGCAGCCTTGTACGAGTTGTGAGTGTTGACCTAACCATACACAAACAAGACGGTTATATCAAACTGCAACAACAAAAATTATAATATCAAGCTACAACATATAGTAACTATGAGAAATGTAAACCTTGATGAAGCTTACTAATTAACCATCACCATAGGTTTCTCTTTGAATTACAGAAAGAACAGAGAAAAGAAATACATGTGGTCAATCGGGTAACTGTTGGTCGCTCATCGATCAGACGGAGCAGGCAGCAGCAATCATTAAGTTGCACACCAACTCTAGTCTATTTTCCCAACGATTTAAGAATAATTGCTTGTCATGTGACCATAAGTGACATGACAGTTACTTGTGTCCTTATTCTAGTCGTGTTTTCTCCCTCCCTTTGATTTCTTCCTTTATACGTATCATTATATGCTGGTACAGTAACCAATGAAATAAAAGAGGCAGCAATATTAAACTAAGCAAATCGAATCGAATGAACAAGAAGAAACAGACAATAAAAGTAGCATTCTAAGAAAAGCAACCGGAGTGACCCTATTTTTCTTCACTGGAGACAAAGGCATGATGCAAGTGAGAGGGATAGCAGCCGCCTCCACCAATCATACGAAGCCACCTTTGCCATGATTCCCCACACTGACATGCACCACACACACTAATGAATTTAAATTCGAAACAAATATAACAGGAAAAAAATAACAAAAGCGAAGCTGCTTCTAACAGTAACCAGTGACCATGAACTGGATAAAAATGGTACAACAATCCTGTACAAAAACGGCTCTCGATCGTGATCATCATCATATGCATGCATGTTTTGCCCCGTCTCGGTCGGCACGTACGTGATGAACTGTTGGACTTAGTTTCCGCATGCATGCAGGGTGGAATGGACCCCGTACTTGTATTTTCGTTACTACATGTAGTCGCTCACATCCAGGAGACAATCGGACAGGTGCATGTCGACGAACAGCCCGGCGGCGTCGGCGCTGATGGCGTCAATATTGCTCGTGTTGGCGCAGAAGGCTGCCGTTGAAGCCGAGTTCACACGCCCCGCGGGGCTCGATGACGGCGTGGATACGCCGGACCCGACGTTGCAGTTGTTGCTACTTGTGACCGTGCTGCTCCACTGCAGGTTCGACGTGTCTGACGCCATCTGCATCAGCGCCGGCATGTAGTCGAGCTCGTTGTCGTAGCTCAGGAGCTGCCCGTAGTCAGAGGCCACCATGTGATCCTGGTGTAGTTGCTGCGCCTGGTTCGCGTGAGCCAGGCCTGGCATTTGGCACGCCGACGCCGAGCTGGGCTGCATGAACATGTCTGCGGCCGTGGCGTGTTGTGGCGGCGCCTGAGAATGAGATACCTGCTGCTGCGCCATCTGCGCCTGGATCAGCCAAGGCAGGAGCATCTGGTGTTCGCTGGTGGGCTGCGACTGCGAGGTGGTGGTGGTCGGGGCTGAGAGGAGGGTGGAGGCGAGGCGGAGGAGGTCCGGGTAGTTGGCGAGCGGCTCGAGGGCGCGGAGCGTGTCGAGGTCGGCCTGCGTGGGGTAGTAGGCGGCGGGCTTGAGGAGCGAGGAGAGGTCGAGGAGGTCGAGGCGCGGGGCGTGGGTGACGGGGTCGATGCCCATGCGCAGGAGGCGCTTGCGGATGTGCGTGTTCCAGTAGTTCTTGATCTCGTTGTCCGTCCGTCCGGGCAGCCTCGCCGCAATGGCTGACCACCTACACAAAGCAATCATGCAGGAATAGAACATCAAGATCAAACTCGCCAGGAAAACCGTACGCCTAGAGTAGCTGCTGCTATAGCTATAGTACTCGTACGTACGTCGTGTTGATGTGAACTGAGTAGTTCGTTCTTACTTGTTGCCGAGGATGCTGTGGAGCTGGATGATGGCCTCCTCCTCCTCGAAGGAGAAGCGGCCGCGCTTGATGTCCGGCCGGAGGTAGTTGGTCCACCGCAGCCGGCAGCTCTTCCCGCACCGCTCCAGGCCTGCACACACACACAGACGCAACACCACAATTAATTATCCATCCATCACCTTTCCGTGCCTCTCGATCAAGCAGCTGCATGTATTCGTCGCTTACCGGCATTCTTGGGGAGGGTGCGCCAGTTGCCCTGGCCGTGCTTCTTGATGTAGGCGACGAGCTTCTCGTCCTCCTCCTGCGTCCACGGCCCCTTCTTCAGCCCGGTCCTGTCGCAGCACGGCGCGCGCCCCATCAACCTACTGTAGATACGGGTCGGGCGATCGAGCAAGCTAGCAGGAAAAGGCTCGGTTTGTCTGGCAGACGCAGTAGAGGATGGTGGGGAGGGAGGTAGCTAGCTACTCGCTAGGAGAGTGTGAAAGAAAACTGGAGGTAGAGGACGGGAGACGAAGGAGTGTGGGGGCGATGGAAAGGCTTATAAAGGGCGCGAGGGCGACGGGCCGGGCGTGGCGGTCCAAGTCAACAGGATTCGGTGCCGGCCTTTGTTTATCGCGGCCGCGACGTGGCTCCCCTGCCTCTGCCTGCGGGCTGCGTCTCGTCGCAGGGCCACGGCCACGGCAGCGACCGGCGGGAAAGCGTCCCGTCCTTCGCCATCCGTTGGATGAGGATGGATGGGTTGCGGCCGGAAAACAAAAAGAAAACGCACGCAGGGCGGGACACCACCCCTCACAAAGTAGCCCGGCGCATCCCACGGCACGCGCTGGCGTGCCACCCCGACTGTCCCATCGCTGCAGGCAAAGCTAGCCTCGTCGAACGAACATTGTCTTGTGTTTTGACTAAGATAATCACATGTGTCAATCCTTAGAGCAACTCCAATGCATCGTCCGTCCGTATCTGTTTGAATCGACACGGATAAAAATGAAAACCCAACGCTTCGACCTAAACCTAGTGCCCGCGGGTTTCATTTTCGGTCCCAAATTACGTCTGAGGGGGTGTTCTATTCCAACGGACTGACTTTTTTTAGTTTCAGGGACTAAAAAAAGTCCCTTCAGTAGAGTATTTTTCTAGTCCCTTAGGTCTTGTTTGATACTAGTGTATTTTAGGGAATTAGTGGGGATTATCCCGGTCAAACTCATAAATCCCCACATATTCCATAACAGCATTTGGTTCTAGTGTATTTGACATGTTTCATCCCCACATTTCTCCATAAATCCCTAAATTCTAATGCATTTTTCTCAATACACAATACACTACCACTACCTAATGGATTGGGGATAAATGAAATTTGAAGGAATTGGGTGAAGGTTGGGGTTTCACCCAATCCCTGTGGGGATTATCCTCACAAATCTACTCAAAAACCCTAGTACCAAACAAGACCTTAAGGAAAAGTCCCCCGTCCCTCCTATTTGGTTATACAGGGACTAAAAAAGACTTTTTTTAGTCTAATCCATGTAAACAAACAGGGCCTGAAATGCGTCGGCGCGGACGCGACGTGCGTCTTCTCATGTTCGTGGCCGTCCACACGTGACGCCCGATCAAAATCAGCATTGTCTTTATTAACGACGACCGTCCACCGCCGGTCTCACGTGTCAGCGTCCCACATGCGGCCATTTTTAATCCGAACGGGGGGGGGGGGGTCGGGTCCTCTTCCTAGCCACCCGTTGCTCCCTCGCCAACGGCAAACCATACCCACCATGGATTTCTTCTCCAGCAAAGACAAGCGCAAGTCCCCAACCTTCTTTGTTCGTACGTTCCCGTTGCCGGAGTCTTTCCCGTCTGCCTGTGTGGCAGGTCAGCATACGAGTACACCAGGCAAGCTGGCACTGGAAACACTGCGTCCCCCTCCCCTACCCCGATGTCACATTGCCGCACAACTAGCATTTGGTACAGCCACTAGCGAACAACGTCGCCGCCGCCTGGAAGACGGCCTTCCTCTGGGCTGGCCTGGTGCCGACGCTCGTCGAACTCACCGGCCCCGACTACGACGACGAGGAGGAGGACGCCTATGGCAATGCTCCTCTTCGTTTTTAGTTTATTTTTTTAATGTAACATGGGACTATCGTCGACCTTTTAGGTCGGAATAAATATTTAACTAATGGTTTTAATATTCTTAAAATATTTTTTTGTTTTTTCATGCCGTTTAAATATGGATCATGGTTGTGTTGAATGCAAACGTCGATCCAATTGTAAAAGCAAACACGAAAGCACACCGGATCGATCTAAACGAACAAAATAAGAACAAAACGCACGTTCACTTGGCTCTTGCGGTTGGAGTTGCTCTTATGGAGTAGATCAGCAGAGCGTGGTTGCTTCCTCCACCCTTGGCATTTTGCCCATGCCATTTGTACCGATCGTATACATGTTGACTCCCGGACAGCTGAATTAGCGGTGGTAGAACCTAGGCCCCATCAGGCTGAACTAGGAAACAAAACGCAATGATGGAGTGAAAAAACAGTCAACTGTATCATACTTTTTTTACCACTAAACCAACACAGGGTCTACGTACGTACCGGGTAAATTTCTTGGCGGGCAAAACGTCCAAGTGAAGGTCCAATCCAATCCATCGATCTTCGATTGACTCGTGCTCTGCCACTCCCCGTCGGCTAGCTGGCGTTGACGAACGCCGCCTGCCCTGCCCCGCCCGGCCCTCCTGCGCCACCTCGCCCAGCTGACGGCCCAGACTCGTGCCGGCCTGGCCAACTCTCTATCCCTAGCACGTCCTCGTGGTCGAGGAACTGCACGGACACTGCTGCATGGAAGGAAAAACGCAGTGCTCCCACGGCCACGGGCCATGGCAGCAGCAGGAGGACAGGAGGGGGCCAGCACGAGCGATAAACCGGCAGAGCGACAGAGGCCCGCGTGCAGCTTTCCTTTTAATTCCTGTGCCTTGGCGCCGTACGTCGTCGCTAGCCGCCACGCCGGCCGGCCGCACGACAGCCCCGCCGTGGTCCGTAACCAAAAGAAAGATCTGACTAAAGGAGGCCGGCGCGCCACGCGCATGCATGCATGTGTTCGAACTCGAATTCGTGTTGGAGTCGACGTCGACGACCGAGATCTATCTATCTGCGGATCCTGTAGATCCCGACGTGGCCAAAAAAAAAAAAACCTTTTTTTTGGCTCGCTCGTCTTTACACTTGTCGTGTAAAACGGTCGACGTGCGTACGTACGTACGCCGTGTGCCGGGGCGGCCGGCGACCGTGTGCGTGGCTGACAAGCACGCAGGTGTGCACAGGTGTGCGGCAAAAAGGCTCGATGGGGCGTTCGTCCGAAGGATTCGTGTGCTTCTTTTGTGTGCAATTGCGAGTCGTAGTTCGTGTCCCTCCACAACCAGCAGGTCAGGTTTCTTCGCTGATATTACTAGTTAATACGTAAAGTGAAAACAAATGTCAAAAAAGTTTGCCCAAGCAAATCAGAGAGTGTGTAAAGGAGGATGGGAGTGACATCAAGCCAGGAAAATGCGACCAGCTGGGGGAGAACATTTGTTACCACCTTGTTGTACGGATGCAATCTAGCGAGTGAACGAAGCATGAACGATTCATGTCGCAAGTGAAGACTTATACATGGAGTAGTACAATACAATATGTACTCCCTCCGTCCCAAATTTCTTATTTTAAGTTTGTCTAAAAATTAATGTATCTAAATACTAAAACTTGATTAGATACAAGATCTCGGTAAAACTGGATGAAAGTGAAACACACTTGGCATTTAGCATCGTCTTCTTTTCTTTTTTGTCTTGGTTCCATGAATCACCCCCAAAACACACTTGGTAAGCTTCCTTGGGTAGGGACGCGTGTCTGCCAATCGAGCTTGTAGTGTCCATGTCAATTGACCTTTTGTACATCACAATAATTGCTCCACGCATACGGCACACATCAAGCCATTCGTACATGACTACTCCAAATATAAGGTGATTTAATAGTTTCCAAATAGCCATTCGTACAACACAAGAGCACGAACGGAACACTAAGTTGTTGATTTAATAGTTTCCAAATATAAGGTGACGCAAAAATAGTTAGCAGCGCAGACGAAACAAACGAGAGCAGGTTTAATTTAGCTGATGAGCATGCATAGCTACAAATAGAAGGTTAGGAGAAGAAACGAAAGGAAAGCCAAAGTGTGCAGCTTACGGCAAAGTTAACAATGCACAGATATCTCATCCACCCCATCAAACGCGCAACTAAAACAGTCAATGCCCTATAGAATGCTTGCTTGCAGTTAATACTAATGTAAGGATTAATAATAAACCGTGTTGCCCAACTACAAACATGTACCACCACCCCCTGATTATTAGCCAGCTTACTTGTCTAGCCCTCCAAACTAAGGCACCCATCTTATAGTAATTACTTTAAGCAAAGGCGTAACCAAGTCCAAATTAGGCAAAGCGAATAGTATGCCGGTCGCTCCACTAACGGTACGGATTCACACAGCAACATTATAATTTTCGGAGGCAGCAGCGTCCGTTTCCAAATGCAAACATCACTCACGTATGTCATGAAAATAACCCGGCGTCCAATAGAACAGTGCTGTCTTGAACTAGTTGGCCGACCGTCCTTCTCAGACTTTTAATTGGGGAGCATGGGCATGCCTGCATGCAATCAATGGCCTACATGCAATCACTGTTTCGGTTAAGGGTAATCCATGCCTGCAGCTAACCTTTTTTTTTACCACATAGTGCTAGTCAGAAGCACTCAATGAATCGATCGAGCATGCGTACGTGACGAGCTCAGTTGCACTACCTGAAAATCTACCGGCGTGTGATTAGACGGGCGCGCAGACGTAACGGCGACAGCGCCTCGCCGTGTGAGCGCGGCGTGCACACCTGTGAAGGTGAAGTGCCAGCGAGCAATGCTTGCCGATGCTTCCGTGGATGGACCCGAGTAGTTTAACATGTGTCCGTGCATGGATCGCTAGCTATTAGGACTAGGCAAAATATAGTGCTGAAAGTAGTGCCAGTGAGATCACACGCACTCGCTCGCAGCTTCCACTGGCGATCGTTGTTCATACGGCGACGCAGATAGTACTAGTACAGCATGCAGTACGTACGCATGGCAGTGGCACATATATATATGCATACGTACGTGTACTATACCATATATAAGCAGCCTACCTAGCCTTTTATTTTGGCGTTGAAGCGGCCTACCTAGCTTAGCTAGTAGATTTGTTGCAAGACTTGACCGGTTGTCGTGTTCGTAAATAAGACGAACAAGCTAGACACATGCATACATGTCACACCATTTGCTTTGTTATTATACGCCATGAGATACGGTGATACACACGCATAGCGTATACAATTAACCCACCTACCTAGCTACTTAATCAGGCAGAGCGCACAGCCAGCTAGATTTGGTAGTAACTTAACTCTAATTATCAATCAATCAACATATATATAAGCCGCATACGCCTCCATGTCTCTCGCCATGGAGACACCGTCCCTCTTAATTTCACGCACTACTCAAAAACAAACTCAAAGCAGTTTTCAAGCAAAAGCCAATACACACGCCCTGAAATTAACAACCATTAGCCCGCACACACCAACACCAAGCTCTTAAGTATTCCCGTAATACCTGATCGGGGGTTCACGTGGCGCGAGATGAGGATTCCATGCCGTATCCCCTGCCCGAAACGGAGCGCCGCTTACGTCGCCCCCTTTTGACCTAGGCGACGCACACACCACACCACCTGATTGGCGCCTACGTGTCCCCGGGCCTCCAATAGTCTAGGCGCTACGGCGTCCTTCCCTTTCTCTATACGCGCGCGTACATAGTTAATTCGCGGTTGGGTGATCCGGGAGATCTCCGTGAGGTCACCCCGGCCCGGTCTCGCCTGCTTCATCCTAACATTGACGTCTATATATCCTATCCAAACCCTGTAAATAATTTGTGTGTTTTTAGCCTGGGGTCTGTGGATTTGATTGTTTATAGAGGGCAGCAAACGAACGGATTGGAAGAGCAAACCGTGCGTTAGATACTGTAGATTAATGTGGAGCTGGCTAGGCCTAAGACAACTCTGACTTTGTCTCGCAGATGCACTTTACGCGGATGTGATCGCGTTTTCTACTCGGGGATGGTTGATTGATTTGATTAATTAGCACCTGTGAACGCGGATCAGATCAAGCAATGCAAGGTAAAATAGTACACTCCAGCTAGTAGAGTACTTACTACGCATGAGCCAAATAATATTTACCTCCTTTGTTTGTAGTACAGGGCATGCATGAATAGTTAAGTGCATTATCTGAACCTGATTCTGCTAGAACATTCATTTGGTGATCAGGCATGCATGAACATGATTGAGAGGTTAGTTAATTGCAATAGCTGTGACGATCTCCTATGCGAATATTTTCTTTTTTGGGGGGCATCTCCGTGAGTCTGTATGTGATCACTGTTCATGCGTGCGCTCCGTATAAAACTATAGTATTTGCATGGGGTGGGGTGGTCGAGGTACGTACATACGTGGATCCGTGGATGAGGTGTCAACAAACTGTCAACTCAACATACAAACTGGCGCCTCCGTTGCATCACGCCCAGCTGCTCCATATAAATATTTGGATCAGTGGCCAGGATGAGGCACCCGTGGCTGTGGTTGTGTTTGGTTGTGACCTGGATCGCCTCCGCCTATAGTTAGCGAGAAGAGTAGATGGGCGGGAAACATTATTATTTCATGTCATGGCCCATGCATATCGTACTTGCTCCCTGGATGCATATGGTGGCCTGGAAACGGCAACAAGATTAATTTTCTAGGGGTGTATCTTGTGCGACATTATTGTCATCTGGATGCGGCAAGTTGGTGGCATAAAACAGCTAGCACACTTGGTTCCGTATATTTGCCTTGGACCTTGGTCGATTCAGCATATGGGTCGTCAGAGCATCAGAGGACAATTCATGATACTAGTAGAGTACAACCTGTGGCTACAAAGAGAAGGAGAAATTAATGTTCAAATGTCTGACTGAAAAGACGTGCTGAGGAGCAGTGGCGGAGCCACCGCCCAGCTACCCTGGGCAGTTGCCCAGGCTCACCTTGCAATCTCTTCCTTAAAATAATGATAAGGATGAAGAAAATTCAGTTTTTCCATGAACGAATCACAAAATAGCAGCCGGCCATTAGGAGCCTTCATATGTAGCTCAGGGTACTACATTGAGCTGGCTCCGCCACTGCTGAGGAGTATATAAATCGGAATTATTCAGGACATCTGGTGCCTGTTTTCAGCTGTTCATATGTGGTACATTGGCTGGCCGTTCCGACGCTAGCTCATGCTCATGCTCATGCACTAGGAGAGAGTTTTCACCATGCTGTTAAGTGAGATACACAAATCTCAGTTGCGTGGCTCAAATACACGAAACCCGCGCCGACATGGCCCGATCTCAGACGCCAGCGCAAATAGTCGTTCACCAGTGCATAACTACATATGATACTTGAGAGCATTGTATTGCTACTTACTACTGGTAATCTCTTGGGCAAGAGCGGCACAGGCTCGCTGCATACACTTTGGCGGCATCTGAAGTCCAACCACTTGTACACTTGTCATTTCCGCTGGTCAATCAGGCGGGGTTTGCTGACTCTTGGCAAAGCATGGGCGGTTCCTGCAGCAAGCGACAGTCAGGCAGCGTTTCAGATCAAGTTAACTCTCCTGATGCCTTCAAGAACTCAATTTCACCCTGACAGCTAGGCCAGCTTTGCTTACGCGGCAGAGCTATTTTGAAGACGCGTACCAAAGTCAGCATAGGGTACAGCAAGAAGATATAGCATCTGATCAGTAGCCTTTCTTATTATGCACATCAAAGTCAGCAAGGAAATAACATGAGTCATCTGATCTCGGCCTACTGAAACTCGCGGCCGGTGGAGGTACGTGTCACGGGAGAAGCCAACGGATCAGTGTTCAGACCATGCTTAGAAGGTGCCCGTTTTGCGTTAAGCTGCGGGTTGCTATCCCGCAAGCTTCCGGGTGTCTTTTTCTTGGGCTTGAATTGGTGGCCAAACATGTTGCGAGGTGCAGCGATGTCAGATTGGTCCGAGATTTCGCTTCTCTTTGCATGAATGAAGCCTTTGGTTCAGGGGTGCGCCCGCCTGCGTGGACGGCGTGCGACCATGCAATGCAATGCAGCCTTCTCAGGGTTATCCAACAGATTCAGAGACCCTGAAGTCCCAACGATTGTAGAACTCTGAAAGCAACTTCCAGCATGCATGGTATCGCATTTCACGCCTATGGCTTCTGGGTGAAGTTGCTTGACAAGTTCATTCACGTGCTCATTAGTCAAAGGCAGCTGTGCTATTGATTCATGTAAATGTTCTGGACAAGGCTGTGGTTTATCTCTCTGAATGCGAGACCTGATACAGAGCACACGGCAAAACGTTACAGACGAAACAAAATCATGCTCCTGTTCGAAGATGCCCAACATTGCATCAACTATTTGTAGTTTGCAGAGATGAGTTCGACGAGCTTGTCGTGCAGAGCGCCGTTTGTCACAAGAACACCGCCTGAAGGGTACAGAATTCTGCGCCCTGTTAGGTCAGCTGCAAGATCCAACGGTTCCCCACTCCAGTCGCTGATCTGTCAGTTTCAACAAATTGCAATGTTACAAAGGTTTATAATATTAATGCCGGTGAATCAACAGAACAAATGTACGTTTCACTGAGTTCAGGCTGAACAGAGGAGGAATATACCTGACCGCCAGCTTCCTGCACACAAATCATCCCAACAGCATGATCCCAAGCCTATGCAAACAGTGGGAGTAGTAGAGAAGGTCAGCGTATGTGTAAACATAATCCCAAGTTGTTTAACTTGTCATGCAGAACCATTGAAATTTCAAGCAAGAGGACACCTTGATTTGAGTGTTCACCCGTGCTCGACTGAAAAACACCGAGGCTCTCCCAGATGCTACCATTATATATTTGCACAAGCTACAAAACATCAGCAAGACCATCATCACTCGTCAATGATCAGTCTAAGACAGTCAAATGCATTTCCACTATCAACCTAAGATACTTTTCTAATACAGTGGTAATAAATAGAAAATTCAACAAACCTGCCACAGCAAGCATATCGGAGAAGAATTTTATTCCCATCTCGAGTATCAGATTCATCCGTCGTTGAGTCAAAGAGGAGAGATAATGGTATCATGTTCCAAGTTTGGCTATCCGGAATGCAGAAGCGTGCCATGTGCACAACTGAACATGCATCAACAAAACATCTCTTCCAAACATCCTGTGCTGTGGTGAACTGGCCAATCTCAGGAGACAAGTGCCTAGACCAAGTACCACAGCCTACATGAGACACCATAAGGATGCCATTGCCAGGACAGGCATCAAGATTTTCTTCTTTCTTGTTTTCCGTGGTATCATTGGTCCAATTTGGACATCCCATCACTCCTACTGCTACCTTTCCGTTCACCACAAGAGCCAAACCCACCTTAAGACAAAGCAAGAAAAGCTTCATATCAGAAGAAAAATAATACAAAATCGAAGTGACCATGATCTATTGCTCAGATGGTACTTACATAGAAATTAGAAAACATGCATCTGCAAATTCAGACTGAACAGCTACTACAGAAGAACAAGCAAAAATGGCATTTACACATCCTAATTTTCAAACTAGGTACACATACAAATAGTCAAGCATGCGTCATCGTGACACCTTCTAATACAACACACATATTGATGCGTGTTCAAGTCCCATAATGTCCAGAAAATGCTCATAACAAATGTGTATGCTGGTACAATTCTGTACCAACGGCTGTACTCCCAAGTTTCAGTATGCAATCAACAATAACCCAATGATGAGCCTTTATAATGAATACAGAGCAAAGATAGAATCCTCAGGACTGGCAACCCCGCCAAGAGAGGATGGACACAACCTTGCCCCCTACGCAGCAAATCACAGAACATGGTGCTCCACCTATGCCTGTTAAGCCCCTTTGCTAAATTTGTACATAATACAGTACCCAGCTGGCTAGGTTGTGACACCATGAACTTTGTGGACTCTTACAACTTGGCTTCCCTGTCAGCTTTATGACTAGAGAAAAGTACCATTTACAAAAGAAAAGCGTCAAATGACTTCAACGGATTAGTTATTCATAGCCGGTTGAATTTATGCTAGAGGAGTAGTAGAATCTTGCAGACTCAATCCTTAAGCCCACTACAGATTACATCCAAAGTTCGTGAAGACAATAAACAATGGGATGGAGCAATGATAGACTACTAGCTATCCATTCTAATGGCGTTTCTGCAAGCTCTTGTACAGATTAAATAGTTTTGGCACTTAGCTGTTTGTCTTTTAGCCCCTTGTACATAAACTTTCCCTCCCATAAAATAATTAGGCAGAGATTCTGCCGTTCATTCAAGCAAAAAGAAACAAATAAACAGAGAGCTGTACCACATACAGAGCATCATCTCCTTTCAAGAAACCTTTAGTGCCGTCAATTGGATCAAGTACCTTCAAAACCACAGCATCATCATAACTCAGTGGAACAAACTTTTACAGATCCTGATGTACGACTAATGAAAACTTGGGCAGTTTACCCAATAAGTAGCAGGATTTGAATCAAAGGAGACAGCATCCTTGCCTCCTCTATCAATAGCTCTCAACACATCATCATGAGTTAAAGTTGAACCCCTATTTTTCACTTTGTCTGCGACAGCACTTGAAATTGACTCAATGAGTAAATTACCACTGTTATCATCAGGATTAGATGACTTCAGAAATGCTGAGTCCTCTTCTGCCACCAGAGGTATTGATGGAAACAGTTGCTGGAGCTCTTCCAGTAGCACAAGGGTAAATATGGCATCAGATAAAGGCACAAAGTGCATATGGTAAGCTGAACTAAGGAACTATGCTATGAATTACCAAAGCTGATAAGGGCCTGAACTCCAAAATCTGCAATTGTCACAGGACTTTGGTCATTCTTTTCAAGAATCTTCCTTCCACCTGAAAGAAGTGATCTCTTCACCTGTCAAGGCATACAAATTAACCAGCAAAATGTAGCTTAGGTCATCAGCTAGATATTCGATGACATGCTAGGCAGTAGCCATCTGAATTTCTTACATCAGAATTAAATGATGCACTGAGAAATCACAAAGTCAAAGTTTGGGTCTAGTGCAGTCTATTGCTGCTGAAACCTTTGGGGCTTCCGTTTTTACTTATGCTCTTTTCAGTAACCGCAACAAAACTGACTAGACCAAAATTAGTCTTTGCCTATTTGAACCTAAACGAAGACCTGATACACAAGAGATATTTCTGGCTTCAGTAAATTGCATATTTCCTAACTATCCCATAGTTTATCGTCATTTTCAGGTATACATGGTTATATTTTGGAAAGAACTTAGACATACTAAACTGAGTGATGACAATACTTCAGAAATAAGCGGTGCATAATATGATCCATATGATGTCTATGTCTGGGGGAGCCAGAAATGGTCATGCACCAGTGCAAACTGTCCCTTCTTGACTGCGGTCTGGAGCCACGCTAAAGATTGGACGGGAGAGAATATGGATATGGCGGTCGACCTACGCTTTTATCCACCATGGCAGTCTCGCACTGGTGGGACGAGATGATCTCCAATGGACTGAAGGAGCTCAAGAGACGCCGGAGTGGTATTCTCTTATACACGTTGTGTAACATATGGAAGGAACACAACGTCGCTCTTCAGCGGAACCCGCCTCATCCATTTTGAGGTTGCCGCTGTGGTTCTCGAGGATATCAACCAACATGACATGTCTTTTGGGCACGCCCATGCCACGGAGAGTATTGGCTATAAGGTAATAGTCAGTCTGTTCCTGTCTTAGGGTTTCCGCCAAGTTCCCTTCAAAAAAAACTTGGCACCTCTGTACATAAACCTTCTTCTTCGTCTAAATGAAAAGAAAGTGCTCCTGACGATTCCTTGGGGAAAAAATGAAGTATATATTATTGTTGTTCTACTCTGTATATAGTTAAAATTTGTCTAAATGAGATTATGTACTTATTATGATCACACTCACATGGCGACCACAAGACACAACTGTGTTTTAGAATAGGTAAATCATTTTGATGATTTTACTAAAGCTACGGAGTACATGAAATGACTGGATTTTCTCTGTGTCTAGCATACTGCATTATGCATTGGATGCTTAAAATGTTCTTGTCTTGCAAAACTTTACCCAGAAATAAACCTCTTCACACAATACGTCTCATGCTTTATCAAACCTTCTCCATGTCAGCATTGCAAATAATTGACTTGTCAGTGTTCCACGGAGCTTTTGAACTCTTTTTTCCGAAAGAAATATCAACACCTTAGGAATTGATTTGAGAGGATAAAAGGCAAATTAGTTGATCCTTTGTTGCCATCCAATTTTACGTCAAGAGAGTGACTTTACAGTGTTAAATCACCACTATGGCACCGAATGGCAACTACCCCGGCGCCGAATCTGAAACCAAGAGGATGGGGATGATGTCAACTCACGTCTACGCATAGGCGGCAGGCGCGCTCGACAGAGGCGGCGGCCGCGGCGAGCTCGCGGTGGTGGGGAGCGCGCTCTGGCAGGAAAGGGAGATCGCATCCATCCTCCGCGGCCGCCCTGTGCAATAACAAAGAGATGAGCCGACGAGGCGGCGGCGGCGGCTGCTACCGAAAATCACATCGAAGAGTGGATGTATGGCCTGGGAGCTTGCGAGGGCAACCTTATGGAGATGCGAGAGGGAGGAGGCGTCGGCGGGGCGAATAGCCGGCGGCGGCCGACGAGGAGACGGTGCGGCGGAAGCGAGAGGTGGAGGAGCGGCATGTGTGATGTGGGTGTGTGTGTGGCGGGAGCAGGACGGCTGATACTGTTGCAACACGTTTTATTTTTTTTATTTGAGAAAGTTTATTTTTCTCAGATACGCACGAGTGCGCACACTATATATACTAGCACAAATGTCATTGCGTTGCAACGGGAAATAAGTATGATGTACCATGTTTTAAAATAAACAATGTAATTATCCTTCCCTGAAATCTAAGACGTACGTTAAAATAATATAGAGTACAAACTAGAAAAAACTTAAATATTTGAATTTTTGGTGCATATGAATGAAGGCATGATATTCCGTCAAACAATGTAGTGCCGAATGTGCCTAAATCATAGGCACAAGAAAAAATTTCTACCATTGACAATCCATGTGCGTTGATAAATGAATAATTTTTCAAATTTGCATTTGGTACATGCTTTTTTAGCAGAATTCACTACTCCCTCTTGAAAATATAACCATGATAGTTGATAGGTTGGTGCGATCATTAGATGAAGAAGATTACAATCAGTGTGGCTGATGGGACAGCAGTCCATTTGACAAGTGCTGGAACTCCAATTTGTATGTATAAAATCAATCTCTCTTGAAACATATTAAATTTGATGATAATTTTTGTAATATATGAATATTTTAAAAAGTATTGAGTCTATCAAAGAAAGTGTAGAAAAGCTAAACAGAGTTGATAAGTGCTGGAACTCCAATTTGTATATATAAAATCAATCTCTCTTGAAACATATTAAATTTGATGATAATTTTTGTAATATATGAATATTTTAAAAAGTATTGAGTCTATCAAAGAAAGTGTAGAAAAGCTAAACAGAGAAGCCGGACCGAATTCTCGTAATGTACGAAACATCTACTCATTAGAAAAGAAAAAGGAAGTAGATGGGATCAAACCTGCGTCTTCGGCTTAGAAGAGCAAGGACCTCTCCATCCCACTAGGGCTTGAGTGTTGACATATTATGGCATAGCTCGATATAACCAATACGCGTCGGGTGATGACTTAAAGAAAAACTGAAGCGTTTTTTAACTTACGGTTGGCATGGTGGGTAATTTATGCGAACTTCGGGGGCATTATCCATGACGTACGGGCAAAAGTTATCCATGCTTTATTAGTAGGTATAGATAAAAGAAGAAAATGGGGGGAAAGAGCCCCTCCACGTTGGAGATTACATGTTACATAACTCCAACTCCACCCCATCTCAAACTACTATGTTCTCTCTCTCGCCCACCTTTCTACACCCACAAGTAGGGCCTCTACATCACCCTTAAAGATGCCCGCTCGCTTCCAAATTCTACCCTCAGCAACAATTGTAGCTATTACATGAAGCCATGAAGGTGTCGCACCATAAAAAACAATCGCATTCCTATGCTTCCATAGCTCCCGCATCATCAGCATGACAAGGGCCCGAACATCTCTCATGCATAAGCGTGTGCCTGTCATGGTGTTGCACCATTCCGCCAGCACCGTGTGAGGGCCCGATGTCCACTCTGGTTTATCCAAGGCCAGAAAGATGGCAATCCATATCTCTCGAGCCAGCACGCATCCAACCAAAATGTGGTTGATGCTTTCTTCCTCCTGATCGCAAAACGGACAAGCGTCCTAATGATCCAATCCACGGCGTGCCAGTCTATCCGAGGTCCAAGAGCGATTCTGAAAAGCTGTCCATGCAAAGAAGCGACATCGCAAAGGTGCTTTTGACTTCCACGTAAAATCCGTCGTCGGGGTTACTTCCTTTCCCCAGAACTTTGCCGCATACGCAGTCCTCACCGAGAAGGAGCCATTGGCCTCCCAAGACCAGAAAGTGGTGTCTTCCGTGTCAGTCTGAAGTTGAACGTTCTCCATTAGGTCCCAGAGCATTATGAATTCCTGAAGTGCATGTTCCGTCATCTTCGGTCCCACATCTGCGGCCCAACAGCCATGCTGGACTCCTTGGCTTACCGTTCTGGACTTGCGAATCCTCCTCTCCACCCGACCATATAGGGTGGGCACCAACTCCTCCAAACGTGACCCATTTAGCCACCTATCCTCCTAGAACATCGTGCTATTGCCATTCCCCACCTTACTCATTATCGCACCTCTTGTTAGAGCATATTTCTCCATATGTGGTTTTGGTAATTGATGACAATTCCTATGGACTAATGGTTGCCTTAAGTTATATTTATAGGATTTGTCCATAGGCACTTCTTGAAGTCCATCTGTTGGGTTCAAGGAGTTTATATGATGACCAAGATGGTATTCAAGATATTATCCAAAGAATGGTCATAGAGACACAAGGTTTATCGAGATCGTCAGACAAAAAGTAAATCAAGATGACCAACACACAAAGCGTACAAGATGTACCGAGAGGGATCAAGTGATCCCATGGTATGGCAAGCATTGTCCATTACGTGTTTGTGTACTAACCCATGGTCTTCGTGAGAGTTCTATGTGGGGGTTAGGTGTGTTTCCATGGGCTTGCGTCAAAAGGAAGATCTCATACAACCCATGAAGGATGATGTCAAGTGGTGATCGTCATCAAGATTGCGGTGTACAAGTTCAAGTGGATCGGCATGAATATATCATGCTTGAAGCTTGCCGTCCATTGTGGTGGCAATGGACTTGTGAAGATATGCTGAAGAGTGGCTCACCCATAGTGAGTATGGGGGAGCAATCAACTAGTCTTCATCAAGCCAACACAATCAAGAAAGGTGGTCCATCTTGAGGAAGCCAAGAGCATCATCATCTAGCTCAAGAGGACGAGGTGCAAGGTATAGGTTTGCCCTTGATAGGTTTTTTGTTTTAGGATAGATTGTCGTACTGTCAAGGGGGGCTCTCAATTGAGTAGCTTGATCATATCGTTCGTTGAGAGCTCAAACCATTTGCATCCTTGCATCATACTTCTTGGTTCCTGTTTGATGTTTATATTTTTGAGTTTTAGAGCTTATGGTCATCTTCATGACAAGCTCGAGTTCATCGAAAACGGAGTCCATATGCATCTTCTATGATGTTTTCGATGTCGGGAGTTTTTACCAGTCTTATTCGAAGAAGGGTTCTCACCATTTTCTTATGGGCCTTTTATCACTTGCTTCTTATTGATATTTCTATCAATATTGTGTTATCCCATGTCGTTAGCTTTCCAACAAAATTGGTTTCGTTGAAATTGGAGTCCGTATGCGAAAGTTAGAGCACATTCAGTATCCAGCGGTAGTACCGCTCCTGGTGCGAGCGGTAGTACCACTCCTGTAGCGGTAGTGTCGGCCCCGGAGCTGTAGTACCGCCCCCGGAGCGGTAGTAATTTTTTACTACCGCTCCCTAGCGGTAGTACCGCTCCAGGTGGGCGGTAGTACCGCTTCGGGACGGTAGTACCTCTCTCTGAGCGGTTGTTCTTCGTCGGACTTTTTGCGAAGACTTTCTCTAGAGGTAGTACCGCCAGGGCTAGAGATAGTACCGCCAGTGTCTAGCGGTAGTACCGCGAAAGTCTAGCGGTAGTACCGCCAGGGCTAGCGGTAGTACCGCCAGGCCTAGCGGTAGTACCGGTGTGCTCGGGCTGTAAGTGGGGGTAACTGACTAATTTCTTCCCCCACTATATAAAGGGGGTCTTCTTCCCCCTTGGACTCATCTATCCGTTGAGCTCATGTTCTACCCCAATTGTTGACCTTCTTAGAGCTTGCTTACTCTCAATCCCTCCAATGATTCTTGCTTGTTCTTGAGGGAAAAGAGAGAGGAGATATAGATCCACATCTCCACCAATCACTTTCTCCTCTATGTGAGGGGAACCCCTTGGATCTAGATCTTGGAGTTCTTTGTGAGCTCCTTGTTCTTCCTCTTATATTTCTCCATAGCTTTTGTTGTTGTGGAGGGACTTGAGTGTGAGGGACTTGTCCACTTCGTGTGTTCTTGCCATTGCATTAGTTGCATCGGTTTGAGTTCTCCACGGTGATACGTGGAAGTGAAGTTTGAGAAGCTTATTACCTTTGGTACTTAGTACCCTAGATATTGTTCTTCATGGATGCTTTGGCGTCCTAGAAGCATGGTGGTGTCTCGGAGCTCAATCATTGTGGTGTAAAGCTCCGGGCAAGCGTCGGGGTCTCCAATTAGGTTGTGGAGATTTCCCTGAGCAATTTGTACGGGTACCGGTGACCACCCTCAAGGTTTGCCATTTGTACGGGTTCGGTGACCGCCTTCAAGGGTCCCTTAGTGGAATCACGACATCTTGCATTGTGCGAGGGCGTGAGGATATTACAGTGGCCTTAGTGGCATCTTGGGGAGCATTGTGCCTCCACACCGCTCCAACGGAGATTAGCATCCGTAAGGGTGTGAACTTCGGTATACATCATCATCTTCGCGTGCCTCGGTTATCTCTTACCCGAACCCTTTACTTATGCACTTTACTTTGTGATAGCCATATTGTTTCTTGTCATATATCTTGCTATCACTTAGTTGTTTATCTTGCTTAGCATAAGTTGTTGGTGCACATAGGTGAGCCTAGTTGTTTTAGGTTTTGTGCTTGACATATTAAACGTTAGTTTTATTCCGCATTTGTTCAAGCCTAAACCGTGATTATTTTAAAGCACCTATTCACCCCCCTCTAGGCGACATCCACGTCCTTTCAATTGGTATCAGAGCTAGGTCTCTCTTTATTAGGTTTAACCACCTAGAGAGTAACAATGTCGACTAGGGGTTTAGGGTTCTCTGACACTCTTAGTTTCGATGGCACAAATTTTGATGTTTGGGTAATTCGCATGCTTAATCACTTTCAGGTCTTGGGCCCAAATTTAGAGCGAATGGTAGATATGGGTTTTTCTCCTCCAAAGTATTCTCAAAATATATCTTTAGAGGATGAGAAAAACTCTTATCTCGATGCTCAAGCTTCTAATGTGCTTATTGATGCTTTCAGCAATGTAGTTATATTTCAACTCATGCCATTCCGGGATGCTCATGAGTTGTGGACAAAGCTTCAAGATAAATATGGTACGTCCAAGATTTGTGGGAATGATTGTTCTCCCTCCACCTCCAGTCGTGTGCTCTTCTCAACTTCATCTACTTAACCTACATGTGGATTGCCACAAGGTAATGATATGGTGAGTAGTGGTGATCATTGCAATGATGATAGTGAGTTTATTGTTGATGATCCTTCTCCACTATATTATGGCAATGGTTCATCTTTGGGCATTAACACTTCGAGCACTCTAAATGTTTTACATGCTTGTGTTGATAGTCCTTGCATATCATGTAAAAACTGCTTGACTAAATCTCATGATGATATGCTTCCTATATCTTGTTGCCATGATAAAAATGTATATATTTCCTCGAGTTGTTGTGCTAACAATATAGAGGAAATTCATCACTCCATGGAACAAGATGTGGCCTTGAATGATGCTTCAAGGGATCCTACATCATCATCTATTGTTACTCACTTTTGCCTTATGGCTAAGGCTTCAAAGGTATCTCCTACTTTGAATCCCAATGTATCTCATGATGATAATGAGGATGAGAATAATGATGAAGAGAGTGATATTATTGCATCCTTAAAAGTTAAGGGTGAAATGATTTTTAAATCTCTTTATAAGAATAAACTTGCTTGTTCCAACTTCTTGGAAATCATGTCTATTGCCACTAAGGGAAAGAAATACATTGAGGAGTTGGAAGCTCATCTCGAGGAGCATGAGGCCACCATTGAGACAATAGAAGGTCATGAGCGTGATTACGCTAACGAGATAGCGGAGCTATCTCAAGCTCTTGAACATGAACAAACCACCAAGGAATCTTGATGGGGTTATAGTCCCAGGGTAGGGTCATAGGCCTGCCTTATAAGTCCTACCCAAGGACTACCCTTCATAAGGGACAAGGCCCTTAGTCAGTTCTGACTGAATTAATGACTTCCCATCATCCAGTCGGTGATGATTCCCCCATCATCCAGTCGGAAACGAGCATTCGGAGCGTATTAAACTTACCGACTGGATTCCACTCTGTATATCGTAACCTCCCTGGAGGGCAACGGTCATACGTTTTCATACACCATTATTAGCATTTAAGGCATACATTACCTGTAACGTAGGCATTTATTCGCCACTATTCCACCCCTGTGCACCGGACCGTTGTGAAAGGCAGCGCACTCTATATAAGCCGCCCTTCCCCACTGGTGCACGGGTTAGCATTTTCACTCTACTCTATATTACACTCGACATTAAGCTCCCAAGAGCACTGAGACGTAGGGCTTTTACCTCCACCGCAGAGGGGCCTGAACTCATACAACCTCGCCGTAGCTAAGGCTCTGCCCATACTTTCATACCCTACACATCTACTGTCAGACTTATACCCACGACAGTTGGCGCCCACCGTGGGGCACGCGTCTAAGCTACTTCCGGCGAGTTTGCGACTACATCTTTTCATCATGTCGTCCGGTGGAGATTTATGCATGGGTCATGAGATCCACTTCGGCGCACTCTCCTTCATCATCGACAATTATGCATGGCTTCGGGATGCGCCCCTCGATGTCGAGGCGTTCCCCAGTCGCGGGGCTACGCACTTCCGTGCCGGTGCCCGCGGCGTCCTTGTTCTCCAGCAGTCGGCTCCGGTGTCGATCCTCGCCCCCGTCACGCGCCGCAACAAGTGGTCTCGCCGTCCGCGGCTCCAACATTGGGTGCGACACGCCCAGGCGCGCCAGAACGCGTCCTCTCAAGTGGCGGTCCACGAGTTGGTTGTGGTCGCGCCGCTGTCCCAGTGCTTGGACTCAGTTCCGACTGAGCTGCCTTCCGAGTACTTGGGACGCGGGCCTGCGGCCGAAGTTCTCATGGCCAATTCCCATGAAAGTCCCCGCCAAACTGGTCGGAACGAGCACGATGTCGGCGAGTCTTCCGGCGCTCGCCGTCAGCCCCGCCGTTCTGCCAGTCGACGCACTCGTCAGACCAACATGGAGGTGTTCCGCACGCCCGTCCTCAACCTGGCTGCCGCTGCCAAGATAGCCGATTCCCTCCAACCGATTAATTCAGAGGTTGGTAGAGGGATCGAGCAGATCCGTGCCCTGTTGCACACGGCGCAGCAGCAGAATTCGGCGGTCTCCCAGTCGCACAACAGGATCCACAATAGTTCTGTTCACGCGAACACGCATCGGTCAGTTTTCAGCCTCGATTCTCATCAGCGACACAGAGGAGGCAGCCGTTCCATGAATCCCGAAGATCGTCGCCGTTCATGCACCCCTCCGCGGGGTGGGCCCTACGGGCCCCGACATCATGATGATCGGCGTTCAGTCGGTGACACTTATGATCCAAGGCCCGACGCAAGAGGGTACATCGCCCAGAGGAAGGTCGACAGGAGTCGAGCACACCGTGATGGTCATGATAGAGACCGTCCGAGTGGAAGTAGGACCATCGTTTCTGGCTCCGAGTGTTTCAGTCGGGCTATCCGTTCGGCTGACATCCCTCCCAACTTCCGATTGGCGACGGGGATCAGCAAGTTTACAGGAGAATCCAAGCCAGAAACGTGGCTGGACGACTACCGAGTGGCAATCCAGATCGGCGGTGGAGACGACCAGGTCGCCATGAAACATCTCCCCCTGATGCTTGACGGCTCGGCACGAGCGTGGCTGAACCAGTTGGCTCCTTCAAGCATCTACAGCTGGGCAGATCTGGCCCATGTCTTCATCAGGACCTTCGAGGGGACGTGCAAACGCCCTGCTGGTCTCGTGGAGCTCCAACACTGTGTCCAGAAGCAGAATGAGCCCCTGCGCGATTTCATCCAGCGTTGGACAACCCTCTACCACACGGTGGAGAACGTCACAGAGCACCAAGCAGTCTGCGCCTTCAAGGCAGGCGTGCGGTACAGAGATCTGTACCTGAAGTTCGATCGGACATGCGACATCTCCATGAGCAAGATGATGGAGATAGCGGCACGCTATGCAAATGGCGAAGAAGAGGACCACATTCGTAGCGGCAAGCATAAAGAAATCGCCGATGGTGATGGGAACAACACTCGGAAGCAGAAGCAGAAAGCTCCGTCCACTCCGCAGGCAGAGGCCGCAGCCGTTACCAATGCCAAGTTCAAGGGCAAGGGGAAGGCTCAGTTCACCCCCAAGAAGAAGCAGTTCAGAAACCACATCCTGGATCAGCCATGTCCAATCCACACGAAGATGGACGAAGAAGGCAACGCCATATTCCCGAAGCATACCACTCGGCAATGTCGTCTCCTGATCCAAGGGTTCGGCGAAGGGCAGCCGAGTGAAAAGGACAATGAACAGGATGATGAGGACAAGGAGGATCCGTTCCCCCAAGTCCATGCAACACTGATGATTTTTGCTGACGTGGAAAGCAAGAGTCGACTGAAGCTGGTGAACAGGGAGGTGAACATGGCCACCCCAACCAACCCCACGTTCCTCAAATGGTCTCAGACTGCGATCACCTTTGACCAGTCGGATCATCCAGCACACGTGCCCACCCCAGGGAGGCAGGCTCTGGTCGTCGACCCGGTGGTGGAAGGAGTCCGACTGCGCAAAGTCCTCATGGACGGCGGCAGCGGCTTGAACATCATGTACGCTGACACTCTCAAGGGGATGCATTTCGATATCCAAACTTAGCGAGAGCAGCATGCAGTTCCACGGAGTCGTCCCCGGACGAAAGGCCAAGTCACTCGGCCAGATCGCGTTGGACATCGTTTTCGGCTCCGACAAGAACTTCCGCAAGGAAAAACTGACATTCGAGGTGGTGGACTTCCAGAGTGCATACCACGCAATTTTGGGCCGTCCGGCATATGCGTGTTTCATGGCCCGTCCATGTTACGTGTACCTGAAGCTGAAGATGCCAGGTCCCAAAGGTGTGATCACTGTCACAGTCACAGGCAATCGGCGACAAGCCGAGGAGTGTCTGCAGCAGGGGTCGAGGATCGCCGATCAGCAGATGGCTATCCTCGAGCTGGACGAGTACAAGAAGACAGTCGACCCCGCTGACTTGATGCGTTCGAAGAAGCCAGCTTCAGAGTCCGCATTCCAGTCGGCGGGAGACACGAAGAAGGTCAGCATCCACCCGACAGACGACACCGCTGCCCCGACAAACATCTCCACCACCCTTGATCCAAAATAGGAAGCCGAGCTCATCCAATTCCTCCGTGAGAACTGGGACATTTTCGCATGGAAGCCCGCTGACATGCCAGGTGTACCCAGGGAGTTGGCTGAGCATCGACTGCATGTGGATCCCGCTGCTCGACCCGTCCAAGAGTGCCTGCGTCGGTCCGCCGCGCACAAGAGGAAAGCAATTGGAGAGGAGGTGGCTAAACTGTTGGCGGCCAACTTCATTCGCAAGGTACACCACTCCGAGTGGCTCGCCAATGTTGTCATGGTGCCCAAGAAGGACAAGTCTCTCCGAATGTGCATCGACTTCAAGCATCTCAATAAGGTCTGCCCGAAAGACCATTTCCCGCTCCCCCGCATTGATCAAATTGTCGATTCGACTGCGGGTTGCGAGCGTTTGTCATTCCTTGATGCCTACTCGGGCTATCATCAGATCCGTCTGTATGGCCCCGATGAATTAAAAACAGCCTTCATCACCCCATTCGGGTGCTTCTGCTACATCACTATGCCATTCGGTTTGAAGAATGCAGGAGCAACTTTTATGCGCATGATCCAAAAATGCCTCCTTGACCAGATCGGTCGGAATGTGGAGGCATATATGGATGATATCGTAGTCAAGTCACGCAAAGGTTCCGACCTGCTGACTGACTTGGCAGAAACATTCGCCAACCTTCGTAGGTACGATATCAAGCTCAACCCTGCCAAGTGTTCATTCGGTGTTCCCAGCGGAAAGTTACTCGCGTTCTTCGTTTCCGAACGAGGGATCGATGTTAACCCCGAAAAGATCGGGACCATCGTCCGAATGGAGCGGCCCGTCAGAATACACGATGTTCAAAGGCTCACAGGTTGCCTAGCGGCTTTGAGCAGGTTTATCAGTTGACTTGGGGAGAAGGCGCTACCTCTGTACCGACTCATGAAGAAATCAGATACTTTTGAGTGGTCAGACGAAGCCCAAATTGCATTCGACGACCTCAAAGCTTTGCTTTCCACTCAACCGGTTCTTACTGCCCCGCTCAGTAAAGAACCCCTTCTTCTATACATCGCGGCTACAAATCAAGTCGCCAGCACTGTTCTCACAGTCGAACGCGAAGAAGAAGGCAAAGCACACAAGGTTTAGCGGCCAGTGTATTATGTCTGCGAAGTCCTGACTCCTTCCAAGCAGAGGTATCCCCATTATCAAAAGCTTATTTACGGGATCTACATGACTGCGAAGAAGGTGGCTCATTATTTCCAAGACCACTCGGTGTCTGTCGTTTCTGATGCTCCGTTGTCGGAAATCCTCCACAATTGAGACACATCAGGCCGAGTGGCGAAGTGGGCAATGGAGATGTTATACTGCGACATCAAGTTTGAAGCCAAGAAGGCTATAAAGTCTCAAGCTCTGGCTGACTTCATAGCAGAATGGGTAGAACAACAGCAACCGACTCACATCTACTCGGCTCATTGGACAATGTTCTTCGATGGGTCCAAGATGTTGAATGGCTCCGGCGCTGGCGTAGTGATCATATCGCCAAAAGGTGATAAAATCAAGTATGTGCTGCAGATACATTTCGATTCCTCCAACAACGAGGCAGAGTATGAAGCTCTCCTTTATGGATTGCGCATGGCCATCACACTCGGCGTCCGTCGCCTGATGGTTTATGGCGATTCAGATTTGGTGGTTAATCAAGTGATGAAGGAGTGGGATGTAAGGAACCCCACCATGACTTCATACTGCAACACAGTGAGGAAGCTCGAGAAGAAGTTTGAAGGTCTGGAACTCCACCACGTTGCGCGACTGAAAAACCAAGCAGTTGATGAATTGGCGAAACTTGGATCCACTCGGAGACCAGTCCCGAGTGATGTCTGCCTCGAGCACCTGCACCTTCCCTCGGTTAAATAAGATCCTTTCGCAGAGGAACCAGTACAACCAAAGAGCTCGACAGATCCGACTGAAGTCGAGATCCCCGCTGTGGTTGATTTGATCATGGAGATTCTTGCTCTCATCCCCGATTAGACTGTGCCGTTCATTGCGTACATCCTGAGGCAAGAGTTACCGGAGGACGAAGTGCAAGCGAGGCAGATCGTCCGCAGGTCGAAATCTTTCACTGTCGTTGATGGCCAGTTGTACAAGGAAAGTGTTTCAGGCGTCCTTCAACGATGCATCTCCCCTAAGGAGGGACAACTAATCCTGGAAGAAATTCACTCGGGAACCTGCGGCCATCATGCCTCTTCAAGAGCAATCGTCGCCAAAGCATTCAGAGCTGGTTTCTTCTGGTTGCACGCGAATGAAATGGCGAAGGATATGGTCGACCGATGCGAAGGTTGTCAGTTCTACTCGAACAAGTCCCACAAGCCAACATCTGCGCTGAAGACAATCCCTCTTGTTTGGCCATTTGCAGTATGGGGATTAGATACAGTCGGTCCAGTCAGGACAGGCCAAGGGGGATTCACACATATGTTGGTGGCAGTCGACAAGTTCACCAAGTGGATTGAAGCCAAGCCCATCAAGAAGCTCGATGCCCTTACGGCCATCAAGTTTGTCAGGGACATCATCTCCAGATTCGGGGTACCACGCAACATAATCACTGACAATGGCACAAACTTTGACTCGGACAGATTCAAAGGTTTCTGTACAGGCCAAGGTATCCGAGTGGATTTTGCATCTGTGGCACATCCCCAAACAAACGGGCAAGCAGAGCGGGCGAATGTACTTATTCTTCAAGGGTTGAAACCTCGACTCCTGCGGGAAGTTGGACATGCTGCCGGCGCATGGGTCACCGAGCTGCCTTCGGTGTTGTGGGGCCTCCGCACAACTCCAAATAGATCTACAGGGCGATCCCCGTTCTTCCTCGTTTATGGAGCAGAGGCAGTCCTTCCGAATGACTTTCTTCACAACTCTCCACGAGTCGAACTCTTCTCCGAAGCCGAAGCAGAGCAACCAGGCAAGACGGAGTGGATCTTCTAGAAGAGGAGCACGAGATGGCACTGACTCGCTCAACCATTTATCAACAAGATCTGTGGCGTTTCCACGCGCGACACGTCAGGAGTCGTACATTCCAAGCAGGTGACCTGGTGCTCCGAGTGGATCAGCAGAGACCTCACAAGTTGGCTCCCGCCTAGGAAGGACCCTTCATCATCTCCAAGGTATTGAACAACGGAGCATATCGACTCTACAACCTCGACAGGGAAACAGACGAGCCGCGAGCATGGAACGGAGATCTCTTGAAGCGCTTCTACACGTGACCGCCGACTGAGGCAATGTAAAGAACAAGTATCATTGAAGTAATACAAAGCAGATTGATTTTTTGCAAATTCAAAACTCTTCCGCGTTGGCAGACTCCGGTCTAAATTTTTTTTTCCGCTCCGAGTGCGCACTAAACGTCGCACTCGGGAACTTAGCTGTGATCCAGAATCGCCTAAGTACAAACTTTCTCCGAGTGTGCACTAAACGTCGCACTTAGGGACTTAGCTGCGATCCAGAATCGCCTAAGTACAAACTTCCTCCGAGTGTGCACTAAACGTCGCACTCGGGGACTTAGCTGCGATCCAGAATCGCCTAACTACAAACTTTCTCCGAGTGTGCACTAAATGTCGCACTCGGGGACTTAGCTGCGATCCAGAATCGCCTAAGTACAAACTTTCTCCGAGTGTGCACTAAACATCGCACTCTGGGACTTAGCTGCGATCCAGAATTGCCTAAGTACAAACTTTCTCCGAGTGTGAACTAATCTTCGCACTCGGGGACTTAGCTGCGATCCAGAATCGCCTAAGTACAAACTTTCTCCGAGTGTGCACTAAACGTCGCACTCGGGGACTTAGCTGCGATCCAGAATCGCCTAAGTACAAACTTTCTCCGAGTGTGAACTAATCGTCGCACTCGGGGACTTAGCTGCGATCCAGAATCGCCTAAGTACAAACTTTCTCCGAGTGTGCACTAAACGTCGCACTCAGGGACTTAGCTGCGATCCAGAATCGCCTAAGTACAAACTTTCTCCGAGTGTGAACTAATCGTCGCACTCGGCAACTTAGCTGCGATCCAGAATCGCCTAAGTACAAACTTTCTCCGAGTGTGCACTAAACGTCGCACTCGGGGACTTAGCTGCGATCTAGAATCGCCTAAGTACAAACTTTCTCCGAGTGTGAACTAATCGTCGCACTCGGGGACTTAGCTGCGATCCAGAATCGCCTAAGTACAAACTTTCTTCGAATGTGCACTAAACGTCGCACTCGGGGACTTAGCTGCGATCCAGAATCGCCTAAGTACAAACTTTCTCCGAGTGTGAACAAATCGTCGCACTCGGGGACTTAGCTGCGATCCAGAATCGCCTAAGTACAAACTTTCTCCGAGTGTGCACTAAACGACGCACTCGGGGACTTAGCTACGATCCAGAATCGCCTAAGTACAAACCCTCTCCGAGTGTACACTAAACGTCACACTCGGGGACTTAGCTGCGATCAAGAATCGCCTAAGTTCAAACTTTCTCCGAGTGTGCACTAAACGCGGCACTCGGGGACTTAGCTGCGATCCAGAATCGCCTAAGTACAAACTTTCTCTGAGTGTGAACTAATCGTCGCACTCGGGGACTTAGCTGCGATCCAGAATCGCCTAAGTACAAACTTTCTTCGAGTGTGCACTAAACGTCGTACTCGGGGACTTAGCTACGATCCAGAATCGCATAAGTACAAACTTTCTCCGAGTGTGCACTAAACGTCGCACTAGGGGACTTAGCTGCAATCCAGAATCGCCTAAGTACAAACCTTCTCCGAGTGTGCACTAAACAACACACTCGGAGACTTAGCTGCGATCCAAAATCGCCTAAGTACAAACCCTCTCCGAGTGTACACTAAACGTCACACTCGGGGACTTAGCTGCGATCAAGAATCGCCTAAGTAAAAAAGCTCCCTTCGAGTGTATCCTATAGATCCACTCGGAGGCTTAGCAGACCCTCATTGAGGCTCATCTAGATGTGAAGACAACTGACAATTACATGAGTCGCAACTCGTTCCGAGTGCGACCTTAAAGTCGCGCTCGAGGACTTATCTGCGATCAAGAATCGCCTAAGTAAAAAGTTTCCTTCGAGTGTATCCTAGAGATCCACTCGGAGGCTTGGCAGACCCTCATTGAGGCTCATGTAGATGTGAAGACAACTGACAACCACATGCTCCGCATGTTTTCCATTGGCTTCACCAAGAAATGCCAAACAGAAACCACGAGTCAAAATCATGTCAAATTTTTTTTTGGCGAAAGAAGAGCAAAATATTCGATTCGAATTCAAAGTTGGTTCAATGATAGTTGGCTCGGTGTAGATCAAGCTTATCCACACCGAACCACGAATGTCACGGCCAATAGCATTGGCCAAAGTTTGATACAGATACTACTCGGCATACCGAGGTAAAGTTTTTCAAGCGTCGTCAGGACTGGCACCGGGACTGGCAGGCTCCACAAAAGTGTCAAGGTCGATCCTGTCTGTGATGCGAGTGGCCGTCTCAAGGAAGGTCTCCATGAAATCTTAGAATCGAAGCTTCTTCGTGTTGGCGACCTGCAACGCCTTCAGCTTCTCTTCGCGAGCTTCCTTGCAGTGCACTCGGACTAGTGATAGCGCCACGTCCGCACCACAACGAGCGGCAGACTTGTTCCACGCGTGCACTCGGTTTGGGACGTCCTCCAGCCGAGTCATCAACCCTTCTATCTCCCGCCGGGAATCGTCTTCGGGCCACAGCTCCTTGTTGATTCGGTCGACGACTTCTCTCAGGCGGCCGATGAAAGGTCCCACTCTGCCAAGGCGAGTGTGCGCTCGGAGCATGTCTCGATTGGCTTCATCGCCGAGTGGAACGTTCGGCATAACCGACCGCTCAATGTCAGCTGCTTCAGCCTCAGCGTCCATACAAAAGTCTGCAAAGACAACACGAGCAGAAAGTAAGCACAGAATGACATACAAAGTCAATAAACACTCGGAAAAAACTTACCACCGAGCAGTGCAATCATCTTCTTTGCCCAGTCGCTGACGTACTTCTCCTGCGATATACACCGACTGTTCATCAACTTCATCTGACCCATCAGTTCAGTTCTTTGTTTGACCATTTTCTCAATTTCGGCCACCAGTGCCTTGTTCGCCTCACGAGACTCCTCCAAGGACTTCTACCAGTCAGCAAGAGCCTCCTTCACACCACCTAAGTCATTCACAACTGCCTCCAATTCCGCAGCAAGCTGAATCTTTTCAGCCTCCAGAGCATTATATGTTGATCCCATTTCGCAAGTCTTCTGCAAATAAGCGCGAAGAGAAGGTCAGACACATTCAACAAGGAAAACAGTAAAAGCTCAAAGTTCTTCAGACCCCTGCCGACGCAAGCAGTCGACAGCGGTCTCGGGGACTACACCCAGTGGGTTCACTGAGAGTGACCCCACTGGCATGAAGCTCGAACAGGTCCGCCCTATTGAGCTACATGACAAAAACAAGCCCATGAGGCTACTATTACCCGACCTGAGTAAAACTACTCTCGGGGACTACTTCCAGTGGGTGTACTCCGAGTGCCCCCACTGGTACCATTCGGGCAGATCAGTTCTAATCCGATCAAGTCACAAAAAATATATATAAAGACAATTGCCGGTGCAAGCACTCGACAGAAGTCTCGGGGACTACACCCACTGGGTTCACTCGGAGTGAACCCACTGCAAAATAATACTACTGTATCCGAGTATCTCACTTCAACCCCAGTGGGTTACAAGAGGAAAGTAAACACTTACTAGCACACTTACTCGGATATCGTCCCGGAGCTCCAAGCTTCTCTTGTACAAAGATGCGATGGAGTCGTACGTTCCCTTGACATCACCCACCATCAACTCAGCCTGCACCATGGCCTCCTTGGCGGCTCCCACTTGGTCTTCCGGGAGGTGTCGGGCATCGTACTGGACGGTCGACGGACCCGGCATGACAGGAGACTCCTTGGGCATCCCAAGTCCTGCTCCAGTCGGTTCTGCCGCAAGGGACACCGTCTCAGCCGACGGCATCGTCTCGATCGGCGGCGCGTCCGTGGCGGGAGTTGCAGCAGATGGAACAGCCTCAAAGACAGACGCCAAGGCTTGCCTTGACCTCTTCTGGTCATCCTCCTCCAGATGAATCACCTCTGAAGGAAGCCCAACTAAACAACATGAGATTACAGAAGAAGGGCAAGATTAAAGACAGAATTCGCGAAACGATAATGCAAGCTCTCGGAGTCGTCTCAACGTACCTTGCTGGGATGTAGCCACGTTATCCGTATCCATGGGATCGTCTTCGTGGCGTGGAAGAGAGGTGGCGGAGGTAGCAGCTCTGTCGAGTAAAATCCACTCGACCAATAAGCATGAGTTGAATCAAATATAGAAAGAAGACAGGAGAACAAGACACTTACGCTGAGGCAACGGGAACAGCGATCCTCATCCGAGGCAGAGCTTTCCGAGGCTTGGATCCACTCGGTTGGCCGCCTTGGAAGGTTGGTCCGTGGGCTCGGCAGTAGCGTCCCTGGTCCTCTTCATGCTCCGAGCACTCAGAGCCACGGGAGGAGCTGGCGGGGCTCTCGGAGCCACGGGAGGAGCTGGCGGGGCATTCGGAGCCACGGGAGGAGCTGGCGGGCACTCGGGGCTGCTGGAGGAGCCGACGGAGTCACGGGTTCATGACGGCGCTTAGTTCGAGGCTCTGGTGGTGGGGGTGGCGAGCTTTGCTCCCCAACTTCCCCCTCCTCCTCTTCGGTCTCCTCCTCTGTCTCCCCACTGTCGGAGACGTACTCGACGCTGTCCATGCTGCCCTCCTGGCTGCCTTCCTCTTCCTCAGCTGGATTCCCATTCGAAACGGGAGAATACCAGTTGGTCCACGCCTGCACAAAATATAGTCGACAACATCAGACGTCAGACGGTGATACAAGAAAAAGCGATGAATCTAAGAGGATTGAAGGCACTCGACAAGATATGCTCACCTCATTCGGAGGAGGGTTGTCAGCGTGGAAAGGTTTCACTCGCCGGGCTCCTCTGGGGTTATCGCAGGCGCCTGTGATGCTGCGGACCCACGCCGTCACAACTTCCCCGGTCACACATTCGGGCTGAGTCCGAGTGGAGTCCCTAGGCCCCGCGTAGTGCCGCATGGCGTGGTGTCGAGCTTGCAGAGGCTGGATGCGCCGACCCAGAAAAGTCTCCAGCAAACCCGTGCCGGTGACTCCCTTGCGGACGACATCTATCAGTGCCTCGACCAGAGGTTGGATCTGGATCTTTTCCATCTTCGTGAGCGCAAGCTGCCTGGGCGGAGCCGGTCGGTCTAGGCTAAAAGGTGGCAGCCCAGTTGCAGCATTCAGACAAGCGACGTCCTGGCAGTAGAACCAAGTCGACTGCCAGTTCCTAACGGACTCGGACAACTGAAGAGCGGGGTAGCTACTTTTGTTTTTCTTCTGGAAGCCTAAGCCCCCGCAGAGCTGGAGGATATGAGTTTTATCGTCCGACTGGCTAAGTTTTTTGACAGTCTGGGATCTAGCAGAGAAGATGTACTTAAATAGCCCTCAATGTGGAGGACAACCGATAAAGCACTCACAAAGCACTACGAACGCAGAGAGATGAGCTATCGCGTTGGGAGGAAAATGATGGAGCTGCGCCCCGAAGTGGTTCATGATACCTCTGAAGAAGGGATGAGGAGGCAGAGAGAAGCCCCGGTACACGTGACTGAGCAGCAAGACACGCTCTCCCTCCTGCGGCGCTGGCTCCATCTCGCCCTCCGCCGGCAGCCTCCACGACTTGTTGGCAATCATGCCTTGCTCCACCAGCTCCAGCAGGTCGTTCTTCGTCACCGTGGAGGGGAGGAAATCCCCCTGGATCCAACCCGTCGGCAGTGCCCGCTGTCGCCGCTGAGCAGGAGCCACCGCCTTCTTCTTCTTCTTCTGCGACTCGAGCTTGCTCGTCTGCCCCTTCGTCATGGCGGAGGCAGCAGATCCGCAGGGGAGGAGAGGAAGGAGGAGGCTTGGAGCACGCAAGGAGCTGCGGGAGAAGCGGGGCGAGTGCGAGTAAACAGGGGGGCGCAACGAGAAACCCTCGCTGGGGAGGTTTAAATAAGCTTCCAACTGGGTCACTAACAGGTGGCCCCGAAATCTTATCCCCCGACCGGCTGCTGCGATATTAGTGGAGGAGATAAAGGCGCGGTAATCGAGGCAGCAGAAACTACTCGATGACGATGTCGTCATCCCCGCTGAGCGCGCGGCAACCGAAATTTGAGGATCCCGGAAAATCCGCCGCTGTGAGTTGACTGGTCACGTCGAAAGATTCCGCGGAAGCACTCGGTCTCTGACGGTTCGTTTCATGGATATATCCACTCGGGTCACTGGTCAAGAGGATAAAATGGATCGAGGCAAACAACACCAAAGTCACATCCACACCAGTCGGATCCATACTCCAGGCATCACTTCGTCGTTCCAACCCCGATCCATTCGGGGACTAATGATGGGGTTATAGTCCCAGGGTAGGGTCATAGGCCTGCCTTATAAGTCCTACCCAAGGACTACCCTTCATAAGGGACAAGGCCCTTGGTCAGTTCCGACTGAATTAAGGACTTGCCATCATCCAGTTGGTGACGATTCCCCCATCATCCAGTCGGAAACGAGCATTCGGAGTGTATTAAACTTACCGACTGGATTCCACTCTGTATAACGTAACCTCCCTGGAGGGCAACGGTCATACGTTTTCATACACCATTATTAGCATTTAAGGCATACGTTACCTATAACGTAGGCATTTATTCGCCACTACTCCACCCGTGTGCACCGGACCGTTGTGAAGGGCAGCGCACTCTATATAAGCCGCCCTTCCCAACTCGTGCAGGGGTTAGCATTTTCACTGTACTCTATATTACACTCGACATTAAGCTCCCAAGAGCACTGAGACGTAGGGCTTTTACCTCCACCGTAGAGGGGATGAACTCATACAACCTCGCCGTAGCTAAGGCTCTGCCCATCCTTTTGTACCCTACACATCTACTGTCAGACTTATACCCACAACAAATCTCTTGAGGAAACCTTTGCTATATAATTATCTAGATTAAAGGAATCCCATGAAATCCCATGATAGAGCTCTCGAGGTGGCTAATGATTTTAGAACTAAAAACGATAAGCTTGAAGTTGCACATGCTAAACTCGTTGAGGACTATGAGCACCTCGAAAATGGCTCAAGGGCTATTAAGAGTTCGCTCATCAAACTCACCAAGTCTCATGCTCAACTTGAACCTTCATATGCTAAAGAGCTTGCCAAGTTACCTTCTCCTCTTATTGTTAATAATGATGCTTGTGCTACTAACTCTACTTCTTGTGAAGCATCCATTTTAAAGGAGAATGTTGAGCTAAGGGCTAAACTTGAGTTGCTATCTAGCAATTATGGGAAATTGGAAGAAAGTCATGTAATGATCACAAGATCTCATGATGATCTTCTAGTATCCCATAATGTGCTAAAATTAGCTCATGAGGCTATTACTACCAAGGTAACATCGACTGAGCCTCATGTGGACATTAGCACTACTTCTAGTCAAAAAGCTATATTGCCATGTGCTAGTCCATGTAATTCATCTACTCATAATGTTGCTACATCTTGTGATGAATTACTTTCCATGCCTTGTTGCTCTAACAATGAAGCTTATACTTCCTCTAGTACTTGTGTTGATACTAACCATGTAGAGGAAATCAAAGAGCTCAAGGCCCAAGTCACTTCCTTGAAGAAAGACTTGGAGAAGAGTCATGAAGGAATGTCCACGCTCAACAATGTCTTGTGTGGGCAAAAATCCCCAAATGACAAAGATGGACTTGGATTCAACTCCAACAAGAAGAATAAGTCCAAAAGCTTCAAGAAGAAGGGCCAAGAACAAGTCAAGAATTCGGCCAAGATTATTTGCTTCAAGTGCAAAATTGAAGGGCACCATGTTAGATCTTGCCCACTAAATAAGAAGCCCCAAAGTCACAAGCAACAAGGGAAGCGGACACAAGTTTAATCACATACTCAACTACAAGTTGAAGCAAGGCCCCTTCCCAAGAAGACCCAAGCAAACACTCCTCATGTTGAGAAATCACTAGGGAAGAAATTAAAGGGTAGATGTTGCTACTTATGTCGTGAGAAGGGTCACTTCGCTTCTTCTTGCATGAGAGGTAATTTATCCAACCCAATCATTATTGATGATATCTATTCTCTTGGGAAGGATAAGGTTCGCAATGTGTTTGCCAAGTTTGTTGGTACTCAAAGTGGTGTCAAGAAAAGTACCATTTAGGTTGCCAAGCCTATTGTGACTAACCTCTTAGGACCCAACGTGGTTGGGGACCAACAAGCTCAAACTTGATCAATAGGTGAATGTGGAGGACATTAGAGACTTGGATACATAATGAAGAATTAAGGGGTCTTCATCATTCACATTATCTCAAGCCAAGTCATTTGGATTATCGAGTTTCTATCTTATATCCAATGTGCCTCCTTACAGTAACTTGTACTTAAATTGTTTACATTGTTAGTTGCTTGCCCCTTTGCATGTTTTGGTTTTGTACCTTGCATGTGTTTGTATATGTTGTGCTTCCAACTTTCTTATCTTGAGTAATCGAGTATGTGTATGTTGGTTTGCATATCATGTACATGTGAGTCTTGTATTGAGTCTTATTGCATCTTGTTTGTATCTTTGTTGGCTCTTGTGAGAGATTAATGGATTATTCCATTGTGGGGGAGTGATGTGCTTTGCACACCTCACAATCCTATAAATGTGTATACATGGGGAATACCACTTAATATTGATATTTCAAGATTATCTAGTTTATATGTGGTATGTCTTATTCATGAGAAATTCAAATTATATATGGTCCATTAATTATCTCTTGTTGGTTTTAATTTGCCACTTGTTAATATTGTTGGGTTATCACATTATGGGGGATTAATATGCTATGTGCATATTACAAGCCTAGAAAATGTGTACATTTGAGGTATTGCCACTTGGTGTTGATATTGTAAATTATCTTGTTGCTAGGTGGCATGTTAGCTCTACAAGTGTCATTTGCTTGCGTTTTATGGGTAAAGATGATGTTGGATATATTTGCGATCTACCACTAAGTATTATTTACAAAATACTTCTTGTCCTTGACAATTGTTATTCCCATCATGTGGTAGGAATTGCTAATCGTCTTTACATTGGATTTTGTGTTTCGTTTGTCTTCCTTGCCCCTTGTGGATCTATTTTAACATGTCTAGTGTTTTTATAGATATAGAGAAAGTGACGATCCCATCTTGTGCATTTTGTATTTAAATGCAAATTCTATATAATTCACATCTCTTGGGGGAGCTATCCTATTTTCTTTAGAACACTCTCTTTACTCGCCCATCATAAACTCTTTTGATCCCCATCAAGTGTGTGTTGATGGGAGGCAAGTTTTGCTTTTTATGATGCTTTGTGCCATCATGAAAATTTGTCAAGGGTTTGGTTTCTTGGAACCTAGATCTCTTTTGGAAACTAGATACCTCGTGTTTGTTTTCCTTCAATTGGTATCTTGTTTCCTTTTATTTGGCATGTGTCAATGGATATCTCATTCCTTGAGGTATATTTTAATTGGTATCATTCAAGTGATGGTTTTTCGTTTGGTATTTTATTATCACTTGATACCTTGTCTTTTGGTGTATTATCAACTTTGTGTTGAGTTGATTCTTGAAAGCCTTGAGCATGCATATTTACTATATATAGCTTCTTTTGCTTGCTTTCTTTCTTTGACCCAATATATAGGGGAAACTCCACCTTGTCATAAATTGGCTAAAGTGTGCATGAAATTCAAATTCATATCTATGTGCACATATGTATGTGGAGTTTGTCCTATGTATTGTTGGTTTTCTAACTCTTTGGTCCCAATGAGCTTGGGCACCATTTTGTTTGTTTTGTTGTTCCAGGAACAATTGGAGATGCCTTGGATGCTCAGCTCACCTACAAGGAAGGTGTTGAGACCATGTGATTATTGGAGCCCAGTTAGGATGATCAACGAACAACTATCTACTACATCAATCCAATGTTGTCTCGGTAACAAGTATCTATTTCATGCATTCATTTCTTTCAAAAGCCCAAACCTGTATTTTCTTGGCTAGGTTGCATCATGGCATGAATCTGTTGATCCGTTCTTGTAGTTCTTGTTTCCTTTATCAAAGCATCCGAACGATGATGTCTTATTGCTAGTTGGGATGTCTTTGATGTTCGTATGTTGGAAGTTCACATTGTACAATAAGAAAATATTAGGCCATGTGCTATGCTTCCAAACAAAGATCTTATTGATATATTTATGACTTCCTTTTCGATATCTTGTTTGTTCCTTCTTGTAACCATTTCGTGTGTACATCCTTCTTTGTGGATATATATCATCATGATTGTCTTCTACTTAGAATCTTTTACACATGATAGAAGTTACATGTCTAATTGATATCCTCTTTTCTTTCACGTCCACCGTTGCATTTCCTTTTTCAGTTTTTGGTGGCTTCGTGAAAGGATTTGTCTTGAATGTGTATCTTATATTCCTACATCTTGATGCACTCCTTGGCCGTGAAGATTATTTTTCCTCATGCTTGTCTTGATAAGGGTTTTTCCATTTCGATTGGTATCCCTCCTCTTGACAAGGTTCTTATTTCCTTTCTTCACCATGGATTGTCACAAGCATTGGTTCTTATTTTGTTTATTAGTAAGCTTGTGAACCCATTTTCTAGTGTGTGTGTGGGAATGATATGTCATTTCATCAAGACTATGTTGATGAGTAATGCTCATCCTTATCTTAGTCTTCTCAAGTGCTTTGCCATGACTCACACACATTATTTTGGTTGAGCCTATTCTTAAGTTGCTTCTTTTACATGTTTCTCAACCATTTGTTTTGTGCAAGTGATATGCTTATTGTCTCATCTATCTTCTTGCACTCGTTGTGTGCTTTTATTAATTTTGGGGGAGCAACGATCCTATTTTGTGCACTTGTATCAAATACAAAAATCTCTTATTAGTGCACAAATCATGGGGAGCTTCTCTAGTTTTGATAAAACACTCCGTTGCTTTTATCATAATATCTTTTATTCATGTGGTTCGAAGGACCATATGATTGTTTGTTCCATCTGGTATGTTTTGATTGCTCGCCTCTATTTTTGTATGTCCTTGTGGCATACGATCCTTTTATTTGCAATCTTTGGGTCGTCGATATAGTTCGTTTTCCTCCAACTTCTTATCATTGTATATGTGTATTTCTCTGCACTCATTTGTTGAGGAGTACACACTTTTTGGAGGACCACCTACTATATTGGCTTTCTAAACTTTTTGTCCATTTTGGCAATCGATGCCAATGGGGGGAGAAGTTTAGAGAGTTTAGTTTGGTTATGCTTAGAGGGTTTTGCTTTTATTGCATAAGAATTTACATCTTGTACGCATGCATTATTGCTTTGCATGTGTGTGCTTGGTTATGCTTATTTTCCTTATATAAACTCTCTTTAAGTGGTTGTCATCAATTACCAAAATGGGGGAGATTGTGAGAGCATATTATCCATATGTGGTTTTGGTACTTGATGACAATTCCTATGGACTAATGGTTGCCTTAAGTTATATTTATAGGATTTGTCCATAGGCACTTCCTAAAGTCTATCGGTTGGGTTCAAGGAGTTTATATGATGACCAAGATGGTATTCAAGGTATTATCCAAAGAATGGTCATAGAGACACAAGGTTGATCAAGATCGTCATACAAAAAGTAAATCAAGATGATCAACACACAAAGCATACAAGATGTACCGATAGGGATCAAGTGATCCCATGGTATAGTAAGCATTGTCCATTACGTGTTTGTGTACTAACCCATGGTCTTCGTGAGAGTTCTATATGGGGGTTAGGTGTGTTTCCATGCGCTTGCGTCAAAAGGAGGATCTCATACAACCCTTGAAGGATGACGTCAAGTGGTGATCTTCATCAAGATTGCGGTGTACAAGTTCAAGTGGATCAGCATGAATATATCATGCTTGAAGCTTGCCGTCCATTTGGTGGCAATGGACTTGTGAAGATATGATGAAGAGTGGCTCACCCATAGTGAGTATGGGTGAGCAATCAACTAGTCTTCATCAAGCCAACGCAATCAAGAAAGGTGTTCCATCTTGAGGAAGCCAATAGCATCATCATCTAGCTCAAGAGGACGAGGTGCAAGGTATAGGTTTGCCCTTGATAGGTTTTCTGTTTTAGGATAGATTGACGTACTGTCAAGGGGGGCTCTCAAGTGAGTAGCTTGATCGTATCATTCATTGAGAGCTCAAACCATTTGCATCCTTGCATCATACTTCTTGTTTCTTGTTTGGTGTTTCTCTTTGTGAGTTTTAGAGCTTATGGTCATCTTTATGACAAGCTCGAGTTCATCGAAAACGGAGTCCATATGCATCTTCTATGATGTTTTCGATGTTGGGAGTTTTTACCGGTCTTATTCGAAGAAGGGTTCTCACCATTTTCTTATGGGCCTTTTCTCACTTGCTTATTATTGATATTTCTATCAATATTGTGTTATCCCATGTCGTTAGCTTTCCAACAAACTTGGTTTCGTTCAAATTGGAGTCCGTATGCGAAAGTTAGAGCACATTCAGTATCCAGCGGTAGTATTGCTCCTGGTGCCACCGGTAGTACCGCTCGTGTAGCGGTAGTACCGCCCCCGGAGCTGTAGTACCGCCCCCGGAGCGGTAGTAATTTTTTACTACCGCTCTAGGAGAGGTAGTACCGCTCCGGGTGGGCGGTAGTACCGCTTCAGGACGGTAGTACCTCTGTCTGAGCGGTTGTTCTTTGTCGGACTTTTTGCGAAGACTTTCTCTAGAGGCAGTACCGCCAGGGCTAGAGGTAGTACCGCTAGGGTCTAGCGGTAGTACCGCCAGGGGCTAGTGCTAGTACCGCTATGCTCGGGTTGTAAGTGGGGGTAACGGTTTGATTTCTTCCCCCACTATATAAAGGGGGTCTTCTTCCCCCTTGGACTCATCTATCCGTTAAGCTCATGTTCTCCCCCAATTCTTGACCTTCTTAGAGCTTGCTTACTCTCAATCCCTCCATGATTCTTGCTTGTTCTTGAGGGAAAAGAGAGAGGAGATATAGATCCACATCTCCACCAATCACTTTCTCCTCTATGTGAGGGGAACCCCTTGGATCTAGATCTTGGAGTTCTTTGTGAGCTCCTTGTTCTTCCTCTTATATTTCTCCATAGCTTTTGTTGTTGTGGAGGGATTTGAGTGTGAGGGACTTGTCCACTTCGTGTGTTCTTGCCATTGCATTAGTTGCATCGGTTTGAGTTCTCCACGGTGATACGTGGAAGTGAAGTTTGAGAAGCTTATTACCTTTGGTACTTAGTACCCTAGATATTGTTCTTCATGGATGCTTTGGCGTCCTAGAAGCATGGTGGTGTCTCGGAGCTCAATCATTATGGTGTAAAGCTCCGGGCAAGCGTCGGGGTCTCCAATTAGGTTGTGGAGATTGCCCCAAGCAATTTGTACGGGTACTGGTGACCGCCCTCAAGGTTTGCCATTTGTACGGGTTCGGTGACCGCCCTCAAGGGTCCCTTATTGGAATCACGACATGTTGCATTGTGCGAGGGCGTGAGGAGATTATGGTGGCCTTAGTGGCATATTGGGGAGCATTGTGCCTCCACACTGCTCCAATGGAGATTAGCATCCGCAAGGGTGTGAACTTCGGGATACATCATCGTCTCTGCGTGCCTCGGTTATCTCTTACGCGAACCCTTTACTTATGCACTTTACTTTGTGATAGGCATATTGTTTCTTGTCATATATCTTGCTATCACTTAGTTGTTTATCTTTCTTAGCATAAGTTGTTGGTGCACATAGGCGAGCCTAGTTGTTTTACGTTTTGTGCTTGACATATTAAACGTTAGTTTTATCCGCATTTGTTCAAGCCTAAACCGTAATTATTTTAAAGCGCCTATTCACCCCCCCTCTAGGCGATATCCACGTCCTTTCACCTCTGAACAGTTGCATAGACTCCTTTGGCATGCTGATTTCAAACTCCTCCCAAGGTCTCGACACATCCATACGTTGCAGCCACGGCCAGCAAGCTTTGATGGCCAGATTTAACCATCGCAGGTTTGGTATGCCCAAACCACCAGCCCACTTGGGCGAGCAAACTTTCATCCATGCTACCATACACTTACCACCATTGGCTTGGGCCTGAGCACTCCAGGGGAAGCCCCTACAGATCTTCTCCATTTCCAAGAGTGTTTCCTTCGGGATGTCCAGAGCCATCATTGTGGGGATTGGGATTGCGCATAAGACTGACTAGACTAGTAGTAACCTCCCAGTCTTTGGCATATTGGCTGCTTTCCACTTAGGCAAACAAAGTAATGTACCCCTTTTCTTTAACACATTATGTGTACCCCTTTATTTTATGTTTTGCGAGAAATTATGTACCCTTTATTGATCACATAGCAAGAGTTTTAGGGATACACAGCCCTTTACACGGATCAGTCAGCCATGAGCTTCTTTGTTCGAGTATCGTTTCTCATGGCAGAAAGCAATATCATTAAATCTGATCATGTGGCCCTAATCTCATTAGCAATTTTAAAGTGTGTTGGTTTAGGTCCTGTTTGAAACCATTTAGATTATATAATTTAGTTTTTATAATCTATTTTACCTCCAAACAGAACATATTATGGTGTAGATTATAAAATTGAGATGGACGGATTATTAAAAACTCACAATCTAATCTACCCGAGCTAAAATCAGATTATGGATTGCTAATGACCCATTATCCTTGTAAAGTTGGAGATAATTACATTTGTGCCACTGCCATCCTCCTCTTTAAAAAAACAGAGGACACATAGGTCATTATGCAATGTAAAACATGGATTACAGTTTATATAATCTGGTCTCCAAACATGTCCACCTAAATTATTTTTATAAACCAGATTATATAATCTATCTTCATAATCCAAATTATCATAATCTATTGTGGTTCCAAACAGGGATAGCCTCCCGCACTGCAAGTGCTTCGACAGTTGCAGTGTCTAATACTCCCTGAAAATCCACTAAAGATACCCCCAGAAAATCACCATATATCAGACTTCAATTTGTTTCCTTATTCTGTCGTTCAACACCGCACACTTGGATGAACAACATCCATTTTAAAAGCAATCATGTTGCATGAACAGAAACTGAAGTACCATACACACATTCAACCAACATGTACATATCGCATTACTATTTTCCGAAACGGAGGCATAAGATTTGCCTCATCCATTAAATAAGAGGAGAATAGAGTTTGGAGTTTTACATAACACCCCTCACCAACGGCATGACAATTACTCACAAAATATTACAGACCCAAGTTTTTTTGCGACGGCAGTAACCCAAAGCTTTGCTTCTTCAAGAATGGATGCAAAAAGAACCGGCGGTGGCGCACATTTTTGCCGAAACACCCTAGCATTTCGTTCCTTCCAGACGGTCCATGAGATGAGCATAGTGAGGGAGGTCATGGCTTGCCAGTTTGGGCTCCGGTTGTCAGTCCGTTTGTCCTACCACTCGTTGACGGATTCATAAAGATGCCAATCAGAGACGTTGATGTTAGTTAACCCAAGCTTCTCGATGATAGATCTCCATAGCCTAAGTGTGTAACAACACTTGAAAAATAGGTGAGCCCCGTTTATTGTTCTCTATTACAAAGTTGGCAAAGGACACAATTTTCCTAACCGCGTCTCTCCAATTGACCAGCCCTCCAAATACGGTTTTATAGGACTAACCAAGCGAAGAATTTAACCTTGGGAGGCCCCAAGCCTTCCAGACCATGCGGTCCATGGGCAATAGAGTCAAACCAAGGAACTGAGCCTTGTACGCGGTGTCCGCCGAGTAGACCCCATCATTAGCGTGCTTCCAAATGATATCATCTTCGGCTTGCTCATCAAGGTCGAAGTCATGAACAAGCACCCAAAGAGTGAAAAAATTGCGAATGTGGCCAACGGTGACGGCGATGTCGGGATTTATTTTGAGGATCCAAGCATTTCCCTTGAGTGCCTCCCGCACCTTTCATCTCTTTCTTCTTGAGGCCTCGAATATTAATGGTGCAATATCCTTGGGCTTCCGCCCTAGCAGCCAAGGGGAGTCCCAGAACGGCGTTGTTGCACCATCACCAACAATAATAGGTGTAGAGGCGTAGAAGAACTTGCGGTCATCGTCAGTGCAAGGGTTACCAAAACCCACCCAGAGCTTGTGGGTCGCCTTCAATTTGTACCATAGCCACTTAAGACGTAAAGAACACGCAAACTTGTCGGTGTTGAGTACCCCTAGACCCCATACTCCTTTGGTTTGCAAACAATTTTCCAATTTACTTTGCACTTGGATCCTATTGTCTTGTCTGTGCCGGACCATAGGAATGCCCTCTCCAAAGAATTGAGGCTCTCGAGCATGCTTGGAGGCACGATGAGAGGCGTCATCGAATAAATTGCTTGCAAGGAGATGACCGACTTGACGAGAGCCATGCAACCGATAGTGGTGATGTTTTGCCCGTCCCACGTGGCCAACTTGTGAGTCGCCTTGTCTTCAAGGTATTGGTAATCCCCCCTCCTAAGTTGCCAAACGGAGAGTAGCAAGACAAGATATTTCACTGGGAAGGTAACACGAGCTGCTGACATGTTCTGAAGAATGTACCCCAGATTAAGATGGTTGCATCGAATTGGCACGACCGAGGTTTTGTGAAAGTTGGTGCATAGGCCCGTCACATCCCCAAAACCTCTCAAGATGGATGCAAGGTTGTCGATGTTCGTTTGATAGGAGCCACAAAAATGGCGGCATCATCCGCATATAGGGAGGTTCTCATCATGGGACCTCGCCCACGAATCTTGTGAAGAAGGCCTTTCCGGGTCGCCAAATCCATGACCTTATGCAGCGGTTCAATCGCGATGACAAAGAGCATTCGGGGAATGGGGTCCCCTTGCCGAAACCCCCTGTCTTGCTTAATGGGTGGACCTGGGATCCCATTTAGGAGAATGCGAGACGAAGACGAGGAAATTAGCGCGACAATCCAAGCCAAAACTTGCTCGGGAACCCCATACGCTGGAGGAGGTCCAAGATGAATTCCCATTTAACGGAGTCAAAGACCTTTCTTATGTCCAACTTGAATAGCAGAGCAGGGGTCTTGCACGTGTAACCGCCTGGCAAAGTTTCGGACGCACATGAAGTTATCATGAATACTAGCCCCTTGATGAAAGCACTCTACGAGTTGGAGACAAGGTCATCCATGAGAGGAGCAAGTCGGAGGGACAACACCTTGGCAATAATTTTGGCGATAGCATGGATGAGACTGATAGGTCTATAATCAGAGATGCCTTTCGCGCCCTCCTTTTTGGGCAAGAGAACAACATTGGCGAAGTTCACCCATTGCAGGTTGGAGGTGTGAAGGGAGTCAAAATGTTGAATGACCCTCGTGACCGTATGCTTGATGATGCCACAACACTTTTTGAAGAAGATCCTCGTGAAACTGCCCGGGCTGGGAGCCTTATCAGTAGGCATCGCCTTAATGGCCGCCCATACCTCATCTTCCATGATGGTGTTACCCAGGTCGTGCAAGTCATGAGTCTCCAACCCAAGCTCATCCCAGTTGAAGTCTTTGTTGCTACTACTTCCCATGACCTCGGAGAAGTGGTCATGGATGATCTTCTCTTTTTCCTTATCCTCGGTTACCCACCCATGTGCGTGTTTAATCCGGTGAACGCGATTCTTCCTTCTTCTAGCATAACTACGGCGGCAGAAGAATTTTGTGTTCCCCATGCCTTAGGTCTGCCAACCGAGCACATTGACTCTTCCTAGTCCTCTTGAGTACCGACAAGCTGATCACCCTTTGCTTGAGCCTTGAGTGTAAGTCACGTTCCTTCGGAGAAAGGGCCCTTGCCTCTTGTGCAATATCGAGGTGGAGAATCACAAGTAGGGCCGCATGTAGCTCGATGATGTCTACTACGCGACCTTCTACTTGTAGACGTTGTTGGGCCTCCAAGTGCAGAGGTTTCTAGGACAGTAGCAATTTTCCCTCAAGTGGGTGACCTAAGGTTTATCTATCCGTGGGAGGCGTAAGATGAAGATGGTCTCTCTCAAGCAACCCTGCAACCAAATAACAAAGAGTCTCTTGTGTCTCCAACACACCCAATACAATGGTAAATTGTACAGGTGCACTAGTTTGGCGAAGAGATGGTGATACAAGTGCAAAATGGATGGTAGATATAGGTTTTTGTAATCTGTAACTACAAAAACAGCAAGGTAACTAATAGTAAAAGTGAGCACGAACAGTATTGCAATGCGTGGAAACAAGGCCTAGGGTTCATACTTTCACTAGTGAAGTTCTCTCAACAATGATAACATAATTAGATCATATAACTAGCCCTCAACATGCAACAAAGAGTCACTCCAAAGTCACTAATAGCGGAGAACAAACGAAGAGATTATTGTCGGGTATGAAACCACCACAAAGTTATTCTTTCTGATCGATCTATTCAAGAGTCCGTAATAAATTAACACGAAGCTATTCTTTCCGTTCGATCCATCATAGAGTTCGTACTAGAATAACACCTTAAGACACATATCAACCAAGACCCTAATGTCACCTAGATACTCCATTGTCACCTCAAGTATCCGTGGGCATGATTATACGATATGCATCACACAATCTCAGAATCAACTATTCAACCAACACATAGAACTTCAAAGAGTGCCCCGAAGTTTCTACCGGAGAGTCAAAACGTGTGCCAACCCATATGCATAGGTTCCCGATGTCACGAAATCCGCAAGTTGATCACCAAAACATACATCAAGTACTCACATGAATATCCCATTGTCACCACAGAGAGACACGTGCAAGACATACATTAAGTGTTCTTAAAGACTCAATCCGATAAGATAACTCCAAAGGGAAAACTCAATTCATTACAAGAAGGGAGAGGGGGAAGAACATCATAAGATCCAACTATAGTAGCAAATCCCGTGGTACATCGAGATCATGACATCTCAAGAACACGAGAGAGAGAGAGAGATCATACACATAGCTACTGGTACATACCCTCAGCCCCGAGATTGAACTACTCCCTCCTCATCATGGAGATCGCCGGGATGATGAAGATGACCACCGGAGATGGGTTCCCCCTCCGGTAGGGTGCCGGAACAAGCTCCAGATTGGTTTTTGGTGGCTACAGAGGCTTGCGGCGGCGGAACTCCCGATCTAGGTTTCTTTTTGGGGGTTTATGAATTTATAGGAATTTATGGCGGTGGAATTACGTCGTTTGGGCCTCACGAGGAGGTCACAAGCCTGGTAGGTGCGGCCTAGGGGGGCGCCTCCCGGGCTTGTGACTCCCTCGTGGCTCTTCTGGCCTTCTTCCAAAGCTTCGGGGGTCTCTTTTGGTCCAAAAAAATCATCGGAAAGTTTTATTCCATTTGGACTCCGTGTGAAAAAGGGTCAAAAAACACGGAAAAAACAGAAACTGGCACTTGGCACTGAGTTAATAGGTTAGTCCCAAAAAAGATATAAAATAGCATATTCATGCATATAAACATCCAAAGTTGACAAGATAATAGCATGGAACCATCAAAAATTATAGATACGTTGGAGACGTATCAAGCATCCCCAAGCTTAACTCCTGCTCGTCCTCGATTAGGGAAGTGATAAAGACCGTATTTTTTTATGTGGAATGCTACCTAACATATTTGTCCTTTGTAACTGCTTTCTTGTGGCATGAATGTTCAGATCCGTAAGATTCAAAACAATACTTTACTATTGACATGAAAACAATAATACTTCCAGCATACTAGTAAAGTAATCATGAACTTTTGAAATAACAAGGACAAAGAAAGTTATCCCTACAGAATCATATAGTCTGGCTATGCTCCATCATCCCCACACAACGAATTTAAATCATGCACAACCCCGATATTGGCCAAGTAATTGTTTTTGCACTCTTACTTTCTCAAACCTTCTCAACTCTCACGCAATACATGAGCGTGAGCCATGGATATAGCACTATAGGTGGAATAGAGTGTGGTGGAGGTTGTGAGGCAAAAAGGAGGAGATGGTCACATCGACTCGGTGTATCAACGAGCTATGGAGATACCCATCAATAGATATCAATGTGAATGAGTAGGGATTACCATGCAACGGATGCATGATACGTCCATTTTGCATCATGCTTTCATGTTGATATTTATTGCTTTTTGGGCTGTTATTTCACTTCACGGTACAATACTTATGCCTTTTCTCTCTTATTTTGCAAGGTTTACATGAAGAGGGAGAATGCCGTCAGCTGGAATTCTGGCCTGAAAAAGGAGCAAGTTTGAGATGCCTATTCTGCGCAACTCCAAAAGCCGTGAAATCAACGTGGAATTTTTTGGGATTATATAAAAAATACTGGGCGGAAGAAGTACGAGAGGGGCGCCACCTGGAGGCCACAAGCCTGCCAGGCCCGACCTACCCACCTGAACGGACCTGGGGGGCTTGTGGGCCCCCTGTTACCCCTCCGATGCTCATCTTTTGCTATATGAAGGGTTTCGTCCGGAAAAAAAATCAGAGGGGAGCTTTTCAGAGGTTTCGCCGCCACCATGAGGCGAAACTTGAGCAGAACCAATCTAGAGCTCCGACATCGCCGTCGTCATCACCAACAATCCTCTCATCGGAGGGGACTCATCACCATCAACATCTTCATCAGCACCATCTCATCTCCAAACCCTAGTTCATCTCTTGTAACCAATCTCTGTCTCGCGACTCCGATTGGTACTTGTAAGGTTGCTAGTAGTGTTAATTACTCTTTGTAGTTGATGCTAGTTGGATTACTTGGTGGAAGAGTTTATGTTCAGATCCTTGATGCTACTCATTACCTCTCTGGTCATGAATATGATTATGCTTTGTGAGTAGTTACTTTTGTTCCTGAGGACATGGGATAAGTCATGCTAATAGTAGTCATGTGAATTTGGTATTCGTTCGATATTTTGATGTGTTGTATGTTGTTTTTCCTCTAGTGGTGTTATGTCAACATCGACTACATAACACTTCACCATTATTAGGGCCTAGAGGAAGGCATTGGGAAGTATTAACTAGATGATGGGTTGCTTGAGTGATAGAAGCTTAAACCCTAGTTTATGCGTTGCTTCGTAAGGGGCTGATTTGGATCCACTAGTTTAATGCTATGGTTAGACATTGTCTTAATTCTTCTTTCGTAGTTGCGGATGCTTGCGAGAGGGGTTAATCATAAGTGGGATGCTTGTCCAAGTAAGGGCAGTACCTAAGTTCCGGTCCACCCACATATCAAACTATCAAAGTAACAAACGCGAATCATATGAACATGATGAAAACTAGCATGACAGAAATTCCCGCGTGTCCTCGGGAGCGTTTTTCCTCCTATAAGACTTTGCCCAGGCTTGTCCCTTGCTACGAAAGGGATTGGGCCACTTTTCTGCACCTCTGCTACTTTTGTTACTTGTTGCTTGCTACGAATCATTTCACCACACAACTACTTGTTACCGATAATGTCAGTGCTTGCAGATTTTACCTTGCTGAAAACCACTTGTTAGATCCTTCTGCTCCTCGTTGGGTTCGACACTCTTACTTATCAAAAGGACTACGATAGATCCCCTATACTTGTGGGTCATCAAGACTCTTTTCTGGCGCCGTTGCCGGGGAGTGAAGCGCCTTTCGTAAGTGGAACTTGGTAAGGAAACATTCATATAGTGTGCTCAAATTTATTGTCACTTGTCACTATGGATACTAATCCTTTGAGGGGCTTGTTCGAGGTATCTTCTCCTCGAACGGAAGCACAAATAGTTGCCCCTCAACCTGCTGCACCTACTAAAAATATTTGCTTTGAATTTCCTTCGGGTATGCTTGAGAAATTGCTGGCTAATCCTTTTACAGGAGATGGAACATCACATCCAGACTTGCATCTAATCTATGTAGATGAAGTTTGTGGTTTATTTAAGCTTGCAGGTTTGCCTGAGGATGAGGTCAAGAAGAAGGTCTTTCCTTTATCTTTTAAGTATAAGGCGTTGACATGGTATAGGCTATGTGATAATACTGGATCATGGGATTACAATCGGTTGAAATTGGAATTTCATCAAAAGTTTTATCCTATGCATTTAGTACATCGTGATCGGAATTATATTTATAATATTTGGCCTCGTGACAGAGAAAGCATCGCTCAAGCTTGGGGGAGGCTTAAATCATGTTATATTCATGCCCCAACCATGAGCTCTTGAGAGAAATTATCATTCAGAACTTCTATGCTCGGCTTTCTCGTGATGATCGCGCAATGGTTGACACTTCTTGTACCGGTTCTTTTATGAAGAGAGATATTGACTTCAGATGGAATTTATTGGAGAGAATTAAACGCAACTCTGAAGATTGGGAGCTTGAAGACGGTAAGGAGTCAGGTATGAATTTCAAGTTTGATTGCGTTAAATCCTTTGTTGAAACAAATACCTTTAGTGATTTTAGCGCTAAGTATGGACTTGACTCTGAGATAGTAGCTTCAATGTGTGAATCATTTGCTGCTCATATTGATCTCCCCAAAGAGAAGTGGTTTAAATATCATCCTCCTTTGGAAGTCAATGTAGTTAAACCCAATCCAGTTGAAGAGAAAGTCATTGCCTATAATGATCCTATTGTTCCGAGTGCTTACATTGAGAAACCACCTTTCCCTGTTAGGATAAAACATCATTCTAAAGCTTCAACTGTGATACATAGAGGCTACATTAGAACACCTACACCCTTGAGCAAATTAGAGTTGAACCTAGCATTGCTATTATCAAAGATCTTCTGTCCGACGATGTTGAGGGACGTAATATTCACTTCTATGAAGATGCTGCTAGAATTGCTAAACCTCATGCTAGAGACAAACATAGGCATGTTGTTGGCACGCCTGTGGTTTCTGTTAAGATAGGAGATCATTGCTATCATGGTTTTTGTGATGTGGGTGCTAGTGTTAGTGCAATACCTCAATCCTTATATGATGAAATCAAAGACGAGATTGTACCTGTTGAGATAGAGCCTATTGATGTCACTATTCAGCTTGGCAATAGAGATACTATCTGCCCTCTGGGAATTGTTAGGGATGTTGAACTCTTATGTGGTGAAACGAAGTATCCTGCTGATTTCCTCGTTCTTTCTACCGCACAAGATAGCTTTTGTCCCATCATATTTGGCAGACCCTTCCTCAATACCGTCAATGCTCATATTGACTGTGAGAAGCAAACTGTCACTGTTGATTTTGAAAGTGTGTCACATGAGTTCAATTTCTCCAAGTTTGGTAGACAACCTCATGAAAAGGAGTTTCCTAGTAAGGATGAAACTATTGCCTTAGCTTATATTGTCGTGCCTCCTACTGATCCCTTAGAGCAATACTTGCTTGAGCATGAAAATGATATGCATATGGATGAAAGGGATGAGATAGATAGAGTTATCTTAGAACAATATCCTATCCTCAAGAATAATCTGCCTGTTGAACTGCTTGGGGATCCACCCCCGCCAAAGGGTGATCCTTTGTTCTAGCTTAAACAGTTGCCTGATACTCTTAAGTATGCTTATCTTGATGAAAAAGAGATATATCCTGTCATAATTAGTGCTAGCCTCTCAGAGCATGAAGAAAAGAAATTACTAAAAACTCCGAGGAAGCACCGTGCTGCTATTGGATATACTCTTGATGATCTTAAGGGCATTAGTCCCACTCTATGCCAGCACAAGATTAAAACTGATCCTCATTCCAAACCAGTTGTTGATCATCAAAGGATGTTAAATCCTAAGATGAAGGAGGTGGTAAGAAAAGAAATACTAAAGCTCCCGGAGGCAGGTATTATCTATCGTGTTGCTCATAGTGATTGGGTGAGTCCGGTGCATTGCGTCCTTAAGAAGGGAGGCATTACCGTTGTCCCTAATGATAAGGATGAATTGATCCCACAGAGGATTATTACTAGCTATAGGATGGTGATCGATTTTAGGAAATTGAATAAAGGCACTAGGAAAGATCATTACCCTTTGCCTTTTATCGACCAAATGCTAGAAAGGTTGTCTAAACACACACACTTCTGCTTTCCGTAAAACGCTTGGTAAGTACGATGTCAACCATAGAATTGCGTCTCCCTATCACCCTCAGTCCAGTGGTCAAGTAGAGCTAAGAAATAGAGAGATTAAACTGATTCTGCAAAAGACTGTCAACAGGTCTTGAAATAATTGGTCTAAGAAGCTTGATGATGCACTGTGGGCTTATAGAACTGCCTATAAGAATCCCATGGGCATGTCTCCATACAAAATGGTGTACGGTAAAGCATGTCATCTACCTCTTCATCTAGAGCATAAAGCTTATTAGGCAATCAAAGAGCTCAACTTTGATTTCAAACTTGCTGGTGAGAAGAGGTTATTTGACATTAGCTCGCTTGATGAATGGAGAACTCAGGCATATGAAAATTCCAAGTTGTTCAAAGAAAAGGTACAGAGGTGGCATGATAAGAGGATACAAAATCATGAGTTCAATGTAGGTGATTATGTCTTGCTATATAATTCTCGTTTAAGATTCTTTGCAGGCAAGCTTCTCTCTGAATGGGAAGGTCCCTATATTGTTGAGGAAGTATATCGTTCCGGTGCTATCAAGATCAAGAACACGGAAGGTAATTGTCCGAGAGTGGTAAATGGGCAGAGAATCAAGCATTATATCTCACGTACTCCCATAAATGTTGAAAGCAATATTATCTATACCATAACTCCGGAGGAGTACATAAGGGATATTTATCAGCCTGTTTCAGACTCCGAAAATGAAGAGGTATGTGATTCGGTAAGTAAAACGACTCCAAAACCTTTCCCGTAGCAATTTTCCTCCGTTTTGGAATATTTGAAAAAATAGAAAAAATTAAAGTAGTCCGGAAAGTGCACGAGGAGGTGACAAGCCTGGTAGGAGGGCTTGTGGCCACATCGTGCGCCTCCTGGACTCCGTTTTCGTGTGAAGTACTCCTTCTGGTCTGAAAAAAATCAATATATATTCTCCCGAAAGGTCTGACCTCTGTATCACGCAGATTTCCTCTGTTTTCGTTTCGAGCTTGTTTTCTGCCGCAGATTTAGAGCAAGATGTCGTCTCAGGAATCTGTGGGGGAGAACAATCTCCCTCAAGTCTACGAAGAAGTATATGCTGTTCTGAAAAGGATGGAAGCCATGGAGTCCAGGGAAAGGCTACCAAGAGAAACCAAGGGCAAAACTAAGGAGAAGAGTCAGGCATGGGACGAAGTGCAATCTGTGCTTAACAAGGAAGAAGTTGAATAAGTGGATTTCCTCCAACCCTACCTCCACCTACTATCCCCATCCTTGATTGAACATATCTCGTGCTCGCAATACTTATCTCACTCGTGAAGTTGCTTTGCTGGAAAAACATATCACAGATCTCCAAGGTATCAATCAAAGATTAATGGCCCTTTTGGAATCAAAGATTGCAACAACTCCACCACCATCACCTTCAAAGGAAGACAACTAAGCATGGGTATGGGCAATCCCCTTGGCTTGTGCCAAGCTTGGGGGAGTTGCCCCGGTATCGTATCACCATCACATCTTTTGCCTTTACCTTTGTTTTAGTTTGTTCCTTTTCAGTTTTCTCTTTCTCTAGTAGAATAAAAGTCTTAGTGTTTTGGAGTTTTAGGCGTGAGTTTTGCTTTGTGTCACCCCGATGTATTCGAGCTCGTGAGCCATATAATAAAGAGTGTCTTAGTTGAAGGGCTTTGCCTCATGCCATGATCAAAAGATCGAGAAAGAACAAAAGCATGAAAGATCATGTAGTGATCTTCTGGGAAGTGATGGCTTCACATATAAAAAGGATGATGATTGAAACTTGTTGAGGGTAGACAAACGTAGACCTTGGTCATTGTTGCAATTAATAGGAAGTGGTAAAGAAGGAGAGGTTCACATATAAATATATCATCCTTGACACCATCTATGATTGTGAACACTCGCTAAACTATTGCATGCCTAGAAGTAGATGTTGGACAAGGAAGACAACATAATGAATTGTGTTTGCTTGGTTCCGAACAATGTTATATGATTAGAGATCCCTTAGCATGTGACGATTGCTTCCACTTCATATTAGCCAAAACTCCCGCACCAAGTAGAGATACTACTTGTGCATCCATAAACCTTCAACCCAGTTCTGCCATGAGTGTCCACCATACCTACCCATGGATTGAATAAGATCCCTCAAGTAAGTTGTCATCGGTGCAAGCGATAAAAATTGCTCGCTAATATGCATGATCTATTAGTGTGTGGAAAATAAGCTTTGTACGAACCTGTGATGAGGAAGACATAAAAGCGACAGACTGCATAATAAAGTTCTTTATCACAGGAGGCAATATAAAGTGACGTTCCTCCACACTAAGAGGACACACATCCAAACCTCAAAAGGGCATGACAACCTCTGCCTCCCTCTGCGAAGGGCCTATCTTGTACCTTTACTTTTTTCCCTTGAAAGAGTCATGGTGATCTTCACCAATTCCTTGTTTCGCCTTTATCTTGGCTAACATCATATGCTAGGGAAAGATCTAAATTCATATGTCAACTTGGAGGTAAGTACTCATGAATTATTATTGTTGACATTATCCTTGAGGTAAGCAGTTGGGAGGCAAAACTATAAGCCCCTATCTTTCTCTGTGTCCAGCTGAAACTTTGATCTCATGAGTACCACGTGAGTTGTAGCAATTGTAGAGAACAAAAAGATGATTGAGTATGTGGATTTGCTTTACAAGCTCTTATTTGACTCTTTTTGATGTTGTGATAAATTGCAATTACTTTAATGACTAAAGGCTATCGGTTGTTACTTCTCGGTAAGGTTCTTGATCAATACTTTTCTTTGTGAAGGAATTGTCACTTTAGCATGAGAGATTATATTTTGGTATTGCTGTTCTAATCATGATCATGATGCCTGTGTGTTCGTATCTTGTTTTGTCGACACCTATCTCCCTAAACATGTGGTCATGTTTATTGATCTAGGCTTTCGCTTGAGGACAAGCGAGGTCTAAGCTTGGGGGTGTTGATACGTCCATTTTGCATCATGCTTTCATGTTGATATTTATTGCTTTTTGGGCTGTTATTTCACTTCACGGTACAATACTTATGCCTTTTCTCTCTTATTTTGCAAGGTTTAGATGAAGAGGGAGAATGCCGGCAGCTGGAATTCTCGCCTGAAAAAGGAGCAAGTTTGAGATGCCTATTCTGCGCAACTCCAAAAGCCGTGAAAATCAACGTGGAATTTTTTGGGATTATATAAAAAATACTGGGCGGAAGAAGTACCAGAGGGGCGCCACCTGGAGGCCAGAAGCCTGCCAGGCCCGACCTACCCCCCCTGACCGGGCCTGGGGGCTTGTGGGCCCCCTGTTGCCCCTCCAGCGCTCATCTTTTGCTATATGAAGGGTTTCGTCTAGAAAAAAATCAGAGGGGAGCTTTTCAGAGGTTTCGCCGCCGCCACAAGGCGAAACTTGAGCGAACCAATCTAGAGCTCCGACAGGACGATCCTGTCGAGGAAACTTCCCTCCCGGAGGGGGAAATCGTCGCCATCGTCATCACCAACACTCCTCTCATCGGAGGGGACTCATCACCATCAACATCTTCATCAGCACCATCTCATCTCCAAACCCTAGTTCATCTCTTGTAACCAATCTCCGTCTCGCGACTCCGATTGGTACTTGTAAGGTTGCTAGTAGTGTTAATTATTCTTTGTAGTTGATGCAAGTTGGATTACTTGGTGAAAGAGTTTATGTTCAGATCCTTGATGCGACTCATTACCTCTCTGTTCATGAATATGATTATGCTTTGTGAGTAGTTACTTTTGTTCCTGAGGACATGGGATAAGTCATGCTGATAGTAGTCATGTGAATTTGGTATTCGTTCGATATTTTGATGTGTTGTATGTTGTTTTTCCTCTAGTGGTGTTATGTGAACGTCGACTACATAAAACTTCACCATTATTTGGGCCTAGAGGAAGGCATTGGGAAGTAATAAGTAGATGATGGGTTGCTAGAGTGACAGAAGCTTAAACCCTTGTTTATGCGTTGCTTCGTAAGGGGTTGATTTGGATCCACTAGTTTAATGCTATGGTTAGACTTTGTCTTAATTCTTATTTCATAGTTGCGGATGCTTGCGAGAGGGGTTAATCATAAGTGGGATGCTTGTCCAAGTAAAGGTAGTACCCAAGCGCCGGTCCACCCACATATCAAACTATCAAAGTAACGAACACGAATCATACGAACATGATGAAAACTAGCATGATAGAAATTTCCGTGTGTCCTCGGGAGCGTTTTTCCTCCTATAAGACTTTGTCCAGGCTTGTCCCTTGCTACAAAAGGGATTGGGCCACTTTGCTGCATCGTTGCTACTTTTGTTACTTGTTGCTTCCTACGAATCATCTCACCACACAACTACTTGTTACCGATAATTTCAATGTTTGCAGATTTTACCTTGCTGAAAACCACTTGTCAGATCCTTCTGCTCCTCGTTGGGTTCGACACTCTTACTTATCGAAAGGACTACGAAAGATCCCCTATACTTGTGGGTCATCAATGCACTTAGAGCTATAAGTGTGTGAAAGCTCAAAAGGAGAACTAGTGGGTGTGCACTGATACGTCCATTTTGCATCATGCTTTCATGTTGATATTTATCGCTTCTTTGGCTGTTATTTCACTTCACGGTACAATTCTTATGCCTTTTCTCTCTTATTTTGCAAGGTTTACATGAAGAGGGAGAATGCCGGCAACTGGAATTCTGGCCTGAAAGTGGAGCAAAGTTGAGATACCTCTTTTGCGCAACTCCAAACGCCGTAAAAATAAACGAGGATTGTTTTCCGGATTTATAAAAATACTTGGCCGAAGAAGTGCTAGAGGGGCGCCAGGGGTTGGCCACAGGCCTGCATGATGCGGCCACCCCCCAGGCCGCGACATGAGGGCTTGTGGGCAACCTGCTGGCCCACTTGCCCCCCTATTTTGCTATATGAAGGGTTTCGTCCAGGAAAAAAAAATAAAGGAGTAGCTTTTTCGTGGATTCGCCGCCGCCACGAGGCGGAACTTGAGCAGAACCAATCTAGAGCTCTGGCAGGACGATCCTGCCGGGGAAACTTCCCTCCCGGAGGGGGAAATCGTCGCCATTGTCATCACCAACACTCCTTTCATTGGAGGGGACTCGTCACCATCAACATCTTCATCAGCACCATCTCATCGCCAAACCCTAGTTCATCACTTGTAACCAATCTCCATCTCGCGACTCCGATTGGTACTTGTAAGGTTGCTAGTAGTGTTGATTACTCCTTGTAGTTGATGCTAGTTGGATTACTTGGTGGAAGAGTTTATGTTCAGATCCTTGATGCTACTCATTTCCTCTCTGGTCATGAATATGATTATGCTTTGTGAGTAGGTACATTTGTTCCTGAGGACATGGGATAAGTCATGCTAATAATAGTCATGTGAATTTGGTATTCGTTCGGTCTTTTGATATGTTGTATGCTGTTTTTCGTCTAGTGGTGTTATGTGAACATCGACTACATAACACTTCACCATTATTTGGGCCTAGAGGAAGGCATTGGGAAGTAGTAAGTAGATGATGGGTTGCTAGAGTGACAGAAGCTTAAACCCTATTTTATGCGTTGCTTCGTAAGGGGTTGATTTGGATCCACTAGTTTAATGCTATGGTTAGACTTTGTCTTAATTCTTCTTTTGTAGTTGCGGATGCTTGCGATAGGGGTTACTCATAAGTGGGATGCTTGTCCAAGTAAGGGCAGTACCCAAGCGCTGGTCCACCCACATATCAAACTATCAAAGTAACGAACGTGAATCATATGAACATGATGAAACTAGCATGACAGAAATTCCAGTGTGTGCTTAGGAGCGTTTTTCCTCCTATAAGACTTTGTCTAGGCTTGTCCCTTGCTACAAAAGGGATTGGGACACTTTTCTGCACCATTTCTACTTTTGTTACTTGTTGCTCGCTGCGAATCATCTGACCATACAATCACTTGTTACCGACAATTTCAGTGCCTGTAGATTTTACCTTGCTGAAAACCACTTGTGAGATCCTTTTGCTCCTCGTTGGGTTCGACACTCTTACTTATCTAAAGGACTACGATTGATCCCCTATACTTGTGGGGTCATTAAGACTCTTTTCTGGCACCGTTGCCGGGGAGCGAAGCACCTTTGGTAAGTGGAACTTGGTAAGGAAACATTCATATAGTGTGCTGAAATTTATTGTCACTTGTCACTATGAATACTAATCCTTTGAGGGGCTTGTTCGGGGTATCTTCACCTCGAACGGAAGCACAAATAGTTTCTCCTCAACCTGCTGCACCTACTGAAAATATTTGCTTTGAATTTCCTTCGGGTATGCTTGAGAAACTGCTGGCTAATCCTTTTACAGGAGATGGAACATCACATCCAGACTTGCATCTAATCTATGTAGATGAAGTTTGTGGTTTATTTAAGCTTGCAGGTTTGCCCGAGGATGAGATCAAGAAGAGGGTCTTTCCATTATCTTTGAACGATAAGGTGTTGACATGGTATAGGCTATCTGATGATACTGGATCATGGGACTACAATCGGTTGAAATTGGAATTTCATCAAAAGTCTTATCCTATGCATTTAGTACATCATGATCGGAATTATATTTATAATTATTGGCCTCGTGATAGAGAAAGCATCGCTCAAGCTTGGGGGAGGCTTAAATCAATGCTATAGTCATGCCCCAACCATGAGCTCTCGAGAGAAATTATCATTCAGAACTTCTATGCTCGGCTTTCTCATGATGATCGCACCATGCTTGACACTTCTTGTGTCGGTTCTTTTATGAAGAGAGATATTGACTTCAAATGAAATTTATTGGAGAGAATTAAACGCAACTCTGAAGATTGGGAGCTTGAAGAAGGTAAGGTTTCAGGTATGAATTTCACGTTTGATTGCGTTAAATCCTTTGTTGAGACAAATACCTTTAGTGATTTTAGCGCTGAGTATGGACTTGACTCTGAGATAGTAGCTTCTTTGTGTGAATCATTTGGTGCTCATATTGATCTCCCCAAAGAGAAGTGGTTTAAATATCATCCTCCTTTAGAAGTCAATGTAGTTAAACCCACTCCAGTTGAAGAGAAAGTCATTGCCTACAATGATCGTGTTGTTCCCAGTGCTTACATTGAGAAACCACCTTTCCCTGTTAGGATAAAGGATCATTCTAAAGCTTCAACTGTGATACGTAGAGGCTATATTAGAACACCTACACCCCCTGAGAAAATTAGAGTTGAACCTAGCATTGCTATTATCAAAGATCTTCTGTCCGACGATGTTGAGGGACATAATATTCACTTCTGTGAAGATGCTGCTAGAATTGCTAAACCTCACGTTAGAGACAAACATAGGCATGTTATTGGCATGCCCGTGGTTTCTGTTAAGATAGGAGATCATTGTTATCATGGTTTATGTGACGTGGGTGCTAGTGTTAGTGCAATACCTCAATCCTTATACGATGAAATCAAAGATGAGATTGCACCTGTTGAGATAGAGCCTATTGATGTCACTATTCAGCTTGCCAATAGAGATACTATTTGCCCTTGGGGAATTGTTAGGGATGTTGAAGTCTTGTGTGATAAAACGAAGTATCCTGCTGATTTCCTCGTTCTTGCTACCGCACAAGATAGCTTTTGTCCCATCATATTTGGTAGACCTTTTCTCAATACCGTCAATGCTCATATTTATTGTGAGAAGCAAACTGTCACTGTTGGCTTTGAAGGTGTGTCACATGAGTTCAATTTCTCTAAGTTTGGTAGACAACCTCATGAAAAGGTGTTGCCTAGCAGGGATGAAACTATTGCCTTAGCCTCTATTGTCGTGCCTCCTACTGATCCCTTAGAGCAATACTTGCTTGAGCATGAAAATGATATGCATATGGATGAAAGGGATGAGATAGATAGAGTTGTCTTAGAACAATATCCTATCCTTAAGAATAATCTGCCTGTTGAACTGTTTGGGGATCCACCCCCACCAAAGGGTGATCCTGTGTTCGAGCTTAAATAGTTGCCTGATACTCTTAAGTATGCTTATCTTGATGAAAAAGAGACATATCCTGTTATAATTAGTGCTAGCCTCTCAGAGCATGAAGAAAAGAAGTTACTAAAAACTCTGAGGAAGCACCATGCTGCTATTGGATATACTCTTGATGATCTTAAGGGCATTAGTCCTACTCTATGCCAACACAAGATTAAAACTGATCCTCACTTCAAACCAGTTGCTGATCATCAAAGAAGATTAAATCCTAAGATGAAAGAAGTAGTGAGAAAAGAAATACTAAAGCTCCTGGAAGCAGGTATCATTTATCCTGTTGCTCACAGCGATTGGGTGAGTCCGGTGCATTTCATCCCTAAGAAGGGAGGCATTACCGTTGTCCCTAATGATAAGGATGAATTGATCCCACAGAGGATTATTACTGGCTATAGGATGGTGATCGATTTTAGGAAATTGAATAAAGGCACTAGGAAAGATCATTACCCTTTGCCTTTTATCGACCAAATGCTAGAAAGGTTGTCTAAACACACACACTTCTTCTTTCTAGACGGTTATTCTGGTTTCTCCCAAATACCAGTTGCACAATCTGATCAGGAGAAAACCACTTTCACCTGCCCTTTCGGTACCTTTGCTTATAGACGTATGCTTTTGGATTATGTAATGCACCTGCCACCTTTCAAAGATGTATGATGGCAATATTCTCTGAATTTTTTGAAAAGATTGTTGAGGTTTTCATGGATGATTTCTCCGTTTACGGGTCTTCCTTTGAAGATTTCCTCAGCAACCTTGATCGAGTCATGCAGAGATGTAAAGACACCAATCTTGTCTTGAATTCAGAGAAGTGCCACTTTATGGTTAATGAAGGCATCGTCTTAGGTCATCAAATATCCGAAAGAGGTATTGAAGTCGATAAGGCTAAGGTTGATGCAATCAAGAAAATGCCATACCCCACAGATATCAAAGGTATAAGAAGTTTCCTTGGTCATGCTGGTTTCTATAGAAGGTTCATGAAAGACTTCTCTAAGATTTCTAGGCCTCTTACCAATCTCTTGCAAAAGGATATTCCTTTTGTCTTTGACGATGATTGTGAGGAAGCCTTCGAAATACTTAAGAGGGCTTTGATAACTGCACCTATTGTTCAACCACCTGATTGGAACTTACCTTTTGAAATCATGTGTGATGGTAGTGATTATGCTGTTGGTGCTGTCCTAGGGCCAAGAGTTGATAAAAAGTTGAATGTTATTCACTACGCTAGTAAAATTCTAGAAAGTGCCCAAAGAAACTATGCCACTACGGAGAAGGAATTTTTAGCGGTCGTGTTTGCATGTGAAAAGTTCACGTCTTACATAGTTGATTCCAAAGTCACTATTCACACTGAAAATGCTGCTATTAAGTACCTCAAGGAGAATAAGGACGCTAAACCTAGAATTATCAGATGGGTTCTCTTGCTACAAGAATTTGATTTTTACGTTGTCGACATAAAGGGTGCTCATAACCCAGTAGCAGATAACTTGTCTAGGTTGGAGAACGTTCTTGATGACCCACAACCTATTGATGATAGCTTTCCCGATGAGCAACTGAATGTCATCAATGCTTCACGTAGTGCACCGTGGTATGCTGATTATGCAAACTATATCGTTGCCAAATACATACCACCTAGTTTCACGTACCAGCAAAAGAAGAAATTCTTCTTTGACTTGAGACATTACTTTTGGGATGATCCTCACCTTTATAAGGAAGGAGTAGATGGTGTTATTAGATGTTGTGTACCTGAATATGAACAGGGACAGATCCTATAGAAGTATCACTCCGAGGCCTACGGAGGACACCATGCGGGAGATAGAACTGCACACAAGGTATTGCAATCAGGTTTCTATTGGCCCACTCTCTTCAAGGATGCCCGTAAGTTTGTCTTGTCTTGTGACGAATGTCAAAGAATAGGTAATATTAGCAAATGTCAGGAAATGCCTATTAACTATTCACTTGTCATTGAACCATTTGATGTCTGGGGCTTTGCTTATATGGGACCTTTTCCAAAATCCAACGGGTATACTCATATCCTAGTTGTTGTTGATTACGTCACTAAGTGGGTAGAAGCTATCCCCACTAGTAGTGCTGATCACAACACCTCTATCAAGATGCTGAAAGAAGTTATCTTCCCTAGATTTGGAGTCCCTAGATATCTAATGACCGACGGTGGTTCACACTTCATTCATAGTGCTTTCTGTAAAACGCTCGCTAAGTACGATGTCAACCATAGAATTATGTCTCCCTACCACCCTCAGTCCAGTGGTCAAGTAGAGCTAAGTAATAGAGAGATTACACTGATTCTGCAAAAGAGTGTCAATAGGTATAGAAAGAATTGGTCTAAGAAGCTCAATGATGCATTGTGGGCTTATAGAACTGCCTATAAGAATCCCATGGGCATGTCTCCGTACAAAATGGTGTATGGTAAAGCATGTCATTTACCTCCTGAGCTAGAGCATAAAGCTTATTGGGCAATCAAAAAGCTCAACTTTGATTTAAAACTTGCCGGTGAGAAGAGGTTATTTGATATTAGCTCGCTTGATGAGTGGAGAACTCAGGCATATGAGAATGCCAAGCTGTTCAAAGAGAAGGTTAAGAGGTGGCATGATAAGAGGATACAAAAGCGTGATTCAATGTAGGTGATTATGTCTTGCTATATAACTCTCGTTTAAGATTATTTGCAGGCAAGCTTCTCTCTAAATGGGAAGGTCCCTATGTTGTTGAGGAAGTATATCGTTCTGGTGCTACCAATATCAACAACACGGAAGGTAATTGTACGAGAATGGTAAATGGGCAGAGAATCAAGCACTATATCTCAGGTACTCCCATAAATGTTGAAAGCAATATCATCAATACCATAACTCCGGAAGAATACCTAAGGGATATTTATCAGCCTGTTTCAGACTCCGAAAACGAAGAGGTATGTGATACGGTAAGAAAACAGAGTCCAAAACTTTTCGAGTAGGAAATTTTCTCTGTTTTGGAATATTTGAAAAAATACAAAAATTGGAAGTAGTCCGGAAAGTGCGCGAGGAGGCGACAAGCCTGCACTGCGCGGGCCCACCCCCTGGCCGCGCCGTGAGGGCTTGTGGCCACCTCGTGCGCCTCCCGGACTCTGTTTTCGTGCGGGGTACTCCTTCTGGTCTGAAGAAAGTCATTATATATACTCCCGTTTGGTCTGACCCCTGCATCACACAGATTTCCTCTATTTTTCGTTTCGAACATGTTTTCTGCCGCAGATCTAGGTCAAGATGTCTTCTCAGGATTCAGAGGGGGAGAGCTATGTGGCTGATTACCTCACTAACCCCAAGGTCTATGGGGACGTGGATCCTTATGGCTGGACCACTGATGAGGAAGAAGATTATGATCCGAAGGGGAAGGAACAAACAAGTTCCGATGAAGAGGAGGCTCCTCTACCTCAACCTGGACACACTCATGTGGATTTCAAGAAGTTGAGCCTCCCTAACTCAAGGAAGAAGCCTAAGACTTTGTTTATCCCTTCTCGTTTCTTGCAGGAGAGTAAGCAGGAATTATGCCAAAGGGTGTTGAAGCTTGAAGAGGAAAATGATGATCTAAGGGAGCAGAATTTTATGCTCAAGTGGAAATTAAACTAACTCAAGACCTCTTCAACAACTCCTCCACCTTCACCACCAAAGGAAGACAACTGAGCATTGGTGTGGGCAATCCCCTTGGCTTGTGCCAAGCTTGGGGGAGTTGCCCCGATATCGTATCACCATCACATCTTTTGCCTTTACCTTTGTTTTAGTTTTCCTTTTTAGTTTTCTTTTTTCTAGCAGTTTAAAAGTCTTAGTGTTTTAGTTTTAAGTTTTACTTTGTGTCACCCCCGATGTATTTGAGCTCATGAGCCATATAATAAAGAGTGTCTTAGTTGAAGGGCTTTGCCTCTTGCCGTGATCAAAAGAGTGAGAATAGAACAAAAGCATGAAAGATCATGTAATGATCCTATGGGAAGTGATGGCTTCACATATAAAAAGGATGATGATTGAAACTTGTTGAGGGTAGGCAAACGTAGACCTTGGTCATGGTTGCAATTAATAGGAAGTGATAAAGAAGGAGAGGTTCACATATAAATATATCATCTCTGACACCATCTATGATTGTGAACACTCACTAAACTATTACATGCCTAGAAGTAGATGTTGGACAAGGAAGACAACATAATGAATTGTGTTTGCTTGGATCTGAACAATGTTATATGATAATATATCCCTTAGCATGTGACGATTTCTTCCACCTCATATTAGCCAAAACCTTCTGCACTAAGTAGAGTTACTACTTGTGCATCCATAAACCTTCAACCCAGTTTTGCCATGAGTGTCCACCATACCTACCTATGGATTGAATAAGATCCCTCAAGTAAGTTGTCATCAGTGCAAGCAATAAAAATTGCTCTCTAATATGTATGATCTATTAGTGTGAGGAAAAATGCTTTATACGAACCTGTGATGAGGAAGACATAAAAGCGACACACTGCATAATAAAGTTCTTTATCACAGGAGGCAATATAAACTGACGTTCCTCCACACTAAGAGGACACACATCCAAACCTCAAAAGCGCATGACAACCTCTGCCTCCCTCTGCGAAGGGCCTATCTTGTACCTTTACTTTTTTTCCTTCAAAGAGTCATGGTGATCTTCACCAATTCCTTGTTTCGCCTTTATCTTGGCTAACGTCATATGCTTGGGAAAGATCTATATTCATATGTCAACTTGGAGGTAGGCATTCATGAATTATTATTGTTGACATTACCCTTGAGGTAAGCAGTTGGGAGGCAAAACTGTAAGCCCCTATCTTTCTCTGTGTCCAGCTGAAACTTTGATCTCATGAGTACCACGTGAGTTGTAGCAATTGTAGAGAATGAAAGAATGATTGAGTATGTGGATTTGCTTTACAAGCTCTTATTTGACTCTTTCTGATGTTGTGATAAATTGCAATTGCTTCAATGACTAAAGGCTATCGGTTGTTACTTCTCGGTAAGGTTCTTGATCCATGCTTTACTTTCTGAAGGAATTATCACTTTAGCATGAGAGATTGTATGTTGGTATTGCTGTTCTGATCATGATCATGATGCATGCATGTTCGTATCTTGTTTTGTCGACACCTCTCTCCCTAAACATGTGGACATATTTATTGAGCTAGGCTTTCGCTTGAGGACAAGCGAGGTCTAAGTTTGGGGGAGTTGATACGTCCATTTTGCAGCATGTTTTCATGTTGATATTTATCGCTTCTTTGGCTGTTATTTCACTTCACGGTACAATTCTTATGCCTTTTCTCTCTTATTTTGCAAGGTTTACATGAAGAGGGAGAATGCCGGCAAATGGAATTCTGGCCTGAAAGTGGAGCAAAGTTGAGATACCTATTCTGCGCAACTCCAAACGGCGTAAAAATCAATGAGGATTTTTTTCCGGATTTATAAAAAATACTGGGCCGAAGAAGTGCCAGAGGGGCGCCACTGGTTGGCCACAAGCTTGCACGGCGCACCCACCCACCCAGGCCGCGCCATGAGGGCTTGTTGGCAACCTGCTGGCCCACTTGCCCCCCTATTTTGCTATATGAAGGATTTCGTTCAGGAAAAATAAATAAAGGAGGAGCTTTTTCATGGATTAGCCGCCACCACGAGGCGGAACTTGAGCAGAACCAATCTAGAGCTCCAGCAGGACCATCCTGCCGGGGAAACTTCCCTCCCGGAGGGGGAAATCATCGCCATCGTCATCACCAACACTCCTCTCATTGGAGGGGACTCGTCACCATCAACATCTTTATCAACACCATCTCATCTCCAAACCCTAGTTCATCACTTGTAACCAATCTCCGTCTCGCGACTCCGATTGGTACTTGTAAGGTTGCTAGTAGTGTTGATTACTCCTTGTAGTGGATGCTAGTTGGATTACTTGGTGGAAGAGTTTATGTTCAGATGTTTGATGCTACTCATTACCTCTCTGATCATGAATATGATTATGCTTTGTGAGTAGTTACTTTTGTTCCTGTGGACATGGGATAAGTCATGCTAACAATAGTCATGTGAATTTGGTATTCGTTCGGTATTTTGATATGTTGTATGTTGTTTTTCCTCTAGTGGTGTTATGTGAACATCGACTACATAACACTTCACCATTATTTGGGCCTAGAGGAAGGCATTGGGAAGTAGTAAGTAGATGATGGGTTGCTAGAGTGAAAGAAGCTTAAACCCTAGTTTTTGCGTTGCTTCGTAAGGGGCTGGTTTGGATCCACTAGTTTAATGCTATGGTTAGACTTTGTCTTAATTCTTCTTTCGTAGTTGCGGATGCTTGCGAGAGGGGTTAATCATAAGTGGAATGCTTGTGCAAGTAAGGGCAATACCCAAGCACTGGTCCACCCACATATCAAACTATCAAAGTAACAACCGCGAATCATATGAACATGATGAAACTAGCATGACAAAAATTCCCGTGTGTCCTCGGGAGCATTTTTCCTCCTATAAGACTTCGTCCAGGCTTGTCCCTTGCTACAAAAGGGATTGGGCCACTTTGCTGCACCGTTGCTACTTTTGTTACTTGTTGCTCGCTACGAATCATCTCACCACACAATCACTTGTTACCGACAATTTCAGTGCGTGCATATTTTACCTTGCTGAAAACCACTTGTCAGATCCTTCTGCTCCTCGTTGGGTTCGACACGCTTACTTATCGAAAGGACTACGATTGGTCCCCTATACTTGTGGGTCATCATGCACCCAACTTGCTTGCTCACGAAGACCTAGGGTAATTTTGAAGAAGCCCGTCATTGGAATATACAAGCCAAGTTATATAATGAAATTGCTCACTAGTATATGGAAGTGTCAAAACAAGAGACTCTCTATCATGAAGAACATGGTGCTATTTTAAAGCACAAGTGTGGAACAAGATAGTAGCATTGTCCCTTCTCTCTTCTTTTTGTTTGGGCTCTTTGGCCTCTTTTCAAATTTTTCATTTTTTTGGTGGGCATCTTTGGCCTTTTTTTATTTCCTCACATGGGGCAATGCTCTAATAATGATGATCATCACACTTTTATTTACTCACAACTCAATACTTACAGCAATGATGACTCTATATGAAATACCTCCGGTAGTGTACCGGGATGTGCAACGATCTAGCTTAGCGTATGACATTGAAACATCTCGCTAGCTATCTTATGATCATGCAATGGCAATATGAAAGTGACAGCACATGTCATGAGACAGAACGGTGGGAGTTGCGTGGCAATATATCTTGGAATGGCTATGAAAATGCCATAATAGGTAGGTATGGTGGCTGTTTTGAGTAAGGTATATGGTGGGTTTGTGCACCGACGAAAGTTGCGCGGTACTAGAGAGGCTAGCAATGGTGGAAGGTAAAAGTGCATATATACCATGGACTCACATTAGTCATGAAGAACTCATATACTTATTGCGAAAGTTTTTATTAGTAATCGAAACAAAGTGCTAAACGCATACTCCTAGGGGAAGGGTTGGTAGGTGTTAACCATGACGCGATCCCGACCGCCACACAAAGGATGAAAATCAATAAACCAATTATGCTCCGACTTCCTAACATAGCGGTTCACCATACGTGCATGCTACGGGAATAACTAACCTCAACACAAGTATTTCTAGATTCATAACACCCTACTAACATGACTATAATATTACCATATCCATATCTCAAAACTAATTGTGAGGAATCAAGCTTCTCTTACTAATCGATGCACTTGAATATGGAAGTTTTTATTAGATCCTTTTTGGATGCCTATCATATTTGGAACTAATTTCATAGCACACGCCAATTACCAAGTTACTTAGAGAGAGCACTCTCAAAAAGATATAAGTTAAGATCAAGAGTTTTTATTTCTACAAAATATGACACCGCCGTGCTCTAAAAAGATATAAGTGAAGTACTAGAGCAAAAGGCAAACTACTCCAAAATATATAAGTGAAGATCAATGAGTAGTTGAATAATTATTTGGATATGTGAAGACTCTCCCATCTAATAATTTCAGATCCTAAGTACCTTATTCAAAAAAAATGACGCTCCAAGCAAAACACATATCATGTGGTGAATAAAAATATAGCCCCAAGTAAAGTTACCGATGGATAGAAGACGAAAGAGGGGATGCCTTCCCGGGGCATCCCCAAGCTTGGGCTCTTTGGTGTCCTTGAATATGAATTTGGGGTGCCTTGGGCATCCCCAATCTTAGGCTCTTGCCACTCCTTGTTCCATAGTCCATCGAAACTCTACCCAAAACTTGAAAACTTCACAACACAAAACTTAACGGAACTTCGTGAGATGGGTTAGTATGATAACGAGCAAATCAATCACTTGGGTAATGTAAAAACAAGACTCATAATTATTTTCACAAAATGCCTACTGTATATTATCATTTCCACAATTTATATCACTTAATATAATCCATGGAAACACTAAAACAAGCAAACTATGCATTGAAAACAGAATCTGTCAAAAACAGAACAGTCTGTAATGATCTGAATGCTAACCATACTTCTACACCTCCAAAAATTCTGAAAAAATGATGAAAATTAAGGCAATTTGTATATAAATCATCATCAAAAAGAATAAACCTAAAAGCACTCTCTGGATAGAAATGAAAAACAATTTCGTGAGCGCAAAGTTTGTGTCTTTTTCAGCATGGTCAAACAACTATCACCCAAACTAATCATAAAGGCTTTACTTGGCACTTTATTGAAACTAAGGCAAAAAAACATGATTAATACAGTAGCTTAATCATGTGAACACACAAAAACAGTAAGGATACATATTGGGTTGTCTCCCAACAAGCACTTTTCTTTAATTCCTTTCAAGCTAGGCATGATGATTTCAATGATGCTCACATAGAAGATAAGAATTCAAACATAACGGGAGCATCATGAAGCATATGACTAACACATCTAAGTATAATCCACTTCCTATGCATAGGGATTTTGTGAACAAACAACTTATTGGAGCAAGAATCATCTAGCATAGGAAGGCAAAACAAGCATATCTTCAAAAATTTCAACACATGGAGAGGAAGCTTGATATTATTGCAATACGTAGAAGCATATGATCCTCTCTCATAATAATTTTCAGTAGCATCATGAATGAATTCAACAATATAACCAGCACCTACAGCATTCTTTTCATGATCTACAAGCATAGAAATTTTACTACTCTCCACAATAGCAAATTTATTCTCATCAATAGTAGTGGGAGTATCATAAAAGACTTGAACACTACGAATAGTTTCCACATTGAAAGAGTGATGTTCAATGAAAGGATACTCAAGAGTATGACAAGTTTTATCATCCCTCTTATTCATAGCATAAGTATCATCACAATAATCATCATAGATAGGGGGCATGCTTTCTTCATAATAATTTTGATCATTCAAAGTGGGGGAACTAAAAAGATCATCTTCATCAAACATAGCATCCCCAAGCTTGTGGCTTTGCATATCATTAGCATCATTGGTATTCAAAGTATTCATACTAACAACATTGCAATCAGGCTCATCATTCACATATTTTATGCCAAGCATTCTATGTAATTCTTCTTCTAGCACTTGAGCACAATTTTACTTTCCATCATGTTCAAGAAAGACATGATGAAGATGAATTACATGTGGCCAACTCAATTCCATTTTTTTGTAATTTTATTTTATAGACTAAACTAGTGATAAAACAAGAAACTAAAAGATTCGATTGCAAGATCTAAAGATATACCTCATCTTCCGTGATGGTGTTACCCAGGTCATGCAAGTCATGAGTCTCCAACCCAAGCTCATCCTAGTTGAAGTCTTTGTTGCTACTACTTCCCATGACCTCGGAGAAGTGGTCATGGATGATATTCTCTTTTTCCTTATGCTTGGTTACCCATCCATGTGCGTGTTTAATCCGGTGAATGTGGTTTTTCCTTCTTCTAGCATTACTGCGGCGGTGGAAGAATTTTGTGTTCCCCATGCCTTAGGTTTGCCAACCGAGCACATTGACTCTTCCCAGTCCTCTTGAGTACCGACAAGCTGATCACCCTTTGCTTGAGCCTTGAGCATAAGTCACATTCCTCCGGAGAAAGGGCCCTTGCCTCTTGTGCAATATCGAGGTGGAGAATCACAAGTAGGGTCGCATGTAGCTCGATGATGTCTACTACGCGACCTTCTGCTTGGAGACGTTGTTGGGCCTCAAAGTGCAGAGGTTTGTAGGACAGTAGCAATTTTCTCTCAAGTGGGTGACCTAAGGTTTATCAATCCGTGGGAGGCGTAAGATGAAGATGGTCTCTCTCAACCAACCCTGCAACCAAATAACAAAGAGTCTCTTGTGTCCCCAACACACCCAATACAATGGTAAATTGTATAGGTGCACTAGTTTGGCGAAGAGATGGTGATACAAGTGCAAAATGGATGGTAGATATAGGTTTTTGTAATCTGAAACTACAAAAACAGCAAGGTAACTAATAGTAAAAGTGAGCACGAACAATATTGCAATGCGTGGAAACAAGGCCTAGGGTTCATACTTTCACTAGTGAAGTTCTCTCAACAATGATAACATAATTGGATCATATAATTAGCCCTCAACATGCAACAAAGAGTCACTCCAAAGTCACTAATAGAGGAGAAAAAACGAAGATATTATTGTCGGGTAAGAAACCACCACAAAGTTATTCTTTCTGATTGATCCATTCAAGAGTCCGTAGTAAAATAACACGAAGCTATTCTTTCCGTTCGATCCATCATAGAGTTCGTACTAGAATTACACCTTAAGACACATATCAACCAAGACCCTAATGTCACCTAGATACTCCATTGTCATCTCAAGTATCCGTGGGCATGATTATACGATATGCATCACACAATCTCAGAATCATCTATTCAACCAACACATATAACTTCAAAGAGTGCCTCGAAGTTTCTACCGAGAGTCAAAACGTGTGCCAACCCATATGCATAGGTTCCCGATGTCACGAAACCCGCAAGTTGATCACCAAAACATACATCAAGTACTCACATGAATATCCCATTGTCACCACAGGTAGACACATGCAAGACATACATCAAGTGTTCTTAAAGACTCAATCCGATAAGATAACTCCAAGGGAAAACTCAATTCATTACAAGAAGGGAGAGGGGGAAGAACATCATAAGATACAACTATAGTAGCAAAGCCCGTGGTACATCGAGATCATGACATCTCAAGAACATGAGAGAAAGAGATCAAACACATAGCTACTGGTACATACCCTCCGCCCCGAGAGTGAACTACTCCCTCCTCGTCATGGAGATCGCCGGGATGATGAAGATGGCCACCGAAGATGGGTTCCCCCTCCGGCAAGGTGCAGGAACGGGCTCCAGATTGGGTTTTTCTGGCTATAAAGGCTTGCGGTGGTGGAACTCCCGATCTAGGTTTCTTTTTGGGGGTTTCTGAATTTATAGGAATTCATGGCGGTGGAATTACGTCGGTTGGGCCCATGAGGAGGTCACAAGCCTGGTAGGTGCGGCCTAGGGGGGTACCTCCCGGGCTTGTGACTCCCTCGTGGCTCTTCTAGCCTTCTTCCAAAGCTTAGGGGGTCTCTTTTGGTCCAAAAAAATCATTGCAAAAGTTTTATTCCATTTGGACTCCGTTTGAAAAAAGGGTCAAAAACACGGAAAAAACAGAAACTGGCACTTGGCACTGAGTTAATAGGTTAGTCCCAAAAAAGATATAAAATAGCATATTAATGCATATAAAACATCCAAAGTTGACAAGATAATAGCATGGAACCATAAAAAATTATAGATATGTTGGAGACGTATCACTCGACTTTCGCCGTGGAGAACAGATTCTTGCTCCACTCAGTAAGCCGCGTCGCAATTTTTTTGAGCTTGTGATATAGTACTTGGTACGACTCTGAGTGGCCGACGTGCTCGTCCCACGCCATTTGCACCACCTCGGAGAAGCCAGGCAAGGACGCCCAGAAGTTTTTGAACTTGAAAGATCTTGGCCTTTTAGGCCCTTTATCATCCGCAAGCGGGAGGGGAAATGGTCGGATAGAGAAGATGACAACGGATGTAGCACATGGGTGTTGAAGGCCAAATCCCACCCCGCATTGCAAAAAAGGAGTCAAGCTTGCAAAGTCCCGCTCTCACTCCAAGTGAAACGTCCATTCTATAGGTGGATTTCCTTAAGATCACAAGATTATAATGCAGCCCTAAAGCGATTGATCCTACCCCATTTAAGAATTCTCTTGTTTTTGTCATGAGGGAGAACAATTTGGTTGAAATCTCCAAGGTTTAGCGAGGCGATCCCATTGGGAGGCTTGTGGGAGGCGAGCTCGATAAAGAAAGCATCTTTGCAAGCGTGGTCGGTTGGCCCGTATACGGACATGACTCTGAAGCAAACGTTGGTTGCACGGATATGGACCATGCGAGAGAGGCAATAGGTCAAAACAGAGATATCGGAGACGTCGAGAATATTGTCATAATAAAGAATTAGAATTCCTCCCGTGGTGCCTATTGTTGGGCGTTGTGCAAAGCTTTGGAGCCTGTTTCCACCTAGGAAGGCAATGAAGAATTTATCGACATTGTCGAGCTTTATCTCTTGTGCACAGACGAGTAGGCATGAGGAGGAGACAATAGTTGCACTAACTGTTGCCCTCCGATCCCGACAGTTCAGACCACACACGTTCCAACATAAAGTGTTGATGGGTTGTGTTTGTTGGAAATATGCCCTAGAGGCAATAATAAAATGGTTATTATTATATTTCCTAGTTCATGATAATTGTCTATTGTTCATGCTATAATTGTATTAACCGGAAACCGTAATACATATGTGAATACATAAACCACAACATGTCCCTAGTGAGCCTCTAGTTGGCTAGCTCGTTGATCAATATATGGTCATGGTTTCCTGACCATGGACATTGAATGTCGTTGATAACGGGATCACATCATTAGGAGAATGATGTGATGGACAAGACCCAATCCTAAGCATAGCACAAGATCATATAGTTCTCCTGCTAAAGCTTTTATAATGTCAAGTATCATTTCCTTAGACCATGCGATTATGCAATTCCCGGATACCGTAGGAATGCTTTGGGTGTATCAAACGTCACAACGTAACTGGGTGATTATAAAGGTGCACTACAGGTATCTCCGAAAGTGTCTGTTGGGTTGGTACAAATCAAGATTGGGATTTGTCACTCGTGTGACAGAGAGGGATCTCTGGGCCCACTCGGTAATACATCGTCATAATGAGCTCAATGTGAATAAGTAGTTAGCCATGGTATCATGTGTTACGGAATGAGTAAAGAGACTTGTCGGTAACAAGATTGAACAAGGTATAGGGATACCGACGATCGAATCTCGGACAAGTATCATACCATAGAGAAAGAAAATTGCATACGGGATTAAGTGAATCCTTGACATCGTGGTTCATCCGATGAGATCATCATGGAACACGTGGGAGCCAACACGGGTATCAAGATCCCGCTGTTGGTCATTGGTCGGAGATATGTCTCAGTCATGTCTGCATGGTTCCCGAACCCGTAGGGTCTACACACTTAAGGTTCGGTGACGCTAGAGTTGTAATGGGAATTGTATGTGTGGTTACCGAAGGTTTTTTGGAGTCCCGGATGAGATCCCGGACGTCACGAGGAGGTCCAGAATAGTCCGGAGGTAAATATTTATATATGGGAAGTCCAGTTTCGGTCATCGGAAAGGTTTCGGAGTTTATCGGTATTGTACCAGGACCACCGAAAGGGTACCAGGGTCCACCGGGAGAGTCCATATGTCCATGAGGGCTGCATGGGCCGAAAGTGGAAGGGAACCATCCCCTGGTGCGCTTGTGCAAGCCAACAGAGGAGGGCCCATGGCGCCTGGGCAAAACCCTAGGGTGTGGGGCTGCCTCGCTCCAACTTGGGAGGCAAGCCACCCCTAGGGCGCCGCCGCACCCTCCTCCTAGGCCGCCACCACCCCTCCTAGGGTTTCCCTAGGGTAGCCGGCCCCCTCTCCCTGCCTCCTATAAATAGTGGAGGTTTTGGGAGGGCTGCACACACCTTGATCATCTTCCCTTAGCGCAGCCCTACCTCTCCACCTCTCCTTCTCCGCGACGCTTGGCGAAGCCCTGTCGGAGAACCACAAGCTCCACCGCCACCATGCCGTCATGCTGCCGGAGCTCTCCCTCAATTTCTCCTTCACCCTTGCTGGATCAAGAAGGAGGAGATGTCCCCGGGTTGTAGGTGTATTGAATGCGGAGGCACCGTTCGTTCGGTGCTTGAATCGGATTGCCGCGAGTACGACTCCATCGACCGCGTTCATAGTAATGCTTCCGCTTAGCGATCTTCAACGGTATGAAGATGCTCTCCCTCTCTCGTTGCTGGTTTCTCCTAGTTTGGTCTTGGTGACGTAGGATTTTTTTTGAATTATTACTACGACCCCAACAGTGGCATCATGAGCTAGGTCTATGCGTAGATTTTATGCACGAGTAGAACACAAGTAGTTGTGGGCAATGATTTGGTCAATTTGCTTACCGTTACTAGTATTATCTTGATTCAGCGACATTGTGGGATGAAGCTGTTGGAATTATGCCCTAGAGGCAATAATAAATATAGTTATTATTATAATTCCTGTATCAAGATAATCGTTTATTATCCATGCTATAATTGTATTGAATGAAGACTCATTTACATGTGTGGATACATAGACAAAACACCGTCCCTAGCAAGCCTCTAGTTGGCTAGCCAGTTGATCAAAGATAGTCAGTGTCTTCTGATTATGAACAAAGTGTTGTTACTTGATAACTGGATCACGTCATTAGGAGAATCACGTGATGGACTAGACCCAAACTAATAGACGTAGCATGTTGATCGTGTCATTTTGTTGCTACTGTTTTCTGCGTGTCAAGTATTTATTCCTATGACCATGAGATCATATAACTGACTGACACCGGAGGAATGCTTTGTGTGTATCAAACGTCGCAACGTAACTGGGTGACTATAAAGATGCTCTACAGGTATCTCCGAAGGTGTTAGTTGAGTTAGTATGGATCAAGACTGGGATTTGTCACTCCGTGTGATGGAGAGGTATCTCGGGGTCCACTCGGTAATACAACATCACACACAAGCCTTGCAAGCAATGTAACTTAGTGTAAGTTGCGGGATCTTGTATTAAGGAACGAGTAAAGAGACTTGCCGGTAAACGAGATTGAAATAGGTATACGGATACTAACGATTGAATCTCGGGCAAGTAAAATACCGAAGGACAAAGGGAATGACATACGTGATTATATGAATCCTTGGCACTGAGGTTCAAACGATAAGATCTTCGTAGAATATGTAGGATACAATATGGGCATCCGGGTCCCGCTATTGGATATTGACCGAGGAGTCTCTCGGGTCATGTCTACATAGTTCTCGAACCCGCAGGGTCTGCACACTTAAGGTTCGACGTTGTTTTATGCGTATTTGAGTTATATGGTTGGTTACCGAATGTTGTTCGGAGTCCCGGATGAGATCACGGACGTCACGAGGGTTTCCGGAATGGTCCGAAAATGAAGATTGATACATAGGATGATCTCATTTGATTACCGGAAGGTTTTCGGAGTTACCGGGAATGTACCGGGAATGACGAATGGGTTCCGGAAGTTCACCGGGGGGGCAACCCACCCCGGGGAAGCCCATAGGCCATGAGGGTGGCGCACCAGCCCTTAGTGGGCTGGTGGGACAGACCAAAAGGGCCCTATGCGCCATACAAAGGAAAATCAAAGAGAAAAAAAGGGAGGTGGGAAGGGAAGGAAGGACTCCCACCCACCAAACCAAGTCCAACTCAGTTTGGGGGGGGGACCTTCCCCCTTGGACTCGACCGACCCCCTTGGGGCTCCTTGAGCCCCAAGGCAAGGTCCCCTCCCTCCCACCTATATATACGGAGGTTTTAGGGCTGATTTGAGACGACTTTTCCACGGCAGCCCGACCACATACCTCCACGGTTTTTCCTCTAGATCGCGTTTCTGCGGAGCTCGGGCGGAGCCCTGCTGAGACAAGGTCATCACCAACCTCCGGAGCGCCGTCACGCTGCCGGAGAACTATTCTACCTCTCCGTCTCTCTTGCTGGATCAAGAAGGCCGAGATCATCATCGAGCTGTACGTGTGCTGAACGCGGAGGTGCCGTCCGTTCGGTACTAGATCGTTGGACTGATCGCGGGATTGTTCGCGGGGCGGATCGAGGGACGTGAGGACGTTCCACTACATCAACCGCGTTCACTAACGCTTCTGCTGTACGGTCTACAAGGGTACGTAGATCACTCATCCCCTCTCGTAGATGGACATCACCATGATAGGTCTTCGTGCGCGTAGGAAATTTTTTGTTTCCCATGCGACGTTCCCCCAACAGTGGCATCATGAGCTAGGTTCATGCGTAGATGTCTTCTCGAGTAGAACACAAAAGTTTTTGTGGGCGGTGATGTGCGTTTTGCTGCCCTCCTTAGTCTTTTCTTGATTCCGCGGTATTGTTGGATTGAAGCGGCTTGGACCGACATTACTCGTACGCTTACGAGAGACTGGTTTCATCGCTACGAGTAACCCCGTTGCTCAAAGATGACTGGCAAGTGTCAGTTTCTCCAACTTTAGTTGAATCGGATTTGACCGAGGAGGTCCTTGGATGAGGTTAAATAGCAACTCATATATCTCCGTTGTGGTGTTTGCGTAAGTAAGATGCGATCCTACTAGATACCCGTGGTCACCACGTAAAACATGCAACAACAAAATTAGAGGACGTCTAACTTGTTTTTGCAGGGTATGCTTGTGATATGATATGGCCAAAGATGTGATGTGATATATTGGATGTATGAGATGATCACGTTGTAATAGAAAATATTGACTTGCACGTCGATGGTACGGCAACCGGCAGGAGCCATAGGGTTGTCTTTATACTAACGTTTGTGCTTGCAGATGCATTTACTATTTTTCTAGGATGTAGCTTTAGTAGTAATAGCATGAGTAGCACGACAACCCCGATGGCAACACGTTGATGGAGATCATGGTGTGGCGCCGGTGACAAGAAGATCGTGATGGTGCTTTGGTGATGGAGATCAAGAAGCACGTGATGATGGCCATATCATGTCACTTATGAATTGCATGTGATGTTAATCCTTTTATGCACCTTATTTTGCTTAGAACGACGGTAGCATTATGAGGTGATCTCTCACTAAAATTTCAAGACGAAATTGTGTTCTCCCCGACTGTGCACCGTTGCTACAGTTCGTCGTTTCGAGACACCACGTGATGATCGGGTGTGATAGACTCAACGTTCACATACAACGGGTGCAAAACAGTTGCGCACGCGGAACACTCGGGTTAAGCTTGACGAGCCTAGCATGTGCAGACATGGCCTCGGAACACATGAGACCGAAAGGTCGATCATGAATCATATAGATGATATGATTAGCATAGGGATGCTTAACACTGAAACTATACTCAACTCACCTGATGATCGGACTTGAGCTAGTGTAAGTGGATCATGAACCACTCAAATGACTAGAGAGGTGTACTTTTTGAGTGGGAGTTTAGCAAATAATTTGATTAAGTTAAACTCTAATTATCTTGAACATAGTCTAAGTCCACTTTGAATATATTTGTGTTGTAGATCATGGCTCACGCAACAGTCACCCTGAATTTTAATACGTTCCTAGAGAAAGCTAAGTTGAAAGATGATGGAAGCAACTTTGTAGACTGGGCTCGTAATCTTAAGCTAATCTTACAAGCTGGGAAGAAGGATTATGTCCTTAATGCTGCGCTAGGAGATGAACCACCCGCTACGGCTGATCAGGATGTTAAGAACGCTTGGTTAGCACGTAAGGAGGACTACTCAATAGTTCAATGTGCAGTCTTGTATGGCTTAGAACTGGGACTTCAACATCGCTTTGAGCGTCATGGAGCATTTGAGATGTTCCAGGAGTTGAAGTTTATCTTTTAGAAGAACGCCCGAATCGAGAGGTATGAGACCTCCGATAAATTCTATGCTTGCAAGATGGAGGAAAACTCGTCTGTTAGTGAACATGTGCTCAAAATGTCTGGGTACTCAAACCGTCTAGCTGAGCTGGGGATTGAACTCCCGCAAGAGGCTATCACTGACAGAATCCTTCAATCACTGCCGCCAAGCTATAAAGGCTTTGTGTTGAACTAAAACATGTAAGGGATGAACAAGTCTCCCGGCGAGTTGTTTGCGATGCTGAAAGTCGCAGAGTCTGAACTCCGTAAAGAGCATCAAGTGTTGATGGTGAATAAGACCACTAGTTTCAAGAGAAACGGCAAAGGCAAGAAGGGTAATTCGAAGAAGAGCGGGAAGCCTGTTGCCAATCCAACGAAGAAACCCAAAGCTGGACCTAAGCCTGAAACGGAGTGTTACTATTGCAAGGGTATGGGTCACTGGAAGCGCAATTGCCCCAAGTATCTGGCAGATAAGAAGGCGGCCAAAGAAAAATCAGGTATATTTGATATACATGTTATTGGTGTGTACTTAACCAGCTCTCGTAGTAGTGCCTGGGTATTCGATACCGGTTCTGTTGCTCATATTTGCAACTCGAAACAGGAACTACGGAATAGACGAAGGCTGGCGAAATATGAAGTGACGAGGCGCGTGGGAAATGGTTCCAAGGTTGATGCAATCGCCGTCGGCACAGTTTCACTTCAGTTACCATCAGGATTAGTGATGAACTTAAATCATTGTTATTTAGTGCCTGCGTTGAGCATGAACATTATATCTGGATCTTGTTTATTGCGAGACGGTTACTCTTTTAAGTCAGAGAATAATGGTTGTTCTATTTCTATGAGTAACATGTTTTATGGTCATGCACCGAATGTGAGAGGATTGTTCATATTGAATCTTGATAGCGATACGCATATACATAACATTGAGACCAAAAGAGTTAGAGCTAACAATGATAGCGCCATATTTTTGTGGCACTGTCGCTTAGGTCATATTGGTGTAAAGCGCATGAAGAAACTCCATGCTGATGGACTTTTGGAGTCACTTGACTTTGATTCACTTGACACGTGCGAACTATGCCTCATGGGCAAGATGACTAAGACTCCGTTCTCCGGAACAATGGAGCGTGCAAGTGACTTGTTGGAAATCATACATACCGATGTGTGTGGTCCGATGAGCGTGGAGGCACGCGGCGGATATCGTTATTTTCTCACCTTCACTGACGATTTGAGTAGATATGGTTATGTCTACTTGATGAAGCACAAGTCTGAAACATTTGAAAAGTTCAAGCAATTTCAGAGTGAAGTGGAAAATCATCGTTACAAGAAGATCAAGTTCCTACGGTCTGATTGTGGGGGTGAATATCTGAGTTTCGAGTTTGGTGCTCACTTAAGACAATGTGGAATTGTTTCACAGTTAACACCGCCTGGAACACCACAGCGTAATGGTGTGTCCGAACGTCGTAATCGTACTTTATTAGAGATGGTGCAATCTATGATGTCTCTTACCGATTTGCCGTTATCGTTTTGGGGTTATGCATTAGAAACAGCTGCATTCACTTTAAATAGGGCACCATCAAAATCCGTTGAGACGACACCATACGAACTGTGGTATGGCAAAAGGCCAAAGTTGTCGTTTCTTAAAGTTTGGGGATGTGATGCTTATGTCAAAAAGCTTCAGCCTGAAAAGCTGGAACCCAAAGTGGAAAAATGCATCTTCATAGGTTACCCAAAAGAGACAGTTGGGTACACCTTCTATCTCAAATCCGAGGGCAAAGTGTTTGTTGCTAAAAACGGAGCTTTTCTCGAGAAGGAGTTTCTCTCGAGAGAATTGAGTGGGAGGAAGATAGAACTTGACGAGGTTGTCGAACCTCTCATCCCTCTGGATGGTGGCGCAGGGCAAGGGGAAACCTCTGTCGTTGTGACGCCGGTTGAGGAGGAAGTTAATGATGATGATCATGAAACTCCAGTTCAAGTTTCTGTCGAACCACGCAGGTCGACGAGACCACGTGCTACTCCACAGTGGTACGGTAATCCCGTCTTATCAATCATGTTGTTAGACAACAATGAACCTGCAAATTATGAAGAAGCAATGGTGGGCCCAGATTCCAACAAATGGCTAGAAGCCATGAAGTCCGAGATAGGATCCATGTATGAGAACAAAGTGTGGACTTTGGAGGTACTACCTGAGGGCCGCAAGGCTATTCAGAACAAATGGATCTTTAAGAGGAAGACGGACGCTGACGGCAATGTGACCGTTTATAAAGCTCGACTTGTGGCAAAGGGTTTTTCACAAGTTCAAGGAGTTGACTACGATGAGACATTCTCACCCGTAGCGATGCTTAAGTCCGTCAGAATCATGTTAGCAATAGCTGCATTTTTCGATTATGAAATCTGGCAGATGGATGTCAAAACGGCGTTCCTTAACGGTTTCCTTAAGGAAGAGTTGTATATGATACAACCCGAAGGTTTTGTCGATCCTAAGAATGCTAACAAGGTGTGCAAGCTCCAGCGATCCATTTATGGACTGGTGCAAGCATCTCGGAGTTGGAACAAACGCTTTGATGAGGTGATCAAAGCATTTGGGTTTATACAAGTGGTTGGAGAATCTTGTATTTACAAGAAAGTGAGTGGGAGCTCTGTGGCGTTTCTAATATTATATGTGGATGACATATTGCTGATTGGAAACAACGTGGAGTTTTTAGAGAGCATAAAGGATTACTTGAATAAGAGTTTTTCTATGAAGGACCTAGGAGAAGCTGCTTACATTCTAGGCATTAAGATCTATAGGGATAGATCAAAACGCCTGATAGGACTTTCACAAAGCACATACCTTGATAAAGTTTTGAAGAGGTTCAAAATGGAACAGTCCAAGAAAGGGTTCTTGCCAGTTTTACAAGGTACGAGATTGAGTAAGACTCAGTGCCCTGCAACTGATGAAGATAGAGAGCATATGCGCTCCGTCCCTATGCTTTAGCCATAGGTTCTATCATGTATGCAATGTTGAGCACTAGACCGGATGTTAGCCTGGCCATAAGTATGGCAGGTAGGTTCCAGAGTAATCCAGGAGTGGATCACTGGACAGCGGTCAAGAATATCCTGAAGTACCTGAAAAGGACTAAGGAGATGTTTCTCGTGTATGGAGGTGACGAAGAGCTCGCCGTAAAAGGTTACGTCGATGCAAGCTTTGACACAGATCCGGACGACTCTAAGTCGCAAACCGGATACATATTTATTCTTAATGGGGGTGCAGTAAGTTGGTGCAGTTCCAAGCAAAGCGTCGTAGCAGATTCTACATGTGAAGCGGAGTACATGGCTGCCTCGGAGGCGGCTAAGGAGGGTGTCTGGATGAAGCAATTCATGACGAATCTTGGAGTGGTGCCAAGCGCACTGAATCCAATAACCTTGTTCTGTGACAACACGGGTGCCATTGCCTTAGCAAAGCAACCACGGTTTCACAAGAAGTCCAGACACATCAAACGACGCTTCAACCTCATCCGCGACTACGTCGAGGGAGAGGATGTAAATATATGCAAAGTGCACACGGATCTGAATGTAGCAGACCCGCTGACTAAACCTCTTCCACGGCCAAAGCATGATCGACACCAGAACTGTATGGGTGTTAGATTTATTACAATGTAATTCACATGATGATGTGAGGGCTAGATTATTGACTCTAGTGCAAGTGGGAGACTGTTGGAATTATGCCCTAGAGGCAATAATAAATATAGTTATTATTATAATTCCTGTATCAAGATAATCGTTTATTATCCATGCTATAATTGTATTGAATGAAGACTCATTTACATGTGTGGATACATAGACAAAACACCGTCCCTAGCAAGCCTCTAGTTGGCTAGCTAGTTGATCAAAGATAGTCAGTGTCTTCTGATTATGAACAAAGTGTTGTTACTTGATAACTGGATCACGTCATTAGGAGAATCACGTGATGGACTAGACCCAAACTAATAGACGTAGCATGTTGATCGTGTCATTTTGTTGCTACTGTTTTCTGCATGTCAAGTATTTATTCCTATGACCATGAGATCATATAACTGACTGACACCGGAGGAATGCTTTGTGTGTATCAAACGTCGCAACGTAACTGGGTGACTATAAAGATGCTCTACAGGTATCTCCGAAGGTGTTAGTTGAGTTAGTATGGATCAAGACTGGGATTTGTCACTCCGTGTGACGGAGAGGTATCTCGGGGCCCACTCGGTAATACAACATCACACACAAGCCTTGCAAGCAATGTAACTTAGTGTAAGTTGCGGGATCTTGTATTACGGAACGATAAAGAGACTTGCCGGTAAACGAGATTGAAATAGGTATACGGATACTGACGATCGAATCTCGGGCAAGTAACATACCGAAGGACAAAGGGAATGACATACGGGATTATATGAATCCTTGGCACTGAGGTTCAAACGATAAGATCTTCGTAGAATATGTAGGATCCAATATGGGCATCCAGGTCCCGCTATTGGATATTGACTGAGGAGTCTCTCGGGTCATGTCTACATAGTTCTCGAACCTGCAGGGTCTGCACACTTAAGGTTCGACGTTGTTTTATGCGTATTTGAGTTATATGGTTGGTTACCGAATGTTGTTCGGAGTCCCGGATGAGATCACGGACGTCACGAGGGTTTCCGGAATGGTCCGGAAACGAAGATTGATATATAGGATGACCTCATTTGATTACCGGAAGGTTTTCGGAGTTACCGGGAATGTACCGGGAATGACGAATGGGTTCCGGAAGTTCACCGGGGGGGGGCAACCCACCCCGGGGAAGCCCATAGGCCATGAGGGTGGCGCACCAGCCCTTAGTGGGCTGGTGGGACAGCCCAGAAGGGCCCTATGCGCCATACAAAGGAAAATCAAAGAGAAAGAAAAAAAGGGAGGTGGGAAGGGAAGGAAGGACTCCCACCCACCAAACCAAGTCCAACTCGGTTTGGGGGGGGGGAACCTTCCCCCATGGACTCGGCCGACCCCCTTGGGGCTCCTTGAGCCCCAAGGCAAGGTCCACTCCCTCCCACCTATATATATGGAGGTTTTAGGGTTGATTTGAGACGACTTTTCCACGGCAGCCCGACCACATACCTCCACGGTTTTTCCTCTAGATCGCGTTTCTGCGGAGCTCGGGTGGAGCCCTGCTGAGACAAGGTCATCACCAACCTCCGGAGCGCCGTCACGCTGCTGAAGAACTCTTCTACCTCTCCTTCTCTCTTGCTGGATCAAGAAGGCCGAGATCATCGTCGAGCTGTACGTGTGCTGAATGCGGAGGTGCCGTCCGTTCGGTACTAGATCGTGGGACCGATCGCGGGATTGTTCGCGGGGCGGATCGAGGGACGTGAGGACGTTCCACTACATCAACCGCGTTCACTAACGCTTCTGCTGTACGGTCTAGAAGGGTACGTAGATCACTCATCCCCTCTCGTAGATGGACATCACCATGATAGGTCTTCGTGCGCGTAGGAAATTTTTTGTTTCCCATGCGACGTTCCCCCAACAGAAGCGGCCCGGACCGACTTTACACGTACTCTTACGTGAGACTGGTTCCACGGTCCGACATGCACTTGTTTGCATAAGGTGGCTAGTGCATATGTGTCTCTCCCACTTTAGTCGGATCAGATTCGATGAAGAGGGTCCTTATGGAGGGTAAGTAGCAATTGGTACATCACCGTTGTGGCTGTGATGTAGGTAAGAAACGTTCTTGCAAGAAACCCATAACATCCACGTAAAACTTGCAACAACAATTAGAGGACGTCTAACTTGTTTTTGCAGGATATGCTATGTGATGTGATATGGACAAAAGGATGTGATGATATATATGTGATGTGTGAGATTGATAATGTTCTTGTAATAGGATTCACGACTTGCATGTCGATGATATGACAACCGGCAGGAGCCATAGGAGTTGTCTTAATTTATTGTATGAGATGCAACACCATGTGATAACTTTACTCTATTACTATCTGTTAGCCATAGTAGTAGAAGTAATAGTCGGCGAGACGACTTCATGAAGACACAATGATGGAGATCATGGTGTCATGCCGGTGACAATGGTGATAATGCCGCGCCCCGAAGATGGAGATCAAATGCGCAAGATAATATTGGCCATATCATGTCACTATATGATTTGCATGTGATGTTCATCATGTTTCTATATCTTATTTGCTTAGAGCGACGGTAGTAAATAAGATGATCCCTCACTTAGATTTCAAGAAATGTGTTCCCCTAAGTGTGTACCATTGCGAAGGATCGTTGTTTCAAAGCACCACGTGATTATTGGGTGCGATAGATTCTAACGTTCGCATACAACGGGCGTAAGCGAGATTTACACACGCAAAACACTTAGGTCGACTTGACGAGCCTAGCATGTACAGACATGACCTCGGAACACGAGAGACCAAAAAGTCAAACATGAGTCATATGGAGATACGATCAACATGGAGATGTTGACCATTGATGACTAGTCCGTCTCATGTGATGATCGGACACGGCCTAGTCGATATGGATCATGTATCACTTAGATGACTAAAGGGATGTCTATCTGAGTGGGAGTTCATTAAATAATTTGATTAGATGAACTTAATTATCATGAACTTAGTCTAAAATTGTCTTTACAATCTATATTGTAGATCCAATGGCCCAGGCACATGTCCCACTCGACTTCAACGCGTTCCTAGAGAAAACCAAGATGAAAGACGATGGAAGCAACTATGCAGACTGGGTCCATAACTTGAGGCTCATCCTCATAGCTTCCAAGAAAATGTATGTCCTTGATGCACCGCTAGGTGAAGCACCCATTTTCCCAGTGGCTCAAGATGTTATGAACGCCTGGCAGTCGCGTAGTGATGATTACTCCCTGGTTCAGTGCAGCATGCTTTACAGTTTAGAACCAGGGCTCCAAAAACGTTTTGAGCAACATGGAGCATATGAGATGTTCCAAGAGTTGAAAGTGGTTTTCCAAGCTCATGCCCGGGTCGAGAGATATGAAGTCTCCGACAAGTTCTTCAGTTGTAAGATGGAGGAAAATGGTTCTGTCAGCGAACACATACTCGGAATGTTTGGGTTGCACAACCGCTTGTCTCAGCTGGGAGTTATTCTTCCGGACGACTCGGTTATTGACAGGATCCTCCAGTCGCTTCCACCTAGCTACAAGAACTTTGTGATGAACTACAACATGCAAGGGATGGAGAAGACCATTCCCGAGTTGTATTCAATGCTGAAATCAGCGAAGGTTGAAATCAAGAAGGAACATCAAGTGTTGATGGTTAATAAGACCACTAGTTTCAAGAAAGGCAGGGGTAAGAAGAACTTCAAGAAGGATAACAAAGTAGTTGCCGCTCCCGGTAAACGAGTCGCCGGGAAGAAGTCCAAGAATGGACCCAACCTGAGACTGAGTGCTATTATTGCAAGGGAAACGGTCAGTGGAAGCGGAACTGCCCCAAGTACTTAGTGGATAAGAAGGATGGCAACATCAAAGGTATATATGATATACATGTTATTGATGTGTACCTTACCAGCGCTCGTAGTAGCTCCTGGGTATGTGATACCGGCGTAGTTTCGCACATTTGTAACTCAAAGCAGGAGATGCAGAATAAGCGGAGACTCGCGAAGGACGAGGTGACGATGCGCGTTGGGAATGGTTCCAAGGTCGATGTGATCGTTGATGGCACGCTACCTCTACAAATACCTTCAGGATTAGTTTTAAACCTTAATAATTGTTATTTAGTACCAACTTTGCGCATGAACATTGTATCGGGATTTCGTTTGATGCGAGATGGCTACTCATTTAAATTTGAGAATAATGATTGTTCTATTCATATGAGAGATATGTTTTATGTTCATGCCCCGCTGGTCAATGGTTTATTCTTGATGAATCTCGAACGTGATGTTACACATATTCATAGTGTGAGTACCAAAAGATGTAAGGTTGATAATGATAGTCCCACATACTTGTGGCACTGCCGCCTTGGTCATATCGGTGTCAAACACATGAAGAAACTCCATGCAGATGGACTTTTGAAGTCTCTTGATTTTGAATATTTTGACACATGCGAACCGTGCCTCATGGGCAAGATGACCAAGATTCCGTTCTCGGGAACAATGGAGCGAGCAACCAACTTGTTAGAAATAATACATACTGATGTATGCGGTCCAATGAGTGTTGAGGCTCGTGGTGGCTATCGTTATGTTCTCACCCTCACTGATGAGTTAAGAAGATATGGGTATGTGTACTTAATGAAACACAAGTCTGAGAACTTTGAAAGGTTCAAGGAATTTCAGAGTGAGGTGGAGAATCAACGTGACAAGAAAATAAAGTTCTTATGATCTGATCGTGGAGGGGAATACTTGAGTCATGAGTTTGGCACGCACTTAAGGAAATGAGGAATTGTTTCACAACTCATGCCGCCTGGCACACCTCAGCGTAACGGTGTGTCTGAACGTCGTAATCGCACTCTATTGGACATGGTGCGATCTATGATGTCTCTTACTGATTTACCGCTATCTTTTGGGGATATGCATTAGAGACTGCCACATTCATTTTAAATAGGGCACCGTCTAAATACGTTGAGACGACACCGTATGAATTATGGTTTGGGAAGAAACCTAAGCTGTCGTTTCTGAAAGTTTGGGGATGCGATTCTTATGTCAAGAAACTTCAACCTGAAAAGCTCGAACCCAAATCAGAAAAGTGTGTCTTCATAGGATACCCTAAGGAAACTATTGGGTATACCTTTTATCTCAGATCCAAAGGCAAGATCTTTCTTGCCAAGAATGGGTCCTTTATAGAGAAAGATTTTCTGTCGAAAGAAGTGAGTGGGAGGAAAGTAGAACTTGATGAGGTAATTGTACCCCCTCTCGAACTAGAGACTAGCACAGCACAGGAATTTTTTTTGGGGTGCCTACACCGACTAGAGAGGAAGTTAATGATGATGATCATGAAACTTTGGATCAAGTTACTACTGAACTTCGTAGGTCCACAAGGACACGTTCCGCACCAGAGTGGTACGACAACCCTGTCCTGGAAATCAAGTTTTAGACAACAGTGAACCTTCAAACTATGAAGAAGAGATGGCGGGCCCGGATTCCAACAAATGGCTTGAAGCCATGAAATCCGAGATAGGATCCATGTACGAGAACAAAGTATGAACTTTGGTGGACTTGCCCGATGATCGGCGAGCCATACAAAACAAATGGATCTTTAAGAAGAAGACTGACGTAGATGGTAATGTGACCATCTCCATCTAAGGGTTATCGACAAGTTCAAGGAGTTGACTACGATGAGACTTTCTCACCCGTAGCGATGCTGAAGTCCGTCTGAATCATGTTAGCAGTTGCCGCATTTTATGATTATGAGATCTAAATGGACAACAAAGCGACATTCCTTAACGGCTTTCTTAAGGAAGAATTGTATATGATACAGCTAGAAGGTTTTGTCGATCCTAAAAATGCTGACAAGGTATGCAAGCTCTAGCGCTCCATCTATGAGCTGGTGCAAGAATCTTGGAGTTGGAACATTTGCTTTGATGAGGTGATCAAAGCGTTTGGTTTTGTACAGACTTACGAAGAATCTTGTATTTACAAGAAAGTGAGTGGGAGATGTGTAGCATTTCTCATATTATATGTGGATGGCATAATGTTGATGGGAAATGATATAGAACTTTTGGAAAGCATAAAGGCCTATTTGAATAAGTGTTTTTCAATGAAGGACCTTGGAGAAGCTGCTTACATATTAGGCATCAAGATCTATAGAGATAGATCGAGACGGCTCATTGGTCTTTCACAAAGCACATACCTTGACAACATATTGAAGAAGTTCAATATGGATAAGTCCAAGAAGGGGTTCTTGACTGTATTGCAAGGTGTGAGATTGAGCAGAGCTCAATGCCCACCATAGCAGAAGATAGAGAAACGATGAGTACTGTCCCCTATGCTTCAGCCATAGGCTCTATTATGTATGCCATGCTGTGTACCAGACCTGATGTGAACCTTGCCATAAGTTTGGTGGGTAGGTGCCAAAGTGATCTAGGAGTGGATCACTGGACAACGATCAAGAATATCCTTAAGTACCTGAAAAGGACTAAAGATATGTTTCTCGTTTATGGAGGTGTCAAAGAGCTCGTCGTAAAGGGTTACGTTGATGCTAGCTTCGACACATATCCGGTTGACTCCAAGTCACAAACCGGATACGTGTATATTTTGAATGGTGGGGCAGTCAGCTGGTGCAGTTGCAAGCTAAGTGTCGTGGCGGCATCTACACGTGAAGTGGAGTACATAGCTGCTTCGGAAGAAGCACAAGAAGGAGTGTGGATGAAGGAGTTCATCACCGACCTAGGAGTAATTCCCAGTGCGTTGGGCCCGATGACTCTCTTCTGTGACAACACTGGAGCTACTGCCATAGCCAAGGAGCCCAGGTTTCACAAGAAGACCAAGCACATCAAGTGCCGCTTCAACTCCATTCGTGGATACATTCATGATGGAGATATAGATATTTGTAAAGTACATACAGATCTGAATGTCGCAGATCCGTTGACTCTTCCACAAGCGAAACATGATCAACACCAGAACTCTATGGGTGTTCGATTCATCACAATGTAACTAGATTATTGACTCTAGTGCAAGTGGGAGACTTTTGGAAATATGCCCTACAGGCAATAATAAAATGGTTATTATTATATTTCCAAGTTCATGATGATTGTCTATTTTTCATGCTATAATTGTATTAACCGGAAACCGTAATACATATGAGAATACATAGAGCACAACATGTCCCTAGGGAGCCTCTAGTTGGCTAGCTCGTTGACCAATAGATGGTCATGGTTTCCTGACCATGTACATTGGCTACCGTTGATAACGGGATCACATCATTAGGAGAATTATTTGATGGACAAAACCCAATCCTAAGCATAGCACAAGATCATGTAGTCCGTCTGCTAAAGCTTTTATAATGTCAAGTATCAATTCCTTAGACCATGAGATTATGCAACTCCCGGATACCGTAGGAATGCTTTGGTGGTATCAAACGTCACAACGTAACTGGGTGATTATAAAGGTGCACTACAGGTATCTCCGAAAGTGTCTGTTGGGTTGGTACGAATCGAGATTGGGATTTGTCACTCCGTGTGACGGAGAGGTATCTCTGGGCCCACTCGGTAATACATCATCATAATGAGCTCAATGTGACTAAGGAGTTAGCCACAGGATCATGTGTTATGGAACGAGTAAAGAGACTTGCCGGTAATGATACTGAACAAGGTATAGGGATACCGACGATCGAATCTCGGGCAAGTATCATACCGGTAGACAAAGGGAATTGCATACGGGATTAAGTGAATACTTGACATCGTGGTTCACCCGATGAGATCATCGTGGAACATCTGGGAGCCAACATGGGTATCTAGATCCCGTTGTTGGTTATTGGCCGGAGATATGTCTTAGTCCTGTTTGCATGGTTCCCGAACACGTAGGGTCTACACACTTAAGGTTCAGTGACGCTATAGTTGTAATGGGAATTGTATGTGTGGTTACCGAAGGTTGTTTGGAGTCCCCGATGAGATCACGGACGTCATGAGGAGTTCCGGAAAAGTCTGGAGGTAAAGATTTATATATGGGAAGTCTAGTTTCGATCACCGGAAAGGTTTCGGGGTTTATCGTGTTGGGGAACGTCGCATGGGAAACAAAAAATTTCCTACGCGCACGAAGACCTATCATGGTGATGTCCATCTACGAGAGCGGATTTGGATCTACGTACCCTTGTAGATCACACAACAGGAAGCGTTAAGAAACACGGTTGATGTAGTGGAACGTCCTCACGTCCCTCGATCCGCCCCGCGAACCGTCCCACGAACCGTCCCGCGATCCGTCCCACGATCCGCTCCGATCTAGTGACGAACGGACGACACCTCCGCGTTCAACACACGTACAGCTCGATGATGATCTCGGACTTCTTGATCCAGCAAGAGAGACGGAGAGGTAGATGAGTTATCCCACAGCGTGATGACGCTCGCGAGGTTGGTGGTGATCTATCTCAGCAGGGCTCTGCCCGAGCTCCGCAGAAATACGATCTAGAGGAAAAACCGTGGAGGTATGTGGTTGGGCTGCCGTAGCAAAGTTCTCTCAAATCATCCCTAATACCTCACTATATATAGGAGGGAGGGGGAGGGACCTTCCTTGAGGCTCAAGGGAGCCTCAAGGGGTCGGCCGAAGGGGGGGAGGAGGAGTCCTCCTCCAATCCTAGTCCAACTAGGATTGGAAGGTGGAGTCCTTCTCTACCTTCCCACTTCCCCCTTTTTTTCTTTCTCTTTGATTTTTCCTATCTCCTGCACATAGGGCCTCTTGGGCTATCCCATCGGCCCACTAAGGGCTGGTGCGGACCCCTAAGGCCTATGGGCTTCCCCCGGGTGGGCTGGCCACCTCGGTGAACATCCGGAACCCATTCGTCACTCCCGGTACATTCTCGGTAATGCCGAAAACTTTCTGGTAATCAAATGAGGTCATCCTATATATCAATCTTCGTCTCCGGACCATTCCGGAAACCCTAGTGACGTCCGTGATCTCATCCGAGACTCCGAACAACATTTGGTAACCAACCATATAACTCAAATACGCATAAAACATCGCCGAACATTAAGTGTGCAGACCCTGCGGGTTCAAGAATTATGTAGACATTACCCGAGAGACTCCTCGGCCAATATCCAATAGCGGGACCTGGATGCCCATATTGGATCCTACATATTCTCTAAAGATCTTATCGATTGAACCTCAGTGCCAAGGATTCATATAATCCCGTATGTTATTCCCTTTGTCCTTCGGTATGTTACTTGCCCGAGATTCGATCGTTAGTATCCGCATACCTATTTCAATCTCGTTTACTGGCAAGTCTCTTTACTCGTTCCGTATACAAGATCCCGTGGCTACACTAAGTCACATTGCTTGCAAGGTTTGTGTGTGATGTTGTATTACCGAGTGGGCCCCGAGATACCTCTCCGTCACACGGAGTGACAAATCCTAGTCTTGATCCATACTAACTCAACGGGCACCTTTGGAGATACCTGTAGAGCATCTTTATAGTCACCCAGTTACGTTGCGACGTTTGATACACACAAGGCATTCCTCCGTTGCCAGTGAGTTATATGATCTCATGGTCTTAGGAATAAATACTTGACACGCAGAAAACAGTAGCAACAAAATGAAACGATCAACATGCTATGTTCATTAGTTTGGGTCTAGTCCATCACATGATTCACCCAATGATGTGATCCAGTTATCAAGCAACAACACCTTGTACATAGTCAGAAGATCTTGACCATCCTTGATCAATTGGCTAGCCAACTATAGGCTTGCTAGGGATAGTGTTTTGTCTTTGTATCCACACATGTATCTAAGACTTCATTCAATACAATTATAGCATGGATAATAAAAGATTATCTTGATACAGGAATTATAATAATAACTTATTTATCATTGCCTCTAGGGCATAATTCCAACAGTCTCCCACTTGCACTAGAGTCAATTATCTAGTCCTCACATCGTCATGCAAATTACATTGTAATAAATCTAACACCCATACAATTCTGGTGTTGATCATGCTTTGCTCGTGGAAGAGGCTTAGTCAGCGGGTCTGCCACATTCAGATCTGCGTGCACTTTTCAAATATTCACGTCCTCCTCCTCGACGTAGTCGCAGATGAGGTTGAAGCGTCGTTTGATGTGTATGGTCTTCTTGTGAAACTGCGGTTCCTTTGCTAAGGCAATGGCACCCGTGTTGTCACAAAACAGGGTTATTGGATTTAGTGCGCTCGGCACCACTCCAAGATCGGTCATGAACTGCTTCATCCAGACACCCTCCTTAGCTGCCTCCGAGGCAGCCATGTACTCCGCTTCACATGTAGAATCAGCTACGACGCTTTGCTTGGATCTGCACCAGCTTACCGCACCCCCATTAAGAATAAATACGTATCCTGTCTGCGACTTAGAGTCGTCCGGATCTGTGTCAAAGCTTGCATCGACGTAACCTTTTACGACGAGCTCTTCGTCACCTCCATATACGAGAAACATCTCCTTAGTCCTTTTCAGGTACTTCAGGAAATTCTTGATCACCGTCCAGTGATCCACTCCTGGATTACTCTGGAACCTGCCTGCCATACTTATGGCCAAGCTAATGTCCGGTCTAGTGACATCATTGCATACATGATAGAACCTACGGCCGAAGCGTAGGGGACGAAACTCATTGTCTTTCTATCTTCCTCAGTTGCTGTGCACTAAGTTTTACTCAATTTTATACCTTGTAATACTGGCAAGAACCCTTTCTTGGACAGATCCATTTTGAACTTCTTCAAAACTTTATCAAGGTATGTGCTTTGTGAAAGTCCTACCAGGCGTTTCGATCTATCCCTATAGATCTTAATGCCTAGAATGTAAGCAGCTTCTCCTAGGTCCTTCATAGAGAAACTTTTATTCAAATAGCCTTTTATGCTCTCCAAAAGCTCCACGTTGTTTCCAATCAGCAATATGTCATCCACATATAATATTAGAAACGCCACAGAGCTCCGACTCACTTTCTTGTAAATACATGATTCTCCAACCACCTGTATAAACCCAAATGCTTTGATCAACTCATCAAAACGTTTATTCCAACTCCGAGATGCTTGCACCAGTCCATAAATGGATCGCTGAAGCTTGCACAATTTGTTAGCATTTTTAGGATCGACAAAACCTTCGGGTTGCATCATATACAACTCTTCCTTAAGGAAATCGTTAAGGAACGCCGTTTTGACATCCATCTGCCAGATTTCATAATCGAAAAATGCAGCTATTGCTAACATGATTCGGACAGACTTAAGCATCGCTACGGGTGAGAATGTCTCATCGTAGTCAATTTCTTGAACTTGTGAAAAAACCTTTGCGACAAGTCGAGCTTTATAAACGGTCACATTACCGTCAGCGTCCGTCTTCTTCTTAAAGATCCATTTATTCTGAATAGCATTGCGGCCTTCAGGTAGTACTTCCAAAGTCCACACTTTGTTTTCATACATAGATCCTATCTCGGACTTCATGGCCTCCAGCCATTTATTGGAATCCGGGCCCACCATTGCTTCTTCATAATTCGCAGGTTCATTGTTGTCCAACAACATAATTGATAAGACGGGATTACCGTACCACTCTGGAGTAGTACGCGGTCTCGTCGACCTGCAAGGTTCGACAGAAACTTGATCCGGAGTTTCATGATCATCATCATTAACTTCCTCCTCAACCGGCATCGCAATGATAGGGGTTTCCCCTTGCCCTGCGCCACCATCCAGAGGGATGAGAGGTTTGACAACCTCATCAAGTTCTATCTTCCTCCCACTCAATTTGCTCGAGAGAAACTCCTTCTCGAGAAAAGCTCCGTTCTTAGCAACAAACACTTTGCCCTCGGATTTGAGATAGAAGGTATACCCAACTATCTCTTTTGGGTAACCTATGAAGACGCACTTTTCTGCTTTGGGTTCCAGCTTTCCAGGCTGAAGCTTTTTGACATAAGCATCACATCCCCAAACTTTAAGAAACGACAACTTTGGTCTTTTTCCATACCACAACTGATATGGTGTTGTCTCAACGGATTTCGATGGTGCCCTATTTAAAGTCAATGCAGCTGTTTCTAATGCATAACCCCAAAATGATAACAGCAAATCGGTAAGGGACATCATAGATCGCACCATCTCTAATAAAGTACGATTACGATGTTCGGACACACCATTATGCTGTGGTGTTCCAGGCGGTGTCAACTGTGAAACAATTCCACATTGTCTTAAATGAGCACCAAACTCGAAACTCAGATATTCACCCCCACGATCAGACCGTAGGAACTTGATCTTCTTGTTATGATGATTTTCAACTTAACTCTGAAATTGCTTGAACTTTTCAAATGTTTCAGACTTGTGCTTCATCAAGTAGACATAACCATATCTATTTAAATCGTCAGTGAAAGTGAGAAAATAACGATATCCACCGCGTGCCTCCACACTCATCGGGCCACACACATCGGTATGTATGATTTCCAACAAGTCACTTGCACGCTCCATTGTTCCGGAGAACGGAGTTTTAGTCATCTTGCCCATGAGGCATGGTTCGCACGTGTCAAGTGAATCAAAGTCAAGTGACTCCAAAAGTCCATCGGTATGGAGTTTCTTCATGCGCTTTACACCAATATGACCTAAGCGGCAGTGCCATAAAAACATGGCGCTATCATTGTTAACTCTAACTCTTTTGGTCTCAATGTTATGTATATGTGCATTATCACTATCAGGATTCAATATGAACAATCCTCTCACATTGGGTGCATGACCATAAAAGATATTACCCATAGAAATAGAACATCCATTATTCTCTAACTTAAACGAGTAACCGTCTCGCAATAAACAAAATCCAGATATAATGTGCATGCTTAACGCAGGCACTAAATAATATTTAGTTAAGTTCATAACTAATCCTGATGGTAACTGAAGTGAAACTGTGCCGACGGCGATTGCATCAACCTTGGAACCATTTCCCACGCGCATCGTCACTTCATCCTTCGCCAGCCTTCGCTTATTCCGTAGTTCCTGTTTCGAGTTGCAAATATGAGCAACAGAACCGGTATCGAATACCCAGGCACTACTACGAGAGCTGGTTAAGTACACATCAATAACATGTATATTGAATATACCTGATTTTTCTTTGGCCGCCTTCTTATCAGCCAGATACTTGGGGCAGTTGCGCTTCCAGTGACCCATACCCTTGCAATAATAGCACTCCGTTTCAGGCTTAGGTCCAGCTTTGGGTTTCTTCGTTGGATTGGCAACAGGCTTGCCGCTCTTCTTTGAATTACCCTTGTTTCCTTTGTCGTTTCTCTTGAAACTAGTGGTCTTATTCACCATCAACACTTGATGCTATCTACGGAGTTCTGACTCTGCGACTTTCAGCATCGCGAATAACTCGCCAGGTGACTTGTTCATCCCTTGCATGTTATAGTTCAACACAAAGCCCTTATAGCTTGGTGGCAGTGATTGAAGAATTCTGTCAGTGATAGCCTTTTGCGGGAGTTCAATCCCCAGCTCAACTAGACGGTTTGAGTACCCAGACATTTTGAGCACATGTTCACTGACAGACGAATTCTCCTCCATCTTGCAAGCATAGAATTTATCGGAGGTCTCATACCTCTCGATCCGGGCGTTCTTCTGAAAGATAAACTTCAACTCCTGGAACATCTCATATGCTCCATGATGCTCAAAGCAACGTTGAAGTCCCGGTTCTAAGCCATACAAGACTACACATTGAACTACTGAGTAGTCCTCCTTGTGTGCTAACCAAGCATTCTTAGCATCTTGGTCAGCCGCGACGGGTGGTTCATCTCCTAGCGCAGCATTAAGGACATAATCCTTCTTCCCAGCTTGCAGGAGCAACTTAAGATTACGAGCCTAGTCTACAAAGTTGCTTCCATCATCTTTCAACCTAGCTTTCTCTAGGACCGTATTAAAATTCAGGGTGACTGTCGCATGAGCCATTGATCTACAACACAAATATTTTCAAAGTGGACTTAGACTATGTTCAAGATAATTAGAGTTTAACTAATCAAATTACTTGCTAAACTCCCATTCAAAAAGTACATCTCTCTAGTCATTTGAGTGGTTCATGATCCAATTCCACTAGCTCAAGTCCGATCATCACGTGAGTTGAGGATAGTTTCAGTGGTAAGCATCCCTATGCTAATCATATCGACTATATTATCTACCTTTCGGTCTCATGTGTTCCGAGGCCATGTCTGCACATGCTAGGCTCGTCAAGCTTAACCCGAGTGTTCCGCGTGTGCAACTGTTTTGCTCCCGTTGTATGTGAACGTTGAGTCTATCACACCCGATCATCACATGGTGTCTCGAAATGACGAACTGTAGCAACGGTGCACAGTCGGGGAGAACACAATTTCGTCTTGAAATTTTAGTGAGAGATCACCTCATAATGCTACCGTCGTTCTAAGCAAAACAAGGTGCAAAAAAGGATTAACATCACATGCAATTCATAAGTGACATGATATGGCCATGATCATGTGCTTCTTGATCTCCATCACCAAAGCACCGACACGATCTTCTTGTCACCGGCGCCACACCATGATCTCCATCAACGTGTCGCCATCGGGGTTGTCGTGCTACTCATGCTATTACTACTAAAGCTACGTCCTAGCAATATAGTAAATGCATCTGCAAGCACAAACATTAGTTTAAAGACAACCCTATGGCTCCTGCTGGTTGCCGTACCCTCGACGTGCAAGTCGATATTAACTATTACAACATGATCATCTCATACATCCAATATATCACATCACATCGTCGGCCATGTCACATCACAAGCATACCCTAGAAAAACAAGTTAGACGTCCTCTAATTGTTGTTGCATGTTTTACGTGGTTGCCATGGGTATCTAGTAGGATCGCATCTTACTTACGCAAACACCACAATGGGGATGTATGAATTTCTATTTAACCTCTCTCCAAGGACCTCCTCGGTCAAATCAGATTCAATTAAAGTTGGAGAAACCGACACTTGCCAGTCATCTTTGATCAACGGGGTTGCTCATAGCGATGAAACCAGTCTCTCGTAAGCGTACGAGTAATGTCGGTCCGAGCTGCTTCGATCCAACAATACCGCGGAATCAAGAAAATACTAAGGAGGGCAGAAAATCGCACATCACCACCCACAAAAACTATTGTGTTCTACTCGAGATGACATCTACGCATGAACCTAGCTCTGATACCACTGTTGGGGAACGTCGCATGGGAAACAAAAAATTTCCTACGCGCACGAAGACCTATCATGGTGATGTCCATCTATGAAAGGGGATTTGGATCTACGTACCCTTGTCGATCGCACAACAGGAAGCGTTAAGAAACGCGGTTGATGTAGTGGAATGTCCTCACGTCCCTCGATCCGCCCCGCGAACCGTCCCACGAACCGTCCCGCGATCCATTCCACGATCCGCTCCGATCTAGTGCCGAACGGACGGCACCTCCGCATTCAGCACACGTACAGCTCGACGATGATCTCGGCCTTCTTGATCCAACAAGAGAGACGGAGAGGTAGATGAGTTCTCCGGCAGCGTGACGGTGCTCCGGAGATTGGTGGTGATCTATCTCAGCAGGGCTCCGCCCGAGCGCCGCAGAAATACGATCTAGAGGAAAAATCGTGGAGGTATGTGGTCGGGCTGCCGTGGGAAAGTTGTCTCAAATCAGCCCTAATACCTCAGTATATATAGGAGGGAGGGGAGGGACCTGCCTTGAGGCTCAAGGGAGCCTTAAGGGGTCGGCCGAAGGGGGGGGGGAGGAGGAGTCCTCCTCCAATCCTAGTCCAACTAGGATTGGAAGGTGGAGTCCTTCTTTACCTTCCCACGTCCCCCCTTTTTTTTCTTTCTCTTTGATTTTTCCTATCTCCTGCGCATAGGGCCTCTTGGGTTGTCCCACCAGCCCACTAAGGGCTGGTGCGGCACCCCTAAGGCCTATGGGCTTCCCGCAGGTGGGCTGGCCCCCCCGGTGAACCCGGTACATTCCCGGTAATGCCGAAAACTTTCCGGTAATCAAATGAGGTCATCCTATATATCAATCTTCATCTCTGGACCATTCCGGAAACCCTCATGACGTCTGTGATCTCATCCGGGACTCCGAAATACATTCGGTAACCAACCATATAACTCAAATACGCATAAAACATCGCCGAACCTTAAGTGTGCAGACCCTGCGGGTTCGAGAACTATGTAGACATGACCCGAGAGACTCCTCGGTCAATATCCAATAGCGGGACCTGGATGTCCATATTGGATCCTACATATTCTCTAAATATCTTATCGGTTAAACCTCAGTGCCAAGGATTCATATAATCCCGTATGTTATTCCCTTTGTCCTTCGGTATGTTACTTGCCCGAGATTCAATCGTCAGTATCCGCATACCTATTTCAATCTCGTTTACTGGCAAGTCTCTTTACTCATTCCGTAATACAAGATCCCGTGGCTTACACTAAGTCACATTGCTTGCAAGGTTTGTGTGTGATGTTGTATTACCGAGTGGGCCCCGAGATACCTCTCCGTCACACGGAGTGACAAATCCTAGTCTTGATCCATACTAACTCAACGGGCACCTTCGGAGATACCTGTAGAGCATCTTTATAGTCACCCAGTTACGTTGTGACGTTTGATACACACAAGGCATTCCTCCGGTGCCAGTGAGTTATATGATCTCATGGTCATAGGAATAAATACTTGACACGCAAAAAACAGTAGAAACAAAATGACACGATCAACATGCTACGTTCATTTGTTTGGGTCTAGTCCATCACACGATTCACCCAATGATGTGATCCAGTTATCAAGCAACAACACCTTGTACATAGTCAGAAGACCTTGACCATCCTTGATCAACTCGCTAGCTAACTAGAGGCTTGCTAGGGACAGTGTTTTGTATATGTATCCACACATGTATCTAAGACTTCATTCAATACAATTATAGCATGGATAATAAACGATTGTCTTGATACATGAATTATAATAATAACTTATTTATCATTGCCTCTAGGGCATAATTCCAACATATCGGTATTATATCGGGATCACCGAAAGGGTACCGGGGATCCATCGGGAGAGTCCACCTGTCCCGGAGGGCTGCATGGGCTGAAAGTGGAAGGGAACCAGCCCCTGATGGGCTGGTGCAAGCTAACAGAGGAGGCCCCAAGGCGCCTAGCTAGGGCAAAACCCTACGCCGTGGGGTTGCCTCCCTCCGACTTGGGAGGCAAGCCACCGCTAGGGCGCAGCTGCCCCCTCCTCCTAGGCCGCCGCCGCCCCTCCTAGGGTTTCCCTAGGGTGGCCGGCCCCCTCTCCCCCTCCTATAAATAGTGGAGGTTTTGGGAGGGTTGCACACACCTTGATCATCTTCCCTTGGCGCGGCCCTACCTCTCCACCTCTCCTTCTCCGTGACGCTTGGCGAAGCCCTGCCGGAGAACCACGAGCACCACCACCACCACCCATCGTGCTACGGGAGCTCTCCCTCAATTTCTCCTTCACCCTTGCTGGATCAAGAAGGAGGAGACGTCCTCGGGCTGTAGGTGTGTTAAACTCGGAGGCACAGTTCGTTCGGTGCTTGGATCGGATCGCTGCGAGTACGACGCCATCGACCGCGTTCATTGTAACTCTTCCTCTTAGCAATCTTCAATGGTATGAAGATGATCTCCCTCTCTCATTGCAGGTTTCTCCTAGTTTGATCTTGGTGACGTAGGAATTTTTTTGAATTATTACTACAATCCCCAACGGTATTGTCATGGATCACACCAAGAAACACTTGTAGTTTGCCACGCATAGCAGTCTAACATCACCATCAGGTAGGGAAAAACATAGCAGTGACACCAGGATGCTGAAGCAAGTGAAAAAGCATAGAAGAGGACCACACCCCGGTGATGCAACCCACAATTCTAGAACAAGAGGCAACACTAATACTAGTCCGAGCACTAGATGACACACATGATGCACTAAGTAGCCGGGATAACATTTGCATCAGGAAGGCAAGTGCATGCAAACAAGGAGCCTCAAACATCCTGTAGTGTTGCATCTCACAGGTGAGCAAACTCTAGCGCTCCCTCTCCCCCATGATCAAGCAGGGTGTCCTCCACTCCGTTGACAGCCGCGTCATCAGGATGAAAAAGAATCCTCGCATCGCCATGATCACCTTTCGAGCGAGTTGGTCCTTGAACTTGGAAGTGAACTCATCCACAATTGCTCCTGTCACATCTTTCCCATATCTCGTTATTCCAAGCGTGCGGCAAACCAATTTTTGTGCAACTTTGGCCGCCAACACATCCATAACATTTGCCCCAGAACGCTTTATTTGTTGTAGTGAGAGGCCACCCTTCCTGGAAATCTGCACCCCAGCCAGCATCTTCCGACGAGCTGTAGGAGGCCTTGGAGGTGGCGATGGAGGTGTTGCAAAGATGTTGTATTGCCGCACCTCAAAGAGAGCCTTCACACGATCTTCATGGGTCTTGTCTTGTGGAGCACGCACTAGTGAGGGAGTGCGCTGCAGCGGGCTGACGCATATGAGGGGCGGTGTTGGAGAGGATTGAAAATCCGGTGGCCTCAGAGGTGATAGCAAGGGCCTTTGGAGCGACACAGGCGAGCACAAATGGAGCACGGACTGGTCTAGAGCCACCTGCTGTAGAGGAAAGCTTGAGGCCCCCGACCGCTTGGATTTGGGGCTTGGTGGTAGCACCGAGGTCAGAGAGAGCGGGGGGTGGGGGGGACACCGGAGGGGTGAGCTCCTCCTGAGAGCGGCGCCTAGCCGAATGTGGCGACACCTGGCGCACGAGGCTGCGGCCGTGGCCACCATCCAACCCCGACCCCTCGATGGCCGGAAGCTACATGGCACGGACCAACCCCTCGCTGCCCGACCCTAAGCCCCGCATGACAGCAGGAAGAACGCTAACCGAAGAAGGGGCCGGTACGGGAGCAGGGGCGCCTCCATCATCCTGACGCCCACCAGAGCGCTCCCGCGTGTGGTCTTGGCCTTCATCACGCTCGCGATCACGCGCGTTTCGAGAGAGCAAGCGCCGCACCCTGGCACCCCAGCTCTCTCGCGCATGATCTCCGCCACGCCCACACCGCCCATCGCGGCCGTCTTCGTCGTCACGCCTGTCTGAGCGCCGGACAACACCTCCTCTTTGTTGCTGCCGCTCCCTTGGGATATATGAGCCATCAACCAGAGTGCGGTACCAGGTGAACTCATGGACTTCCGCTGGATGCGGGTTGTCGTCGTTGTCGCCAGCCTTGGAGTGGTCCTCATGGAGGTCGAGATGAATGATGACGCGATGCCACAGGCCGAGCCGCCCACGAGGGCGGTAGCCACACCCACAACCAAAGATCACATTCTTATGTGTACACCGTCCGCTCCTTCAGTGTGTTGAGCACTCTATGCCATCCTAAAATGCACGATGTTCACTCGCCCTATCTCCCAAAGATTGTCATGTACTCACACCATCCAAAATAAGAAGGAAAATGTTTCCCTTCGACGCGCCGACGGAAGCAACGCGCCGGTCGCTTGCTGTCCACTCGCCTTGCGCGTGATCCGCGCGTATGGCCATGCAACATTTCCCCCTGTGGTGATTGTTTAAATTTGTTACAACCGGTGCCTAAATTTGCTACATTTGGTCACTAAAAAAGTTGCATATACGTTTGGTTGCAACCTCAGTTCGTCGGATTTTTCGCTACAACCGTTTTTTTTGCTACAATCGTGTTAATTTTTGCTACAACCGGTTTCATTTTTTACTGCAACCGTTCACTAAAAATGTTGCATACACGTTCGTCAGAATTGCAACCCGAGTTCACCAGATTATTTTGCTACAACCCTTATTTTGTTTTGCTACGATGCATCATCAGCTTCTTTTTTTTGTTACGACCACGTTGATTTTTTTTTTGCTACAACTATATTTTTGTTACAACCGTGGATGAAAATTGCTGCATCGTGGACGAAATTTGTTGCATCGAGAAATTTTACTGCATGAAAATCTAACGGTACGACCCGCGTGTAGCTAGCGGATCCGACGGCCCGCGCGCGGCCGGCCAAAAATTTTGACCGGCGCACCAGCGCAGAGCACTGCCCAAATAAGAAACTGAAAAGGAGACGTCGTGTGATAAATCACATTCAATCTCCGTTCGGAAATGGAAACTTCCTAATATAAATATAAATGCTAAATAGTTCAGAATGAGAAACAGATGGTTTTTTAGGAAATTTTCTGATCTATTCATGTCCAATCATGTCAATACAACAAACTCAAAAAATAATATTACATGCAGGTTCATAGACCATCTAGTGACGACTACAAGCACTGAAACGATCCGAAGACGCGCCATCGTCATCGCCTTTGCCTCGTTGGAGTCGGGCAAAACTTGTTGTAAAAGACAGTCGGGAAGTCTTCATGCTAAGGCCTCATAGGACTCACCCATCAGAACAATACCGCCGCCAATGAAGAGTAGCATAAATTAGAAGGATCCAACATGAAGATACACGAACGACGATCAAATCCGAGCAGATCCATCAAAGACAAATCCGCCGGAGACACACCTTCACATGCCCACCAACGATGCTAGACGCACCACGGGGATAGGGGCTAGACAGGAAGAACCTTATTCCATCTTCGGGGAGCCGCCCGCCGTCTTGCTTTCCTGTACATGACAAAAACCTTAACAAAACTAAAAAAACATCTAAAAATGAAGCCCTCCCGCTTGCAAAGGTCGGAATCCATCGTGTCCCCATGGCCCTAAGGCCATCGGAGACGAGGCGGACAGACAACAACACTGGCGAAAGGCAGAGAAACACTAATCTTTTTTTTTTGAGAGGTGACACTAGATATAGATATAGGTTATGGAACAAATGGTTCAAAACAAATACTTGTAGCACTTTTATGCTCATCGAGCATGTAAAAATAAAATAAGAGGTGAAGCTTATTTTAACTCAAGTAAGTTTAGCCAATGATGATGCAATAGTTTCATTGAAACTAATGAATACTTATTTTAATCAATTTTGCTAGAACTCATCTAGCTGACTTTTAATTATGCCTCATTCATCTTTATGATCATTGGATGTAATACTTTAAGATGCGTGTGTGCTGATATGGATTGTAGATTTGTAGTATTATTTTATATCACTTTTTATTTTGAGGTGAATGAGACCAAATTAATCTCATCTAGATGAGCTCTAGACACTTTTTATTTTAATAACAAATGAGGTATAAAGCAACTGAAATACCACAAAAAATGGCTTAAGGGTTTGAACATTCAATTGATGTCATTGTTTATTCGCCAAGAGTCAAAACATTTGTCACTACAAGGTACTAAAATATTTGGAAAATACAAGAAAATTACAAGACCAACACAGTAATTAAATACACTAAAATGTTTGGAATGGGAAATCATTTGCAAGTTAGCAAACAGATAACAAATGAGGAAAAATCAACATGGTTGATCGTGTCCGACTCCGACTAGCATTTGGGAAGATCCGATGGCGGTTGTTGTAGCTTCTGGTTCGGCAGGCTCCCGTCTAGTACCAGCCATGCCATTCTTAGCCCCCAAGTGGTGTGCACCTCCAAATGGCAATGCATGAACCATACACCTGCGGATACATGCATATCACACATATGAGCACAGGCTAATTAAACATCCTGTCTCATGAATAGATAGTATACGCAACTCTGCTTACCCGGGTTGTCAGCGAGGAAACGTATGGCCACCCACCCACCGGCCGGCACGCCGACGGTGTTCCGCTCGACGGGGTCGACGAGGTTAAACCTCGCCGGGTCATTCACAGGGTCGTAGTTGCCAAACCCCTGCCCCACAACGAAGAAGTTGAAGCCGTGTAGGTGCAGAGGGTGGCTCTCGATGCCAAGGATGCTCGTGTCCTGCATCACCAGCTCCACCGTCGCGTTGAATGGCAGCACGAGCAGCTTGGTCCCGGTGGCCACGTTGGTGTTGTTCGGCGATACCCCCGTGTAGTTGAACTGTGAGAGGGGCATGATCGGAAAGTTCGACCCGTAGACACCTCTAGACATGCCTGTGAAGTGCGACTGTAGGAGCGCCGTCGAAGGAAGCACCAGGGAGATGTTGTTGATGGCGGCCGCAAACTGTGTCGTGTTGGTAGGCCCCTGGCACGTCGCGTTCACGGGGCAAGGGCGCGTGCCCAGCCCGACCGTGAAGAAGAATCGCTTGTCCACCGACTGCGGCACGGCCGCCGGGTACTGCGGCGTGGCAAGGCTCCGGAGCTTGGAGGTGAAGTTGGTGACCAGGCCGGTGTCGTTGAACCTTGGGAGAGTCGGCCTGAAGAGTGGCAGGTCCTTGTCGAAGCTTGAGTCGGAGGCAGATCGTCGAGGGTTGTGGTACTCGAGGATGCCCGCGACGGTGCTGTTGTCGAACGTGCCAGGCCTGATGGTGGAGTATGGTGACGCGGACATGTAGAAGTTGGCCTTGGGATTGAGCGGCTTGGCTGTGAGGAGGACGTTGGTGGTCTGGCCCGGGGAGATTATCAGGGTCTTGACGGTGAACGGCTTGACGTAAACTGCGTCGACCTCGACGATGGTGAGTGTGTGGTTGGCGACGGAGAAGAAGAGCTCGTCGTTGAGAGCAGCGTTGATGAGACGCAACATGTATGTTTTTCCAGGTTCCACCTTCAGTTTGAACGTGTCTGCAATGTGGCATGAAAACATGGTAAGCATACTGGTCACAAGGTTTACAAATCTTCGACGACTACGGATGCATGAAAGCAAGTGAGCGCAATGTACCTTTGGCAGAGCAGTTGTATAGCGGCCCCGGGAGCCCATTGATGGTGAAAGCGTCTGAGATGTTTGGGGCTCCGCCGGTCTGGAGCGCCTGGCTGACCACCGCCTCCGTGTCCGCCCTCCACCACTCGCCGAAGAGAAGAGGAACTTCCTTGTGCGGCGCGACGAACGGGTAAGGCACGCCGAGCTTGGGGAGGATGACAATGGCGCCATAGACGGTGGCGCGTAGCCAGGAGATGTGCGCGTGCCACCACAGCGTGCCGCGCTGCCCGGTGACGGTGAAGTTGTAGACGTAGCTCTGGCCCGTCTGAATCGGGCACTGGGTGATGTACGCCGGCCCGTCGGCCCAGCCGCTACGAAGCTGCCGAATGCCGTGCCAGTGCAGCGTCATGTTGTGCGCTACGTGGTTGGTGACGCGGACGAGCACGCGGTCGCCCTCCCTCGCCACCAGCGTCGGGCCGGGGTACTCCCCGTTCACCGTCACGATGCTCTTGCTGGCGCACAGCCTCGTCACGTTCGCCATTTGCACCTGCAGAGATCGCAATCGCAAGACCATCGAGCACCATCCATGTGAGAAAATGCATGTTGGCCATGCGTGTGGACGTCTCTATATATATACTTACATTGAAGTTGTAGTGCCTAGTGATGCTTTGTGCCTGGACGATGAGCAGCATGAGAGTCGCCATGATGAGAGAGCAAGGAGACGGAAGGCAGGAGGAAATCGCCATGGCCAGGGTTTTCAAGTAGGCCCCGATCAATCGGCTAGCTGATCGATCTTGAGCTCTTGAGGAGCAGGTGTATGGCCAGGTGAGGATGGAATGCTTTTGTTCGAACAAGTACTTGAGTTTATATATACATACATGTAGGATGCGGCAAGCGTGTACCACCAGCTACGTACCACCGTCCCATTTCTTTGAGGTTTTCTACGTGGTCAATTTTCGTTAGGTGATTCGGTGGATGAACGATCAAGGCAGGAGCTTGAGCTAGCTGGAGTTTCTGTAGCTTTGGAGTGGAGCCAAAGCCAGTGCATTCCATCCATCACCTTTGGTTTAATTTGCATGCCTCCTACTCCTAGTCACGTACGGTTTCCGCTGCAAAACACTCGCCGATCGACAAGTAGGTAAAGCTAGGGACGTCGATTTTGTGCTTCTTGGTGGTCTTGAGTCAATCTTTCCTACTGTATACTCTCTCTTCGCTTTTTAAATATAAGTTTTTTTAGATATTTTATTACAAAACTACATACAGATGTATATATACATATTTTAAAATATAAATTCACTTATTTTACTTTGTATGTAGTTTTTTAATAAAATCATAAAAAGACTTATATTTATCGAAAAAGGTTATCCGCTTTGTATTACAAAGCAACCAACACCGATTACAGAACAAACGCTATGGCGAGCAGCATATAACAAACCAAAAGAAACAAGAAAAAAAATGCCAACACCGGCAGCTCGACAAAGCGCGGATGAACCACAACCATTGCATCCTCCGAAATCGACCCACCACGATCCAAAGCTCCGATCCTTCGCGTACCAAGCAACACATCCAACAAGGGATGCGATGACGCTGCTGCCCGGACGTGTCCTAGGGTTTCCCCCGGTACGCGAAGGGGTGTGGGGGATGGAGACCGCCGACACTTTCCAGGAAGGAATGGTGGCACCCGCGGGCGTCACCGCATCGGAGACGGAAGAACCGGTAAGGATTTCTCCCGCACTCCACCCCCCCCTAAACCAGACCGGAGCCAACCAGCCAACCCAACGCCCACCAGCATGCGCCACCACGGCCGCGACGCCACCACGCTGCCTCAATGAGATCACCACCATGAGGCCAAGAGGATGAAGGGAGGGTGCTTGGCGACGGGAGCAGCAACACTGTAGCCGCACGGGAAGGAACCACCTCCACCGCCGTCGTGCGAAGGACCCCTGCCTCCGGCACCGTCGCAGTCACCGACCGGACGCAGCAGCAGGGTAAACCAGGCCACCCCTGGCCCGGCCAGGCCTGAACTGGGCCCGGTAAACCCTGCTAGCCATGCAGCAGCAGGGCGGCGCCAGCGCCGCCAGCACGGCACAGCCCATCGCCGCCGAGCCGTCCTGCCGTCGGCCTGCCCAGGCCCAGATGGGGCCCTAAAGAGCCTAGATCTGGGTCGAGCAGGCACCGCCAGGCCGTGCCGCCGCGCCACCTCGCCGCCAACGGCGACGCCGTCTCCCAGCCGATCTCCCAGGTCGCAACATGAAACCCCGCCGCCACGTCGGACCGCCGCCGCCTAGGAACACCCCCGCTCTGCCCTGCGTCGGAGAGCAACCTAGAGGGGAATGTCCAGGGGCCATCGCCGCCAGCGTCGGCCGGGCCAGGCCCGACAGCGGGCGCCGATGCCGGCGGCGAAGAGGGAGGGGTGGGGAAGAGCTGGAGGAGGAGGAACCAGGCACGACCAGTCACCCGCGGGGGCGACGCGGTCGCGAGAGCGAGTCCCAACCCGCACTCTATCGCCCGCAACTTTCCTGACTGCAGCCAGTGCCAACAGTCCAGCCAGGAAAAAAAGACTTGTATTTAGAAACGGAAGGAGTATATAACAGATTTGGTATGTTGTTTTGCGTAGTAGTCGATCAATATTGATGTTTACATTTTTTTAATTCAAAAGGTATTCCAGACTAGCTCCTGGAAATTTCTCGAGTCGCAAACTGAGAGACCCCCCTTCCGCCCTTCCCCTCCCCTCCGCCGCCCCCCGCGCGGGCGGCCGAGGGGCCCCAACCCTAGCCGCCGGTCTCTCCCCATCCCACCCTCCCCTCCACCGCTGCTGGAGGAAAACTTCGGGCTAATCCCCGGGCGGCTGACGACGGTGGCGGAGGAGCCTCTCCTTCTCGCGCGTGTGGGTGCGCGGGGCATCTAGGTGCATGGATGTGCGTCCCCAGATCCGAGCCTCTTCGTGGCGGCGGCTCGCTCCCGGCGGCGAGCGGCGGCAGATGTCTAGTGGTGGAGCTGCTGCATCTGGCCATGGCGCTGCGTCTCCTCGGATCGGCGGCGACATGGATGGATTTGGTGGGCTAGTCAGCTGCACGCGTAGTTGGTCCTTCGGTCAAATGTGATCTGGCATGAGTGGCTAGCTCGCTCTGCGGTGACGGAGATCGATGGTCGTGTGTGCGCACGATGCGAGACGGAGGTTCGCCGAACGGATCCGGGTGAAAATCTAGTTCTTGGCTTGTTGCTAAGTCCGGCGAAGGAGACACTTTTTTGTGCCGTTGCCTTATTGAGGGCATCGCTGTGGAGAAGCTCAAGATCTCTATCCGCTACCTCCGGGGGAAACCCTAGATCAGTAGATCGGATGACGGCGGTGCGCAGGTGTCATTTTCCTCTTAGGGACGTCATTCTTGGAGGTGTACACGGGCTTGAGGGACAAGTGGACGACTTCTTTGGTGAAGCAGTGCTTCATCTTACTCATTGATGGCGGTGGATCTCGGCAGCGTGGAGCAACGAAGACTCGGCGTGTGATGCACGGAGATGGACTCATGCAGGAGGTGGACACTCTCTGACGTCATGGTGGCGTCAATGGCAGAGAGGTCTCGCAAGTTGGTGTGTCAGTTTCTACTTTGAAGACAAATTGGTGGAAGATGGCGGCGACAACACATGAGAGTGCGTCAGGCCGGTATGTACCCTCAACCAAGTATGTGACTCGGTTGGGGCCTCCGGCTTTAGATGTTAGGTTTTAGTGCGATGACTGTTTGGTATTAGGCTTGGACTATCGTCATCCCTTCGTCAAGTGGTTAGGAGTAGCGATAGTTGTTGCTAAGATGGTGGCTTCGGACAAACTAATATACTACTTGTAAGATCTTTGTGAATAATTAATGAAATAACTGCATGTATGGTCCAAATGCAAAGCCGAGGGTAATCCTTTTTTTCTAAAAAAAAATAGCTCCTGGAGAGGCAGAACATCAGTCAAAGTTAGGTTCTGCAGCTTAATGATAGAAACATCACTTGCATGGTACAGCAAGATTGGCTACCTCCTGGAGAAAGGCACAATACAATGGAGAATTAGTTCCGCCGGTCACTGTCGCCAAAGCAACCAGCATAGCTAGCTTCCTCCGAAACACGTCCCACAGAATCGCTAAAGTAACTTCAGTTCGTGGCACTGGCTTTCCTTCACCTACTACAGTCCAATACGAATACAGTATCAGTATACGATGTGCATGTACCAACGTTTGCATGATCACTTGACAATTCGACAAGGTTGTTGGCATCTCTCTCTATCTTTGACGTGTGTTCTCGAGTTCTTTCCTTGTACAATTCCCAACGGAGAGAAGGATGCCTCACCCAACCCGATCCACGTTTTTCAGTTCCTGTCTTTCCATGCACTTCTTCGCCGTGGTTTCCTTTTTTTGAAATCTTCCTGCTGCTTGTTGATTTGGGGCAAGCACAACACAACCTGTGGTTCTTCCAAAAAAGGAAAAAATGCACCATGTAATTCTACGAAAAGGACAATTATGCCTTCAATGAAAAGATCAGTGTGCGCTTTCCCTAAAAAAAGATAAAAATGCAGCATGTGCTTCTAAGAAAAGGTGAAAACCACAACAGTGCTTCCGGGCTCCCTTTTTTGTATTCGTTATATTTTTTGTTGCCGATTTTTCCAGTTTTGCTTTTTCGCTTTTGGTTATTCTGGGGTTTTCGGTTTCTAGTATTGGAGATATCGACACAAGAAATCGAATGGTGAAAACAGTTCGATATTTGAACGCATGGTTTAAATAATAAAATATTTAATTAATAAATCATGAAAACAAAAATCTCGGATTGCTACAACTAGCCCATTAATTGGCCTTTACAACGAGTAAGCCTTAATTAGTAATTTCGCTCTTTACGCGGCCATTATATTCCCCGTGCCAGTCGGTTGATAGCGGCTAAGGGGTGTTTCTTTCCAGGGACTTTTTGGTGTAGGGACTAAAAAAAAGCCCCTTTTAGTCTCATGTGAAAAAAACAGGAGGGACTTTTAGGGACTAAAATGGGGTATTTGGGACTAAAGGAATAAGTCCTTATAGGAGGGACTTTTTGGGACTTTTTGACACATTTTCCAACAGTGCCCCTACTTTTAGCATGTCATTTAATAACTTCTAGTATATTATTAGGGGTAACATCGTCTTTTTGTATGTCATTTAATGACCTCTAGTCCATGTTTAGTCCTTAGAAAGAAACGGGTAGGGACTAGAAACTTTTTAATTAGGACTAAAAAAAGTCCTAGAACTTTTTAAAGAAACATGGCCTAAATGCGCACCCCCACCTGCACCAATGAGCCAGATCTATAGTCCGCTATATTTTTTTTGTGGGTCTTCTTTTCTTTATTATCTTTAATCTTTTTTCCTTTTTTCCTTTCTTTTTTTCTTCCTATTTTTCCTGCAGTTTTTTTTTTGGTATTTGTTTTCTCTTTTTCCTATCTTTTTTCTTTTGGATTTTTTTTAAGAGAAATAAAAATCATGAAAGCTTTTCAAACTTGCAAATATTGTTTGTACTCATAAAAAATGAATCTCTCAAACATTTTGAAAAACTCATGAACTTTTAAAATCTCCATTCTTTAAACACGCTTTGTTTTGAAATTCTGAGTATCTTAAAAATTGTCAATATGTTTGAAAAAACTGTGAACAGATTTTAAAATTCTTATATATAATTTAACTTGGAACCATTTTTAAATTCACATGATTTTGAATTCTTTGACATGTTCTTAAAATGACGAACACCTTACTGAAATTCAAGACATTTTTTGAGACCCAATAATAATTTTTGAAATTCGTGAACATTGTTTTAAATTATTTTCAAATTCCAAGCATTTTTTTATTCTCGTGATCCTTTTTGGATTCACATGTAATTTTTAATCGGTGACCATTTTTGTAAATTCAAAACATTTTTTAATCCATGAACCTTTATTAGAATTGAAAAACATTTTTAACTTTTTTTGAATTTTATGAACATTTTAAAATTAGTGAAAAAGGAAGAATTGAACTTCTTTTGAAATACCAAACATTTTTACATCCCAAACGTTTTGGAAATCCAAAAAGCAAAAAAAAAGAGAAGAAAACAAAACAAAGAAAAGAAAATACTAGGTGCCTCGCCGCGGAATGGGCCAGCTCAAAGCGTGCATGGGGATGGGGTGGGGTGCCGTTTTGCACGCCCCAACCCATCGTACACGCAAAATAGGGGTCCCCCATTTACGCTTGGCTTACAGAGAGTGCCCCACCATGGATTTGAGTTATTATATACTCCTTCCGTTATAAAATAACTGAACTCCTAACATACATTTATAGAGTTATCAGGCTGACCACGTGATCTCATGGTCTGGATGGGTGATACATCCATTTGGCATCATTGTTTCCTATTGTAACTTATCTGATTTCAACAATATAGTTTACATTATGATGTAATTCTAATTTATTTTTTCTAATAAAACACGGGTCATATAAAGAGAGGGCCAAGAGTTGGAATTTTGGACCTAAAATAGCAATAACATGATAAACAATTCTACGGAGCTCAAAATGAAGCATGGATTTTTGGAGATATATTTTGGAATACATGAGGAATATTGCAACAAATATATGCGAGAGCGGCCTCACAATCCAACCACGAGGGGAGGTGGCGCGACCTACCCTCTCGGGGTAGGCCGCGTCACCTGAGCTTGTGGGCCCCTAGTGACTATCCTCTCGAAGTACTTTGACCATAAATTCACATTTAACCTACAAAAAATCTTTGACACTTCCACCAATGCATGTGAGGCGAAACAGAGGCACAACACTTTTGCTCTCTAGTGGAGCGATAATGTCAATGAAACTTTTCTCTCGGAGGGGAAATTGAAGCCTTCATTAGCGCCAATAGTTCGTTCATCATGGGATCATCATCTCCATTAACATGTTCATAAACACCATCTCATATCTAAACCCTAGTTTATCCTTTGTGTTGAATCTTTGTATCAAACCTCATATTGATACATGGGGGGTGCTAGTAGTGTTCGTTATATCTTGTAGTTGACGCTTGTTGGTTTAATAGGTGGAATTTTATTATGTTCAAATTGTTAATTGTGCATTTGAACCCACTGATCATGATAAATATGATGAGTTGTGAGTAGTTTTATTTGTTCTTGAGTACATGAGAAGTCTTGTTGCTAGTAATCGTGTGAAGTTGATCATCATTCAATGTGTTTGATATTCTATTGTGTTGATCACCATTCCATCGAGGAGGTAAAGATAGGGTACTACCATGGCATCAGGCCAGTGGTTGTCGCGTAGTAGTGTGATCAGATCTTCGCCTTCTTCAAGGAGACCATCCAGTCGTCCTTCGTCGAAGTCTCGTTGCGCGTCGCTAGGGAAAATGTTTCATCATCCATGATCAACGTTCTACTCTACTGAGATCGTTCTTTCCCCATTAAAAAAAGAAAATGAGATCGGTATTTTCACATCTATAAATAAGAAGATTGTGAGCTTAAAAAAGATCGTTCTTTCCCATCTAAAAAGGAGATCTTGTGCTTTAAAAAATGGAGGTCATGATTTCCTTACCTTTACTCCATCATAGTTGGAGGTGATATCGTTCTGCAAGAGGGTCAATTCCAAGGAACTGACGGCTCGCACTAATGATGGTGTTGTTCATGCGAGGATGGAGGCAATGTCAAATCCGAAGAACGACGACAAACGACATTGATGAACAAGGTCTTGGTATCGATCTATCTTAAATTGCACCTTATCATACTCGCCTACATGAGACTTCCATGATCCTTCCTAATCTCTACCACACCCACCAACACGCCCTCACCTACCGCAACATCATCTCCTTCTCCTCTATAGATCCACATCTTTTAGCATGTGCAGCACTAAGAAACCACATCGGAAATATTGTTGCTAGTACGTGACTCAACTCCGTTTAGCCACGTTCCAAATAGCATGTTAGTACTATTTGGAGGGCTTCCATTAAAATATAAATGAATCGTAGGCTATAGAAGGTTGGTGAGTTGACATTCGAGAAAAATGTCTTGTATTATTTCTCCTCATCACAAAACCACATCGTTTACTACCCTCCCACCTTCATTTTAGCAAGTTATCCTTAGTTAGAATCACTTCCTTGTATACAAACCACATGAAGATTTTGATTCTTAAATGTACTTTAGTTTTCCGAATATGAACTCATTTTGGAACTGAGGCATAGTCTATTAAGTATAAATGCATAGATTTCAGGAAAAATACCCAAGTCACAAATAATTTCTAGTGTGTTGTATAGGTTCATCGGAGAGGTGAATGTCCATCAGCCTCCGCACGAGATGCACCCAACTGTCACATCGATCTCCCACTAGAGAATTCTTAGAATGTATATTTAGAGGAACAAACTGTAATATTGTGCTAACATCAACATCCTTATGTTGTACAATATTATGAAGACAAGAATATTGTGTGGCTAGTGGTGTGTGCCCTAACTGAAAGCACAACTGCTCCCTTGGTGGTTTTGATAATTAGTGACAACATGCATTTCTTTTGGACTGATAGTTTTATCAAGAATATTTCAGGAAATGTAAAAATGATTGGCATGGCTAGGATATGTGATGTAGAACCCTTATGATGCAAAAGAAACATATTGGCAAAAGCTTCAAGACTCAACATTTTATTTAAGTGATCTTGATCACACTGAGTCCATAGGAAAGCTAATACTATTAAGAGGGGATGAGGTATTCATGATGATCTGGTTGTTCAAGTGCTTAGAAATTTGCCACCAAAACCATCAACCATATTCTAACATAAATTATGTCCAAAACCCTAAAGCCAAACCGGTCCCACCGAATCTTCCATTTCGGTGCCATCGACTTACCTATGATAGAGCCCCTAAGCCAAACCCTAACTTATCGGTGCTACCGTGACTATTTTCGGTGCAACCGAAAATCAATAACCAACTTGATGGAGTCGGCTGCATTAATCTTGGAATCTCCGAGATGAAATGATCAAACCTCTGAGTTTCCGAGTTCTCCGACAGCCTAACTGTGTGGCGGCGATGGTGGTGGAGCTGATCCGGCAGGGCTTCGCCGTGCACTGCCGAACCTAATCTAGAGGAAGAACGAATTAGAGGGAGGGAGAGGGGCTGCACCTTGGAATAAGGTGTTGGCTGCCCTCTCTCCTCTCTAGTATATATAGGAGGATAGCGGAAGGGGTGGCGGATGAAAAGGTGGAATCCTCCTCCACTAAGGGAGGCGGAGTCCTACTCCTACTAGGATTCCCTCCCAACTTGGCCTCCTCCCATCTCCTTGGCGCAAGATCTTTATTGGTCGAACCTCTATGTCAAGGATTCAGTTAATCCCGTATACTGTTCCCTTTGTCCATCGGTATGTTACTTTTCCGAGATTCGATCGTTGGTATCTCTATACCTAGTTCAATATCGTTATTGGCAAGTCTCTATACTCGTTTCGTAATTCAAAATCCCATGACTAACTCTTTAGTCACATTGCTTGCAAGGCTTGTTGTGATGTTGTATTATCGAGTGGGCCCCGAGATACCTCTCCGTCATATAGAGTGACAAATCCCAGTCTTGATTCATGCCAACCCAACAGACACCTTCGGAGATACCTGTAGAGCACCTTTATAGTCACCCAGTTACGTTGTGACATTTGATACACACAAGGTATTCCTCCGGTGTTTGGGAGTTGCATGATCTCATGGTCATAGGAACAAATACTTTGACATGCAGAAAACAATAGCAATAAACTGATACGATCATATGCTACGTTCATAGTTTGGGTCTTGTCCATCACACCATTGTCCTAATGATGTGATCCCGTTATCAAACGACATATCATGTCTATGGCCACGAAACCTTGACCATCTTTGATCGACGAGCTAGTCCTTCAGAGGCTCATTAGGGACAGTCCGCTGTCTATGTATCCACACATGTATTTGAGTTTCCAATCGATACAATTCTAGCATGGACAATAAACGATTATCATGAACAAGGAAATACAATAATAACCAATTTATTATTTCCTCTAGGGCATATTTCCAACAGTTGGGTCTGCCCAAGGTAAATTGAATCGGTCTCTCCTAGTTGTCCGTCTCTTTATCACCAAAAATCCAAAAGCTCCGACCTTTTCACTAGTCAGTACCACCAAGATTATATTTTGGTGTCATCGAGTTGGAAAATAATGTTGTAACGGTTGAATTTTTGGTGAAGGCTATATGTACCCCTCCACCACCACTTACTCTTAGTGAGAGCTCTCAAAATGAAACTACACTTCCACCATACATTTTTTAAAGAGAACCACCTACTCATGTGTTGAGATCAAGAAATACCTTTCCTACCATATGATTCTTGATTTCTAGCCCCCTCAAGTTGATTTCCACCGAATCATCCTATTCTACCCAGCCAAATCCTGTGAGAGAGAGAGATTGAGTGTTGAGGATACTATCTTTTAAAGCACAAGATCAAGGAGTTCATCATCAACACGTCGTCTATTACCTTTTCAAGAGTGGCGCCTCCTAGGTTGGTTAAGTGTCACTTGGGAGCCTCTAAATTGTGTGGAGTTTAACCAAAGAAGTTTGTAAGGGCAAGGAGATCGCCTACTTTTCAAGATCTACCAGAGTGAGGCTAGTCCTTCATGGACGTAAGCTATGATGGAATAAACAAGGTTGCTTCTTCATGGACCCTCCGTGGATAGATCCCTCCATGGACTGGCGTAGCCGTTACCCTCCATGGGTTGAAGTCTCCATCAACATGGACGTACAATAGCACCACCTATCGGAACAATGCCAAAAATCTTCATGTCTTCATTGTGTTTGATCTTTCAACTCAACCATACTTTACCTTATTGTAGTTGTATGATATTTACTTTACCTTGCTCAAACTCTATATATGCATGTGTAGGAAGTTTTGGATATGACTTCACTTGTGCTAAAATCTGCCTAAAGTTCAAGAAAACTAAAAATTGCTCATTTGCCTTGTTAACTGTGTATCCACCCCCCTATATACGCCACTTCTCGATCCCACACTTACCATGTATCTTCCCAAAATCTAGTGGAGTTACTATCTCCAATGATAAATTTAGTCCTTTCAAGTAAGGCTACTTTCGTCTTAATTAGCCCCTTTCGGAATGGTGAGTTAGTGGGTCTTACGGAAGCGTGGGCTAGTGTTTTAGACTGTAGGTACTTATTGCGTAAATTTTTTACCCACATGATACGTCTCCAATATATCGATAATTTATGAAGTATTCATGCCAATATTATACAACTTTCATATACTTTTCACAACATTTTATATTGTTTTTGGGTCTAACTTACTTATCCGGTGCCTAGTGTCAGTTCCTGTTTTGTGTGTGTTTTGTTTCACAGAAAGTCCATATCATACTGACTCCAAACGCAATAAAAATTCACGGAGATTTTATTTTGAATATATGTAAACTTTGGAAAGAATAATCAACGCAATACGGTGCCCTAGGGAGGCACAAGCCAACAAGGCGTAGCCTCGGGGTGGGGCCGCACCCTAATGGCTTGTGCCTCCCCCTTAATTCAGTTGGAGCCCTTATTTCGGTGCAAGAAATATATTTTCCAGATAAAAATCCCCTCGAAATTTCAGTCCAATCGGAGTTACGTATCTCCGAATATTTAAGAAATGGTGAAGGGCGAGAGAACAACAATAAAAACAGGAGAGAAACAGAGAGAGAGAGATCCAATCTCGTAGGGGCTCTCAGCACTCCAGGAGCCATGGCAGACAAGGACTAGAGGGAGAACCTCTCCCTAGATGGGGAGATGCCATGCAGGAGGAAGCCTAAGGGGGGAGACTCTCTCTGACGGTGTCGGAGTGCCGACGGGGGAAGCATTGCTGCGGTGACTGTCTTCATCAACATCTCCGTATCCATCACCTTCCCTCATCTATCTATGGCGGTCCACTCTCCTTCACCCTAGAATCCCCCACTTGAACATGGTGTTTCATGCCACATATCATTAACCAATGATGTGTTGCCATCCTATGACGTTTGAGTAGATTTATGTTGTCCTTTGGGTTGATTGATGATCTTGGTTGATTTGAGTGTATGTTTTATTTTGGTGTTGTCCTATGGTGCCCTTAATGCAACACACAAGTGAGGGAATTCTCGCTGTAGGGTTTGCAATATGTTCATGATTCGCTTATAGTGGGTGGCTAGAGTGACAGAAGCTTACACCAGAGTAAGTGAGTTGTTTACGTATGGGAGTAAAGGCGACTTGATATTTAATGTTATGGTTGGGTTTGCCTTAATGATTTCTAGTAGTTCTGGATGCTTGCTAGAGATCCAGGCATAAGTTTATATGATCCAATTACAGAAAGTATGTTAGATCATGCCTCTCTCTCATGTAAAATTGCAAGAATAATTACCGATGTTGTTATCAATTGCCTAGGATGATTCCGCACACCATACCATCATTATTCCATGCTCTCTATTTGTAATGTATTGTAATATATTCTAACTCTATTTAGTGCATTAACTATTTTCATATTTTAGTTATCCAATATCATGCAAAGCTATCATCTTTATAACCACAACGAAGTTTTATTTCTCATTACTAGATAGAAGCAAATGTTTGGTGTATCTAGAGTCGTATCGGTGGCAGATGGGACTAGAGAGAATATTGATCTTACCTTTAGCTCCTTGTGGGTTCGACACTCCATACTTACCATTTCCATCTTTGGAAAGTGCTATGATGATTCCTTGCACTTGGGATTATCAAGCTCTTTGCTGGTGCCGTTGCGAGGGAACAATAGCGTGGAGTTAATATTTTCGTGTATGCTTGTTTGCTTCTTTCACTAAGTATATTTTGTTTCTGTTTTCTTTCTTTCTTTAGTTGTCGGTGAAACAAAAAAAATGAGAAATTAAAAACACAAAAAATTACTTGCCTCTGAAAAGAGAAGTGATTGGGAAGTTATGCATTGAAGAAGCGAGGGTCGACTGTGAACACTTGTTCATGCTCATGGAAACAATGTAGAATTTTTCATGGAAGTTTCTCATAAAAATAATTAGCCCCTTGTATATACCACTATACCATAAAAAATAATGTGATGGTCATAATATTCATGATGCTCTTTTGCATTTTTCATCAACCATCCTTATGTGAGCATCATTAAAATTATCATGCCTAGATAAAATGCTTTAAAGAAAAGCGCTTGTTGGGAGACAACCCAACACTTATCCTTCTTGTTTTGTGTGTTCACATGATTAATATACTGTATTAATCATGCTTTATGTATCTTATTTCAATAATGTGCCAAGTAAAGCCTTTGGGATGATTTGGATGATAAGTAAAATTTATACATGGAAAAACAGAAACTTTGATGTCCAGTGCAAAATTTCCGTGCTTTTACTCGAACGTGTTTTTGGTCTGATTTTTTCAGACAGTTTTAATACACAAATTTCCCAATTCTTCCTACTTTTTCAGAATGTTTTGAGTTACATAAGTTTCGTATTTGTGCTAATCATTAGATACTGTTTTGTTTTAGACAAATTTTGTTTTTGCTTGCATAGTTTGCATGTATTGATGATGCTATGGAATGCATCGGGACGGGGGGAGGGGGATAAGCCATGAAGAAGTTATAATACATTACCTTATTCAATAATTAAATATGAATCAATTAATAACAATACCTAAAATTTAGGATTTGCCTATTATACTAATTGATCTCACGAGGTTTCTGTTAAGTTTTGTGTGATTAAAGTTTTCAAGTTTGGGTGAGATATCGATATGCGGAGAATAAGGAGGAGCAAGAAACTAATCTTGGGGATTTACAAGGCAACCTGCTACGGCGACAGAAATCTTCTGTCGTCTCTTGAGCTTGCGTTGTTTTTTCCCTTGAAGAGGAAAGGGTGATGCAGCACAGGAGCAGTAAGTATTTCCCTCAGTTTGAGAACCAAGGTATCAATCCAGTAGGAGAATCACGTCAAGTCGAGAGTACCTGCACAAACACAAAAGAGCTTACACCCAGCGCTATAAAGGGGTTGTCAATCCCTTCAAGATTGATTGCAAAGTGAGATATGAAGGCGCAAAGCGCAATGAAGAAAAAATGTAAGGCTGAAAATATGATGTGAAGTAGACCCGGGGGCCATAGTGTTCACTAGAGGCTTCTATCAAAATAGCAAATATTACGATGGGTGAACAAATTACTGTCGAGCAATTGATAGAACCGCGGAAAGTCATGATGATATCTAAGGCAATGATCATACATATAGGCATCACATCCGAGACAAGTAGACCGATACTTTCTGCATCTACTACTATTACTCCACACATCAACCGCTATCCAGCATGCATCTAGTGTTTGAGTTCATGACGAATAGAGTAACGCTTTAAGAAAGATACCATGATGTAGAGGGATAAACTCAAACCAATGATGAAAACCCCATCTTTTTACCCTTGATGGCAACAACATGATGCGTGCCTCGCTACCCCTTCTATCACTGGGTGAGGTCACCGCACGGTATGAACACAAAACCAAGCACTTCTCCCATTGCAAGAATCATAGATCAAGCTGGCCAAACAAAACCCACAACTCGAAGAGAACTACAAGGATATGAAATCATGCATAAGAGAGATTAGAATAAACTCAAATAACATTCATAGATAATCTCATCATAAATCCACAATTCATCGGATCTCGACAAACACACCGCAAAATAAGATTACATCGGATAGATCTCCATGAAGTTCATGGAGAACTTTGTATTGAAGATCCAAGAGAGAGAAGAAGCCATCTAGTTACTAGCTATGGACCCGTAGGTCTATGGTCAACTACTCACGCATCATCAGAGAGGTCATGGGGTTGAAGACGAAGACCTCTGTATCCGAATCCCCCCTCCGGGAGGGCACCAGAACATGCCCCAGATGGGATCTTGCGGAGACAGAAGCTTGCGGCAGCGGAAAAGTACTTTTGATGATCTCCTAATTTCTTCTGGAATTATTGGGAATATATAGGCGAAAGACCTAGGGAAGAGGTGGCCCAGGGAGCCCACAAGCCTGGGAGGCGTGCTACTGGCTACGCCTATAGGGATTTCCTTGGCAAATATGCAAAGGATTCCCCCGCGGCCTTGGAGCCTTGCGTTGGTGTTCCCTTGAAGAGGAAAGGGTGATGTAGCACAGCGGCGGTAAGTATTTCCCTCAGTTTGAGAACCAAGGTATCAATCTAGTAGGAGGATCGCGTCAAGTCACAAGTACCTGCACAAACACAAAGAGCTTGCACCCAACGCTACGGAGGGGTTGTGAATCCCTTATAGATTGTTTGCAAAGTGAGAACTGAAAGCAAAAAAGTAAACAAAGCAAAGTAGAAGTAAAAGCGGAGATGATAGTTGTGAATAGACCCGGGCACCGTAGTGTTCACTAGTGGCTTCTCTCATGAAAGCAAGTAGACGGTGGGTGAACGAATTACTGTCGAGCAATTGATAGAACCGCGCAAAGTCATGACGTTATCTATGGCAATGATCATACATATAGGCATCACGTCCAAAACAAGTAGACCGATACTTTCTGCATCTACTACTATGACTCCACACGCCGACCGCTATCCAGCATGCAGTGTATTGAGTTCATAAGAATAGAGTAACGCCTTAAGCAAGATGAAATGATGTAGATGGACAATCTCAAATCTATGATGAAAGCCCATCTTGTTACCCTTGATGGAAACAACACGATGCGTGCCTTGCTGCCCCTTCTTTCACTGGGAAAGGTCACCGCACGGCATGAACCCAAAACCAAGCACTTCTCCCATTGCAAGAATCATAGATCTAGTTGGCCAAACAAAACCCATGACTCGGAGAGACTTACAAGGATATCAAATTATGCATATAAGAAATCAGCAAAGACTCAAATATAATTCATAGATAATCTGATCACAAATCCACAATTCATCGGATATCGACAAACACACCGCCAAAGAGGATTACATCGGATAGATCTCCATGAAGATCATCGAGAACTTTGTATTGAAGATCCAAGAGAGAGAAGAAGCCATCTAGCTACTAACTACGGACCCGTAGGTCTGAGGTGGACTACTCACGAGTGATTGGAGAGGCAATGATGTTGATGTAGAAGCCCTCCAGCGCCAAAGTCCCCTCCGGCAGGGCACCGGGAAGGGTCTCCAGATGAGATCTCATGGAAACGGAAGCTTGCGGCGGCGGAAAAGTGGTTTCATGGACGCCCTGATTTTTCTGGGATTTTAGGGAATAAATAGGCCAAGGAGCTAGGGCAGGGGAGCTCTAGGGGGGCCACAAGCATGGTAGCCGCGGCCCCCCTGGCCGTGGCTATAGGGCTTGTGGGCCCTCTGTGGACCTCGTGCCTTGGCCCTCAAGTCCCCCGATCTTCTTCTGTTCTGGAAAAAAATATTTTGGGGATTTTATTCCGTTTGGACTCCGTTCCAAAATCAGATCTGAAAAGAGTCAAAAACACAGAAAAAATAGGAACTGGCACTTGGCACTGAATTAATAAGTTAGTCCCAAAAAAGATATAAAAGGTATATAAAACATCCAAAGTTGACAAAATAACAACATGAAACCATAAAAAATTATAGATACGTTGGAGACGTATCAAGCATCCCCAAGCTTAACTCCTGCTCGTCCTCGAGTAGGGAAGTGATAAAGAATGAATTTTTGATGCTTTCATGCTACCTAGCATAGATGTCCTTTGTAACTCCTCTTATGTGACATGAATGTTCAGATCCGTTAGATTCAAAACAATAGTTCGCTATTGACGTGGAGACAATAATACTTCAAACAAACTAGCAAGGTAATCATGAACTTTCAAAATAACAAGGCCAAAAGAAAGTTATCCCTACAAAATCATATAGTCTGGCTATGCTCTATCATCCTTGCACAACGAATTTAAATCATGCACAACCTCGGTATTGGCCAAGTAATTGTTTTCACACCTTTAGTTTCTCAAACCTTTTCAACTCGCACGCAATACATGAGCGTGAGCCATGGTTTTAGCACTATAAGTGGAATGGAGTGTGGTGGAGGTTGCAAGGCAAACAAGGAGAAGATGGTCACATTGACTAAGCATATCAATGAACTATGGAGATGCTCATCAATAGATATCAATGTGAATGAGTAGGGATTGCCATACAAATGATGCACTAGAACTAAGAGTATGTGGAAGCTCTTAAAGAAAACTAGTGGGTGTGCATCCAACTTGTTTGCTCACGAAGACCTAAGGCAATTTTGAGAAAGCCCATCACTGGAATATACAAGCCAAGTTATATAATGAAAATTTCCAACTAGCTATATGGTGGTGACAAAACGAGAGGCTCTCAATCATGAAGATCATGGTGCTTAATAAGCACAAGTGTGGAAAGATAGTAGCATTGCCCTTCTCTCTTTTTCTCTCATTTTTTGGTGGGCTCTTTGGCCTCTTTTTTTTTGGTGGGCAACTTTGGCCTCTTTTTGTAAATGGGCTTCGCTGGCCTCTTTTATTTCCTCACATGGGACAATGCTCCATCAATGATGATCATCACACTTACAAATCAAAACTTAGAGCAATGATGACTCTATATGGAATGCCTTCGGTAGTGTACCGTGACAATGATCTAGCATGGCATAGACATCAATGGAAACATCATGCTAGCTATCTTATGATCATGCAATGGCAATGTAGAAGCTGTGGCACATGTCATGGTGGTAGTTACATGGAAATATATCTCGGAATGGCTTTGAAAAAGCCATAGTAGGTAGGTATGGTGGCTGTTTTGAGGGAGGCTAATGGTGGGTTTTATGCACCGGCGAAAGTTGCACGACACTAAAGAAGATAGTGATGGTGGAAGGTGAAAGTGCATCTAAACCATGGACTCAACATTAGTCATGAAGAACTCATATACTTGTTGCAAAAGTTTTAGTAGTAATTGAAACAAAGCATTCAACGCATACTCCTAGGGGAAGGGTTGGTAGGTATAAACCATCGCGCGACCCCGACCGCTACACAAAGGATGACAATCAATAAACTAATCATGCTCAGACTTCATCACATAACGGTTCACCATACGTGCATGCTACGGGAATCACTAACTTCAACACAAGTATTTCTAGATCCACAACACCTTACTAGTATAATTTCAATATTACCACAACCACAACTCAAAACTAATTGAGATGAATCAAACTTCTCTAACTACTTAATGCACATGAAGGTGGAAGTTTTCATATACATTTGGATAACTACCCCTTTAGAGACTACTTTCATAACATAGATCAACTACCACGCCATGCACTTCCATGCTCTAAAAGATAGAAGTGAAGCACATAGAGCAAAATCAACTAGGTCAAAAGATATAAGTGAAACACATGTGAGCTGAATTGTCTAACCAAAGGATATATGTGAAGCTCGACAAAATCACGGTGAGTGCATGTATCTCTCTCTCTAGGTGTGCAGCAAGGAAGGTTGTGACACAACAAAAATAAAAGACTCCTACGATACAATACGCTCCAAGCAAAACACATAACATGTGGTGAATAAAAATATAGCCCCAAGTAACGTTACCGACGGATTGAAGACGAAAGAGGGTATGCCTTCCCGGGGCATCCCCAAGCTTAGGATTTTTGGGCATCCTTGAATCAACTTGGGGTGCCTTGGGCATCCCCAAGCTTGAGCTCTTGCCACTCTTTATCTCGTTGTCCATAAGAACTTCACCCAAAACCTGAAAACTTCACAACACGAAACTTAAACACAAACTCGTGATATCATTAGTATAAGAAAGGAAACCACCACTTCCTTAGGTACTGTAGCAAACTTAAATTCTACTTATGTTGATGTTCGGTTACTATATTTTCAATCTTCCATGGCTAATGCCCCCCGATATTATCCATTGTTTCATCAAAATAAGCAACCAACTCAACAAAAAAAGAATCTGTTAACAGCAGACCTGTCTGTAGCAATCTGTATACTTCGTATACTTCTGGTACTTCACAAATTCTGAACAATTACGACAGTCTTAAGAATTTGCGTAGCAATCAGCAGAAAAAAGAATCAACTCAAAAGCTCTCACAGAAAAAATATGAAAATTCTTTTCGTGAGCAGAAAGTTTCTGTCTTTTCCAGCATGATCAAACGATCATCCCCAAGACTAATCATAACAGTTTTACTTGGCACAAACGCAAAAGAAACACAAAAAACACAATCATAACAGAATTATGAAAGTGTGGAAAACACAAAACAGAAAGAAAAAGGATAGATTCATTGGGTTGCGTCCCAACAAGCGCTATTGTTTGACGCCCTTAGCTAGGCATAAGGGGATGGAATCACGTATAGTCATCTTTGGTGCTCAAACCATAAGTAGCCCTCATCATAGATTCATAAGGCAATCTTATTTTCTTTCTAGGAAAATGATCCATGCCCTTCTTTAGAGGAAATTGAAATCTAATATTCCCTTCCTTCATATCGATGATAGCACCAATAGTCCTTAGGAAAGGTCTACCAAGAATAATGGGACATGAAGGATTGCAATCTATGTCAAGTACAATGAAATCCACGGGTACATAGTTCTTATTTGCAACAATAAGAACATCATTGATCCTTCCCATGGGTTTCTTGACAGTAGAATCCGCAAGATGCAAATTAAGAGAACACTCTTCAATCTCATGAAAACCAAGAATATCGCATAAAGACTTTGGAATCGCGGAAACACTAGCACCCAAATCACACAAAGCATTGCATTCATAGTTTTTGATTTTGATCTTGATAGTAGGTTCCCAGTCATCATGAAGTTTTCTAGGTATAGAGACTTCTAATTCGAGTTTCTCTTCAAGAGATTTCATCATAGCATCTACGATATGTGCGGTAAAGGCTTTGCTTTGGCTATAAGCATGTGGAGAGTTTGCAATGGATTGCATCAAGGAAATGCATTCAAACAAGGAGCAACTATCATAATTGAATTCCTTGAAATCCAAAGTGGGAGTTTCATTACTACCCAATATTTTGATTTCTTCTACTCCACTCTCCACACCTTTATCATCAAGATAGGTGGACTCCGAATCATTGGGGAATTTTTCAACCAAACTGGATTCATATCCAGCCCCTTCATCAATAGGTTTGACACGCGAAAACAAAGATTCAAGAGGAGTCACACCAAGCACTTTAAGATCTTCGTGATTTGCATCACAAATTTCAGGTTTAGCTGCCATCTTATTGACTAAGGTAGCTTGCTTGTTAGAAATTTTGCCCACCAATTTTTCAAGGTGAGCAAGCTGAGAATTTAGTGCAAGGAATTCTTTGGCCATATCATCAACTTATTTATTCAAATAGGCCATAAAAGAATTTTGCTCTTTTAATTCCCTACGGAAGTAACTATTTTGGTCAAACTGAGAAGACATGAAACCTTTGACACCAGTTTCAATCTCTTCCAACCTTCTGAAATAGTTTGGTTTGGCCATGAGGAAAGGTCTCTCACGAACAAGCCCAAGAGCAAGCGAGAAAAATGGGCGGAAAATGAAGGCAAAAGACAAAAGAAAAGGGCAAAGGAGAAAGACAAATGAAAACGACAAACGTGAAGTGGGGGAGAGGAAAACGAGAGGCAACTGGCAAAAAAGGTAAATGCAAGAGATGAGTTTGTGACACTTACTTGGATAGATCTTGACTTGATCTCCCCGGAAACGGCGCCAGAAATCCTTCTGCTGCTGGCTACGCCTATAGGGATTTCCTTGGCAAATATGCAAAGGATTCCCCCGCGGCCTTGGAGCCTTGCGTTGGTGTTCCCTTGAAGAGGAAAGGGTGATGTAGCACAGCGACGGTAAGTATTTCCCTGAGTTTGAGAACCAAGGTATCAATCTAGTAGGAGGATCGCGTCAAGTCACAAGTACCTGCACAAACACAAAGAGCTTGCACCCAACGCTATGAAGGGGATGTAAATCCCTTATAGATTGTTTGCAAAGTGAGAACTGAAAGCAAAAATTAAAAAAACAAAGTAAAAGTAAAAGCGAAGATGATAGTTGTGAATAGACCCGGGGGCCGTAGTGTTCACTAGTGGCTTCTCTCATGAAAGCAAGTAGACGGTGGGTGAACGAATTAGTGTTGAGCAATTGATAGAACCGTGCAAATTCATGACGTTATCTATGGCAATGATCATACATATAGGCATCACATCCAAAACAAGTAGACCGATACTTTCTGCATCTACTACTATTACTCCACACGTCGACCACTATCCAGCATGCATCTAGTATATTGAGTTCATAAGAACAGAGTAACGCCTTAAGCAAGATGACATGATATAGATGGACAATCTCAAATCTATGATGAAAGCCCATCTTGTTACCCTTGATGGCAACAACACGATGCGTGCCTTGCTGCCCCTTCTTTCACTGGGAAAGGTCACCGCACGGTATGAACCCAAAACCAAGCACTTCTCCCATTGCAAGAACCATAGATCTAGTTGGCCAAACAAAACCCAAGACTCGGAGAGACTTACAAGGATATCAAATCATGCATATAAGAAATCAGAAAAGACTCAAATATAATTCATAGATAATCTGATCACAAATCCACAATTCATCGGATCTCGACAAACACACCGCCAAAGAGGATTACATCGGATAGATCTCCATGAAGATCATCGAGAACTTTGTATTGAAGATCCAAGAGAGAGAAGAAGCCATCTAGCTACTAACTACGAACCTGTAGGTCTGAAGTGGACTACGCACGAGTCACTGGAGAGGCAATGATGTTGATGTAGTAGCTCTCCAGCTCCAAAGTCCCCTCCGGCAGGGCACCGGGAAGGGTCTCCAGATGAGATCTCGCGGAAACGGAAGCTTGCGGCCGCGGAAAAGTGGTTTCGTGGACGCCCTGATGTTTTTCTAGGATTTCAGGGAATAAATAGGCCAAAGAGCTAGGGCAGGGGAGCTCGAGGGGGGCCACAAGCCTGGTAGCCGTGACCCCCCTGGCCACGGCCACAGGGCTTGTGGGCCCCGTGTGGACCTCCTGCCTTGGCCCTCAAGTCCCCCAATCTTTTTCTGTTCTAGAAAAATTTATTTCGGGGATTTTATTCCGTTTGGACTCCGTTCCAAAATCAGATCTGAAAAGAGTCAAAAACACAGAAAAAACAGGAACTGACACTTGGCACTGAATTAATAAGTTAGTCCCAAAAAAGATATAAAAGGTATATGAAACATCCAAAGTTGACAAAATAACACCATGAAACCATCAAAAAATATAGATACGTTTGAGACGTATCAAGGTGCGGTCCCCCTGGCCGCGGCTAGGGGGCTTGTGGGGTCCCTGGTGGCCCCGTGCCTTGGTTCTCAAGCTTCCCGATCTTCTTCTGTTTCGGAAAAAATCTTTTTGGAAGTTTAGTTTTGTTTGGACTCCGTTTAAAATCCTCCTCTGAAAGGGGTCAAAAACACGGAAAAAACTGGAACTGGCACTTGGCACTGAGTTAATAAGTTAGTCCCAAAAAGATATAAAAGGCATACAAAACATCCAAAGTTTGAGAGGATAATAGCATGAAACCATCAAAAATTATAGATACATTGGAGACGCATCAAGCATCCCCAAGCTTAACTCCTGCTCGTCCTCGAGTAGGGAAGTGATAAAGACTGAATTTTTGATGTGGAATTCTACCTAGCATAGTTGTCCTTTGCAACTTCTTTCGTGTGACATGAATGTTCAGATCCGTAAGATTCAAAACAATAGTTTGCTATTGATGTGAAAACAATAATACTTCAAGCAAACTAGCAAGGTAATCATGAACTTTCGAAATAACAAGGCCAAAGAAAGTCATCCCAACAAAATCATATAGTCTGTCTATGCTCCATCATCCCCACACAACTAATTTAGATCATGCACAACCCCGGTATTGGCCAAGTAATTGTTTTCACACTCTTACTTTCTCAAACCTTTTATAACTATCACGCAATACATTAGCGTGAGCCATGGATATAGCACTATAAGTGGAATAGAGTGTGGTGGTGGTTGTGAGACAAAAAGGGAGGAGATGGTCACATTGACTCGGCGTATCAAAGGGCTGTGGAGATTCCCATTAATAGATATCGATGTGAATGAGTAGGGATTGCCATACAAAGGATGCACTAGAGCTATAAGTATGTGAAAGCTCAAAAGGAGAACTAGTGGGTGTGCATCCAACTTGCTTGCTCACGAAGACCTAGGGCAATTTTGAGGAAGCCCATCGTTGGAATATACAAGCCAAGTTATATAATGAAGATTCCCACTAGAATATGGTGGTGACGAAACGAGAGGCTCTCAATCATGAAGAACATGGTGCTATTATGAAGCACAAGTGTGGAAAAAGATAGTAGCATTGTCCCTTCTCTCGTTTTCTCTTATTTTTATTTGGGCTCTTGGGCCTCTTATTTTCTCTCCTCTTTTTTTGTTTGGGCTCTTTGGCCTTTTTTTATTTCCTCACATGGGACAATGCTCTAATAATGATGATCATCAAACTTTTATTTACTCATAGCTCAAAGCTCAGAACGATGATGACTCTGTAGGAAATGCCTCCGACAGTGTACCGGGATGTGCAACGATCTAATTTGGCGTATGACGTTGAAACATCTCGCTAGCTATCTTACGATCATGCAATGGCAATATGAGAGTGACGGCACAAGTCATGAGACGGAACAGTGGGAGTTGCATGGCAATATATCTTGGAATGGCTATGAAAATGCCATAGTAGGTAGGTATGGTGGCTGTTTTGAGGAAGACATATGGTGGGTTTGTGCACCGGCGTGAATTGCGCGGCACTAGAGAGGCTAGCAATGGTGGAAGGTGAAAGTGCATCTGTACCATGGACTCACATTAGTCATGAAGAACTCACATACTTGTTGCGAAAGTTTTTATTAGTAATCGAAACAAAGTGCTAAATGCATACTCCTAGGGGAAGGGTTGGTAGGTGTTATCCATTGCGCGATCCCGACCGCAACACAAAGGATGAAAATCAATAGATCAATTATGCTCCGACTTCCTAACATAGCGGTTCACCATACGTGCATGCTACGGGAATCACTAACTTCAACACAAGTATTTCTAGATTCACAACACCCTACTAACATAACTCTTAATATTACCAAATCCACGTCTCAAAACTAATTGAGAGGAATCAAAACTTCTCTTTCTACTCAATGCACATGAAGATGGAAGTTTTTGTATATTCTTTGGGTACCTATCACCTTTGGGGACTACTTTCATAGCACAAGACAACTACCAAGTCACGCACCACCGTGCTCTAAAAGATCTAAGTGAAGCACATAGAGAAAAATTATCTAGCTCAAAAGATATAAGTGAAGCACTATGAGCATTCTAGCAAAATCACGATGAGTGCGTGTCTCTCTCAAAAGGTGTGCAGCAAGGATGATTGTGACACAACTAAAAGAAAATACTCCTACGATACAAGACGCTCCAAGAAAAACACATATCATGTGGTGAATAAAAATATAGCTCCAAGTAATGTTACCGATGGATTGAAGATGAAAGAGGGGATGCCTTCCCGGGGCATCCCCAAGCTTAGGCTTTTTGGTGTCCTTGAATTTGGCTTGGGATGCCTTGGGCATCCCCAAGCTTGAGCTCCTTCCACTCCATATCTCTTTGTCCATGAGAACATCACCCAAAACTTGAAAACTTCACAACACAAAACTTAAACAGAAACTCGTGATAACATTAGCAGAAGAAAACAAACTACCACCTCTTTAGGTACTGTAGCAATATTTATTTCTATTTATATTGGTCTTAGATTACTATATTCTCACTTTTCCATGGCTAGTACCCCCTGATACTATCCATAGTTTCATCAAAACAAGCAACCAACTCAACAAAAAACAGAATTTGTCAAAAACAGGCTAGTCTGTAGCAATATGTATACTTCGTATACTTATGGTACCTCAAAAATTCTGAAAAATGACGACTGCCTGGGCAAAAGGCATATCAACCAGCAGCAAAAAGAATCAACTCAAAATCTCTTTCTGAATAAACATGAAAAATAATCTCGTGAGCAAAAAGTTTCTGTCTTTTGCTAGCAGGATCAAACAACCATCACCAAGACTAGTCATAAAGGTTTTGCTTGGCTCAAACACAAAAATAAACTCAAAAGACACAATCATAACAGAATTATGATGGCGTGGACGCAACAAAACAAAAAGAAAAAGATAAATTCATTGGGTTGCCTCCCAACAAGCGCTATTGTTTAACGCCCTTAGCTAGGCATTGATAATTCAATGATGCTCACACAAAAGACAAGAATTGAAGCACAACGAGAGCATCATAAAGCATGTGAAAGTCACATCTAAGTCTAACATACTTCCTATGCATTGGCATTTTATAGGAAAACAGATTGTCAAGACAACCAATAGTTACCATATGCAAGGAAGAAGAAAGAGACAATAGCAATCTCCACATAACGAGAGGTAATTTGGTAACATGAAAGTTTCTACCACAATATTTTCCTCTCTCATAGCAATTACATGTGGGATAATAATCAAATTCAACAATATAGATATCACAAAGGATATTATTTTCATGATCCACATGCCTGCAATGTTGACGCTCTTCAAAAATAGTGGGATTATCATCAACTGAAGTCATGACTTCTCCAAACCCACTTTCAATATTATTGCAAATATCATACTCATCATGAGGCTTAAACAAATTTTCAAAATCATAAGAAAAATCATTACCCCAATCATGATCATTGCTACAAGTAGTGGACATAGCAAAACTAGCATCCCCAAGCTTAGGGTTTTGCATATTTTTAGCATGATTGTCACTAATAGAATTCATAGTGAAACCATTGCAATCATGCTTTTCATTCAAGGAGCCCTCGTGAATCACTTCATAAATTTCTTCCTCACGATTTTCAGATTCACGCATATCAAGCAAAACTTCATAAAGATAATCTAGTGCACAAAACTCACTACCAACCGGTTCCACATAAGTGGATCTCTTAAAGAGATTAGCAAGTGGGTGAGGATCCATATCACTAGATTTTCAGCAAACGAAGATGCAAGCATATTGAGGGCACATAGCACACAAGCAAAGGAAAGGCAAGTGAAAGAAAAGGGCGAACGAAAAAGGCAAACGAAAAAGGCAAATATTTTTGTAATTTTTTGTTTTTCAGAAGTGGGGGAGAGGAAAACAAGAGGCAAAAAAGTAAATGCAAGAGATGAGTTTGCGACACTTACTTGGATGAGTTCTTGACTTGATCCTCCCCGGCAACGGCGCCAGAAATCCTTCTGCTACGGCGACAGAAATCTTCTGTCGTCTCTTGAGATTGTGTTGGTTTTTCCCTTGAAGAGGAAAGGGTGATGCAGCACAGGAGCAGTAAGTACTTTCCTCAGTTTGAGAACCAAGGTATCAATCCAGTAGGAGAATTTCATCAAGTCCAGAGTACCTGCACAAACAGAAAAGAGCTTGCACCCAACGCTATAAAGGGGTTGTCAATCCCTTCAAGATTGATTGCAAAGTGAGATCTGAAGGTGGAAAGCGCAATGAAGAAAAAGTGTAAGGCTGAAAATATGATGTGAAGTAGACCCGGGGACCATAGTGTTCACTAGAGGCTTCTCTCAAAATAGCAAATATTACGGTGGGTGAACAAATTACTGTCGAGCAATTGATAGAACCGCGCAAAGTCATGACGATATCTAAGGCAATGATCATACATATAGGCATCATGTCCGAGATAAGTAGACTTATACTTTCTGCATCTACTACTATTACTCCACACATCGACCGCTATCCAGCATGCGTCTAGTGTATTGAGTTCATGACGAACAGAGTAACACTTTAAGCAAGATGACATGATGTGGAGGGATAAACTCAAACCAATGATGAAAACCCCATCTTTTTACCCTTGATGGCAACAACATGATGTGTGCCTCGCTACCCCTTCTGTCACTGGGTGAGGTCACCGCACGGTATGAACCCAAAACCAAGCACTTCTCCCATTGCAAGAATCATAGATCAAGCTGGCCAAACAAAACTCACAACTCGAAGAGAATTACAAGGATATGAAATCATGTATAAGAGAGATCAGAAGAAACTCAAATAAGATTCATAGATAATCTGATCATAAATCCACAATTCATCGGATCTCTACAAACACACCGCAAAAGAAGATTACATCGGATAGATCTCCATGAAGATCATGGAGAACTTTGTATTGAAGAATCGAGAGAGAGAAGAAGCCATCTAGTTACTAGCTATGGACCCGTAGGTCTATGGTGAACTACTCACACATCATCAGAGAGGTCATGGTGTTGATGAAGAAGCCCTCCGTATCCGAATCCCCCCTCCGGCAGGGCACCAGAACGTGCCCCAGATGGGATCTTGCGGAGACAGAAGCTTGTGGTGGCGGAAAAGTACTTTCGATGATCTCCTGATTTTTTCTGGAATTATTGGGAATATATAGGCGAAAGACCTAGGGCAGAGGTGGCCCAGGGAGCCCACAAGGCTGAGAGGTGCGGGCCCCCTTGGCCGCGGCTAGGGGGCTTGTGGGGTCCCTGGTGGCCCCCTGCCTTGGTTCTCATGCTTCACGATCTTCTTCTGTTTTGGAAAAAATCTTTTTGGAAGTTTCGTTCTGTTTGGACTCCGTTTAAAATCCTCCTCTGAAAGGGGTCAAGAACACGGAGAAAACAGGAAATGGCACTTGGCATTGAGTTAATAAGTTAGTCCCAAAAAGATATAAAAGGCATACAAAACATCCAAAGTTTGACAGGATAATAGCATGAAACCATCAAAAATTATAGATACGTTGGAGACGTATCACACCCCAAGGTAATATCCAAGGAAGACTCAAGTTTCTAAGCTTGGGGATGCCCCAAAAGGCATCCCCTCTTACGTCTTCAACACTATCGGTATATCTTACTTGGAGCTATATTTTTATTCATCACATAATATGTATTTTTCTTAGAGCATCATTTTATTTTGTTGTTATCTGTTATATGTTATTTATAACCTTATTTTTCAATAAAAAGTACCAATATTTGCCTTTGGAATGCTTGAATTGCATATGTGATGTGTGTTGCACAAAAACATAAACTTTTGCTGTAGTATTGGAATTATCAGATTTTACTAGAATATGGAATTTTCTGAAATTTTAATACGGTTCTTTCATAAAAAATGTTTATAACATACTAAAGTTTCAGATTTTGTTGACCGGCTACTGTAGGGAAAACCCCCCACAGCCTTTTTTCTTTTATTCCCATATACAAGAGTAATATGTACAAGAAGAAGTTAGAATGTACAAAGGGGATGGGTAGCTATGGGTACAAACCTCAAGGAGGCAAAAAGGAAATCCATTTAATGAGATCATCCCTGAAACTAGCCTTAATCCTATGAGCTAACACGGAGATGTCATGGATGAAGCCAGATCTCCATTTTCTGAACCTTGGCTGCTCCTGGTTAAACACCTTGGCAATTCTGACAGTCCAGATGTTCCAACATGCGGTGAAGACCACCTCAGCAAAAAAGGGGTTGTGGAAGTCTCTCTTAGCAGCTACAGCAGCGCTCCACATGGATGTACCCTGCCATGTGATCTGTAGGTAGGTCCAGACCCTGGTGCTGAAAAGACAGTTGAAAAATAAGTGATCTCTGTCTTCTTTAACACTGGCATGACATAGAACACAGAGATTGGAGTCTGAAACATTCCAGTGACGCCTTTCAAGCATGTCTTGGGTGTTAAGCCTATCCATGATGAGTATCCAGACAAACATCTTGATCTTCATTGTACAACAGCTCCTCCAGATCCAGTTTAGCAAGGGGTTTGGTGTAATAGTGCTGTGAATATGACTATAGTATCTCTTGGCTGTGTAGGCCTTAGCATCCTTTCCCCATACCCATCTGTCAGAGGCCTAGGAGCAATATCCAGGGCTTGAAGCAGGGAGTTGACTGAAAGTAGCTCCTGGTAAGCTTGATCAGAGAGGGGCAAGTGGAACATGGAGAGCATACTTTCATCATAAAAAGATTTAAAAACTTCCTCAGCTGTGCAGAAAGGATCAGCAACAAAGGAGAATAGCCTTTGAAATCTTGCAGCCAGAGGCCTAGTAGAGTTTCCTACCAACTAGGAGTCAGACCAAAACAAGAAAGTGTCACCCTTGTTAGGCTGAACATATGTAACTGATCTGAACTTGTCAATCCTTTTGCAGATATCCTTCCACCAAAAAGAACCACAAAGAGCAGTTCCCTGAGGTACTGTGTCATGATAGTAAGTGTTCCAAATTAAGTGAACCCATGGGATATCAGCATGATTCAGAAATTTATCAACATTCTTGAGCAGGAGAGCTTCATTCTGGATTGCCAGATTCATAATTCCTAATCCCCCTTTATTTTTGGGTCTGCACATCAGCTTCCAGGCAGCAAGAGAGGGTGCATGATCTTGCCCATTTTTCCTCCAGAGACATTGCCTCTGAATTCTTTCAAGCTGCTTTAGTATGCCTTGTGGGATATCCAGACTGCATAGGAAAAAAATAGGAACAGATGACAGTGCTGAGTTTAAATATTGTAACCTTCCCCCGTGGGCCAGGAAAGATGAACTAGCACCGAGCCTTCTTTCCATGTTGTCAACGAGTGGCATGAGATCAATGATTCTTGGTTTAGTTGTCCCAACTGGAAGGCAAAGGTATGTGAAGGGCAAAGTCCCACTTTGCAGCCAATGGAGTCTGCTAGGTCTTGGAGTTGCTGTGTAGAAGTGTTGATAGGCAGAAGGGCACATTTGTGATAATTCACTTATAGTCCAGTGGATTGGGAGAAAAGCAAGAGCATTTTCTTGAACTACAACAGTTGAGTTTCATCAGCAGGGAGGATGATAAGGGTATCATCGGCATATTGGACTATAGGGAAATCCTTATCATGACAAGGGATGGGAAGCTGAATCAGTCCCTCCATCAACAATTGGTTAACCAAGGTCTGTAAAAAATCCGCAGCAATTGCAAAAAGCAGTGGGGACATGGGATCTCCCTACCTGATCCCTTTCTTGCACATAAATTTCTTTCCAGGCACACCATTGAACAAGACAGAAGAAGAGCCAGAAGTTAGGAGATGTTGTACCCAAAGTATCCATTTATCATTGAATCCTTTGTGTTTGAGAATCTGAAAGATGAACTCATGTTCCACAGAATCAAATGTCTTTTCAAAATCCAGGTTGAGAATAACTATTGGTTTCTTGGATTAATGGCATTGGTGCAGGTATTCCAGGGTCCACCCAACACAATCTTGAATGGTTCTAGACTTGATAAAGCCATACTGATTCTTGTGAATACACTTCATGATCTGCAACTGCAACCTATTGGATATCATTTTGGACAGAAACTTGAGGCCCATCCCAGTGAGGGATATTGGTCTGTATTCTCCCACTTGCTGTGGTGATCTCTTCTTGGGAATCAAAGTGATATAAGATGAGTTCATGTTCTCAAGTTGAGCAGTACCAGCATGAAAGGCAGCAGCAAGTTGATGAAACTCAGGAGAAATAATGGACCAGCATTTCTTAAAGAAAAGGCCATTGAAACCATCAGGTCCAGGAGCTTTGTCAATGGGCATTTCCTGAACAGTCTTGTCCATTTCAGACTTAGAAAAAGGTTGTGTGAGAACATCCAGACCCTCCACCTTCTGAAGCAGAGATTGTAAATCAAAGGCCATGTTAATTCCAAGGGAAGTTCCCATACTATCCTTAAAGGATGCCCAAAAGCATGCAACAATTTGATCATGGTCAGATATGATGGATCCATCATTTATCTTGAGAGAGGCAATGGAGTTCCTCCTATATCTCTCAGTTGCCATAACATGAAAGAATTTGGTGTTTTCCTCACCAACTTTAACAAATCTGATAGTGGCTCTCTTCTTCCAGTATAAGCACTGAAGATGCAATAGGTGCTCCAGGTGCAACTTAATAATGCTCCTGAAGTTAGCTTCAGGTCTGAAAAGGGGCCTTAATTTCTCAAGCTCATCCAAACATAACACAACTTGATTGCATCTGGAAATGAAAATTTTCAGCTGGGATAAGTTTGTCTGCCATCTTTTCAGAGCCTACCTGAGATGTTTCATCTTATCCATAATGACAGCAGTAATATGGGCCTTCTTAGAAGGAATGACCCAAGATTGTTGAACACACTCCATGAAGCCCTCCATTTCAACGCAGTAGTTTTCAAAACGAAAGAGGTTACACTTAGGGATGGAAGTGTTGACAGTGACCACACATGGAACATGATCAGAAGCTGTGTTTGCAAGGGGGAGCACTTGTGTAAGAGGATATGAAGAGATCCAGCTCGCAGATGTGAAGAACCAGTCAAGTTGCTCAAGAAGAAGAGAATCTTGCATATTGGACCAAGTGAAAGATCTGCCCTTAATAGGTAGTTCCAGTAAGCCCAGATGACCAATAATTTCATTGAAGATGAACATATCATTTACATCAGCCCCAGGGAGGTTTCTGTTGTCAGGTGATCTAATGAAATTAAAGTCTTTAAGAAGCAACCAATTAGCCTCAGTAGGTATATGAAGGTTATATAGCCAGCTAACAAAGAGATCTCTAGCTTCACCCTGACAAGGACCATAGACATTAACCAAAGTCCAGGATTCTCTAGTATGATTTGAGGTGAAGGAGATGATTAATCCATAAGGTGTGCATTCCACTAACAGACCAGTAAGAATGGATGAGTTCGAGAGTGTGATAAGCCCCCCAGATGCTCCCCTGGAGGGGGAGTAAGCAAACTGGTCAAAACGTTTAGGACAGAAACACTTGACTGTTCGAAAATCAATAGACTGCATTTTTGTTTCTTGCAAGCACACCACGACAGCTTGGCTCTCATCAATCTTGTTACGAACCGCACGTTGTCTATGGTCTGAATTTAGGCCATGCACATTCCAACACAGCACACGCCAACTTCTCGTAGAACAACTATCCATTGGACGATATATATAGAGCAAAAGCAGGGGTATGTAATAGCCCTTGCAACCGAGGTTCAGTTAACCAAAAGACAGAGCAAACAATATTCTGATAGTACAACAACAAATTAACATAAGAAGACTAAACATCTGCAGATGATGGTGCGGGATCAGCTGGATCTTCCATAAGACGATCCACAGTCACCTTCTCAGGGGCGATGCCAAGCGTCTGCCCGACAACCTGAATCACCGGAATAGGAGTGGCAGGAAGAATTTGCACATCAGCAGACTCCTGCGCTGGAGAAGGCATTGGCTTGGCCTTGGGCTTCCTCTTCTTGGGGACATGCACCGGTAGCTCCTGCAAAACCGGTTTGAAGCCATCCCGCTTGATGGAGCCGCGGGTACATCGACGAACAGAGGAGTCGACGACAGGAGTGGCCTTCTTACGGGTCCCTTTCTTCGTTGGGGCAGGAGATTGAAAGGAGAAGGAGTCCTCTATAGACGAAGAGGGGCTGACTGGGATTACCTCGTCCAAAGAGAGTGGAGTGCTTGCTGGCTTTGGTGGCGGCAGTTCTGGGGCAGCACTATCAAAACCCACCTCCCAGGATCATTTGGGGATCACAATGGGCGTCACCATTGGCATCTGCAGCTGACGAGGGACATGCATGGAGGTGCCAACTCCCATGAAAGCATCAAAAGTTCGGGACCAGGATAGTACCGGCGACAGAGGAGGCCCATAAAAAACCCTGGTAGCCCCAATAAAAAGATTGTCAGACTGAACCTACGGGGGTTTGTACGGGATGATCGCCAGAGGATTGTCGTCCTGCGCCTCATCCTCCCCTTGCACTTCTTCCTCCGGCTCAGCAGCAGGAGCCTGGGCAACCGATGCCACATCAGCGTCAGGGGCGGCAGGGTCAGCATCCATTATCGCATCCAAGTTGGGAGCAGGGGGAGCAAGATCAGTGGCGTCTGCCTCAATGTCACCCTGCGGCTGAGGGTCTAAGTCCACAAGCTCATGAACCGAGTCGGAAGAAGAAGGACTTGGTTGATCAATCACCATGGACTCCTGGTCTTGAGCAGGATCAGTAGGTGGTGCTTCTGGGGCCGCCTCAGGCTCCCATCCTCCTTCATCAGCAGTTGCCGGCGGCTGCCCCCCAGCCACCGTCATCAGCAGCAGCAGGTACCACTGCTTCAGGTGCAGGTGGCGGCGGCACTGCATTCCAGCCCAAAGCAGGGTACGGGGGCAGAGCAAACAGCAGGTTGTCATTGACAAGTTGGCCAGGAAGCGGGTGAGGGTTGCCATTGAGGGGCATAGGATCCTCGTCGTTGGGCAGCAGTTCAGCAGGTGCTGCCCCCAAGATGTAGACAGGTGCAGACCAGGACACCTTCGCCCCCCCCCAAGCAGCATATTCAAAGAAGCTGATGCTGCGAGGTACTAGTCGGTCATCCGAGAAACATGCAAACACAATAGAGCGAACCAAGTAAGGATCATCGCTGACCCAATGGTGGAACTCTCCGAAGGTGTTGACCGCAACCCGCAAGTCTTCAGTATTGCGGAAATCCACAGGGACCCCCAGGAGCATCAGACACCCCTGCCGAAAACCCTCTTGTCCTCGGAAGCCAACACCTTGATCATGCCGCAAGAAGCGAACCACAGAGTTGTGAGCAACTTCCTGCGGAACCATCTGTACCGCAGCGAAGCTCTCCACCGCATCCCGAAGTTCAAACAGCCCCACGCCCTCGATCCATGGCTGGGCTGATCGAACATGAAGTCCTCTATGAAGAACAAGAGCGGCCACCTTTCAGAATTTTTAGAGATACATAAGTACACTTTCTAAATAAATTACTACAGACTATCGTGTTTAGACAGATTGTTGTCATAGTTTTGTTATTTACTTATCCTAGTGTTTTCATAGCTTATATTGGTAGATGTAAATTGTGGAAATGATAGTATACAATACATGATGTTTCAAAATTATTATGCAAATTGCCTTAGCAGTAAATTAAGTGTTGATTTATTCTTATGTGTACTAACCTATCTCATGAGTTCTTTTCAAGTTTTGTGTGGATGAAGTTTTTGAGACTTAGGTGAAACCAGGATATGACAGGATTGCACGCGATACAAAAGCTCAAGCTTGGGTATTCCTAAGGCACCCCAAGTAAATATTACTAGAATTTTCAAGCATCTAAGCTTGGGGATGGTATGCATCCCACCTCTCTCCTTCAATAATTATTGGTTAGCCAATGTTGATCCTAACTTTCCATTTATTCACATGTGCTATTCGTGGAGCATATTCTGTGTTCACGGTTCCCTTTTATTTTATGCACCAAGCTGGTATAAGATAATCCTTGGTTAATTTATAGTGTGCTTCATGTGCTTCACTTAAACCTTTTGAGTATGGCTTTATAGAATGTTTCATCTGCTTCACTTAAATCTTTTGAGTATGGATTTATAGAATGCTTCGTGTGCTTCACTTATATATTTTGAGCCTGGATATTCATGTCTCTATATTCATTGAAGAATGTTCTATGAACTTTACTTATATCCTTTTGAGAATAGTTTGATGATCACTCTTGTGCTTCACTTATATCCTAAGAGAAAATGTTGAATGAATTGAATGTCATAAAACATGAAATTATATATGCTTAATATGCTTATCCCATGGGGAGTAGTGACTTAACATACTAAGTGTATAAGCAATAAAATTTATTGGAGGTTAGCAAACATAGCATAGGTCACTTGAACAATTCATGAAAGAATATTGAAGGAAAAGAGATTTCACATATAAATATACTATCTTGGACATCTTTTATGATTGTGAGCCCCCATTAATTATTTTCAACCTTGATCAAATAGTTGAAGTTAGACAAGGAAGACAACGTAATGGTTATGACTCAGTATATTTGCATAGAAGTTATATTGTTATGGATCCTCCAACGTGTGGTGCTTTCTTAGAACTTTTTTCTAGCCAAAACTTCGTACTAAGTAGAGATAGTACTTGTGAATCCAAACCCTTGAGCCAAGTTTCTTCCATGAGAGTCCACCAAACGTACCTATATATGTTGGGGAACGTCGCATGGGAAACAAAAAAATTCCTAGCTCACCGAGATCAATCTATGGAGACTAACAACTACGAGAGGGGGGAGTGCATCTACATACCCTTGTAGATCGCTAAGGGGAAGCATATATAACGTGGTTGATGTAGTCGAACGTCTTCACGATCCAATCATGATCCGTCCCGCGATCTCATCAAGATCCGTCCCATGATCCCATCACGATCCATCATGATCTAGTGCCGTACAGACGACATCTCCATGTTCAGCACACATATAGATCGATGATGATCTCCACCTCCTTGATCGAGCAAGAGAGCGTGGAGAGGTATATGAGTTCTCCGGCAGCACAACGGCGTGGTACGGATGGTGGTGAACTAATCTGGAGGGCTTCGTCGAGCTCTACCGAGCTAATCTAGGGGAAGAAGACGATCTATGAGAGCAGGGCAGCACGTGGCTTTTCAGGTGGTGGCTTCCCTCAAAACCTCCACTATATATAAGAGGAAGGGGTAGGTGGGCTTTCCTTGGCCCCTCCCCCAAGGAGGGGAGGTTCGACCGAAGTAGGGGGGAGTCCACCTCCCACAAGGGAGGTGGACACCCTTGGGAGGACTCGTCCTCCACCTCCTCTCTCAAGCCTTGGCGCATGGGCCTCTTGAGGTTGGCTGCCCAAGCCCACCAAGGTCTGGTGCGCCACCTCCTAGGCCCATGTGCCCCCAGGGTGGGTGGGCCCCTCCCGGTGGACCCCGGAACCTTTTCGGCACTCCCGGTACAATACCGAAAATCCCTGAAACTATTCCGGAACCAGAATACCACTTTCCTATATATAAATATTTACCTCCGGTCCATTTCGAAGCTCCTCATGATGTCCAGGATCTCATCGGGGACTACGAACAATCTTAGGTCACCAAGATACATAAATCAATAATACCAAAACGACACCGAACCTTAAGTGTGCAGACCCTGCGGGTTCGAGAACTATGTAGACATGACCGAGACACCCTCCGGTCTATGACCAATAGCGGGACCTGGATACCCATATTGGTTCCTACATATTCTACGAAGATATTTATCGGTCGAACCATGATGTCAAGGATTCAATCAATCCCGTGTACCGTTCCCTTTGTCCATCGGTATGTTACTTGCCACAGATTCGATCGTCGGTATCTCCATACGTAGTTCAATCTCGTTACTGGTGAGTCTCTTTACTCGTTCCATAATAGAAGACCCCGTAACTAACTCCTTAGTCACATTGCTTGCAAGCTCATTGTGATGTTGTATTACCGAGTGGGCCCCAGAGATACCTCTCCGTCATACAGAGTGACAAATCCCAGTCTCGATTCATGCCAACCCAACAGACACCTTTGGAGATACCTGTAGAGCACATTTATAGTAAGCCAGTTACGTTGTGATGTTTGATAGACACAAGGCATACCTCCGGTGCCCGGGAGTTGCATGATATCATGGTTACAGAAACAGACACTTACACAGTAATAAAATGACACAATCATATGCTACCTTCATAGTTTGTGTCTTGTCCATCACATCATTCTCCTAATGATGTGATCCCATTATCAAATGACAACTCATGTCTATGGTCAGGAAACCTTGACCATCTTTGATCAACGAGCTAGTCCTTAGAGGCTCACTAGTGACAGTGTGTTGTCTATGTATCCACACATGTATTTGAGTTTCCAATCAATACAATTATAGCATGGATAATAAACGATTATCATGAACAAGGAAATAGAATAATAACTAGTTTATTATTGTCTCCAGGGCATATTTCCACCAGTCTCCCACTTGCACTAGAGTCAATAATCTAGTTCATATCACTATGCGATTCACACCCAGTGAGTTTTGGGGTTTATAATGTTTTGCTTGTGAGAGAGGTTTTAGTCAATGGCTAAGAACCCTTCAGATCCATGTATACTTTACAAATATCTATGTCATACTGTAGATGCTCCTACCACGCTCCATTTGGAACTATTCCAAAGGACTGCTCCATTATATAAATCCGGTCTGCTACTCAGGGTCATCCGGATTGGTGGCAAAGCTTGCATTGACGCAACCCTTTACGACGAACTCTTTTATCACCTCCATAATAGAGAAACATTTCCTTAGTCCTCAAGTTACTAAGGATAATTTTGACCACTGTCTAGTGATCCATTCCTCGATCACTCTTCGACCCCTTGACAGACTCATGGCAAGGCACACATCAAGTGCGGTACCCAACATGGCATACTTAGAGCTTACGACTAAGGCATGGGGGACGACCTTCGTCCTCTCTCTTTCTTCTGCCATGGTCGAGCTTTGAGTCTTACTCAAATCCACGCCTTACAACACAACCAAGAACTCCTTCTTTGACCGATCTATTTTGAACTCCTTCAAAATCTTGTCAAGGTATGTATTCATTGAAAGTTTTATCAAGTGTCTTGATCTATCTTTATATATCTTGATGCTTAATGTTCAAGTAGCTTAATCCAGATTTTCCTTTGAAAAACTCCTTTCAAACAACCCTATATGATTTATAGAAATCCTACATCATTTCCGATCATCAATATGTCAACGACATATACTTATCAGAAATTCTATAGTGCTCCCACTCACTTTCTTGGAAATAGAAGTTTCTCATAAACTTTGTATAAACCGAAAAGCTTTGATCATCACATCAAAGCGTATATTCCAACTCCGAGATGCTTTCTTTAGTCCATGGAAGGATCGTTGGAGCTTGCATACTTGTTAGCATCCTTAGGATCGACAAAACCTTCTCGTTGTATCACATACAACCTTTCCTCAAGGAAACCATCAAGGAAACAATGTTTTGACATCCATCTGCCAAATTTCATAATCAAAAATGTAGGAAGTCCTAACATAATTCCAACAGACTTTAGCACCGCTACGAGTGAGAAAGTCTCATTGTAGTCAACTCTTTGAACTTGTCAGAAACCTCCTTGCGACAAGTTGAGCTTTCTAAATGGTGACATTTACCATCATTGCCTGTCTTCCTTCTAATGATCCATTTGTACTTAATAGCCTTACGACCATCTAGTAGTTCTTCCAAAGTCAACACTTTGTTTTCATACATGGATCCTATCTCAAATTTCATGGCCTCTAGCCATGTATTGGAATACAGACCCACCATCTCTTCTCCATAGTTCGAGGTTCATTGTTATCCAACAACATGACCTCCAAGACATGATTACCGTACCGTTTGGAATAGTACGTGTCCTAGTCGACCTACGAGGTTTGGTAGTAACTTGATCTGGATCTTTATGATCATCATAATTGGCTTCCTCTTCAATTTGGTGTAGGCGCCACAGGAACAACTTCCTGTGCCCTCCTACACTCCGTTTGAAGTGACGGTTCAGTAACCTCATCAAGTTGCACCATCCTCCCACTCAATTCTTTCGAGAGAAACACTTTCTTGAGAAAGGACCCATTTGAGGCAATAAAACACTTTGCTTTCGGATCTGAGATAGGAATTATACCCAACCATTTCGGGTTCAAGATTATGAGGCTAAAGCCTTTTGACATAAGCATCATAGACCCAAACTTTAGGAAACGACAACTTAGGTTTCTCCAAACCATAGTTCATACGGTGTCATCTCAACGGAATTAAATGGTGCCCTATTTAAAGTGAATGTGGTTGTCTCTAATGCCTAACCCCAAAACGATAGTGGTAATTCAATAAGAGACATCATAGTATGCACTATATCCAATAGGGCGCGGCTACGACATTCAGACACACCATCACACTATGGTGTTCTAGGTGGCATCAGTTGCGAAACAATTTCCACATTGTATTAAATGTATACCAAACTCGCAACTCAGATATTCATCTCTACGATCACACCGTAGACATTTCATCCTCTTATCATGACGATCTTCAACTTCACTCTAAAATTGCTTGAACTTTTCAATAATTCAGACTCGTGATTCATCAAGTAAATACACCTGTATATACTCAAATCATGTGTGAAGTAAGAACATTACGATATCCAACGCGTGCCTCAACACTAATTGGACTGCATACATCAAAATGTATTATTTCTATTACGTCACTTGCTCATTCCATATCACTGGAAAATGAGGCCTTCAGTCATTTTGCCCATGCGGCATGATTTGGATGTCTCAAGTGATTCAAAATCAAGTGAGTCCAAAAGATCCATTTGCATGGAGTTTCTTCATGCGTTTGCACCAATAGGCATGGTTCGCATGTATCAAATGATTCAAACTCGAGTGAGTCCAAAGATCCATCAGCATGGAGTTTCTTCATGCATTTTATACCAATATGACCTAAGCGGCAGTGCCACAAGTAAGTGGGACTATATTTACTAACTTTGTATCTTCTAGGATATATACTATGAACGTGTGTATTACTATGATCGAGATTCAATAAACCATTCACATTGGGTGCATTACAATTGAAGGTTTCATTCATGTAAATAGAACAACCATTATTCCCCGACTTAAATGAATAATCGCATTGCAATAAACACGATCTAGTCATGTTCATGCTCAACGCAAACACCAAATAACATTTGTTTAGGTTCAACACTAATCCCGAAGGTAGAGGGAGCGTGCGATGCTGATCACATCAACCTTGGAAACACTTTCAACACACATCGTCACCTCGCCTTTAGCTAGTCTCCGTCTATTCTGTAGATTTTATTTAGAGTTACTAACATTTAGCAACTGAACTGGTATCTAATACCCACGTGCTACTAGGAGTATTAATGTCACGACCGGTTTTTCGGGAATTACAATTTCCCTTCAAAATGGCTCTTGTGCATACCAGCCCCAGGAATACAGTTAGCTGGTATACAAATCCTTGATACAATTGTCCAAGGAAAAATACAAATTCGAGGTACTAGACCGAGGTGGTCCATGGAGTACATTAAAAGGGGTTTCTACTGGTTGATGGCGGAAGCGGCTCGGGGATCTCCAGCGGGTATGGGACTCCATTTCCCACAAGAATAGCTGACCTGGATAATTCCTATCTCACGCGGCTGCTATCTTTGATGCCTAGGTTCCGGGGTTATCATCAAGTTCCTCTTTTCCGAGCACACAATCTGGCCAAGACAATATCCAGGGACAAGCCAGTGAGTACTTTGAATGTACTCGAAAACATCATGAAAACAAACATAAATTGGCAGGGGTTAATATGCACTTGCAATAATACCACAATATTCTGTTAACCATAATATACTTCCCAAGTACTAGTAATGAAATTTAATCACATTGAGAAATTGATATGCAATCGATAAGAGTAAAATTTATGGATGTGATATAAGACATGCCTCCGTCAAGCGTCTGAGCGACACCACATACATGGCTTGAGTAAAATAATAACAAGCATGCCACAGTCGGGCGTCGGAGCGACACCACATAAAGGGCTTATAAGAATTAATAACAAGCATGCCACAGTCGGGCGTCTGAGCGACACCACATAAAGGGCTTATATGAGGCAATAGTAAATATTGAATATCCACGAGGTAGAACCGTCCCAGGGATATCCAAAAGTCATAATCATAGGGGTTAGTCCACAGTAAAATAATAATTATTACCATCCACCATATTTTAAGGTTGGTCACACGATTTCTTTAACTTCCTGTGAAGACCGGCACTTGACTAGTCAACCAGTCGTCCATGACCGTGGACATGGCTACTCGAATAGTTTTGACTCTGCAGAGGGTGTACTCTTTACCCACAGCCCACGTGTTTCGATAGTCACTAGGACTAATCCCGCGTACGGTATTTTAGAAGTAAACACTCAGAACCAGTACACACCCATTTTCTCCCGCGAAGACCGATATCACTCGGACTACGCTGCCACAGAAAAAACATAAGATGGGGTGGCTCCAACATGGACTAGCATGGGATCAAATTTATACCACGCGCTACAAGGTAAGAGCTCTTCCCTCTTGGTACTGCTTCTGGCTACGCCTGTAGGGATTTCCTTGGCAAATATGCAAAGGATTCCCCCGCGGCCTTGGAGCCTTGCGTTGGTGTTCCCTTGAAGAGGAAAGGGTGATGTAGCACAACGGCGGTAAGTATTTCCCTGAGTTTGAGAACCAAGGTATCAATCCAGTAGGAGGATCGCGTCAAGTCACAAGTACCTGCACAAACACAAAGAGCTTGCACCCAACGCTATGAAGGGGTTGTCAATCCCTTATAGATTGTTTGCAAAGTGAGAACTGAAAGCCAAAAGTAAACAAAGCAAAGTAAAAGTAAAAGCAGAGATGATAGTTGTGAATAGACCCGGGGGCCGTAGTGTTCACTAGTGGCTTCTCTCATGAAAGCAAGTAGACGGTGGGTGAACGAATTACTGTCGAGCAATTGATAGAACCACGCAAAGTCATGACTTTATCTATGGCAATGATCATACATATAGGCATCACGTCCAAAACAAGTAGACCGATACTTTCTGCATCTACTACTATTACTCCACACATCGACCGCTATCCAACATGCATCTAGTGTATTGAGTTCATAAGAACAGAGTAACGCCTTAAGCAAGATGACATGATGTAGATGGACAATCTCAAATCTATGATGAAAACCCATCTTGTTACCCTTGATGGCAACAATACGATGCGTGCCTTGCTGCTCCTTCTGTCACTGGGAAAGGTCACCGCACGGTATGAACCCAAAACCAAGCACTTCTCCCATTGCAAGAATCATAGATCTAGTTGGCCAAACAAAACCCAAGACTCCGAGAGACTTACAAGGATATCAAATCATGCATATAAGAAATCAGCAAAGACTCAAATATAATTCATAGATAATCTGATCACAAATCCACAATTCATCGGATCTCGACAAACACATCGCCAAGGAGGATTGCATCGGATAGATCTCCATGAAGATCATGGAGAACTTTGTATTGAAGATCCAAGAGAGAGAAGAAGCCATCTAGCTACTAACTACGGACCCGTAGGTCTGAAGTGGACTACTCACGAGTCATTGGAGAGGCAATGATGTTGATGTAGAAGCCCTCCAGCTCCAAAGTCCCCTCCGGCAGGGCACCGGGAAGGGTCTCTAGATGAGATCTCGTGGAAACGGAAGCTTGCGGCGTCGGAAAAGTGGTTTCGTGGACGCCTTGATTTTTTCTGGGATTTTAGGGAATAAATAGGCCAAAGAGCTAGGGCAGGGGAGCTCCAGGGGGGCCACAAGCTTGGTAGCCGCGGGCCCCCCCTAGCCGCGGCTACAGGGCTTGTGGTCCCCTTGTGGGCCTCCTACCTTGGCCCTCAAGTCCCCCGATCTTCTTGTGTTGTGGAAAATTTTATTTCGGGGATTTTATTCCGTTTGGACTCCATTCCAAAATCAGATATGAAAAGAGTCAAAAACACAGAAAAACAGGAACTGGCACTGAATTAATAAGTTAGTCCCAAAAAAGATATAAAAGGTATACAAATCATTCAAAGTTGACAAGATAACAGCATGAAACACCAAAAATTATAGATACATTTGAGACGTATCAGGTACCATACCGGAAACACCCATGCCCCCTTACCGGATAACTGGATTTAGCCCAGTGCCCCGGATTCCTTCATTCGAGTCCCTCTACTTGGTGTGTACCTGGTAATAGGTTTACGACCTACTGAACCATATTCCCTTTCAGGAAGACCTGTGGCAGCACGAATGGGTTAAGGTGACACATTGACAAGACTCGATCTATGGTCGACTCAGGAGGTTTAAGTTATTCCCTGCATGATTAGCACAATCAAAGTGTTTTATCATCGCACATAGAATCACTACCTTTCATACCCCAACATGCCTCGCTGACCATTCTCGTCCCACGAGATGTCAGTCCCAAAGTCGTATCTCCACGAGACACCGACTCTCTTCGGATTCCATCCGGTAGGCATGTGTGGCAGAAGGATGTGACTAGTGTCCCATGCATCTCAATCATGCAGTAATTGTACTTTCAATCATAAAGCCACATGCATGATTATCACATGAAATATCACCAATTATTTAACATAACCATAATGTTTACTTCAATAAGCAAACCACACACCACCAAAATGTATCAAGATTAAGGATGCTTGCCTTCAATGTGTAGGCAGGTGAGGTGCACATCAAAACTTTTGAAAGTTTGATCTTTCTTCAAATTCCTATTTAAGAAAAATTCTCAAATCAACATTCAATACAAACAGCACTCAAAAGTTGTTTGGAATTTGTTTAAATAAACTAGATGAAATTTGAAAGAGGTGAGAAAAAGAATAAACTCATTTGGAGTTTTATTTTAGAAACTAGGGCGAGTCAAAGTTTGGTCAAGAATCTATTTTCAAAACAAATCAGAAAAAGGAAACGGTTTAAAAGTTAATACGCTTGTGCTAGGGGAAAACGTACTCCGCGGAATGCGTCTCCACTTACGCGGGTGGTGGCTCCGTCCTGTCGCTGACGAGGAGGACCCATGGGCAGGTTTGATTTCAGTCAAGTCTGTCGTCTTCCTCCTCTGGTCGAAAGGAAGGTGGGGCTCCGGCGATGCCCACCGGCGACTGGGTCACCAATCGAGGAATTGAGGGCACGGGCACGCTGAGGGGCTCAAGGCGACTCAAGGAAGGGGCGATATGGTCTCCGAGGAGCTCGGAAGCTCCGATGACTTCGAAGCCGGCGGACAGTGGTGCGGGCCAGCAAGGGGCTCTACCCATGATCCACCTTGAGCCACGCAGAGAGGGGGAAAGCTTCGCCATGCCTACGCAACTCCATTACAGGGGAAAACGACATCGGCGAGGCGCGACTAGACGCGAATTTAGGTCAGTGGTGGGCTGGCAGAAGCTTGCCGTAGACGGGGAGGACAACGACTATAGGCCAAATTGGAGCTAGGGAAGGGTGGCTATGGCTTCATGGGGCTCGTGGACTGCGATGTGGCTTCGGGGGGGGGGGGGGGGGCTCTATTTATAGTCATGGAGTGTCGGACTGACGGTGGTGATGGATAAGAACGACGGAGACACCTCCTCGCGATGGCAGAGGGCGGCAGCAGGGCTGGGCAGCAAGGGTACAAGGGAAGATGGCGCTTGAGGGGCGATTGGACGGTGTTGGCCATGGCAGAAAGCACAAGCCATGCTGCCATTGCAACAGCAGGTGCTGCTAGCTTCAACGGCCAACACGGGGTGCAGCGTTGAGGTGCGGTTGGTTGTCTTGACCTGGTGTTGAATGGCTCTGTGAGTGGGGAAGGGCCAGAGAGCGCGGGGTTATGTGGGATGCGGCGGCTTGGATGCGCAGACTATAGAAGTCACACTCGTGGACACACCGAGAGGTGCTCAGCAAAATACCTAGCCTCTACAGAGGGCTCCACTCTTGGTGAAACTTGACAGGTTGGCTAGGGGTTTTACCAGGGCTCTAATGGACATAAAGATTTGGTCATTGGGGCAACTTCACCATACAAACTAAAAAGCATGTCAAATCTGGTCAGGGATGCAAGGTGTTTGTTAGAATGCTAGGGCATCTAGAAAGGTTTTATAGCCACCAAACTTTCCAGTCCAAGGTCTCCTTGGATTCTAAGAGTGGTGCCAAGGTTAGTTTTTGAAAAGAAGAAACCTCTTTGTGCAATAATTTGAGAAAAACAGTTCCGGGCAGTATCTTAGGGAGATTAAAACAGGGGCTTAATAAATCCAAAAGGGTTTGATATCCTGCACTTAAGGGTTTGGTATGGTCCTCTATGAGCAGTAAAAGTTTCACAAGCTTTGCGGTAGAAAACAATAGGGTTGCAGTGCAAACTGCAAAACTGGTCCAGAATAGAAAATAGGATGTGGTGCTCAAAATTTTCAAAAGACCAATTTGGGTTTTAAAATAAAACTCATTTATATGAAATCCTTGACCACTCCAAATTTTTGTAGATTTTTTCAAGAAGTATAGGTAGGGGTTGTAGTACAAAACAACAAATTAGGCCGGAATAGCAAAGAAGACAATGAGCTCAATTTTTCCAAAACACTTGGCTAGGTTTTTGTATAAAATTGACCGAGGGGCATCATAGGTCATCCACAAGTTTTTGTGAAATTTTTAAAAGAAGTTACCAAATGGTTGCAGTTCAAATGCGGTCTTTAAAGAATTAAGAAGTCAAGTTTCAATAAATGAAACCTAAAAGAAAATATTTATAAAAATGCCTTCACTGGGTTGGAAAAGAAGGGGAAAATATTTGAGGAAAACACTCACGTCAAATAATATTTTTCAAAAACTCTTACTTAGGAAGATATCTTTTTATGAAATGAAGAAAAGAAGGGGTGTGAAAATAGCAGAAAACCCAAAACTAAAAATTTAAAATAACCATGGCCAAATCTTTACCTATTAATAAAGCACATATTGCTTCTGTGGTACGTCATTAAAATTGCCTCCAAAATTTTCTAATATTACCCACCAATGCCACCGATAAATTATAGAAAACGTTTTGCAGGAATCCTAGCATGGGCCGGCCAAAACATAGGGACCAACTATACTACGCTCTGCTCGCTGGAAAATAAACAGCATGCCCATTTGGGCCAGCCCATGGACGGGGGCCTGTTTTTTTAATTTTTTAATTAATATTTATCTGTTCCTTTTATTTTTTCTAATTCAAATAAATAAAAAAAATCGCAACTCAAAAAATTATATTTACATAAATGTTTGATAAGACATAAAATGTTTGCGAAGTCAAAAATTGTTTGGGATTTTTGTAAAAATGTTTGCATATTAAAAAAATCATAACTTTGGAGAAAACATTCTGAATAAAAAAGAGTCCATCATTTTGAGCAATTTATTTAATACAATTAAAAAATGTTTGATAATTCAAAAATTGAATTATTCGCCAATTCATAAGAAAATACTTGAAAACAGTTCGTAATATAAAATATTGTTTGGAATTTTAAAAAAATGTTTATAAATAGTAAAAAAATCTCGATTTTAAAAATGTTCCCAAATTTGTAAAATTGTTCACGAATGATTGAATGTATGCAGTTAAATACTAATGCTTCTTAGTCTTTTTGATTATATACCTGAGTGAATTTTGAAGAATTAATTGTGAGGGTGCATCGGGATATTATAGTATATTTTAAAAAATGTTTCTTGAAATTCACAATAATTCTTTGAGTTACCAAGTTTTTTGACAAACATGATATTTAAAAAAAAATGAACATTGTTTCAAGCTGTGAATTGTGAATAAAATTAATGGAAGAAATGTTTTCTTGCATTTGTGAACAAATTTTCGAAATCATGCAATGAGATATGAACATAATGTGGTCATCGCCATTGAAGATGGTGGTATTTTTCTCCCGTTGCAACGCACGAGCCCTTTTGCTATGCTAGTTTTAATAAAGAAAATTGATACGTCCATTTTGTATCATGCTTTTATATTGATATTTATTGTATTATGGGTTGTTAATACACATTATGGTACAATACTTATGTCTTTTCTCTCTTATTTTACAAGGTTTACATGAATAGGGAGAATGCGGGGAGCTGGAACTCTGGACCGGAAAAGGAGCAAAACTGAGAGACCTATTCTGCATAGCTCCAAAAGTCCTGAAAAATTAAGGAGAATTATTTTGGAATATATAAAAAATGTTGGGCGAAAGAAATACAACAGGGGACCCACCAGGTGGCCACAAGCCAGGGGGCACAACCTACCCCCATGGGCGAGCCCTGCAGGCTTGTGGGCACCCCGGCAGGTCTCCGGTGCCCATCTTCTGCTATCTGAAGGGTTTTGACCTGGAAAAAAAATCATATTAGAATTTTCGGGGCGAAGCGCCGCCGTCTCGAGCTATTCCACCGGGGAAACTTCCCTCCCGGAGGGGGAAATCGAAGCCATCCTCATCACCAACGGTCCTCTCATCGAGAGGGGGTCAATCTCTATCAACATCTTCATCAGCACCATCTCCTCTCCAAACCCTACTTCATCTCTTGTATCCGATCTTTGTCTCAAAACCTCAGATTGGTACCTGTGGGTTGCTAGTAGTGTTGATTACTCCTTGTAGTTGATGCTAGTTGGTTTATTTGGTGGAAGATCATATGTTCAGATCCTTAATGATTATTAATAATCGTCTGATTATGAACATGAATATGCTTTGTGAGTAGTTACATTTTTTCCTGAGGACATGGGATAAGTCTTGCTATAAGTAATCATGTGAATTTGGTATTCGTTCAATATTTTGATGAGATGTATGTTGTCTTTGCTCTAGTGGTGTCATGTGAACGTCGACTACATGACACTTCACCATTATTTGAGCCTAGGGGAAGGCATTGGGAAGTAATAAGTAGATGATGGGTTGCTAGAGTGACAGAAGCTTAAACCCTAGTTTATGTGTTGCTTCGTAAGGGGCTGATTTGGATCCATATGTTTCATGCTATGGTTAGATTTATCTTAATTCTTCTTTGACAGTTGCGGATGATTGCAAGAGAGGTTAATCACAATTGGGATGTTTGTCCAATTAAGTCCAGGACCCAAGCACCGGTCCACCCACATATCAAATTATCAAAGTAACGAACGCGAATCATATGAGCATGATGAAAACTAGCTTGACAGAAATTCCCATGTGTCCTCGGGAGCGCTTTGCTTTATATAAGAGTTTGTGCATGCTTGTTCTTTCCTACAAAAAGGATTGGGCCACCTTTCTGCACCTTTGTTACATTTGTTACTTGCTACCCGTTACGAACTACTTTATCATAAAATTATCTGTTACCGATAATTTGAGTGCTTGCATAGAATACCTTACTGAAAACCGCTTGTCATTTCCTTCTGCTCCTCGTTGGGTTCGACAATCTTACTTATCAAAAGGACTACGATAGATCCCCTATACTTGTGGGTCATCAAGACTCTTTTGTGGCACCGTTTCCGGGGAGTGAAGCGCTTTTTGTGAGTGGAACTTGGAAAGGAATTTTTTATATATTGTGCTGAAATTTACTCTCACTTGTCACTATGGAAAATAATCCTTTGAGGGGCTTGTTCGGGTATCTTCACCCCGACCGGAAGCAAAAAGAGATGGTCCTCAACCTGCTGCACCTACTGAAAATATTTATTATGAAATTCCGTCGCGTTTGATAGAAAAACTGCTAGCTAATCCTTGTGGAGGAGATGGAACACTACATCCTGATTTGCATCTAACCTATGTGTATAAAGTTCATGGATTATTTAAGCTTGCAGGTCTGCCCAAGGATGATGTCAAGAAGAAGGTCTTTCCTTTATCTTTGAAGGAGAAGGCGTTGACGTGGTATAGGCTATGTGATGATATTGGATCATGGAACTACAACCGAGTGGAATTGGAATTTCATGAGAAGTTTTATCCTATGCATGTGGTTCATCGTGATCGGAATTATATTTATGATTTTTGGACTCGTGAAGGAGAGAGAATCGCTCAAGCTTGGGGGAGGCTTAAGTCAATGTTATATTGATGCCCCAATCATGAGCTCCCGAGAAAAAATATTATTCGGAATTTTTATGCTCGGCTCTCTCCTAATGATCAACCCATGCTCGATTGCGCTGGTTCCTTTATGAAGAAAGATATTGAATTCAAATGGGACTTATTGGAAAGAATTAAACGCAACTCTGTAGACTGGGAACTCGACGAATGTAATGAGTTAGGTATAAGCCTTAAGTTTGATTGTGTTAAATCCTTTATAGACACCGATGCTTTTCGTGATTTTAGCACTAAATATGGGCTTGATTCTGAGGCAGTAGCTTCATACTGTGAATCTTTTTCTACTCATGTTGATCTCCCCAAGGAGAAGTGGTTTAAATATCATCCTCCTGTTGAAGTTAAAGTGGTTGAACCTATTAAAGTTGAAGACGAAACTATTATTTATAATGCTGATCCTGTTATTCCTACTGCTTATATTGAGAAACCACCCTTTCCTGTTAGAGTAAAGGAACACGCTAAAGCTTCGACTTTGGTTTGTAAGAGTTGTGCTAGAACACCTATACCTCCTGAGAAAATTAAAGTTGAACCTAATATTGCTATGGTTAAAGATCTCTTGGTTAATAATATTGATGGCCATGTCATTCATTTCTGTGATGAAGCTGCTACAATTGCTAGACCTAATACTAAAGGTAAACATAGACTTATTGTTGGCGTGCCTGTTGTTTCTGTTAAAATAGGAGATCATTGTTATCATAGCTTATATGATGTGGGTGCTAGTGTGAGTGCAAATCCCTTTACCTTATACCAAGAAATTATGAATGATATTGCACCATCCGAATTCGAAGAAATTGATGTTACTATCAAGCTTGCTAATAGAGATACTATTGCACCAATTGGGATTGTTAGAGATGTTGAAGTGTTGTGTGGGAAAATAAAGTATCCTACTGATTTTCTTGTTCTTGGTTACCCACAAGATGATTTTTGTCCCATTATATTCGGTAGACCCTTCTTGAGTACTGTTAATGCTAGGATTGACTGTGAGAAAGAAACGGTAATTGTAAGTTTTGGGGATGTGTCTCATGAGTTCAATTTCTCTAAATTTCGTAGACAACCCCAAGAGAAAGAATTGCCTAGTAAATATGAAATTATTGGTCTCGCTTCTATCGCTGTGCCTCCTAGACCCTCCTCCACCCAAGGGTGATCCCGTGTTTGAGCTTAAATAATCACCTGATACTGTGAAGTATGCTTATCTTGATGAAAAGGAGATATATCCTGTTATTATTAGTGCTAACCTTTCAGAGCATGAAGAAAAGAGATTATTGAAAATTCTGAGGAAGCCCCTTGTCGCTATTGGATATACTCTTGATGATCTTAAGGGCATTAGTCCCACTCTATGTCAGCACAAAATCAATATGGATCCGGATGCTAAACCAGTTGTTGATCACCAACGACGATTAAATCCTAAAATGAAGGAAGTGGTCAGAAATGAAATACTAAACCTTCTGGACGCAGGTATAATTTATCCTATTGCTGATAGTAGATGGGTTAGTCCCATTCATTGTGTCCCTAAAAAGGGAGGTATTACCATTGTTCCTAATGATAAAAATGAATTGATCCCGCAAAGAATTGTTACAGGATATAGAATGGTAATTGAATTTAGGAAATTAAATAAAGCTACTAGGAAAGATCATTACCCGCTACCTTTTATTGATAAAATGCCAGAAAGACTATCCAAACATACACATTTTTGCTTTCTAGACGGTTATTCTAGTTTCTCTCAAATACGTGTCCAAAGAGGATCCGAAGAAGACTACTTTTACTTGCCATTTCGGTACCTTTGCTTATAGACGTATGCCTTTTGGTTTATGCAATGCACCTGCTACCTTTCAAAGATGTATGCTGGCAATATTCTTTGACTTTTGTGAAAAGATTGTTGAGGTTTTCAAGGATGATTTTTCCGTTTACGGAACTTCTTGTGATGATTGCTTGAGCAACCATGATCGAGTTTTGGACAGATGTGAAGAAACTAATCATGTCTTGATTTGGAAGAAGTGCCACTTTATGGTTAATGAAGGAATTGTGTCGGGACACAAAATCTCCGAAAGAGGTATTGAAGTTGATAAAGCTAAAGTTGATGCTATTGAAAAAATGTCGTGCCCAACACATATCAAAGGTATAAGAAGTTTCCTTGGTCATGTAGGTTTATATAGGAGATTTATTAAAGACTTCTCCAAGATTTCTAAGCCTCTCACTAATCTTTTGCCAAAGGATGTTCCATTCGTTTTTGATGATTATTGTGTAGAAGCATTTGAAATTCTTAAGAGAACCTTGATCACTACACCTGTTGTTCAACCACCTGATTGGAACTTACCCTTTGAAATTATGTGTGATGCTAGTGATTATGTTGTTGGTGCTGTTCTAGGACAAAGAGTTGATAAGAAATTAAATGTCACCCATTACGCTAGTAAAACTCTAGACAGTGCTCAAAGAAATTATGCTACCACTGAAAAGAAATTTTTAGCACTTGTGTTTGCTTGCGATAAGTTTAGACCTTATATTGTTGATTCCAAAGTAACTGTTCATACTAATCACGCTGCTATTAAGTACCTTATGGAAAAGAAAGATGCTAAACCTAGACTTATTAGATGGGTTCTTCTACTACAAGAATTTGATCTGCATATTATTGATAGAAAGGGCGTTGATAAACCCCGTAGCAAATAACTTGTCTAGACTAGAGAATGTTCTTGATGACCCACTGCCTATTGATGATAGCTTCCCTGATGAACAATTAGCTGTCATAAATGCTTCACGCAGTGCTCCTTGGTATGCTGATTATGCTAACTACATTGTTGCTAAATTGATACCGCCTAGCTTCACATACCAATAAAAGAAAAAGTTCTTCTATGATTTAAGACATTACTTTAGGGACGATCCACACCTTTATAAAGAAGGAGTAGATGGTATTATTAGACGTTGTGTACCTGATCATGAATAGGGACAGGTCCTACATAAGTGTCACTTCGAGGCCTACGGAGGACATCACGCTGGAGATGGAACTGCATATAAGGTATTGCAATCTGGTTTTTATTGGCCTACTCTCTTCAAAGATGCTCGTAAGTTTGTATTATATTGTAATGAATATCAAAGAATTGGTAATATTAGTAAACGTCAGGAAATGCCTATGAATTAGTCTCTTATTATAGAACCATTTGATGTCTGGGGTTTTGATTATATGGGACCTTTTCCAAAGTCCAACGGGTATACTCATATTCTAGTTGTTGTTGATTATGGTACTAAGTGGGTAGAAGCTATTCCAACTAATAATGCCGATCATAACACTTCTATTAAAATGCTGAAAGAAGTTATTTTCCCTAGATTTGGAGTCCCTAGATATTTAATGACTGATGGTGGTTCACACTTTATTCATGGTGCTTTTCGTAAATTTCTTGCTAAGTATGATGTTATTCATAGAATTGCATCTCCTTATCATCCTCAGTCTAGTGGTCAAGTAGAATTGATCAATATAGAAATTAAATTGATCTTGCAATAGATAAATTAGATATACTTGATGATGCATTATGGGCTTATAGAACCGCTTACAAAAACCCTATGGGTATGTCTTCGTATAAAATGGTTTATAGTAAAGCATGTCACTTACCTCTTGAGCTAGAACATAAAGCTTATTGGGCAATTAAAGAGCTTAACTATGATTTCAAACTTGCTGGTGAGAAGAGGTTATTTGAAATTAGCTCACTTGATGAATGGAGAACCCAGGCCAATGGGAATGCTAAGTTGTTTAAAGAAAAGGTTAAGAGATGGCGTGATAGAATGATACAAAAGCGTGAATCCAATGTAGGTGACCATGTCTTGCTATACAACTCTCATTTAAGATTTTTTGCAGGAAAACTTCTCTCTAAATGGGAAGGGCCTTACATTATAAAGGAAGTATATTGTTCCGGTGCCATGAAGATCAACAACGCCGAAGGCACAAATCCGAAGGTGGTAAATGGGCAAAGAATCAAACATTATATCTCATGTACTCCCATAAATGTTGAAACCAATATTATCAATACCATAACTCGGAGGAGTACATTAGGGAGACCTATCAGAATGTTCTAGACTCCGAAAAAAATAGCTATGTGTTACGGTAAGCAAACCGACTCAAAAACATTTCCATTGGCAATTTTTATCAGTTTTGGAATATTTAAAAATTACGAAAATTTAAAGCAGTCCGAAAAGTGCACGAGGAGCGACAAGCCAGGGGGCGCGGACTACCCCTCTGGGCATGCCCTATGGGCTTGTGGCCACCCCGTGCACCCTCCGGACTCCATTTTCTTGTGGAATACTCTTTTGGGTCAGTGACACCCCACAAGTATAAGGGATCGCAATAGTTTTTTAGGGTAGAGTATTCAACCCAAATTTATTGATTTGACACAAGGGGAGCCAAAGAATATTCTCGAGTATTAGCAGCTGAGTTGTCAATTCAACCACACCTGAAAGACTTAATGTCTGCAGCAAAGTAGTATGGAAGTAACGGTAACGGTGACAAACATAACAGTAGCAGTTTTGTAGTGATCGTAACAATAGCAACGGAAAAGTAACTTAGCAAAGACCAATATGTGGAAAGCTCGTAGGAAATGGATAATTGATGGATAATTATGTCGGATGGCATTCATCATGCAACAGTCATAACATAGGGTGATACATAACTATGTCCAATTCATCAATGTAATGTAGGCATGTATTCCATATATAGTCATACGTGCTTATGGAAAAGAACTTGTATGCCATCTTTTGTCCTATCCTCCCGTGGCAGCAGGGTCCCGATGGAAACTAAGGGATATTAAGGCCTCCTTTTAATAGAGAACCGGACCAAAGCATTAGCACTTAGTGAATACATGGACTCGTCAAACTACGGTAATCACCAGAAAGAATCCCAGTTATTGTCACCATGGGGGGTGCATGTCATAACTCGTAATAGGTGTCTATTACTTGCAAGAGAGGATCAAGAACACATATATATTCATGAAAACATAATAGGTTCATGTCTGAATTCATGGCACCGGGGCCCTAGTGACAAGCATTAAACATAGCAAAGTCATAACAACATCAATCTTAGAACATAGTGGATACTAGGGATCAAACCCTAACAAAACTAACTCGATTACATGATAGACTCATCCAACCCATCACCTGTCCAAGAAGCCTACGATGGAATTAATCACGAACGATGGAGAGCATCATGAAATTGGTGATGAAGGATGGTTGGTGATGACGACGACGTCGATTTCACCTCTCTGGAGCCCAAATCAGACTCCAGATATTCCCTCCCGAGGAAGAACAGGAGGTGACGGTGGCTCCGTATCGTAAAACACGACGAACTCTTCTCCTTGATTTTTTTTCTCCGCGGGTGGGAACATATAGGAGTGGAAACGAGGTCGGCAGAGCTCCAGGGGCGCCACAAGCCTAGGGGGCACGACCTGGGGGGGGGGGCTGCAGGCTTGTGGCCTTTGGGTGGCCCCTCTCCGGTAGATTCTTTCACCGGTATTTTTTATTAAATCCAGATATATTCTCCGTAAATTTTTAGGTCAATCCGAGAACTTTTATTTTTGCACAAAAAAACACCAAGGCAATTCTGTTGAAAACAACGTCAGTCCAGGTTAGTTCCATTCAAATCATGCAAATTAGAGTCCGAAAGAAGGGCAAAAGAGTTTGGAAAAGTAGATACATTGGAGACGTATCAACTCCCCAAGCTTAAACATTTGCTTGTCCTCAAGCAATTCAGTTGATAAACTGAAAGTGATAAAGAAAAACTTTTACAAACTCTGTTTGATCTTGTTATTGTAAATATATCTAACTTGTGTTCAAATTTTCAGCTCAGATTATGGACTAACCACATTCACAATAATACTTTGTCTCATGTTTACTTATATCAATGGCATAATCAACTAGCGAGCTATAATAATAAGTCTCGGATGACAACAATTTTATCAAAACAGTCATAATACAATATGATAAACTGGTATCTTGCTATCCCTTTGTGAGACCGCAAAACATAAATGTAGAGCACCTCCAAAGAACAAGTTCTGACTAGACATTGTAATTCATGGTAAAAGAGATCTAGTCATACTCATACTCAATATCAATTAATAGGAAAGCATACAAATGACGGGGGTGCTCTCTAATTTGTGTCTTATATAAGAAGAGGATGACTCAACGATAAAGTTAAATAGATAGGCCCTTCGCACAGGGAAGCATTGATTTGCAGGGGCGCCAGATCTCGAGCTTTTTAAAACAGAGATGAACCAAATTTTTGGGTGGTATGCTTTCATTGTCAATGTAACCACTAAGAGTTCTCAATATATTCCATGCTAAATACATTATAGGCGGTTCCCAAACAGAATAGTAAATTTTTTACTCCCCTCCACCAATCAATCATATTCCACGGCAGGCCACATCCTCGGGTACCGTCCATACAAACATCAATCCTGGGAGAGTTTTGTTTCATTAAATTTGTTTTGGCTTTTGAGCATGGAATTGGGCATCCCGATTACCAGCCACTTTCTCGTGAATCATATTGAATCAACACATATCTTGAGAATAACCCACCTAGCATGGAAGACACTCATAGCCCCTAGTCACCACATGAGCGATTCGGGCATACAAAACAAAATATTTGTTTCAAGGTTTAGAGTATGGCACATGCAAATTTACTTAGGACGGCAGGTAAATACCGCATATAGGTAGGTATGGTGGACTCATATGGAACAACTTTTGGTTTATGGAAATGGATGCACAAGTAGTATTCCCGCTTAGTACGGGTGAAGGCTAGCAAAAGACTAGGCAGTGACCAACTAGAGAGCAACGACAATCATAAACATGCTTTGAGATTAACCAACATTGAATGCAAGCATGAGTAGAATATAAATCGTTATGAACATAAACATCATAGAGTCTATGTTGATTTTGTTTCAACTACATGCGTGAACATGTGCCAAGTGAAGCCATTAGTGTCATTCAGAGGAGGATAACATTCTATCATACTACATCACAACCATTTTAATATGTATGTTGGCACTCAAGACAAACCATTATTCACTCCTAGCTAATTAAGCATGGCATAAAAAGCTATAATCTCTAATTGTTATTGCAAACATGTTCAATCCATATTGAGCTGAATCCAGTATGATCACCTAATCATATTTAGAAAAACAAAATAGGTCGATTTCATACCACATTTTCTTCATCTCCGTCAATTCGTCAAATATCGTCATTATTGCCTTTCAGTTGCGTGACCGAACAATGTAAAAAATAATAGTAAGAGTGCACGTGCATTGGACTTAGCTGGAATCTGCAAGCAATAACTCAAAGGAGAAGACAAGGTAGTGTGGATTCCCTGATAGACAAACGATAATGAATATGAGAGCCACTCAACATTGCATCGTGGTTTTCTCCTTACGACCCAAAGAAGAAAGAAAAATTATTAACACGGGAAAGGCCGCAACAAGCAAAAGAAGAACGAAAAACCTTTTTGGGTTTTCTTTTAACACTACAACTAAACAACTAGAAGGTAAAGCAAAAACTATTTTTTTTGGATTTTCTCAAGGTTAATGAAACACACAAGAAGAAAACAAAAGGAAGAAATAAACTACCATGGATGGTACAATGAAAAAGTATCAACACCGACAAATGGAATGTGTGTGTGAACATGAATGTAATGTCGGTAAGAAATACGTACTCCCCCAAGCTTAGGCTTTTACCCTAAGTTGGTCTAAGGCCATGGCTGGCCCGGATAATATCCAAAGTCATAGTTGGGGTTGTACAGGGCTGCGGCAGCTGCCGCCTGAATGGCTTCAGCGTGGAGGCAAGCGAATATCACCTCTCTCTCGTACTCGTGTGCCTCCTCTCTGGTTATGAAGTATCTTTGTTTTTCCTGAAACCTAAAGAAGTCGGGAGCAGGAAGGGTAATATGGAAAACATGTTGTCTATCAAAGATTAGTCGATATAGGAGATGTTGTTCATTTCTCTTGAGGAACTAGTAAAGCGCCATAGCCTCATAATAAGAAAAGCAGGAGGTAGCTCAATATTATTCTCCTTTGCAGGTATCCTAAGATAATTGGCTACACGGGTGGCATAAATTCCACCAAAGAAATCTCCGTCCTTAGAATTTTTGTGTAGCCTCCTAGCAATAATAACTCCTAAGTTATATCGTCTATCACCCATGACCGCACTCTTAAGAATACTAAGGTCAGGTACACAAAGTTGGATGTGCTCGTGCTTATGATTAATACATCTACCTATGAAGAGAACAAGATAATGTATGGTAGGAAAGTGAATGCTCCCCACGGTAGCCTGTGTAATATTTCTAGTTTCTCCCCTAGTGATACTAGCAAGAAAATCATTATATTCAGCTATGTGAGGATCACTAAAGCTAGCCCATTGTGGAATTTTGCATGCATGGTTAAAATCTTCTAGGTCCATAGTATAAGATTCATCAGAATGATTAAATAGAACAGAATGCGTGTTACGCGTGGACAAAAATTCAAACCTCCGCACGAAGGAATCAATGAGTTGATAATATTGCTTGTATTGGTCTGAAACAAAATCTTCAAGGCCATCATTTCGTATATACGCGTAAAATTCTTCCTTGAATCCAGCATGGACTATGAATGATTCTGATGGCCATTCACACGGCTGCACTCCAGCTTTCCTTGGGTGTTCAAGGTCAGGCTCACGTATTGCGGGTCTCGGGGTCTTCTTGCTCGAGGAACCACCTTGGAATATTTTCCTTATCATTTTTCTTTTTTCTCAAAAATAATCTGAATTTTTTGGTGACTCAAAAATAAAAATGAACAAACCTCAATCAAAGCTTATATCAACTACTCCCACAAGTGCCTAGAAGCCATATCATGCATCAAAACTACTTGGGAATCTACAAATTTGACATGCAAGCTCAAGAACAAGGTCACCACAGCAGCAAGATTTTGCAATATATAAAGCACTAAAACAAAACTAATTGGACCATTGGAGGAGTCACATACCGATGAACAATCCCCTAAAATAGTTCTGCAAATGAAGCTTTGAGCAAGGAGATCGAAAATCGCAGCAAGAGGAGCTAAAACACGGGTTTGAGCAATGATGGGATTTTTATGGAGGAAGAAGGAGTGGATGGGTACTGGAATAAGTGAAGGGGCCCCATGCAGGACCCACAAGCCAGGGGGCGCGCCGGGGGGGGGGGGTGGCCTCACCCTGCAGGCTTGTGGCCCACTGGTGCGCCCCCCTGATGTGTTCTAGTACTAGAAACTTTTAAATAATCCATAAAAAATCATACTAATTTTTCAAGGAGTTCTCAGATCTTCTATTTTTAGCATATTTTCTATTGCACGGGTAAAACAGAAAACATGGAAATAATTTTTTTTACTAAATTGAATCTAAAGAACAGAAAATAAAAAAGTTAGGTACAGAAAATTGTGCTTTCTAATTTCATCCATCTCATGTCGTCAAAAAGAATCAATCAATAAGGTTGAACAAGTCTTATTGACAAACTTTTTTCGAATGACATGAAACTGGAGAACTTTCAAATAACACTAGGTTACCTCAATGGAAATATGCATGTCCCCAGCAATAAGTATATCATATTTCTTCTTGGCAGTAGGAAGAGGGAATTCAAAGTCTCCAATAATGAACGTTGGAATTTTTTCAATGCAGTTGATGCTATGAACTTGAGATTGTTTCTTTGGAAAATGTACCGTATGCTCATTACCATTGACATGAAAAGTGACATTGCCTTTATTGCAATCAATAACAGCCCTGCACTATTCAACAAAGGTCTACCAAGGATGATCGACAAGCTGTCGTCCTCAGGAATATCAAGAATAACAAAGTCTATTAAGATAGTAACATTAGCAACCACAACAGGCACTTCCTCACAAATACTGATAGGTAAAGTAGTTGATTTATGAGCCATTTGAAGAGATATTTCAGTAGGTGTCAATTTATTCAAGTCAACTATACGATATAAAGAGAACGACATAACACTAACACTAGCTCCAAGGTCACATAAATCAATTTTAACATAATTTCCCTTAATGGATCATGGTATAGTAGGTACTCCGGGGTCTCCTAATTTCTTTGGTATTCCACCCTTAAAAGTATAATTAGCAAGCATGGTGGAGATCTCAGCTTCCGGTATCTTTCTTTTATTAGTAACTATATCTTTTATGTACTTAGCATAGGGAGACATTTTCAGAATATCAGTTAAGCGCATACGTAAAAAACAGGTCTCAACATTTCAGCAAAGTGCTCAAAATCCTCATCATCCTTCTTTTTGGATGGTTTAGGAGGAAAGGGCATGGGTTTCTGAACCCATGGTTCTCTTTCTCTACCATGCTTCCTAGCAACGAAATCTCTTTTATCATATCTCTTATTCGTAGGTTGTGGGTTATCAAGATCAACAACAGGTTCAATCTCCACATCATTTTCATTACTAGGTTGAGCATCGTCATGAACATCATCATTAATATTATTACTAGGTTCATGTTCATTACCAGATTGTGTCTCAGCATCAGAAATAGAGATATCATTTGGGTTTTCATGTGACTCTATAACAGGTTCACTAGCAGCATGCAAAGTCCTATCATCATTCTTTTTGTTTTTATTAGAAGGACCAGGTACATCAATATTAACTCTCTGAGAATCTTTCTCAACTCTCTTAGGATGGCCCTGAGTATACAAAGGTTCACGAGACATTCTACCACCTCTAGTCATAACTCTAACAACACGATCATTGTTCTTACTAGTCATCTCATTGAGCAAATCATTTTGTGCCTTAAGTACCTATTCTACTTGAGTAGTTACCATGGAAGCATGTTTACTAATAAGCCTAAGGTCATTAACAGTTCTACTCATATATTCACCCAAGTGAGCAAGCATGTAAGCATTATGCTTCAATTGTCTACTAACATAAGTATTGAAATATTCTTGTTTAACAACAAAGTTATCAAACTCATCCAAGCATTGGCTAGCAGACCTATTGTAAGGAATATCACCTTCATCAAATCTACGAAGAGAATTTACCTCTTCTACATGTGTATGGTTATGACGACCATGTATTTCTTCAATAGGTGGTAGATTCTTAACATCTTCAACTTTAATACTTTTTTCTTTCATAGATTTCTTTGCCTCTTGCATATCTTCAGGACTGAGGAATATAATACCTCTTTTCTTTGGAGTTGGTTTTGGAGGTGCTTGGGGAATAGTCCAATCATTATCATTGCTCAATATATTGTTCAATAGTAGTTCAGCTTGTTCAACAGTTCGTTCCCTGAAAACACAACCATCACAACTATCTAGGTGGTCCCTAGAAGCATCGGTTAGTCCATTGTAAAAGATATCAAGTATTTCATTTTTCTTGAGAGGATGATCATGCAATGCATTAAGTAACTGGAGAAGCCTCCCCCAAGATTGTGGGAGACTCTCTTCTTCAATTTGCACAAAGTTAAATATTTCCTGCAAGGCAGCTTGTTTCTTATGGGTAGGAAAATATTTTTCAGAAAAGTAATAAATCATATATTGGGGACTATGCACACAATGAGGAGCAAGAGTGTTAAACCATATCTTAGCTTCATCCTTTAATGAGAACGGAAAAAGCGTAAGAATATAATAGTAACGATTTTTTTTCTCCTGAGTAAATAGGGTGGCTATATCATTCAATTTAGTAAGGTGTGCCACAATAGTTTCATATTCATAACCATGAAAAGGATCAGATTCTACCAAAGTAATTAACTGAGGATCGACAAAGAATTCATAATCCTTATCAGTAATACACATAGGTGAAGTAGCAAACTTGGGATCATATTGAATTCTAGCGTTCAAAGATTTTTCCTTCCACTTGCATAGCAATTTCTTAAGATCATCTCTATCTTTACAAAAAAAGAATGTCCCTAGCTACTTCTCCTTCCATAACATAACCCTCAGGTATATTAGGCAATTCATATCTAGGAGAGCTATGTCTAGTAGGTGAATCATAGTGTTGAGTTTCATCGGATTCAGCAATATTCTCAGTTTCAGCATTTACTCCAGCAATTTGTTCATCAAGAAATTCACCAAGTGGCACAGTAGTATCAAGCAAAATATCATCATAAGCATCATGCATAGTAGAAGTAGCATCATAAATTACTTGTGACATATCAGATTCAATAGTAGGTGGTGGTGTCGCAAATTTACTCATAACAGATGGTGAATCAAGTGCAGAGCTAGATGGCATTTCCTTACCCGCCCTCGTAGTTGAGGTGTAGATCTTGATTTTAGCATCTTTCAGATTCTTCATAGTGATCAACAGATATAAATTCCAAGTGCTCAGAGAATATAGCTATGGTCCCCGGCAACGGCGCCAGAAAAAGGTCTTGATAACCCACAAGTATAGGGGATCACAACAATTTCCGAGGGTAGAGTATTCAACCCAAATTTATTGATTCGACACAAGGGGAGCCAAAGAATATTCTCGAGTATTAGCAGCTGAGTTGTCAATTCAACCACAGCTGAAAGACTTTATATCTGCAACAAAGTATTTAGTAGCAAAGTAGTATGGAAGTAACGGTAAGAGTGACAAATGTAACAGTAGCAGTTTTGTAGTGATCGTAACAATAGCAACGGAAAAGTAACTTAGCAAAGACCAATATGTCGAAAGCTTGTAGCAATGGATCAGTGATGGATAATTATGTCGGATGGCATTCATCATGCAACAGTCATAACATAAGGTGATACAGAACTAGCTCCAATTCATTAATGTAATGTAGGCATGTATTCCATATATAGTCATACATGCTTATGGAAAAGAACTTGCATGACATCTTTTGTCCTACCCTCTTATGGCAGCGGGGGCCTGATAGAAACTAAGGGATATTAAGGCCTCCTTTTAACAGAGAACCGAACCAAAGCATTAGCACATAGTGAATACATGAACTCCTCAAACCACGGTAATCACCGGAAAGAATCCCATTTATTGTCACCCTAGGGGATGCAGATCATAACTCGTAATAGGTGTCTATAACTTGCAAGATAGGATCAAGAACACATATATATTCAAGAAAACATAATAGGTTTAAATCTGAAATCATGGCACTCGGGCCCTCGTGACAAGCATTAAGCATAGCAAAGTCATAGCAACATCAATCTCAGAACATAGTGGATACTAGGGATCAAACCCTAACAAAACTAACTCGATTACATGATAGGTGTCATCCAACCCATCACCTGTCCAGCAAGCCTACGATGGAATTACTCACGAACGATGGGGAGCATCATGAAATTGGTGATGAAGGATGGTTGGTGATGACAACGGCGTCGATTTCCCCTCCTCGGAGCCTAAATCAGACTCCAGATCTGCCCTCCCGAGGAAGAACAGAAGGTGGCATCGGCTCCGTATCGTAAAACGTGAGGGTCTCTTCTCCTTGATTTGTTTCTCCTAGATGGGAATATATAGGAGTGGAAACGAGGTCGGTGGAGCTTCAGGGGCCCCATAAGCCTAGGTGGCATGGCCTATTGGGGGTGCCCTACAGGCTTGTGGCGTGGGGTGGCCTCTCTCCAGTAGATTCTTTCCCCGATATTTTTTATTAAATTCATAAAAATTCTCCGTAAGTTTTCAGGTCAATCCGAGATCTTTTATTTCTACACAAAAATAACACCAAGGCAATTCTGCTGAAAACAACGTCAGTCTGGGTTAGTTCCATTCAAATCGTGCAAATTAGAGTCTGAAACAAGGGCAAAATAGTTTGGAAAAGTAGATACGTTGGAGATGTATCAGTCAGAAAAAATTCACTATATAATCTCCCAAAGGTTTTGACCTCCGTATCCCGACAATATCTCATGTTTTCGTTTTGAGCTGTTTCTGCAACAGATTTATATCAACATGACGTCTTCAAGTGCTTTGAAGGACAAGTCCTTCGAGAGGGTCATCAACCCCTACGTTGTGGAGGTACTGCAACACCCTCAAACCATTGAGATGCATGAGGGGGTGCTGCACTTCCGTGATGTTGAGGGGCCAAAGAAGACCAGAAGCGTGGAGACAAGGCTCGAAGCAATGGAGCAACAAGTCTTCAAGTGCCAAGGGATGGTGGAACGAGGACTCAATGCTAATCACATGATGATCGTGGAGTTTACCCATAAGCACAAGCTAGATGCCAATGAACTTTGTGATAACGTCTTCAAGATTTACGAGAAAATCGAGCACCTCCAAGCCCAGATCTATGTCCTGCAAAATCAAAACTGTGAGTATGAATACAGATTTAAGAAAATGAGTTTGGCTACAGACTTGCGGATCCCGGAGACTTGTTTATCTTTTTAGGATGGTGAGCCCATGCCTTGGAAGATGGAGGACAAGCCTTCAACCTCACCAACAACTCTAACATCACTACCTCCAAAGGAAGACAACTAAACACATGAGTATGGGCACTCCCATCGGCTTGTGCCAAGCTTGCGGGAGGTGCCCCGGTATCGTATCACCATCACACCTTTTACTTTCTTCGTTTACCTTTGTTCGATCATTTTGGTTATATCTTGATCTAGTAGAATAAAGTTTTAGTGTGATCTAGTTTTGAGTTTTGCTTTATGTCCCCCCTATGTAAGCAAGTCCGAGAGTTATATAATAAAGAGTAGTTTTGAGTTGAGGGCTTTGCTTGCTTACTATGATCTTGAGAAATAGAAATAGAAAGAAGTATAGAATAAAAGCAAAAGAGTATATATAGTGATCTTATGGGGAGTGATGACTTCACATATAAAAAGTATGTTGATCAAAATTTGTTGTGAGTTGACAAACAGAGCTATTGGTCATTGCTGCAATTAAAAGGAAGTAATAAAGAAAGAGATGTTCACATATGAATATATTATCTTGTACATCTTTTATGATTGCGAGCACTCATTGAAATATTACATGTTAAGAAGTTGATGTTGGAGAAGGAAGACAACATAATGAGTTATGTTTGCTTATTTCCGAATAGAAGTTATATGGTTATATATCCTTTAACATGGGTCACTTGCTTCCACCCCATATTAGCCAAAAACTTGCGCACCAGGTAGAGATACTACTTGTGCATCCAAACACCTTTAACCCAGTTTTGCCTTGAGAGTCCACCATACCTACATATGGATTGAGTAAGATCCTTCAAGTAAGTTGTCATCGGTGCAAGCAATACAAATTTCTCTCTAAATATGTGTGATTTATTAGTGTGAGGAAAATAAACTTTATACGAACTGGTGATATGGAAGAAAGAAAAGTGACAAACTGCATAATAAAGTTCTTTATTATAAGGGGCAATATAAAGTGACGCTCTTTTGCATTAAGGGATTGTGCATCCAACTATAAAAGTGCATGACAACCTCTACTTCCCTGTGCGAAGGGCCTATCTATTACCTTTACTTTCTAGTACTTACCTTTATGCAAGAGTTGTAATGATCTTCACCATTTCCTTTATTTAGCCTTTATCCTTTTGCAAGCATCATGTGTTGGGGAATGATCTAGACAAATATATCCACTCGGATGTGGGTGATCATGAGTTATTATTGTTGACATTACCCTTGAGGTAAATAGTTGTCAGGCAAAACTATAAGCACCTATCTTTCTCTGTGTCCGATTGAAGCTTTGACCTCATAGGTACCACGTGAGTGTTAGCAATTATGAAAGACCATAAGATGATTGAGTATGTCGATTTGCTTTACAAGCTCTTATATTGACTCTTTCCTACGTTGCGATAAATTGGAATTGCTTCAGTGACTGAAATCATAGTTTGTTAGTTCTCAATAGAGTTCTTGATTCATATTTTACCTTCTGAGTGAATTGTTATTCTAGCATAAGATATTCTATGTCAATATGTGTTGCTGTTCTAAAGATAACCATGATGCCTTCATGTCCGTATTTTATTTTATCGACACCTCTATCTCTAAACATGTGGACATACTTATCGATCTCGGCTTTCGCTTGAGGACAAGCGAGGTCTAAGCATGGGGGAGTTGATACGTCCATTTTGCATTATGCTTTTATATTGATATTTATTGCATTACGGCCTGTTAATACACATTATGGTACAATACTTATGCCTTTTCTCTCTTATTTTACAAGTTTTACATCAAGAGGGAGAATGCCGGTAGCTGGAATTCTGGACCGGAAAAGGAGCAAATCTGAGAGACCCATTCTGCACAGCTCCAAAAGTCCTGAAACTTATGGAGAATTATTTTGGAATATATAAAAAATATTGGGCGAAAGAAATACACCAGGGGGCCCACTAGGTGGCCACAAGCCAGGTGGCGCCACCTACTCCGTGGGCGCGCCCTGCATGCTTGTGCCCCCCTGGTAGGCCTCCGGTGCCCATCTTCTGCTATATGAAGGGTTTTTACCTGGAAAAAATCATATCATAACTTTCGGGGCGAAGCGTAGTCGTCTTGAGGGGGATCTTTGGCAGAACCAATCTAGAGCTCCGGCGGAGCTATTCCCCCGGGGAAACTTCCCTCCCGGAGGGGGAAATCGAAGCCATGGTCATCACCAACGATCCTCCAATCGAGAGGGAGTCAATCTCCATCAACATGTTCATCAGCACCATCTCCTCTTCAAACCCTAGTTCATCTCTTTTATCCGATCTTTGTCTCAAAACCTCAGATTGGAACCTGTGGGTTGCTAGTAGTGTTGATTACTCCTTGTAGTTGATTCTAGTTGGTTTGTTTGGTGGAATATCATATGTTCAGATCCTTAATGATTATTAATACTCCTCAGATTATGAACATGAATATTCTTTGTGAGTAGTTACGTTTGTTCTTGAGGACATGAGAAGTCTTGCTATAAGTAATCATGTGAATTTGGTATTAGTTCGATATTTTGATGAGATGTATGTTGTCTCTCCTCTAGTGGTGTCATGTGAATGTCGACTACATGACACTTCTCCATTATTTGCGCCTAGTGGAAGGCAATGGGAAGTAATAACTAGATGATGGGTTGCTAGAGTGACAGAAGCTTAAACCCTAGTTTATGCGTTGCTTCGTAAGGGGCTGATTTGGATCCATATGTTTCATGCTATTGTTAGATTTATACGGATTCTCCTTTTGTAGTTGCGGATGCTTGCGAGAGAGGTTAATCATAAGTGACATGTTTGTCCAAGTAAGGGCAGCCCAAGCACTGGTCCACCCACATATCAAATTATCAAAGTAATGAACGTGAATCATATGAGCATGATGAAAACTAGCTTGACAGAAATTCCCATGTGTTCTCGGGAGTGCTTTGCTTTACATAAGAGTTTGTCCAGGCTTGTCCTTTGCTACAAAAAGGATTGGGCCACCTTGCTGCACCTCTGTTACATTTGTTACTTGCTACCTATTATGAACTACTTTATCGTAAAACTATCTGCTACCGATAATTTCAGTGCTTGCAGAGAATACCTTACTAAAAACCGCTTGTCATTTCCTTCTGATCCTCGTTGGGTTCGACACTCCTATTTATCAAAAGGACTACGATAGATCCCCTATACTTGTAGGTCATAAAAAATCTTCGCTAAAATTTTGGGGTGTTACAAACTCTACCCCCCTTAAGAAAAATATTGTCCTCGAGATTTGTTAGGGATGTTGCAAAATATAAAATCCTACCACACTGCAGTATTAGCACAAAAATAACTACTCCATGGGGTTACAGTAAAAACGATAATTGGTGGAAGTGTGGTGTGGTACTAGTGCTACAGACAATTGCTACGGTTGAGCAATCGATACGTTGCTACGAATGGCTATGACCAAATTTTCAAAAAAGGAAAATTCCCAATTTATGAATTGTGCTTGCCGTACCCAAGTGCACTTTGCTCTCTCTGGCTAACACGTGGACCAAGGGCCCACTTTGAGTCTCTTCTTCTTCCTCTGGCTCTCTTCTCTCTTCTCTCTCTCGCGCGCTTTCTGCTGCTTTCTCCACACGTAGCGTCTAGTGTGTAGGTGTCTAGGGCCGTATCGTGGTAGTGCACGGCGTGCTTAGCTGCCGGTGCAGCGTGCACTTGCGTTGCGGGCCTGCACCTTGTTGACACTGCTCGCGGATTTGTCTCTGAAAACTGGCTATCGAGCGACGAGCAGTGCTGGTGGAATGTGTCCACCACACATCAAACTCAGGCTATAAATTGATCGTGTCATTCTCTCCTCTACCTCACACCTGACCTTACTCCTCCTGCTTCCTTCTTCTCTTCATCTCTGTTTGCAGGAGCTCAAGGCGAGGCTCCAATGGTAGACGAGCTTTCGGGGTGGCTGATAATCGTGCTGGCTGGAGGAATGGCGGCATTGATCGGGTTCTCAGTGCTCCTATGAGCGATGATCCAGGATGATCATCGCGATGTTGATTCTCGAGTGGTGGCTCTCCGCAGTGGCGATGAACACGAAGACTAGGCATGTGCAAAATGCATGGGTGGTTGCTAGCACTCTGCAACAATAAGAACACCCACAATGTATTCCTCTCGGAAAACTGTGGCGCTAGCGAGGTGATTAACTAGGTGTTAGGTGTGTGCGGTCCTACCCTTAATGCATTGGCAGAGCGAGTGTGGTTGTGAGCCAGTTGGCATGCGAATAAAATCTTGTTGGAAAAAGTTTTGCTACGGTAGTTTTATTAAGAAAAATTTATCACACAAATGATTTTCATAGGAAAAGCAATCGAAGGAAAACTGCAGTAATCACACAACTGAAAAATAATATATGCATGCAATAATTTACAAAGTAAGGCACAACCATTACATCACACAATCAAAAACTAGACTAGCAGATACAAACAAGGCGTTCACGGAACACGCAAAATCTAATGGTCATGAGGAAATATTCCTGTCAGTGGAATATCTACTCCATCTTCACGAGCGAGCAGTTGGAGGACACGCAGAATGCGTCCTGCTAGGTCTATCATCACAGGTTTTCCAATGGCGATCCGAGGGTTTTGGACAACGAGAGTCTGGAGAAAATCTATCACTTGCTAGGTCAAGCGCTCTTGAGCGATGACATACTGCACGAGCCTGATCAACACGGGTCTCTCTCTGCACGGGAGCCTGGAAAAGACACTGCTCCTCCGAGTGCTGCACGGCTCGGGAAATAACAGTACCCCCTTTCACTAGCATATGGTACTGCAAATTGAAGGTGAGTAATCGCTTGGTAGGCAGCAACCGCTATGGCCATTTTCAAGGTAGGCATAGATTTTCCTGTAAAGCAGACTTCCGTGGGGTCTTGGCTAGGGTACACTCGGAATATGTGCATAACTGCCCAATATTTTATGGTAGAGGAAGTGATCCTCGACTTGTACGATTCGTACTGGGGTGGAAGGGGACAACCCATGGTACTGCGGGTAAAGTCCCACAATATCCTTACGAAACTGCCCGGAGTTGCATCTGGGGTTCTGAGGTAACTCCCTTGGGGTAGCATGGCAAAAAGGTTGTGACTGCAGTGCACAAGGCGAGGGATGCTGGAAAATGTCACTAGGTGACTCTTATATAGGGCGGGGTTAGGGCACAAGCTTTTGGTTGGGTTCGTCTCGGTGGTAGGCTCCGCTCTAACGTAGTTCGGTCAAGGCCACAGATAAAAGTCCACGAAATGTGACTTATTATAGTGGTGGTCGGTTGGGAATTGGCTTCACGTGGTTACTTCCAATAATAAACTTTACGGCCAAGTGCACACAAACATGTCTATCAGTGGTACCTTAAAAATAATGATACAAAAACAACATGTCCATTTATTTATGATAATACCAGCTCATACATAACCCGCAAGGGAACACTAAGGCAGGGTTATGGCTTAGTCTACTTCGTTTACATCTAGGTGGGCGGTTCTTGCAGACGTCAGGTTTCTTGGAACCACGGCGTCACGGTTGCTCGGGGAAGAAGGTGGGGCTACAAATCTGGGGTAGTGGTGGTGTCCAGTACGGGGTGTTGTGGCTACCGTCTCGTTGGAGGAAATCCCCAAAATGCAGCGAAGCTCCTCAGGGGAGATAGGCGCATGATTCGATCCGGGAGTTGGGCCAGACCTTAGGATCTCAATCAGTCTCCCAAATAGCACTACATGGTTGCTCGCATCGGGCTCCACTTCTCTCCTCCTTGGATCAAGCCGAGCCAACTATTCACGAGCTGCAAGTAGGTCAAGGGTGGCCTGGTCGTACAGTGCCTCGTGCGCTCTCAGGTAGCGCACGAGGTGCAACAGGGCAGGCTCGGTCTCATGGTTTCCGTTGGCGACTTGGAGCGGCCTACCATAACCTTCACGGCTAAGGTAGTAGTAGAACGAGCGACACTTAACTCGTGGCGATAGGTGCCGGAGTTGAACTATTGCCTCTCGAGCTCCTAGCTGGATGGCTTCTGGCTAGTAGGAAGTGGTCCTTCCGATGAACCGATGGGGGCGCTCTTGGGTGATACTCGTGTCATGGATGTGTACCATGGCCCAAAAGTGATGGATGGCATCATTTATGTGCTCTTGGTACACAACATACTCCAGAGGCTCTTCCATGACAAAGGCACGACGGGTTAGGTTGGCAAGGATGGCTACAAAACCTCCTTGTTCCGCAGCAGTGGTCTCATTGTGAACAATGGGATCTGGTATCTTGGGAGGTGGTAGTGGATGTGATGTGCTATGATGGGCACTAGTTCCCTTTATAGAAAAGGAAAACAGAGTCTTACCACACAATATTGCGAAAAGGAGAACTTAGTCGCCGGTCCCTCGCGTGTGACCACGGGGCTAGTCTGATAGGTTGGGCATCGACTTCCGAAAGGTGTTGGCTAACACTATTGAGGCTACTGGTTAGGACACGCTCGGCTGGGTGGTTACCTAGGGTTTATTGACCCGGCTAAGATAGGATTAGACATTGGTCAGCCTGGCTCTGATACCAAGGTTGTCAGGACCAGTTATTCTGGAATTACAATTTCCCTTCAAAATGGCCCTTGTGCATACCAGCCCTAGGAATACTGTTAGATGGTACACAAATCCTTGATACAATTGTCCAAGCAAAAATACAAATTCGAGGTACCAGACCGAGGTGGTCCATGGAGTACATCAAAAGGGGTTTGTACTGGTTGATGGCGGAAGCGGTTCGGGAATCTCAAGGTGGTCCTCCATTTCCCACAGGAATAGCTAACCTGGATAATTCCTATCTCACGCGGTTGTTGTCTTCGATGCCTAGGTTCCGGGGTTATCATCGAGTTCCTCCTTCGCGAGCACGCAATCTGGCCAAGGCAATAGCTAGGGAGAAGCCAGTGAGTACTTTGAATGTACTCGCAAACATCATGAAAACAAACATAAATTGGCAGGAGTTAATATGCACTTGCAATAATACCACAATATTCCGTCAACCATAATATACTTCCCAAGTACCAGTAATGGAAATTTAATCATACTAAGAAATTAATAAGCAATCAATAAGATTAAAATTTATGGATGTGAATAAGACATGCCTCCGTCGGGAGTCTGAGCGACACCACATACACGGCTTGAGTAAAATAATAACAAGCATGCCACAGTCGGGCATCGGAGTGACACCACATAAAGGGCTTATAAGAATTAATAACAAGCATGCTGCAGTCGGGTATCTGAGTGACATCACATAAATGGCTTACATGAGGGAATAATAAATATTGAATATCCTGGAGGTAGAAGCGTCCCAGGGATATCCAACAATCATAATCATCAGGGTTAGTCCACACTAAAATAATAATTATAATCATCCACCATATTTCAAGGTTAGTCTCACGATTTCTTTAACTTCCTCTGAAGACCGACACTCAGACCGACACTTGACTAGTCAACCAGTCGTCCATGACAATGGACATGGCTACTCGAATAGTTTTGACTCTGTAGAGGGTGTACTCTTTACTCACAGCCCACGGGTTTCGATAGTCACTTGGACTAATCCCGCGTATGGTATTTTAGAAGTAAACACTCAGAACCAGTACACACCCATTTTTCTCCCACGAAGACCGATATCACTCGGACTACGTTGCCACAGAAAACCATAAGATGGGGAAACTCCAACGTTGACTAGCATGGGATCAAATTAATACCGCGCACTACAAGGGAAGAGCTCTTCCCTCTCGTTCCCAGACCAGAAACACCCATGCCCCCTGACCGGATTACTGGATTTAGTCCAGTGCCCCGGATACCTTCATTCCAGTCCCTCTACTTGGTGTGTACCTAGTAATAGGTTTATGACCTATTGAACCATATTCCCTTTCAGGTAGACCTGTGGCAGAACCAATGGGTTAAGGTGACACACTTCCATGACTCGATCTACGGTCGACTTAGGAGGTTTAAGTTATTCCCTGCATGATTAGCACAATCAAAGTGTTTTATCACCGTAGATAGAGTCGCTACCTGTCCTACCCCAACGTGCCTCGCTCACCATTCTCGTCCCACACGATGTCAGTCCCAAAGTCGTATCTCCACGAGACACCGACTCTCTTCGAATTCCATTCGGTAGGCATGTGTGGCAGAAGGATGTAACTACTGTCCCATCAATCTCAATCATGCAATAATTGTAATTTCAACCATAAATCCACATGCATGATTATCACATGAAATATCACCACATATTTAACATAGCCATAATGTTTACTTCAACAAGAAAACTACACACCACAAAAATATATCAAGGTTCACGATATTTGCCTTCAATGTGTAGGCAAGTGAGGTGCACATCAAAAGTTTTGAAAGTTTGATCTTTCTTCAAATTCTTATTTAAGAAAACTGCTCAAATCAACATTCAATACAAACAACACTCAAAAGTTGTTTGGATTTTTTTAAATAAATACTAAAATAAATTAGATGAAATTTGAAAGAGGTGAAAAAAGAATCAACTCATTTGGCGTTTTATTTTAGAAACTAGGGCTAGTCAAAGTTTGGTGAAGAATCTGTTTTTCAAACAAATCAGAAAAAGAAAACGGTTCAGAAGTTAATACGCTTGCACTCGGGGAAACCGTACTCCGCGGAATGCGTCTCCACTTAAGTGGGCGGTGGCTCGGTCCTGTCGCTGAAGAGGAGGGCCCATGGGCAGGTTTGACTTCGGTCAAGCCTTTCGTCTTCCTCCTCTTGTCGAAGGGAAGGCGGGGCTCCGGCGATGCCCACGCGCGACTGGGGCCACCAATCGAGGAATTGAGGGCACTGACGCGTTCACGGGCTCAAGGCGACTCTGGGAAGGGGCGACATGGTCTCCCGGGAGCTCAGAAGCTCTGGCGACTACGAAGCCAGAGGGTGGTGGTGCGGGCCAGCATGGGGATCTACCCATGATCCACCTTGAGCCATGCAGAGAGGGGGGGGGGGAAGCTTCGCCATGCCTACGTAGCTCCATTCCAGGGGAAAATGGCGTCGGCGAGGCGCGACTAGCCGCGAATTTAGGTTGGTGGTGGGATGGCTGAAGCTTTCCGGAGACGGGCCAGATAGCGGCTATATGCCAAATTCGAGACACGGAAGGGTGGATATGGCTTCATGGGGCTCGTGGACTGCGATGTGGCTTCAGGGGGGAGGGCTCTATTTATATCCGTGGAATGCCGGTCCGACGGTGGTGATGGATAAGAACGATAGCGACTCCTCGTGGTGATGGCAAAGGGGAAGCACAGGGCGGTAACAGGGCTGGGCAGCAAGGGTACGATGCATAGGGGGTGGTCCAAGGGCAGATGGCGCTCGGGGGACCATTGGGCGGTGCTTGCCATGGCAGAAAGCAGAGGCCGTGCTGCCATTGCCGTAGTAAGTGCTGCTAGCTTCGACGGACATCATGGTTGCAGGGGTTTAGGCACGGTTGGTTGTCTTGACCTGGCGATGAACGGCTCTGAGAGTGGGGAAGGGCCATAGAGCACGGTGTTAGGTGGGGTACGTCGTCTCGGATGCGCAGACTACAGAAGTCGCGCTCTAGAGCACGCTCTGGACATGCCCCAGAGGTGCTCGGCGAAATGCCTAGCCTCTACAGAGGGATCCACTCTTGGTGAAACTTGACAGGTAGGCTAGGGGTTTTACCAGGGCTCTAATGGACATATGGTTTCGTCATTGGGGCAACTCCATCATACAAACTGAAAAGCATGTCAAATTTGGTCAGGGATGCAAGGTGTTTGTTAGAATGCTAGGGGCATCTAGAAAGGTTTTATGGCCACCAAACTTTTGAGTCCAAGGTCTCCTTGGATGCTAAGAGTGGTAACAAGGTTAGTTTTTGAAAACAGAAACCTGTTAGTGCAATAATTTGAGAAAAACTGTTCTGGGCGGTATCTTAGGGATGTTAAAATAGAGGCTTAATAAATTCAAAAGGGATTGATCTCCTGGACTTAAGGGTTTAGTATGGTCCTCTATGAGCAGTAAAAGTTTCACAAGGTTTGGGGTAGAAAACAATGGGGTTGTAGTGCAAACTGCAAAACTGGTCCAGAATAGAAAATAGGATGTGGTGCTCAAAACATTCAAAAGACCAATTTGGGGTTTTGCATAAAACTCATTTATATGAACTCCTTGACCACTCCCATTTTTTGTAGAATTTTGAAGAAGTATAGGTAGGATTTGTAGTACGAAACAATAAATTGGGCCAGAATAGAAAAGAAGATAATGAGCTCAATTTTTCCAAAACACTTGGCTAGATTTTTGCATAAAATTGACCCATGGGCATCATAGATCATCTACAAGTTTTTGTGAATTTTTTAAAATAAGTTACCAAATGGTTGCAGTTCAAATCAGGTCTTTAAAGAACTAAGAAGTCAAGTTTGAATAAATGAAACCTAAAATAAAATATTTATAAAAATGCCTTCACTAGGTTGGAAAAGAAGGGGAATATATTTGAGGCAAACACTCAAGTCAAATAATATTTTTCAAAACTCTTACTTAGGAAGAGAGATTTTTATGCAATGAAGAACATAAGGGATCTGAAAACAGGAGAAAACCCAAAAAAAACCATGGACAAATTTTAATAAATAAAATCATGGCTAAAATTTGGGGTGTTACAATTAATAAGATGCACATCAATAACACGTATATCTAATATATTTGTGACGTGGCCAGCCTTCTTATCTACCAAGTATTTAGGACAGTTCCGCGTGAGTGATCATTCCCTCATCATAGAAGCACATAGTCTCGGGTTTGGGTTCAACCTTGGATATCTTCGTTGGGAGACAACCGACTTGTCATTCTCGAAGTTTCCCTTCTTTCCTTTGCCCTTCTTGAAACTAATGGTTTTACTAACCATCACTTGATGCTTGATACGTCCATTTTGCATCATGCTTTCATGTTGATATTTATTGCTTTTTGGGATGTTATATTACTTCTGGTACCATATTTACGCCTTTTCTCTCTTATTTTGCAAGGATTATTTGAAGAGGAAGAATTCAGCCAGCTAGAATTCTGGACTGGAAAAGGAGCAAATCCTAGTCCACTATTCTGCACATCTCCAAATGCCGTGAAAATTTACGTGGATTTTTTCTGGCATATATTAAAAATACTGGGCGAAAGAACTACCGGAGGGGGGCCACCAGGGCCCCATAAGCCCCCACTACGCCACCACCCCGCTGGTGGCGGTGGGCAAGCTTGTGGGCTGCCTGAAGGCCCACTAGCCCCCCTCTTTTGCTATATGAAGCGTCCTGGTCTGGAAAAAAAATCAAGAGGGAGCTTTTTCGTGGTTTCGCCGCCGCCACGAGGCGGAACTTGAGCAGATCCAATCTAGAGCTCCGGCAGGACGATCGTGCTGGGGAAATTTCCCTCCCGGAGGGGGAAATTGTCGCCATCGTCATCACCAATAGTACTCTCGTCGGAGGGGAGGCATCTTCATCAGCACCATCTCCTCTCCAATCCCTAGTTCATCTCTTGTAACCAATCTTCGTCTAGAAACTCCGATTGGTACTTGTAAGGTTGCTAGTAGTGTTGATTACTCTTTGTAGTTGATGCTAGTTGGATTACTTGGTGGAAGAGTTTATGTTCAGATCCTTGATTCTATTCATTACACCTCTGGTCATGGTTATGATTATGTCTTGTGAGTAGTTACTTTTGTTCCCGAGGACATGGGATAAGTCATGTTAATAATAGTCATGTGAATTTGATATTCGTTCGGTATTTTGATATGATGTATGTTGTTTTTCCTCTAGTGGTGTTGTGTGAACGTCGACTACATAACACTTCACCATATTTGGGCCTAGAGGAAGGCATTGGGAAGTAGTAAGTAGATGATGGGTTGCTGGAGTGGCAGAAGCTTAAACCCGAGTCTATGCGTTGCTTCGTGAGGGGCTGATTTGGATCCACTAGTTTAATGCGATGGCTAGACTTTGTCTTAATTCATCTTTTGTAGTTGCGGATGCTTGCGAGAGAGGTTAATCATAAGTGGAATGCTTGTCCAAGTAAGGGCAGTACCAAATCGCCGGTCCACCCACATATCAAACTATCAAAGTAACGAACGCGAATCATATGAACATGATGAAACTAGCATGACAGAAATTCCCGTGCTACTTCTTGTTACTTGTTACTCTTTGCTTGCTACGTTTCACCTCGCTACACAATCACTCGTTACCGCTACTTTTAGTGCTTTCAGTTATTACCTTGCTGAAATCCGTTTATCAGAGCCTTCTGCTCCTCGTTGGGTTCGACACTCTTACTTATCGAAAGGACTACGATTGATCCCCTATACTTGTGGGTCATCAATGCTCCTTCTTGATTTCTACCTTTGTGGTGTCAAACATCACGAATAGCTCAAGGATCATCTTCTCCATCCCAGGTATGCTATAGTTCATCACAAAGCTCAGTAGCTTGGTGGCAGTGACTTTGGAGAACTATGTCAATCACTATCTTATCCCGAAGATCAACTCCCACTTGATTCAAGTGATTGTATCACCCAGACAATCTGAGAACATGCTCAAGATTGACTTTTTCTCCTTTACTTTGTAGGCAATGAATCTTGTCGGAGGTCTCATACCTCTCAACACGGGCACGAGCCTAAAATACTAATTTCAGCTCTTGGAACTTCTCATATGTTCCGTGACATTCAAAACGTCTTGGGCACTTCAACTCTAAGCCGTAAAGCATGACACACTGACCTATCACGCAATAATCAAAACATGTATGTCAGATGTTCGTAACATCCACTCAAATTGACATCCCTCTGGTCATTCAAGTGGTACATGATCCAATTTCACCAACCCATGTCCAATCATCACATGAGATTAAGTGGCTTCAATGGTGAACATCTCCATGTTGATCATATCTACTATATGACTCATGTTTGACCTTTCGGTCTCTTGTGTTCCGAGGCCATGTGTGTACATGCTATGCTCGTCAAGTTTAACCCGAGTGTTTCGCGTGTGCAAAACTGTCTTGCACCTGTTGTATGTGAACGTAGATTCTATCACACCTGATCATCTCGTGGTGTCTCAAAATGACGAACTGTCGCAACGGTGCACACTCGGGGAGAACACAATTTTATCTTGAAATTTTAGTGAGGGATCACCTTATAATGCTACCATCGTCCTAAGCAAAACAAGCTGCGTAAAAAGGATTAACATCACATGTAAATCACAAGTGACATGATATGGCCATGATCTTGTGCTTTTTGTTCTCCATCTTCAAAGCACCGGCATGATCTCCATTGTCACCTGCATAGCACCATGATCTCCATCATTGTGTTGCCATCAAGGTTGTCGCGCCAACCATACTTCTACTGCTATTGCTACCATTTAGCAATAAAGTAAAGCATTACATAGCGCTTAATGATTGACACATAGGTCATACAATAATTAAAGACAACCCTATGGCTCCTGCCGGTTGCTGTAGCATCGACATGCAAGTTGATATTAACTATTACAAATCAAACATACCCTGGAAAAACAAGTTAGACCTCCTCTAATTTCTTGTTGCATGTTTTACGTGGCTGCTATGGGTATCTAGTAAGAACGCTTCTTACCTACGCAAAACCACAACGCTGATATGCAAGTTGCTATTTAACCTTCTACAAGGACCGCCTTTGTCGAATCTGATTCAACTAACGTGGGAGAGATAGACACCCGCCAGCCATATTTATGCAACAAGTTGCAGGTCAGTCAATGGAACCGGTCTCTCGTATGTGGAAGAGTAAAGTTGGTCCGGGCCACTTCATCCCACAATACCGCTGAATCAAGAAAAGACTAAGGAGGGAAGCAATCTGAATTTCAACGCCCCCAAACTCCTTTGTGTTCTACTCATGATGTCATCTACACATAGACCTAGCTCATGATGCCACTGTTGGGGAACGTCGCATGGGAAACAAAAAATTTCCTACGCTCACAAAGATCAATCTATGGAGACTAACATCTATGAGAGGGGGGAGTGTTTCTACATACCCTTGTAGATTGCTAAGCAGAAGCATATATAACACGGTTGATGTAGTTGAATGACTTCACGATCCAATCACTATTCATCCCGTGATCTCACCACGATCCTACCCGCGATCCCATCGCGATCCATCCCGATCTAGTGCCGAATGGACGACACCTCCGTGTTCAGCACACGTACAGGTCGATGACGATCTTGTTGGAAATATGCCCTATAGGCAATAATAAATTGGTTATTATTATATTTCCTTATTCATGATAATCATTTATTATCCATTCTGGAATTGTATTAATTGGAAACTCAAATACATGTGTGGATACATAGACAACACAATGTCGCTAGTGAGCCTCTAGTTGACTAGCTCGTTGATCAAAGATGGTCAAGGTTTCCTGACCATTGACAAGTGTTGTCACTTGATAATGGGATCACATCATTGGGAGAATGATGTGATGGACAAGACCTAAAACTATGAACGAAGCATATGATCGTGTCAGTTTATTGCTACTATTTTTTGCATGTCAATGTATCTGTTGCTATGACCATGAGATCATGCAACTCCCAGACACCGGAGGAATACCTTGTGGGTTATCAAACGTCGCAACGTAACTGGGTGACTATAAAGGTGCTCTACAGGTATCTCCAAAGGTGTCTGTTGGGTTGGCATGGATCGAGACTGGGATTTGTCACTCCGTGTGACAGAGAGGTATCTCGGGGCCCACTCGGTAATACAACATCACAACAAGGACATGCAAGCAATGTGAATAAGGAGTTAGTTACGAGATCTTGTATTACAGAATGAGTAAAGAGACTTGCCAGTAACGAGATTGAACTAGGTATAGAGATACCGACGATCGAATCTCGGGCAAGTAACATACCGAAGGACAAACGGAACAACATACGGGATTAACTGAATCCTTGACATAGAGGTTCAACCGATAGAGATCTTAGTAGAATATGTGGGAGCCAATATGTACATCCAGGTCCCGCTATTGGTTATTGACGAGAAGTGTCTCAGTTCATGTCTACATAGTTCTCGAACCCGCAGGGTTTACACACTTAAGGTTCGATGACGTTTTGGTATAGTTGAGTTATAGGTGTTGGTGACCAAAGGTTGTTCGGAGTCCCGGATGAGATCCCGGAAGTCACGAGGAGCTCCGGAATGGTCCGGAGATAAAGATTGATATATAGGAAGTCCTGTTTTGGTCATCGGAAAAGTTTTGGGCTCATCGGTAGTGTACCGGGAGTGCCGGGAGGGGTGTCGGGGACCATCGGGAGGGGTGTCACGCCCCAAGGGGCCTCATGGGCTGTGGGAAGAGATAAAGCAGCCCCTAGTGGTCTGGAATAAGTTCCCACTGAGGCCCATAAGTTTTGAGAAGGAAAAACACAAGGTGGAAAGAGTTTCCAAGTGGGAAGGAGGAATCCTACTCCAAATAGGATTGGAGGAGGACTCCTCCTCTCCTCCTTGCGCAAGGGAAGAAAGGGCTGCCCTAGGGCGCAACCCTCTCCCTCCTCTCCTCCTATATATACTAAGGGTTTTGAGGGTTTTAGAGACAACAGAAAACTGCCACGTGCCGCCCTCTCTCTCTAGATCTGTTTCTCCTTTAGTTTTAGCGGTGCTTAGGCGAAGCCGTGCTGGAATAGCACGACCACCACCATGTAACGCCCAAGATGTGATCCTATCCTCAATTTGGCACGAAGGCCTCGTCAGGGATAGAAGCGCATCTCTTCGTTTTGCAAGAATGGATATCTTTACAAGTACATGTACTGAAAATATGAGATATATGGAATTGGCTTACACTCGCCACAAGCTACATCAGAGTATCATCACTACATTACATAAACATCACGAACAAGAGCAGGGTCCGACTACGGACGAAAACAAATGAGAAAAGAGAACGACATCCATCCTTGCTATCCCAGGTTGCCGGCCTGGAACCCATCCTAGATCAATGAAGAAGAAGAAGAAGAAGAAGAAGAAGCAACTCCAAATGAACAATCAACGCGCTCGCGTCTTAATCACCTTACATGTACCTGCAACTGGTGTTGTAGTAATCTGTGAGCCACAGGGGACTAAGCAATCTCATTTCCAAAGGTATCAAGACTAGCAAAGCTTAATGGGTGAGATAAAATTAAGTGGTGAGGCTGCGGCAAGCGACTAAGCATTATATGAGGTGGCTAACTTACGAGTACAAGAAATAAGAGGGGGATGATCTACGCATAGAGGACGTGAACTACTGATGATCAAATGAATGATCATGAACACCTACTTACGTCAGACATAACCCCACCGTGTCCTCGACCGGAGAAGGAACTCACAAAAGAGACAGTCACGGTTACACACTCAGTTGGCATATTTTAATTAAGTTAACTTCAAGTTGTCTAGAACTAGTGTTGAACAAAGTTTCCACGTTGCCACATAATAGCGGGCACCGCTTTCCAAAAGATTTAACCCTGTAGGGGTGCTCTAACTAGTCCATCACAAATTACCACAAGCCGCATAGAAATCCTCGATCACGAAACTCGCGATCTCGTTAGACTCCTTAGTGGAAAACCTCAATTCTGAGATTACCCAAAGTTTCACCGGAATCCCGATGCACAAGACATTCGTCAAAGGTAAAACTAATCCAGCAAGGCCGCCTGACATGTCGACGATCCCGATAGGAGCCGCGTATCTCGTTCTCAGGACAAGACGGATAAGCACAGCGTACGGTGGCCTGATAGACATCTCCCGAGTTGCCCGGGGTTGGCCCCGCAAACGTCTCTAGTTTTCGACCAGCACCATCAGCACTGCCCCCTGTATTATGTAGAATTACTCCTCGGGTTCATGACGCCCTATGCTTTTCAGTATTAACAATATTATTATGTTGGGCAAATATAGTACCAATGTTGGGCCTTGCCAGACCAGCTTTAATCTAAAATGAATTATCAACGAATTATCAAGGGGGTCCCCATAACAACCCCGATCGTGTTAGGAGCGCTCAATTATGGAACATAACACCGGTAGCCGTAACTAAGGGGGCAAAGGTGGAACAAAACACCAGGCTAGAATGGCCGAGCCTTCCACCTTTTACCAAGTATATATGTGCATTAAATTAAATAGCATTTTATAGGGCGATATAACAAGGAACCCATGTTATCACATGGAAGCAACTGCACCTGCAACTAGCAACGCTAACACATGGTTAAGCAAGCGGTAACATAGCCAATTAGTGGTTTGCTAGGTTGTGAACAGGTTGAAGGTTTTCATGGCAATGTTGAGAGGCTGATATTTAACAGGTGGTAGGCAACGTGACATATCGAAAGAAACGAGACAACTAGCATGACAATGATAGTAATGGTATCTAGGGAAATGATCATCTTGCCTCGGATCCAGCTTGGAAGAAGAATGACTCCGTGAAGCAGACGAACCGACAGAGTCAAACGGATCCTCACATTCCGACACGCTAGCGGAACTCTATCGAGACGAAGCAAACAGAAACAAGAATCAACCCATATATTCACCACAGCACATGCACAACAAGATGCACTACCTAATATAATGCATGGATGCTCAACCCCTGTTGATGCACTTAACCCATCCTACATCGGTAAACAAGTGCCACCTCATCACAAAGTGACACTTCTGCAGAGCTGTTCAAAACTGGAAACTAGTGTCTCCATTGCATTCCTTGGGTTCTCCTACCCCAAATCCATATATTACACTACGATATATGCCTGAAGAAAAACACCACAAACAGAAAAGGGAAAACTACATAGGATCAAACTCCGCTAATAACAAGAACATGGGGTTGTTCTTCATATGCCAGATTTGGCATATTCCTATTCTGGAATATTCCAGATTTGGAAATACATCACAAATACTACAAAAAAACAATATTCATATAATCATCAGGGGGTCCCACTGGCCATACACACCAGGGCCCCTAGTGGGTGTATGCAAGTGAGCCTAGAACCCACAACACACAAACACCCACAGATCCACACACACACAAAATAAAAGGAAAAGGTGCAGGTGGGGGGGGGGGATCGAACCCTGCACCTTGATGACCCACAAGTGTAGGGGATCTATCATAGTCCTTTTGATAAGTAAGAGTGTCGAACCCAACGAGGAGCAGAAGGAACTAACAAGTGGTTTTCAGCAAGGTATTCTGTGCAAGCACTGAAATTATCGGTAACATATAGTTGTGTGGTAAGATGATTCGTAGCAAGTAACAAGTAACAATAGTAACAAAGGTGCAGCAAAGTGTCTCAATCCCTTTTGTAGCAAGGGACAAGCCTGGGCAAACTCTTATAGGAGGTAAAGCGCTCCCGAGGATACATGGGAAGTTCTGTCAAGCTAGTTTTCATCATGTTCATATGATTCGCGTTCGCTACTTTGATAGTTTGATATGTGGGTGGACCGGTGCTTGGGTTCTGCCCTTAATTGGAGAAACATCCCACTTATGATTAACCCCTCTCACAAGCATCCGCAACTACGAAAGAAAAATTAAGACAAAGTCTAACCATAGCATTGAACTAGTGGATCCAAATGAGCCCCTTACGAAGCAACACATAAACTAGGGTTTAAGATTTTCTCACTCTAGCAACCCATCATATACTTATTACTTCCCAATGCCTTCCTCTAGGCCCAAATAATGGTGAAGTGTGCTACTGCAACAAAAGACCTTCCAACGGCGCCAGAAACAAGCGTGCTGATGGGAGACTATTCTTGTCTTGATTCTCCTCAGCAACGACACCAGGAATCTTTCTGCTACGGCTACGCCTTTAGGGACTTCCTAGGCAAATATGCAAAGGATTCCCCCGTGGCCTTGGAGCCTTGCGTTGGTGTTCCCTCGAAGCAGAAAGGGTGATGTAGCACAGCGGTGGTAAGTATTTCCCTCAGTTTTGAGAACCAAGGTATCGATCCAGTAAAGGAGTATCACAAGTACCTGCACAAACACAAAGAGCTTGCTCCCAACGCTATGAAGGGGTTGTCAATCCCTTATAGATTGTTTGCCAAGTGAGAGCTGAAAGCAACAAAGTAACAAAGCAAAGTAAAAGTGAAGGTGGACACGATAGGTGTGAATAGACCCCGGGGCCATAGTGTTCACGAGTGGCTTCTCTCATGAAACCAAGTAGACGGTGGGTGAACGAATTACTGTCGAGCAATTGATAGAACCACTCAAAGTCGTGATGTTATCTAAGGCAATGATTATATCTATAGGCATCACGTCAAAAACAAGTAGACCGATACTTTCTGCATCTACTACTATTACTCCACACGTCGACCACTATCCAGCATGCATCTAGTGTATTAAGTTCATGAGAACAGAGTAACACCTTAAGCAAGATGACATGATGTAGATGGACAATCTCATATCTATGACAAATCCCATCTTGTTACCCTTGATGGCAACAACATGATGTGTGCCTTGCTGCCCTTTCTGTCACTTGGAAAGGTCACCACACGGTATGAACCCAAAACCAAGCACTTCTGCCATTGCAAGAATCATTGATCTAGTTGGCCAAACAAAACCCAAGACTCGGAGATACTTACAAGGATATGAAATCATGCATATAAGAAATCGGCAAAGACTCAAATATATATCATAGATAACCTGATCACAAATCCACAATTCATTGGATCTCGACAAACACACCGTCAAAGAGGATTACATCGGATAGATCTCCATGAAGATCATGGAGAACTTTTTATTGAAGATCCAAGAGAGAGAAGAAGCTATCTAGCTACTAACTACGGACCCGTAGGTCTGAAGTGAACTACTCACGAGTCATTACAGGGGTGATGATGTTGATGAAGAAGCCCTCCAACTCCAAAGTCCCCTCCTGCAGGGCACCGGGAAGGGTCTCCAGATGAGATCTTGCGGAAACGGAAGCTTGCGGCGGCGGAAAAGTGTTTTCATGGACGCCCTGATTTTTTCTGGATTTTTAGGGAATTTATAGGCCAAAGGCCTAGGGCAGGGGAGCGCCAGGGGGGCCACAAGCTTCGTTGTCGCGACCTCCCCCCTGGCCGCAACAACAGGGCTTGTGGGCTCCCTATGGGCCCACTTGCTTGGCCCTCAAGGCTCCCGATCTTCTTCCGTTCTGGAAAAAAATCATTTTGGGGATTTTATTCCGTTTGGACTCCATTCCAAAATCAGATCCGAAAAGAGTCAAAAACACAGAAAAACAAGAACTGACACTTGGCACTGAGTTAATAAGTTAGTCCCAAAGAAGATATAAAAGGTAAATAAAACATCCAAAGTTGACAAGATAACAACGTGAAACCATCAAAAATTATAGATATGTTTGAGACGTATCAAGCATCCCCAAGCTTAACTCCTTCTCGTCCTCGAGTAGGGAAGTGATAAAGAATGAATTTTTGATCCAAAGTTGACAAGATAACAGCGTGAAACCATCAAAAATTATAGATACGTTTGAGACCTATCAAGCATCCCCAAGCTTAACTCCTGCTCGTCCTCGAGTAGGGAAGTGATAAAGAATGAATTTTTGATGCTTTCATGCTACCTAACATAGATGTCCTTTGTAACTCCTCTTATGTGACATGAATGTTCTGATCCATTAGATTCAAAACAATAGTCTGCTATTGACGTGGAAACAATAATACTTCAAGCAAACTAGCAAAGTAATCATGAACTTTCAAAATAACAAGGCCAAAAGAAAGTTATCCCTAAAAAATCATATAGTCTGGCTATGCTCCATCATCATTGCACAACGAATTTAAATCATGCACAACCCCGGTACTGGCCAAGTAATTGTTTTCACACCTTTACTTTCTCAAACTTTTTCAACTCTCACGCAATACATGAGCGTGAGCCATGGTTTTAGCACTATAAGTGGTGTGGAGTGTGGTGGAGGTTGCAAGAAAACAAGGAGAAGATAGTCACATCAACTAGGCATATCAATGGGCTGTGGAGATGCTCATCAATAGGTATCAACGTGAATGAGTAGGGATTGCCATACAAATGATGCACTAGAGCTAAGAGTATGTGAAAGCTCTTAAAGAAAACTAGTGGGTGTGCATCCAACTTGCTTGCTCACGAAGACCTAAGGCAAATTTGAGGAAGCCTATCATTGGAATATACGAGCCAAGTTATATAATGAAAATTTCCCACTAGCTATATGGTGGTGACAAAACGAGAGACTCTCAATCATGAAGATCATGGTGCTTAATATGCACAAGTGTGGAAAGGTGGTAGCATTGTCCCTTCTCTCTTTTTCTCTCATTTTTTTTGGATGGGCTCTTTGGCCTCTTTTTTTATTTATTTTTTAATTTTGGTGGGCATCTTTGGCCTGTTTTATTTCCTCACATGGGACAACGCTCCATCAATGATGATCATCACACTTAAAACTCAAAACTTAGAGCAACTATGACTCTATATGGAATGCCTTCGGTAGTGTACCGTGACAATGATCTAGCATGGCATGGACATTAATGGAAACATCATGCTAGCTATCTTACGATCATGCAATGGCAATGTAGACGTGGTGGCACATGTCATGGTGGTAGTTGCATGGCCATATATCTCGGAATGACTTTGAAAAAAGCCATAGTAGGTAGGTATGGTGGCTGTTTTGAGGGAGGCTAATGGTGGGTTTTGTGCACCGGCGAAAGTTGCACGACACTAAAGATGTTGGAAATATGCCCTAGAGGCAATAATAAAATGGTTATTATCATATTTCCTTGTTCATAATAATCGTCTATTGTTCATGCTATAATTGTATTAACAGGAAATAGTAATACATGTGTGAATAAATAGATCACAATGTGTCCCTAGCAAGCCTCTAGTTGGCTAGCTCGTTAGTCAATAGGTGATCATGGTTTCCTGGTCATGGGCATTAGATGTCATTGATAACGGTATCACATCATTTGGAGAATGATGTGATGGACAGGACCCAATCCTAAGCATAGCACTAGATCGTATTGTTCGTATGCTAAAGCTTTTCTAATGTCAAGTGTCTTTTCCATTGACCGTGAGATTGTGCAACTCCCGGATACCGTAGGAGTGCTTTGGGTGTATCAAACGTCACAACGTAACTGGGTGACTATAAAGGTGCACTACGGGTATCTCTGAAAGTGTCTGTTGGGTTGGTACGAATCGAGATCGGGATTTGTCACTCCGTGTGACGGAGAGGTATCTCTGGGCCCACTCGGTAGAACATCATCATGAGCTCAATGTGACTAAGGAGTTAGTCACACGATGACGTACTACGGAACGAGTAAAGAGACTTACCGGTAACGAGATTGAACAAGATATAAGTATACCGATGATCGAATCTCGGGCAAGTTCTATACAGACAGACAAAGGGAATTGTATACGGGATTGATTGAATCCTTCACATCGTGGTTCATCCAATGAGAACATCGTGGAGCAAGTGGGAGCCACCATGGGTATCCAGACCCCGCTGATGGTTATTGGCCGGAGAGGTGTCTCGGTCATGTCTGCGTGTCTCCCGAACCCGTAGGGTCTACACACTTAAAGTTCGATGGCGCTAGGGTTATAGGGAACTGTTATACGAGGTTATCGAAAGTTGTTCGGAATGGTCTGGAGGTAAAGATTGATATATAGGACGGATGGTTTCGGAAACCGGAACTATTTCGGGCATCACCGGTAACGTACCGGGACCACCGGAGGTGGCCCCGGGGGTCCACCGAAAGGGGGCAACGACCCCGGGAAGCTAGATGGGCCATGTGGGGAGGGAACCAGCCCCTAGTTGGGATGGTGCGCCCCACACTCTGCTCAAGGCGCAGGGGAGAGGGAAGGGGGGCAAACCCTAAGCCAGGTGGGCCGAAGGCCACCAGGGATGCGCCACACCCCTCCTCCCCTCCTGGCGGCCACCTCTTGGCGCAGATGGGGGCTGCCTCACCACTTAGGGGTGGGAACCCTAAGTGTTGCGCCCCTCCCTCTCCCCCTATATATAGTTGAGGTTTGCGGCTGTTTTGACACAGACTTTTCCCTCTCCCTCGGCGCAGCCATGCCCTTCTTTCTCCTCCTCTCTACCGGTGCTTGGCGAAGCCCTGCCGGGAGACCTCGTCTCTCCATCGACACCACACCGTCGTGCTGCTGGAGTTCTTCCCCAACCTCTCCCTCCTCCTTGTTGGATCAAGGTGCGGGAGACGTCACCTGGCTGCACGTGTGTTGAACGCGGAGGTGCCGTAGTTCGGCACTAGATCGGAATCACACCGCAATCTGAATCGCCGCGAGTACGACTCCATCAACCGCGTTCTAGCAACGCTTCCACTTAGCGATATTCAAAGGTATGAAGATGCACTCACCCTCTCTCGTTGCTGGTATCTCCATAGGAAGATCTGAATATGCGTAGGAATTTTTTTGAATTTATGCTACGTCACCCAACAGTGGCATCCGAGCCAGGTTTTCTATGCGTATATTCTATGCACGAGTAGAACACAAAAGGTTGTGGGCGATGATTTGTCAATTGCTTGCCGCTACTAGTATTATTCTTTTCCGACGGTATTGTGGGATGAAGCGGCCCGGACCGACATTACACGTACGCTTACGTGAGACTGGTTCCACTGATAGACATGCACACCGTGCATAAAGGTGGATAGCGGGTGTCTGTCTCTCCTAATCTAGTCGGATTGGATTTGATGAAAAGGGTCCTTATGAAGGGTAAATAGCTTTGGCATATCATCGTTGTGTCTGTCACGTAGGTAAGAAAGTGTTTTTGCTAGAAACCCAAATCAGCCACGTAAAACTTGCAACAATAATTAGAGGACGTCTAACTTGTGATGTTGCATGTATGATGTATGAGATGATCATGTTATTGTAATAGGTTTCACAACTTGCATGTCGATGAGTATGACAACCGGCAGGAGCCATAGGAGTTGTCTTAATTTATTGTATGAGATCCAACGCCATGTGCTTACTACTTTTACTTCATTGCTAACGGTTAGCTATAGTAGTAGTGATAGTAGTAGTTGGCGTGACGACTTCACGGAGACACGATGATGGAGATCATGATGATGGATATCATGGTGTCATGCCGGTGACGATGATGATCATGCGATGCCTGAAGATGGAGATCGAAAGATCAAAGATGATAATGGCCATATCATGTCACTATATGATTGCATTGTGATGTTTATCATGTTTTTCTTCTTATTTCTTAGAAAGACCGTAGCATAATAAGATGATCCCTCTTAAAATTTCGAGAACGTATTCCCCTAAGTGTGCACTGTTGCGAAGGATCATTGTCTCGAAGCACCACGTGATGATCGGGTGTGATAGATTCTAACGTTCGCATACAACGGGTGTAAGCCAGATTTACACACGCGAAACACCTAGGTTGACTCGACGAGCTTAGCATGTACAAACATGACCTCGAATACAAGAGACCGAAAGGTCGAACATGAGTCGTATGGTTGAATACGATCAGCATGAAGTTGCTCACCATGGTGACTAGTTCGTCTCACGTGATGATCGGACACGGGTTAGTCAACATGAATCATGTATCACTTAGATGACTAGAGGGATGTCGATTTAAGTGGGAGTTCATACTTAATTTGATTAAATGAACTTAATTTTCATGAACTTAGTCTAAAAGTTGTATTTATAAATATTGTAGATGGCCAACGTCAACCTCAATTTCAACGCATTCCTAGAGAAAAACAAGCTGAAAGATGATGGTAGCAACTATGCGGACTGGGTTCGCAACTTGAAGCTCATCCTTGAAGGAGCTAAAAAAGGTGTCACGCCCAAGATGCGACCCTATCCTCAATTTGGCACGAAGGCCTCGTCAGGGATAGAAGCGCATCTCGTCGTGTCGCAAGAATGGATATCTTTTCAGTACATGTACTGAAAAGAAGAGATATATATATAGAATTGGCTTACACTCGCCACAAGCTACATCAGAGTCACATCAGTACATTACATAATCATCAAGAGTAAGAGCAGGGTCCGACTACGGACGAAAACAAACGAGAAAAATAAGAACGACGTCCATCCTTGCTATCCCAGGCTGCCGGCCTGGAACCCATCCTAGATCGAAGAAGAAGAAGAAGAAGAAGAAGAAGAAGAAGAAGAAGCAACTCCAAATGAACAATCAACACGCTCGCGTCAAGTAACCTTTACCTGTACCTGCAACTGGTGTTGTAGTAATCTGTGAGCCACAGGAGACTCAGCAATCTCATTTCCAAAGGTATCAAGACTGGCAAAGCTTAATGGGTGAGGTATGGTTAAGTGGTGAGGTTGCAGCAGCGGCTAAGCATATATTTGGTGGCTAACTTACGAGTACAAGAAAAATAAGAGGGGGAAGATCTATGCATAACGGACGTGACTACTGATGATCAAATGAATGATCGTGAACACCTACCTACGTCAGACATAACCCCACCGTGTCCTCGATCGGAGAAGGAACTCACGAAAGAGACAGTCACGGTTACGCACACAGTTAGCATATTTTAATTAAGTTAACTTCAAGTTATCTAGAACCAGTGTTAAACAAAGTTTCCACATTGCCACATAACCGCGGGCACGGCTTTCCGAAAGATTTAACCCTGCAGGGGTGCTCCAACTAGTCCATCACAAATTACCACAAGCCGCATAGAAATCCTCAATCACGAAGCTCGCGATCTCGTTGGATTCCCTAGTGGATAATCTCAACTCTGAGATTACCCAAAGCATCATTGGAATCCCGATGCACAAGATACCTCGTCAAAGGTAAAACTAATCTAGCAAGGCCGCCCGACGTGTCGACGTACCCGATAGGAGCCGCGTATCTCGTTCTCAGGACACGACGGATGGAACTAGCTACGAGTGCCAAACCTCGATTTTCCTCGTGGTGGCCCCGGAGGCAGACCGTTTGGGACCAACACCATCTGCACTGGCCCCTCCTGTTTATGTAAAATTACTCCTCGGGTAGCGCTAACTCCCTATGCATTTCAAAAGGCTTATGTCCTTGATGCGCCGCTAGGTGACCCTCCCGCTCCCACAGCAGCCCAGGACATTCTGAACGCCTGGCAAACGCGGAGTGATGATTACTCTCTGGTTAGGTGTGGCATGTTATACAGTTTAGAAACGGGGCTCCAAAGGCGTTTTGAGCAACACGGTGCATATGAGATGTTCCAAGAGATGAAGCTAGTTTTTCAAGCTCATGCCCGTGTCGAGAGATATGAAGTCCCCGACAAGTTCTTTGGTTGTAAGATGGAGGAGAACAGTTCTGTCAGTGAGCACATACTCAAAATGTGTGGGTTACAGGGTCGTCTGACTTCACTTGGAGTCGAACTTCCGGATGCTATAATTGACATAATGCCCCAATCTCTCCCACCAAGCTACAAAGGCTTTGTGCTTAACTACAACATGCAAGGGATGGAGAAGACCATTCCCGAGTTGTACTCGATGCTCAAGTCTGTAGAAGTAGAAATCAAGAAAAGCATCAAGTGTTGATGGTCAACAAGACCACTAGTTTCAAGAAGGGCAAGGGTAAGAATAACTTCAAGAAAGACGGCAAAGCCGCAGCCGCGACCAGTAAGCCAGATACCTGGAAGAAGAAAAGGAATGGACCCAAGCCTGAGACTGAGTGCTTCTATTGGAAGGGAAAGGGTCACTGGAAGCGGAACTGCCCCAAATACTTAGCAGACAAGAAGGCTGGCGACGTTAAAGGTATATGTGATATACATGTTATTGATGTGTACCTTACCAGCGCTCGTAGTAGCTCCTGGGTATTTGATACCGGTGTTGTTGCTCAAATTTGCAACTCAAAGCAGGAACTGCGGAATAAGCGGAGACTGGCCAAGGACGATGTGACGATGCGCGTCGGTACGCTACCTCTACATCTACCATCGGGATTAGTTTTAAACCTTAATAATTGTTATTTAGTACCAGCTTTAAGCATGAACATCGTATCAGGGTCTTGCTTAATGCGAGACGACTACTCATTTAAGTCAGAGAATAATGGTTGTTCTATTTATATGAGTGATATGTTTTATGGTCATGCTCCGCTGGTGAATGGTTTATTCTTGATGAATCTCGATCGTGATGGTACGCATATTCATAGTGTGAGTACCAAAAGATGTAAAGTTGATAATGATAGTACCACATACTTGTGGCACTGCCGCCTTGGTCATATCGGCGTTAAGCGCATGAAGAAGCTCCATACTGTTGGACTATTAGAGTCTCTTGACTTTGAGTCATTTGACACATGCGAACCGTGCCTCATGGTCAAGATGACTAAGACTCCATTCTCAGGCATAATCGAGAGAGCAACCGACTTACTGGAAATAATACATACTGATGTATGTGGTGCAATGAACGTTGAAGCTCGCGGTGGCTATCATTATGTTCTCACTCTCGCCGATGATTTGAGTAGGTATGGGTATATCTACTTGATGAAGCACAAATCTGAGACATTTGAAAAGTTCAAGGAATTTCAGAGTGAGGTCGAGAATCAACCTCACAGAAAAATTAAGTGTCTACGATCTGGTCGTGGAGGAGAATATTTGAGTCACGAGTTTGGCACACACCTAAGGAAGTGTGGAATCGTTTCACAACTGACGCCGCCTGGCACACCGCAACGCAACGGAGTGTCTGAACGTCATAATCGCACTTTATTAGATATGGTACGATCTATGATGTCTCTTACCGACTTACCGCTATAATTTTGGGGATACGCATTAGAAACTGCAGCATTCACTGTAAATAGGGCACCGTCTAAATCCGTTGAGATGACACCGTATGAACTATGGTTTGGCAAGAAACCTAAGTTGTCATTTCTTAAAGTTTGGGGCTGCGATGCTTATGTGAAGAAACTTCAACCAGAAAAGCTCAAACCCAAAGCGGAGAAATGCGTATGCATAGGATACCCTAAGGAAACTATTGGGTATACCTTCTATCTTAGATCCGAAGGTAAAACCTTTGTTGCCAAGAACGGATGATTTCTAGAGAAAGAGTTTCTCTCGAAAGAAGTAAGTGGGAGGAAAGTAGAACTTGATGAGGTAATCACACCCCCTCTCGAGCAGGATAGTAGCGCGGTGCGGGAAGTTGTTCCTGTGGCGCCTGCACCAACTGAAGAGGAAGTTAATGATAATGATCATGAAGCTTCAGATCAAGTTACTACTGAACCGCGAAGGTTCGCGAGGGCACGCTCCGCACCGGAGTGGTACGGCAACCCTGTGATGGAAATCATGTTGTTAGACAACGGTGAACTTTCGAACTATGAAGAAGCGATGGCGGGCCCGGATTCCAACAAATGGCTTGAAGCTATGAAATCCGAGATAGGATCCATGTATGAGAACAAAGTATGGACTTTGGTGGACTTGCCCGATGACCGGCGAGCCATAGAAAATAAATGGATCTTCAAGAAGAAGACTGATGCAGACAGTAATGTAACCGTTTATAAAACTCGAATTATCGCAAAGGGTTTTTGACAAATTCAAGGAGCTGACTACGAAGAGATTTCTCTCCCGTAGCGAAGCTGAAATCAGTCCGAATCATGTTAGCGATTGCCGCCTTTTATGATTATGAAATTTGGCAAATGGACGTCAAAACATCGTTCCTCAACGAGAACCTGAAGGAAGAGTTGTATATGATGCAACCAGAAGGTTTTGTCGACCCTAAGGGTGCTAACAAAGTGTGCAAGCTCCAGCGCTCCATCAATGGGCTGGTGCAAGCATCTCGGAGTTGGAACATTCGCTTTAATGAGGTGATTAAAGCGTTTGGGTTCATACAGGTTTACGGAGAAGCCTGTCTGTACAAGAAAGTGAGTGGGAGCTCTGTAGCTTTCCTCATACTGTATGTGGATGACATATTATTGATGGGGAACAATACAGAAATGTTGGAGAGCATAAAGGCCTATTTGAACAAGAGTTTTTCAATGAAGGACCTTGGAGAAGCTGCATACATATTAGGCATCAAGATATATAGAGATAGATCGAGACGCCTCATAGGTCTTTCGCAAAGTACATACCTTGACAAGATATTGAAGACTTTCAATATGGAAAACTCAAAGAAAGGGTTCTTGCCAGTTTTGCAAGGTATGAGATTGAGTAAGACTCAGTCGCCGACCACGGTAGCAGATAGAGAGAAGATGAGTTCTGTCCCCTACGCTTTAGCCGTAGGCTCTCTAATGTATGCCATGTTGTGTACCAGACCTGATATAAACCTTGCCATAAGTTTGGTAGGGAGGTACCAAAGTGATGCCGGTATGGAACACTGGACAGCGGTCAAGAATATCCTTAAGTACCTGAAAAGGACAAAGGAAATGTTTCTCGTTTATGGAGGTGACGAAGAGCTCGTCGTAAAGGGTTACGCCGAAGCCAGCTTCGACACAGATCTGGATGACTCTAAGTCACAGACCGGATACGTATCTGTTTCGAATGGTGGGGCAGTGAGCTGGTGCAACAGCAAGCAAGAAGTCGTGGCAGCATCTACATGTGAAGCGGAGTACATAGCTGCTTCAGAAGCGGCTCATGAAGGAATTTGGATGAAGGAGCTCATCACCGACCTTGGAGTGGTTCCAAGCGCGTCGGGTCCAATGACACTCTTCTGTGATAACACTGGGGCTACAGGTTTCACCGGAACACGAAGCACATCAAACGCCATGAACAATGCCATAGCCAAGGAGCCCAGGTTTCACCGGAAGACGAAGCACATCAAACGCTGCTACAACTCCATCCAGGACCATGTTCAGAGTGGAGTAATAGATATTTGTAAAGTACACACGGATCTGAATATTGCAGACCTGTTGACTAAACCTCTTCCACAAGCAAAACATGATCAACACCATAATGCTATGGGTGTTCGATAGATCACAATGTAACTAGATTATTGACTCTAGTGCAAGTGGGAGACTGTTGGAAATAAGCCATAGAGGAAATAACAAAATGGTTATTATCACATTTCCTTGTTCATGATAATCGTCTATTGTTCATGCTATAATTGTATTAACAGGTAACAGTAATACATGTGTGAATAAATAGATTACAACGTGTCCCTAGCAAGCCTCTAGTTGGCTAGCTCGTTAGTCAATAGATGATCATGGTTTCCTGGTCATGGGCATTAGATGTCATTGATAACGGGATCCCATCATTGGGAGAATGATGTCATGCACAAGACCCAATCCTAAGCATAGCACTAGATCGTATTGTTCGTATGCTAAATCTTTTCTAATGTCCAGTGTCTTTTCCTTCGACCGTGAGATTATGCAACTCCCGGATACCGTAGGAGTGCTTTGGGTGTATAAAACGTCACAACGTAACTGGGTAACTATAAATGTGCACTACGGGTATCTCTGAAAGTGTCTGTTGGGTTGGTACTAATCGAGATCGGGATTTGTCACTCTGTGTGACGGAGAGGTATCTCTGGGGCCACTCAGTAGAACATCATCATGAGCTCAATGTGACTAAGGAGTTAGTCACACGATGACGTACTACAAAACGAGTAAAGAGACTTACCGGTAACGAGATTGAACAAGATATAAGTATACCGACGATCGAATCTCGGGCAAGTTCTATACCGACAGACAAAGGGAATTGTATACGGGATTGATTGAATCCTTGACATCGTGGTTCATCCGATGAGATCATCGTGGAGCAAGTGGGAGCCACCATGGGTATCCAGACCCTGCGGATGGTTATTGGCCGGAGAGGTGTCTCGGTCATGTCTACCTGTCTCCCGAACCCGTAGGGTCTACACACTTAAGGTTCGATGACGCTAGGGTTATAGGGAATTTTTATACGAGGTTATCTAAAGTTCTTCGGAGTCCCGGATGAGACCCCGGACGTCACGAGGAGCTCCAGAATGGTCCGGAGGTAAAGATTGATATATAGGACGGATGGTTTCGGACACCGGAAGTGTTTCGGGCGTCACCGGTAATGTACCGGGACCACCGGAGGTGGCCCCGGGGGTCCACCGAAAGGGGGCAACGACCCTGGGAAGCTAGATGGGCCAAGTGGCGAGGGAACCAACCCATAGGTGGGCTGGTGCGCCCCCCTCTCAGCCCAAGTTGCAGGGGAGAGGGAAGGGGGGCAAACCCTAAGCCAGGTGGGCCTAAGGCCCACCAGCGGTGCGCCACACCCCTCCTCCCCTCCTGGCCGCCACCTCCTGGCGCAGATGGGGGCTGCCGCACCCCTTGGGGGTGGAAACCCTAAGGGTTACACCCCCTCCCTCTCCCCCTATATGTAGTTGAGGTTTGGGGCTGTTTTGACACAGACTTTTCCCTCTCCCTTGGCGCAACCCTGCCCTTCTTTCTCCTCCTCTCTACCGGTGCTTGGTGAAGCCCTGCCGGGAGACCTCGTCTCTCCATCGACACCACGCCGTCGTGCTGCTGGAGTTCTTCCCCAACCTCTCCCTCCTCCTTGCTGGATCAAGGTGCGGGAGACGTCACCGGGCTGCACGTGTGTTGAACGCGGAGGTGCCGTAGTTCGGCACTAGATCGGAATCACACCGCGATCTGAATCGCCGCGAGTACGAATCCATCAACCGCGTTCTAGCAACGCTTGTGCTTAGCGATCTTCAAAGGTATGAAGATGCACTCACCCCTCTCTCGTTGCTGGTCTCTCCATAGGAAGATCTGAATATGCGTAGGAATTGTTTTGAATTTTTGCTACGTCACCCAACAAAAGAAGATAGTGATGGTGGAAGGTGAAAGTGCATCTAAACCATGGACTCAACATTAGTCATGAAGAACTCATATACTTGTTGCAAAAGTTTTATTAGTAATCAAAACAAAGCATTCAACGCATACTCCTAGGGGAAGGGTTGGTAGGTATAAACCATCACGCGATCCCGACCGCCACACAAAGGATGACAATCAATAGACTAATCATGCTCAGACTTCATCACATAGCGGTTCATCATACGTGCATGCTACGGGAATCACTAAATTCAACACAAGTATTTCTAGATCCACAATACCTTACTAACATAACTTCAATATTACCATAACCACAACTCAAAACTAGTTGAGATGAATAAAACTTCTCTAACTATTCAAGGCACATGAAGGTGGAAGTTTTTGTATCCCTTTGGATAACTACCCCTTTCGAGTCTACTTTCAAAGCATAGATCAACTACCAAGCCACGCACCGCCGTGCTCTAAAAGATATAAGTGAAGCACATAGAGAAAAATCAACTAGCTCAAAAGATATAAGTGAAGAAAATGTGAGCTGAATTGTCTACCAGAGGATATAAGTGAAGCTCGACAAAATCACGGTGAGTGCATGTCTCTCTATCTAGGTGTGCAGAAATGATGATTGTGACACAACAAAAATAAAAGACTCCTACGATACAAGACGCTCCAAGAAAAACACATAACATGTGGTGAATAAAAATATAGCCCCAAGTAACGTTACCGATGGATTGAAGACGAAAGAGGGGATGCCTTCCCGGGGCATCCCCAAGCTTAGGATTTTACGGCATCCTTGAATCAGCTTGGGGTGCCTTGGGCATCCCCAAGCTTGAGCTCTTGCCACTATTTATCTTTTTGTCCATAAGAACTTCACCCAAAACTTGAAAACTTCACAACACGAAACTTAAACAGAAACTCGTGATAACATTAGTATAAGAAAGCAAACCACCACTTCCTTAGGTACTATAGCGAACTTAAATTCTACTTATGTTGATGTTGGGTTACTGTATTTTCAATCTTCCATGGCTAATACCCCCCGATACTATCCATAGTTTCATCAAAATAAGCAACCAACACAACAAAAACAGAATCTCTTAACAGCAGACCAGTCTGTAGAAATCTGTATACTTCGTATACTTCTGTTACTTCAAAAGTCCTGAAAATTTATGACAGTCTGAAGAATTTGCGTAGAAATCAGCATAAAAAAGAATCAACTCAAAGTTTCTGTCTTTTCTAGCATGACCAAACGATCATCCCCAAAACTAATCATAACGGTTTTGCTTGGCACAAACGCAAAAAGAAACACAAAAAACACAATCATAACAGAATTATGAAAGTGTGGAAAACACAAAACAGAAAGAAAAAGGATAGATTCGTTGGGTTGCCTCCCAACAAGCGCTATTGTTTAACGCCCTTAGCTAGGAAAAATGTGATGGAATCACGTATAGTCATCTTTGGTGCTCAAACCATAAGTAGCCCTCATCACAGATTCATAAGGCAATCTTATTTTCTTTCTAGGAAAATGCTCCATGCCCTTCTTTAGAGGAAATTGAAATCTAATATTCCCTTCCTTCATATCGATGATAGCATCAATAGTCCTTAGGAAAGGTCTACCAAGAATAATGGGACATGAAGGATTGCAATCTATGTCAAGTACAATGAAATCCACGGGTACATAGTTCTTATTTGCAACAATAAGAACATCATCGATCCTTCCCATGGGTTTCTTGACAGTAGAATCCGCAAGATGCAAATTAAGAGAGCACTCTTCAATCTCATGAAAACCAAGAATATCACATAAATACTTTGGAATCGCGGAAACACTAGCACCCAAATCACACAAAACATTGCACTCATAGTTTTTGATATTGATTTTGATAGTAGGTTCCCACTCATCATGAAGTTTTCTAGGTATAGAGACTTCTAGTTCGAGCTTCTCTTCAAGTGATTTCATCATAGCATCTATGATATGCGCGGTAAAAGCTTTGCTTTGGCTATAAGCATGTGGAGAGTTTGCAATGAATTGCATCAAAGACATGCATTCAAACAAGGAGAAACTATCATAATTGAATTCCTTGAAATCCAAAGTGGGAGTTTCATTACTACCCAAAATTTTGATTTCTTCTACTCCCCTCTCCACACCTTTATCTCAAGATAGGTGGACTCCGAATCATTGGGACATTTTTCAACCAAAGTGGATTCATATCCATCCCCTTCATCGATAGGTTTGACACGCGAAAACAAAGATTCAAGAGGAGTCACACCAAGCACTTTAAGATCTTCGTGATTTGCATCACTAGAACGCACCCTTTTAAACCATTCATGCCTAGCGCGAATTTGGGTGGTTCTTTCTTTGCTCTCATTCATGGAGACACGCATAGATTTCAAAGTTTCATCCAAGTTGACCTTGGGAGGAGCACATCTAACTTTCAAAGCATCAATATCACAAGACATCCTATCAACGCTCTTAGCCAAATCGTCAATGTATTGTGAATCTTTCAAAGCATTTTCCTCTATCGACGCATTGAAAATCTTTTGAGAGTTGATGAACTCTTTGATATTACTCTCTAAATCAGAGGGTAATTTATTGTGATTTCCATAAGTGTTGTTGTAGGAATTGCCATAATTGTTAGAGGAGTTACTAGGAAAAGGCCTAGGAACATAGTTTCCTCTAAACGCATTTTTGTTGCCAAAATTGTTCCTACCAACAAAATTAACGTCCAAACTAGTGTTGCTACTCTCAATCAAGGAAGATAGTGGCATGTCATTAGGATCTAAAGGAGCGTTTCTACTAGCAACCAAATTCATCAACTCGTCCATCTTAGCACTAAGCGAGTTAATTTCTTCTATAGCGTGTACCTTTTTGCTAGCAGGTGACCTTTCAGTGTGCCACTAAGAGTAGTTGGTCATGATATTGTCTAGGAGTTTTGTAGCGTCTCCTAAGGTGATTTCCATGAACGTTCCACCTGAGGCGGAGTCCAAGATATTGCGAGAAGCGAAATTCAAACCAGTGTAAAAGATTTGTATAATCATCCACAAACTCAAGCCATGAGCGGGACAATTTCTAATCATAAGCTTCATCCTCTCCCAAGATTGTGCAACGTGTTCATGATCAAGTTGCTTGAAATTCATGATATTGTTATGTAAGGAGATAATCTTAGCCGACGGAAAATACTTGGATATGTAAGCATCTTTGCACTTATCCCAAGAATCGATACTATTTTTAGGCAAAGAAGAAAACCAAGTTTTTGCGCGATGTTGCAACAAGAAAGGAAAAAATCTTCAACTTAATCACGTCATTATCCACATCTCTTTTTTTGCATATCGCAAAGCTCGATGAAGGTATTGAGATGGGATGCGGCATCTTCACTAGGAAGGCTAGAGAATTGCTCTTTCATAACAAGATTCAGCAAAGCTGCGTTGATTTCATATGATTGCGCACTAGTGGCGGGAGCAATCGGAGTACTAATAAAATCATTATTATTGGTACTCGAGAAGTCGCAAAGTTTGGTGTTTTCATCCATGATGACTTCAACAAAAAAACAAGCACACAAGCAAGCAAGAAAACCGGCAAAGGAAAACGGCAAAAAGGCAAAAGAAAAAGGCAACGGAGAAAGGAAAATGAAAACGGCAAATGTGAAGTGGGGGAGAGGAAAACGAGAGCCAACTCGCAAAAAAGTAAATGCAAGAGATGAGTTTGTGAGACCTACTTGGATAGATCTCTCCTTCCATGGCAACGGCGCCAGAAATACTTCTGCTACTGCAACAAAAGACCTTCCAACAGCGCCAGAAACAAGCGTGCTGATGGGAGACTATTCTTGTCTTGATTCTCCTCAGCAACGGCACCAAGAATCCTTCTACTACGGCTACGCCTTTAGGGACTTCCTAGGAAAATATACAAAGGATTCCCCCGTGGCCTTGGAGCCTTGCGTTGGTATTCCCTCGAAGCGGAAAGGGTGATGTAGCACAGCGGTGGTAAGTAGTTCCCTCAATTTTGAGAACCAAGGTATGGATCCAGTGAAGGAGTATCACAAGTACCTGCACAAACACAAAGATCTTGCTCCCAACGCTATGAAGGGGTTGTCAATCCCTTATAGATTGTTTGCCAAGTGAGAACTTAAAGCAACAAAGTAACAAAGCAAAGTAAAAGCAAAGGTGGAAACAATAGGTGTGAATAGACCCGAGGACCGTAGTGTTCACTAGTGGCTTCTCTCATGAAAGCAAGTAGACGGTGGGTGAACGAATTACTGTCGAGCAATTGATAAAACCGCGCAAAGTCGTGACTTTATCTAAGGCAATGATTATATCTATAGGCACCATGTCCAAAACAAGTACACCGATACTTTCTGCATCTACTACAATTACTCCACACGTCGACCGCTATCCAGCATGCATCTAGTGTATTAAGTTCATGAGAACAGAGTAACGCCTTAAGCAAGATGACATGATGTAGATGGACAATCTTATATCTACGACAAAGTCCATCTTGTTACCCTTGATGGCAACAACATGATGTGTGCCTTGCTGCCCTTTCTGTCACTGGGAAAGGTCACCACACGATATGAACCCAAAACCAAGCACTTCTCCCATTGCAAGAATCATAGATCTAGTTGGCCAAACAAAACCCAAGACTCGGAGACACTTACAAGGATATCAAATAATGCATATAAGAAATCAGCAAAGACTCAAATATATATCATAGATAATCTGATCACAAATCCACAATTCATCGGATCTCGAAAAACACACCGCCAAAGAGGATTACATCGGATAGATCTCCATGAAGATCATGGAGAACTTTGTATTGAAGATCCAAGAGAGAGAAGAATCCATCTAGCTACGAACTACGGACCCGTAGGTCTGAAGTGAACTACTCACGAGTCATTGGAGGGGCGATGATGTTGATGAAGAAGCCCTCCAACTCCAAAGTCCCCTTCGGCAGGGCACCGGGAAGGGTCTCCAGATGAGATCTCGCGGAAACGGAAGCTTGCGGCAGCGGAGAAGTGTTTTCGTGGACGCCCTGATTTTTCTGGATTTTTAGGGAATTTATAGGCCAAAGACCTAGGGCAGGGGAGCGCGAGGGGGGCCACAAGCTTGGTTGCCGCGGCCTCCCCTGGTCTCGGCAACAGGGCTTGTGGGATCCCTGTGGGCTCACTTGCTTGGCCCTCAAGCCTCCCGATCTTCTTCCGTTCTGGAAAAAAACATTTTGGGGATTTTATTCCGTTTGGACTCCGTTCCAAAATCAGATGTGAAAAGAGTCAAAAACACAGAAAAACAGGAACTGGCACTTGGCACTGAGTTAATAAGTTAGTCCCAAAAAAGATATAAAAGGTAAACAAAACATCCAAAGTTGACAAGATAACAGCGTGAAACCATCAAAAATTATAGATACGTTTGAGATGTATCAAAGTGTCATGTATTCGATGTTACATAACACCACTAGAGGAGAGACAACATACAACACATCAAAATATCGAACGAATACCAAATTCACATGAGTACTTAGAGCAAGACTTATCCCATGTCCTCAGGAACAAAAGTGACTACTCACAAAGCATAATTATATTCATGACCAGGGAGGTATTGAATAGCATCAAGGATCTGAACATATAATCTTCCACCGAGTAATCCAACTAGCATCAATTACAAAGAGTAATTAACACTACTAGCAACCTTACAAGTACCAACCGGAGTGGCGAGACGGAGATTGGTTACAAGAGATGAACTAGGATTTGGAGATGAGATGGTGCTGATGAAGATGTTGATGGATATGAGTCCCCTCCGATGAGAGGAGTGTTGGTGATGACGATGGCGACGATTTCCCCCTCCGGGAGGGAAGTTTCCCCGGCAGGACGACCTTGCCGGAGCTCTAGATTGGTTCTGCTCAAGTTCCGCCTCGTGGCGGCGGCGATTCCTCCCGAAAGCCTCCTCTTGATTTTTTCTAGAACAAAACCCTCCTTATAGCAAAATATGGGAGCCAGAGGGCCAACATGGAGCCCACAAGCCCCCTAGACGTGGCCAGGGGGTAGGCCGCGCCTAGCAGGCTTGTGGCCTCCTGGTGGCTCCCCTATGGTACTTCTTCCGCCTAGTATTTTTTATAAATACCAAAATAATTCCTCGTTGATTTTCATGGCTTTTGGAGTTGCGCAGAATAGGTATCTCAAACTTGCTCCTTTTTCAGGCCAAAATTCCAACTACCGGCATTCTCCCTCTTCATGTAAACCTTGTAAAATAAGAAAGGAAAGGCATAAGTATTGTACCGTGAAGTGTAATAACAGCCCATAAAGCGATAAATATCAACATAAAAGCATGATGCAAAATGGACGTATCACACCTCTCCTACACACACGCACACACACAGTGTAGTGCCCCAGATGTAAACCTTGCCATATTTGGAACCTATTACATGTGGGTCCACCTTGTTAGTGATTTGATGTATCCAATTGTGCCATGACTTCATGTGGTGTCCCTTGTATTTTCCTTCCTTCCCATGCATGCATGCATAGCATGTCATGGTATAACTTGTCTTGTGTTGTGTTATAGGATCTTAGCATTTCATGTGATGTGGTGATCATGTGGTTAGCTACCTTGTGATGTTGTGTATGTGTTGAGGTGCTCTATGATTTCATGTGATGTTAGTACTAAATGTAGTGGGCTTGTAATGTTTGCAACCTCTCTCTCTCTTTTATTTCTCAAGCCAATATTCACTTGTCCCAACCTTGATTCAAAAATGCCCATGATTTAGTATATTTTGTGGAGGATGTCAAGATGTGTTTTTGCTGTTTTGTATCTTAGTTTTAAGGGTGCAAATAAATCTAAAACAGTAAATAAATTGCTGTTTTGCATTTATTCAAGTTGCTCAAAAAATTCCCTTTGCATTTTATTCAAATAGGTTAGATGTTTTCAAGACCAGGGGCATTTTTATTTTGTTTTTATCTCCTACAGAAAACCCTGTGTTATTTCTCTCTTCTTTGTTATTTCTGTAAAAGAAAAGCACTGGGTCTTTCTTTTCTTTTAAGTGCAGCCAAGGTGGGCTCTCCCTCTCTCACTTGGTGGCCCACCTTCCTTCTCTCTCGCACCAGAAGCCCACCCCGCGCCTCCTTCTTCTTTCTCCAACGCCGTCGCCTGCCTGTCTGCTTTCCGTTGGAGCTACAGAGAGAGGGGACTCGGGAGGCATGACGGCGCCGTCCCGTCAAGGCCCCATAAGTACCTTGGCGTCCGTGCCCTTTCCCTAGGGTTTCGCGCCTCCCTCTTCGCGCCGTCGCCATCTCCCCCATCTCTCTTCTCCCCTCCCGGTAAGTCTGTGCAGACTAGGGTAGCAGAGAGAGAGAACCGACCACTGTCGTCGATCCCCTGCCTCCCGTCGACTCCGGCACCGACGGCCATGTCCAGGGGCACGGGAGACCGCCCCGCACTCCGTTCCCGCCATCGCTGAGGTCGAGGAACGCCCTCCTCGATGTCCAGGGGATCGTCACCGCCTCGGCCTCGGTGATCTTCTTCCTCCATGATGACCTGCAGCAGGGAGCTTCTCCGGTCGACGTCTTCCCTCCGGTTTCTTCTCCAAGCAGTTCGGTAGCCCATCTTCTTCCCGAGGTGAGCAGGTTCGCCTCCTCTTCCCTTCTCCCTCGATGGATCCGGCGATCTGTGTTGCAGGGCGTCCCTGACCCGAGCAGTAGCGTAGACGATGATGTGCGTATGTACCTTGAGGTGCTCGTGGCGTAGCTAGGTGGAGAGAGCTAGCTTAGGGTAGCAGCCGGCAGTAGTGTAGAGGATGTGTTTGAGGCGCCACAGTATCGCAGCACAGATCCACGACAACCTCCGTGTCGCCGGTGGATCTCGGTGTAGAGCAGAGTACGCAGAAGAGGCGGAATAGCTTGCAAACTACCCTACTCTGTAAAGCTTTCGTATCGTAGTGCAGTGGTGTGTGCGTGTGTATAATCCCGAGAGGTGCGGGGATCGAATCCCAGATGGTGCTCCCCCTTTTTTTGTTTATTTTCCTATGTTACAGTAGTTTAGCTGCAACAGAGGGACATCTCTGTAAGCCCCCCTTCTCTGTCGAATACAGTGGCAACAGCAGGGTGGCAAGAGTAGCAGAGTATGTCGAGGGGATCTTGGGTTCGAAACCCAGATCTACCCTTTTATTTTTTTGTGCTTCCTTTGCTTTATTTCCTGTTTTGCCTTGATGGTTTAAGGTTGGTTTGACCACCAGCTGTTGTAGTATTTTTTTGTTAAGATCTAAAAAGTATGTGTTGCTTGGTGAACTAGCTAACTTGTAGATTCATGAGCTTGTGTAGGTGATGTAGTTTGTGTATGTGAGTAGTTTCCATGTTTAGGAGTTTTACTTGTGTATATATCTTGAGCTTGCAAGCATAGCATTTTGTTGTGTGTGGTGCATTGGAGTTTCATGTGAAAATGTATCTTATGAGGGTTATGATGTGTGTATGTTTGCCATGTGATGCAAGCTATGTTTAGCATGTGTAGGTATGTGTGTTGATCTTGAGCATGATGTGCTTGTGGGTGAAGTGGAGTAGATGTGTGGTGAGAAGCATTCCACCTTTGCAAGCAAGCGTTGCACCTTCACATGACCATATGTGAGAGGGCATGGTATGTTGTTTGTGTGGAGAGCTTGGTAGTAGTGGTTATGGAGTTGATGTGCATGACACAAACATGGGGTTCAAACCCCCATGTCACTTTTTCATTGTGCACATGAGCTCAACCATGTAGTTGATGATATAGTGGAACTACATGAAATGATGCCCTATTCACTAGGCATGATTTGGAGTAGTTTCCTCTTCCTTAATTTGTGCTCACTTGTTCCAAGTAAGTGCCCACATATTATATATGATTTTGGGGTAGAATCTCCCAAGGAATCCAGTGGTGAAGTTAGTGTTGCCATTAGGATACTTTATGGAGTTGACATATTCAGATTTGTTGCAAGTTTGCTCTTTGTTTCCATGGAATAGGTGGAGCCCAAGGGCATGAGCTTTTGTGTGATAGTAGTAGGGCTTTTGCTCTACACCATAGTGGTGTCATTTATCACTTGGTGTTACTTGTGTGCAAGCTATGCCTAGACAAAGTGGGCATGTGGCTGAAAATTCCAGCTTAGTAAAATCTGGAATTTCACCAAGTCTGGGAATCTGGAAACATTTTCTTCCCCTGTAGATGAGGTTGTGCTGGTCATTGTGTTGTTATCTAGCCTTAGTTCAGTGCTAGGAAATTGGACCTGATATGTTTTTGAAGCTCCCGGTCAAATTATATCGCATTTGGAGTCATGTAGGTCATGTTTTGCTTGCTGTCAAAAAGCTTCAGAACAAAGACAGAAAGTCAGGTGCAGGAATTTTCACTAAGTCCCTGAGATCTGATGGTTTTGGGAAAGTTTGTGGCCTTGTATCTTCTTGTGTTTAATTCCTTTTGGTGTGATTATTGCTGGTGCTTGTAGTGTTCTTGGTTGGCTACAGCCACATATATTATTTTTCATATTTGGAGGGCTGTAGCTATGTTGCATGTAGATCACAAAGTGCTAAGATGCAGATTATGGCAGATTGTGTGGTTTTATCATTTTGATGATTGTGGGTGCTTAGTTGATGTTGTGGTGTTCTTACTTGCTCCAATCCATTCAGGTTGGGTTGTTATGTGTCTTGGAAACCTGGGAATACCAGATTTGTGCCAATTGACTGTGTGGTGTTGATTCTTACACGTAGGGCTTCATATCTTGTTCCGTTGATTCCCGTTGATCCGTAGCTCCGTTCGTAATGTCCCTTATATGGTTTTGCATCGTTTTCACGAGACGCATCTGATCATGTCATTCTAATGCATGTCAAAATAGCTTAGTCTACAGTTATTTCCAGAAACTTGTAGTAGTTTCTTTTGCTTGTGCTAGTGATAGAAATAGTGATGCATGCTCATTTTTCATCTCATGCACCATGTGCTTGTTGCATCTTGTGGTGCTGGTGTTCATTGGTTGTTATTCTTATGTTGGTTAGCGCCGGGATCGGAGAACGAGTACGTGGATTCGGGAGAGTACGTGCAGGACGAATAAGAACAATTCCAAGCTGAGGATATCACAGGCAAGATGATATGACCTTGATTCCATCTCTAGACTTGTTATGCTAGTTTGCGTTTCCATGTCATATTGCTCGTTGCCTACCACTGAATTAAATTGCCTCTTGATATGCCATGAACCCATACACTGATCCCTCAAATTATCTTAAATTCTGTTATTTAATTAATGCACCTATATACTTGGTAAATGACGGAAGGCCTAGCCTTTTGCCGGGTGCTTTGTTCCGTTATTGCCGCCTTAGTTACCGGCTACCGGTGTTCGATTCCAAATTGATCGCTCCTAACACGTTCGGGGTTGTTATGGGGACCCCCTCGATAAATGGCGTAGTGCTAAGACTTGTCCGGTATGACCCAACATTGGTGTTAATTTGCTAATCACTAAATAATAAACTGCATAGGGAATAGCTACCCCGAGGAATTTAATCAACAACCCGGGCCAGTGCTCCTCATGAGTGTTGGTCCAAACTACAGCACTGTGCGGGGCCAACTCAGGGCAACTTGAGAGATTTCTCTCAGGCCACTGTACGCGTCGCTCATCCGTCGTGTCCTGACACTGAGATACGCGACTCTTATCGGGGTCGTCGACACGACGGGAGGTCCTGCTAGCCTTGCCTTACATTAGCGGTATATCTTGTGTATAGGAATCCCAGTTAAGCTTTGGTTTCCCCCAGAGTTGAGGTTTTCCTCTAAGGAATCTGACGAGATCACGAGATTCGTGATAGAGGATGCCTTTGCGGCCTGTGTACGTTTGTGATGGACTAGTTGGAGCACCCCTGCAGGGTTTAATCTTTCGGAAAACCGTGCCCGCGGTTATGTGGCAACTTGGAATATTTTGTTAACATCCGGTATTAGATAACTCAAACATCAGCTAATAAAATTGCCAACTGTGTGCGTAACCGTGACTGTCCCCTCGAAGATCTCTCTTCGATCGGGAACACGGTGGGGTTATGAATGCCGTAGGTAGGTGTTCAGGGTCACTTAGTGATCAAGTATTCACGACCGCTAGTGTAGACCACCTTCATAAATGCTACGTAAGATAGCGACCAAAGCAAGCTTAGGATGCTACATCCTTACACAGTTCACCTTACCCTACCTAATAACTTGACTAGTTCTCGCACCAAGGTCTTAGATTGTTGAATCCCCGTGACTCACGGATTCCTCCGAACTCCCAACAGGTACAGGTACCCCAGAGACAGATGATCCCGATGGCACTCAGCAGGCGTGGCAGTACGACAAGGAGACAGACCGCCTCTACGTGAACTATCCAGAGGATTGAGGTGTGGTCGTGATCGTGGGCCTGCAGGCAGGGTAGCATAGCATTTCTATGTTTTGTAGTCCGTAGCGGAACTACCTTGGTTGTATTTGTGATGTACTCTGAGATATTTATGAGAAGACAATGGAATCCCGGATTGTCTACTTTTATTATTATTTGTGATGTGTTACCTGTTTGCGAAACGCTTAGATGCGCTTCTTTCCTATTCGGGGCCTCGATCCCCAGTTCGGTAAGGACCGCATCTTGGTCGTTACACACAGCCACTGGGTTAGGCCATACTAGTTGAACTAGCAGAGGCATCGGAGAAGGTAAGCTATGACTCGAACCAATTTAACACACTGAAAAAACAAAAGGGCACACGAGGGACTCGAACCCAGGACCTCACGGTCGCCCTGGCTCGGTCGAACCAGCTTTGCGGGGGCTCGGTACACTGCTCTACTACAAAAGAAAAAGGGTCGTGCTGGGGATCGAACCCATGCTGAAGCGTTCCGCGGCTGGCTCTATTGCCAGTAGGCTAGGCGAGCTGATCTCCTTTGCTAGGGGGAACCACACCACACAAGGGGTAAAAGCAGCGCCTTCTTTGTTAAACAGAGAGGCGCCAACGACGATGCTGCTTGTGGCATTGCGTACTGCTGCGATGCTGCTTCTACCGCTCCACACTGCTGCCACCTCTACAAGCGCTGCTACGAACTACTGCTACTGCACTTTCTATCTATTGTTGCCGCTGCAAGCTGCAAATTCTGCACACACGCGCGACGAGCAACTTGCCGGCGAGCATGGCCACACGATAGCGAGGTTGTGGTCAGAGAGGGGGGAAGCGGAGGAGAGTGGGGCGCTGCTCACCTAGGGTTCAGAGAGGAGGCTCGTCGCTGGAGATGAAGTCGAGCGACGAGCCGGACTGGAGGAGCTCGCCGGAGAGAAGAGGAAGGAGTCGGCCGTCGTGGAAGTCGGGGAAGGAGGAATCGATGCCGGATCTTCGCAAAAATGGAACGCCTAGACCCTCCGCTACCTCGTGGTGCAGTTGGGGAAGAATAAGGACGATGCCTACGAGGGGTCGAGCTGAGCCAGAGCTGGAGCTGGTCATGGCGATGATGGAGCTCTCGGGCCTCGGGATCGCCCCCTACGGCACTAGGAGAAGAGAGGAGGGAGAAAAATGGGTGGAGGAGGAACCCTAGATGCGGGGCATGGCCAAATAGGCCGGAGAGGAGCCCTGGTGGCCGTCTAATGGAGGAGAGAAGGGATCTGGTGGCTGCCATGGCGTCGTACACAGGTGACGCACGTGAGGTGGGAGAAGGAACGTGTTGTGGGCTGGACCGAACATGTATGGGCCTAACTAAATACTCACTTGGGCTGCTCTCCCTGTCTCTCTGAAATTAAAAGAAAAAGCTTTTGCAAATAAAAATAAATGGATATTTTCGAACAAAGCGAGAGGATAGAAGAAAAGGAGTAAAACAAAAATGACAATATATTTAGGCTGCTAAAATGTTGCCACTGTTTATAAAAATAAGTGGGACATTTTAGGAGACCAAAATTAAATGCATATAATTTTAAATGGGCTCGGATTTTTAAATAAAACAAAAAGGAAAATAAAGATAAAACCCGAGGGGTTGCCTCCACAATATGAAAAGGATTTTTAGGGAAAGGTTGTCGGGACCCCGATCCTAAGCCATAGGAATCTCGCGTGTAACACATCGCATCCCTTTGCGGTCTCACGCACGGTTAACTCCTCGGCGGCAGCCTTACCTTAGCCGGGACCGTTTGCGTCTTTTGACTCGCGTATGCAATAGTGTCGCTAGCATTCCAATGTCAAAGAACCCGGATCGACATGTCTAGTCATAAACCAAAGTGGCAGTTCCGCACAAGGACATGCATACATGACCCAACAAAGCAGGTGTGGGTCAACAGCGAACGTAGACGAGTCGTAGCAAGCTACAAGGACTCCATTACGTCGCGTGACATTTCCCAAAGGGGACAGACACAACAGCTAAGAAGGACACATGCCGGTCAACCAATGTGTCCGGAGCAGTAGCGAACTACCAAGGCTCATTGGATCACAAAGGGGCATTTCCTTGTAAGGAGTGCTACTAAAGTTCACGACTAGGTAATCGAACCCCATACATATCAGGTACGTCACACGTACGCATGGCATACCGATATGTATAGATACATCGATGGCATCACAACATAACCATAAACATACAAGCTTTATTTAAGAGGCTCGGAAGAGCCACACACATAATATTACACATTAGGGGTCTCACGACCCATAATAGCAGTCATACAAATAAAAGCCAGCGGAAGAGTTATAAACTGTGTGGGTATAGACAGGGCAACTAGCAGGCACATGGCCTGACTATACTACAGAGCCGACGTAGGGCCAGATCGTAGCTGGGACACCAGCTACTCGTCGTCGTTGATGTCTACGAAGAACCCTCCATTAGGGTCATTAGCAACCTCTGCAACACTGATTAAGCAAACATGAGTACGAAGGTACTCAGCAAGACTTTAGGAGAACTAACTACTCATGCAAGGTATCAAAAGGTATTGTGGGGTTTCATGCGGGAAGCCAGCATATGACTCGTGGCTAGACAACTTGCACTTTGAAATTAGTTTTTACAACTTGATTTCTCGCACACGAGTCCACTAACACCACAACAATACACTATCGTGGAATCATTCCGTCTCCATACGGAAATGCCGTCCACGACACTCACGCTTATCTTGACAATTTTACGAGTAGCCATTGAAGTTATCTATGAACAACATATGTCTCCAAGTAGTCCATATCCGCGGACGCGGCTATTCGAATAGATCATAACCCTGCATGGGTGTACTTCATCACACACGCTTTCGCCACTTATCGCCATGTGCACGTCATGCACCTCGGCAACCTTCAAGCGGAAGCCCAGCGAGGGAGTCGGCCACGACCGTTAACCACACTAGTACCTAGTCCAGGTTTATCGCCTATCTGAGAGTAACCCGTACGGAAGTCCGGCCGAGGTTTCCGCCACGGCCTCAAACGATGTGCGCAGGGTTCCCAAGCCCACCATCCGGGTGCCACTTGGTACACCGTGCCACTGCCTACCGCATCACGGTCCACCTCTCAGGCCAGCACCATGCACGGCCTCCAGCATTACTATAAACACCAGAAACTACTTGCAACTCCTGGACCAAGTACTACGCGATTAATAGGCCGAGCGGGGTCATATTTCAGGGCCCAGCATGTGGTAGTATCTAGTCTTGGATTACATACACGGAACTCAGTTCCTAAGGACGGTTCCAATGAAACAACCCGCCATGTACTCCTACACAGCCTTTCACCGGTACCTTTACCAAATCAAGTTCATCACACCACCTTTGCTCACCGAACACATTCCACATTTCTGTTCATCTCCCAGATGACAGACCATACACAACTCTAAGCATAGCATGCATAGCAGGATAAGGCACATCATAGCTCAAGCAACTACCAGGTATGCTAGGTTGCAAGGTTCGGCTATTTACTGTGACAAGGTTAAGTCATGCAAAGGAAGTGGGTCCAACTATCATGGCAAAAGCAGTTGAAGCATTTGATCCTAATGCAATAAATAGGTGCAGGAGCAAGAACATGGGATTTATCGGGATGATCAAAAGGGTTGCTTTCCTTGTTGCTCAGAGGACGAACGATATCCGTCAGACGGATATTCGGTGGAATTCGGGGTTGCGGAGCCTACCAAAATAAATGGCAGCATTCAATAACAATCATATGCAATCAAAATGATGCATGAGCATGGCATGAGAATGCAAGGTGATAAGTTATTATTTTCGACATGTATTAGGTTTAGAGTTGATTTGGAACACATTCGAATAGCAATTCAAACGGGTATTCTCGGATACCGGTTTAATTGATTCGACCTGATGCTCGGTTCAACTTGATGTTAACATGCATGAAATGTCATGTTATGATACTGATTTGTAATTAGGCGAGTGTGTGATCATTGCAAATATAATGAAATTTGAATATTTTTGCAAATTCCATTTATAAAGTGATTAAAAGAATTGAATTATTCCTTATTTCACAATTTAGGGTTCTGTAACTTTTTCAAACACGGTTGAAAATAGCATAATCAGAATCCTTGAATTGTTTTGATACTTTTTCATATATAAATTATTTTCATTGGAGTTACAAATTAATTTCTATGATTTTTACAAATTTTAGCAATTTCCTGAATTAGTTTTAAACTGGAAATTCTATTTATTGCATCAGGCTGACGTCAGCAGGTCAGCCGACCTGTTCAGGTCAAACCTGACAGCGGGGCCCCACTGGTCAGCCTCTCTGGGACTAATCCCGCGCTGACCAGCCCCTAATTGGGGTTTGACCAGGCGTGGGGCCCTGTGGCAGCGACTGAAGGGAGGGCGATTACGCCCTAATGGTCGGCCACGTCGACGCCCACCGGAGGGTGGTCGCCGGCGACCAGACCTGCGGCGGAGGGCTCACCGGAGGCAACCTAGACGGCGCTGCATAGCACCAAAATGCACGCGGTTGGCAGCTACAGCATGCTCGCGAAGTGGCCGATCTGGCAGGACCAACTTGGGAGGCTAGGGTCGCCGGAAGAGGCGTCGGCGACGAGCCGAAGCGGCGGCCGAAGCTCGGGCGTCATCGGGGTCTTTGAATCAGGGGGATCTACGCTCGATTCTTAGCTGCTACGGCATCTACGCGTCGTCCTGGAGCTGCTGGTGCTCTCGGAAGGACGAGCTGATCATCGGAGGGCTACCGGCGACGAGCGGCAACGGCCGTCCTCGTCGGGCTCCGGTGAAACTAGGGCTAGAGGAGGGGATCGACGGGGAAAACTTAGGGGAAACGACCGCATGCTCACAGGGAGTGCAGAGCAGAGCTTAGACGGCTCGGGGAAGGCCTGGGGGCCACGAATCGACGGGAGAGGTTCGGCGGCCGGAGGTGGAAGACGACGGCGTTGCGGGCGTTGCAGGGCTCGAGGAAGCTTCGGCTTCTGCAGAGATGACCAGGGCGACGAGGCGGGGCTAATGGCGTGCTCTGGGAGGGAAACCTATGGCCAAGGGCACGGGCAGCTCGGGCTCGAGCTCGGCTCTAATGGCGGCAGCAAGGAGGAGGAGGAGATCCGGGAGGAGGAGGAGAACCGAGGCGGGGAATGGATAGGGGAGGCTCTGGGGAGCTTATCCCCGTCGTCGCCAGCGTGAGGCGGCGGCCAGGCAGGCACGCAGGTGCATGGCCGCGCCGGAGGGGGCGGCGGCCACCTCCTGCTGCCTACTGGCGCGAGGGAGGGGACGAGCGGGGAGATGGGCCGGGCCAGGCTTAGGCGACAGGTAAGGTTTTTCTATTTTTTTCTGTTTTTGTTTTTCTGTTTTGCTAATTATTATTTTGCTAATTAATTCAGCTCCAAAACAAAAAGTAAAATCTATTTTAGACCTCCTGAAATATTTGTTATAATATCCCCACTCATTTCCAAGGTCTTCAACATTTTTGGAAAATTATAGTTTCTGATTTCAAATTTTAAAGTTTGAAACCAGTGGCTTTTGCATTTATTTAAAATGCTTAAAGTGTCAAGAAAATAGGTTTCTCCAATGCTCATTTACTTTCATGATTTATCAGAAAGTTTGAACATTTCTTGAGGCCATTTTGGGTTCATTGATTTTGAACTAGTTTGAGATTTCCTTTAATTGACATGGTGGCTAGGGTTTTGAGTTTTTCCTTTGCCACTTTGTTGTTTTTGTTGAAACTTCTTAGATGCAAATGCAAAGAATACATGAGCACAATGCTATCTTGATTAAGGGTTAGGGATGTGACAAAGGTGGACTTTTTTTAAAGGGGGGAAACAAAGCTTTTAAATCTGCCACAAATAAAATAGAGAGAGAAGGGGTTTTTTATCCTATGGTGCAACTTGTGGGTTTTGACATGCACTTGTTGCACCCACACCTCAACAAACACGAAGCACATCCAGACAACACTTGCACATCACAACAAGGACACCCACATCAACACAACCACAACAAAAGGAAAAAATGCAATGCATGAAGGCATGATGCACATGAAATGATGACACAATGTTAGGCTCACCCCACATAACATTAACATGCCAAGGTTGCCATACAAGGAAGATACAAAAGGGGAGGGGAAATTGCATTTGGGCTGTTACAACTCTCCTACACTACAAGAGGTTCTCGTCCCGAGATCTAAGAATGAAAGGGGGGTAAGAGTATGAGAAGAAAGAGGTAAAACTTAGTCGCTTCTTTGACAAACGAGAGAAACAAACGATCCTTGAGGGTTGCGAAGAGATGAAGAATGATATGAAGAACAAGGAAGAATTCAAACGAAATTTCGGCACCACTTCGGTAGGAAAATGAGGACAAAAATTTCATAAGATGAAAAGATCTTGACAAGATTCACAACAAACCTACTAAATTGATAAGCAAGAAAAGAACATGAAAGAAGACGCGACACTCTAGTCTAAATGAATGGGAAAGGAAATAACACGATCTTCAGACAACTAGATAATGGATAAAAGAGAGCAACATCACAACAACTTCCGAGCAAGAGAATAGAACTAGAACATGACAAGAATAGAATGGAGAAGAAAATGAGAACTACTACCACAATTGAATTAAGAGCATCCTGACAAGAAGACATCGGAGGGACGAGCTGATCATCGGAGGGTTTTGAGTTTTTCCTTTGCCACTTTGTTGTTTTTGTTGAAACTTCTTAGATGCAAATGCAAAGAAGACATGAGCACAATGTTATCTTTATTAAGGGTTAGGGATGTGACAACTCACCCCCACTCAAAAGAATCTCGTCCCAAGATTTAGAAGTCGTCGGGAATAACGCAGGATATTCAAGTCGGAGACGATCCTCTCTTTCCCAAGTTGCCTCCTTTTCAGAATGATTTGACCATTGAACTTTAAGAAACTTGAGGTTTCGACGTCGAGTGGTACGCTCAGCTTGATCAAGAATATGCATGGAGTATTCTCAGTAAGAAAGGTTATCTTGTAGATCAAGCGTTTCGTGGTCCACTTCACGGATAGGATCCGAAAAGCAACGCCTGAGTTGCGAGACGTGGAAAACATGAACCTTGGAAAGATGCGGAGGAAGTTCCAACTGGTAGGCAACTTCTCCTCGTTTGGCAAGAATGCGAAAAGGTCCAATGTAACGAGGAGCCAACTTGCCCTTGATACCGAAACGATGGGTACCCTTCAAAGGTGTAACCCGAAGGTATGCCTTCTCGTCAACTTCAAAGGTCACAGCCTTATGATCACGATCATATTGGCTCTTTTGACGAGACTGGGCTGTTTTCAACTTTTCACGAATAATGTGAACCTGCTCTTCTGCATCCTGGATCATGTCCGGGCCAAAGAGTTGCCTCTCTCCGGTTTCTGACCAATTAAGAGGGGTTCGGCTTCTTCGTCCATAAAGAACTTCAAAAGGGGCTTTGCCCAAGCTTGATTGATAACTATTGTTATAAGCGAATTCGGCGAATGGAAGGCACTTCTCCCAATTCATACCGAACGAAATAACACAAGCTCGGAGCATATCTTCTAGGATTTGATTCACTCTTTCTACTTGACCACTTGATTGAGGATGGAAAGCAGTGCTAAAAGATAAGTGAGTCCCCATGGCATTCTGAAAACTTTCCCAGAAGCGAGAAGTAAAGATACTTCCACGGTCCGAGTTAATTTCCAAGGGAACACCATGAAGAGACACTATTCGAGAGATATATAACTCTGCTAGCTGGCTAGCTGTTATACTCTCACGACCAGGAAGAAAATGAGCCACTTTGGAAAGACGGTCAATGACCACAAAGATAGCATTATTTCCTTTCTTGGTCTTGGGAAATCCGGTAATGAAATCCATGCTAACTTTATCCCCTTTCCATTCAGGAATAGCTAAAGGTTGAAGAGTGCCAGCAGGCCTTTGATGTTCTGCCTTAACTCGATGACAAACGTCGCAGTTAGCAACGAACTCAGCAATTTCTCTCTTCATCCTAGTCCACCAGAACCTCTGGCGTAGGTCCTGATACATCTTAGTACTACCGGGATGAATGGTGAGAGGGGAATCATGAGCCTCCTTAAGGATTAACTGCCTTAGATGTGGGTTCTTAGGAACCACTAAACGATTCTGGAAGAACACCACACCTTGATCATTCTTGGAAAATTCTTTAGCATTTCCGCTAAAAATATTCTCCTTGATCCGTGATATACCCTTGTCACGCTTTTGGCCAGCTATAATTTGATCCTTAAGAGTAGGCTTCGCCACCAGGGTATAAAGGAATCCTTGAGGAACAATATGAAGATTCAAGTTCCGAAAGTCCTCATGGAGATGTGGTTGACCTTGTTGTAGCATCAAATTGTTACAATAAGATTTACGACTTAGTGCATCGGCCATAACATTGGCCTTCCCCGGGGTGTAAGTTATCCCTAAGTCGTAATCCGAGATCAACTCAACCCACCGTCTTTGCCTGAGATTCAAATCCGGCTGGGTGAAGATATATTTCAGACTTTGGTGATCAGTGAATATTTCGCAACGATTACCCAAAAGGTAATGTCGCCAGGTTTTTAATGCATGGACCACAGCTGCAAGCTCAAGGTCATGTGTGGGATAATTATCCTCATGTGGATGCAACTGTCGAGATGCGTATGCGATCACATGACGATATTGCATGAGAATGCAACCTAATCCTTGTCGCGAGGCGTCGCAATAGATAACAAAGTCCTTAGAAAAATCTGGTGGTAGCAACACAGGTGCGGAAGTCAGGCGTCTTTTCAGTTCCTGAAAACTATGCTCACACTGTGGTGTCCACTCGAACTTTTTATCCTTCTGGAGGAGTTCAGTTAGAGGCTTTCCAACCTTGGAGAAATTCTCGACGAAGCGGCGACAATAGCTCGCTAGACCAAGAAAACTCCTAACTTGCTTAACCGATTCAGGTTGAGTCCAATCAAGGACAGCTTGAACTCTCTCGGGATTGACAGCAATACCCTTACCAGAGATTACGTGGCCTAGATAGGTCACTTCTGGTAACCAGAATTCACATTTTGAAAATTTGGCATAAAGGCGATGCTCTCGAAGTTTCATCAATACCAGCCTTAGATGCTCGGCATGTTCTTGTTCATTCTTCGAGTAGATGAGAATATCATCGAGGTATACCACGACGAATTTATCCAAATACTCCATGAAGATTGAATTCATCAGCCGAGAGAAGGTGGCTGGGGCATTGGTTAAACCGAAGGACATAACGGTGTACTCATATTGGCCATAACGAGTAACAAAAGCCGTTTTTGGAATGTCCCCGTTCTTAATCTTGATTTGATGGTAACCCAACCTCAAATCCATTTTGGAGAAGATTGAGGATCCAGCGAGCTGATCGTACACATCGTTGATCCTGGGGAGCGGGTACTTGTTCTTTATGGTGACCAGGTTAACTGGTCAGTAATCTACAACCATCCGATTCGTTCCGTCTTTCTTCTTGACGAAGAGGACGGGACAAGCCCAAGGAGAAGAGCTAGGACGAATGAAACCCTTGCTCAAGGCCTCATCTAATTGCTTCTTAAGTTCGGCTAGCTCTAGGGGTGCCATCTTATAAGGTCTTCTGGCTATTGGGACAGTTCCCGGAACAAGATCTATCACAAACTCTACATCTCTGTCAGGTGGAATTCCTGGCAGTTCCTCTGGAAAAACATCCGGGAAGTCACGGACTACCGGAATGTCTTCAAGTTCCGGAAGAGGGTTGGCATTTAGGGAATAGAGCTGGCATTTGGCAACTCGAGTAGAGGCATTTACTATCTCACCCGAGGGATGGGTAAGCTGGACATTTCTAGAGTGAGTATCAATCTTGGCATAGTGAGCTGACATCCAGTCCATGCCCAAGATGATATTAATATCCGAAGATTTCAATGCTATCAATGAGGCTAGAAAAACTAGCCTGTCTACTAGAATTTCATTGTCATAGGTTATCCTAGAGGTTTGCCATTTACTACCAGGGGTTTGGACAACCAATGGGATTGGCATATCACAAAATGACATGTTATGCAACTGTGCATAACTTTCTGAAATGAAGGAATGAGAAGACCCAGTGTCAAAAAGAACAGACGATGGGTGATGATTAACAAGAAGCATACCCAGCATGACGTCGGGATCCTCTGCAGCTTCTTCTGCTGACACATAGTTCACATGGCCACGTGCAGGAGTTGGCTTCATGTAGAACGCTTTGCCCGACTTGGCTTGCCCGACGGACTTTCCGGGTTGCTTGGCACCCACATTCTAAGGACACTCACGGGAATAGTGCCCTGGTTCTCCACACTTGTAGCATATCACCTGGTTGGCACGTGGTGCAGCATTGCTAGCTGGACCACCATAAGCTTTTGCTGGAGGGTTGGCCTAATTCGTCTGAGGCGCCACGTAGGATGGCCTCGGAGTGTATCTTGGCGGCAAAGAACTGTTTGGAACCCACAGCCTGCGTTTTGGAAACGCGGAACCAGAAGATGAGCCAAAGTGACGGGGGTGCTTCCTTGTGGCTTCGAAGTCAGAATGACCAGTCTCCGCACTGATCGCTTTGTTGACCAGGGCTTGAAAACTTGCACACTCATGGAGGCGCAGGTCTCGACGGAGCTCAGGGCTCAGACCCTTACGGAATCTTTCTTGCTTCTTGGCGTCAGTAGACACCTCCTCTGTTGCATAGCGGGCGAGGTTACCGAACTCGCGGCTATAGGCATCCACAGACAACTTGCCCTGAGTGAAGGCACATAACTCCTCTCTCTTTCTGTCCATCAGGCCCTCTGGAATATGGTGCAGACGAAAAGCTGCACTGAAGTCTGCCCACGTGGCCACTGATTCAGCGGGACGCATAGCTTCAAAATTCTCCCACCACAGATTGGCGGGTCCCTCCAGGAAATACGCCGCAAAGGTCACCTTGTCGGCCCCAGACACATTCGTCGAGCGAATCTTGCATGAGATGTTGCACAGCCAGTCATCAGCGTCGAGGGGATCGACGGAATGATGAAACTTTAGAGGATTCAGCTTCACAAAGTCATTGAGGGACACTGCAGCATTCCTAGGCTGTCGAGCCGTATTCTGCTCAATACGCTCTAGCAGTCGGTTAGTCTCCCTTTTGTTTCTTTCTGCCTCAGGCATCACTTCTACCAGAGAAGGTGGGTGAGGCAGGTCTTCCTGCGACGCTTGACTACCCTCACCTTGCTCATGAGCAGGGGCATGGTTCAACCTGGTGAACACCATCCTGACAAACAAACTCATAGCTTAGACCAATATCATATCAATACTAGCTATGGATTAAGAATGTACTGAACACACGGAATGCGGAAATGAATATCCGAACAACATGGTAACAAGCAACTGCTATTAATACACCATGGTTCATACACACCCTTACATAGTTCAGTACAACCTTAACCTTAGAGCAAACTACTGAAATTGGGAAACTACTCATCAGAGGCTTACAAGCTTCCTATACATTATTTATCTAGGCCTCCGGAATTCATTTCACATTACTACCATACTTCACAAGTCACGCAGGACTATGAACGTACGACTACTAACATACTATCTTTCCGCTCACAGCTCAGGCATCCGCATAGAACATCTCATAGAGATTACCTCCATGACCTGTAAGCTCAACCTGCGGATCAGGAAACACTCTAGCCTGAGATCCCTGGGATCCATAAGGACACGGATGTGGCCTTGGTCCCCTGACTGGTGGTAAGAGGGGTCCCCGAAGAGGTGTGACTCCTCCTATAGCTGGCCAGTCAACGTGAACCGGAAGATGGGTCCTAACAGGGTTCAGCATCTCCATCTCTCCATACCCTGTCTGGACTACCGGTGCCAGCTGCGTCAAAGTTGTCCACAGACGGGCACGGGTAGCATAAAGCTCCATGCGGAGAGCACGAGCGTCCCTGTCTCTGTTCTCTAGCATCTCAACAGTGGACTGCAGAAGTGGATCCTCCATAGAAGAATCAAAATATACTCCACTGAGGTATCCCTCTTCACCAGGCTGAGAGGCCGGAACATAGCAGAACTCTGAATTCTGCAGCAGTGCATGTCTCGCTCTCATAATAGTCAGCATTGAATAGGCAGCATCTTGTACTGCCATGTCAACAGTGACTCCCAACCCATATGACCAATGGATTGGCTCCTCAGCTCCAGGGTAGTCTGGAAATACCCTAACAGTGCAGATGTACTGGCTCTGGTTGAAGTCTCGGTACTGTTCCTCCACTGTGTACTCGGGGTACCAGCGGTAACCGCACACCGACATCACCCTGACCAGCATGGCCGTATGACCCGGTACATCAATGCACCTGGTCAGACGTACCACCTGACGAGAAGGATGGCCAGGCATCTGTAAATAGAGAGTAATGCAAAAGCATTAGAGCTCTGAATGAAAAATTGGGCAGCATAACGGCTGTAAATGCTCAAAAACAAATTTTGAGACAACCCAAAATGGAATAGCGTAACCACTCAACTATCAAGTTCAACTCTCTGATCATCAAACTTACTTCCTGCTTCCTAGGGATAAAAGAAACCCAATATCTCTCAACCCGTAGTCCTATAAGCTACCGATCAGAAACACGAGCCTAGGAGAAGATGAGTAACCTAGTCCTTAATTCCCGCAGAAAAGACGAGGATGACCAGAATAGAATAACTTGAGAAGAGAACAAGAGTCTTACGTTCCCTTCCACAAACAATTCCCTTATATATAACTAAAGCAATTCTAGACTCAACTTCGACCAGTTTGGCTTAGTAATCCTACAGTCAGTCAGGCTCTGATACCAACGCTGTCGGGACACCGATCCTAAGCCATAGGAATCTAGCCTGTAACACATCGCATCCCTTTGCGGTCTCACGCACGATTAACTCCTCGGCGGCAGCCTTACCTTAGCCGGGACCGTTTGCGTCTTTTGACTCGCGTATGCAATAGTGTCGCTAGCATTCCAATGTCAAAGAACCCGGATCGACATGTCTAGTCATAAACCAAAGTGGCAGTTCCGCACAAGGACAGGCATACATGACCCAACAAAGCAGGTGTCGGTCAACAGCGAACGTAGACGAGTCGTAGCAAGCTACAAGGACTCCATTACGTCGCGTGACATTTCCCAAAGGGGACAGACACAACAGCTAAGAAGGACACATGCCGGTCAACCACTGTGTCCGGAGCAGTAGAGAACTACCAAGGCTCATTGGATCACAAAGGGGCATTTCCTTGTAAGGAGTGCTACTAAAGTTCACGACTAGGTAATCGAACCCCATACATATCAGGTACGTCACACGTACGCATGGCATACCGATATGTATAGATACACCGATGGCATCACAACATAACCATAAACATACAAGCTTTATTTAAGAGGCTCGGAAGAGCCACACACATAATATTACACATTAGGGGTCTCACGACCCATAATAGAAGTCATACAAATAAAAGCCAGTGGAAGAGTTATAAACTGTCTCGGTACAGACAAGGCAACTAGCAGGCACATGGCCTGACTATACTACAGAGCCGACGTAGGGCCAGATCGTAGCTGGGACACCAGCTACTCGTCGTCGTCGATGTCTACGAAGAACCCTCCATTAGGGTCATTAGCAACCTCTGCAACATTGATTAAGCAAACATGAGTACGAAGGTACTCAGCAAGACTTTAGGAGAACTAAGTACTCATGCAAGGTATCAAAAGGTATTGTGGGGTTTCATGCGGGAAGCCAGCATATGACTCGTGGCTAGACAACTTGCAGTTTGAAATTAGTTTTTACAACTTGATTTCTCGCACACGAGTCCACTAACACCACAACAATACACTATCGTGGAATCATTCCGTCTCCATACGGAAATGCCGTCCACGACACTCACGCTTATCTTGACAATTTTATGAGTAGCCATTGAAGTTATCTATGAACAACATATGTCTCCAAGTAGTCCATATCCGCGGACGCGGCTATTCGAATAGATCATAACCCTGCAGGGGTGTACTTCATCACACACGCTTTCGCCACTTATCGCCATGTGCACGTCATGCACCTCGGCAACCTTCAAGCGGAAGCCCAGCGAGGGACTCGGCCACGACCGTTAACCACACTAGTACCTAGTCCAGGTTTATCGCCTATCTGAGAGTAACCCGTACGGAAGTCCGGCCGAGGTTTCCGCCACGGCCTCAAACGATGTGCGCAGGGTTCCCAAGCCCACCATCCGGGTGCCACTTGGTACACCGTGCCACTGCCTACCGCATCACGGTCAACCTCTCAGGCCAGCACCATGCACGGCCTCCAGCATTACTATAAACACCAGAAACTACTTGCAACTCCTGGACCAAGTACTACACGATTAATAGGCCGAGCGGGGTCATATTTCAGGGCCCAGCATGTGGTAGTATCTAGTCTTGGATTACATACACGGAACTCAGTTCCTAAGGACGGTTCCAATGAAACAACCCGCCATGTACTCCTACACAGCCTTTCACCGGTACCTTTACCAAATCAAGTTCATCACACCACCTTTGCTCACCGAACAGATTCCACATTTCTGTTCATCTCCCAGATGACAGACGATACACAACTCTAAGCATAGCATGCATAGCAGGATAAGGCACATCATAGCTCAAGCAACTACCAGGTATGCTAGGTTGCAAGGTTCGGCTATTTACTGTGACAAGGTTAAGTCATGCAAAGGAAGTGGGTCCAACTATCATGGCAAAAGCAGTTGAAGCATTTGATCCTAATGCAATAAATAGGTGCAGGAGCAAGAACATGGGATTTATCGGGATGATCAAAAGGGTTGCTTGCCTTGTTGCTCAGAGGACGAACGATATCCGTCAGACGGATATTCGGTGGAATTCGGGGTTGCGGAGCCTACCAAAATAAATGGCAGCATTCAATAACAATCATATGCAATCAAAATGATGCATGAGCATGGCATGAGAATTCAAGGTGATAAGTTATTATTTTCGACATGTATTAGGTTTAGAGTTGATTTGGAACACATTCGAATAGCAATTCAAACGGGTATTCTCGGATACCGGTTTAATTGATTCGACCTGATGCTCGGTTCAACTTGATGTTAACATGCATGAAATGTCATGTTATGATACTGATTTGTAATTAGGCCAGTGTGTGATCATTGCAAATATAATGAAATTTGAATATTTTTGCAAATTCCATTTATAAAGTGATTAAAAGAATTGAATTATTCCTTATTTCACAATTTAGGGTTCTGTAACTTTTTCAAACATGGTTGAAAATAGCATAATCAGAATCCTTGAATTTTTCTGATACTTTTTCATATATAAATTATTTTCATTGGAGTTACAAATTAATTTCTATGATTTTTACAAATTTTAGCAATTTCCTGAATTAGTTTTAAACTGGAAATTCTATTTATTGCATCAGGCTGACGTCAGCAGGTCAGCCGACCTGTTCAGGTCAAACCTGACAGCGGGGCCCCACTGGTCAGCCTCTCTGGGACTAATCCCGCGCTAACCAGCCCCTAATTGGGGTTTGACCAGGCGTGGGGCCCTCTGGCAGCGACTGAGGGGAGGGCGATTACGCCCTAATGGTCGGCCACGTCGACGCCCACCGGAGGGTGGTCGCCGGCGACCAGACCCGCGGCGGAGGGCTCGCCGGAGGCAACCTAGACGGCGCTGCATAGCACCAAAATGCATGCGGTTGGCAGCTACAGCATGCTCGCGAAGTGGCCGATCTGGCAGGACCAACTTGGGAGGCTAGGGTCGCCGGAAGAGGCGTCGGCGATGAGCCGAAGCGGCGGCCGAAGCTCGGGCGTCATCGGGGTCTTTGAATCAGGGGGATCTACGCTCGATTCTTAGCTGCTACGGCATCTACGCGTCGTCCTGGAGCTGCTGGTGCTCTCGGAAGGACGAGCTGATCATCGGAGGGCTACCGGCGACGAGCGGCAGCGGCGGTCCTCGTCGGGCTCCGGTGAAACTAGGGCTAGAGGAGGGGATCGACGGGGAAAACTTAGGGGAAACGACCGCATGCTCACAGGGAGTGCAGAGCAGAGCTTAGACGGCTCGGGGAAGGCCTGGGGGCCACGAATCGACGGGAGAGGTTCGGCGGCCGGAGGTGGAAGACGACGGCGTTGCGGGCGTTGCAGGGCTCGAGGAAGCTTCGGCTTCTGCAGAGATGACCAGGGCGACGAGGCGGGGCTAATGGCGTGCTCTGGGAGGGAAACCTATGGCCAAGGGCACGGGCAGCTCGGGCTCGAGCTCGGCTCTAATGGCGGCAGCAAGGAGGAGGAGGAGATCCGGGAGGAGGAGGAGAACCGAGGCGGGGAATGGATAGGGGAGGCTCTGGGGAGCTTATCCCCGTCGTCGCCAGCGTGAGGCGGCGGCCAGGCAGGCACGCAGGTGCATGGCCGCGCCGGAGGGGGCGGCGGCCACCTCCTGCTGCCTACTGGCGCGAGGGAGGGGACGAGCGGGGAGATGGGCCGGGCCAGGCTTAGGCGACAGGTAAGGTTTTTCTATTTTTTTCTGTTTTTGTTTTTCTGTTTTGCTAATTATTATTTTGCTAATTAATTCAGCTCCAAAACAAAAAGTAAAATCTATTTTAGACCTCCTGAAATATTTGTTATAATATCCCCACTCATTTCCAAGGTCTTCAACATTTTTGGAAAATTATAGTTTCTGATTTCAAATTTTAAAGTTTGAAACCAGTGGCTTTTGCATTTATTTAAAATGCTTAAAGTGTCAAGAAAATAGGTTTCTCCAATGCTCATTTACTTTCATGATTTATCAGAAAGTTTGAACATTTCTTGAGGCCATTTTGGGTTCATTGATTTTGAACTAGTTTGAGATTTCCTTTAATTGACATGGTGGCTAGGGTTTTGAGTTTTTCCTTTGCCACTTTGTTGTTTTTGTTGAAACTTCTTAGATGCAAATGCAAAGAATACATGAGCACAATGCTATCTTGATTAAGGGTTAGGGATGTGACAAAGGTGGACTTTTTTTAAAGGGGGGAAACAAAGCTTTTAAATCTGCCACAAATAAAATAGAGAGAGAAGGGGTTTTTTATCCTATGGTGCAACTTGTGGGTTTTGACATGCACTTGTTGCACCCACACCTCAACAAACACGAAGCACATCCAGACAACACTTGCACATCACAACAAGGACACCCACATCAACACAACCACAACAAAAGGAAAAAATGCAATGCATGAAGGCATGATGCACATGAAATGATGACACAATGTTAGGCTCACCCCACATAACATTAACATGCCAAGGTTGCCATACAAGGAAGATACAAAAGGGGAGGGGAAATTGCATTTGGGCTGTTACAACTCTCCTACACTACAAGAGGTTCTCGTCCCGAGATCTAAGAATGAAAGGGGGGTAAGAGTATGAGAAGAAAGAGGTAAAACTTAGTCGCTTCTTTGACAAACGAGAGAAACAAACGATCCTTGAGGGTTGCGAAGAGATGAAGAATGATATGAAGAACAAGGAAGAATTCAAACGAAATTTCGGCACCACTTCGGTAGGAAAATGAGGACAAAAATTTCATAAGATGAAAAGATATTGACAAGATTCACAACAAACCTACTAAATTGATAAGCAAGAAAAGAACATGAAAGAAGACGCGACACTCTAGTCTAAATGAATGGGAAAGGAAAGAACACGATCTTCAGACAACTAGATAATGGATAAAAGAGAGCAACATCACAACAACTTCCGAGCAAGAGAATAGAACTAGAACATGACAAGAATAGAATGGAGAAGAAAATGAGAACTACTACCACAATTGAATTAAGAGCATCCTGACAAGAAGAATTGAATGGAGTTGTTGGAGAACCAACAACGAAAGAACAAGCTTGTAGTGGACTTAAGAAAACCATCTCAAATAATGAGTTGACAACGAGCCACTAATGGAAAACAAGGATTGATTGGGAAAACAAGATAAGCAAAACTTCTTACACCAAGAGGATACATTCAGAACTTGGATCAGTGACAAGCACCATGATAGCAACAATCCATAGGAAAAGCTTTAGGTGAAATCCAAAGAAAGATAGCTCAATGAATAAATCATGGGTTGAAAATATCTCATGATCAAAGAATGGTGGGTTTAACTATCTCATTCTTGAAACAAAATCTCTTCGAGACTCCTCCACTAACAAGAATGTTATAATACCACCTCAAAGGATAAAGGAAGGAGAATTGCACTTGGATATGCAAGATAAAGTATACTCGAGGTTCTCCAACAAGAATCTTGAAGAACACATCGAGAATGAATGAACGCACAGAGAATGAATGTAATCTTGAAGAACCACCATGACGAACCTATGTCTACAAAAGAATGATGCAAAGATATGAAGGATGAAAAGAATAAGGTTCAGGCCTTGCAAATATTTAGATGAAGCATCACGAAGAGATTCTTGAGAAAACTTCGAACTCCGGGAAAACAAAAGATGAGCACTTGAGAAAAGAATTGATATCATCAGCCACTCCGGAAGAAGAAATGAACTCATTGATCAAACAAGAATAATAATTATGTTATGCGTATTCTTCATCAAGTTAAATTGATGACAAGCAACGGATTTAGCATCCCACTTATTCTTCTTGGAAAGATTGAGGAGAGATATGAGCACAAACTTGAAGAAGTCTTGAAGGAGACACCGGTAAGAATTGAAACAAATGAGACGAACATGAATCAATGAAGATACATGAGAATGAAGAGATCATGAGCCTCCTGAGAAAAACACTTGAAAAAAGCACCGGAATAATTGAGAGACGAATGAAGAGAAAACAATTGAGAAGAATTTGAGGATGAAAGCTGAAAGCTGAGAACGAAGAAGTCTTCTGAAATGATGGCCTTCGGAAGAATGAGAAATGAACACAGTATTGAAATGCACCGGATAGCAAGAAAGAGATCACTCATGATCTAAAACAATTCAAGATGATAACCCAAAGCTGAAATGATGAATCTTCTAGAGAATGAACCAAGATTTGAGAAAACACTCCTTCGGTCTTGAAGCTGAAAATGATGAGGAGAACACCACCACGAATAACTGAGACACTCCGGAATAATGAAGAATGAAAGGTTGAGCCAAATATGAGAATTAATTCTAATAGATTTTGGAGAAGGGATATGACTGATGAAAATCATTCTGACGTCACACTGAATAAGAATAAGAGATCTCCGGAAAGATTACAAGAGCCAGATAAGAACTTGGGAAAAACCTGTGGGTTATGGGCCCACTCAAAGAAACCACTGTTGAAAAGATTGCTCAGAAGAGAGATATTGCACCGGTATAAAGAAAACTTGATGAGGTGAGGCCCTTGAAATAATTGAAAGGATTGAAAACAAGAACTTCTGAGATAACTTCAACGCTCCAGATAGAATAGAGATAAATGACAGCAAGAAGACTTGATAAGAATTTCCAACATGGGAAAGAATTTAAAGGATGAAAAGGATATGATGACACGGATAACTGAATTGAATTCACTGGAAAAGATGACAAGAATGAATAAAGATGAACACGAAGCTCCTGAGAATCTTCAGAAAGAATCACCGGATATGAGAAAAAAGAAAAGATAACGGAAGCATTGATGAAAAGAAAGGCACTTGGATAATAATGAGTCATCAAAGAAAAGGGCGGGAGGGCAGGAAAACAAAGACAACTTAGGACAGATGAGATGAACTCCGGAAAGAAAAGAGAGATTGATCTTGCAAAATTGGAGAGGATGGGATAACTTGAAGAGAAGCACACCGGGTGGAAAAGAATAAACAAGACAACTCCGGTTGACAAGAATTGATAAGACAATTGATAGAGCTAAAGAATTTGCATTCCCATAAAACATGAGAACACCTCTTGGAAGGAGATGAATTCACCACTTGACATTGAAGCAACTCAAATTACCATATTCCAACAAAAACAAAGGTTGCAGCTTATGAAACAAGCCAGAACAAATTCATGAGAGAGATATCGTCCGATATTTTCGTGGACAGGATCACACGAGCTCGATCCTTACAGTAGCCATCCTGTGTAAGGCAGTGCACACGACATACGAAGCGTCCCCGAGTCATAGAAAGCTACAAGGACTCTTTAAGATCCAACGAGAACCGTTGTAAGTCAACCGTGAACAAACGAATCCACCATATGTCGAACCCCAACCTAACATCATGCATTTGTTGGAAGATTGTCCCATAAGTAACTACTTGAAGTCCCACCTAAGAACTCCCAAAATTTCTGGTCATGCAATCTGGTCCACAGATACAAGGAGTAATATATCACTCAACTCATATACTAACCCGTCCAGTGTATCACATCCATCAACACATAACCAGAATCTCGGAACCTCCGCTATCTCAAACACTCGTAATCACAACGATACTACGTACGGTGATACATCCGAAACTCTCTACACCAGTACTGGGGAAGCTGGACTCCTCTCGCCACTACTAGTATTGAAGCAATTTAGAACATCCTTCGTCCTGAGATACTAAGAAATCTGAATGATAGCGATGTGCTCAAGAATCCCCTGGAGCTCAACTCCCCGGAAGAAATCAAGTCAGATAGGAGGCACCAAGATAGAACTCCGTTATATCGACACCATATAGATTCTAAAATATCCGCGTGATCCTAAAAAATAGTGAGAAGAGGAGTACAATTGAAATTATTACATCAAGATTCCTCACCAGAGCATAGAAGAGGAGAAAAAAGAATCCTACCCTCCGATATATAACTAGACTCAAAATAGTTTTTACTAGACTCGACTCGGACAAGTTTGACCAATCAAGGGGGCTCCTAGGTCGGTACTGCTCTGATACCAACTTGTAACGCCCAAGATGCGATCCTATCCTCAATTTGGTTCGAGGGCCTCGTCAGGGATAGAAGCGCATCTCTTCGTTTCGCAAGAATGGATATTGTTACAAGTACATGTACTGAAAAGATGAGATATATGGAATTGGCTTACACTCGCCACAAGCTACATTAGAGTATCATCAGTACATTACGTAAACATCACGAAGAAGAGCAGGGTCTGACTACAGACGAAAACAAACAAGAAAAGAGACCGATGTCCATCCTTGCTATCCCAGGCTGCCGACCTCGAACCCATCCTAGATCGATGAAGAAGAAGAAGAAGAAGCAACTCCAAATGAACAATCAATGCGCTCGCGTCTGAATCACCTTACCTGTACCTGCAACTGGTTTTGTAGTAAACTGTGATCCACAGGGGACTCAACAATCTCATTTCCAAAGGTATCAAGACTAGCAAATCTTAATGGGTGAGATAAGATTAAGTGGTGAGGCTGAGGCAAGCGACTAAGCATTATATGAGGTGGCTAACTTACGAGTACAAGAAATAAGAGGGGGAAGATCTACGCATAGCGGACGTGAACTACTGATGATCAAATGAATGATCCTGAACACCTACTTAGGTCAGGCATAACCCCACCATGTCCTCCACCGGAGAAGGAACTCACAAAAGAGACAGTCACGGTTACGCACTCAGTTGGCATATTTTAAATAAGTTAACTTCAAGTTGTCTAGAATCAGTGTTAAACAAAGTTTCAACGTTGCCACATAAGCACGGGCATGGCTTTCTGAAAGATTTAACCCTGCAAGGGTGCTCCAACTAGTCCATCACAAATTACCACAAACCGCATAGAAATCCTCGATCATGAAACTCGCGATCTCGTCGGACTCCTTAGTGGAAAACCTCAACTCTGAGATTACCCAAAGTTTGACCGGAATCCCGATGCACAAGACATTCGTCAAAGGTAAAACTAATCCTGCAATGCCGCTCGACGTGTCAACGATCCCGATAGGAGTCGCGTATCTCGTTCCCAGGACACGATGGATAAGCACAGCGTACGGTGGCTTGGTAGACATCTCCCGAGTTGCCCCGGGTTGGCCCCGCTAACAGCTCTAGTTTTGGACCAGCACCATCAGCACTGACCCCCCTGTATTTTGTAGAATTACTCCTCGGGTTCATGACGCCCTATGCTTTTTAGTATTAACAGTATTATTATGTTGGGAAAATATAGCACCAATGTTGGGCCTTGCCAGACCAGCTTTAATCTAAAACGAATTATCAAGGGGGTCCCGATCGTGTTAGGAGCGCTCAATTATGGAACATAACACCGGTAGCCGAAACTAAGGGGGCAAAGGTGGAACAAAACACCAGGCTAGAAAGGCCGAGCCTTCCACCTTTTACCAAGTATATAGGTGCATTAAGTTAAATAGCATTTAATAGGGTGATATAACAAGGAACCCATGTTATCACATGGAAGCAACTACACCTGCAACTAGCAATGCTAACACATGGTTAAGCAAGCGGTAACATAGCCAATCAGTGGTTTGCTAGGTTGTGAACAGGTTGAAGATTTTCATGGCAATGTTGAGAGGCTGGTATTTAACACGTGGTAGGCAATGTGACATATCGAAAAAATGAGACAACTAGCATGACAACGATAGTAATGGTATCTAGGGAAATGATCATCTTTCCTGGGATCCTGCTTGGAAGAAGAATGACTCCGTGAAGCAGACGAACCGACGCTGTCAAACGGATCCTCACATTCCGACATGCTTGCGAAACTCTATCGAAACGAAGCAAACAAAAACAAGAATCAACCCATATATTCACCACAGCACATGCACAACAAGATGCACTACCTAATATAATGCATGGATTCTCAACCCCTATTGATGCACTTAACCCATCCTACATAGGTAAACAATTGCCACCTTATCACAAAGTGACACTTCTGCAGAACTGCTAAAAACTGGAAACTAGTGTCTCCATTGGATTCCTTGGGTTCTCCTACCCCAAATCCATATATTGCATTGCTATATATGCATGAAGAAAAACACCACAAACAGCAAAGGGAAAACTACACAGGATCAAACTCCGCTAATAACAAGAACAGGGGGTTGTTCTTGATATGCCAGATTTGGCATATTCCTCTTCTGGAATATTCCAGATTTGGAAATACATCCCAAATACTACAAAAAACAATATTCATATAATCATCAGGGGATCTCACTGGCCATACACACCAGGGCCCCTAGTGGGTGTATGCAAGTGGGCCTAGAACCCACAACACACACCCACAGATCCACACACACACACAAAATAAAAGGAAAAGGTGCAGGTGGGGGGACCGAACCATGCACCTCTCCTACACACACGCACACACACATCTGACAAGGTAAGCTATGACTCGAACCAATTTAACACGCCGAAAAAACGAAAGGGGGATTCGAACCCAGGACTTCACGATCGCCATAGCTCGTTCGAACCAGCTTTGCTGGGGCTCCTACACACACGCACACAGACACCCAATGGGCTAGCCCATGCTAGTTGAACTAGCAGAGGCATTTGACAAGGTAAGCTATGACTCGAACCAATTTAATACCGAAAAAACAAAAGGGCAAACGGGGGATTCGAACCCAGGACCTCACGCTCGCCCTACCTCGGTCGAACCAGCTTTGTTACTCTACTACGGGAGGAAACATCCCTAAGTTGATAACTCAAAGAGCACCGAGGGGAAAAACCCCACAAAAGAAAAAGGAGCGCGCTGGGGATCAAACCCACGACGAAGCGTTGCGCGGCTGGTTCTATTGCCACTAGGCTAGGCGAGCTGACCTGCTTTGCTAGGGGGACCATACGAGACAAGGGGTAAAAGCAGCATCTTTTCTGTTAAACAAAGAGGCGTCGGCGACGACGCTGCTTGTGGCGTTGCGTACTACTGCGATGTTTCTTCTACCGCTGCACGCTGCTACCACCTCTGCATGCGCTGCTACGAACTACTGCTACTGCAGCTTCTATCTACTGCTGCCGCTGCAAGCTGCAAACTCTGCACACACGCACGACGAGCAACTCGCCGGCGAGCATGGCCACACGACAGCGAGGTTGTGGTCAGAGAGGGGGGAAGCGGATGAGAGTGGGGCGCTGCTCACCGAGGGTTCAGAGAGGAGACCCGTCGCTGGAGATAAAGGAGAGCGACGAGCCGGACTGGAGGAGCTCGCTGGAGAGAAGAGGAAGGAGCCGGTCGTCGTGGACGTCGGGGAAGGAGGTATCTGTTAGATTGATCTCTTTCCCAATGGGCCCAACGGCCCATTGGACCTTGACTCGCGCCCTGATCGGGGGCGTCCAGCCCAAGCAAGGCTGGTGGGCCCCTGTCGTGCAGTGCTATATGTAGAGGAGGTTGGGACCATGGCACGGGTTAGGAGGTTCGTCGCAGCCACTGGTTCCCCACTCTATAACCCTAATCCGATCTAGAGGGATGCACTGAAGCGACGGGAAGTCCACCGCCGCCACTACCGCATCTCTCTCTCCTTCCCCACCGTCGTCATCACCTCACGACGGTCTCTGGAGGGAGCTCATCGAGTTCATCACAAGGTAATTAATCTACCACATCATCCGAACACATCTAGCCTAAGATCCACGGGATCTATCAATGGTATCATGAGCCACAAGGCTTTAGATGAGTTCGGTTGAAACATGTACAAGAAAAGAATTCCCCATCCCCGATATGAACTCGAGAAGGGCAAAGTTCTAAGAAGAAAAAAAAGGCTTCACCGGAGTCCTCTCCGGCAAAGAGCGCCGCCTCGGCCGCGCCTGTTCCTCTCGATCCCCACACGCATCGGCAAGCCGAGGTGTGGGGAAGAAGAACCCACCTCCTCGGAGGCAAAGTATGGATCTAATTAGATCCAAAAGAAAAACAAACAAAGGAATCGGATTGGATCCGGAAAAAAAAAGAGGGGAACATGCAAAGCAAAGAAAAGCCACCCCTCCGGGGGCAAAGTACATGCACCGCGACCACGCCGTTCGACGGCGGCGCGCTTCCGCTAAGGGAAATGCGCCACCGGCGAAGGGGAGGCAACGGCGCAAAAGGTGAAAAGGCACGAAGGACACAACCACAGTTATACACCCTAAACTAGGCAAAGAGCACTGAAACCACACCGTTCGACGGCGGCGCGCTTCCGCTAACGGAAATGCGCCACCGGCGAAGGGGAGGCAACGACGCAAAGGTCACAGTCTGACGGCACAAAGGCCACAACGAATGGCACCACCACCACTTCATCTTGACAGTGGTGCATTCACTACAAGTGCTCGCACTCACCGGCAAGATAGGTAGAGGAGGTGCGCTGCACAGGAAGGCCATCACGGCCGCGGGTTGACGCTCACGAGAGGTGCAACGCGGGGATCCAGAGAACCTCCTCGGCGGGGCTTGGATGCCGCTGTTGGAATTATGCCCTAGAGGCAATAATAAATATAGTTATTATTATAATTCCTGTATCAAGACAATCGTTTATTATCCATGCTATAATTGTATTGAATGAAGACTCATTTACATGTGTGGATACATAGACAAAACACTGTCCCTAGCAAGCCTCTAGTTGGCTAGCCAGTTGATCAAAGATAGTCAGTGTCTTCTGATTATGAACAAGGTGTTGTTGCTTGATAACTAGATCACATCATTGGGAGAATCACGTGATGGACCAGACCCAAACTAATAGACGTAGCATGTTGATCGTGTCATTTTTGTTGCTACTGTTTTCTGTGTGTCAAGTATTTGTTCCTATGACCATGAGATCATATAACTCACTAACACTGGAGGAATACTTTGTGTGTATCAAACGTCGCAATGTAACTGGGTGACTATAAAGATGCTCTACAGGTATCTCCGAAGGTGTTCGTTGACTTAGTATGGATCAAGACTGGGATTTGTCACTCCGTGTGACGGAGAGGTATCTCGGGGCCCACTCGGTAATACAACATCACACACAAGCCTTGCAAGAAATGTGACTCAGTGTAAGTTACGGGATCTTGTATTACGGAACGAGTAAAGAGACTTGCCGGTAAACGAGATTGAAATAGGTATGCGGATACTGACGATCGAATCTCGGGCAAGTAACATACCGAAGGACAAAGGGAATGACATACGGGATTATATGAATCCTTGGCACTGAGGTTCAAACGATAAGATCTTCGTAGAATATGTAGGATCCAATATAGGCATCCAGGTCCCGCTATTGGATATTGACCGAGGAGTCTCTCGGGTCATGTCTACATAGTTCTCGGACCCGCAGGGTCTGCACACTTAAGGTTCGACGTTGTTTTATGCGTATTTGAGTTATATGGTTGGTTACCGAATGTTGTTCGGAGTCCCGGATGAGATCACGGACGTCACGAGGGTTTCCGGAATGGTCCGGAAACGAAGATTGATATATAGGATGACCTCATTTGATTACCGGAAGGTTTTTCGGAGTTACCGGGAATGTATCGGGAATGACGAATGGTTTCCGGGAGTTCACCGGGGGAGCAACCCACCCCGGGGAGGCCCATAGGCCTTGGGGGTGGCACACCAGCCATTAGTGGGCTGGTGGGACAGCCCAAAAGGACCCTATGCGCATTGGAAGAAAAATCAAAGAGAAAAAGAAAAAAAAGGAGGAGGTGGGAAAGGAAAGAAGGACTCCTCCCACCAAACCAAGTAGGACTCGGTTTGGGGGGGGGAGACCTTCCCCCCTTGGCTCGGCCGACCCCCTTGGGGCTCCTTGAGCCCCAAGGCAAGGCTCCCCCTCTCCCACCTATATATACGGAGGTTTTAGGGCTGATTTGAGACGACTTTTCCATGGCAGCCCGACCACATACCTCCACGGTTTTTCCTCTAGATCGCATTTCTGCGGAGCTCGGGCGGAGCCCTGCTGAGACAAGATCATCACCAACCTCCAGAGTGCCGTCACGCTGCAGGAGAACTCTTCTACCTCTCCGTCTCTCTTGCTGAATCAAGAAGACCGAGATCATCGTCGAGCTGTACGTGTGCTGAACGCGGAGGTGCCGTCCGTTCGGCACTAGATCGTGGGACTGATCGCGGGACTGTTCGCGGGACGGATCGAGGGACGTGAGGACGTTCCACTACATCAACCGCGTTCACTAACGCTTCTGCTGTACGGTCTACAAGGGTACGTAGATCACTCATCCCCTCTCGTAGATGGACATCACCATGATAGGTCTTCGTGCGCGTAGGAAAATTTTGTTTCCCATGCGACGTTCCCCAACAGTGGTATCAGAGCTAGGTTCATGCGTAGATGTCTTCTCGAGTAGAACACAAAAGTTTTTGTGGGCGGTGATGTGCGTTTTGCTGCCCTCCTTAGTCTTTTCTTGATTCCGCGGTATTGTTGGATTGAAGCGGCTTGGACCGACATTACTCGTACGCTTACGAGAGACTGGTTTCATGGCTACGAGTAACCCCGTTGCTCAAAGATGACTGGCAAGTGCCAGTTTCTCCAACTTTAGTTGAATTGGATTTGACCGAGGAGGTCCTTGGATGAGGTTAAATAGCAACTCATATATTTCCGTTGTGGTGTTTGCGTAAGTAAGATGCGATCCTACTAGATACCCATGGTCACCACGTAAAACATGCAACAACAAAATTAGAGGACGTCTAACTTGTTTTTGCAGGGTATGCTTGTGATGTGATATGGCCAACGATGTGATGTGATATATTGGATGTATGAGATGATCACGTTGTAATAGATTATATCGACTTGCATGTCGATGGTACGGCAACCGGCAGGAGCCATACGGTTGTCTTTATACTAACGTTTGTACTTGCAGATGCGTTTACTATTTTGCTAGGAAGTAGCTTTGGTAGTAATAGCATGAGTAGCACGAAAACCCCGATGGCGACACGTTGATGGAGATCATGGTGTGGCGCCGGTGACAAGAAGATCGTGTTGGTGCTTTGGTGATGGAGATCAAGGAGCACGTGATGATGGCCATATCATGTCACTTATGAATTGCATGTGATGTTAATCCTTTTATGCACCTTATTTTGCTTAGACCGACGGTAGCATTATGAGGTGATCTCTCACTAAAATTTCAAGACAAAATTGTGTTCTCCCTGACTGTGCACCGTTGCTACAGTTCGTCGTTTTGAGACACCACGTGATGATCGGGTGTGATAGACTCAACGTTCACATACAACGGGTGCAAAACAGTTGCGCACGCGGAACACTCAGGTTAAGCTTGACGAGCCTAGCATGTGCAGACATGGCCTCGGAACACATGAGACCGAAAGGTTGATCATGAATCATATAGATGATATGATTAGCATAGGGATGCTTACCACTGAAACTATACTCAACTCACGTGATGATCGGACTTGAGCTAGTGTAAGTGGATCATGAACCACTCAAATGACTAGAGAGATGTACTTTTTGAGTGGGAGTTTAGCGTATAATTTGATTAAGTTAAACTCTAATTATCTTGAACATAGTCTAAGTCCACTTTGAATATATTTGTGTTGTAGATCATGGCTCACGCGACAGTCACCCTGAATTTTAATACGTTCCTAGAGAAAGCTAAGTTGAAAGATGATGGAAGCAACTTTGTAGACTGTGCTCGTAATCTTAAGCTAATCTTACAAGATGGGAAGAAGGATTATGTCCTTAATGCTGCTCTAGGAGATGAACCACCCGCTACGGCTGATCAGGATGTTCATAACGCTTGGTTAGCACGTAAGGAGGACTACTCGGTAGTTCAATGTGCAGTCTTGTATGGCTTAGAACCGGGACTTCAACGTCTCTTTGAGCGTCATGGAGCATTTGAGATGTTCCAGGAGTTGAAGTTTATCTTTCAGAAGAACGCCCGGATCGAGAGGTATGAGACCTCCGATAAATTTTATGCTTGCAAGATGGAGGAGAACTCGTCTGTCAGTGAACATGTGCTCAAAATGTCTGGGTACTCAAACCGTCTAGCTGAGCTGGGGATTGAACTCCCGCAAGAGGCTATCACTGATAGAATCCTTCAATCACTGCCGCCAAGCTATAAAGGCTTTGTGTTGAACTACAACATGCAAGGGATGAACAAGTCACCCGGCGAGTTGTTTGCGATGTTGAAAGTCGCAGAGTCTGAACTCCCTAAAGAACATCAAGTGTTGATGGTGAATAAGACCACTAGTTTTAAGAGAAACGGCAAAGGCAAGAAGGGTAATTCAAAGAAGAGCGGCAAGCCTGTTGCCAATCCGACGAAGAAACCCAAAGCTGGACCTAAGCCTGAAACAGAGTGTTACTATTGCAAGGGTATGGGTCACTGGAAGCGCAATTGCCCCAAGTATCTGGCAGATAAGAAGGCGGCCAAAGAAAAATCAGGTATATTTGATTACATGTTATTGATGTGTACCTAACCGGCTCTCGTAGTAGTGCCTGGGTATTCGATACCGGTTCTGTTGCTCATATTTGCAACTCGAAACAGGAACTACTGAATAGACGAAGGCTGGCAAAAGATGAAGTGACGATGCGCGTAGGAAATGGTTCCAAGGTTGATGCAATCGCCGTCGGCACAGTTTCACTTCAGTTACCATCAGGATTAGTTATGAACTTAAATCATTGTTATTTAGTGCCTGCGTTGAGCATGAACATTATATCTGGATCTTGTTTATTGCGAGACGGTTACTCTTTTAAGTCAGAGAATAATGGTTGTTCTATTTCTATGAGTAACATCTTTTATGGTCATGCACCCAATGTGAGAGGATTGTTCATATTGAATCTTGATAGCGATACACACATACATAACATTGAGACCAAAAGAGTTAGAGTTAACAATGATAGAGCCATATTTTTGTGGCACTGCTGCTTAGGTCATATTGGTGTAAAGCGCATGAAGAAACTCCATGCCGATGGACTTTTGGAGTCACTTGACTTTGATTCACTTGACACGTGCGAACCATGCCTCATGGGCAAGATGACTAAAACTCCGTTCTCCGGAACAATGGAGCGTGCAAGGGACTTGTTGGAAATCATACATAGCGATGTGTGTGGTCCGATGAGCGTAGAGGCACGCGGCGGATATCGTTATTTTCTCACCTTCACTGACGATTTGAGTAGATATGGTTATGTCTACTTAATGAAGCACAAGTCTGAAACACTTGAAAAGTTCAAGCAATTTCAGAGTGAAGTTGAAAATCATCGTAACAAGAAGATCAAGTTCCTACAGTCTGATCGTGGGGGTGAATATCTGAGTTTCGAGTTTGGTGCTCACTTAAGACAATGTGGAATTGTTTCACAGTTGACACCGCCTGGAACACCACAGCGTAATGGTGTGTCCGAACGTTGTAATCGTACTTTATTAGAGATGGTGCGATCTATGATGTCTCTTACTGATTTGCCGTTATCGTTTTGGGGTTATGCATTAGAAACAGCTGGATTCACTTTAAATAGGGCACCATTAAAATCCGTTGAGACGACACCATATGAACTGTGGTATGGCAAAAGGCCAAAGTTGTCGTTTCTTAAAGTTTGGGGATGTGATGCTTATGTCAAAAAGCTTCGCCTCAAAAGCTGGAACCCAAAGCGGAAAAGTGCGTCTTCATAGGTTACCCAAAAGAGACAATTGGGTACACCTTCTATCTCAAATCCGAGGGCAAAGTGTTTGTTGCTAAAAACGGAGCTTTTCTCGAGAAGTAGTTTCTCTCAAGAGAATTGAGAGGGAGGAAGATAGAACTTGACGAGGTTGTCGAACCTCTCATCCCTCTAGATGGTGGCGCAGGGCAAGGGGAAACCTCTGTCGTTGCGATGCCGGTTGAGGAGGAAGTTAATGATGATGATCATGAAACTCCGGTTCAAGTTTCTGTCGAACCACGCAGGTCGACGAGACCACGTGCTGCTCCAGAGTGGTACGGTAATCCCGTCTTATCAATCATGTTGTTGGACAACAATGAACCTGCAAATTATGAAGAAGCAATGGTGGGCCCAGATTCCAACAAATGGCTAGAAGCCATGAAGTCCGAGATAGGATCCATGTATGAGAACAAAGTGTGGACTTTGGAGGTACTGCCTGAGGGCCGCAAGGCTATTCAGAACAAATGGATCTTTAAGAGGAAAACGGACGCTGACGGCAATGTGACCGTTTATAAAGCTCGACTTGTGGCAAAGGGTTTTTCACAAGTTCAAGGAGTTGACTACGATGAGACATTCTCACCCGTGGCGATGCTTAAGTCCGTCAGAATCATGTTAGCAATAGCTGCATTTTTCGATTATGAAATCTGGCAAATGGATGTCAAAACGGTGTTCCTTAACGGTTTCCTTAAGGAAGAATTGTATATGATGCAACCCGAAGGTTTTGTCGATCCTAAGAATGCTAACAAGGTGTGCAAGCTCCAGCGATCCATTTATGGACTGGTGCAAGCATCTTGGAGTTGGAACAAATGCTTTGATGAGGTGATCAAAGCATTTGGGTTTATACAAGTGGTTGGAGAATCTTGTATTTACAAGAAAGTGAGTGGGAGCTCTGTGGCTTTTCTAATATTATATGTGGATGACATATTGTTGATTGGAAACAACGTAGAGTTTTTGGAGAGCATAAAGGATTACTTGAATAAAGGTTTCTCTATGAAGGACCTAGGAGAAGCTGCTTACATTCTAGGCATTAAGATCTATAGGGATAGATCAAAACGCCTGATAGGACTTTCACAAATCACATACCTTGATAAAGTTTTGAAGAGGTTCATAATGGAATAGTCCAAGAAGGGGTTCTTGCCAGTTTTACAAGGTACGAGATTGAGTAAGACTCACTGCCCAGCAACTGATGAGGATAGAGAGCATATGCGCTCCGTCCCCTATGCTTCAGCCATAGGCTCTATCATGTATGCAATGTTGTGCACTAGACCGGACGTTAGCCTGGCCATAAGTATGGCAGGTAGGTTCCAGAGTAATCCAGGAGTGGATCACTGGACAGCGGTCAAGAATATCCTGAAGTACCTGAAAAGGACTAAGGAGATGTTTCTCGTGTATGGAGGTGACGAAGAGCTCGCCGTAAAAGGTTACGTCGATGCAAGCTTTGACACAGATCCGGACGACTCTAAGTCGCAAATCGGATACGTATTTATTCTTAATGGGGGTGCGGTAAGCTGGTGCAGTTCCAAGCAAAGCGTCGTAGTAGATTCTACATGTGAAGCGGAGTACATGGCTGCCTTGGAGGCGGCTAAGGAGGGTGTATGGATGAAGCAGTTCATGACGGATCTTGGAGTGGTGCCAAGCGCACTGAATCCAATAACCTTGTTCTATGACAACACGGGTGCCATTGCCTTAGCAAAGGAACCACGGTTTCACAAGAAGTCCAGACACATCAAACGACGCTTCAACCTCATCCGCGACTACGTCGGAGGAGAGGACGTAAATATATGCAAAGTGCCCACGGATCTGAATGTAGCAGACCCGCTGACTAAACCTCTTCCACGGCCAAAGCATGATCAACACCAGAACTGTATGGGTGTTAGATTTATTACAATGTAATTCGCATGATGATGTGAGGACTAGATTATTGACTCTAGTGCAAGTGGGAGACTGTTGGAATTATGCCCTAGAGGCAATAATAAATATAGTTATTATTATAATTCCTGTATCAAGACAATCGTTTATTATCCATGCTATAATTGTATTGAATGAAGACTCATTTACATGTGCGGATACATAGACAAAACACTGTCCCTAGCAAGCCTCTAGTTGGCTAGCCAGTTGATCAAAGATAGTCAGTGTCTTCTGATTATGAACAAGGTGTTGTTGCTTGATAACTGGATCACGTCATTGGGAGAATCACGTGATGGACCAGACCCAAACTAATAGACGTAGCATGCTGATCATGTCATTTTTGTTGCTACTGTTTTCTGCGTGTCAAGTATTTGTTCCTATGACCATGAGATCATATAACTCACTAACACCGGAGGAATACTTTGTGTATATCAAACGTTGCAACGTAACTGGGTGACTATAAAGATGCTCTACAGGTAGCTCCAAAGGTGTTCGTTGAGTTAGTATGGATCAAGACTAGGATTTGTCACTCCGTGTGACGGAGAGGTATCTCGGGGCCCACTCGGTAATACAACATCACACACAAGCCTTGCAAGCAATGTGACTCAGTGTAAGTTACGGGATCTTGTATTACGGAACGAGTAAAGAGACTTGCCGGTAAACGAGATTGAAATAGGTATGCGGATACTGACGATCGAATCTCGGGCAAGTAACATACCGAAGAACAAAGGGAATGACATACGGGATTATATGAATCCTTTCCACTGAGGTTCAAATGATAAGATCTTCGTAGAATATGTAGGATCCAATATGGGCATCCAGGTCCCGCTATTGGATATTGACCGAGGAGTCTCTCGGGTCATGTCTACATAGTTCTCGAACCCGCAGGGTCTGCACACTTAAGGTTCGACGTTGTTTTATGCGTATTTGAGTTATATGGTTGGTTACCGAATGTTGTTCGGAGTCCCGGATGAGATCACGGACGTCACGAGGGTTTCCAGAATGGTCCGGAAACGAAGATTGATATATAGGATGACCTCATTTGATTACCGGAAGGTTTTTCGGAGTTACCGGGAATGTACCGGGAATGATGAATGGGTTCCGGGAGTTCACCGGGGGGGCAACCCACCCCGGGGAAGCCCATAGGCCTTGGGGGTGGCACACCAGCCCTTAGTGGGCTGGTGGGACAGCCCAAAAGGACCCTATGCGCATTGGAAGAAAAATCAAAGAGAAAAAAAAGGAGGAGGTGGGAAAGGAAAGAAGGACTCCTCCCACCAAACCAAGTAGGACTCGGTTTGGGGGGGAGACCTTCCCCCCTTGGCTCGGCCGACCCCCTTGGGGCTCCTTGAGCCCCAAGGCAAGGCTCCCCCTCTCCCACCTATATATACGGAGGTTTTAGGGCTGATTTGAGACGACTTTTACACGGCAGCCCGACCACATACCTCCACGGGTTTTCCTCTAGATCGCGTTTCTGCGGAGCTCGGGCGGAGCCCTGCTGAGACAAGATCATCACCAACCTCCGGAGCGCCGTCACGCTGCCGGAGAACTCTTCTACCTCTCCGTCTCTCTTGCTGGATCAAGAAGGCCGAGATCATTGTCGAGCTGTACGTGTGCTGAACGCGGAGGTGCCGTCCGTTCGTCACTAGATCGTGGGACTGATCGCGGGACTGTTCGCGGGGCGGATCGAGGGACGTGAGGACGTTCCACTACATCAACCGCGTTCACTAACGCTTCTTCTGTACGGTCTACAAGGGTATGTAGATCACTCATCCCCTCTCGTAGATGGACATCACCATGATAGGTCTTCGTGCGCGTAGGAAAATTTTGTTTCCCATGCGACGTTCCCCAACAGCCGCCGGCGCGAGGGAAAGCCTCGGTCACCGCGAGCAGCTCGGGATGGAGTCAGAAAAGGAAAAGGAGGGGCTCGCCTCTATAGGGTGCACGGCGCGGGACCCTTGGTCACCGCTGCCGGCGGCCAGCTCGAGCACCTCCGGCGGGGCGTCGCAGCCACCGCACGAGGAAGGAGTCCCGGCCGCCGCGGGCTGCTCGTGAACGAGCAGCAGCGAGGATGCAGGGGCGCTGGGTGGGCCGCGTCGCGGGGATGAAGGTGTTGGCTGCGCTGGCCGCAGAGAAGGCTCCGTGGCAACGTGGTAGCCGTGTGAGGGGCATGCGGGAGTAGAGCTGCGAGAAAGAGCGGCGCGCTGGGGGCAAATGGCCTTAGGGTTTTCCAACCTTCAGTTGAGCCCCCTTTTTGTTCCATCTATGTGCGTGGGGGACCGTCGGATCAAAAGGGGCGGCTAGGATTGAAACCTTAGCCGCCAGCAGGCCGAGTCGGGCCGAAAGGAGGCCTCTGGGCTGCGAAGGGGGCAGGCTAGCCCAGGTCGAATGCCACAGAAGTCAAGCGGCTCGGGCGGCCACAGGAGCCAGGGTGGCTCGGGCCGAAAGGCCCCAAGCCGGCTCGGCCAGCCCATTTTTCTTTTTCTTAAGCAGTTTTAGTTTCCTGCTTATCAGAGGAAGGAAAAATAGTTTTTTCTAGGCATTTTTTCTATGAAACTATGTCTAGAAAAGAGGAATTAAAAATGTTCGAAATTTCTGTAAAAGCAATGATGATTTTTCTAAAAATAAAAATAAAAGGTTCTCAAAATAAAAGAAAGATTTTCAGAAAAAGAAAGTTCATGAATTTTTTTAAAAGAAATATTTTCAGAAAGAGAAAAGTTCATGGATTTTATAAAAGGAAAATAAAGTTCATGAATTTTTATTTTTATTTTTAACAGAATAATTTTCTGTAAAGGAGTATGAATTTTCATATTCACGTTTTTCCGTTGTAAAGTAAAAAGATTTTATCCTCCAATTAAATTGGAACCAGCGGGAAAATTTAATTGGAAGAACTGTTATTAGCAAAGTTTTTCCCTTGTGAGTGAAATAAGATTCAAACAGTTTCCGCTATGACAATAGAATGATGTTAGTTTTTAAAGTTAAATATGGTATTGTTATTTTCTGACCAACGTTGATGATAACAATACTATAATTGTATGAGTCATCTTATGTTTAAAGCTTAAATCTCTGATAGATTTTGTATCAAAGTGATCAATTTTCGGAGCACGGATAAAGAAATGCATATGGTTAATGATGATGATGTTTATTTCTTAGCAAAATTGTTCAATACAAATACTATCATCACATTGTTTATGAGTTATATGCATTATTTCCATTTCTGCCCAACGGTGATATGGAATTAATGCAGAAGAATGATGTTTTATTCTAATTCTGCCACAACGGTGATTTCGAATATTCCAGAAAGGTTTAATGTGCATGATTTTAATCAGACCAACGTAGGGTTATTTTTATGCTCATTACCGTTGTTTATTGGCTAAGTTTTCTCAGACTAAAAGTTATTCAAGCTTTCACTCATGAAAGCGAATGTTTGGGTACTAGTGACCCGAAAGATGGAAAAGAAAGGTCATAACTTGAGGGAATAAATTCTCTCTAAAGAATGGCTTCATGAGAAAAGAACTCTTGGATATTAATTCAAGAAAAGAAAAGAGATAGATCATTGAGAGTCTTGGTTGACGAATGTCTTTCATGTACTCTCTATGATGAAGTCTCCTTTTTCATTCAACATGATTGAAATGAAACAAGCAACATGCATGTTTAATTTGACCAATGTCGGATCAAACATGTGTGTCAAGGATAATTCAGATTTATTTCTGAATTTAATGCAGTCAAAAGAGCCAATTATGGCATTTATGTCCCTTACAGGGAATTACCCGCATGGCGGGAAAAGTCTGGGAAGAATGCATGCGTAACCGGGTAAAGTTGACATTGTATTATGTCAACAATCCGTGTATGGCGGGAGAAATCTTGGTAAAGGCCTTATCCTGTATGACAGGAGAAAGTTATGATGACTCATGTGCGGTTAATGTGTCCCACTATGGGAGAAAAGTATGGAGTAGCTATTAAGCTTTCCTAGTATCGACCGTACACCTTATGTGTAACGGTCATTATGCAATCACTAAATCCAGAAAGGATAAAAGTAACAGACGAACCTAAAGACAAGAATGCTATGCAAGTGTGACTTGCAAAAGTGACAACTATAAAGAACTCTATTGAGTTTCCGAAATGAAATGAGGAAAAAGTACTCCCATACTAGTTAACTTATAACTTCATTTTACATGAAGTGATAAGATGAATGAGCTAGATAATCGAAGTTTCCTCATTTCACAAGAGCTATGAATGGGTTTTGAAATTGTGGCAGAAAAGTTCTTGCCACATTTCGAGGGGGAGATAGAGACATGAAATACATTGTAGTGTATTTCATGACTCCTCTGTACTTTAGATGATGTGATGCACATTATGCATCTAAAGTGATCCATTAATGAAGAATGTGATTGTCAAGGGGAGTACGACAGTCATCTGAATATCGTCATTATGATACCCCTAAAGAAAAGAAGCAGTTGTATTTTCGGATCTTTTATAGTTCCGAAAGCAGACTAAGGAATACAACGGTGGTGCTTAAAGTGCCATAAAGAAGAAAGTTTAAAGATACGCCATTTCTTCAGTGAAGATCGAGTAATCTGGGGGAGCATGTTGTATGACCTATACAACACCTGTTGTTAGCTCTACAAGGGATCTTGTGATACAGGTCCCTGTAAAACCTATTGCCTTTTGGAAATGGGTGACTATAGAATGAATTTGCCTCTTGGCAATGACAGAGCAACGGCAACCCCATATGAAATAAGTGCCAGTACCTGAGATTTTGATGGTCTCTAGGAATGTGAAAATCAGATACTTGTGACTACTATAAAGTCTATGTTAGTGAAATTCCATCATTTGAATTTCACTAACATAGACTTTATGAAGGGTCTACAAGGCAAATGTGACTCCAAAGGAAATATGTAAAGGTGTAAAACATGACTTAAATCAAAAGATTTTTGTGTAAAGAAAATGAGAGGACAATCGTAATCATGCAAAGTTATAGAATGGGAAATTCGTTTCCGAATTCCTGTGCATGTGGATGACGTCCTACTTGCAAGTGGTGATGTCAGTCTACTGCAGGAGGAGAGAAGAAGTTCTTGTCCTCAAAGTTCAAAAGAATAAAAAAGGGGGTATTAGGAATGTCACATGGACATACTAAGAAAGATTTCTAAAGTATGCATACGAGAAAACCTACGCCTGTTCTTATAGTCAAGGGTAATGGAACTGGAAACTATGGTGTTTTCAAAAGTTAATAAGAAAAGATTGTAAACCAATATGGTACCATATGCTTCAGTTGTTGGAAGCTCAAGATATTACCCTGACACAGTTCACGTATATATCCGGGTTGTTTTGGCAATGTCCAGTCCATAGATAAATCAATGGAACGGAGTCAAAGATATCGGCCTCATGCTAAAAGAAATAAGTGCTTTCAAAAGATTGTGAGTACGAAGGTAGGACTTGTGAAATGTATAGCGAAATCCACAATTGTCGCTAACTTCCATACTCGGAGATTTGTGTGGAAAATCTCCAAATGAGTAATACAATTGTCATCAATGTGATGCAATGCTATGTTATAGCTTGATATGAGGCTGAGGGACGGGCAACGTGGTTAAGGCTACCTGTACCCGGAGTGGATAATGGTTGACAACGACGATTACCATTTTAAGTTCTTTTGCTCCTGTCACAACGAGTCAAGTGTTGATGCCAAACACACTAACAAAGAGTTACGTGTTGTGAAGGAGAAAGTCCGGAATTATGGAAAAATGCTTGAAGCATAAAAGCAACAAACAAGTGTTTGCAGATATGCTTATCAAAGGCTTACCACCGAGTGCATTCGGAGAACACACAGTCGACATGGGTTTTATGGTATAGTCTAATATTTCCGGACAATAAAGGGCCCAAGGTTAAAGAATCTGTCTCAAAATAGAGAGGTACATTGTGGCTGTCTGATTCCATCGGCAATTGAGCCGTGACGATGAAACATGCCCTATGTATTGATCTGTTACGAAACGGGTAAAGTTAAAAGTATATGATGAGATCAAGGGGGAGAATGTTAGATTGATCTCTTTCCCAATGGGCCCAACGGCCCATTGGACCTTGACTCACGCCCTGATTGGGGGCGTCCAGCCCAAGCAAGGCTGCTGGGCCCCTGTCGCGCAGTGCTATATGTAGAGGAGGTGGGGACCATGGCACGGGTTAAGAGGTTCGCCGCAGCCACTGGTTCCGCACTCTCTAACCCTAATCTGATCTAGAGGGATGCACTGAAGCGACAGGAAGTCCACCGCCGCCGCTACCGCATCTCTCTCTCCTTCCCCATCGTCGTCATCACCTCGCGACGGTCTCTGGAGGGAGCTCATCGAGTTCATCACAAGGTAATTAATCTACCACATCATCCGAACACATCTAGCCTAAGATCCACGGGATCTATCAGTATCGACGCCGGATCTTCGCGAAAATGGAACGCCTAGACCCTCCGCTACCTCCTGGTGCAGTTGGAGAAGAATAAGGACGATGCCTACGAGGGGTCGAGCTCGAGCCGGAGCTGGAGCTGGTCATGGCGATGGTGGAGCTCTGGGCCTCGGGATCGCCCCTGACGGCGCTTGGGGAAGAGAGGAGGGAGAAAAATGGGTGGAGGAGGAACCTTAGACTCGGGGCATGGCCAAATAGGCCGGAGAGGAGCCCTGGTGGCCGTCTGATGGAGGAGAGAAGGGATCTGGTGGCTGCCATGGCCTAGTACACACGTGACGCACCCGAGGTGGGAGAAGGAATGTGATGTGGGCTGCACCGAACAGGTATGGGCCTAAGTAAATACTTACTTGGGCTGCTCTCCCTCTCTCTCCCAAATTAAAAGAAAGAGCTTTTGCTAATAAAAATAAATGGATATTTTTGAACAAAGCCAGAGATAGAAGAAAAGGAGTAAAACAAAAATGACAATATATTTAGGCTTCTAAAATGTTGCCACTGTTTATAAAAATAAGTGGGACATTTTAGGAGACCAAAATTAAATGAATATAATTTTAAATGGGCTCTGATTTTTAAATAAAACAAAAAGGAAAATAAAGATAAAACCCGAGGGGTTGCTTCCACAATATGAAAAGGATTTTTAGGGAAAGGTGGACTTTTTTAAAGGGGATAAACAAAGCTTTTCAATCTACCACAAATAAAATAGAGAGAGAAGGGGGTTTTTATCCTATGGTGCAACTTGTGGGTTTTGCATGTACTTGTTGCACCCACACCTCAACAAACACGAAGCACATCCACACAACACTTGCACATCACAACAAGGACACCCACATCAACACAACCACAACAAAAGGAAAAAATGCAATGCATGAAGGCATGATGCACATGAAATGATGACACAATGTTAGGCTCACACCACATAACATTAACATGCCAAGGTTTCCATACAAGGAAGATACAAAAGGGGAGGGGAAATTGCATTTGGGCTGTTACACACCACCACCACGCCGCCGTGCTGGAGAACTCATCTACCTCTCCACCCCCTCTTGCTGGATCAAGAAGGTGGAGATCGTCATCGAGCTGTACGTGTGCTGAACGCGGAGGTGCCGTCCGTTCGGCACTAGATCAGGAAGGATCATGGTGGGATTGCGGGACGGATCGTGATGAGATCGCGCGACGGGCTGCGATTTGGATAGAGAAGATGTTCCACTACATCAACCGCGTTATATACACTTCCGCTTAGCGATCTACAAGGGTATGTAGATTCACTCTCCCCTCTCGTAGATGATCATCACCATGGATAGGTGATACGTCCATTTTGCATCATGTTTTCATGTTGATATTTATCGCTTCTTTGGCTATTATTTCACTTCACTGTACAATTATTATGCCTTTTCTCTCTTATTTTGCAAGGTTTACATGAAGAGGGAGAATGCCGGCAACTGGAATTCTGGCCTGAAAGTGGAGCAAAGTTGAGATACCTATTCCGTGCAACTCCAAAAGCCATGAAAATCAACGAGGATTTTTTCCGAATTTATGAAAAATACTGGGCCGAAGAAGTACCAGAGGGGCGCGTGCAGGTGGCCACAAGCCTGCACGGCGCGGCCACCCCCCCCCCCCCCCCCCCAAGCCGCGCCATGAGGGCTTGTGGGCAGCCTGCTGGCCCACTTACCCCCCTCTTTTGCTATATGAAGAGTTTCGTCTGGAAAAAAAATCAAGGAGGAGCTTTTTTGTGGTTTCCCGCCGCCACGAGGCAGAACTTGAGCAAAACCAATCTATAGCTCCGGCAGGACGATCCTGTCGGGGCAACTTCCCTCCCGGAGGGGGAAATCGTCGCCATCGTCATCACCAACACTCCTCTCATCGGAGGGGCCTCATCACCATCAACATCTTCATCAGCAACATCTCATCTCCAAACCCTAGTTCATCTCTTGTAACCAATCTCCGTCTCGCGACTCCGATTGGTACTTGTAAGGTTGCTAGTAGTGTTGATTACTCTTTGTAGTTGATGCTTGTTGGATTATTTGGTGGAAGAGTTTATGTTCAGATCCTTGATGCTACTCATTACCTCTCTGGTCATGGATATGATTATGCTTTGTGAGTAGTTACTTTTGTTCCCGAGGACATGGGATAAGTCATGCTAATAGTAGTCATGTGAATTTGGTATTCATTCGGTAATTTGATGTGTTCTAAGTTGTTTTTCCTCTAGTGGTGTTATGTGAACGTCGACTACATAACACTTCACCATTATTTGGGCCTAGAGGAAGGCATTGTGAAGTAGTAAGTAGATGATGGGTTGCTAGAGTGACACAAGCTTAAACCCTAGTTTATGCGTTGCTTCTAAGGGGCTGATTTGAATCCACTAGTTTAATGATATGGTTAGACTTTATCTTAATTCTTCTTTCGTAGTTGCGGATGCTTGCGTGAGGGGTTAATCATAAGTTCTATGCTTGCCCAAGTAAGGGCAGTACCCAAGCGCCGGTCCACCCACATATCAAACTATCAAAGTAACGAACGCAAATCATATGAACATGATGAAACTAGCATGACACAAATTCCCGTGTGTCCTCGGGAGCGTTTTTCCTCCTATAAGACTTTGTCCAGGCTTGTCCCTTTCTACAATAGGATTGGGCCACTTTGCTGCACCGTTGATACTTTTGTTACTTGTTGCTTGCTACGAATCATCTCACCACACAATGACTTGTTACCGATAATTTGAGTGCTCGCAGATATTTCCTTGCTGAAAACCACTTGTCAGATCCTTCTGCTCCTCGTTGGGTTCGACACTCTTCTTATCGAAAGGACTACGATTGATCCCCTATACTTGTGGGTCATCAAGAATCTTTTCTGGTGCCGTTGCTGGGGAGTGAAGCGCCTTTGGTAAGTGGAACTTGGTAAGGAAACATTCATATAGTGTGCTGAAATTTATTGTCACTTGTCACTATGGATACTAATCCTTTGAGGGGCTTGTTCGGGGTATCTTCACCTCGAACAGAAGCACGAAGAGTTGCTCCTCAACCTGCTGCACCTACTTAAAATATTTTCTTTGAATTTCCTTCGGGTATGCTTGAGAAACTGCTGGCTAATCCTTTTACAGGAGATGGAACATCACATCCAGACTTGCATCTAATATATGTAGATGAAGTTTGTGGTTTATTTAAGCTTGCAGGTTTGCCCGAGGATGAGGTAAAGAAGAAGGTGTTTCCTTTATCTTTGAAGGATAAGGCGTTGACATGGTATATGCTATGTGATGATACTGGATCATGGGACTACAATCGGTCGAAATTGCAATTTCATCAAAAGTTTTATCCTATGCATTTAGTACATCGTGATCGGAATTATATTTATAATTTTTGGCCTCGTGACAGAGAAAGCATCGATCAAGCTTGGGGAGGCTTAAATCAATGGTATATTCATGCCCCAATCATGAGCTCTCGAGAGAAATTATCATTCAGAACTTCTATGCTCGGCTTTCTCATGATGATCGCACCATGCTTGACACTTCTTGTATCGGTTCTTTTATGAAGAGAGATATTGACTTCAAATGGAATTTATTGGAGAGAATTAAACGCAACTCTAAAGATTGGGAGCTTGAAGAAGGTAAGGAGTCCGGTATGAATTTCACGTTTGATTGTGTTAAATCCTTTGTTGAGACAAATACTTTTTGTGACTTTAGCGCTAAGTATGGACTTGACTCTAAGATAGTAGCTTCATTGTGTGAATCCTTTGTTGCTCATATTGATCTCCCCAAAGAGAAGTGGTTTAAATATCATCCTCCTTTAGAAGTCAATGTAGTTAAACCCACTCAAGTTGAAGAGAAAGTCATTGCCTATAATGATCCTGTTGTTCCCAGTGCTTAAATTGAGAAACCACCTTTCCCTATTAGGATAAAGGATCATTCTAAAGCTTCAACTGTGATACGTAGAGGCTATATTAGAACACCTACACCCCCTGAGAAAATTAGAGTTGAACCTAGAATTGCTATTATCAAAGATCTTATGTCCGACGATGTTGAGGGACATAATATTCACTTATGTGAAGATGCTGCTAGAATTGCTAAACCTCACGTTAGAGACAAACATAGGCCTGTTGTTGGCATGCCTGTGGATTCTGTTAAGATAGGAGATCATTGTTATCATGGCTTATGTGACGTGGGTGCTAGTGTTAGTGCAATACCTCAATCCTTATATGATGATATCAAAGATGAGATTGCACCTGTTGAGATAGAGCCTATTGACGTCACTATTCAGCTTGCCAATAGAGATACTATCTGACATGTGGGAATTGTTAGGGATGTTGAAGTCTTGTGTGGTAAAATGAAGTATCTTGCTGATTTCCTCGTTCTTGCTAATGCACAAGATAGCTTTTGTCCCATCATATTTGGCAGACCCTTCCTCAATACTGTCAATGCTCATATTGATTGTGAGAAGCAAACTGTCACTGTTGTCTTTGAAGGTGTGTCACATGAGTTCAATTTCTCTAAGTTTGGTAGACAACCTCATTAAAAGGAGTTGCCTAGTCGGGATGAAACTATTGCCTTAGCTTCTATTGCCGTGCCTCCTACTGATCCCTTAGAGCAATACTTGCTTGAGCACGAAAATGATATGCATATGGATGAAAGGGATGAGATAGATAGAGTTTTCTTAGAACAATATCCTATCCTTAAGAATAATCTGCCTGTTGAACTGCATGGGGATCCACCCCCACCAAAGGGTGATCGTGTGTTCGAGCTTAAATAGTTGCCTGATAATCTTAAGTATGATTATCTTGATGAAAAACAGATATATCATGTTATAATTAGCGCTAGCCTCTCAGAACATGAAGAAAAGAAGTTACTAAAAACTCCGAGGAAGCACCGTGCTTCTATTGGATATACTCTTGATGATCTTAAGGGCATTAGTCCTACTCTATGTCAGCACAAGATTAAAACTGATCCTGATTTCAAACTAGCTGCTCATCATCAAAGGAGATTAAATCCTAAGATGAAAGAAGTATTGAGAAAATAAATACTAAAGCTCCTGGAAGCAGGTATCATTTATCCTGTTGCTCATAATGATTGGGTGAGTCTGGTGCATTGCGTCCCTAAGAAGGGAGGTATCACCGTCGTTCCTAATGATAAGAATGAATTAACCCCGCAAAGGATTATTACTGGCTATAGGATGGTGATAGACTTCCGGAAACTGAACAAGGCAACTAGGAAAGACCATTATCCTTTGTCGTTTATCAACCAAATGCTAGAAAGGTTGTCCAAACACACACACTTCTGCTCTCTAGACGGTTATTCAGGTTTCTCGCAAATACCCGTTGCACAATCTGATCAGGAGAAAACCACTTTCACATGTCCTTTCGGTAACTTTGCTTATAGATGTATGCCTTTTGGCTTATGTAATGCACCTGCCACTTTTCAAAGATGTATGATGGCTATATTCTCTGACTTTCGTGAAAAGATTGTTGAGGTTTTCATGGATAACTTCTCCTTTTACGGGTCTTCCTTTGTTGATTGCCTCAGCAACCTTGATCGAGTCTTTCAGAGATGTAAAGACACCAATCTTGTCTTGAATTGGGAGAAGTGCCACTTTATGGTTAATGAAGGCATCGTCCTAGGACATAAAATTTCCGAAAGAGGTATTGAAGTCGATAAGGCTAAGGTTGATGCAATCGAGAAAATGCCATACCCCACAGATATCAAAGGTATAAGAAGTTTCCTTGGTCATGCTGGTTTCTATAGAAGGTTCATCGAAGACTTCTCTAAGATTTCTAGGCCTCTTACCAATCTCTTACAAAAGGATATTCCTTTTGTTTTTGATGATGATTGTGAGGAAGCCTTCGAAATACTTAAGAGGGCTTTGATAACTGCACCTATTGTTCAACCACCTGATTGGAACTTACCTTTTGAGATCATGTGTGACATTAGTGATTATGTTGTTGGTGCTGTTCTAGGGCGAAGAGTCGATATGAAGTTGAATGTTATTCACTACGCTAGTAAAACTCTAGACTGTGCCTAGAGAAACTATGCTACTATGGAGAAGGAGTTTTTAGCAGTCGTGTTTGCGTGTGAAAAGTTCAGCTCTTACATAGTTGATTCCAGAGTCACTATTCACACTGATCATGCTGCTATTAAGTACCTCACGGAGAAGAAAGACGCTAAACCTAGACTTATCAGATGGGTTCTCTTGCTACTAGAATTTGATTTGCACGTTGTCGACACAAAGGGTGTTGATAACCCCGTAGCAAATAACTTGTCTAGGTTGGAGAACGTTCTTGATGACCCACAACCTATTGATGATAGCTTTCCCGATGAGCAACTGAATGTCATCAATGCTTCACATAGTGCATCGTGGTATGCTGATTATGCAAACTATATCGTTGCCAAATACATACCACCTAGTTTCACGTACCAGCAAAAGAAGAAATTCTTCTTTGACTTGAGACATTAATTTTGGGATGATCCTCACCTTTATAAGGAAGGACTAGATGGAGTTATTAGGTGTTGTGTACCTGAACATGAACAGGGATAGATCCTACAGAAGTGTCACTCCGAGGCCTACGGAGGACACCATGCGGGAGATAGAACTGCACACAAGGTATTGCAATCAGGTTTCTATTGGCCCAATATCTTCAAGGATGCCCGTAAGTTTGTCTTGTCTTGTGACGAATGTCAAAGAATAGGTAATATTAGAAAACGTCAGGAAATGCCTATGAACTATTCACTTGTCATTGAACCATTTGATGTCTGGGGCTTTGATTATATGGGACCTTTTCCAAAATCCAACGGGTATACTCATATCCTAGTTGTTGTTGATTACGTCACTAAGTGGGTAGAAGCTATCCCCACTAGTAGTGCTGATCACAACACCTCTATTAGGATGCTGAAAGAAGTTATCTTCCCTAGATTTGGAGTCCCTAGATATCTAATGACCGACGGTGGTTCACACTTCATCCATGGTGCTTTCCATAAAACGCTTGCTAAGTACGATGTCAACCATAGAATTGCATCTCCCTATCACCCTCAGCCCAGTGGTCAAGTAGAGCTAAGTAATAGAGAGATTAAACTGATTCTGCAAAACACTGTCAACAGGTCTAGATAGAATTGGTCTAAGAAGCTCGATGATGCACCGTGGGCTTATAGAACTGCCTATAAGAATCCCATGGGCATGTCTCCGTACAAAATGGTGTATGGTAAAGCATGTCATTTACCTCTTGAGCTAGAGCATAAAGCTTATTGGGCAATCAAAGAGCTCAACTTTGATTTCAAACTTGCCGGTGAGAAGAGGTTATTTGATATTAGCTCACTTGATGAATGGAGAACTCAAGCATATGAGAATGCCAAGCTGTTCAAAGAGAAGGTTAAGAGGTGGCATGATAAGAGGATACAAAAGCTTGAGTTCAATGTAGGTGATTATGTCTTGCTATATAACTCTCGTTTAAGATTCTTTGCACGCAAGCTTCTCTCTAAATGGGAAGGTCCCTATGTTGTTGAGGAAGTATATCGTTCCGGTGCTATCAAGATCAACAACACGGAACGTAATTGTCCGAGAGTGGTAAATGGGAAGAGAATCAAGCATTATATCTCAGGTACTCCCATAAACGTTGAAAGCAATATTATCAATACCATAACTCCGGAAGAATACCTAAGGGATATTGATCAGCCTGTTTCAGACTCCAAAAACGAAGAGGTATGTGATTCGGTAAGAAAACAGAGTCCAAAACTTTTCCAGTAGGAAATTTTCTCCGTTTTGAAATATTTGAAAAAATACAAAAATTGGAAGTAGTCCGGAAAGTGCGTGAGGAGGCAACAAGCCTGCACGGTGCGGGCCCACCCCCTGGTCGTGCCGTGAGGGCTTGTGGCCACCTCGTGCGCCTCCCGGACTCCGTTTTCGTGCGGGGTACTCCTTCTGGTCTGAAAAAATCATTATATATACTTCTGTTTGGTCTGACCCCTGCATCACGCAGATTCCCTCTGTTTTTTGTTTCGAGCATGTTTCTGTTGCAGATCTAGATCGCTATGACTTCCCCAAAAGCTGCGAAGGACAAGATCTTCGAGAAGATCACCGATCCCTACCTCACGGGAGTGCTGCAACACCCTGAATCTATCGATATGCGTGAGGGGATATTGCACATCCGTGATGTTGAGGGGCCTAAGAAGACTGGAATCATGGAGACGAGGCTTGAAGCAATGGAGCAACAAGTTTTCAAGTGTCAAGGGATGGTCGAGCGTGGACTCAAACCCAACCACATGATGATCATGGAGTTCACCAACAAGCAGAGGATTGATGCCAACGACATTGGGAAGCATCTCTCCAGGCTCTATGATAGGATTGATCAACTCCAGGCCCAGATCTATGACCAACAGAACCAAAAGTGTGAGTATGAGTGTAGATTTAAATCAATACGGTTGGCTGCAGATTTGAGGATTCCGGAGACTCGTTCATCTTTCCATGATGGGGTACCTATGCCTTGGAAGACGGAGGATCAAACTCATGTTCCGACAACTCCGCCATCACCACCAAAGGAAGACAACTAAGCATTGGTATGGGCAATCCCCTTGGCTTGTGCCAAGCTTGGGGGAGTTGCCCCGGTATCGTATCACCTTCACATCTTTTGCCTTTACCTTTGTTTTAGTTTGTTCCTTTTCAGTTTTCTCTTTCTCTAGTAGTTTAAAAGTCTTACTGTTTTAGTCTTGAGTTTTTCTTTGCGTCACCCCCGATGTATTCTTGCTCATGAGCCATATAATAAAGAGTGTCTTAGTTTAAGGGCTTTGCCTCTTGCCATGATCAAAAGAGTGAGAATATAGAACAAAAGCATGAAAGATCATGTAATGATCTTACGGGAAGTGATGGCTTCACATATAATAATAATGAGGATTGAAACTTGTTGAGGGTAGGCAAACGTAGACCTTGTTCATGGTTGCAATTAATAGGAAGTAATAAAGAAGGAGAGGTTCACATATAAATATATCATCTCTGACACCATCTATGGTTGTGAACACTCACTAAACTATTACATGCCTAGAAGTAGATGTTGGACAAGGAAGATGATGACCCACAAGTATAGGGGATCAATCGTAGTCCTTTCGATAAGTAAGAGTGTCGAACCCAACGAGGAGCACAAGGCTCTGATAAACGGTTTTCAGCAAGGTAATAACTGCAAGCACTGAAAGTAGCGGTAACAAGTGATGATGTAGCGAGGTGAAACGTAGCAAGCGAAAAGTAGCAAGTAACAAGTAGTAGCAATGGTGCAACAAGTGGCCCAATCCCCTTTTGTAGCAAGGGACAAGCCTGAACAAAGTCTTATAGGAGGAAAAACGCTCCCGAGGACACACGGGAATTCCTGTCATGCTAGTTTCATCATGTTCATGTGATTCGCGTTCGTTACTTTGATAGTTTGATATGTGGGTGGACTGGCGCTTGGGTACTTCCCTTACTTGGACAAGCATCCCAATTATGATTAACCCCTCTCGCAAGCATCCGCAACTACGAAAGAAAAATTAAGACAACGTCTAACCATAGCATTAAACTAGTGGATCCAAATCAACCCCTTACGAAGTAACGCATAGACTCGGGTTTAAGCTTCTGTCACTCCAGCAACCCATCATCTACTTACTACTCCCCAATGTATTCCTCTAGGCCCAAATATGGTGAAGTGTTATGTAGTCGACGTTCACATAACACCACTAGAAGAAAAGACAACATACAGCATATCAAAATACCGAACGAATACCAAATTCACATGACTATTATTAGCATGACTTATCCCATGTCCTCAGGAACAAAAGTAACTACTCACAAAGCATAATCATAATCATGATCAGAGGTGTAATGAATAGCATCAAGGATATGAACATAAACTCTTCCACCAAGTAATCCAACTAGCATCAACTACAAAGAGTAATCAACAATACTAGCAACCTTACAAGTACCAATCGGAGTCGCGAGACGGAGATTGGTTACAAGAGATGAACTAGGGATTGGAGAGGAGATGGTGCTGATGAAGATGTTGATGAAGATGCCTCCCCTCCGACGAGAGGAGTGTTGGTGATGACGATGTCGACGATTTCCCCCTCCGGGAGGGAAGTTTCCCCGGCAGGATCCTCCTACCGGAGCTCTAGATTGGATCTGCTCAAGTTCCGCCTCGTGGCGGCGGCGAAACCACGAAAAAGCTCCCGATTGATTTTTTTTTTCTGGAACGAAACCCTTCATATAGCAAAAGAGGGGGGCCAGTGGGCCGTTAGGGAGCCCACAAGCCCTATATCCGCCACCAGGGGGTGGCATCTACGAGGCTTGTGGTGCCCTGGTAGCTCCCCTCTGGTACTTCTTTCGCCCAGTATTTTTTATATATTCCCAAAAAATTCCTCGTAAATTTTCAGGGCATTTGGAGTTGTGCAGAATAGAGGACTCAGATTTGCTCCTTTTCCAGTCCAGAATTCCAGTTGCCTGAATTCTCCCTCCTCAAATAAACCTTGCAAAATAAGAGATAAAATGCATAAATATGGTACCACAAAGTAATATAACAGCCCATAAAGCGATAAATATCAACATGAAAGCATGATGCAAAATGGACGTATCAACTCCCCCAAGCTTAGACCTCGCTTGTCCTCAAGCGAAAACCAAGTTCCATAAACATGTCCACATGTTTAGGGACGAAGGTGTCGATAAAACACAATACGGACATGAGGGCATCATGATCACACATAGAACAGCAATATGTCATGAAGATTCTTATGGGAAAGTAACAATTCCTTCACAAAGCAAAGCATGAAGCAAAAACCTTACCGAGAAGTAACCAACATCAGTCCAAAGTCATTGAAGCAATTGCAATTTATCATAACATCAGAAAGAATCAAATAAGAGCTTGTAAGGCAAACCCACATACTTAATCATCTCTTTTATTTTCCACAATTGTTATAACTCATGTTGTACTCATGGTATCAAAGCTGGACACAGAGGAAGATAGGGGCTTGTAGTTTTGCCTCCTAACTATTTACCTCAAGGGTAAAGTCAACAATAATAAAGCATAAGTACTCAACTCCAAGTTCATATATGAATACATATCTTTTCCAAGCATGTGATAGTAGCCAAGACAAAGGCAAAAATAGGGAATTGGTGAAGATCACCATGACTCTTACAAGGGCAAAAAGTAAAGGTACAAGATAGGCCCTTCGCAGAGGGAAGCAAAGGTTGTCATGCGCTTTTGAGGTTTGAATGCGTGTCCTCTTAGTGCGGAGGAACGTCACTTTATATTGCCTCTTGTGATAAAGAACTTTATTATGGAGTCTGTCGCTTTTATGTCTTCCTCATCATACGTTCGTACAAAGCTTATTTTCCACACACTAATAGAGCATACATATTAGAGAGCAATTTTTTATTGCTTGCACCGATGACAAGTTACTTGAAGGATCTTATTCAATCCATAGGTAGGTATGGTGGACTCTCATGGCAAAAAGGGTTGAAGGTTATGGATGCACAAGTAGTATCACTACTTGGTGCGGGAGTTTTGGCTAATATGAGGTGGAAGCAATCGTCACATGCTAAGGGATCTCTAATCATATAAAATTATTTGGAACCAAGCAAACATAATTCATTATGTTGTCTTCCTTGTCCAACATCTACTTCTAAGCATGTAATAGTTTGGTGAGTGCTCACAATTGTAAAGAGTGTCTAAGATGATATATTTATATGTGAACCTCTCTTTCCTTATTACTTCTTATTAATTGCAACAATGACCGAGGTCTATGTTTATTTATTCTCAACAAGTGTCAATCATCATACGTGTCATATGTGAAGCTATCACTTTCCATAAGATTATCTCATGATCTTTCATGCTATCATTCTTTTCATACTTTTGATCACGACATAAAGCAACGCCCTTGACTAAGATACTCTTATTATATAGCTCGTAAGCTCGAATACATTGGGGGAGACACAAGGCAAAAGACTCAAACTAAACACTTAAAACTTATTCCTCTAAGAGAAGAAATAAAAATTGAAAAGGAAAGAACTAAAACAAAGGTAAAAGCAAAAGATATAAAGGTGATACGATACCAGGGCAACTCCCCCAAGCTTGGAAGACGCCAAGGGGATTGCCCATACCAATGCTTAGTTGTCTTCCTTTGGTGGTGATGGTGGTGGAATTGTTGAAGCAGTCTTGAGCTTGTCTAATTTCCACTTGAGCAAAAAGTTCTGCTCCCTCATATCGTCATGTTCCTCCTCAAGCTTCAACACTGTATGGCAAAGTTCCTGCTTACTCTCCTGCAAGAAACGAGAAGGGATAAACAAGGTCTTAGGCTTGTTCCTTTGGTCAGGGAGGCTTGACTTCTTGAACTCCACATGAGTGTGTCCAGGTTGAGGTAGAGGAGCCTCCTCTTCATCGGAACTCGTTTGTTCCTTCCCCTTGGGCTCATGGTCCTCTTCCTTGTCAGTGGTCCAGCCATATGGTTCCAAGTCCCCATAGACCTTGGGGTTAGAAAGGTAGTCAGCCACATAGCTCTCCCCCTCTGAATCCTGAGAAGACATCTTGACCTAGATCTGCGGCAGACAACAGGCTCGAAACAAAAACAGAAGAAAACTGCGTGATACGGAGATCAAAACCTTTGGGCGTATATATAATGATTTTTTCTGGACCAGTAGGAGTGCTCCGCAAGAAAACGGAGTCCGGGAGGCACACGAGGTTCCCACAAGCCCTCTAGCCGCCGCCAGGGGGGTAGGTGGCGGCTACCAAGCTTGTGGCCGCCTCGTGCGTTCTCCGGACTGCTTTTTATTTTTCTAATTTTCCAAAAATTCCAAAACGGAGGAAATTTCCTATTGGAAAAGTTTTGGAGTCCAATTACTTACCGAAACAGATACCTCTTCGCTTTCAGGGTCTGAAACAGGCTGATAAACATCCCTTATGTACACCTCTGGAGTTATGATATTGATGATATTGGTCTCAACATTTATGGGAGTACCGGAGATATAATGCTTGATTCTTTGCCCATTTACCACTCTAGGAAAATTTCCTTCTGTGTTATTGATTTTGATGGCACCGGAACGATATACTTCCTCGATAACATAAGGACCTTCCCATTTAGAGAGAAGCTTGCATGCGAAAAATCTTAAGCGAGAATTGTATAGCAGGACATAATCACCTACATTGAGCTCTCGTTTCTGTATTCGTTTATCGTGCCATCTCTTAACCTTTTCCTTAACAACTTGGCATTCTCATATGCGTGAGCCCTCCATTCATCTAATGAGTTGATATCAAACAACCGCTTCTCGCCGGCAAGTTTGAAATCGAAGTTGAGCTCTTTGATTGCCCAATAAGCTTTGTGTTCCAGCTCAAGAGGTAAATGACAGGCCTTACCGTAAACCATTTTATACGGCGACATGCCCATGGGATTCTTATAAGCAGTCATATAAGCCCATAGTGCATCGTCAAGTTTGCTAGACCAATTCTTTCGAGATCTATTGACGGTATTTTGTAGGATCAATTTGATCTCCCTATTACTCAACTCCACTTGACCACTAGAGTGAGGATGATAAGGAGATGCAACTCTATGGTCGACATCATACTTAGCGAGCATCTTGCGGAAAACACCATGAATGAAGTGTGAACCGCCATCAGTCATCAAATATCTAGGGACTCCAAATCTTGGGAAAATGACTTCTTTAAGCATCTTAATAGAGGTGTGGTGAGATAATCCACAGCAACTAAGATGTGAGTGTATCCATTGGAACTCGGGAAGGGTCCCATATAATCAAAGCCCCAGACATCGAACAGTTCAATGACAAGTGAATAGTTCATAGGCATTTCCTGACGCTTACTGATGTTCCCTATTCTTTGGCATTCGTCACAAGACAAGACAAACTTACGGGCATCCTTGAAGAGAGTGGGCCAATAGAAACCTGATTGCAATACCTTATGAGCAGTTCTATCTCCAGCATGGTGTCCTCCGTAGGCTTCGGAATGACACTTCTGCACTATTTGTCCCTGTTCATGTTCAGGCACACAACGTCTAATTACACCATCTACTCCTTCCTTATAAAGGTGAGGATCATCCCAAAAGTAGTGTCTCAAATCAAAGAAGAATTTCTTCTTTGGCTGATAGGTGAAACTGGGTGGTATGTATTTGGCTATGATATAGTTTGCGTAATCGGCATACCACGGTGCACTATGTGAAATGCGGATGACATTTAAATTGCTCATCAGGAAAGCTGTCATCAATAGGTCGTGGGTCATCAAGGACATTCTCTAGCCTGGACAAGTTATCTGCTATAGGTTTATCAGCACCCTTTCGGTCAACGACGTGCAAATCAAATTCCTGTAGCAGGAGAACCCATCTGATTAGCCTAGGCTTAGCGTCCTTCTTATCCATAAGGTACTTAATAGCAGCATGATTAGAGTGAATAGTGACTTTGGAGTCAACTATATAAGATCTGAACTTTTCACATGCAAACACGACTGCTAAAAACTCCTTTTCCGTAGTGGCATAGTTTCTTTGGGCACTGTCTAGAGTTTTACTAGCGTAGTGAATAACATTCAACTTCTTGTCAACTCTTTGTCCTAGAACAGCACCAACAGCATAATCACTAGCATCGCACATGATTTCAAAGGGCAAGTTCCAGTCAGGTGGTTGAACAATAGGTGCGGTTATCACAGGCTTCTTCAGTATTTCAAAAGCTTCCTCACAATCCTCATCAAAAACAAAAGGAACATCCTTCTGCAAGAGGTTGGTAAGAGGCCTAGATATCTTAGAAAAGACTTTAATGAACCTTCTATAGAAACCAGCATGACCTAGGAAACTTCGTATACCTCTGATATCTGTGGGGCAAGGCATTTTCTCAATTGCATCAACCTTAGCCTTATCAACTTCAATGCCTCTTTCAGAGATTTTATGTCCTAATACGATGCCTTAATTAACCATAAAGTGGCACTTCTCCCAATTCAAGACGAAGTTGGTATCTTTTCATCTCTGTAAGACTCGATCAAGGTTGTTGAGGCAATCATCAAAGGAAGACCCGTAAATGGAGAAGTCATCCATGAAAACCTCGACAATCTTTTCAGAAAAATCAGAGAATATAGCCATCATACATCTTTGAAAGGTGGCACGTGCATTGCATAAGCCAAAAGGCATACGTCTATAAGCAAAGGTACCGAAGGGGCAGGTGAAAGTGGTTTTCTCCTGATCAGATTGTGCAACAGGTATTTGCGAGAAACCTGAATAACCGTATAGAAAGCAGAAGTGTGTGTGTTTGGATAGCCTTTCTAGCATTTGGTCCATAAACGGCAAAGGATAATGGTTTTTCCTGGTTGCCTTATTCAGTTACCGGAAGTCTATCACCATCCTATAGCCAGTAATAATCCTTTGTGGGATTAATTCATTCTTATCATTAGGAACGACGGTGATACCTCCCTTCTTAGGTACGCAATGTACAGGACTTACCCAATCACTATGAGCAACGGGGTAAATGATTCCTGCTTCCAGAAGCTTTAATATTTCTTTTCTAACGACCTCTTTCATCTTAGGATTTAATCTCCATTGATGATCAGCAATTGGTTTAGAATCAGGATTGGTTTTAATCTTGTGCTCACATAGAGTGGGACTAATACCCTTAAGATCATCAAGAGTATATCCAATAGCAGCCTGGTGCTTCCTCAGAGTTTTTAGTAACTTCTTCTCTTCGTGCTCTGAGAGGAGAGCACTAATAATAACAGGATATATCTCCTTCTCATCAAGATAGGCATACTTAAGAGTATCAGGCAATTGTTTAAGCTCGAACACAGGATCACCCTTTGGTGGGGGAGGATCCCCAAGCAGTTCAACAGGCAGATTATTCTTGAGAATAGGATATTGTTCCAAGACAATTTTATCTATCTCATCTCTTTCCTCCATATGCATATCATTTTCATGCTCAAGCAGATATTGCTCTAAAGGATCCGTAGGAGGTACGACAATAGAGGCAAGAGCAATGATTTCATCCCTACCAGACGACTCTTTTTCATAAGGTTGTCTTCCAAACTTGGAGAAGTTAAATTCATGAGACACACCCTCGAAACTAACTATGACAGTCTGCTTAATGCAATCAATGTGAGCATTGACAGTGTTGAGAAAGGGTCTACCGAATATGATGGGACAAAAGTTATCTTGTGCAGTACCAAGGACAAGGAAATCAATAGGATACTTCGTCTTACCACACAGGACTTCTACGTCTCTCACAATTCCCAGAGGGCAGATAGTGTCTCTATTAGCTAGCATAATAGTGACATCAATGGGTTCTAACTCAGCAGGTGCAATCTCATCTTTGATTTCATCATATAAGGAACAGGGTATTGCACTAACACTAGCTCCCATATCACATAAACCATGGTAACAGTGATCTCCTATCTTGACAGAAACTACGGGCAGGCCAACTACAGGTCCGTATTTGTCTTTCTCGTGCGGTTTAGCAATTCTAGTAGAGTCCTCACAGAATTTGATAACATGCCTATCTACGTCTTCGGCTAAGAGATGTTTGATAGTAGCAACACTAGGTTCAACTCTAATCTCCTCAGGGGGTGCAAGTGGTCTAATGTAACCCCTACGTATCACAGTTGGAGCTTTAGAATAATCCTTTATCCTAGCAGGGCATGGTGGTTTCTCAGCGTAGGCACAAGGAACAACAGGATCACTAAAAGCAATGACTTTCTCCTCAACTAGATTGGTTTTGACTATGTTGCTTTCTACAGGAGGATGATACTTAAACCACTTCTCTTTGGGAAGATCAACATGAGCAGCAAAAGATTCACATAGAGAAGCTACTATCTCGGAGTCAAGTCCATACTTAGCGCTAAATCTCTAGAGGTGTTTGTCTCAACAAAAGATTTAACGCAATCAAACTGGAAATTCATACCTCACTCCTTACCTTCCTCCAGCTCCCAATCTTCAGAGTTACGTTTGATTCTTTCCAATAAATTCCACTTGTGGTCAATATCCTTCTTCATAAAAGAACCGGTACAATAAGTGTCAAGCATGGTACGATCTTCATGAGAAAGCCGAGCATAAAAGTTTTGAGTGATAATTTCTCTCGAGAGGTCATGATTGGGGCATGAATATAGCATTGATTTAAGCCTCCCCCAAGCTTGAGCTAGGCTTTCCCTGTCACGAGGCCAAAAGTTATAAATATAATTCCGATCACGATGTACTAAATGCATAGGATAAAACTTTTGATGAAATTCCAATTTCAACCGCTAATAGTCCCATGATCCAGTATCATCACATAGCCTATACCATGTCAACGCCTTATCCTTCAAAGATAAAGGAAAGACTTTCTTCTTTACCTCATCCTCGGGCAAACCTGCAAACTTAAATAAACCACAAACTTCATCTACATAGATCAGATGCAAGTCTGGGTGTGAAGATCCATCTCCTGTAAAAGGATTAGCCAACATTTTCTCAAGCATACCCGAAGGAATTTCATAAAAGATATTTTCAGTAGGTACCTCAGGTTGAGGAACAACTCCTCGTGCTTCCGTTCGTGGTGAAGATACCCCGAAAAAACTCCTCAAAGGAACAGTTTCCATAGTGACAAGTGACAATAAATTTCAGCACAATATATAAATGTTTCCTTACCAATTTCCACTTACCAAAGGCGCTTCACTCCCCGGCAACGGCGCCAGAAAAGAGTCTTAATGACCCACAAGTATATGGGATCAATCGTAGTCCTTTGATAAGTAAGAGTGTCGAACCCAATGAGGAGTAGAAGGCTCTGATAAACGGTTTTCAGCAAGGTAATAACTGCAAGCATTGAAAGTAGCGGTAACAAGTGACGATGTAGCGAGGTGAAACGTAGCAAGCGAAAAGTAGCAAGTAACAAGTAGTAGAAATGGGGCAGCAAGTGGCCAAATCCCCTTTTGTAGCAAGGGACAAGCCTTAACAAAGTCTTATAGGAGGAAAAACGCTCCCGAGGACACACGGGAATTTCTGTCATGCTAGTTTCATCATGTTCATGTGATTCGCGTTAGTTACTTTGATAGTTTGATATGTGGGTGGACCAGCGCTTGGGTACTGCCCTTACTTGGACAAGCATCCCACTTATGATTAACCCCTCTCGCAAGCATCCGCAACTACGAAAGAAGAATTAATACAACGTCTAACCATAGCATTAAACTAGTGGATCCAAATCAGCCCCTTACGAAGGAACGCATAGACTGGGGTTTAAGCTTATGACTCCAGCAACCCATCATGTACTTACTACTCCCCAATGTCTTCCTCTAGGCCCAAATATGGTGAAGTGTTATGTAGTCGACGTTCACATAACACCACTAGAACAAAAGACAACATACAGCATATCAAAATACCGAACGAATACCAATTCACATGACTATTATTAGCATGACTTATCCCATGTCCTCAGGAACAAAAGTAACTACTCACAAAGCATAATCATAATCATGATCAGAGGTGTAATGAATAGCATCAAGGATCTGAACATAAACTCTTCCACCAAGTAATCCAACTAGCATCAACTACAAAGAGTAATCAACACTACTAGCAACCTTACAAGTACCAATCGGAATCGCAAGACGAAGATTGGTTACAAGAGATGAACTAGGGATTGGAGAGGAGATGGTGTTGATGAAGATGTTGATGAAGATGTTGATGAAGATGCCTCCCCTCCGACGAGAGGAGTGTTGGTGATGACGATGGCGACGATTTCCCCCTCCGGGAGGGAAGTTTCCCCGGCAGGATCGTCGTGCCAGAGCTCTAGATTAGATCTGCTCAAGTTCCACCTCGTGGCGGCGGCGAAACCATGAAAAAACTCCCGGTTGATTTTTTTCGGAACGAATCCCTTCATCTAGCAAAAGAGGGGGGCCAGTGGGCCGTCAGGGAGCCCACAAGCCCTGTAGCCACCACCAGGGGGTGGCGGCTACGAGGCTTGTGGCGCCCTGGTAGCTCCCCTCTGGTACTTCTTTTGCCCAGTATTTTTTATATATTCCCAAAAATTCCTCGTAAATTTTCAAGGCATTTGGAGTTGTCCAGAATAGAGGACTCGGATTTGCTCCTTTTCTAGTCCAGAATTCCAGCTGCCTGAATTCTCCCTCTTCAAATAAACCTTGCAAAATAAGAGAGAAAACGCATAAATATGGTACCACAAAGTAATATAACAGCCCATAAAGCGATAAATATCAACATGAAAGTATGATGCAAAATGGACGTATCAGAGGACAACATAATGAATTGTGTTTGCTTGGCTCCGAACAATGTTATATGATTAGAGATCCCTTAGCATGTGACGATTGCTTCCACCTCATATTAGCCTAAACCTCCCGCACCAAGTAGAGATACTACTTGTGCATCCTTAAACCTTCAAACCAGTTTTGCCATAAGTGTCCACCATACCTACCTATGGATTGAATAAGATCCCTCAAGTAAGTTTTCATTGGTGCAAGCAATAAAAATTGCTCTCTAATATGTATGATCTATTAGTGTGTGGAAAATAAGCTTTGTACGAACCTGTGATGAGGAAGACATAAAAGCGATAGACTGCATAATAAAGTTCTTTATCACAGGAGGCAATATAAAGTGATGTTCCTCTGCACTAAGAGGACACGCATCCAAACCTCAAAAGTGCATGACAACCTCTCCTTCCCTCTGCGAAGGGCCTATCTTGTACCTTTACTTTTTGCCCTTGAAAGAGTCATGGTGATCTTCACCAATTCCTTATTTCGCCTTTATCTTGGCTAACGTCATATGCTTGGGAAAGATCTATATTCATATGTCAACTTGGAAGTAGGCATTCATGAATTATTATTGTTGACATTATGTGACATCCTCGACTTTTGCAACAGTAATTATTGTAATTAAGCTACAGTGATCAACCGCTAATGATGCCACGTCATCGAATTCCCATCTCACACCCGCGTTGATTCGAGTTTGTCCGGATCCAAAATTTGTAAACAAAAGAAAAGTATTTTATAGATTCATGTTAAATATTAAAAGAATATGTATATGAAAGAGAGAATTAAAAGTATGTATAATAAATTGTAAAAGAAAGTATAATAAAAGAAAGTATTTAAAAAGAAAAATCAGTTAGTAAAATAAATAGGAAACAAAGAAATAATAATAAAAAAACAAAATAAAACAAAACAAGACAACAACAACAAAAAAGGAAAAACAACCCCCACCCCCCTGGCCGAGCTGGGCCAAGAGGCCCAACTGGCCAGCCCACTCCAAACCCTAGCGCCTCCCCCCCTGGCGAGGGAGCCCCTCTCGCTCCCTCCCCTCCCACGGTGCGCCGCCAGCCTCCCCCTCGTGGGGGGCCCCACCCCCCACCGATAGCGCCCCCCACCCCTCTCTCTCCCGTAACTCCCTCTCCCTCCCAGTCCCCCACGCCAGATCCCCCACCCCCCCCCCCCCCACGAGCCCTCCTCTCCTCCCTTCGCCCCCCCCCCTCAGATCCACTTCCTCCCCTGGCCGGCGAGCTCCCCCGTCGCCCCCCCCCCCCCCACGGCCTCCTTCTTTCCGCCGGCGAGCACCCCCCCACGGCCTCCTCCTCCTCCGGCGGCGAGTTCCCCCCCCCCCCCCCCACGGCCTCATCCTCCCGGCCGGCGAGCCCCTCCCCTCTCCCGGCCGGCGAGCCCCTCCCCATCCTGTCGGCCGGCCCCTCTCGGCCCCAACCCGAGCCTCCACACCTCGGCCGGCCATCCCCCGGCCCACCATCGGCCGGCCCCCTTCACCAACTCCGGCAACCACCACCACCACGGCCACGGCGTCCCGGCCACCTCGGGCTCCTCCTTGTCGGAACCTTGCCGTCACCGTCACCGTCACCGCCTCGTCCGCCTCCACGTCGTCTCCTCCGCCCCTTCTCGCGAACTCCGGCTTCACCGGCCCCTCCCGTCAACGTCGGTGAGCCCCTCCTCGGGCCCCTCCCACCATGTCGTTCTCCTCGCCGCCCCGGTTCCGTTCTGGCAAACGGGACCCCGATCCGTCGACGGTAGACTCCGGTAGGAAGGTTTGAACATTTGGTTCTTCTTTGTTGAGTTAGCAGAGAGAGAGTTCTCTATCTCTCTGTTAACAGAGAGGGAGATGAGAGTTTTGAGAGAAAAGAAAAAACAAATGTTGTATTCGGTATTTATGTATGTATGTATTTGATACCCGTATTTATGTATGTATTTGCGTATATAGGCATGTGGAGAAATACGACATGTGTATGGTTATGTATTTGTGATTAATGAAATGAGTAAATGGCCTTCGGCCACTTACCGGTGGGGCCAACGCACCCGCTGTCTATGACAGGGAGGCCCCACGCGATAGTTAAAATAAAAATAAAAATAATTTTTTTATTAAATAAATAAATAGATATAATAATTAATTAATGAGTTAATGAATTAGTTAAATAAATTTATTAGTTAAATTAACTAATTAGAATAATTAGAGTATGACACGTGGGTCCCCCACTAAATTAATCTGATTAATTAATATTTAATCTTAAATAAAACTTGTGCCTATGACGTTCGGGACCCACTGGTGAGTTGACCAGTCAATTGTTGATGTCACCATGACAGTGCGATGATGTCATATTGGAATTTTATTAAAATAGCTAAATCTGTTTTTAATTCCTAAATAATTAATAAAACTTTTAATATTAATATAAAATAATCCGTAAGTCAGATCGTATTATTTTCAACATGAAACCTGATCAGCAAAACGAGACGAACCCCGATACACGGCCCGTTCGTCTGTCACGCGTCCCTAGCATAGCAAACATGGAACATTTCCATCGTTTCCAGTATTACCGGTAGTAGCCCGAGACCCGGAAAATATCGTCAGATATTCTTCCGACCCGTCTATGACGGATGTTACTGCGTTAGCTCATGTCTAGCCTGCATCTTTCCATGTCATGCTTTGTGTTGCATCGGTGCTATTATTTATTGTTTCTTCCCCCTCTTCTTACCGGTAGACCCCGAGACTGACGCTGCCGCCGGGTACATCTACGACCCTGCCGATCAGTCCTTTGCCGCAGAGCAGCAAGGCAAGCAAACTCCCCTTGATCATTCCTATATCGCCTATGTCTTTCTTCCTACTGCTTGCATTAGTATTTTGCTACTGTTGTAGTTAGCTCCTTTATCTGATGCATAGCCTATTTTTGATGAACTGCTACTTTCCGTCCTGTACTTTAAACCTGCTTAGTATAGGTGGAGCAGTCATCCCCTCTGACCCCGTAGATCAGTTGCCCCGCTTGTTTGCAAATCTCGATCTCTGATCGACGAGCCAGACCCGACACAGCACATTCACCCCCCCCCCTTCGTTGTATGACGCTATAGGGATACTATCGGGTACCGAGGGTGACACCTCGCTAAGTACTCCTGATGATATCTCTGTAGTATAGCTAGTCGGTCGTGGTTATCAAGGGTGATTCCTCTTTCACCATTCCAGATGACGCCTCTGTCGTGCAACCCCGCGAGTGTGGGACCCCGGAGGGTGATTCCTCTAAGCCCACCTTGACGGGTACATCGTTCGGAATCCAACGAGGGTGATACCTCGGATTCCCCCCGATGTTACAACCACACAGTTACTTGACCATGTTACTGGGATCATTGGTGATTAGTTGTAAGACAGGTGGATTCCCGTGAGACTGTGTTGATGGCCTAATTAAAATGTTAATGGATTTGGGTATTTGATCTGGGTTGGTCGGAGACCTTTTCGCACTAACCGGCTACCTGGGAAGAATTATGGGTACTCGGCGTCGCGGTATCAGCTGAAGCTTTTCAGATGCCAGCAATGTAGCGGCGCGCGCCCGAGTGGTCCTGTGATGCATCGCGCTTGTGATTAAGGGATGCTAGGACTGACGTCGGCCGCCCACGCCACATGCAGGAGCGTGAAGGGGAACTGGGCCCACGAACCCTTTGTGCTTAGGTTTTAGACCGGCGGGCTGGCCTCTCTGATTAGTCTTAGGTGGGGCTGCGACGTGTCGATATTCCGAGGCCGGGCAGGACCCAGAAAAGTATGTCCGGCCAGAGTGTTATCGAGCGTGACGAGACATGTGGTGCACCCCTGCAGGGATGAAAATTGACTATTCGGATAGCCGTGTCCACGGTTACAGGACGACTTGGAGTTGTGCCCCGATCTTTTACAACTACAATTGTTACTTAACTGGGATTAGTTTGCCTCGGGATTGCTTCCTCGCAGGGAGTCGAGGGAGGATCTTTAGGCGTGACCTCACTTTAATATTGCTGCAACAATATGACTATTAATGTGTTACCCCCTGTTCTACTCTCGTCTATTGCTGCAAGACCCTGAAGATGCTAGTCTTCGATAGGACTAGGCTTTCTCTCTCTATTCTCGCATTGCTGCAATTAGTCCACATATAACCCCCTTCTTTGATACTGATGCATAATTTAGAATAGTTCTGATGTAAGACTTGCGAGTACTTTGGATGAGTACTCACCGCTGCTTTGCTCCCCCCCTTGTCCTCTTGATCCGTTTTGCTGCGACCAGATGATGGAGCCCAGGAGATGGAGGTCCTCGCCACCGACGACTGCTACCCTGGCGGTGCCTACTACTACGTGGAGGCCGCTGATGATCAGGAGTAGTTAGGAGGTTCCCAGGCAGGAGGCCTCGCCTCGTTCGATCGTTGTATCTTTTGTGCTAGCCTTCTCTAAGGCACCCCATGTTTTATGTCTGTACTCACATATTTGTTGCTTCCGCTGACTCGTGTGTTTATCGAGCTTTCGTATTCTAGCCCTCGAGGCCCCTGGCTTGTAATATGAAGCTGATGTTATTTTATTTGTGTCTAGAGTTGTGTTGTGATATCTCCCCGTGAGTCCTTGGGTTTGATCGTACGCATTTGCGTGTATGATTAGCGTACGATTAAGCCGAGGGCGTCACAAGTTGGTATCAGAGCCGACTGCCTGTAGGTAGCCCCCTTTCCAACTCCTTGGCCGAAGTTGAGTCTAGTGTTTGAAAAAAACTTTACTAACACTGATGTTGTGGCTTACGGGCCCACATCACAATTGGGTGGTATTAGTATCTTTTACTCCTTCCCTGTACTCTGGGCTCTACTTTCTCTTCTCTTTTGGGTCAAAGATTTTACTAACTCTAACATTAGGTTCTCGAATCACATCGATCCGGAGCGCTGGACTATCTACTCTTTTTCTACTGAATATGTATTACACACACTGTCATTGACATCCGTCAATCTTATTTTTAGATGCGTCCCGCAATACAGCACGTGCGCCTGACACAGGCCACTGAGACGACTGGGTTTCCGGCCATTTTGGTCGATCTCCTGACCAGGCTGGGATATCGCTGGTATCCCGAGTACACTGTGTTCGAGGATTTCCGCGAGTATAACCAGTACCAGTACCAGGCTGAGGTTCGCATCTTCGACTAGAGGGGCGGCGAGACCCTCGAGCGCCATGTGTTCTGTGGTATTGGAGTGTCGGTCGAGATGGCCGTCCATGATGCGGCCTACATCGCCATCACCCGTCTCCGTGGAGCGTACCCTCACCTGGAGGAGAGCCCTTTCAGATACATCCCGCATGCTCCTGCTCGGGATGAGACTCGGTCTGATCTCACTGCCTACGCTTCTGGCGTTCGGGAGCGCAGCGACCGTTCCTACGTCGCTGTCTGCGCCCCCTACGTGACGCGTCGCTACGACACGCGGGTTCTGGTGCAGTACACTGAGGCAATGGATCGTGCTTTCCGAGCTCTGACTGTGGAGTTGTATGCTACGCGCGCTCGTCTTTACGACGCGTTGACAGAGCTACAGCCATCACACTGTCCGAGGGTTCCACCTATGCGCATCCGCGAGCCGAGCAGGACAGAGCTACCATCAGCTCTCGAGTGGACTGATGTTGGGGGTAGAACCCCTGCACTTGGACCTCAGCTGCTCGACTGGATGCGGTACCCTCACTAGAGTCACAACGGGACACAGGGTCCTGTCCCTACCTTCTATCACCGCCAGCTACCAGGACTCGATCGTCCTCTCCGACGTTGATGTAGCCTTATCGCTACATCTCGTTGTGGTACTCTTCCACCGCGTGCCTGCGCGCCGCCTAGTGAGTCCAGGGTATCGTCTAATGCGTCCGGGCTATCGCCAAATTTCGAATTTTTAATCGTTAGTCTGTAATCGAACTTATGTATGGGTATGTATGTCGAACTCAACTACTATGGAGTATCTATCGCATTTCCCTTTCATTATGCTTAATTACTTCATGAATGCGTGCGATGCCTTTGCAATTACTTTAAGCTAAACTGCCCCTGCTAAATATTTAACAGGATGCTTAGACCAGCTGGCCGCCCGCGTGGCCCTGCCAACGATGCACCACCCCCGCCTCCTGAGTATATGGCGGGGATGATCCAACAGTTTGAGCTGAACCGCCAGTTTATGCAAGGGCTCATGGATCAGTTCCAAAGGCCGAACATGAACCAACCGCAAGGCGTGACACTGCAAGACTTCTGCCGTCTCAACCCTGCGATCTACCGCAGCTCAACTCAGCCTCTAGATGCTGATGACTGGCTCCGTGACATTTCCTATGAGCTGGAGTCTGCCAATGTGCCCCTGGCGAGCTATGTCAACTTTGCCGCCTACTTTCTGAAGGGTCCCGCTGCTCAATGGTGGGACAGCCACAGGCGCTCTCAGCCCGATGGAACTATCATCACTTGGGCAGAGTTCAAGGCTGCTTTCCGTGCTCGATACATCCCCCAGGGAATCATGGACCGGAAGAAGCGTGAGTTCCGCAACTTGGTCCAGGGCAACAAGACTGTGGATGCTTATCAGCGGGAATTTCTGGAATTATCTCGCTATGCTGAAGAAGACATTGCGACTGATGCACGCAGGCAGGAGAAGTTCCGTGAAGGCCTCCACCCTGATATCAAGCTGACACTCCTCGTTCAGGACTATGCTGATTTCGCCACCCTCGTGAACAAGGCTATTCAGGTTGAGACTGGTCTGCAGGAATACAAAGATAGCAGCAAGCGCAACCGTGACATGGGCTCATCTTCGGGCTCATCTGCACAGAAGCGGAAGATCTGGATTCCCAACAACATGTACCATGGACCTACTCCTACTCCAAGGCCGTCCTATGCTGCACCTCGCGTGCCTCCTCCACCACCTAGGCAGCCGAGGCTTCCAGCTCCACCGCCTCGAGTTCCTCCTTCCCGCCCTGAGGACGGGTTGTGCTTCAAGTGTGGCCGTCCAGGTCACCGTGCTAGAGACTGCAGGCAGAATCCGAATCAGCTAACACTTCCCGCAACTGGCAGTGGCAACAACCAGAACCGCAACTTCAACACTAAGCCTGCTTATGTTCGTGGTCAGGCCAACAACATTGATATGGGTCAAGCTCAAGACCAGCCTGCTACCGTGATGGGTACACTTCTCGTTAACTCAGTACCTGCTTCTGTATTGTTTGATACAGGAGCATCGCATTCCTTTATGTCGGAAAATTTTGCATACATGCATGACATTAGGAGCGAAGAGATGAACATCCCGATAGTGGTAAACACCCCTGGGGGCGAATGCCGAACCTCTGTGGTTTGCCCCCATGTTCCAGTTGAAATTGAAGGATTAGAATTCCTTGCCAACCCCATCCTAGTAAAGTCATCCAACATTGATCTCATATTGGGGATGGACTGGTTGAAGGCTCATACGGCATCGATCGTTTGGGCCACCAAGACCGTCCACCTCCTACACCCTTCAGATGAAGTAATAAGCTACCATGCTCATCTCGTCCGTAATGCTGAGGCACGGCTGTATGCTTTGAATGCATTAAATGTGTCGCCTCTTGAAGGGATTGAAAACATACCAGTGGTCCGAGAATTTCAAGATGTCTTTCCAGAAGAACTTCCGGGGATTCCCCCTGCTCCAGCTGTCGAGTTTGTCATTGACTTGGTACCCGGTACCACTCCTATTGCCAAGCGTCCTTATAAAATGCCACCACATGAACTCCTTGAACTTAAGCAAGAAATTGACAACTCGCTCCGTCTAGGTTTCATCCGTCCGAGTTCCTCTGCTTGGGGAGCACCTTCTCTCTTTGTTAAGAAGAAGGATGGGACAAATCGATTGGTCCAAGACTATCGTCCTATCAACCAGGCCACTATTCAGAACAAATATCCTCTCCCTCGGATAAATGATTTGTATGATCAACTTGCTGGTTCCACCGTTTTCTCTAAGCTCGACTTGAGATTGGGATACCACCAGATCCGTGTTCGCAAGGAGGATATTCCAAAGACCGCCTTTGTTACTCGATATGGATCATACGAGTACACCGTCATGTCCTTCGGCTTAACCAATGCACCGGCAACCTTCTCTCGACTGATGAATTATATATTCATGGACTACCTCGACAAATTTGTCGTGGTATATCTGGATGATATTCTGGTGTTTTCGAAGAACAAAGAAGAGCATGCTGAGCATCTTCGTCTTGTACTGGATAAGCTTCGGGAGCATAAACTCTATGCGAAGTATTCCAAATGTGAGTTCTGGCTAGACGAAGTGACTTACCTTGGTCATGTGATTTCCAAGGATGGTATTGCGGTAAACCCCGAACGAATTCAAGCTATTCTTGACTGGACTCCCCCGAAGAATGTCAAGCAAGTCAGAAGTTTTCTCGGACTCGCCAGCTATTGCCGTCGATTCGTCGAGAACTTCTCCAAGATTGCGAAGCCCTTAACCAACCTGCTTCACAAAGGTGTTAAGTATGAATGGACTGATAAATGTGAGGAAAGTTTCGAGGCACTCAAGGACAAACTGACGTCCGCTCCAGTACTTGCTCCTCCAGATACGAAAAGGGACTTCGTCATATACTGTGATGCTTCTCGTCAAGGAATAGGTTGTGTCCTAATGCAGGATTGCAAGGTGATCGCTTATGCTTCACCTCAACTGCGTGCTCATGAAGAGAACTACCCAGTTCATGATCTCGAGCTTGCCGCAGTCATTCATGCATTGAAGGAATGGCGACAATACCTTGTCGGTAATCGTTGTGAAATCTACACCGACCATCAAAGTCTGAAGTACTTGTTCTCTCAACCGGAGCTGAACCTGCGTCAACAAAGATGGATGGAGCGTATAGCAGATTTTGACTGTAGTATATCATATACCCCTGGCAAGGCTAATGTAATGGCTGATGCCTTAAGTCGCAAGTCATACTGCAACCACCTCCAGGTTCATCAGGTTCACGATCGTCTGCAAGAGGAATTCCGTAAGCTGAACCTCCACATTGTTCCTCAGGGTTACCTTGTTCCCCCTCCTGAAGAGTGTCAAAAGATGAACCTTCGTGCTGTTAATCAGGGTTCCCTCAGTAACCTAGTGGTTGAACCAGATCTTGTGAGCTCCATAAAGAATATACAAGACTTTGACGATGATGTCGACAGGATTAAGAGCTATATTGCGAAGGGTAAACCCTCCTTTTTCACTATTGATGAAGGTGGCGCCTTGTATTTCAAGGGTCGCCTATTCGTCCCAAATAAGAAGGAAAATCTCAGGATAACTGGGAAGGTGATGGAAGAAGCTCATGACACACCACTGTCTATTCACCCGGGTAGTACCAAGATGTACCAAGACATCCGGCAAAGATTCTGGTGGCCCAATATGAAACAAGACATTGCACGGTATGTGGCAGAATGTGATATATGCCGGCGTATCAAAGCAGAACACCAAAAGCCTGCTGGAACTCTGCAACCTATCTCTATTCCCGAGTGGAAATGGGACCACGTTGAAATGGACTTCGTCACTGGTTTTCCCAGATCTCGGAAAGGTAATGATGCTATTCTTGTCGTCATTGATCGACTGTCCAAAGTTGCACATTTCCTGGCCGTCAAAGAAACGATTAATGCTAGTCAACTGGCAGATCTTTATATGTCAAGAGTTGTTTCACTTCACGGTATTCCGTTGGTAATCAGTTCGGACCGTGGCAGCTTGTTCACTTCAAAATTCTGGGAAAGTTTTCAGAAGGCTATGGGGACTCATCTGTCCTTCAGCACTGCGTTTCATCCTCAATCCCAGGGACAAGTTGAACGAGTCAACCAAATTCTCGAGGACATGCTTCGAGCTTGTGTCATTTCTTTCGGTAAGAAATGGGAGGAATCTCTCCCGTATGCCGAGTTCTCTTACAACAATAGCTATCAAGCTAGTCTGAAGATGGCCCCTTTCGAAGTATTGTATGGGCGAAGGTGTCGAAGTCCTCTGAATTGGTCAAAAACTGGGGAACGATCACTCTTCGGTCCGGATATTATTCAACATGCCGAAGATCAAGTCTGCATTATTCATGAGAATCTGAAGGCTGCTCGGTCTCGTCAGAAGAGTCAGTATGACCGTCATCATCAGGATATGGTCTATCAACCTGGCGAAAAGGCTTATCTTCGTGTCACACCAATGAGAGGTGCACACCGTTTCGGAATCAAGGGCAAGTTAGCTCCTCGTTAAATTGGTCCTTTCACTGTTCTCGAAAGGCGTGGAAGAGTGGCTTATCAATTGGAACTGCCGGCGAACCTTTCTCAGGTTCACGATGTCTTCCATGTTTCTCAGCTCCGTCGCTGCTTCAAGGACCCTATTCGAGTAGTGGATCACGATATGCTTGAACTACAACAAGACCTCTCTTACGAAGAGCATCCGGTCCGCATTCTCGACCAAGCTGAACGTAAGACTCGTCGCAAGGTCACTAAGTTCCTTAAGGTGCAGTGGTCAAATCACTCTGAAGATGAAGCCATTTGGGAACGCGAGGATCATCTTCGTGATGAATACCCCGGGCTCTTTCCCTCTACCTCTTAATTCTCGGGACGAGAATTCTTGTTAGTAAGGGAGAATTGTGACATCCTCGACTTTTGCAACAGTAATTATTGTAATTAAGCTACAGTGATCAACCGCTAATGATGCCACGTCATCGAATTCCCATCTCAGACCCGCGTTGATTCGAGTTTGTCCGGATCCAAAATTTGAAAACAAAAGAAAAGTATTTTATAGATTCATGTTAAATATTAAAAGAATATGTATATGAAAGAGAGAATTAAAAGTATGTATAATAAATTGTAAAAGAAAGTATTTAAAAAGAAAAATCAGTTAGTAAAATAAATAGGAAAGAAAGAAATAATAATAAAAAAAGAAAACAAAATAAAACAAAACAAGACAACAACAAAAAAAAAGGAAAAACAACCCCCCACCCCCCTGGCCGAGCTGGGCCAAGAGGCCCAACTTGCCAGCCCACTCCAAACCCTAGCGCCTCCCCCCCTGGCGAGGGAGCCCCTCTCGCTCCCTCCCCTCCCACCGTGCGCCGCCAGCCTCCCCCTCGTGGGGGGCCCCACCCCCCACCGACAGCGCCCCCCACCCCTCTCTCTCCCGTAACTCCCTCTCCCTCCTAGTCCCCCACGCCAGATCCCCCACACCCCCCACGAGCCCTCCTCTCCTCCCTTCGCCCCCCCCCCCTCAGATCCACTTCCTCCCCTGGCCGGCGAGCCTTCTCCCGCCGGCGAGCTCCCCGTCGCCCCCCCCCCCCCCACGGCCTCCTCCTCCTCCGGCGGCGAGTTCCCCCCCCCCCCACGGCCTCATCCTCCCGGCCGGCGAGCCCCTCCCCTCTCCCGGCCGGTGAGCCCCTCCCCATCCCGTCGGCCGGCCCCTCTCGGCCCCAACCCGAGCCTCCACACCTCGGCTGGCCCCCTTCACCAACTCCGGCAACCACCACCACCACGGCCACGGCGTCCCGGCCACCTCGGGCTCCTCCTTGTCGGAACCGCGCCGTCACCGTCACCGTCACCGCCTCGTCCGCCTCCACGCCGTCTCCTCCGCCCCTTCCCGCGAACTCCGGCTTCACCGGCCGCTCCGTTTTGCTGCGACCAGATGATGGAGCCCAGGAGATGGAGGTCCCCGCCACCGACGACTACTACCCCGGCGGTGCGTACTACTACGTGGAGGCCGCTGATGATCAGGAGTAGTTAGGAGGTTCCCAGGCAGGAGGCCTCGCCTCGTTCGATCGTTGTATCTTTTGTGCTAGCCTTCTCTAAGGCACCCCATGTTTTATGTCTGTACTCAGATATTTGTTGCTTCCGCTGACTCGTGTGTTTATCGAGCTTCCGTATTCTAGCCCTCGAGGCCCCTGGCTTGTAATATGAAGCTGATGTTATTTTATTTGTGTCTAGAGTTGTGTTGTGATATCTCCCCGTGAGTCCTTGGGTTTGATCGTACGCATTTGCGTGTATGATTAGCGTACGATTAAGCCGAGGGCGTCACACATTACCCTTGAGGTAAGCAGTTGGGAGGCAAAACTGTAAGCCCCTATCTTTCTCTATGTCCAGCTAAAACTTTGATCTCATGAGTACCACGTGAGTTGTAGCAATTGTAGAGAACGAAAGAATGATTGAGTATGTAGATTTGCTTTACAAGCTCTTATTTGACTCTTTCTGATGTTGTGATAAATTGCAATTGCTTCAATGACTAAAGGCTATCGGTTGTTACTTCTCGGTAAGGTTCTTGATCCATGCTTTACTTTGTGAAGGAATTATCACTTTAGCATGAGAGATTATATGTTGGTATTGTTCTTCTGATCTTGATCATGATGCATGCATGTTACTATCTTGTTTCGTCGACACCTCTCTCCCTAAACATGTGGACATATTTATTGAGCTAGGCTTTCGCTTGAGGACAAGCGGGGTCTAAGCTTGGGGGAGTTGATACGTCCATTTTGCATCATGTTTTCATGTTGATATTTATCACTTCTTTGGTTGTTATTTCACTTCATGGTACAATTCTTATGCCTTTTCTCTCTTATTATGCAAGGTTTACATGAAGAGGGAGAATGCCGGCAACTGGAATTCTGGCCTGAAAGTGGAGCAAAGTTGAGATACCTATTCTGCGCAACTCCAAACGCCGTAAAAATCAACGAGGATTTTTTTCCGGATTTATAAACAATACTGGGCCAAAGAAGTGCCAAAGGGGCGCGTGCAGGTGGCCACAAGCCTGCACGGCGCGGCCACCCCCCAGGCCATGCCATGAGTGCTTGTGGGCAGCCTGCTGGCCCACTTCCCCCCTCTTCTGCTATATGAAGGGTTTCGTCTAGAAAAAAATCAAGGAGGAGCTTTTTCATGGTTTCGCCGCCGGCATGAGGCGGAACTTGAGAAGAACCAATCTAGAGCTCCGGCAGGACGATCCTGCTGGGAAAACTTGCCTCCCGGAGGGGAAAATCATCGCCATTGTCATCACCAACACTCCTCTCATCGGAGGGGACTCGTCACCATCAACATCTTCATCAGCACCATCTCATCTCCAAACCCTAGTTCATCTCTTGTAACCAATCTCCGTCTCGCGACTCCGATTGGTACTTGTAAGGTTGCTAGTAGTGTTGATTACTCTTTGGTAGTTGATGCTAGTTGGATTATTTGGTGGAAGAGTTTATATTCAGATCCTTGATGCTACTCATTACCTCTCTGGTCATGGATATGATTATGCTTTGTGAGTAGTTACTTTTGTTCCTGAGGACATGGGATAAGTCATGCTAATAGTAGTCATGTGAATTTGGTATTCGTTCGGTAATTTGATGTGTTGTATGTTGTTTTTACTCTAGTGGTGTTATGTGAACATCGACTACATAACACTTCACCATTATTTGGGCCTAGACGAAGGCATTGGGAAGTAGTAAGTAGATGATGGGTTGCTAGAGTGACAGAAGCTTAAACCCTAGTTTATGTGTTGCTTCGTAAGGGGCTGATTTGGATCCACTAGTTTAATGCTATGGTTAGACTTTGTCTTAATTCTTTTTTCGTAGTTGCGGATTCTTGCGAGAGGGTTTAATCATAAGTGGGATGCTTGTCCAAGTAAGGGCAGTACCCAAGCGCCGGTCCACCCACATATCAAACTATCAAAGTAACGAACGCGAATCATATGAACATGATGAAACTAGCATGACAGAAATTCCCGTGTGTCCTCGGGAGCGTTTTTCCTCCTATAAGACTTTGTTCAGGCTTGTCCCTTGCTACAAAAGGGATTGGGCCACTTTGCTGCACCGTTGCTACTTTTGTTACTTGTTGCTTGCTAGGAATCATCTCACCACTCAATCACATGTTCCCCAACAGTGCCATCATGAGCTAGGTTCATGCATAGATGATATCTCGAGTAGAACACAAAAGAGTTTGTGGGCGTTGATGTTGAATTTGCTGCCCTCCTTAGTCTTTTCTTGATTCGGTGATATCGTTGGATTGGAGCGGCCTGGACCAACTTTACTCGTACGCTTACGAGAGACCGGTTTCATCGACTCACATGCAACTTGTTGCATAAAGATGACTGGAGGGTGTCTATTTCTTCAACTTTAGTTGAATCGGATTTGACCGAGGCGGTCCTTGGAGAAGGTTAAATATCGATTTGCATATCACCGTTGTGGCTTTGCAACAACAAATTAGAGGACGTCTAACTTGTTTTTGCAGGGTATGCATGTGATGTGATATGGCCAAAGAAATGACATGATATGTTGGATGTATGAGATGATCATGTTGTAGTAGTTAAATATCGACTTGCACGTCGATGCTACGGCAATCGACAGGAGCCATAGGGTTGTCTTTAAACTAACGTTTGTGCTTGCAGAGGTGTTTACTATATTGCTAGGTAGTAGCTTTAGTATTAATAGCATAGATAGCATGACAACCTCGATGGTGGCACAATGAAGGACATCATGGTGTGGTGCCGGTGACGATGAAGATCATGTCGATGCTTGGGTGATGGAGATCAAGAAGCACAAGATCATGGCCATATCATGTCACTTATGATTTGCATGTGATGTTAATCCTTTTATGCACCTTATTTTGCTTAGAACGACGATAGCATTATAAGGTGACCCCTCACTAAAATTTCAAGATAAAATTGTGTTCTCCCCGAATGTGCACCGTTGCGACAGTTCGTCGTTTCGAGACACCATGTGATGATCGGGTGTGATAGACTCAATGTTCACATACAACGGGTGCAAAACAGTTGCACACGCGGAACACTCGGGTTGAACTTGATAATCCTAGCATGTACAAACATGGCCTTGGAACACAAGAGACCGAAAGATCGAGCATGAATCATATAGTCTATATGATCAACATGGAGATGTTCACCACTGAAACTATGCTCAACTCACGTGATGATCGGACTTGAGTTAGTAGATTTTGATCATGCGCCACTCGAATGACTAGAGGGATGTCTATTTTGAGTGGGAGTTATTAGTAATATGATTAGCTAAACTCAATTATCATGAACATAGTCAAAAGGTCTTTGCAAATTATGTTGTAGCTTGCGTTGTAGCTCTACTATTTTTGATATGTTCCTAGAGAAAAATTAGTTGAAAGATGATAGTAGCAATTATGCGGATTGGGTCCCCAAACTAAGGATTGTCCTCATTGCTGCGCAGATGGCTTATGTCCTTAATGCATCGCTCGGTGTGTTGAACCTCGAGCGTCGTGTGTGGATGTTGCGAACATCTGACATACACATTGTTTATGACTACATGATAGTTCAGTGTGTAATGCTTAAACGGCTTAGAATTGAGGCACCGAAGACGTTTTGAACGTCATGGAACATGAGAGATGTTCCAAGAGATGAAATTGGGATTTCATGCTCGTGCCCTTGTTGAGAGGTATGAGACCTCCGACAAGATTCTTTGTCTTCAAAGCAAGGGAGAAAAGCTCAATCGTTGAGCATGTGCTCAGATTGTCTGAGTGCTACAATCGCTTGAATCGAGTGGGAGTTAATCTTCTAGATGAGATAGCGATGGTTCTCCAAAGTCACTGCCACCAAGCTATTAGAGCTTCGTGATGAACTATAACATATCATGGATTGATATGATGATCCTTAAGATATTCACGATGTTTGACATCGCGAAAGTAGAAATCAAATAGGAGCATCAATTGTTGATGGTTAGTAAAACCACTAGATTCAAGAAGGGCAAGGGCAAGAAGGGATACTTCATGAAACGGCAAACCAGTTGCTACTCTAGTGATGAAACCCAAGGTTGAACCCAAACCCGAGACTAAGTGCTTCTGTTATGAGGGGAACCGTCACTAAGGCGGAACTACCCTAGATACTTGGTAGATGAGAAGGCTGGCAAAGTCGACAAACGTATATTGGATATACCTGATTATGATGTGTCAATTACTAGTACTCCTAGTAGCACCAGGGTATTAGATACCAGTTCAGTTGCTAAGTGTTAGTAACTCAAAATTATAGCTATGGATTAAATTGATACTAGCAAGGGTGAGGTGACAATGTGCGTTGGAAGTAATTCTAAGGTTGATGTGATCAAACATCGCACGCTCCCTCTACCATCGGGATTAGTGTTAAACCTAAATAATTGTTATTTTGTGTTTGCATTGAGCATGAACATGATTAGATCATGTTCATTGCAATACGATTATTCATTTAAACAGAATAATGGTTATTATATTTGCTTAAATAAATACCTTCAATGGTTTATTGAATCTCGATCGTAGTGCTACACATGTTCATAATATTGATGCCAAAAGATACATAGTAATGATAGTACCACTTACTTGTGGCACTGCCGCTTGAGTCATGTTGGTATAAAATGCATGAAGAAGCTCCATGCTCATGGATCTTTGTACTCACTCATTTTTGAAACGTTTGAGACATGCAAACCATACCTATTGGTATAAACGCATGAAGAAACTCCATGCAGATGGATCGTTTGGACTCACTTGATTTTGAATCACTTGAGACATGCAAATTATACTACATGGGCAAGATGACTGAAGGCCTCGTTTTCCAGTGAGATGGAACTAGAAAGTAACTTATTGGAAGTAATACATTTGGATGTATGCAACCCAATGAGTGCCGAGGCACGTAGTGGATATCGTTATCTTCTTACTTCACAAATGATTTGAGTGGATACTAGTGTATTTGCTTGATGAAACACACGTCTGAATTATTAAAAGGTTCAAGTAGTTTCAGAGTGAAGTTGAAGACCATCGTGACAAGAGGGTAACATGTCTACGATATAATCATAGAGAATGATATATGAGTTGCGAGTTTGGTACACAATTAAGACAAATGTGAAAATTGTTTCATGTCTCATGCCACCTAGAACACCATAGTGTGATGGTGCGTCCAAACATCATAGCCGCGCCCCATTTGATATGGTGCATACTATGGCGTATCTTATCAAATTACCACTATCGTTTATGGGTTATGCATTAGAGACAACCGCATTCACTTTAAATAGGGCACCACGTATTTCCATTGAGATGACACCATATGAACTATGGTTTGGAAAAACCTAAGCTGTCGTTTCTTAAAAGTTTGGGGCTGCGATGCTTATGTGGAAAAGTTTCAGCATGATAAGCTCGAACCCAATGCGGATAAATGCATCTTCATAGGACACCCAAAACAGTTGGGTATACCTCCTATCTCAGATCCGGAAGCAAAGTGTTTGTTTCTAGAAACGGGTCCTTTCTTGAGGAAAAGTTTCTCTCGAAAGAATTTATTGGGAGGGTGGTGGAACTTGATGAGGTTACTGAACCATCACTTTAACCAGTATGTAGGAGGGCGTAGGAAGTTGTTCCTGTGGCACCTACGCCAATTGAAGTGGAAACTGATGATAGTGATCATTAAGCTTCGGATCAAGTTACTACAAACCTCGTAGGTCGACAAGGTCGCGTACTGCTACACAGTGGTATGGTAACCCTATCTAGGAGGTCATGTTGTTGAACAACAATGAACCTACGGGCTATGGAGAAGCAATGGTAGGCCCGGATTTTGGCAAATGGCTGGAGGCCATGAAATCCGAGAGAGGATCCATGTATAAAACAAAGTGTAGACTTTGGAAGAACTACTTGATGGTCGTAAGACCATTAAGTACATATGGATCTTTAAAAGGAAGACATACGATGATGGTGAAAAGTCACCATTAAGAAAAGCTCGACTTGTCGCAAAGAGTTGAACTGCATCCGAGGTGGCGCTCTACCTCGATATCGGGCTGTTTTTCAGAATTCATTTCGAGTCGCCCAAATTTATTTACTACCGAGATGTATAGACAGTATCCCTCAAGGTGTGTGTTGGTCTAAAATCCAAGATGTACCTGAAGGAAAAAAATAAACCAACGATTCCAGTAGCCTGTGAGACTTAGGTGTTGGAAATATGCCCTAGAGGCAATAATAAAGTGGTTATTATTATATTTCCTAGTTCATGATAATTGTCTATTATTCATGCTATAATTGTATTAACCGGAAATCGTAATACATGTGTGAATACATAGACCACAACATGTCCCTAATGAGCCTCTAGTTGGCTAGTAATGACGAGATGATGTATATACTTCTCGCTCCTCGTTGGTTACCCCAAGTGGAAGGTTGAGATGTAGTCAGCAGCAAGTTTTCCCTCACACAGAGATTGTAAGGTTTATCAAACCAGGAGGACTCCTAGGATCTACAAGTAGGTGTCCGCCGCCCATGTCTAGCAGCAGACGTGGATGTGCACACACACAAATAACTTTGCTCCCAACGAGTACACAGAGGTTGTCAATCTCTCCGGCCTTGTAGTTAGCAAAGGATCAAAACACAAGCGGGAAAATAATAGTGATTGCAACGGAAAAGTAAATGAAAACGGTAAATGGTGGAGGTGTAAACAATGATGGTGATATGGACCGGAGTCACATGATGTTCACTAGTGATGTCTCTCTCCCAAAAGATGATAAACAACTACGCTTGGGTAAACAATTCACAGTTGGGAAATTGACCGAATTATGAACGCACCGCAATGCTAATTATGCTACTTGATAGTTAGAGGTTCAATAGTAATGAGCAGTACGCCAAGACAAGTAAACCGTTTATTCATCAGCATCTACTTACTAATCATCCACCTTGAGATATCTATCCAGAACATCTCGCCGGTATTAAGTTGTGAGCCCCACCCAAAGTGTAAACTCAAAGCAACAGACAACTGCATTAACGAACTACGTGTAAGGTAAAAAAATCCTTGCAACCGTGGTCAAAAGCACCGTTGTTTTCTCCCTCGTGGCAACAACATAACCCCTAGTCTCATGTTTCTATCACTCAAGCTAGACATCGAGGGGCATGAACCCACAATCATGCATAACGCTCCCTCTTGGAGTTACAATCTACTACTCGACCAAAGCAATAAATAGCAACGGAGAACATGCATGAATCACTAAGGAACATAATATAAAAGCACAATCAAATATATAACTCATAACAATCTGAACATAATCTCATAATCCGTCGGATCCCAACAAACCAAGCATAGCAATTGCAAGAGAATTACATAGATGCCTTGATCATGTAGGGCAGCTCACAAGGACTAACCATTGAAGCACAAGATTGGAGAGAAGACATCACATAGCTACTGGTCATGGATCCATGGTCCAAGGAGGACTACTCACGGCACGTCCGGGAAGCGTCCATGGCAGTGAAGAAGCTCCCGGAGGTCAAGCCTCCCTCCAGCAGGGTGCCTGGAAGAGGTCTCCTGGCGCTCCCAATCTCGGAAGCGCTGTGGCGGCGGAACGATGGAGAAATTCACGATTCTGGATGTGATGGAAGGGTTTTCTCGCGGAGGACTAAATATAGGCCAAAGGAGGACACCGGAGGAGTTGGGACCCACCCAGGCGGCCTCTTGGCGTGGCCTAGGGCCTGGCCGCGCCCATAGGTCACCTGGGAGGCCTGTGGCACCCCTCTGGCCCATCTTTAGCGATCTGGAAGCTTCCGTTACGCTGATATTTTATATATTTTTTCTGGAATTTTTCGGACTTTGGAAAATTGGGTAAAAGCCCCTGCAAAATAGACATTAGTAGACAGAAACTGGCACTGGGTGCACTGAGTTAGTAGGTTAGTCCAAATATGTGTAAAAAGATATAAAAGTGTAGCAAAACATATAACAATGTCACCCAAAAGATCATGGAACAAGAAGAAATAATAGATATGTTTGGGACGTATCAACATCCCCAAGCTTAATTTCTGCTCGTCCTCAAGCACATAAATGATAACACAATAATTTTTGAGGTGACATGCTAACACACATATAAGAACTTCAAAGTAACGCAAGTAAGATATGCAATTCAAGTCAAGATAATAACAAGCAAGAGTCTATATCTAGTATTGAGTTTAGCAAAATAAGAACATAAAGGTGCAAGAGCTCTCGTTGTCCGTGACTCGAATGTCTCCAAATGGTGTTTGCCTGCAACAAGTGGGAGATGGGTTGAGATCATAAAATATTTTCTTAATTGAGAACTCAATCTACTAAAATTTCACACTTGGTCTCCTTCGGAATCTTATTTTGACTCATCCCAGACCACTAGTCAGGCACAAGTCAAAATGATCCTCTCCCTTTCGACTTTGAGCACTCATGCAATGGATGAGCGTAAGCAAGATATGCTGGCACTTAGGAAGACAAAAAGGTATGAAAGGCTCACATCAATGAGGAGACCCATAGGCGAGAGTAAGCCAAATGATAGATATGATGTGAGGAGTAGGGATTGCCCTATAACGGATGCACATATGAGCTAAGGTAAGCTCTCTAATGGAACTAGTGGGGTGCATCCAACTTGTTTGCTCATGAAGACCTAGAGCTCATTTGAGGAGGCTCATCATTGGAATATGCAAACCAAGTTCTATTGTGTAAGGGTCCCCACATAGTTATGCATGAATGATAATCTCTATGTAGTACAAATATAGCAATGGAATACGAGTGTGGATCTATCAAAAGGAATAATAGTGTTGCCCCATTCTATCTTTTTATTTCTTTATTTTCTTTTTCTCTTTATTTTTATTCTTTGTGGCCTCTTTGGCTCTTTATTTTATCTCTCATTTGTCCTCTTTGGGATCTTTTGTTTTTCCTCTTTGTGATCTTTGCCTCACTTAAGGGCAACACTCTATGTTTTACATGAATAAAAAGAAGATCATCACACTTTATAAGAAGTACTCAACATAAAGACAAGTGAAAACTATCATGATGTATGCAAATGTATGCCTCTGCCAGTGTAGCAGGATATGCAATGATACTAGCGTGTCATGTAGCAATAATTGGGGCAAGGCCCAACTATCATGCGGCTCTATGATTAAGCAAAAGCATGTATGACATGAAGATCAAGTCATGAGATGGTGGATGTTGCATGGCAATGTATCTCGGAAAGGCTATGGAAATGCCTTAATAGGTAGGTATGGTGGCTGTTTTGAGGAAAGATATAATGAGGTTTGTGTATGACAGAGCGTATCATGTCATGGGTTTGGATGCACCGGCGAAGTTTGCACCAACTCTCAATGTGAGAAAGGGCAATGCACGGTACCGAAGAGGCTAGCAAAATATGGATGGTGGAAGTGCCAACAATCGAATACTCACATTAGTCCGAAGAACTCATACACTTATTATCGGTAACTCTCTATCTAGTTAGGAAATTCACAAAGATACAAGTACCCCGAGGAGGAGTGTTTGGGGTTTTGGTTATTCTTGCGCATCCTCGACTCATGGTAACATGAGGGTACTCTATATATTCCAACCCCTCAAGAGGTTAGCGATCAATCTAGTAGCTAGAGTTCTCAACTAATTTTTAGTTTTTGAAAAACACATATATTTACCAAAATACAACACCTATCACTAATAGGCTCAAGCTCTTGGAACCAATAGTTCAAACATTACTCAAATCAATACCTCACAACTATAGCAAGTTATTACTATACTTAAATAGCAACCTCAATTACCTACTCATGCAAGACACACAACTCAGTGCAACGAGCCAACTCTCTAAACAAGATAAGCATGACAACTCAAGAGAGTTCCAAAAGCAACCTAAATAAAAGCTCTTAAAAAGATAAGCATGAAAACTAAGAGCTAAGCATGACAGTAGCTATGCAGAGAAGAAGAACACACAAAAAAGATAAGCATGAAAACCTATGTTGTGTTCTAGAGTGGAATGGAGCATGTCTCTCTCCCAAACAAGGTAGGCTAGGTTCCGACTAGTTATGAACAGAAAGAAAAACTAAAACAAACTAAAAAGTAAAGAGCAGGACGCTCCAAGCATAGCACATAACATATGAAGTGATAAAAATATAGCATGGAGATAGACAAACTGATGATTGTTGATAGAGAAGGGGATGCACGGGGGCATCCCCAAGCTTAGAAGCTTGAGTCTCCATGAATATTTCTTGGGTTGCATGGTGGCATCCCCAAGCTTGAGCGCTTGACACTCCTATATCTTCTTTCATAATCTCACATCGCATACTTGAAAACTCCCTTCATACGAAACTCATCACAAGCTGATTAGAGTGGTTAGTACCCTTAAAATAATAATTCATTACCTACTAGAAATAATGATTTTCATGAAAAGCTACTGTCTCTCATGATTTTCAAAACGTTTTTGCAAATAAAAAGTAAGCTTAGGATTTTCAAAACAACGAAAACACAAAACATGACAGAATCTGTGAAAAACAGAACGACATGTAGTAATTAATTTATTCGGGGTACTTCTGCAACTCAAATCAAAAAACTCAGAACAGATTCCAGAAAGGCAATTATATAGAGCATGCTGTCAAAACAATTCATATCAAAAAGATGATCTCGTGATATTTGGCGAATTTTTCCGTCAAGCAGACAAAAACTGTTTCTGGACAGCATTTCACAATTTTTGAACTTTCTTGCAATGGGAGGCTATAACTTGGCACAAAGCTTAAAAAGAAAGATAAAATGATGTTGCTACAGTAGTAACAAGCATGAAGACCACTAAAACTGAAAGTAAAAGCAAATTGGGTTGCCTCCCAACAAGCGCTTTCTTTTATGCCTTTGAGCTAGGCATAATGCAAGAAGATCAAGTATTATCAACTCCAAATGAATAACTTGCCCGAGTAACGGACTCATAAGGTAACATAATATTATTTATAGGGAAGTGTTCCATTACCTTTTTAAGAGGAAATTTGAATTTAATGATTCCCTATTTCATGTCAATGATAGCACCAACGGTGCAGAGAAAAGGATGTCCCAAAATAATTGGACATGAAGGATCACACTCAATGTCCATAATAAGAAAATCAACGGGCACGTAATTATCATTGACAATAATAAGAACATCATCAATTCTCCCTAAAGGTTTCTTTATGGAAGAATCAAGAAGACGAACACCAAAAGAACATGGATCATAAGGTTTCCAATCAAGCATATCATACATTCTTTTGGGCATAACGGACGCACTACCTCCAACATCACACAAAGCAAAGCAAGAGATATTATTCAATTTTGTTTTGACCATAGGATCCCAACCATCTTCTAGTTTTCTAGGAATAGAAGTCTCTTGCTTGAGCTTCCCCTCCCTAGCTTTGATAAGAGCATTGGTAATATGCTTGGTGAAGGCAATATTGAGTGTACTAGTGTGGGGGTATTTAGCCATTCTTTGCACAAAAAAGTGATAACTTCGGAAAGACTACAATTGTCAAAATCAATATCATTGCTATTAAGTAAAACTGTAGTGTCATCCTCTATGTTTGATTTGCTCTCTATTATAAGAGTTGGGACGTCTTCCCAAGTTTGGGGACGTTTAGGAGCAACTTCAAACCAAAGATCATGTGGCTTCCCGATGCAACCATGCCAAGGGCATAATTCTCCATAATGAATAGTATAGTCACAAGGTTTACTTGTAAAAAGACCCTTAGTGGTAACTAGAGCAATAGAAGAGAAGGTATAATCATTGTTTTTGTAACTAGTGAAGTCACCCAACTTGGTGTTCTCAGTGGAACCCATGGCAGCGACAACAAACAAGAACAAAGAAACTAATTTCTTTGTGGTTTTTGGTATAAGATTCTAAAGCAAAAACTAAAAAGCAAACTAAAAAGACTAAAAAGCAGAGGTAACAGATAGCGTGCAACTCCCCTATCTTGAAGACCAGATTCCCCGGCAATGGCGCTAGAAAACTTTGCTTGATGACGAGATGATGTATATACTTATCGCTCCTCATTGGTTACCCCAAGTGAAAGGTTGAGATGTAGTCAGCAGCAAGTTTTCCCTCACACGGAGACTGTAAGGTTTATCAAACCAGGAGGACTCCTAGGATCAACATGTAGGTGTCTGCCGCCCATGTCTAGCAGCAGACGTGGACGTGCACACACACAAATAACTTTGCTCCCAACGAGTACACAGAGGTTGTCAATCTCTCCGGCCTTGTAGTTAGCAAAGGATCAAAACACAAGCGGGAAAGTAATAGTGATTGCAACGCAAAATTAAATGAAAACGGTAAATAGTGGAGGGGTAAACAATGATGGTGATATGGACCGGAGTCACATGATGTTCACTAGTGATGTCTCTCTTCCAAAAGACGATAAACAACTATGCTTGGGTAAACAAATCATAGTTGGGCAATTCATAGAATTATGAACGCACCGCAATGCTAATTATGCTACTTGATAGTTAGAGGTTCAATAGTAATGGACAGTATTCCAAGACAAGTAGACCGTTTATTCATCAGCATCTTCTTACTAATCATCCACCTTGAGATATCTATCCAGAGCATATTTCCGGTATTAAGTTGTGAGCCCCACCCAAAGTGTAAACTCAAAGCAATGCACAACTGCATTAACGAACAATGCGTAAGGTAAACAATCTTTGCAATCGTGGTCACAAGCACCGTTGTTTTCTCCCTGGTGGCAACAGCACATCCCCCTGGTATCATGTTTCTGTCACTCAAGCTAGACATCGAGGGGCATGAACCCACAATCATGCATAACGCTCCCTCTTGAAGTTACAATCTACTACTCGGCCAAAGCAATAAATAGCAACGGAGAACATGCATGAATCACTAAGGAACATAATATAAAAGGATAATCAAATATATGACTCATAACAATCTGAACATAATCTCATAATCCATCGGATCCCAACAAACTGAGCATAGCAATAGCAAGAGAATTACATAGATGCCTTGATCATGTAGGGTAGCTCACAAGGACTAACCATTGAAGCACAAGATTAGAGAGAAGACATCACATAGCTACTGGTCATGGACCCATGGTCCAAGGAGGACTACTCACGGCACGTCCGGGAAGGTCCATGGCGGTGGAGAAACTCCCGGAGGTCAATCCTCCCTCCGATATGGTGCTGGGAAGAGGTCTCCTGACGCTCCCGATATCAGAAGCGCTACGGGAGTGGAACGATAGAAAAATTCGGGATTCTGGATGTGATTGAAGGGTTTTCTCATGGAGGACTAAATATAGGCCTAAGGAGGGCACCGGAGGAGGTGGGACCCAATCAGGCGGCCTCTAGGGCGGCCTAGGGCCTGACCGCGCCCACAGGTCACCTGGGAGGCCCGTGGCCCCCCTCTGGCCCATCTTCAGTGATCTCGAAGCTTCCGTTACGCTGATTTTTTATATATTTTTCCTGGAATTTTTCGAGCTTCGTAAAATTGGGTAAAAGCCCGTGCAAAATAGACATCAGCAGACACAAACTGGAACTGGGTGCACTGAGTTAGTAGGTTAGTGCAAATATGTGTAAAATGATATAAAAGTGTAGCAAAACATATAACAATGTCACCCAAAAGATCATGGAACAAGCAAAAATTATAGATACGTTTGGGACGTATCAGCTAGCTCATTGATCAATAGATGATCATGGTTTCCTAATCATGGACATTCTATGTAATTGATAACGGGATCACATCATTAGGAGAATGATGTGATGGACAAGACCCAATCCTAAGCATAGCACAAGATCGTGTAGTTCGTCTGCTAAAGCTTTTCTAATGTCAAGTATCATTTCCTTAGATCATGAGATTGTGAAACTCCCGGATACCATAGGAGTGCTTTGGGTGTATCAAACATCACAACGTAACTGGGTGATTATAAAGGTGCACTACAGGTATCTCCGAAAGTGTCTGTTGGGTTGGTACGAATCGAGACTGGGATGTATTGCTCCGTGTGACGGAGGGGTATCTCTTGGCCCACTCGGCAATGCATCATCATAATGAGCTCAATGTGACTAAGGAGTTAGTCACGGGATGATGTATTATCGAACAAGTAAAGAGACTTGCCGGTAACAAGATCGAACAAGGTATAGGGATACCGATGATCAAATTTCGGGCAAGTGTCATACCGGTAGACAAAGGGAATTGCATACGGGATTGAGTGAATCCTGGATATCGTGGATCATCCGATGAGATCATCGTGGAACATGTGGGAGCCAACATGGATATCCACACCCCGTTGTTGGTTATTGGTCGGAGAGGTGTCTCGGTCATGTCTGCATGTTTCCCGAACCCGCAGGGTCTACACACTTAAGGTTCGATGACACTAGAGTTGTAATGGGAATAGTATGTGGTTACCAAAAGTTGTTCGGAGTCCCGGATGAGATCCTGGACGTCACGTGGAGCTCCGGAATGGTCCGGAGGTAAAGATTCATATATAGGAAGTGGATATTTGATTGCCGGAAATGTTTCAGGGGTCGTCGGTATTGTGCCGGGACCACTAGAAGTGTTTCGGGGGTCCACCAGGACGGGCCACCAGCCCCGAAGGGCCACGTGGGACAAAAGTGGATGGTAACCAGCCCTTGGATGGGCTGGTGCGCACCCACAAAGTCCCAAGGCGCCTAGGGCAGCTAAACCTAGGGCATGGTGGCTGCCATGGGTGGCAAGCCACCCCCTAGGGCGCTGCCCCGTCCTCCTCTTGGCCGCCGCACCACCTAGGGGAAACCCTATGGTAGCTGGCCCTCCTCCTCCTCCCTCCTATATATAGTGGACGGTTTGGGAGGGCTGCACACACCTGGAACACCACCTCTTGGCGCAACCCTACCTCTCCCTCTTCTCCTCCTATGGGTGCTCAGCGAAGCCCTGCTGGAGAACTACATAGCTCCACCGCCACCACGCCATCTTGCTACCGGAGCTCTCCCTCAACTTCTCCTCTCTCCTTGTTGGATCAAGGTGAAGGAGACGTCACTGGGCTGCACGTGTGTTGAACGCGGAAGCGCCGTTGTTTGGCGCATAGATCGGAATCTTTCGCTATCTAAATGACTACGAGTACGATTCCATCAACCGCGTTCATTATAACGCTTCCGCTTAGCGATCTTCAAAGGTACGAAGATGATCTACCCCTTGCTCATTGCTACCATCTCCTAGATAGATCTTGGTGTGACATAGGAAATTTTTTGAGTTACTACTACGTTCCCCAACAGTGGCATCAGAGCCAGGTTCTATGCGTAGATTCTATGCACGAGTAGAACACAAAAGTTGTGGGCGATGATTTTGTCAATTGATTGTCGTTACTAGTCCAATATTTTTTCGGCGGTATTGTGGGATGAAGCCACACGGACCGACTTTACACGTACGCTTATGTGAGACTTGTTCCACCGCCTCACATGCACTTGTTGCATAAGGTGGCTAGCGGGTGTGTGTCTCTCCCACTTCAGTCGAATTGGATTCGGTGAAAAGGGTCCTTATGAAGGGTAAATATCTTTGGCATATCAACATTGTGGCTGTCATGTAGGTAAGAAGCGTTCTTGCTAGAAACCCAAATCAGCCACGTAAAACATGCAACAACAATTAGAGGACGTCTAACTTGTTTTTGCAGGGTATGCTATGTGATGTGATATGGAAAAAAGGATGTGATGTTACATATGTGATGTATGTGATTGATCATGTTCTTATAATAGGATTCACTACTTGCATGTCGATGAGTATGACAACCGAAAGGAGACATAGGAGTTGTCTTAATTTATTGTATGAGATGCAACGCCATGTGCTTACTTTACTTTATTGCTAACCGTTAGCCATAGCAGTAGAAGTAATAGTTGGCGAGATGACTTCACGGAGACAGAATGATGGAAATCATAGTGTCATGCCGGTGGCAATGATGATCATGCCGTGTCCCAAAGATGGAGATCAAAGGAGCAAGATGATATTGGCCATATCATGTCACTATATGATTTGCATGTGATGTTTATCATGTTTTTCATCGTATTGCTTAGAACGACGGTAGCAAAGATAAGATGATCCCTCATCAAATTCTGAGAAAAGTATTCCCCTAAGTGTGCGCTGTTGCGAAGGATCGTTTTCTCGAAGCACCACGTGATGATCGGGTGTGATAGACTCTAACGTTCGCATACAACGGGTGTAAGCCAGATTTACACACGCAAAACACTTAGGTTGACCCGACGAGCCTAGCATGTACATACATTGCCTTCGAATACGAGAGACCGAAAGGTCGAACATGAGTCGTATGGATGATATGATCAGCATGGAGATGCTCACCATTGATGACTAGTCTGTCTCACATGATGATCGGACACGGGCTAGTCGACATGGATTATGTATCACTTAGATGACTGGAGGGATGTCGATCTAAGTGGGAGTTCATTATATAATTTGATTAGATGAACTTAATTATCATGAACTTAGTCTAAAATTTCTTTACAAATATTGTAGTTCCAATGGCCAACGCCAATGTCAACCTCAACTTCAACGCGTTCCTAGAGAAAACCAAGTTGAAAGACGATGGTAGCAACAATGCGGACTGGGCTCGTAATTTAAAGCTCATCCTCATGGCTTCCAAGAAGGCATATGTCCTTGATGCACCGCTAGGTGACGCTCCCGTTCCCGCGGTAGCCCAGGACGTTTAGAACGCCTGATAGTCGCGAAGTGATGACTACTCCCTCGTTCAGTGCGGCATGCTTCACTGTTTAGAACCGGGGCTTCAAAGGTGTTTTGAGCAACATGGAGCATATGAGCTGTTCCAAGAGATGAAACTAGTTTTCCAAGCTCATGCCCAGGTCGAGAGATATGAAGTCTCCGACAAGTTCTTCAGTTGTAAGATGGAGGAGAATGGGTCTGTCAGTTAGCACATACTCAGAATGTCTGGGTTGCACAGCCGTCTGTCTCAGCTAGGAGTTGAACTTTCGGATGATGCGGTCATTGACAGAATCCTCCAGTCGCTTCCACCTAGCTATAAGAGCTTTGTGATGAACTACAACATGCAGGGATGGATAAGACCATTCCCGAGTTGTATTCAATGCTGAAATCAGCGGAGGTGGAAATCAAGAAAGAACATCAAGTGTTGATGGTGAATAAGACCACCAGTTTCAAGTTTCAAGAAAGGCAAGGGTAAAAAGAACTTCAAGAAGGACGGCAAAGCAGTTGCCGCGCCCGGTAAACCAGTTGCCGGGAAGAAGCCAAAGAAAGGACCCAATTCTGAGACTGAGTGCTATTATTGCAAGGGAACCGGTCACTGGAAGCGGAACTGCCCCAAATACTTAGCAGATAAGAAGGCCGGCAACGTCAAAGGTATATATGGTATACATGTTATTGATGTGTACCTTACCAACGCTCGTAGTAGCTCCTGGGTATTTGATACCGGTGTTGTTGCTCACATTTGCAACTCAAAACAGTAACTACGGAGTAAGCGGAGGCTGGCAAAGGATGAGGTGACGATGCACATGGGAATGGTTCCAAGGTCGATGTGATCGATGTCGGCACGCTGCCTCTACATCTACCTTCGAGATTAGTTTTAAACCTTAATAATTGTTAGTTGGTACCAGCTTTGAGCATGAACATTGTATGGGGATCTCGCTTGATGCGAGATGGCTACTCATTTAAATCTGAGAATAATGGTTGTTCTATTTATATGAGTGATATGTTTTATGGTCATGCTCCGCTGGTCAATGGTTTATTCTTGATGAATCTCGAACGTGATGTTACACATGTTCATAGTGTGAGTACCAAAAGAAGTAAGGTTGATAATGATAGTCCCACGTACCTGTGGCACTGCTACCTTGGTCATGTCGGTGTCAAACGCATGAAGAAACTCCATACATATGGACTTTTTGAGTCTCTTGATTTTGATTCATTTGACACATGTGAACCGTGCCTCATGGGCAAGATGACCAAGACTCCGTTCTCCGTAACAATGGAGCAACCAACTTTTTGGAAATAATACATACCGATGTATGGGTCCAATGAGCGTTGAGGCTCGTGGTGGCTATCGTTATGTTATCACCCTCACTGATGACTTAAGCAGATATGGGTGATTCGTCTCCAACGTATCTATAATTTTTTATGGTTCCATGCTATTATCTTGTCAACTTTGGATGTTTTGTTTGCATGATTATGCTATTTTATATCTTTTTGGGACTAACCTATTAGCTCGGTGCCAAGTGCCAGTTCCTGTTTTTTCCGTGTTTTTGACCCTTTTCAGAGAAGAATATTAAACGGAGTCCAAACGGAATAAAACCTTCAGAAAGATTTTTTTCCGTAATAGAAGATTCGCACGGAACTTGAGAACCAAGTCAAAGGATCCCGGGGGAGGCCACAAGCCCCCTAGCCGCAGCCTGGGGGGCGCGCCTACCATGCTTGTGGGCCCCCCGTGGCTCCTTTGCCCTACTTCTTCCACCTATAAATTCCCTAAAAATCCAAAACTGCCACAGAGAGCCACGAAAATACTTTTCCGCCGCCGCAAGCTTCTGTCTCCGCAAGATCCCATCTGGGGCACGTTCTGGTGCCCTCGCGGAGGGGGGATTCAGACACAAAGGGATTCTCCATCAACACCATTGTCTCTCCGATAATGCGTGAGTAGTTTACCACATACCTTCGGGTCCATAGCTAGTAGCTATATGGCTTCTTCTCTCTCTTGGATCTTCAATACAAAGTTCTCCATGAACTTCATGGAGATCTATCCGATGTAATCTTCTTTTGCGGTGTATTTTTCGAGATCCGATGAATTGTGGATTTATGATCAGATTATCTATGAATATTATTTGAGTTTCCTCTGATCTCTTATATGCATGATTTCGTATCCTTGTAATTCTCTTCGGGTTGTGGGTTTTGTTTGGCCAACTTGATCTATAATTCTTGCAATGGGAGAAGTGCTTGGTTTTGGGTTCATACCGTGCGGTGTCCTCACCCAGTGATAGAAGGGGTAGCGAGGCACGCATCATGTTGTTGCCATCAAGGGTAAAAATATGGGGTTTATATCTATTGCATGAATTTATCCCTCTACATCATGTTATCTTGCTTAAGGTGTTACTCTGTTTGTTATGAACTCAATACACTAGATGCATGCTGGATAGCGGTCGATGTGTGGAGTAATAGTAGTAGATGGAGACAGTATCGGTCTACTTGTCTCGGACGTGATGCCTATATGTATGATCATTGCCTTAGATATCATCATGACTTTGCACGGTTCTATCAATTTCTCGACAGTAATTCGTTCACCCACCATAATACTTGCTATCATGAGAGAAGCCTCTAGTGAACACTATGGCCCCCGGGTCTACTTCACATCATATTTTCAGCTCTACACTTTTACTTTGTTGCGCTTTCCACCTTCAGATCTCACCTTGCAATTAATCGTGAAGGGATTGACAACCCCTTTATAGCGTTGGGTGCAAGTTTGTTTGTTTTTGTGTAGGTACATTGGTGACTTGTCTTGATACTCCTACTCGATTGATACCTTGGTTCTCAAACTGAGGGAAATACTTACTGCTACTGTGTTGCATCACCCTTTCCTCGTCAAGGGAAAAACCAACGCAGGCTCAAGAGGTAGCAAAAAGAATTTCTGGCGCCGTTGCCGGGGAAGAGTATCAAGTCAAGAATAGTCTCCCTTCAACGTGTCAATTTCTAGCGCCGGGGACTATTCTAAGTGAAGCTTATCCAAGTAACTATCGCAAACTCATCTCTTGCATTTACTTTTTTTCCTTTTGCCTCTCGTTTTCCTCTCCCGCACTTCTGAAAAACAAAAATTTACAAAAATAATTGCCTTTTTCGTTTGCCTTTCCTTTGCTTGTGTGCTATGTGCCTTCAATATGCTTGCATCTTCGCTTGCTGGAAATCTATTGATATGGATCCTCATCCACTTGCTAATCTCTTTAAGAGATCCAATTATGTTGAACCAATTGCTAGTGAGTTGACTGCACTTGACTATCTTTATGATGTTTTGCTTGAGATGCGTGAATCCGAAAATTTTGATGAAGAAATTTATGAAGTGATTCACGAGGTCTCCTTGAATGAAAAGCATGATTGCAATGATTTCACTATGAATTCTATTAATGTCAATCATGCTAAAAATATGCAAAACCCTAAGCTTGGGGATGCTAATTTTGCTATGTCCACTACTTGTTCCAATGAGCATGATTGGGGTAATGATTTTTCTTATGATCTTGAAAATTTGTTTAAGCCTCATGATGATTATGATATTTGCAATAATATTGAATGTGGGATTGGAGAAGCCATGACTTTAGTTGATGATAATCCCACTATTTCTGAAGAGCGTCAACTTTGCATGCATGTGGATCATGAAAATAATATCCTATGTGATAGCTATATTGTTGAATTTGATTATGATCCCACATGTAATTATTATGAGAGAGGAAAATATTGTGGTAGAAGCTTTCATGTTACTAATTTACCTCTCGTTATGTTGAGATTGATATTGTCTCTTTCTTCTTCCTTGCATATGGTAGCTATTGGTTGTCTTGATAATTTGTTTTCCTATAAAATGCCTATGAATAGGAAGTATGTCAGACTTAGATGTGATTTTCACATGCTTTATGATGCCCTCGTTGCGATTCAATTCTTGTCTTTTATGTGAGCATAATTGAATTATCAATGCCTAGCTAAGGGCGTTAAACAATAGCGCTTGTTGGGAGGCAACCCAATGAATTTATCTTTGCTTTTTGCTTTATGTTTTGTTGTGTCCACACCATCATAATTCTGTTATGATTGTGTTTTTTGTGTTTCTTTTTTTGTTTGAGCCAAGTAAAACCTTTATGACTAGTTTTGGTGATGGTTGTTTGATCTTGCTGAAAAAGACAGAAACTTTGCGCTCACGAAATTATTTTTAATTCCTATCCGGAAAGATATTTTGAGTTGATTCTTTTTTCTGCTGGTTGGTATGCCAATTTCCCTAATTGTCGTAATTGTTCAGAATTTTTGAGATACCAAAAGTATACGAAGTATACAGATTGCTACAAACTGGTCTGTTTTTGTTGTGTTGATTCCTTATTTTGATGAAACTATGGATAGTATCGGGGGGTACTAGCCATGGAAAAGTGATGTTCTCATGGACAATTGGATAAAGAGTGGAAAGAGCTCAAGCTTGGGGATGCCCAAGGCATCCCAAGCCAAATTCAAGGACACCAAAAAGCCTTAGCTTGGGGATGCTCCGGGAAGACATCCCCTCTTTCGTCTTCAATCCATCGGTAACGTTATTTGGAGCTATATTTTTATTTACCACATGATATGTGTTTTGCTTGGAGCGTCGTGTATTATAGGATTCTTTTGTTTTTGTCACAATCATCCTTGCTGCACACCTTTTTGAGAGAGACATGCACTCATCGTGAATTTGCTAGAATACTCATTGAGCTTCACTTATATCTTTTGAGTTAGGCAATTTAGCTCGCATGTGCTTCACTTATTTCTTTTGAGCTAGATAACTTTGCTCTAGTGTTTCACTTAGATCTTTTTAGAGCATGGCGGTGTCATGTTTTGGAGAAAAAATAACTCTCGATCTTCACTTATATCTTTTTGAGAGTGCTCTCTCTGAGTAACTTGGTAGTTGGCGTGTGCCATGAAAGAGTCCTAAAGATGATAGGCATCCAAAGAGGATATAATAAAAACTTCCATATTCATGTGCATTGATTATAAAGAGAAGTTTGATTCCTCACAATTAGTTTTGAGATATGGATTTGGTGATATTAGAGTTATGTTAGTAGGGTGTTGTGAATCTAGAAATACTTGTGTTGAAGTTAGTGATTCTCGTAGCATGCACGTATGGTGAACCGCTATGTTAGGAAGTCGGAGCATAATTGATTTATTGATTGTCATCCTTTGTGTGGCGGTCGGGATCGTGCAATGGTTAACACCTACCAACCCTTCCCCTAGGAGTATGCGTTTAGCACTTTGTTTCGATTACTAATAAAACTTTCGCAATAAGTATATGAGTTCTTCATGACTAATGTGAGTCCATGGTATAGATGCACTTTCACCTTTCACCATTGCTAGCTTCTCTAGTGCCGCGCAACTTTCACCGGTGCACAAACCCACCATATACCTTCCTCAGAACAGCCACCATACCTACCTATTATGGCCTTTTCATAGCCATTCCGAGATATATTGCCGTGCAACTCCCACCGTTCCATCTCATGACTTGTGCCGTCACTTTCATATTGTCATTGCATGATCGTAAGATAGCTAGCGAGATGTTTCAACGTCATACACTAAGCTAGATCGTTGCACATCTCGGTACACTGCCGGAGGCATTTCCTATAGAGTCATCATAGCTCTAAGTGTTGAGTTGTAAGTAAATAAAAGTGTGATGATCATCACTATTAGAGCATTGTTCCATGTGAGGAAATAAAAAAATGAAAAGAGGCCAAAGAGCCCAAACAAAAAAATGGAAAAAGAGAGAAGGGACAATGCTACTATCTTTTTCCACACTTGTGCTTTAAAATAGCACCATGTTCTTCATGATAGAGAGTCTCTTGTTTTGACACTTCCATATACTAGTGGGAATCTTCATTATATAACTTGTCTTGTATATTCCAATGATGGGCTTCCTCAAAATTGCCCTAGGTCTTCGTGAGCAAGCAAGTTGGGTGCACACCCACTAGTTCTTCTTTTGAGCTTTCACACACTTATAGCTCTCGTGCATCCATTGCATGGTAATCCCTACTCATTCACATTGATATCTATTGATGGGCATCTCCATAGCCCATTGATACGCCGAGTCAATGTGACCATCTCCTCCTTTTTGCCTCACAACCTCCACCGCACTCTATTCCACCTATAGTACTATATCCATGGCTCACACTCATGTATTGCGTGAGAGTTGAAAAAGTTTGAGAAAGTAAGAGTGCGAAAACAATTACTTGGCCAATACCGGGGTTGTGCATGATTTAAATTCGTTGTGTGGGGATGATGGAGCATAGCCATACTATATGATTTTGTAGGGATAACTTTCTTTGGCCTTGTAATTTCAAAAGATCATGATTACATTGCTAGCATGCTTGAGGTATTATTGTTTTCATGTCAATAGTAAACTATTGTTTTGAATCTTACGGATCTGAACATTCATGTCACAAGAAAGAAGTTACAAAGGACAAATATGTTAGGTAGCATTCCACATCAAAAATTCAGTCTTTATCACTTCCCTACTCGAGGACGAGCAGGAGTTAAGCTTGGGGATGCTTGATACGTCTCCAACATATCTATAATTTTTTATGGTTCCATGCTATTATCTTGTCAACTTTGGATATTTTGTTTGCATGATTATGTTATTTTATATCTTTTTTGGGACTAACCTATTAACTCAGTGCCAAGTGCGAGTTCCTGTTTTTTCCGTGTTTTTGACCCTTTTCACACAAGAATATTAAACGGAGTCCAAACGGAATAAAACCTTCGGAAAGATTTTTTTTTTTTCCGTAACAGAAGATTCACAAGGAACTTGAGAACCATGGCAAAGGATCCCGGCGGAGGCCACAAGCCCCCTAACCGCGGCCTGGGGGCGCGCCTACCAGGCTTGTGGGCCCCCCGTGGCTCCTTTTCCTACTTCTTCCGCCTATAAATTCCCTAAAAATCCAAAACTGCGAGAGAGAGCCACGAAAATACTTGTCCGCCGCCGCAAGCTTCTGTCTATGCAAGATCCCATCTGGGGCATGTACTGGTGCCCTGCCGGAGGGGGGATTCGGACACGGAGGGCTTCTCCATCAACACCATTGCCTCTCCGATGATGCGTGAGTAGTTCACCACAGACCTTCGGGTCCATAGCTAGTAGCTAGATGGCTTCTTCTCTCTCTTGGATCTTCAATACAAAGTTCTCCATGATCTTCATGGAGATCTATCCGATGTAATCTTCTTTTGCGGTGTCTTTGTCGAGATCCGATGAATTGTGGATTTACGATCAGATTATCTATGAATATTATTTGAGTTTCCTCTATCTCTTATATGCATGATTTCGTATCCTTGTAATTCTCTTCGAGTTGTGGGTTTCGTTTGGCCAACTTGATATATAATTCTTGCAATGGGAGAAGTGCTTGGTTTTGGGTTCAGACCGTGCGGTGTCCTCACCCTGTGACAGAAGGGGTAGCGAGGCATCCATCATGTTGTTGCCATCAAGGGTAAAAATATAGGGTTTATATCTATTGCATGAATTTATCCCTCTACATCATGTCATCTTGCTTAAGGCATTACTCTGTTTGTTATGAACTCAATACACTAGATGCATGTTGGATAGCGGTCGATGTGTGGAGTAATAGTAGTAGATGTAGACAGTATCGGTCTACTTGTCTCGGACGTGATGCCTATATGTATGATCATTGCCTTATATATCATCATGACTTTGCGCGGTTCTATCGATTGCTCGACAGTAATTCGTTCACCCACCGTAATACTTGCTTTCATGAGAGAAACCTCTAGTGAACACTATGGCCCCCGGGTCTACTTCACATCATATTTTCAGCTCTACACTTTTACTTTGTTGCGCTTTCCACCTTCAGATCTCACCTTGCAATTAATCGTGAAGGGATTGACAACCCCTTTATAGCGTTGGGTGCAAGTTTGTTTGTTTTTGCGCACGTACATTGGTGACTTGTCTTGATACTCCTACTAGATTGATACCTTGGTTCTCAAACTGAGGGAATTACTTACTGCTACTGTACTGCATCACCCTTTCCTCTTCAAGGGAAAACCCAACGCAAGCTCAAGAGGTAGCAATGGGTATGTCTACTTAATGAAACACAAGTCTGAAACCTTTGAAAGGTTCAAGGAATTTCAGAGTGAGGTAGAGAATCAACGTGACAAGAAAATAAAGTTACTACGATCTGATCGTGGAGGAGAATATTTGAGTCACGAGTTTGGCACGCACTTAAGAAAATGTGGAATTGTTTCACAACTCATGCTGCCTGGCACACCTCAGCATAATGGTGTGTCTAAACATCGTAATCGCACTCTATTGGATATGGTGCGATCTATGATGTCTCTTACTGATTTACCGCTATCATTTTGGGGATATGCATTGAAAGCTGTCGCATTCACTTTAAATAGGGCACCATCTAAATCCATTGAGATGACACCGTGTGAATTATGATTTGGAAAGAAACCTAAGTTGTCGTTCCTGAAAGTTTGGGGTTGCGATGCTTATGTAAAGAAACTTCAACCTGAGAAGCTCGAACCCAAAGCGGAAAAATGTGTCTTCATAGGATACCCTAAGGAAACTGTTGGGTATACCTTCTATCTTAGATCCGAAGGCAAAATCTTTGTTGCCAAGAACGGATCCTTTCTAGAGAAAGAGTTTGTCTCGAAAGAAGTAAGTGGGAGGAAAGTAGAACTTGATGAGGTAATTGTACCTCCTCTCGAACCGGAGAGTAGCGCGGCGCAGGAAAATGTTTATGTAGAGCCTGCATCGAATAAATAGGAAGTTAATGATGATGATCATGAATCTTTGGATCAAGTTGCTACTGAACCTCGAAGGTCCACAAGGACACGTTCTGCACCAGAGTGGTACAACAATCATGTCATGGAAATCATGTTGTTGGACAATAGTGAACCTTCGAACTATGAAGAAGCGATGGCGGGCCCGGGTTCCAACAAATGGCTTGAAGACATGAAATCCGATATAGGATCCATGTATGAGAACAAAGTATGGACTTTGGTGGACTTGCCCGATGATCGGAGAGCCATAGAAAATAAATGGATCTTGAAAAAGAAGACTGACGCGGATGGTAATGTGACCATCTATAAGGTTCAACTTGTCGCTAAGGGTTATCGACAAGTTCAAGGAATTGATTATGATGAGACTTTCTCACCTGTAGCGATGCTAAAGTCGGTCTGAATCATGTTAACAGTTGCCGCATTTTATGACTACAAAATCTGGAAAATGGACCTCAAAACGGCATTCCTTAACGGCTTTCTTAAAGAAGAATTGTATATGATACAGCTGGAAGGTTATGTCAATCCTAATAACACTCACAAGGTATGCAAGCTCCACCGCTCCATCTATGGGCTGGTGCAAGTACCTCGGAGTTGGAACATTCGCTTTCATGAGGTGATCAAAGTGTTTGGGTTTGTACAGACTTATGGAGAAGCATGTATTTATAAGAAAGTGAGTGGGAGCTCTGTAGCATTTCTCATATTATATGTGGATGGCATATTGTTGATGTGAAATGATATAGAACTTTTGGAAAGCATAAAGTCCTATTTGAATAAGTGTTTTTCAATGAAGGACCTTGGAGAAGCTGCTTACATATTAGGCATCAAGATCTATAGAGATAGATCGAGACGCCTCATAGGTCTTTCACAAAGCACATACCTTGACAAGATATCGAAGAAGTTCAATATGGATAAGGACAAGAACGGGTTCTTGCCTGTATTACAAGGTGTGAGGTTGAGCACAGCTCAACGCCCGACCACGGCAGAAGATAGAGAAAAGATGAGTGTCGTCCCCTATGCTTCAGCCATAGGCTCTATTGTGTATGCCATCTTGTGTACCAGACCTGATGTGAACCTTGCCATAAGTTTGATAGGGAGGTACCAAAGTGATCCAGAAGTGGATCACTGGACATCGGTCAAGAATATCCTTAACTACTTGAAAAGGACTAAATATATGTTTCTCGTTTATGGAGGTGCCCAAGAGCTCATCGTAAAGGGTTACGTCGATGCTAGCTTCGACACAGATCCGGATGACTCCAAGCCACAAATCGGATACGTGTATATTTTGAATGGTCGGGCAGTCAGTTGGTGCAGTTGCAAGCAAAACGTCGTGGCGGCATCTACATGTGAAGCGGAGTACATAGATGCTTCGGAAGCAACACGAGAAGGAGTCTGGATGAAGGAGTTCATCACCGATCTAGGAGTGACTCCCAGTGCGTCGGGCCCGATGACTCTCTTCTGTGACAACAGTGGAGCTATTGCCATTGCCAAGGAGCCCAGGTTTCACAAGAAGACCAAGCACATCAAGCGCCGCTTCAACTCCATTCATGGTTACATCCAGGATGGAGATATAGATATTTGTAAAGTACATACATATCTGAATGTTGCAGATCCGTTGACTAAACCTCTTCCACGAGCGAAACATGATCAGCACCACGACTCTATGGGTGTTCGATTCATCACAATGTGACTAGATTATTGACTCTAGTGCACATGGGAGACTATTGGAAATATGCCCTAGAGGCAATAATAAAGTGGTTATTATTATATTTCCTAGTTCATGATAATTGTCTATTATTCATGCTATAATTCTATTAACCGGAAATCGTAATACATGTGTGAATACATAGACCACAACATGTCCCTAGTGAGCCTCTAGTTGGCTAGCTCGTTGATCAATAGATGATCATGGTTTCCTGATCATGGACATTGGATGTCATTGATAACATGATCACATCATTAGGAGAATGATGTGATGGACAAGACCCAATCCTAAGCATAGCACAAGATCGTGTAGTTTGTCTGCTAAAGCTTTTCTAATGTCAAGTATCATTTCCTTAGACCATGAGATTGTGCAACTCCCGGATACCGTAGGAGTGCTTTGGGTGTATCAAAAGTCACAACGTAATTGGGTGAATATAAAGGTGCACTACAGGTATCTCCGAAAGTGTCTGTTGGGTTGGTACGAATCGAGACTGGGATTTGTCGCTCCGTGAGACGGAGAAGTATCTTTGGGCCCACTCGGTAATGCATCATGATAATGAGCTCAATGTGACTAAGGAGTGAGTCACGGGATGATGTGTTACGGAACGGGTAAAGAGACTTTCCAATAACGAGATTGAATAAGGTATAGGGATACCGACTATCGAATCTCGGGCAAGTGTCATGCTGGTAGACAAAGGGAATTGCATACGGGATTGAGTGAATCCTCGACATCGTGGTTCATCCGATGAGGTCATCATGGAACAAGTGGGAGCCAACATGGATATCCAGACCCCGCTGTTGGTTATTGGCCGGAGAGGTGTCTCGGTCATGTCTGCATGTTTCCCGAACATGTAGGGTCTACACACTTAAGGTTCGATGACGCTAGAGTTGTAATGGGAATAGTATGTGGTTACCAAAAGTTGTTCGGAGTCCCGGATGAGATCCCGGACGTCACAAGGAGCTACGGAATGGTCCGGAGGTAAAGATTCATATATAGGAAGTGGAGATTTGATCGCCGGAAATGTTTCACGGATCGTCGGTATTGTGTCGGGACCACCGGAAGGTTTCTGGGGGTCCACCGGGAGGGGCCACAAGCCCCGAAGGGCCACGTGAGCCAAAATTGGATGGGAACCAGCCCATCTACCCACCAAGACCCAAGGCGCCTAGGGCAGCAAACCCTAGGGCGTGGTGGTTGCCTTGGGTGGTAAGCCACCCCCTAGGGCGCCGCCCCCTCCTCCTCTTGGCCGCCGCACCACCTAGGGGAAATCCTAGGGTGGACGGCTCTCCTCCTCTGCCCTCCTATATATAGTGGAGGGTATGGAAGGGCTGCACACACTTGGAACAACACCTCTTGGCGCAGACCTACCTCTCCATCTTCTCCTCCTCCGCGGTGCTTGGCGAAGCCCTGCCGGAGAACTACATAGCTCCACCGCCACCATGTCGTCGTGTTGCCGGAGCTCTCCCTCAACTTCTCCTCTCTTCTTGCTGGATCAAGGTGAAGGAGACGTCATCGGGTTGCACGTGTGTTGAACGCGGAGGCGCTGTTGTATGACGCTTAGATCGGAATCTTCCGCGATCCGAATCGCTAGGAGGAGGACTCCATCAACGGCGTTCATTGTAACGCTTCCGCTTAGCGATCTTCAAAGGTATGAAGGTGCTCTACCCCTTGCTCGTTTCCAGCATCTCCTAGATAGATCTTGGTGTGATGTAGGAAATTTGTTGCATTACTACTACGTTCCCCAAAATTAGGTCGATTTGTAAAATCAGCTTGAAGATCAAGATCTTGCTCGGGGCATACGTTAGGGATGGAAACGCAGTACACAGTACTTCCCGGGACTCGGATTGGGTGCGGCCGACCAACCTGAGGATCGAATCTCCTCGGAAACCGTATTGCACTTTGAAATTGATGCATTGAATAGGCAATGCAGTAGCCACTGATCCTTAATTTTGGTACTGGTGGTCAAATTAAGGATCGATATTTATTTGAAACAAACTTTGCTACATTTGACACAATTTATGTGCAATGATTCTATGTACCCAAGTACTTTACATCATCAATGCTCGGATCCGCATTGTACAAGACTTTGTTGATCGACCATCGGCTTCAACCTCCTCAGCCAGTAGCCGAGGAGTGTTTTCCTACTTTATAAAGCCTTTATAAGGGCAAAGATTTACAACAAACAAGGTAATTCGGCCATATGGTTTTATAAACAAAGTTACGCGGAGAGATATGTTATATATTGCTATTTAATGTAAGAAAAATCTTCTCGGAAAATAATTCATTTATAAGCTCCTTTTCCCAGGATAACATGATGACCATGATCATGAAACCTCAATTCCGATCAATGTGGGAGGAAAATATTGAGGATTCAGTTCAAGGAATGATCCCGAAGTCTATGGCCTTTAATGAACCAAAATTTTCACTTCCGTCGTTGCCGACCAATTATATTCTTTGGATAGCTAGCTTTTGGCTTCACCCAGTCTGAGGTACCAACCCGGATGACCTAGAAGTAATAATCCTAGAGGTGCTCCCTTTACCCCCTAGCCGAACAATCGGGAACATAGGGGGTAAGAACAGGAGCTAGGAAACCCAGTTTGGCTGAAGTCTTAAGTTAAATTGATGCATATCTATGGCTTTATAACGATCACTACGGAAGGCACCTTTCGTATATCAAATACAAACACTGATGATATATTGGGCTCTGGAGGAATCTCGATGCATCTATGCCAAGGTGCCACAAAGGAACCCTCGGCATGGTTTATTTTGACTCCATCACGACTATTTATAATCTGAAGGTGGCCTATCATCGGCTTCCACCCTCATGTAAATGCTACGCACGGTGTTTCCGTACAAAGAAGACAACCCTTAGCCGACATCTCGGTGCCCCGAGGCGGTTGTGTTAGTGGAAACAAGGCAATCAGATATTCGGGGTTTATAACTTTGACTTAGTCAAGGAACATATGTTTGTGGAAAACTTAATAGCCCCCGGTATATGTCGACTCCTCGGATTATTCAAGGTCGAACCACCCACAACTTGGCCTTTTTAGGAAAGAAAGACCCTTCATTGTACTCGGATAACCTCAATCGGCTATATTTGGTTGAACACCGCCTGCGGTTTGCTGGCCGATTTACGCTTGTTGTGACAGTTAGCTTTCGGCTTTCTCCAACTGAGGCACTTAACCTGTTAAACCAGAAGTGACAATAGCAGTGGTTCTCCCTTTACCCCTTAGTCGAACAAAACGGAAACGTAACGGGTAAGCACATGACCGGGGCAATCCAGCTCTAGACCAAAGAGACAACTCGAAATCAATGCATATAAATGCGAAATACCGATGTCATTTTGTCTAGGACTGCATGGAGTACCTCGGTGTTTGGTGGGTTTAGTGCTAACCGCAGAACCCCTTTAATATTGTCGATGCGTGAAATGCATGTGGCGTTGTGTTGCAAAAGTTATGCTTGGAAAAAAAACTTATGCAAAAAACTTTTTGTTTAGATAGAATCAATTTTTTATTGTGCCAAACCGAAATTGGTCGTAAAATTAATATGTGCTTCGGTCATGCTTTAACATGATACATCCAATCTTTGAACTTCAAGCCGGTCAGCCTTTGCCTTCAACCTACATATCCCGAAGGCGGAGTTTTTTCTTCGAGGCCTGTTTAGCAAATTAAACTCGAGCGGCTTTAGAAAGAAAACAAGCTATTCGGCTATTGACCACACACTAGTGTCGAAAAAAGGAGTAGTAGAAAAAGACTTTGCAACAACCAAGAAGAAAACACATTTATTATAAAATGGCTCATATAAATTTAGGAGCCCTTCGGTTAAATCAGGTAAAGAAAATTTTAACAAATAAATTTTTTAACAAACAATTTGTTTTTTGTTTAACAAAAAATATAATGTTTGGTTGAACAAACAAAAAGTAAATTTCAAAAAGAGCTCAGCACGAAAACGACTTAGCTGGTTAATGCAGAGATGTAGTCATCGGCCTGGCTGAGGTCCCAGCCCCCAAGCCCGAGGTAATCTAGCGAAGAACTCGGGTCGAGAAGTAGCAAGGCGACACGGTTGCTGCAGCGAGGCAAAAGCCCCCGGTCCAGCCAAGAAGGCAGAGTAGTTCGGCAGAGTGACAACGCAGCCCCCATTTATCATGAGAAAAGGAGGTGTTTTTAACAAGCAAACTTTTTTATTTAACACAAATATAATGATTGGTCGAGCCGAAAAAAAAATAATAAATTTGATCTTGAAAGCGACTTAGCTTAATATGCTCGGCATTGATGATGCAGTCCCGACTCAAGGCAGGATGGAAGAGCACATTGTTCTTTGAAAAACGGTATGGTGCGTTGTCCTCGGCTTGGCCGAGGTCCCAGCCCCCAAGACGGTTCCGAGGCAGCCGAGCGAGGAGCTTGGTTTGACGAAATGATGACACAACATTATCGACGTGGCAGGCGCAACCCCGGTCTAGCCAAGGGGACACAACAGCTCGGTGAAGTGACGTCGTAGCCCCAAAAATAGGTTGGTGAAGTGATACTGAAACTCCCGATCCAGCCGAGGTGAGGTCGGCAGAGTGACGCCGAATTAATGAAGTGACAGCGCGGGTATGCCAACATTGGGCAGCGCACCAAGGATGACACAATTCGGTCAACGGAGGCGAGGCGACAACATCGGTGCGTTGAGATGACCGCGTTACATAATCGAAGTCAATTACGTGCGCACATAATATGATGCAAGCCAAAAGTGATAACAAATAATGATTATATATATATATATATTTGAACGGGGAAGGCCAGGATGGCCTTTATATTTCATAAGAAAGGAGTGTTACATCGTTTGCTAATACATCGACAAGGAAACCCGGGGGTTCCTCAAACCACTTAATAGTTCGAGTGGTTACAGCATTTCTAGCAAGAGTATCAGCTACCATATTTGCCTCCCTAGGGCAGAACTGAAATTGGATGAAACTAAGATTCTTAGCCAGGAAAGCACATTCTTCATATATTGCAGCAGCCGGTCCAAGTGAGTTTCCTCCGTCGCACATAGTGTCCACCACCTCCATGCAATCACACTCAACCACAAGCTGTTCCAGCCCCAATTCATTCGCCAATAGAAGCCCATCTCTCAGACCTCTAGCTTCCGCCGACCCTGCATCCTCAGCAAAGGGGATGTCGCTGCACAGAGCCGCCATGAAGGTGCCTTTATCGTCGCATACAACTGCCCCTCAACTTCCTGTCCCGGCGTCGGTATTGAAGCAGGCATCAACATTGAGTTTGTAGAGGCCAGCACCAGGTGGATTCCAATCGTGACGGAGGAAACTCAGCGTTTTTCTCCCGGCCCGGGAGAAGTTTTTAGCTAGGGCTGATATCGCATGTGCTGATCTGGGTGGTTCATATACTTTCTCACCATTAGTAAATTGCTTTCTCTCCCACCACACGTACCAAACAGCGGTAGCGATGAGTTCCCCCCTACCAACATCAGTTATGTGCGAGTGGATATTATTCTTGGACAGCAACAAGTCTTGTAGTATCGCACCCCCATCCCTTTCCATCATGCATACTTCCTGGATAAGACTAGACAGCCCCAGGATTTGCCAGATTTCCAACACACGCGAGCACTGGAACATCACATGTTTGATACTTTCACAATCTCATGTGCATAAGGGACATTGCGAGCTGGTTCTGATATGACGGTTCGCCATGACACCATAGCAAGGTATTGCGCCCAACAAGGTTCTCCAAGCATGGATTTTGACCTTCGCCAGGATCCTTAACTTCCAAAGGGTTTTCTAGATAGGGTTAATACCTGAGGTTTGATGGTTGCTTGTCCTCCTCAACTTTCGCCCATGTTGGAATTCCCATTCTTCATGATAAGCCGATTTAACAGAGAATACACCGCGTCTGTCCGGGTGCCAAGAAACAAAATCTGTCATCATCCCAAGTGCCAGTGGTATGTTTAGTATGCGTTCGGTATCAATTGGCCAAAAAAGCTGTCTTATAAGATCCTCATCCCAAACTCTATTCTCCTCATCAATAAGTTCGGATACTCTAGTAAGCACAATATTATTCCTGGGCGTGTGGAGCCGCTTGTTCGGGCTACTAGGGATCCAAGGATCATTCCAAAGGTTTATTGATGTTCCATCACCTACTCTCCAAATGATGCCCTTTTTAAAAGTTTGGAGACCACTCCATATACTCTGCCAGGTACACGAGCTCCCCTTCTTAAGCGAGCAGTTCAATAGGTCACCATCGGGGAAGTATTTGGCTCTAAGTACTTGGGCACATAGAGAATCCGGTTCACTCGGTAGTCTCCAGGACTGTTTTGCCAGGAGGGCAAGGTTGAAGTAGTGTATATCGCGAAACCCCATCCCTCCTTGCTCCTTGGGCACACACATCTTCCACCACGCGAACCAGTGCATGTGTTTCTTATGATCATCATCACCCCACCAGTATTTGGACATCGTAGAGGTAATGTCGTTGCATATTTCCTTCGGTAGTTTGAAGACAGACATGGCATAAGAAGGGATAGCTTGGATCACAGCTTTGAGTAGGATCTCCCTTCCTCCTACCGATAGAAGCTTCTCTTTCCAACCTCTAATTCTGCTTAAAACCCTCTCCACCAGGTGTTGGAAGCAATCGGAACGATCCACCCCCACAATGGGTGGGAGTCTGAGATACTTTTCTGAGACCGCCTCGGCCATGATGTTTAGTGTAACGCACACATCAGCTCGGACCTGAATAGGAGTGCATGGACTAAAGAAGATCGCCGACTTGGCCTCACTTACCAATTGTCCCGACGCTGCACAATAGTCCTGGAGAGCTTGATGGAGACTCGTAGCATTCGCCTGATCTGCTTTCATCAAGATGAGGGAATCGTCCGCGAAGAGGAGGTGTGATACCGGTGGAGCCGACCGACACACCCTCACCCCGGATATATTGCCTGCCAGCTCCTCATGCGATAATATAGCTGAGAGTCCTTCTACACATAACAAGAACAAATAGGGGGACAAAGGATCCCCTTGTCGTAGTCCCCGAGACGGGATAAAGTATTCCGATAGTTCATTGTTGATGCGCACCTGGTAGTGCACCGGAGATACGCATTCCATAACAAGATCCACCCAATCCTGTGAGAAGCCCAATCTGATCATCATGCGTTCGAGGAACTGCCATTCTACGCGGTCATAAGCCTTGTGCATATCTAGCTTGACCGCACAGGTGCCATATCCAGACATCTTCTTCTTGATAGCGTGGTATGATTCAAAGGCCACCAGAAAGTTGTCAGTGATCAACCTTCCCGGGACAAAGGCGCTCTGGTTAGGGGATATTATGTCAGTCAGCAGAAACTTTAGCCTCCCAGCAAGAACCTTCGAGATGATTTTATATAGAACGTTGCAGAGGCTGATCGGTCTAAATTGGGTTATACTCTGAGGGTTCTCTACCTTTGGGATCAGCACAATAGTTGTGTTATTCCACCCAGCTGGAATCTTCTTGTTCTGAATAGCTTGTAGTACTTCATCCACCAGGTCCTCTCCAATGATGTGCCAAAAGCGTTTGTAGAAGACCGCATGAAGACCGTCCGGCCCAGGTGCTTTTAGATCTCCAATATTATAGAGAGCTTTCTTCACCTCCTCTCTCGTATAGGGTTTAGTCAACTCAGCGTTCATCTCCATGGTTACACGAGGTGCAACTTTTTGGAATAGGGCTTCGTCAATCTCCTGCACCTCCGATGTAAACAAGGATGAGAAGTAGTCCGTAACATGGGTTTGCAAGTCCTGTGGATTCTCTATCCAAACACCATTATTTCCCCTCAACTTCTAGATTAGGTTGCGCCGCTTCCTGCCATTCGCAGCGCGGTGAAAGAACTGTGTATTTTGGTCCCCTTTTGACAGCCAGTCCGCTCTGCCGCGCTGAAGCCAGTACAATTCCTCCTGCTCGAGGAGTTTCTCGATTTGAATATGTAATTCCTGTTGCTTTACCGCAGCCTCATCACATAATGGCCCTGAGAGGACGTCATTTAGCTCCTTCTGTAATCCCTGGAGCCTCCTTCTCGGACCCTTGAGAACCTCCTTATCCCACCGATGTAGGTCCGCGTGGACCTCAGCAAAAGTCGTGGCTAGGGGCGCAATTCCTTCCCCCCCTCCTTCTTTCCCACGCTTCCTGAACAATGGTTTCGACGCTCTCCTCAGCTAGCCAGCGGGCTTCGAATTTCCGAGGACCTATCGATCTTTGCTGGAGCAGGCCCAGAGAGTGTTCAGTATCTATAAGGATAGGGCGGTGATCAGACTTATCAAACTCCTCATTGGACACTCCAAAGTCCGGGAACAAATCAGCCCAAGAGGCATTCCCTACAGCCCGATCAACTCGCTCACGGATGTTCCCCCTTCGCCAGGTGAATCTGTCGCCAGAGAATCCCAGGTCATCGAGCCCGCAATCAGTCAGCGCATCGCTAAAACCCCATAGGCAACGGATCGGTCTGATCGCTCCCCCCTCCTTTTCATAGCCGTGGAGGATTTCGTTGAAGTCCCCCGCCAACAACCATGGTAAATCAATCATCGCATGTAGTTGTCTCATATAATCCCATGACAGGTGCTTCCTCTCTCCACTAGGTTCACCGTAAAACCCAGTAATTCGCCAACCCTCTGCCTCCTGTTCTTTTATCCTTATATCAATGAAGTTGGGTTGCACAACCATCGAGGTGACACCCAAACTCCTATGCCACAGCATCACCAATCCACCACTACGTCCGTCACTTTCAGACACACCCATGGAGTCAAAGCCTAGTCGTCTCATCAACTTTTCTGCCTTAGCTTTGTTCAGATGTGCTTCAGACAGAAAAACCACATCCGATTTAGTCCGCCCTTGGATCCCCAAGAGCGCACGAACTGCCGCTGGTTTGCGCAACCCACGGCAGTTCCAGCACAAGATTTTCATTGCGTCCGGTCGAGCTCCTTCTCAGAGCTCGCCGATATATGATGACTAGCATCCATAGTAGCTTTACTACCAGTTCTGGACCTTTTCGAATCTTGAGATGAGGCATCCTCTTCGTCCCTCTCCTCCCCATTACTGTCATGGTCAAGAAGCTCCAGTTGATCTTTCCCAGCAATCGATGGTCCGCCCAACGCCAGCCTCTCCCTGCTAGAGGCCATCGGATCATCATAAGTGAGTCTCTTCCGTGATCTGTCCCCTTCCACCATAGTTCCACCACTGGCCTTTAGAGGGCTACTAGCATCATCTTTTAAATCAGCATCCGATGCTGAGTCCCCATTGCTTCTGCCCTGGGGATTAGGTTGGTGCATCCCCTTAGTACCTTGGCATGGGAGTTGGGCCTGTGATCCTGGTCTAGGCGCAAGAATCCAGTCCCCCCAAGCCATAGAGGTCTTGTCATGCTTCCCATTGCCATGCTCCAAGTAAGTATGTCCCATATGGCCACACACATAACAGAAAACTGGCATCTTCTCATACAGGATCGAGTAATATACTTTCTTCTGGTTCTTGGTAATAGAAACAAACCTCATCAAGGGTTCATTCACATTAAGTTTAACCCGGACCCTCACGATTCTTCCACTACCCCATCTAGGGTTTAGCATGACCTTCACCACCGTGCCAACTTTCTTCGTCAGCGATCTGATGACCGGCTCTTTCCTGTACATAGGAGGGAGATCCAGCACCTGGATCTAGACCTCCAGTTGGTCCAGGATTATCTCATCAAACTTAGTGAACCCGTCATAGCTTTCAATTAGGACAGCATGGTCGCGGAACAGCCATGGTCCTTCTTCCGTGATCCTCTTCCAGTCCCCCATACAGTCCACCGTTATGGAGAAGAGATCCTCCCCTAACGCACTAAAAGTAACCCCCTGCTCTAAACTCCACGCCATCCGCATGTTCTCGTAGAAGGCTCCCCGCGAGAAGGGTTTATTGGTATGAACCCTAGCAATGGCCATGAACTCTGCCGCATCCCCCTCATCCGGGAATTCTTCATCAAAGTTGAGATCATCCTCCTCCCGCTCGTTCAGATATGTGTGTGTATGTATAAGGAATTTTTAACTTAATTAATTTAAGTGGAATAAATAATTTAAGGATTTTGGGCTGAGCGTCAAGGTCGGTCTAATGAAGTGGCAGCACGGGGATGTCGGTACAGGGACATGCGTCGAGGCAACGCCACAACTTTTTGATCGACACGGGCGGGACAACGACATTGGCTAGCGAAGATGATGGCATGACATGGCCGATGTCGATTTATCTGCACACATAAAATAGTGCACGATAATAATAATAATACCACTTAAAAAAACTTTGCACAGTTAATTTACGCGAAGTAAATAATTCGAGGAATATAGCCTGATGCCGTGGAAGCCCCGTTAGATGGCCGACCTGACACAACAGTGACGTGACCCAGGTGGTCATGGCACTCGAAGCAGCGCATAAGCGAGTTGGCACGAGACGGTAGCTGTACGATCAGGTCCTGCACCATCTCCCCTAATAATAAAGCGCGCAGCGCTTCTGCCGTAAGTCATTTTGCATAAAAGCCCTCGCGGTTTCAGGTAATTAACCCGCAGTCCAATTTTAAGTCAGAACGAACCGTTTTTTTGTCATTTTGCAGAAAAGTCCTCACAATTTTAGATAATCAACCCGCGGTCCATCTTTTAGTCACAGCCGAACCTTTTTTTGCATTTTTTAAAAAAATCCCTGATGTTTCAGGTAATCAACCCGCCGTCCTTATTTAAGTCAGCCAAAATGTTTTTTATTTTAACAAAAAAACCCTGACTTTTTAGTTAATCAATCCATATTTTATCTAAAACAAAATTATTCATATCTTTTAAACCGTAACTCCGATTTTAACATGTTATATATGAAATTTGATTGAAAAAATGTGTAGAATCTAAATAGGATGTTATTTTTAACTGTTGAATACTTCTTAAATATTATTTTTGGTGCAAACTTAATCTGTAGTGCACGGTCCTTTTTTTCTCTCTTTCCGACGACCATACGAATTGCAATAAATATCCATTAAATTAAAATCAAATTGACAGGAAAGAAAACATCGTTAATCACACATGCACACCTTTGAAAAATCTCGTGGGAAGAAACAACATATTTCTCATCTTATTCCGAGTGATTGTACATTTAAACACGTTTTCGTTGTGTGAGCACTGAGGCCATCGTCGACAACACAAATGTGATGCCATGTGAAAATATATTGTGTTCAAAGCGTGTGTTATTTTCTCTTTCATTGCAACGCACAGGTTTTTTTGCTAGTATTGATCAATCTATGAAAAGTATATAGATGGCCGAAGCAATAAATTCTAAAAATAAACCGTACGTGCAACATTTTTTTTGAGGGGGTACGTGCAACATTAGTACTATGGAAAATATCACCTTGGAGCCGCCTCTCCCTCCCTCCCAACCCTAGCCGCCTCCCCATCCACCTCCCTTCCTCGCCGCCGCCTGAGGCAGCCGCCGGGCAAGTCCGGGGCGTCAAGGATGGTGGCGGCGGGGCCTAGGCTGCCCTACCTCTACGTTGGGAGCCCTGGATCTGGAGCAGCGACTCCATTGGCGAGGCACGGCAGGCTAGCAGCCGTACGGGCGGTGGATCTGACATCTCGGCCGCGCGGGCGGCGGGATCCGGTGGTCTTTGGCGTCCGACGACGGCTTTTGCGGTGGCCGGTGCGCGCGATCTGGCACCTCCCCTCCTTCCCTGTTCGGCGTGCGGGCCAGCCTGGTCGGGCCGCGATTCCTTGGGTCGCTGGTTTTGTTCAGGAGGTGCCACTGGTGGCGGGGATCTAGTTCGGGCGAAATCCCTGGTCGGTCATGGCCGGCCCCGTCGACGGCGACGCCTGAGGGCGCCGTTCCCCTTCTTGGAGGCGTTGGTATGGACTGATCCCCTCACTTCCCCTTTCCCTAGGTCTCCCAGACGAAACCTTAACTTTGTTGGGCGGCGGCGGCGCTCACGGCGTCGTTCCCTTCTTGAAGGCGCCGCTTTGGGAACCTTGGGCTGGGTGACGCTTGTGGGTGGTGGGCGACGGCGGTGGTGCAGCCCTATCCTAGCATGGATCTCCGTCCGTTGCTTGGAGATGGACTCGCGTAGGTGGAAGTCGTCGTTTGGCGTCATGGTGGCGTCGATGGCGGAGGCACCTACCAAGGCTGGTACCTTAATCTGATCTGAAGATGGACCAGTGGAAGATGGCGGTGACGACACATGTGAGTGCGTCGGACCGGTTTGTGCCCCGGACCCGGTATGTGGATCGGTCAGGGTCTCCGGCTTTAGATGTTAGGCTTAGGTGAGAGGTCTGGGTATTTGGTCCAGTTTGCACCCCTTCATCATATGGATAGGAGTAGCGGCAGATGTTGCCAAGATGACGGATTCAGGCATATTGTACTACTGCTTTGTAAGGTCCTTGAGAATAATCAATAAAATGGCCGCATGCATCTTTCAGATGCAGAGGCCGGGAGTCATTCTTCTTTCCTAAAAAAAATGAGATCAATCAGGCCTTGCTTAACGAGATGATTGATTAGTAGCAAAAAAAAGGTGGAGTCCTTCACGTGAAACTCCCGGTGGGTTGTACTCTCGATAGTCCCATGCGTTTTGGGTGCTCCACGATGCCCAAGCGCCGCTGTGCCTTTTCACAAGATGATTTGACCTCCACGTGAAGTAGTAGTCATGCAGTAATTAAACAAAACTGTGAAGTAGCATCCGACCAGCGGTAATGTCGTCACTTCAATAATATAACAAAGGGCACCGTTAAGTTTCAGACTATTGATCCTGGTGCTGCATCAGACCAGGCAAACACAGTAGGATGATGTTCATATTTCATCGCATGATTTTAAAATTTTATTCACAAATGCAAGAAAATAATTTTTCTTTTAATTTTATTTATAATTCACAAGTTGAAACAATATTCATATTTTTAAAAAAATATCATGGTTGTCAAAAAACTTGATAACTCAAAGAATTATTCTGAATTTCAAGAAACATTTTTTAAAATATACTATAATATTTCGATCCACTCTGATAAATAATTCTTTAAAATTCACTCACGTAATCTAAAAGACTCAGAAGCATTACTGTTGAACTGCATACACTCGATCATTCGTGAACATTTTTGCAAATTTGGGAACATTTTTTTACTATTTATAAACATTTTTTAAAATTCTAAATAATATTTTATATTACGAATGTTTTCAAGTATTTTTTGTGAATTGACGAATAATTCACTTTTTGAATTATCAAACATTTTTTAATTGCATTAAAGAAATTTTGCAAAATGATGGAATTTTTTTGATTCATGAATGTTTTTTCCAAAATTATGATTTTTTAATATGTAAACATTTTTTACAAAAATCCCAATCAATTTTTGAATTTGCAAACATTTTATGTTTTATCAAACATTTATGTAAATATATTTTTTTGAATTTCGAAAGTTTATTTTTGATTTATTTGAATTAGAAAAAATAAAAAGGAACAGATAAATAATAGTAACTAAAAAACTAAAATAATAGGCCTCCTCCCATGGGCTGGCCCAAATGGGCGTGCTGTGTATTTTCTAACGAGCATAGCGTAGTATAGCTGGTCCCTATGCTTGGGCCGGCCCATGCGAGGATTCCCTGCAAAACGTTTTTTATAACTTATAGGTGGCATTGGTGAATAATATTAAAGAATTTTGGAGGAAATTTTAATGACGTATCACAGAAGCAATAGATGCTTTATTAGTAGGGATAGATAGGTGCGTCGGACTTTTTCTAGGTAGTTTCTTGATAATCAGCTTTATAGAATTAACTGCTTTCAAAAATTACGGTTGGACAGAATCTATAACGTGGGTCTATTTTTGTTTCCCTGTACTAATTTCGTTCCATAAACTAATCACTCCTAAAAATTAAGCAAGGACATATCGCCTTATTTTGTACTGAACGAAAATATGTTTCTTTTCTAATATTAACTTTCAGCACATGTTAAAATTGCTACGATCCAAGAAATATGTCTAATGTAACAACTTATTTTATTTTATTTAGAAGCAAAAAAAATTCATAAATTTTCTATTATTTTCCATCTTTAGATTACTCCATGTTATTTCCAACCAGCATAGAAGTTTGGTTCGATCTACTTTGATTCAACTTAATTTACAAAATATGCTTTCATAACATTTATTGATTTTCTCAAATCACGCTGCTGCCATATATGCTTCCGATATTCGCTCCGTGTCTATACAATCACAGAAGTTTTCATATATGCATGGTGGTTCCTTTTATTCCATACTCGTTTCCATCATATGCTTCCAACAGTACATTACATGCTTCACAATTCATGGTCACATTTTTCTCCGAGCATTGATGGTTTGTTTTCTGCTGATGTGGTCATAGTCCTAGGGTAAGGTCATAGGTCTGTCATACAGGTCCTACCCAAGGACTACCTCACACAAAGGACAAGACCCTAAGTCTATCCCGACTGGATTAAGGAATCCCCATCATCCAGTCGGCAACAGGTCCTGTATCATCCAGTCGGATACTAGCATTCGGAGGTTACCAAGCTAACCGACTAGATACACTCGGTACATCGTAACCTCCGTGGAGGGAAACGGTCGTACGTTTCCGGGTGCATTTATTAGCATTTAGAGCGTACGTTACCTGTAACGTATGCATTCAATCGCCACTACTCCGCCCCTAAATCAGAACCGCTCTGGAGGGCAGCGCACTTTATATAAGCCGCCCTCCCCCACTGGTAAAGGGGTTAGCAAATCATTGTATTCCATATTACACTCGGTAACAAACTCCGAGAGCACTGAGACGTAGGGTTGTTACCTCCACCGCAGAGGGGCCTGAACTCATACAACCTCGCCGTAGCTAGGACTTTGCCCATCTCATTCGTACCCTACACATCTGCTGTCAGGATTATACCCACGACAGTTGGCGCCTACCGTGGGGCAGGCGTCTAAGCGACTTCCGGCGAGTTTGCGACTACTTTCTTTCGTCATGTCGTCTGGGGGAGATTCGAGCATGGGTCACCAGATCCTCTCCGGCGCTCTCTCCTTCACCGTCGATGATTCGGCGTGGCTTCAGGAGGCGCCTCTCGACGTCGAGGCGCTTCCCCGTCACGGGGCCACGCACTTCCGTGCTGGCGCTCACGGCGTTCTTCTTCTCCAACAATCGGCTCCATTGTCGGCCTGCACCTCCGTCATGCGCCGCACCAAGCGATCCCGCAGTCCGCGTCTCCAACGTTGGTGCAGCATGCCCGAGCGCGTCCTCTCAAGTGGCAGTTTTGGAGTCTGTTGTGGTTGCCCCGCGTTCCCAGTGCTCGGACTCGGTTCCGACTGAGCTCCCTTCCGAGTACACGGGCCGCGGGCCTGCAGCAGAAGTACACATGGCCAACACCCATGAAGATCCCCGTCAGGCCGGCCGGAGCGAGCGCGAAATCGGTGAAGCATCCGGTGCACGCCGTCCGCATCGTCGTTCTGCCAGTCGGCACACCCGACGGAGCAACGTGGAGTTGTTCCGCACACCTCTCCTCAACTTGGTTGCGGCTGCCAAGATCGCCGATTCCCTCCAGCCGACTGATTCAGAGGCAGGAAAGGGAATCGAGCAGATCCGTGCTCTGTTGCACACGACGCAGCAGCAGAATTCGGCACTCTCCCAGTCACACAATCGGATCTACAATAGTTCCGTCCATGCAAACACACATCGGTCGGTTCACAGCCCTGGTTCCCATCAGCACCACAGGGGAGGCAGCCGTTCCATGATCCGTGAAGATCGCCGCCGCTCGCGCACCCCTCCGCGGGGTGGGCCCTATGGGTCCCGACATCATGATGATCGTCGTTCAGTCGGCGACACTTACGACCCAAGACCCGACGCAAGAGGGCGAATCGCCCAGCGAAGAGTCGACAGGGGTCGAGCCCACCGCGATGGTCACGATCTGGATCGTCCAAGTGGCAGCAGGACCGTCGTGTCCGACCCCGAGTGTTTTAGTCGAGCCATCCGCTCGGCTGACATCCCGCCCAACTTCCGATTGGCAGCTGGAATCGGTAAATTTACGGGGGAATCCAAGCCTGAAACATGGCTAGACGACTACCGAGTGGCAGTCCAGATCGGAGGAGGGGACGACCATGTCGCTATGAAGCACCTCCCTCTGATGCTCGACGGCTCAGTGCGAGCTTGGCTGAACCAGTTGCCCCCGTCAAGCATTTACAGTTGGGCAGATCTGGCCCGAGTGTTCGTCAGGACCTTCGAAGGGACGTGCAAACGCCCTGCAGGCCTTGTGGAGCTTCAACACTGTGTCCAGAAGCCGAATGAGCCCTTGCGCGACTTCATCCAGCGATGGACAACTCTCTACCACACGGTGGAGAACGTCACCAAGCATCAAGCGGTCTGCGCATTCAAGGCAAGCGTACGGTACAGGGAGTTGTACCTAAAGTTCGGCCGGACAGGCGACATCTCCATGAGCAAGATGATGGAGATAGCGGCTCGCTATGCAAATGGTGAGGAAGAGGACCGCATCCGGAGTGGCAAACACAAGACAGTCGGCGATGCCGACGGAGGTAACACTCGGAAGCAAAAACAGAAAGTTCCGCCCACACCGCAGGCAGAAGCTGTGGCTGTGACCAGCGCCAAGTTCAAGGGTAAAGGGAAAGCGCAGTCTGCCCCCAAGAAGAAGCCGTTCAACAATCCCATCCTGGACCAGCCTTGTCCGGTCAACACGAAGATGGACGAAGAAGGCAACCCCATATACGCGAAGCACACCACTCGACAGTGTCGTCTCCTGATCAAGGGATTCAGCGGAGGGCAACCGAGTGAGAAGAATCCTGAACAAGATGAGGAGGACAAGGAGGATCCGTTCCCCCAAGTCCATGCAACCCTCATGATTTTTGCTGACGTCGAAAGCAAGAGTCGACTGAAGTTGGTGAACAGAGAGGTCAACATGGCCGTTCCGACTGCTCCCAAGTTCCTTAAATGGTCTCAGACTGCGATCACTTTTGATCAGTCGGATCATCCAACACATGTCCCCACCCCAGGAAGACAGGCTCTGGTCGTCGACCCGGTGGTGGAAGGAGTCCGACTACGCAAAGTCCTCATGGACGGTGGTAGCGGACTGAACAGCATGTACGCTGACACTCTCAAGGGAATGGGCATTCCAATGTCCAGACTCATCGAGAGCAGTATGCAGTTCCACGGAGTCGTCCTTGGACGGAAGGCCAAGTCACTCGGCCAGATCGCGTTGGACGTCATCTTCGGCTCCGACAAGAACTTTCGCAAGGAGAGGCTCACATTTGAGGTGGTGGATTTCCAGAGCGCTTACCACGCAATTCTGGGCCGCCCGGCATACGTGAGTTTCATGGCACGTCCATGCTATGTGTACTTGAAGCTGAAGATGCCCGGCCCAAAAGGAGTTATCACCATCACGGGCAACCGCCAGCGAGCCGAGGAGTGTCTGCAGGAGGGATCAAGAATCGCTGACCAGCAGATGGCGGTACTCGAGCTCGATGAATACAAGAAGACAGTCGACCCTGCCGACCTGATGCGCTCAAAGAAACCAGTTTCTGAGTCCGCGTTCCAGTCGGCGGGAGAGACGAAGAAGGTCGGCATCCACCCGACAGACGACTCTGCCGCCCCGACGAACATCTCCACCACCCTCGATCCTAAATAGGAAGCCGAGCTCACCCAATTCCTCCGTGAGAACTGGGACATCTTCGCATGGAAACCATCTGACATGCCGGGTGTACCCAGGGAGTTGGCTGAGCACCGAGTGCATGTGGATCCCGCCGCTCGGCCTGTTCGAGAGCGCCTGCGCCGGTCCGCCACGCACAAGAGGAAGGCAATCGGAGAAGAGGTGGCCAAGCTGTTGGCTGCCAACTTCATTCGCGAGGTTCACCACTCCGGGTGGCTCGCCAATGTCGTCATGGTGCCCAAGAAGGACAAGTCACTCCAAATGTGCATTGACTTCAAGCATCTCAATAAGGTCTGCTCGAAAGACCATTTTCCGCTCCCCCGCATAGATCAAATTGTCGATTCGACTGCGGGATGCGAGCGTTTGTCATTTCTTGATGCCTATTCGGGCTATCATCAGATCCGTCTGTATGGTCCCGATGAGTTGAAAACAGCCTTCATCACCCCGTTTGGGTGCTTCTGCTACATCACTATGCCTTTCGGTCTGAAGAATGCAGGAGCTACCTTTATGCGCATGATCCAAAAATGTCTCCTCGACCAGATCGGTCGCAATGTGGAGGCATACATGGATGATATCGTAGTCTAGTCATGCAAAGGTTCCGACCTGCTGACTGACTTGGCGGAAACATTCGCCAACCTTCGTAGGTACGATATCAAGCTCAACCCAGCCAAATGTTCATTCGGTGTTCCCAGCGGAAAGTTACTCGGTTTCTTCGTTTCCTAACGAGGGATCGACGTTAACCCCGAAAAGATCGGGACCATCGTCCGAATGGAGAGGCCGGTTAGAATACACGATGTTCAACGGCTCACAGGTTGCCTAGCGGCTTTGAGCAGGTTCATCAGTCGACTCGGCGAAAAAGCACTTCCTCTGAACCGACTCATGAAGAAGTCAGATACCTTCGAGTGGACAGACGAAGCTCAAGTCGCATTCGACGACCTCAAAGTCCTACTTTCCACCCAGCCGGTTCTTACTGCTCCGCTCAGTAAAGAGCCCCTTCTTCTATATATCGCGGCTACAAATCAAGTCGTCAGTACTGTTCTTACAGTCGAGCGAGAAGAAGAAGGCAAAGCATACAAAGTTCAGCGGCCAGTGTACTACGTCTCCGAAGTCCTGACCCCTTCCAAGCAGAGGTATCCCCATTATCAAAAACTTATCTATGGGATCTATATGACTGCGAAGAAGGTGGCTCATTATTTCCAAGACCACTCGGTATCTGTTGTTTCTGATGCTCCGTTGTCAGAAATTCTCCACAATCGAGACGCATCAGGCCGAGTGGCGAAGTGGGCAATGGAGATGCTATACTGTGACATCAAGTTCGAGGCCAAGAAAGCTATTAAGTCTCAAGCCCTCGCTGACTTTATAGCAGAATGGGTAGAACAACAGCAACTGACCCACATCTACTCGGCTCATTGGACAATGTTCTTCGATGGGTCTAAGATGTTGAATGGCTCCGGCGCTGGCGTTGTGATCATATCACCAAAAGGCGACAAGCTCAAGTACGTGCTTCAGATACACTTTGATTCCTCCAACAACGAGGCGGAGTATGAAGCTCTCCTCTACGGATTGCGCATGGCCATCTCACTCGGCGTCCGTCGCCTGATGGTCTATGGCGATTCGGATTTGGTGGTCAACCAAGTGATGAAAGAGTGGGACGTAAGGAACCCCACCATGACAACATACTGCAATGCAGTGAGGAAGCTGGAGAAGAAGTTTGAAGGTCTAGAGCTCCATCATGTTCCGAGGCTGAAGAACCAAGCAGCTGACGAGTTGGCGAAACTTGGATCCACTCGGAGACCAGTCCCGAGTGATGTCTACCTCGAGCACCTCCATCTTCCCTCAGTCAAAGAAGATCCCTTCACAGAAGAACCGGTACAACCCAAGAGCGCAACAGATCCGACTGAAGTCGATGTACCTGCTGTGGTTGATCTGGTCACGGAGATTCTGGTTGTCATTCCCGATTGGACTGTGCCGATCATTGCATATATCCTAAGGCAAGAACTTCCAGAAGATGAAGTCCAAGCCAGGCAAATAGTTCGCAGGTCGAAAGCATTCACTGTCATTGACGGTCAATTGTACAAGGAGAGTGTTTCAAGCGTTCTTCAACGCTGCATTTCCCCGGAGGAAGGACAGTTGATCTTAGAGGATATTCACTCGGGAACCTGCGGTCATCACGCTTCTTCAAGAGCAATCATCGCCAAGGCATTCAGAGCCGGTTTCTTTTGGCTGCAGGCCAACGAGATGGCTAAATATATGGTCGAACGATGTGAAGGCTGTTAGTTCTACTCCAACAAGTCCCACAAGCCAACATCTGCATTAAAGACAATCCCACTTGTGTGGCCATTTGCAGTTTGGGGATTAGACATAGTCGGACCATTCAAGACAGGCCAAGGAGGCTACACACATCTGTTGGTGGCAGTCGACAAGTTTACAAAATGGATAGAAGCTAAGCCCATCAAGAAGCTCGACGCCTCAACAGTTGTCAAGTTTGTCAGGGACATCATTTCCAGATTCGGGGTACCTCGCAGCATAATCACGGACAATGGGACAAACTTCGACTCGGACAGATTTAAAGGCTTCTGTGCGAGTCAGGGTATCCGAGTGGATTTTGCTTCCGTAGCACATCCGCAATCCAACGGGCAAGCTGAGCGTGCGAATGGACTTATCCTTCAAGGTTTGAAGCCCCGACTCTTGCGAGAGGTAGGGCATGCTGCTGGTGCATGGGTCACCGAGTTACCTTCAGTGCTTTGGGGCCTCCGCACCACTCCGAACAGATCAACGGGGCGATCACCGTTCTTCCTCGTTTATGGGGCAGAAGCGGTCCTTCCGAGTGACCTGCTTCACAATGCCCCACGAGTCGAACTCTTCTCCGAAGCTGAAGCAGAGCAAGCAAGGCAAGATGGAGTCGATCTTCTAGAGGAAGAGCGCGAGATGGCACTTACTCGCTCAACAATTTACCAGCAAGACCTGCGACGCTTTCATGCGCGTCACGTCAGGAGTCGCACATTCCAAGCTGGCGATTTAGTGCTCCGAGTGGATCAACAAAGACCACACAAGTTGGCTCCGGCTTGGGAAGGGCCTTTCATCATCTCCAAGGTGCTGAACAACGGAGCATACAGACTCTACAACATCTAGAGGGAGACAGACGAGCCGCGCGCATGAAACGGAGATCTCCTCAAGCGTTTTTATACGTGATCGTCGACTGAAGCACTGTAACGAACAAGTTTTGACGAAATAATATATACAGCAGATTCAGTTTTGTGCAGATTCAGAGTTCTCCCACGGTCGCAGACTCCGGTCACAAAAAAAAAACTTAGCTGCGATCCCGGGTCGCCTAAGTACTAACCCCCTCCGAGTGTGCAATACACGCCGCACTCGGGGACTTAGCTGTGATCAAGAATCGCCTAAGTACTCACCTCCTCCGAGTGTGCACTACACGTCGCACTCGGAGACTTAGCTGCGATCCTGAATCACCTAAGTAATAACTTCCTCCGAGTGTGCACTACATGCCGCACTCGGGGACTTAGCTGTGATCAAGAATCACCTAAGCAATCACCTCCTCCGAGTGTGCACTACACGTTGCACTCGGAGACTTAGCTGCGATCCTGAATCGCCTAAGTAATAACTTCCTCCGAGTGTGCACTACACGTCGCACTCGGAGACTTAGATGTGATCAAGAATCACCTAAGCAATATTTTTCACCGAGTGCGCACTCCGCGTCACATTCGGAGACTTAGCTGTGATCCTGAATCGCCTAAGTAATAACTTCCTCCGAGTGTGCACTACACGTCGCACTCGGAGACTTAGACGTGATCAAGAATCACCTAAGCAATATTTTTCACCGAGTGCGCACTCCGCGTCACACTCGAAGACTTAGATGTGATCACGAATCACCTAAGTAATAACTTCCTCCGAGTGTGCACTACATGCCGCACTCGGGGACTTAGCTGTGATCAAGAATCACCTAAGAAATCACCTCCTCCGAGTGTGCACTACACGTCGCACTCAGAGACTTAGCTGCGATCCTGAATCGCCTAAGTAATAACTTCCTCCGAGTGTGCACTACACGTCGCACTCAGAGACTTAGACGTGATCAAGAATCACCTAAGCAATATTTTTCACCAAGTGCGCACTCCGCGTCACACTCGGAGACTTAGATGTGATCACGAATCACCTAAGTAATAACTTTCTCCGAGTGTGCACTACATGCCGCACTCGGGGACTTAGCTGTGATCAAGAATCACCTAAGCAATCACCTCCTCCGAGTGTGCACTACACGTCGCACTCGGAGACTTAGCTGCGATCCTGAATCGCCTAAGTAATAACTTCCTCCGAGTGTGCACTACATGCCGCACTCGGGGACTTAGCTGTGATCAAGAATCACCTAAGCAATCACCTCCTCCGAGTGTGCACTACACGTCGCACTCGGAGACTTAGCTGCGATCCTGAATCGCCTAAGTAATAACTTCCTTCGAGTGTGCACTACACGTCGCACTCAGAGACTTAGACGTGATCAAGAATCACCTAAGCAAAAAATTTCACCGAGTGCGCACTACGCGTCACACTCGGGAACTTAGCTGTGATCAAGAATCACCTAAGTACTAACACCCTCCGAGTGTGCACTACGCGTCACACTCGGAGACTAAAATGTGATCAAGAATCATCTAAGTAATATCTTCCTTCGAGTGCGCACCACGCGTTGCACTCAGAGACTTAGCTGTGATCAAGAATCACCTAAGTACTAACATCCTCCGAGTGTGCACTACGCGTCACACTCGAGGACTTAGCTGTGATCAAGAATCACCTAAGTATTAATCTTCTCCGAGTACGCACTAAGCGTTGCACTCAAAACAGTATTCAAACAAAAGACTAAATGTTTTCATTCCGATTCCAAAAGCCTAGAAACGATAGCTGACTCGGTGCGGATCAAGCTTACCCGCACCGATTCAAAAGTATGACAGCCAACAGAAGTGGCCAGAGTATCTTACAGGTAAACACTCGGTATACCGAGAATAAAGTTTTATTACGTGTCAGCTGGGCCGGCGCCAGGACTGGAGGGCTCCACAAAAGTGTCCAAGTCGATTCCATCAGCGATGCGGGTAGCAGTCTCAAGGAACGTCTCCATGAAGTCTTCGAATCGAAGCTTCTTCGTGTTGGCGACCTTCAATGTCTTCAGCTTATCTTCCCGCACCTCCTTGCAATGGACTCGGACCAAGGACAGCGCAACATCAGCACCGCAACGCGCTGCTGATTTCTTCCACGATTGCACTCGGCTCGGAATCTCCTCCAGTCGCGCCATCAGGGTCTCCATCTCCTGTCGAGACTCGTCTTCTGGCCAAAGTTCCTTGTCAATTCGGCCGACGGCTTCTCTTAGTCGGCCGACGAACGGACTCACTTTGCCTACGCGGATATGCGCCCGGACCAGATCCCGGTTGGCGTCCTCGCCGAGTGGCACATTGTCCTTAATGGACCGCTCCACAGCCGCTGCTTCAGCTTCAGCGTCACCGCAAAAGTCTGCAACAAACGGGCAAGCAGACAATAAAAACCGAGTGTACAGCACACGGTACAAGCATTCGGCAAAACATAAGACTTACCAGCCAGACGAGTCATCATCTGCACAGCCCAGTCGTTGACATACTTCTCCTGAGCTATACATCGTCTGTTCCGAACGGCCATCTGATTGTGCAGTTCAGTCCTCTGTTTCTTCAGTCTCTCCACCTCCTCTATCAACACCTTGTTCGCCTCCCGAGCCTCCTCTAGGGACTTCTCTCGTCCCTCCAGAGCATCCTTCATGCCGGCCATGGCGAGCATAGCAGCATCAAGTTCACCAGCGACCTGGTTCCTCTCCGCCCTCAGGGCCTCATAGGCCTTTCCGTTTTCACAAGTTTTCTGCCACCAAGAAACAAAGGGTAATCAGTAAGTTTATCAGTTCACGGTCTAAGTTCTTCAGACCCCTGCCGATGCAAGCAGTCGACAGCGGTCTCGGGGACTACACCCAGTGGGTTCACTAAGAGTGACCCCACTGACATGCACCTCAAGCAGGCCTGCCCTATTGAGATGCATGTTTTCACCTACGCCTCAGAGGCCAATACTACCCGACCTGCGTGCAACTTACTCTCGGAGACTCTTACCGCAAGAGCGCTCCGACTGCAACAAGTACTCGCACTCAGAAATCCTGTCTACGGACACAACCAAACTAAAGGCAAAATGTATAAAGACAACTGTCGGTGCAAGCACTCGACAGAAGTCTCGGAGACTACACCCACTGGGTTCACTCCGAGTGAACCCATTGCAAAAAAAATAACAACACCCAGTGGGTTACAGGAGAAAAGTAAGTACTTACTAGACTACTTACTCGGATATCATCGCGCAGCTCCAAGCTCCGCTGGTACAAGGCCGCAACGAAGTCATAAGCCCTCTTGGCTTCTCCAGCCATGAGCTCCGCCTGCACCATGGCCCCCTTGGCCGCTCCCACCTGCTCCTCCGGAAGGCACCGGATGCAGAATTCAGCACCTGACGAACCGGGAACCGTCGGAGGTTCTTGGGGCATCCCAAGATCCGCCCCAGTCGGTTCCTCCCCCACCGGCACCGGTTCAGTCGGTGGAGGCGCTTCAGTCGGTGGAGCGTCGGCGGCAGGGGTGGCAGCAGGAGGAGCAGCCTGAGGGACAGGCTCCACGGCAGGGTCGACTCTCCCCTGGTCGTCCTCGTCCAGGCGAATCGCCCCTGACAAGCCGAATGACATGACGTCTCAGAAAAAGAAAGAATGGCGCAGTCCGCGGGGATAAAACACCCGACTCTCCTGCAACACACCTGGCTGGGACGAAACGACGTTGTCCGTGTCCATGGAGTCGTCCCCTTGGCGGGCCGGAGAGGTTGCAGAGGTGGCGACCCTGTCGAGTGAAATCCATTTGACTTATAAAGCAGGAGTTCACTCGGATAACAGAAAGAGCCAAAAGTTAGATTCACTTACGTGGAGGTGACAGGGATAGCAACCCTCATTCGCGGCAGAGCCTTCCGAGGTTTGGGCCCACTCGGCTTGGGCGCCCTGGAAGACTGGCCTACGGGCTCAGCGGCGGCGTCCCTGGCCCTCTTTGTGCCTCGAACACTCGGGACCGCCGGAGCGGCAGGCGGGGCACTCGACGACGCAGGAGGAGCTGAAGGGACGGCGGGCTCGTGTCGGCGCTTGCTCCGATGCTCTCGCCAAGGAGGTGGCGAGTCTTGCTCTTCATCCTCTTCCTCTTCCTCTTCCTCGCTGTCCTCCTCCTCCGACTCCCCGCTGTCGGAGACATATTCAGCGCTCTCCATGCTGCCCTCCTGACTGCCTTCCTCCTCTTCCTCCTCCGGACTCCCGTTCGAGACGGGGGAGAACCAGTTGGTCCACGCCTGCATGAAGTTCAGTCGGAAACATTAGGCATCACACGGAGATATAAGTAAACGACTGGAATTAAGACAGTTCAATGCACTCGGCTAATGCCACTCACCTGATTCGGTGGAGGGTGGTTCGCGTTGTAAGGCTTCACTCGGCGAGCTCCTTTGGGGTTCTCACAGGGGGCCCGTGATTTGGAGCACCCACGAGGTCACCCTATCCTCGGGTACGCCCACCACGTTGGTCCGAGTGGAATCCTCGGGCCCTGTGTAGTGCCACATAGCATGGTCGCGAGCCTGCAGCGGCTGGATCCGCCGACCAAGGAAGACTTCCAGCAGGTCTATACTAGTGACCCCCCTCCTGACGACATCCACGAGTGCCTCAACCAAAGGCTGGATGTCGTTCTTCTCGGCCTTCGAGAGCGCGAGCTGCTTAGGCGGGACGGGCCGATCTAGACTAAACGGAGGCAACCCAGTCGACGCATTCGGACAGGTGATGTCCTGGCAGTAGAACCACGTCGACTGCCAGTTCCTAACCGACTCACTCAACTGGAGAGCAGGATAGCTGCTCCAGCTCTTCTTTTGGAATCCTAAACCTCCGCAGAGCTGGAGGAGGTGCGTCTTATCGTCCGACTGACTAAGACGTTTGATAGTTTGGGATCGGGCGGAGAAGATGTGTTTGAACAAACCCCAATGGGGGGGCAACCAATGAAGCACTCGCACAGAACGATAAAGGCAGAAAGATGGGCGATGGCATTCGGAGGGAAGTGATGAAGTTGAGCCCCGAAGTGATTCATGATGCCTTTAAAGAAGGGATGCGGAGGCAAAGAAAAACCTCTGTGAACATGGCTGAGGAGCAGGACGCGCTCCCCCTCCCGAGGCGCTGGCTCGACCTCGTCATCCGTCGACAGTCTCCAGGACTTATGCACGAGCATCCCGCACTCCACCAGCTCCAGCAGATCTCCCTCCGTCACCGTAGAGGGAAGGAAGTCTCCTTGGATCCACCCCACCGGCAGTGGTCACTGCTGCCGCTGAGCAGGCGCCGCCGCCTTGCCCTTCTTCTTCCTCGCCTCCATCTTGCTGGTCTGACCCTTGGTCATGGAGGCGACGGCGAACTCTCGAGAGGAAGGGGAAGGAGGGAGTGTTGGAGCGCTGGAGGTGGCGAGGAAGACGGAGCAGGCAAGAGCGAAAGGGTCGGCGAGCGTAACGAAGAAGCCTCGCCGCCCATATTTAAATAGGGTTCCGACTGGGTCACTGGCGGGTGGCCCCGAAACCTTATCCGCCCGACCGGCCGCGGCGATATCAGTGGAGGACTTGACGGCACGAGAATCGAGGCGTCAGGCGCTACTCGAGTGCGCTGACGTCGTCCCTGCTGAGCGCGCGGAACCCGAAATTTGAGATCCCGGAAAATCCGCCGCTGTCAGTTGACCGGTCACGTCAAAAGATGCCGCGGAAACACTCGGCTCCCGATAGTCGGTTTCGCAAGCACTTCCACTCGGATCGTTGGTCAGAAAAGGTAAAATGGATAGGGGCAAGCAACGCCCAAGCCGAATCTAATCCAGTCGGATCCGAACTTCAAGCACCGCTTCGTCGTATCAACCCCAATCCATTCGGGGACTAATGATGGGGTCATAGTCCTAGGGTAAGGTCATAGGCCTGCCATACAGGTCCTACCCAAGGACTACCCCACACAAAGGACAAGACCCTAAGTCTACCCCGACTGGATTAAGGAATCCCCATCATCCAGTCGACAACAGGTCCTGTATCATCCAGTCGGATACTAGCATTCGGAGGTTACCAAGCTAACCGACTGGATACACTCGGTACATCGTAACCTCCCTGGAGGGAAACAGTCGTACGTTTCCGGGTGCATTTATTAGCATTTAGAGCGTACGTTACCTGTAACGTATGCATTCAATCGCCACTACTCTGCCCCTGAATCAGAACCGTTGTGGAGGGCAGCGCACTCTATATAAGCCGCCCTCCCCCACTGGTAAAGGGGTTAGCAAATCATTGTATTCCATATTACACTTGGTAACAAACTCCGAGAGCACTGAGACGTAGGGCTGTTACCTCCACCGCAGAGGGGCCTGAACTCATACAACCTCGCGGTAGCTAGGACTCTGCCCATCTCATTCGTACCCTACACATCTACTGTCAGGCTTATACCCACGACATCTGCTATGAAGCACACGTGGTTGTATTTCGAAGCACAATTTTATTTGGTTGAAGCATGAAATGTAGTTCCAAGTTCCTTATACCATCACAATGTTAGCCTAAGAAATGAAGCACGCACCATTGTATTTCGAAGCACAATTTTATTTGGTTGAAGCATAAAATATAGTTCCAAGTTCCTTATACCATCACACTATTAGTGTAAGAAATGAAGCACGCTTCATTGTATTTTGAAACTCAATTTTATTTGGTTGAAGCATGAAATGTAGTTCCAAGTTCCTTACACCATCGCTATGTTAGAGTAAGAAATGAAGCACAGGTCATTGCATTTCAAAGCACTATTTTATTTGGTTGAAGCATGAGAAATGTAGTACCAAGTTCCTTATACCATTGCAATGTTGGTGTAAGAAATGAAGCACGCGTGGTTGTATTTTGAAGTACAATTTTATTTGGTTGAAGCAGGAAATATTTTTTAAGAAACGTATCGTGTTACATTCAAATGTAACACGGATGCATTTTTTGTGGCAGTGAACCATTAGAAACATAGTTTGAGAGTTACTGAAGCTTGAACAAAATATTACCAATTTACCATGTTTGTATAAATAACGAAGCAAGTTAACACATAAATGCTTCAAAACATGCTACATATGATATCGAAGCACATAAACTGAAGGAAGCACATACATATGTAGTATGACAGTACATAGAATCTGAACCATTGCCTCTATGACAATGAAGCACATCATTCCCACTATTTAGAGCCAGAGACGTCGAGGAACCGGAAGCATCGATGGCAGGAAGTATGAGAGATGATGCCGACTTGAACATCGATTAGGAGTACCATGGATGCAACGTCGCCGGAAAAGAGGCCAACATGGCGGCAAGATGATTGTGCCGCATCTTATCACATTCAATGTCCCCGCTGCCCGTTGATGTCGTATCGAGTGAAGGTAGCTACCATGCACCGGTGGTATATGGAAGAAGCGTCAATTTCATGCAATCTCAAGATAACACAATAGTATATAAAATTAGAAGCATGGCTACAATGTCGCAAACTCTATAGAGTGAAGAAGCACGAAGCATGGATAAGTCATATGCATACTGAACAAGCAGGCTTGTAAATTGTGTAAGCACAAATTATTGAAATTGAGAACTACCAATGCTTGCCACCCATATGTGAGTGCACAACACAGGGAATAAACTAAGATATGGACATACACAAATCTTAGCAAATTTACATATTATGCTTGGTATCAACACGTAAAGTAGGAATTAAAAAGCAAGATGAGTTGATCTAAAACCTAGGCATATAAGGATGGGATGGGGGAAACTGCGGTACTCTCCACTCATGTCGGTCTGGTTTCTGAACCGCGGCACTACGGCAAGGTGGACGCGGGGACACGACTGCAGGTGGAGCTGGAGCCGATCCAGTGGAGATCAACATGCTAGCGTGGGAGATTACGATCTCGTTGTTGTTTAGGTCGCGGCTAGTCCCCGCACTCGTATGACGGACGGTGCATCGGCGAGGTGGAGCAGATGTCATAGAGGACAGATCAGAAACTCAAATAATCGGGGCAACGAGGGGAATGGCGAGCTCAGCTATGAGCAGGACGGGGCGGAGATATGGGGACTTGAGTCATTTGTTTCGGGTAATAATTTGGGTAGGGAGTGATTAGGGGATGCAGGCCAGAAAATCTGGTTATTTTTTTATCCTCCGGAAGGTTTTTGAGGGTCTCTCACCCGTGAGACCAAAAAAACGAATCGACAGTGCTCCAGGGGTCTCGCAAATGCTTAGCATCATACATCTGGTAAGAAGTGTTTACCTAAAACAAAAGGAAAAGAAGAGTAGAGGATCATCCATGTGTATGCATCGCTTGGGACCTGGGATCAATCAGGCCGGTCGCTCCGCTGACGAACACACTTTCGACCTTGGTTGGGCCCATCTCTTGACTCTTGAGGCCAACTTCAATGGGCCGACCCATTTCGTTCGCTGGCGATCGTTTGGGTCGGCGCGGACACAAAAGTTGGCCCAGCGTCGATCCAAACAAATGTGCGTCCGCTTTTCGTGTGCGGGTGACCCGTTCCCGATCCATTTTTAAGCCAGATTTGCATTGGCGTGGACACGCGGGCGCTCGCCTTCTCCTTCCCCTGGGCCCGTTGGTCGGTGGCACATTGGCCTCCCCCCATCCAACATCAACCCTCGCCCCCTTCGTCGCTGACGCCGCCGCCCATTTTTTCCGGTGACTCTACCAGCTGCCGATCGCGACCGCGACCAAGAATCCGCCTCGCCGCCCCAGCCAGATCCTCATCGGCACGCTCGTCGGACGCCGACCACTCCCTTCACCGACCGTCTCCTTCGTCGATGCCTGCAAGCTGATCGACAGTTTGCCAAGGTACAAAATGGACTCCGCCGACGAGTTTTTTTTACAATTTCCTTTGTGACTCTGACGATTTGTCGTCCGATGACGAGGAGGAGATATTGGCTGCCGTGTTGGTCCATCACCACCTCAATAGCTAGCGGCCATTGTTCCGTGGCTCCATTTCGGGCCACCTTCCGGTGTTGAATCGCAACCGAGAGAGCGGGCATCTCCTTCTTTGGAAGGACTACTTTGATACAACAAATCAATTGTTCAAACATCAAAAAAATTGTTGTCATTTCCGTATGAGTAGGCATCTTTTCAACCGTATTAGAGAGGGGGTGGTCGGCTATGATGACTATTTCGAGTGCAAAGAGGATGCCATTGGAAAGATTGGTTTCTCCTCTTATCAGAAATGTTGCCACCATCCGAATGCTTGCATACGGAGTGCCTGGTGATCTCATTGACGAGTACGTCCGTATGAGTGAGTCTACATGCCTAGAGTCCGTGTATAAGTTTTGCAAGGCTATTATTGTTGTGTTTGGCCCTGAGTACTTGAGAAAGCCGACTCCTCAAGATACAACCCATTTGTTGGCGATGAATGCCAGCAGGGGCTTCCCAGGGATGCTTGGCAGCATAGACTGCATGCACTGGGAGTGGAAGAACCGCCCTTCTGCTTGGCAAGGGCAGTATAAGGGCCATGTCAGGGCTTGCACTATCATACTAGAGGTCGTGGCATCTCAAGATCTCTGGATCTGGCACTCTTTCTTTGGCATGGCCGGATCACACAATTATATCAACGTGCTTCAGCGCTCGCCGGTGTTTGATAGGCTTGTCGAAGGCAATAGCCCACGGGTGAACTTTACTATCAACGACCACAACTGCGACAAAGGATACTACCTGGGTGACAGTATCTATCCTTAGTGGACCACTATTGTCAAGACAATCGCCGACCCTGTCGTAGAGAAGAGGAAAAGATTTTCCCAAGAGCAAGAGAGTGCTAGGAAGGATGTCGAGCGTGCCTTTGGTGTTTTGCAATCTCAATGGGGCATCGTTCGGTATCCTGCTAGTACCTGGAGCATGTAGAAACTATGGAGGTGATGACTCCTTGTGTGATCATGCACAATATGATCGTAGAAGATGAGCATCCGGAACGTCTGTATGGTCAAGGGTTTTAATTTCAGGGTGAGAATGTTGTGCCTGAGCATGGAGGAGCGGCAACGTTTGAACAGTTCACCAAATTTCATCATGATATGCATGATTGTGAAACTCACGTGCAACTGCAAAATGATTTGGTTGAGCATATGTGTGCTCATATTGGTAACCAATAGACGTATCTTCTTTATTCGGCTTGTAAAACTATGTGAGACATTTTTAATTTTATTCGGCTTGTAAAACTATGCTATTTTAGTCGGTTGAAACTATGTTATTTGACTATATGTTTGAATGCAAAAGCAATGCAAAATGAGCTATTTGTTGAAATAGGGCAGACAGCCGGCCACGCCGACGCATATGGGTCGATTCGTTGGGCGCAGTGCCGACCCAAATCTAAAACAGGGTGGACGCCGGGTGAGTGCCCGACCCAAACGGACAAAATCGCCATCCGTTGGGTAGACCCATTAGAGTTGCTCTAACACTCCCAATCCTGCTTGTTTGTTATATATGCGGTGTATATAGATGTACAAGGTTGCTCCTAGTGTTGGGGAACGTTGCATGGGAAACAAAAAATTTCCTACGCACACGCAATACCTATTCATGGCGATGATCATCTACGAGAGGGGAGAGTGAATCTACATACCCTTGTAGATCGCTAAGCGGAAGCGTATATAACACGGTTGATGTAGTGGAACATCTTCACGATCAGTCCGTCGAACCATCCCACGATCCGTCCCATGATCCGTCCCGATCTAGTACCGAACGGACGGCACCTCCGCGTTCAGCACACGTACAGCTCGATGACGATCTCCACCTTGATCCAACAAGAGGGGCGGAGAGGTAGATGAGTTCTCCAGCATGGCAGCGTGGTGGTGGTGTTGGTGGAGCTATTCCAGCATGGTTTTGCCTAAGAACCGCTGAAACTAGAGGAGAAACAGATCTAGAGAGAGAGGGCAGCACGTGGTTGTTTTATGTTGTCTCTAAATCCCTCAAAACCCTTAGTATGTATAGGAGGAGAGGAGGGAGAAGGCTGCTCCCTAGGGCAGCCTTCTCTTCCCTTGCGCAAGGGAGAGAGGAGGAGTCCTACTCCAATCCTATTTGGAGTAGGACTCCACCTTCCCACTTGGAAACTCTTTCCACCTTGTTTTTTTCCTTCACAAACCTTATGGGCCTTAGTGGGAACTTATTCCAGCCCACTAGGGGCTGGTTTATCTCTTCCCAAAGCCCATGAGGCCCCTTGGGGCGTGACACCCCTCCCGATGGTCCCGGGCACCCCTCCCGGCACTCCCGGTACACTACCGATGAGCCCGAAACTTTTCCAGTGACCAAAATAGGACTTCCTATATATCAATCTTCATTTACGGACCATTATGGAAACCCTCGTGATGTCTGGGATCTCATCCGGGACTCCAAAAAACCTTCGGTCACCAACACATATAACTCAACTATACCAAAACGTCACCGAACCTTAAGTGTGCAGACCCTGTGGGTTCGAGAACTATGCAGACATGACCTGAGACACTCTCCGCTCAATAACCAACAACGAGACCTGGATGTCCATATTGGCTCCTACATATTCTACGAAGATCTCTATTGGTCGAACCTCTATGTCAAGGATTCATATAATCCCGTATACTATTCCCTTTGTCCTTCGGTATGTTACTTGCCCAAGATTCGATCGTCGGTATCTCCATACCTAGTTCAATATCGTTACCAGCAAGTCTCTTTACTCGTTCCGTAATACAAGATCCCGTGACTAACTCCTTAGTTACATTGCTTGCAAGGCTTGTAGTGATGTTGTATTACCGAGTGGGCCCCGAGATACCTCTCCGTCACACGGAGTGACAAATCCCAGTCTTGATCCTTGCCAACCCAAGAGACACCTTTGGAGATACCTGTAGAGCACCTTTATAGTCACCCAGTTACGTTGCGATGTTTGATACACACAAGGCATTCCTCCGGTGTCCGAGAGTTGCATGATCTCATGGTCATAGGAGCAGATACATTGACATGCAGAAAAACAGTAGCAATAAACTCACACGATCATATGCTATGTTTATAGTTTGGGTCTTGTCCATCACATCATTCTCCTAAGGACATCAAGTGACAACACTTGTCTATGGCCAGGAAACCTTGACCATCTTTGATCAACGAGTTAGTCAACTAGAGGCTCGCTAGGGACAGCGTGTTGTCTGTGTATCCACACATGTATTTGAGTTTCCAATCAATACAGTTCTAGCATGGATAATGAACGATTATCATGAACAAGGAAATATTATAATAACCAAATTATTATTGCCTCTAGGGCATATTTCCAAGAGTCTCCCACTTGCACTAGAGTCAATAATCTAGTTCACATCACTATGTGATTGTAATGAACCTAACACCCATACACTTATGGGGTTTGATAATATCTTGCTTGTGAGAGAGGTTTTTAGTCAATGGATCTGAACCTTTCAGATCCGCGTGTGCTTTACAAATCTCTATGTCATCCTATAGATGTTGCTACCATGCACCATTTGGAACTATCCCAAATGACTGCTCCACTATACGAATCCGGTTTACTACTGATAGTTATTCAGATTAGTGTCAAAGCTTGCATCGACGTAACCCTTTATGACGAACTCTTTAATCACCTCCATACTCGAGAAAAATTCCTTAGTCCACTAGTTACTAAGGAGAGCTTTGACTGTTGTTCAGTGATTCAAACTTGGATCACTCTTTGTACCCCTTGACAGACTCATGACAAGGCACACATCAGGTGCGGAACACAACATGGCATACTTTAGAGCCTACGACTAAGGCATAGGGGACAACCTTCATCCTTTCTCTTTCTTCTGCCATGGTCGGGCTTTGAGTCTTACTCATATTCACACCTTACAACACAGCGGAGAACTCCTTCTTTGCTGATCTATTTTGAACTTCTTTAAAAACTTGTCAAGGTATGCGTTTCATTGAAAGTTCTATTTAGAGTGTTGATCTATCTCTATAGATCTTGATGCTTAATTTTCAAGTAGCCCCATCCAGGTTTTCCTTTGAAAAACTCCTTTCAAACAACCCTTTATGCTTTCCAGACATTCTATATTATTTCCAATCAACAATATGTCAACCACATATACTTATCAGAAATTCTATAGTGCTCCCACTCACTTCTTTGGAAATACAAGTTTCTCACAAACTTTGTATAAACCCAAAAGCTTTGATCATCACATCAAAGCGCATATCCAACTCCGAGATGCTTACTCCAGTCCTTTAGAAGGATCGCTAGAATTTGCATACTTGTTAGCATCCTTAGGATCGAGAAAACCTTCTGGTTGTATCACATACAACCTTTCCTCAAGGAAACCGTCAAGGAAACAATGTTTGAGATCCTATGTGCAACATTTCATAAATAATGCAGCAACTGCTAACATAATTCCAACAGATTTTTAGCATCGCTATGAGTGAAAAAGTCTCATTATAGTCAACCCTTTGAACTTGTCGGAATCATCTTTGCGACAAGTCGAGCTTTTCTTAATTGGTGACTTTCACCATCATTGTATGTCTTCTTTTAAAGATCCATCTGTACTTAATAGTCTTACGATCATCAAGTAGTTCTTCCAAAGTACACACTTTGTTTTCATACATGGATCCTCTCTCGGATTTCATGGCCTCCAGCTATTTGCCGGAATCCGGGCCCACCATCGCTTCTCCATAGCTCGTAGGTTCATTATTGTCCAACAACATGACCTCCAAGATAGGTTTACCGTACCACTCTGTAGCAGTACGTGACCTTGTCGACCTACGAGGTTTGTAGTAACATGATCCAAAGCTTAATGATCACTATCATCAGTTTCCACTTCAATTGATGTAGGCGCCACAGGAACAACTTCCTGCGCCCTCGTACACACTGGTTGAAGTGACGGTTCAATAACCTCATCAAGTTCCACCACCCTCCCACTCAATTCTTTCAAGAGAAACTTTTGCTCGAGAAAGGACCCGTTTATAGAAACAAACACTTTGCTTCCGGATCTGAGATAGGAGGTATACCCAACTGTTTTGGGTGTCCTATGAAGATGCATTTATCCGCTTTGGGTTTGAGCTTATCACGCTGAAACCTTTCCACATAAGCATCGCAGCCCCAAACTTTGAAGAAACGACAGCTTAGGTTTCTCCAAACCATAGTTCATACGGTGTCATCTCAATGGAAATACATGGTGCCCTATTTAAAGTGAATGCGGTTGTCTCTAAGGCATAACCCGTAAACAGTAGTGGCAATTCGATAAGAGACATCATAGTATGCACTATATCAAATAGGGCGCAGCTATGACGTTGGGACACACCATCACACTATGGTGTTCTAGGTGGCATGAATTGCGAAACAATTTCCACATTGTCTTAACTGTGTACCAAAACTTGCAACTCAGATATTCATCTCTATGATCATATTGTAGACGGTTTATCCTCTTGTCACGACGATCTTCACTCTAAAATAGCTTCGAACTTTTCAATATTTCAGACTTGTGATTCATCAAGTAAATATTCCTGTATCTACTCAAATCGTTAATGAAGTAAGAACATAACGACATCCACTACGTGCCTCAGCACTCATTGGACTGCACACATCAAAAATGTATTACTTCCAACAAGTTACTTTCTTGTTCCATGTGGTATGATTTGCATGTCTCAAGTGAGTCCAAACGATCCATTTGCATGGAGTTTCTTCATGCGTTTATACCAATAGGTATGGTTTGCATGTCTCAAATGTTTCAAAAATGAGGGAGTACAAAGACCCATCAGCATGGAGCTTCTTCATGCATTTTGTACCAACATGACTCAAGCGGCAGTGCCACAAGTAAGTGGTACTATCATTACTACTTTGTATCTTTTGGCATCAATATTATGAACATGTGTATCACTATAATCAAGATTCAATAAACCATTGAAGGTATTTTTCCAAGCAAATAGAATAACCATTATTCTCTTTAAATTAATAATCGTATTGCAATATACACGATCTAATCATGTTCATGCTCAACGCAAACACAAAATAACAATTATTTAGGTTTAACACTAATCCCGATGGTAGAGGGAGTGTGCAATGTTTGATCACATCAACCTTTGAAACACTTCCAACACATATCGTCACCTCGTCTTTAGCTAGTATCTGTTTATTCCGTAGCTTTTATTTTGAGTTACTAACACTTAGCAACTAAACCTGTATCTAATACCCTCGTGCTACTAGGAGTACTAGTAAAGTACACATCAATATTCTGTATATCAAATATACTTCTGTCGACTTTGCCAGCCTTCTCATCTACCAAGTATTTAGGGTAGTTCTGCCTCAGTGACCGTTCCCCTCATAACACAAGCACTTAGTTTTGAGTTTGGGTTCAACCTTGGGTTTCTTCATTAGAGCAGCAATTGGTTTGACGTTTCATGAAGTATCCCTTCTAGCCCCTTTCCCTTCTTGAAACTAGTGGTTTTACTAACCATCAACAATTGATGCTCCTACTTGATTTCTACTTTCGTAGTGTAAAACATTGCGAATCGCTCACGGATCATCATATATATCCTTGATATGTATAGTTCATCACAAAGCTCTAGTAGCTTGGTGGCAGTGACTTTGGAGAACCATCACTATCTCATCTGGAAGATTAACTCCCACTTGATTCAAGCGACTGTTGCACTCACACAATCTGAGCACATGCTCAACGATTGAGCTTTTCTCCTTTACTTTGTAGACAAAGAATCTTGTCGGAGGTCTCATACCTCTTAACAAGGGCATGAGCATGAAATCCCAATATCATCTCTTGGAACATCTCATATGTTCCATGGCGTTTCAAAACGTCTTCGGCGCCTCAATTGTAAGTCGTTAAGCATTACACACTGAACTATCATGTAGTCATCAAAAAACGTGTATGTCAGATGTTCGCAACATCCACAGACGATGCTCGAGATGCAGCACATCGAGCGGTGCATTAAGGACATAAGCCTTCTGCACAACAATGGGGAGAATCCTCAGTTTACGGACTCAGTCCGCAAAATTGCTACTATCATCTTTCAACTAAATTTTCTCTAGGAACATATAAAAACAGTAGAGCTATAGCGCAAGCTACAACATAATTCGCAAAGACCTTTTGACTATGTTCATGATAATTAGTTCAATTAATCATATTACTTCCACTCAAATAGATATCCCTCTAGTCATTCGAGTGGCGCATGATCCAAATCCACTAACTCAAGTCCGATCATCACGTGAGTTGAGTATAGTTTCAGTGATGAACATCTCCATGTTGATCATATCAACTATATGATTAATGCTCGACCTTTCGGTCTCTTATGTTCCGAGACCATGTATGTACATGCTAGGCTCGTCAAGTTTAACCCGAGTGTTCCGTGTGTGCAACTGTTTTGCACCCGTTGTATGTGAACGTTGAGTCTATCACACCCGATCATCATGTGGTGTCTCGAAACGACGAATTGTCGCGACGGTGCACAGTCGGGGAGAACACAATTTTATCTTGAAATTTTAGTGAGGGATCACCTTATAATGCTACCATCGTTCTAAGCAAGATAAGGTGCATAAAAGGATTAAGATCACATGCAATTCATAAGTGACATGATATGGCAATGATCTTGTGCTTCTTGATCTCCATCACCAAAGCACCTACATGACCTTCATCGTCACCGGCGCCCCACCATGATCTCCATCATCGTGCCGCCATCGAGGTTGTCATGCTATCTATGCTATTACTACTAAAGCTACAACCTAGCAATATAGTAAACGCATCTGCAAGCACAAACGTTAGTTTAAAGACAACCCTATGGCTCCTGCCGGTTGCCGTAGCATCGACATGCAAGTCGATATTAACTATTACAACATGATCATCTCATACATCCAATATATCACATCATGTCTTTGGCCATATCGCATCACATGCATACCCTGTAAAAACAAGTTAGACGTCCTCTAATTTGTTGTTGCATGTTTTACATGGCTGCTATGGGTATCTAGTGTGATCACATCTTACTTACGCAAAACCACAACGGTTATGTGCAAATTGCTATTTAGCCTCTCTCCACGGACCGCCTCGATCAAATCCGATTCAACTAAAGTTGACGAAACAGACACCCGCCAATCATCTTTATGCAACAAGTTGCATGTTAGTCGATGAAACCGGTCTCTCGTAAGTGTACGAGTAAGGTTGGTCCGGGCCGCTTCAATCCAACAATACCGTCAAATCGAGAAAAGACTAATGGGGGCAGCAAATCGAACATCAACACCCACAGAAACTTTTGTGTTCTATTCGAGATTACATCTACGCATGAACCTAGCTCATGATGCCATTGTCGGGGAACGTTGCATGGGAAACAAAAAAATTCCTACGCACACGCAATACCTATCCATGGTGATGATCATCTACGAGAGGGGAGAGTGAATCTACATACCCTTGTAGATCGCTAAGCGGAAGCGTATATAACGCGGTTGATGTAGTGGAACATCTTCACGATCCGTCCCTCGAACCGTCCCACGATCCATCCCGATCTAGTACCGAACAGACGACACCTCCGCGTTCAGCACACGTACAGCTCGATGACGATCTCCACCTTCTTGATCCAGCAAGAGGGGGCGGAGAGGTAGATGATTTCTCCAGCACGGCGGCGTGGTGGTGGTGTTGGTGGTGCTATTCCAGCAAGGCTTCGCCTAAGCACCACTGAAACTAGAAGAGAAACGGATCTAGAGAGAGGGCAGCACGTGGTTGTTTTCTGTTGTCTCAAAACCCCTCAAATCCCTTAGTATATATAGGAGGAGAGGAGAGAGAGGGCTGCACCCGAGGGCAGCTTTCTCTTCCCTTGCGCAAGGGAGAGAGGAGGAGTCCTACTCCAATCCTATTTGGAGTAGGATTCCTCCTTCCCACTTGGACACTCTTTCCACCTTGTTTTTTTCCTTCTCAAACCTTATGGGCCTTAGTGGGAACTTATTCCAGCCCACTAGGGGCTGGTTTATCTCTTCCCACAGCCCATGAGGCCCCTTGGGGCGTGACACCCCTCTCGATGATCCCCGGCACCCCTCCCGGCACTCCCGGTACACTACCGATGAGCCCGAAACTTTTTCCAGTGACCAAAACAGGACTTCCTATATATTAATCTTCGTTCCCGGACCATTTCGGAAACCCTCGTGATGTCCGCGATCTCATCTAGGACTCCGAACAACCTTCGGTCACCAACACATATAACTCAACTATACCGAAACATCACCGAACCTTAAGTGTGCAGACCCTGCGGGTTCGAGAACTATGCAGACATGACCTGAGACATTCTTCGATCAATAACCAACAACGGGACCTGGATGTACATATTGGCTCCTACATATTCTACGAAGATCTCTATCGGTTGAACCTCTATGTCAAGAATTCGTATAATCCCGTATACTATTCCCTTTGTCCATCGGTATGTTACTTGCCCGAGATTCAATCGTCGGTATCTCCATACCTAGTTCAATATCGTTACCGGCAAGTCTCTTTACTCGTTCCGTAATACAAGATCCTGTGACTAACTCCTTAGTCACATTGCTTGCAAGGCTTGTTGTGATGTTGTATTACCGAGTGGGCCCCGAGATACCTCTCCGTCACATGGAGTGACAAATCCCAGTCTTGATCCATGCCAACCCAACACACACCTTTGCAGATACCTGTAGAGCACCTTTATAGTCACCCAGTTACGTTGCGATGTTTGATACACACAAGGCATTCCTCCGGTGTCTGGGAGTTGCACGATCTCATGGTCATAGGAGCAGATACATTGACATGCAGAAAAACAGTAGCAATAAACTGACACGATCATATGCTACGTTTATAGTTTGGGTCTTGTCCATCACATCATTCTCTTAGTGATGTGATCCCGTCATCAAGTGACAACACTTGTCTATGGCTAGGAAACCTTGACCATCTTTGATCAACGAGCTAGTCAACTAGAGGCTCACTAGGGACAGTGTGTTGTCTATGTATCCACACATGTATTTGAGTTTCCAATCAATATAATTCTAGCATGGATAATAAACGGTTATCATGAACAAGGAAATATAATAATAACCAAATTATTATTGCCTCTAGAGCATATTTCCAACACCAGGAACTGTATTTGAGGATGAAGAGGGAGTTGTGATCTCCTTTCCTTGGCCTCATGCATGTGTGAGAATGAGAGGGAGAGAGTGTGGGTGTGAGAGCCTCCTTGAGTGTGCCTGACCATGAGTGAGCTCTCGTGGTGCCTCTTATAAGGGAGGCCTTGGGGATAAGAAATGACACACATGACATATTACATTATTGGAAAAGACACGCGAGGTGATGCATGATGCATGCTATAGTGTGTCACTATTGAAATGGACGCGCAAGATGACGCATGACGCGGGCTATAGTGTGTCATCATTGGTCAACGGTGTTGGACTATTGGAGTGCAGCGAAGTGATGTGGCTATAGTGTCTTCGTGTCGTGTCTCACGGGACACGTCGGTTGACCTCAGTGGCGGAGCCACCTCCCGGCGACCCTGGGCAGCTGCCCGGGCTCTGCCCAGGAACTCCCATGAAATTATAGAAGGAGATGGTGATTTAATCATCAATTTTTGTGGGCAAATCGCCATGAGCCACATCCCTTCGTATTTTGCCCCGGCTTCATGGACTAGCTAGCTTCGCCATTGGTTGACCTCGTGCAGCCGGCCGGAGCAGCCAGGTAGGGAACTGGCTGGACTGAGGGGCGTTGGTCGCCCCGATGTTTTGAAACGTCGTCTTGTCTTCTTGAGCCTACCCGGGGGTCATCCCCCGACACTAGATTATGACGATCTTGTCCTCCTCAAGTTGGACCACCTTTCTTGATTGCGATGGCTCGATGAAGACTAATATATTACTCCCCCATACACGATTATGGGTGAGACATTCTTCGGCACGTCTTCACAAATATATTGTCACCACGATGGACGACAAGCTTCAAGCGTGATCTTTTCGTGATGCTCCACTTGAAATTGCACGTCACAATCTTGGTGAAGATCATCACTTGATGTCATCTTCCATGAGTTCTATGAGATCTTCCTCTTGACGCAAGCCCTCGAAACATACCTAACCCCACATAATACTTCCATGTAGATCATGAGTTAATACACAAAGCATAATGGACAATGTTTACCATACCATGGGATCAATTGATCCCACTTGGTACATCTTATACACTTTGTGTGTTCACCAACTTGATTCATTCTTTGACTTAGTCTTGATAAACCTTGTATCTTGTCTTATTTATGACAAATCATTGGGTAATCCCTTGAATAACACCTTGGTCAACACATAATCTTCTTCTAATAACCTTGAAACCAATCGATGGTCTTCAAACAATGTCTATGGACAAACCCTTCAAATATAACTCAAGGCAATCATTACCAACTTTAGTAAAGATTTTAAATCTCACACTAAGCAGACATATCGGTCTGAACTGCTCAATACGAACTGCCCCCTTCTTTTTTGCCAACAACCTTGTTTTCTAAAAGTTTAGGTGAAATAAATGAAGTTGGCCTCATGAAACATAGGCATGAGCTCACACTCAGCATCTTTTATACAACTTTGTTGCGAATCCATACGGTCCTAGTGGCCTGCTATTACTCATTTGTGCAATAGCTTCAAACACCTCTTTCTGTGTGAAAGGTGTTGACGGAGTTTCATTCTCATCAACATCGAGTAGTGCGAAATTCCCAACCAGCTGCTCATCAAGCGACACAAAATTGTCCACTCGTGCTTCAAAGAGCCTTTTATAATACTCGGAGATGTATAATTTCAGGTTCTTGTGTCCACCCTCCTCCTGTTCGAGCTGATTTTTGTTCTTTCTTTTTTCTGTGTTTTTCATGGCAATCAGATGGTAGAACTGTGTGTTGTTGTCTCCTTCCACGACCTGCCGCACTTTTGCTCTAAATGGCCACTTCATTTGTTCTGCCCTAAGAAGAAGTGTAATTAGGAATTGCGCTTGCGTGGATGTCGTCTTTGTAATCGCAAAAAACAAACAAAAAATCAGCTCAAGATTGATGTACAAGTGGATGCATTGAGTCACCATTGGTTCATATTTTACAAATCACCAAGTCCCAGCAGCTCTCCTATGTGATCGGACCAGCATTATAATCAACAAAGGATCTTTGCGATACCCTCTCATCCATCACTCGTCATACAAAACCAAAGCACGTTCGTTACACGGACGCGCGTTCGTCCATTTTGCAGCTGAGCTGACAGAAACTGCTCGACCACCGACCACTTAAGAGGAGCCGAAGGTGTCGAAGATGGTGGTGTGCAGCGGGTCGCTGAGGTGGGTGGCCCAGTTGTTGAGCGGACCCTTGCCGGTGGCGGCGGCCTGCACGGCGAAGCCGAGGAAGGCGACCATGGCGAGGCGGGCGTGCTTGATCTCCGCCAGCTGCAGAGTCTCCTTCTTCTCCGGGTCCGCCGCGAGTCCCAGCGGGTCGAAGTAGGAGCCTCCGGGGTAGAGCCTCCTCTCCGGGTCCAGCTCCGCGTTGCGCTGGAACTCGATGTACCCGATCACCAGCACCTCGATCCAGATGAGCGTGGTGATCGTGAACGGCAGCGGCTGACCCAGGTACGACGACCCGTCCACCAGCTCCACCTGCCAACATCGTCGACGTACGCCATACACAGATCAGTCGTCGTACTCCAGATTCACGTGCCTGCTAACTATCTACTCATATCGCCAATGAATCACATATGACTAGAGAGGACGTTACCTTGCCGGCGTCCTGCCAGGTGACGCCAGTGAGCCACTCGACGGTGAGGGCGCCGAGGGTGGCGAGCATGGCCCAGCGGCCGTGGATGAGCTCGCACTCGCGGAACCTCTGGAGGCCGAACACCTCCGCGTAGGGCTGGAACGGGGTGGACTTGACGTCGGCGTCCTCGAACCGGGTGCCGATGATCTCACCCGCCAGGTTCTGTGCAAGGTTCTGGTCCAGGGAGTCCACGTCGTACTGCAGGTACTCCGCGGGCTTCCCGAGGCCGAAGGGGTCGAAGCCGTAGTCGCCGACGAGCGTGCCGTCGAGGTACTCGGGCGCCTGCGCGCCGGGGAACCACAGCGGCCGGTCGGTGGTCGGGGGCGCCTTGGCCTTCTTCGGCGGGGCCTTCTTCTTGCCGAAGCCGAACCGCGCCACGATGCGCCCGTTCTGCGGCGCCGGGTCCGCCAGCCGGGTCCCGAGGAACGTGCTCGCCGCGGCGGCCACCGACGAAGCCATGGCTGCTCACTCGCTCCTCCTACCTTTGTCCTCCTCGGCCTTTGCGTGCGTTGGGGTGGCGGCTGGTGCTGTGTGGTGTGTGGCCGTCACGGGGTACAAATAGGGTGCTTATAAGAAATTCCCGGTGTTATCTCTGGCGTGGCACATCGGACGGCGACGAGGGCGGCGGTGATCTATCTGACGGGCAAGGCCGGCTCTGCCTTATCCGAGTCTTATCTGTATGGTCCTATGAACGGGGGAGGTTGCATTGGACGTAGGCGACACGTGGAGACCCAGGATTGGATGGTGGGGCTTCAGAGCGCTTGTGATTTGTGGTCGTCAGGGTGCGTGGGACCGGAAAGATATGGCGTAAAAATGACCTTGGCAGCTCTGGGCTCTGGCCCTGTAATAACTGTATAAATGCATATTGGTCCTTCCTGGAAACAATGCAGTTTTGGTTGGCTTCGAATTACCCGTGGATTCGCGTGAATCAGCTTTGCCACTGAAGGAGTATTTGTTTCAGCTTCAGTTGGCTTCGAATCACCCATTGATTCGCGTCAGCTTTGCCATTCAAGTACACCGGACCCGTGCTTGAGGCAATTGCACTGAAAAAGGCCGGAATCCTACATCGGACCTGTGCTTGAGGCAATTGCACTGAAAATGGCCAGAATCCAGGTTCAACTTCACCGGCAAAGTTGCTTGCAAATAGTAGTTGTTTTTTTCATGATGAATCGATCTAATACTACTCATAGGTTATAAACCATTCACACATCTAACACGCATCTTGTAAAATTCTCCAGTTTCCTTACTTGCAAAACGCTTTTATATTGTGCGACTGAGGGAGTACATTTTACTTCTATTATGCTGCTTTAGTCACTTGGGTACTTTTGATGATCCAGCATGAAATAACCTTTTTTTTAAAGAAGGGGAGCACCACGGTCTCTACATCATAAGATGCACACAGCCATACTACGATCTATTATGATGATTTCCACCACAGATACTTGCAAATTTCAGCTTTTTATACGCAGATTCAGATTAACAGCACCAGTCAGAATGACTTCTTTTTCACCAAAATATATGATTTCTCATCTTGTGAGTAACATTCACCACCAGATAACTCTTCATATATTGTCAACGAAGTGAAGAAAACGGTACATTCGAACACAGAGAAGGAGAAATTACAAAATACCAACTACTGCGAATAATCTGGATCTTTTTGTACCGCCGAGTACTACACCACGCAAAGAGCAGCCAAAGATGCCCCCGATAGTTCTCAACGCTATCCAGATGTATAACTGTTAATATCTGTTATCCGGACAAGCTCTCCTCTGGGGAAAGGTTGAGTTAATGCTTCAAGGGATAAGTGCTTCCATCGAATTTTGCAACAGCCTCGTTCGGCTTGGGCGTCTCCAATCTCTCTGCTCTCTTCTTCTTTTCCCTGCCAAGAGAGTCCAAGTTAGCCCAGTCCAATTAATTGCAACAAAAGTCTTACAAGGTAAAACTGGTAGAAGAGATTACCTCTCGACGTATTCCTTAAGAAGTTCCTTGGCTTGAACCAATTTCGACAGTAAGTTGCGGTAAACGTCAAGGTCTCTATCCACGCTTTTTTTATTGATGTTTAGAGCAGCGCAAAGCTATTGAGCAAGAAGAAAAGTCAGTATCTATTGTTATATCAGCAAATAATGCCTAAGACTATACTCATTTTGCGCCTTCTTGGCGTTTTTCTTCTAATACTAATAATTTTGGTGCGTGTTTGAGAAAATAAAACTGCCCTCCATTTTAAAATCATCCAAAAACAATATAAATGCTATGTCTGATGTACTTCAGTGCTTTTCAAGTATTACCCTTCATGCTACTGCTACTAAGTTCGCTGCTGGGCAGTACGAGAAAAGTTAGGCAGCCCTGGTCCGAATTATTAAGCTAGCAGAGTTGTTCTTTTCTATGGTCATTCAGAGACGAGTAAAGAGAGAAGAGGAAACACAAGAATGTAAATGGCATCTTAAGACAAAGCAGAAATTGCACGCCATCAATTCGCATATATCTACTTGAAACACAAAATAGAGAAGTACGGAGTCACAAGGTTGCCTTACTGTACTGGGTAGAAGAGCGTAGCATACCGGTGGAAAGTAGAGGTTGAAAAATAAATCTAGCAGCAAGCCTAACGTCAATGGGTCTGCGGTCTGCCAATAGAAAAATCTGAATGTGCACATAGAGGCACGCCACCAAGCAACTTGCGTCGAATGTGTTGAATTCTCTAATATGTTATTCCTATTTCAGCTCAAGAAAAACCAACCCCTTAACAATATTGGGGATGGCCAGTACAGCAGGCAAGCTATGTAAATACAATAAGGTTAGCACTTCTATCTTTGCAATGAAAGAACGCGATGGTGGTCCTAAAACACTTCTGGTTACTAAATAAATAAATATCAGATGCAAATCATCCCCTCAATTGGTTTACTCCCTCTGTTCCAAAATAGATGAAGTTTCAGATTTTGCAGTGTCTAGAGCAACGTTACTGTTTAATTTTTGTGTGCATATATAGTAATTAATTAGAAAAAAAAATGTGAAACTATTATTCATGACAAATTTGAAGGTACAATTGAACTCACTCCCGTTTAAATTATAGATGTCTTTTTCGGCTGTTCACATTTTCTCAAAATATTTGTCCTCCACTCCTACAGTTCTAATACTCCCTTCATCAATGCCATTGTGTTCCTACTTTGCTCTTCATCATTTTTTTAAAGCTAATTAATTAATTATTGTTTGCTTTCGGGAGGGAAAATAGGCAATTTAATGGTTTTGTAAAGAAGAGATGGGTGATATGGACAATTGACTCAGACTCTTTTTGTACCCAATTCTAGAAAAATATTATTCTTCAAAAAGAAAAATAGTCCGAAAAAATAATTCCTTTCAAAATAAAAATTAGGAAACAAACAATAATGGGAAAAGGAAAAAACAATTGGGAAAAAAGTAACAACTAGCAGGAAATGTGAAAACAAAATAATTAATGGCAAGAACAACCTTGTCCAGTACGGTTGGCTCCGTCGCATTTGAGAGCTCAAGCAAACGGAACAAGCCAACAGCAAAGAACCGGCTGTAGCTGAAGTTTCCCTTACCCTGGGCCCTTTCTGATATATCTTTCAGAATGGACTCTATTTCCCCATCTCTGGAAGAAAATTCAACTAACAGATTACCATTTTGTGAGCGTGCCCACTCTTCCATCCTTTGTGCATCAGCCCTAAACAGAGAAGTAAAAACTCTTAATATTTGTTTGAAACAAAAAATTCTTACAGAGGAAAAACTTTTACTAATGCCAACAAAGCAAATGAACTAGTAACAAATAATACATGAGATTTTGGTGCCAAGGAAGCAGACTAACTAGTGACCCAAACATACAAACATGTAAGCAATAACTAGTGTAAACTGGGAAATTTTAACAGAAACAATAAGGCGCATAAGTTAATAAAACCTCTCTAAGAAAAAAAATAAGGGTTGTTTATAACATATTTAAATGAGACGAGGGGTAATAGATATAACATTTACAGAAGAGAATTATAACAATCCCACGTGTACCAATAGTTATGAAAATTAATTTGAGGATTCAGGATATGGATATGAAAAGAAAAATACAATCTAATATAAAGAAAAAGATGCTAACATGTCACTGGTTCAAAGCCATTTATATGAGTTCTGTTATGCACCTGTATTGCTCAGGATCTTCATTTAACGCCGTTACATATGACTTGAAGATGGCATCCCTGTCCTCGTTGCTGGGGTACCCTTCCATAAGCTGGTCATAGACGGTGACAAATCCAAGAGCAAACACAGGATCATACTGATACGTACTTTTGTATCTCATCAGATGTTGCTGCACCAAAAGTTCTTGTAGAACTGTACTGTAAATGCTTGGAATAGGACGTTTGTACGACTTCAGGAAGTTCATCTTTGTATCTGCCACAGTAGGTGGAATATCTGCAAAAGATTCAGAGTAAATGAAAAGTTCAGACAAAGATCCTTTATTTGGTTATACTTCACATGATTAAGCTTCTCTTGTGTATATAATCACACGATTTCTTTTTATGTGCCTCTTATACACGTTCAAAACGCTTCAGGCTGCGTCGTAGTTGCTACACGTTACCAAGCCCCAGCAGCACAAAAGTTGGACTAATACCATAATTCAACTAAACAAAAAATTCAGCCTCCCAACAATTGACCCTAAAATTTTCTTTGCACAAGACATGTATAAATTAACAAATCCAATTAACAGTTGACCCTAAACTTTTCTTTGCACAGGCACAAATGGTGGATAAATTGAGGGATCTGTAGCAGAAACACCCTATTAACAGACTGAAACCGTAATCATGAGTTCATCACACAAACCAATCCAAAAGCAACAATTATTAGGATTAAAGAGTTTAGCAGCATGACCTCCCAGTCCTTGCAGCCCCATGTAGAGGCCTCGCCGGTTAACAGAAAATATCTAACCTTTGCTAGTAAACTGAAACCCCACAAAAGTTTTTATAAATCGGCCTAAAATAAACAAGAAAAGCATTAGCTGCTGGCAAACTAATGGAGCCATAGACTGCATCAGCAAGACGTTATTGAGACCATAAAAAGGCCCAGGTCGGTGCCTCAACCAAATGAGACCTCACCAGCTTAATAAACAAGTATCCAGTAAATTTAATAACAAGGTGTCACGCTAACTCAGACACTGTAAACTTGCTCTGATGGTTCATTCTGCAACATAATTGCTACCAATTGGTTTAGTTGAACCGTTCAGTGTCTTAGTTTGCATCGCTCGATTAGTTTCCAGTAGTGCTTTACATACTCTCTCGATAGTACCATCCAGATTAAACCTGTAATTAAATGGAGGGAGGGCCTTTACCGTTAATATTCTATATCTAATTATCAGGAAATGAGACTGAATTTGAATCAGATGAGTAGCATAAGGGGAAATAAGCATTTCTAATTGCAGGTTGTGAGGTTGATGCCATATTACCTCAAATTCACAACAGGAACTATAACTAGATGGTACAAAATGAGTTCAAAAGGTAATTGTCACAGAAAGAATCACAGGATAACCAGTGCCCGATGGTGTGAAAAATTGAACAATTAGATGCTAAATTCGTATAAGGCGTGCTGGCCCAAATGGTAACAAAGTATATGGTTACTCAAAGCTTCAGAGTTCAGGACGCCCGGCACCCCACTCAAAGAAAACGAGGGTTTGGGATGGGAGCAGGGATGGAACAGGGTGTCATATTACCCCGCTGAAACTCACTAGCCTGCAGCTCAGCGGCAGCGTGCATCAGCTTGTACCAAGTACGATGCCGTCGGTCGCTGCAGCAGCGCATCGGCGCTGCCTAGTTCGAGTGGCGCCCCAGCGCCAGCTGGATGCAGAGGGGTGGTGGACTACGGCGTCTGCCAGGCCACAAGCAGCAATACGAGAGGCAGAGCGCGAGCGAACTCACCACCGGCAGTGATGACGCAGCGCACCACCGAACGTGAGCCCCGCCGAGCCCTCGCGTTGAGCATGACGCCACCGGAGACGCTCACCGCGGCAGTCGCCGTCGACGGCCTCCAGTCGGCCGCTCGGCGCAGTGCAGCGAACGGAAGCGACGATATGGCCGCCATGGGAGAGTCCTCGGGCTGCTACCGGCTCTCGCACTGGATACGGCGGCGGATGGTCGACACCGCCGGTGAGGGCAAAAGGGTAATTGACAGGGGCAGGTGCGAGGAAAGGCTATTGCTCGTCTGGGAAGGGAGGGATGCGATCTTTCTTATCCAGTAGGCGAACAAAGGCTTCCTGGCCACCAGACGTTGCCACATGGGATGGCATTCTTTTGATCGCGAAATATCCCTTGTTTCCGAGGACGGTTTTTGCTGAAATTTCATGGGCGTCGGAGGTTGGATTTGCTTCGGGTTCTGCAATTACGAGTTCTGGAACGGCGTTTTGATGGATTAGTCGAGACTTCAGCAGCTAATGTCCATCCAAGTGTTTTGGAATGTTGTTACTAGTTCTTTGTGTACACGCAACAAAAGCATGTTGATTCAGCTGACGACTAAAAAGGAAGAACAGGCTGAGGTAGACTTTGTCTAGATTGTTTTTGTACAGCTGATTAAATTTCTGTTTTAATTTTGCATTCTTATTTCTCATGAAAGTCAAAACAGCCCCTATGTATGGGTGTCGGTATCAAAAAAATTGAGTTACAGTTTGATAAAAAAAAAATCTTTGCTATCCGTAAATTTACAAATTTTAGTCTCAAGATCCAAGGGCTTACATTTTTAAATTGATATTACCCTCTAGTTAATTCTACTTCAATTACCTTTTAATTACTCTAAATTTTAAGTGTTATACATTTTAATTGTGAATTATGACTCATCTAGTATACGCATGGTAACATTTTTATGAGCCACTAAGGCCACCGTATTCTCCTCACGCCCTCACACGATGCAAGGTACCGTAATTCCATTATAGGTGTCCTTGAAGGCGGCGAACGAACCTTTACAAACAAGGTTGGGGCAAACTCCACACAAAGCTTGGAGACTCCCAACAAGATCACGAAGCTTCATCACAATGGAATGTGGCTTCGAGGTGACCTCAACCGTCTAGGATGCTCAAACACCCAAGAGTAACAAGATCCGCAAGGGATTGGTGGGGGAATCAACTTTTCTCTTGGTGGAAGTGTAGATCTAGGCCTTCTCAATCAATCCCTAAAGAATCAACAAGTTTGATTGGCTAGGGAGAGAGATCGGGCACTTTTAAGCTTAGGGAGCCACAATGGAGCTTGGGAGGGTAAGAGATAGGGTTCCACAGCTAGAAGAACCCCTTATATAGTGAGGGGGGAAATCCAACTGTTTTCCCACTCACAGCCCGTGCCTAGCGGTACTACCGCTGGATGCAGCGGTACTACCGCTAGCACGCGAGCGGTACTACTGCTAGCACACCAGCGGTACTACCGCTGGGCCCATGGTAGTGCATAAGCACTACCGGGCCAACCACCGCCAAGAAAGTCTTCGCAAAAAGGTTCGTCGAAGTACAACCGCTAGGAAGGCGGTACTAAGCTCCTGGAGCGGTACTACCGCTGGCTGCCTCAGCGGTACTACCGCTAGCTGCCTCAGCGGTACTACCGCTAGCCCTAGCCCTAGCGGTACTACCGCGGTAGTACCGCTGAGGGACCATTTGCTTAGACGAGATAAGCACAGAGGCAGGAGCCACTCCAAAGTTGCAGGTAAGGGGAAGGAAGATAAAGTGAGTGCGTGCAAAATTGATTCCACCCAAACCTTTCCACTACGGGTCCCCTCTTAATAGTACGGCGTTCCTATGACTCAAAGAAAGAGAATCGTAGAGTACACCGTGCTTCTGTTCCATGGAGAGAGGGGGCGAGTCGTCTTGTGCCGTTGACATGTGTTATCTGAAATCTTAACACACACGGTTAGTCCTTTGCGATATTGTCACCAATCACCAAAATTACTCAGGCATAAACTATGCCCTAACAATCTCCCCCTTTTTGGTGGATTGATGACAATACCGGATTTGCACAGTGAATAGCATGTGAACATAAAGATGGAGATATAAAAATAAGGAGCATATGACTCACAGCATATGATGGAAATAAATCTCACACTAGTTCAAGTCTCACATCACCCAAAGCAAAGATAGCAAATAAAAGCAAACCAAGTTCAAAGCAAACACGAAAGATAAGCAAAGCTAAGCAAAGTTCAACTCTCAAATCCAGCTCCTAGACTCTCTCCCCCTTTGGCACAAGACACCAAAAAGGGGCACACCTAATGACACAGGTGGTCACTCCTCATGCTCATCATCCCCAGACCCGTCCGTGGCATCCAGATTGTCCTGCTCTTCCTCATTGTCCTCCTCAGACGCCTCCTCCTCTGCATCAGACCACTGATAACCTTGAGCCCGCATCCAAGCAGACTCTGGAGTGATGTCGTCCTCTGAGCCGCTGGAGATATGAACATCAAGTGTCCTCAGGACACGCTTGTGCCTCTGACGGTTCTCCTTCTGGGCCACATGAGTCTGGTATTGTCCCTTGGCCTGCATACAGAAGAGAGTCTTCATTTTGTCCTTCAGTTTCACTGCCCAAGATGGCATAGCAGAAGAGTGGGACTGAGAAGCGGTGCCTCTGTCAGCAGCAGTCTCTGTGTCAGTGTCCATGTGCTGAGATGAAGTTGATGGGTTGGCCCATTTGTCCTTGATGCGGAGCCTGATAGGATCGTACACAAAGTAATCAGCCTGAAGGTGGAACTCCTCAAGCAAATAGGTGCCGTGCCACTTCTGGAGAATATAGGCAAACAAGTAGGGCCCGTAGATGGAAACCTTGCGCATCATGATGCAGTTCCAGAGCTCGGTGAACATCACGTCAGAAATATCGAGAGGGGCAGACTCCTTAGTCATAGCCTCCTCACACAGCAGAAGCATCTCAGCCAGAGAACCATGCACCTCGTCGAAGTTGCCAATGCGAGGAAAGAGGGTGTTGCGGAAGATCCGATGCATGATATCCAGATGCTTGGCGAGCACACCTTTCTTCACATAAAGTTGTTGCAGCCTGTCCTTGGCGGGGGCCCTATCAGTGGAAGCTGGAGCATGAGGACGCGACCCAATAGGATTGTCAGCGCCTTGAAAGTCGACCTTGAGAAACTCCATGAATTCACGCCAGGAACATGTCATCTTGTGAATACCAGTCATCCAAATCATGGTGCGCTCGTCATCAGGCGAGAAGTGAACAGTGACATAGAATTGGGCGACAACGTCTGGATCAAAGTCTTTCTTGAAGGAGATGATCTCCTTAATGCCAAGCTTGTCAATCAAAGAGAGAGCGTCACCAAAGTAATCTGGGTTCCGCTGAAGGTGAGCCAAGTCAATCCACTGAACTGGAACAAAACTCTTCTTGAAGTTCTTGATGATGTCGCGATAGATCCTGAAGTGATCCGTTGCCCAAACATGCTCGACATCCTTGATCACAACCTTCTCTTGGAGATAGTGATTTTTGGTGCGGAACCGCAGAAAATCCTTAGGGGGCATAGTGCGAACGTTGACCCCCTTGTCCTTGTGAGCTGCCTTCTTGAAAGACTTCTTTTTGGGTTGCAGACCGGAAGTGGCGGAGCCCTCTGGAGCCTCTTGATTGCGATACTGTTTCGACTGGGTGTCCTGTGGGGGGTTCGAGCGGCGAGCACCACCTGTGACACACAAGATACACAGCGAAAAAGAGCGATAGAAGGAGTCAAGGCAATGAACAAAAAGATGCATAAAAGTAAACTCACATTGCCAAGCAAATGAAAAGAAGAAAAAAAATATCCTCCTAGCGGTAGTACCGCTACCCTTGGTGGTAGTACCGCTGGAGTCCTAGCGGTAGTACCGCTACCCCCGACGGTAGTACCGCTGGGGTCCTAGCGGTAGTACTGCTACCCCCGGCGGTAGTACCGCTAGGGGGTTGACTTTCAGATCTGAATATGAAAAAAGACCCATAGAAACGGCTAGATTGGATTTACGAGGGCCATGGGTACTGTGTATATCATCTAATTGAAGACATGCCTAGTCAAGAGGATTCAAGTTTTAGATCTAATCCAAAATAAGAGAAGAAGTGCTTGATCTAAAACATGAAGAACCTATGGCATGGCAATATAAAGGCAATGAATCATAGGACCTACACTCCCCTAGAATATCTCCTTCATGCCATCCAAGAACAAAGCACAATACCATAGGCATGGATCCAAATCACCAATGCTCCTAACCCTAGAACAAGAAAACATCAACCAAGAGAATAAAGGGAGGAGCTTTAGCGGAGTCCATGGCACTTGGTGGAGGAACGAGAAGTGGAGCAAACCCTCCAACTCAACGCAGAGAAGGGGCTCCACGGATAGAGATCCAAATAGGGGGAGTTCGGGGTTGGGGAGGGAAGAGCCACGAGGAAGAAGAAAGAGGCAGGAAAAACGGGCTCCCCCTCCTTTATATAGCCCAAGGGGTACGGGCCAACGGTAGTACCGTTGGAGTCCTGGTGGTAGTACCGCCGGGGTCCTGGCGATAGTACCGCTCCCCCTGGCGGTAGTATCACTCCCCCTTGAGACAGCCCTAAAAAGTCCTAGTCAGGTCGTGGTAGACCGGAGTCCTAGCGGTAGTACCGCTATCCCTAGCGGTAGTACCGCTGGGGTCCTGGCGGTAGTACCGCTGGGGTCCTAGCGATAGTACCGCTACCCTAGCGGTAGTACCGCTGGGGTCCTGGAGGTAGTACCGCTACCCCTGGCGGTAGTACCGCTGCAAACGACACAACGAGACATAGGAGATGAGAAAGACGTGGGCAATACGACAAGTCAGTGAAAATAAGAAGATAGCACCAGCAAGATATACTGACTTGTCATTTTGTATCCTTTCTTCCATATGAGAGAAAGGTGGGGGCGGTGGCCGATGCCACCTATGTTTGAGACAAAGGTATGACATCGTGAAGAATTATCCTTGGGTTCATGACCAACGCTCGTATTTGAAGCACAAGTGCCATTTGGTAATGGCTAAAGTAAAAGACTAGATCAATTTATGCATAATTGGAGGAGGAAGAGTTCATTGAGAGAACAACACTCCCCCTATGTCCATGCCTACATCTAGACCAAGATCGAATGTATAGTGAGGTGCAAGGTGCCAAGCTTCAATCCACATTACTTGAATCAATGATATTTAGCTCATGCCTTAACTCCCGGAACCTTTCTTCATCTAGGGGCTTAGTGAAAATATCTGCAAGTTGCTCTTCAGTGTGGATGAAGTGAACCTCAATATCACCAAGCTTGATATGTTCACGAATGAAGTGATGGCGAATATCAATATGCTTGGTCTTGCTATGTTGCACTGGGTTGAGGAAAATCTTGATAACACTTTGATTGTCACATAGAAGAGGCACTTTGTCACAAGTGGCACCGTAATCCTTTAAAGTTTGCCTCATCCATAGCAATTGTGCACAACAACTTGCAGCTACTACATACTCAGCTTCGATGGATGATAGTGAGACACAATTCTGCTTCTTTGAAGACCAACTTACCAGGGAACGACCAAGGAATTGGCATCCTCCAGAAGTTGACTTCCTCTCCACACAATCTCCTGCCCAATCTGAGTCAGAATAGCCAACTAGGTTGAAGTTTGATCCTTTGGGATACCATAGACCAAAGTTTGGGGTATGAGCCAAATGTCGAAAGATTCGCTTAACAGCCATATAATGACTTTCTTTTGGTGCGGATTGAAACCATGCACATATCCCTACACTCAACATAATATCTGGTCTAGATGCACAAAGTTAAAGGAGGGATCCAATCATGGAGCGATATACCTTTTGATCCACTTCTTTACCATTTGGATCACTGTCAAGCTTGCATCTTGTTGGCATGGGGAACTTGACCGGCTTGACATCTTCAAGCTCGAACCGTTTGAGCATGTCTTGAGTGTATTTGGCTTGTTTGATGAAAGTCCCTTCTAGGCCTTGTTTAATCTCGAAGCCAAGGAAGAACTTCAACTCTCCCATCATGGACATCTCAAATTTCTCGGTCATTAGTGCAGCAAATTCTTCATTGAAGGAAATGTTAGGAGAACCAAAAATAATACCATCAACATATAGTTGGCATATGAACAAATCCCCTTTAACCCTCTTAGTAAAAAGAGTGGGATCTATCTTCCCAATTTCAAACCCACGATCTTGTAACAACTCAGTAAGATACTCATACCACACACGTGGGGCTTGTTTAAGGCCATAGAGTGCCTTATTAAGTTTGTACACATGATTGGGGAGCTTGGGATGTTCGAATCCCGGGGGTTGTTTGACATAGACCAACTCATTTAACGGACCATTAAGAAAGACACTTTTCACATCCATTTGCTGTAATTTGAAGTTATGATGAGAAGCAAATGCAAGCAACATGCGAATAGATTATAGACAAGCAACAGGGGCAGAGGTTTCACCGTAGTCGATACCCTCGACTTGGGAGTAGCCTTGAGCCACAAATCTTGCCTTGTTTCGAATCACAATCCCATTGACATCTTGCTTGTTTTTGAATATCCATTTGGTCCCGATGACATTATGTTCCTCCTTTGGTCTTGGCACTAAATCCCAGACTTGGTTACGCTCGAAGTTGTTAAGTTCTTCATGCATGGCCATAAGCCAATCCTCATCATCGAGCGCTTCATGTACCTGTTGAGGTTCACAATACGAAACAAACGCGTGATGCTCACAATAATTCCAAATTTGTTGACGGGTGGATACTCCCTTTTTCAAACTGCCAAGTACATTCTTCATAAGATGTGACTTGACTCTCAGTTTGTTCGCAATCTTGGTTGCTCGATGCTCCAAGAGTTCTTCATTGGATAACTGGGGAGCATCGACTTGTTTACTTTGCTTGCCCTTGCGTCTTGAACCTCCCTTGGCACCGGATTTTGGTGCTGCAGAAGGGAATTGCGAGACAGTATCCTCATCATCTTGACTTTCGACTTGAGCAGGTTCACTTGTTTGTCCTTGTACTTGTGGTTGCTCTTGATCTTGATCTTGTGCTTCTACTTGGTCTGGATCTTGTGGTTGCACTTGATCTTGCTCATGAGCAGGTTCGGAATCTTGGGTTAGTGCTTGAATATCATGGGACACACCATCATTGTTGGGCAATTGATCTTGACCTTGAGCTTGTTCATCTTGTTGAGAGTCTTCTCTTTGTTCATCGGAAGCGTGTGGGGCTTGTGGGGGTGATGGCTCTACTTGAGTAGAGCATTGTCCTTCTCCTTCGGCCACAAGGGGTTCCTCAATGGGGAGTATTTGACCAATCCCCATTCTTCTTATGGCTTGGGGAGGAATTTCATCACCTACATCACAAAGACCACTTTGCTCCACTTGGGAGCCATTATTTTCATCGAACTCCACGTTACATGTCTCCTCAATGAGTCCGGTGGACTTGTTGAGGACACGGTAAGCATGAGAGTTTGTAGCATAACCAACAAAGATGCCCTCATGTGCTCTAGAATCAAATTTAGCTAAACGTGCACCTTTCTTGAGAATGAAACACTTACAACCGAATACCCGGAAGTACTTGAGATTGGGTTTTGTTTCCAGTGAGAATCTCATATGGAGTCTTGTTCAAGCCTTTGCGGATATAGAGACGATTGGACGCATGACATGCTGTGTTGATGGCCTCTGCCCAAAAGTTATGTGGAGATTTGAATTCCGCCATCATTGTTCTTGCAGCGTCCATAAGGTCCGGTTCTTCCTTTCTGCCACGCCATTTTGTTGAGGGGTATATAGTGCTGAATATTGATGTTTTATTCCCTCATCACCTAGAAGCTCATCCAAGGTGTAGTTCTTGAACTCGGTGCCGTTGTCACTTCTAATCATCAAGATCTTTGCTTCATGTTGACGTTGAGCTTCATTAGCAAAGTTGATGACAGTTTGTTGAGTCTCACTCTTCCTTTTGAAGAAATATACCCAGGTGTATCTTGAGTAGTCATCAACAATCACCAAGCAGTATTTTCTGCCTCCAAGACTATCAAATGATGGAGGGCCGAACAGATCCATATGGAGGAGCTCCAATGGCCTCTTAGTGTAAATGAGAGTCGTTGGACGATGAGCAGTTTCATGAATCTTTCCTTCAATGCAGGCACTGCAAGGACGATCTCTAGCAAAACTCACATTTGTTAGTCCACGAATATGGTCCCCTTTTAGAAGACTTTGCAAAGATCTCATATTCGCATGAGCTAGTCAGCGATGCCAAAGCCAGCCCACATCAACTTTAGCCATTAAACACGTCGCAGTCTTAGTGGGTCGCTTGGAGAAGTTTACCACATAAAGACCATTTTCGACATATCCAACATAGGCTACTTTAAGAGTCTTTCTTCATAGGAGGACCACAATATCAAGATTAAAGAAAGTGGAAAAACCCATAATTGCAAGTTGACGAACCGAAAGTAAATTGTAGGCAAGAGACTCAACAAGCATGACCTTCTCAATAGATAACTCTTGAGAGATGACCACCTTACCAAATCCCAATACCTTTGACAAGGATGCATCGGTGAATTGGACATGGGTGGGCATAGATGGAGAATGATGCACATCCACCACTAAGTCCTTGCTTCCGGTCATATGATTTGTTGCTCCACTATTGAGCAACCATGACACCCCACCGGAAGCAAACTCCTGCAATAGATCAAGGCTTGGTTTTAGGTACCCATTTTTTAATGGGTCCTTTCATGTTAGAGACAAGGGTCTTAGGAACCCAGATAGCCCATTCAATGGACTCATAGTAGGAACCAACAAATCTGGCATAAACATGCCCATCACTAGCACGACATAAGACATAGGAAGAATTGAGTTTGTCGGCTGTGTTAGTAGGAATGGTTTTGCCCTTCTTGACGTTACCATCGTCCACCTTGTTCCTGTTCACCTCCTGAGTCCCTTCGCTCTCTTTGACAAAGATGTCCATGAGGGTAGGGGATCGTTTGTTCCTGTTCCTCCTTTTTCCTTTTGACTTGGAGGTAAGTCCAAGTCCCTCCTTTCCTACAACACCCTTTTGAGTGCTCAAGAGGTCGTTCAGGCTCTTCTCACCTTGTATGCATGCCACAAGGCCCTTCTCAAGTTTCTCCTTTAACTTGGCATTTTCCTCCACAAGATGTACATGCTCACAACAAGGATTAGTTGCACAAGCATTATCAATTAACACAAAGGGAGGACAAGTAGACATTTCCTTGGTAAGCTTTGCTTGGAGTTGATCATGAGACTTTCAAAGAGAAATGAGCACCTTTCAAGACCTTGTGAGCCTTGTCAAGTGTGTCAAACTCCGCTTTGAGTCTGTCATGGCCAATCCCAAGAGCATACTTCTCAGACTTAAGCATATGAGTAAGAACAGTATCATGATCTAGTTTCTTTTGCATTTTAGCGCAGTCATCGTTATATGACTCCTCAAGAGCCAAACGAAGAGTGCGCTCCTTTTCTAGAACAATAGATAATTCAGCAATTTCATCGGCATATTCATGACTTTGTCCCTGAAGCTCGGAGATGGTCTCCTCATGAGACTCGATGAGGTCATTGGCCTCACCCAGTTGTTCCAAGAGAGCAACAAATTGCTTCTTATATTCTCTCTTAATAGTGCATAGAAACTTGTCAAGATCATGTTCATTAAGTTCCCCAACATCACTATCATCAACACAATTTAACAATGAAGGAGCAGTAGCGATTTTGGTCTTAATGATGGGGGTTACCTGATTGATACCTTTTGCCATGAGGCACTTGGTGATGTGGTTCTCGTTGGGGGCGTTGAAGAGAGACACCTTCTGGGGAGAGGGAGTGGCAATAGCAACAGTTGCCGTTGCCACAGTATCATCATCATCATCATCATCGGAAGGGTACTCTTCAAGGGCCACCATCCCCTTTGGGTGAGGTTTCTTCACAAAGTTGTTCTTGATTGGAAATGACTTGGTTTTGTATTTGCGAATGAGCTTGCCCCCGTTGTCTTCCCTTTTCTCATAGGAACATTCGGCCACGAAGTGACTCACGTTACCACAGTTATAACATGTCCTCACTCGTTGCTTGGGTTTGAACCCACTTGAGTTGTTCTTGGTGAAGGTGGGTCTTGAGTTCCTCTTGTTGCCCCAGAATTGCCTTGACGCAAGAGCCATGTGCTCATGATAGGCATACTTCGTGTCTTCAGGGCAACTCTCCTCTTCCTCATCCTCTTCTTCTTCTTCAAACGTTGCTTTTGCCTTTAACGCAAGGTTGGGTGAAGCTGTCTTTGAGCGAACATGAGCAAGTGCATTGTGAGCTGTTTCGTTCATGATTGACATTGCAATGAATTCATCCAACACCTCACTGGAAGACAAGGAGTGGAAGTCTGGTCGCTGACGAATGACACATGACATGGCTTTATTGAAAGGCATGATGGCTTTGAGAAACTTGCGCTTGACCCATGTGTCATCCACATCCTTGATCCCATGATCCTTGAGTGCCACATCAATAGCAGTCACTCTTCGATAGAGATCACGAGGGTCCTCGTCTTCCTTAATCACAAACTCATCGGCCTTATCAAGTATCACTTCATAGTTGGACCGTTGAATGCTTGAGCTTCCCTTGTACAACACCATAATGTGCTCCCAACAATCCTTGGCCAATGTGAAGGGACGCAAGTGAGGAAGATCTTCAGGTGGCACTGCGGACTGGAGAATAAACAAAGCAGAGTGATTGTATTGATTGTCCGCATCTTCTCTTGGAGTGAGGTTGCTTGGATCATGGGGATAATATCCTTGCTCGATGATTCTCCACAAATTTGTTGAGATGTGATTCAAATGAGACTTAACAGAAAATACCCAGTTAGCAAAATCACCTTTCACAAGCTTAGGAGGAGGACCAACAGGATTAAGACGCGGTGTGGGAACCAGTCCTCCATAGACTAAGGGTGGCGGAACAGACGCATACGTCCCATTCCCATCATTTTCGAGAGGTTGGGGAGGTTGCATACCTTTAGCCGTTTCCCTAACGGAATTGGCTTCCGAATCCGTGGTGGTGGGTTTAACCACCAATGCCGGTTCGGGAGAGTTTTTAATTCCCTCAAATAACTCTTTAAGCATGGTCTTGACCTCGTTCGTCATGGACGTCTTGAGTACGGCCATAGCCGTATTCAAGTCGTCCCTTGTGATTGAAGTCAATTCCATGCCTTCGGTTTGTGCATGGGGTCCCTCATCATCTTCCATACTCTTCAGGTGGTTAAAACCTTAATAAAGAGACGTGGCTCTGATACCAATTGAAAGGATCGATATGGTTGACTAGAGGGGGGTGGTGAATAGGCAACGACCACTTTTTAATTAATTTTAGCAAGTTAGGGTAAACAACATACGAGTTCACAAAAATAACAACAATGGGGTGAACCGTAATGAAGCTAACAACAAGAGCTACTAAGACAAGTAAGAGATAGACAACAACATAAGCATACACAAAGTAAAGGTTAGAGATAACCACAAGTGGAACCAATGAAGACAAGGATGTGTTACCGAAGTTCCTTCCCTTTGACAGGAAGTACGTCTCCGTTGGAGCGGTGTGGAGGCACAATGCTCCCCAATAAGCCACTAAGGCCACCGTATTCTCCTCACGCCCTCACACGATGCAGGGTACCGTGATTCCACTATAGGTGCCCTTGAAGGCGGCGACCGAACCTTTACAAACAAGGTTGGGGCAAACTCCACACAAAGCTTGGAGGCTCCCAACAAGACCACGAAGCTTCACCACAATGGAATGTGGCTTCAAGGTGACCTCAACCGTCTAGGATGCTAAAACACCCAAGAGTAACAAGATCCACAAGGGATTGGTGGGGGAATCAACTTTTCTCTTGGTGGAAGTGTAGATCTAGGCCTTCTCAACCAATCCCTAAAGAATCAACAAGTTTGATTGGCTAGGGAGAGAGATCGGGCACTTTTGAGCTTAGGGAGCAACAATGGAGCTTGGGAGGGTAAGAGATAGGGTTCCACAGCTAGAAGAACCCCTTATATAGTGGGGGAAAAAATCCAACCGTTTTCCCACTCACAGCCCGTGCCTAGCGGTACTACCGCTGGATGCAGCGGTACTACCGCTAGCACGCGAGCAGTACTACTGCTAGCACGCGAGCGGTACTACCGCTGGGCCCATGGTAGTGCATAAGCACTACCGGGCTAACCACCGCCAAGAAAGTCTTTGCAAAAAGGTCCGTCAAAGTACAACCGTTAGGAAGGCGGTACTAAGCTCCTGGAGCGGTACTACCGCTGACCAGGGGCGGTACTACCGCCAGCTAGCGGTACTACCGCTGGCTGCAGCGGTACTACCGCTAGCCCTCCAGCGGTACTACCGCTGAGGGACCATTTGCTTAGACGAGATAAGCACAGAGGCGGGAGCCACTCCAAAGTTGCAGGTAAGGGGAAGGAAGATAAAGTGAGTGCGTGCAAAATTGATTCCACCCAAACCTTTCCACTACGGGTCCCCTCTTAATAGTACGGCGTTCCTATGACTCAAAGAAAGAGAATCGTAGAGTACACCGTGCTTGTGTTCCATGGAGAGAGGGGGCGAGTCGTCTTGTGCCGTTGACATGTGTTATCTGAAATCTTAACACACACGGTTAGTCCTTTGCGGTACTGTCATCAATCACCAAAATTACTTAGGCATAAACTATGCCCTAACAGTATCTACAACTAATACTTCACCCCAATACTGATATCAAACATACATATCAAAGTATTAAGTTTATAACAAATATATCATTGCAATAAGCATGATGACACAATGTAGATTGTAAAACTATCATCTAAGTGTGATAAAGAAACCATCATTTTATCCTTAGTGGCAATAATACAATACATGTTTGTTCCCCTTCTAGTCATTGGGATTGATCATCGCAAGATTTAACCTACTACCATGCACAATTCCCTCTGAAGAACTATCAACCAATCTTGGCTAGAGACGACAAATAGACCAAAACGAATACATGACTACTTAATTATGCAACAAAGAAACTTGAAAACATTGAATATAATTCAATGAACAATGTAATCATGTGAGGTAGTGCATGTGAACTTTGTATTGAATCACAGGGGAGAGAGGATGCCATATAGCTACTGCCATAGATCGCAAAGTGACAATTTATCATATCCCAACAAACACAAGCACCGATTCATCATATGGATCACGAACATGTGAGACAGCACACGGGAATTTGTATCGAGTCACAACGGAGAGAGGATGTCATCTAGCTACTGCTATGGGCCATAAGGTCCTAAGGAAACTACTCACTCATGGTCATGGTGGCAACAAGGTTGATGAAGATGGCTCCTGTGATGGACTCCCCCCTTTCGCAGGGTGCTGGAACAAGCCTTCAGGTCGGAGCTCCTCGGTACTGGAACTTGCGCTCGTGAAAAAAAGATTTTTTAAAGAATATTTGGGATTTGTAGGCAAAATAATTAGCATAAGGCGGTGCGAGGGGGCCCCACGCGGGTGCCCCTTGGTTGTGTGGAGGCAAGGGGTGCCCCCTTGGCCCCTACCAACACTATATGGAACCTTCATGTCTTGGAAAAAATCATCGTAAATCCCCATGGTATTTTGAGCTCCATAGATATTGTTTTTTTAAATACAAAAACATGAATAAAACAACAACTCTCTCTAGGGACTGAATTAATTGGTTAGTCCAACATAATAATAATAACAACAACAACAATAATAACAATTGCTATAAAAAGTATACAAAGGTGATATTATAATAGCATGAAACGATAAAAAAATGTAGATACGTTTGAGACATATCAGAGCTACACACGAGACCTAAATGGGCTAAAATCCAAGACATCAAATACCAAAGGGATACTTGCTACTTCTCAAACAACAGCGCCAGAAATTGACACGTTGACGGAGACTTGCTTGCGTTGGCTTTTCCCTTGAAGAGGAAAGGGTGATGCAACACAGGAGTAGTAAGTATTTCCCTCAGTTTGAGAACCAAGGTACCAATCCAGTAGGAGAATCTCGTCAAGTCCAGAGTACCTGCACAAACACAAAAGAGCTTGCAACCAACGCTATAAAGGGGTTGTCAATCCCTTCAAGATTGATTGCAAAGTGAGATTTGAAGGCGGAAAGTGCAACGAAGAAAAAGAGTAAGGCTGAAAATATGGTGTGGAGTAGACCCGGGGGCCATAGTGTTCACTAGAGGCTTCTCTCAAAATAGCAAATATTATAGTGGGTGAACAAATTACTGTCGAGCAACTGATAGAACCGCGCAAAGTCATGACAATATCTAAGGCAATGATCATACATATAGGCATCACGTCCGAGAAAAGTAGACCGATACTTTCTGCATCTACTACTATTACTCCACACATCGACCGCTATCCAGCATGCATCTAGTGTATTGAGTTCATGACGAACAGAGTAACGCCTTAAGCAAGACGACATGATGTAGAGGGATAAACTCAAACCAATGATGAAAACCCCATCTTTTTACCCTTGATGGCAACAACACGATGCGTGCCTCGCTACCCCTTCTGTCACTGGTTGAGGTCACCGCACGGTATGAACCCAAAACCAAGCACTTCTCCCATTTCAAGAATCATAGATCAAGCTGGCCAAACAAAACCCACAACTCGAAGAGAATTACAAGGATATGAAATCATGCATAAGAGGGATCAGAAGAAACTCAAATAAGATTCATAGATAATCTGATCATAAATCCACAATTCATCGGATCTCGACAAACACACCGCAAAAGAAGATTACATCGGATAGATCTCCATGAAGATCATGGAGAACTTTGTATTGAAGATCCAAGATAGAGAAGAAGTCATCTAGCTACTAGCTATGGACCCGTAGGTCTATGGTGAACTACTCACGCATCATCAGAGAGGTCATGGTGTTGATGAGGAGGCCCTCCGTATCCGAATCCCCCCTCCGGTAGGGCACCAGAACGTGCCCCAGATGGGATCTTGCGGAGACAGAAGCTTGCGGCGGCGGAAAAGTACTTTCGATGATCTCCTGATTTTTTCTGGAATTTCCGGGAATTTATAGGCGAAAGACCTAGGGCAGAGGTGGCCCAGGGAGCCCACAAGGCTGGGAGGCACGGGGCCCCCTAGCCGCGGCTAGGGGGCTTATTGGGTCCCTGGTGCCCCCCTGCCTTGGTTCTCAAGCTTCCCGATCTTTCTCTGTTTCGGAAAAAACCTTTTCGGAAGTTTTATTCCGTTGGGACTCCGTTTAAAATCCTCCTCTGAAAAGGGTCAAAAACATGGAAAAAAACAGGAACTCGCACTTGGCACTGAGTTAATAGGTTAGTCCCAAAAAAGATATAAAAGGCATAAAAAACATCCAAAGTTTGACAAGATAATAGCATGAAACCATAAAAATTATAGATACATTGGAGACGTATCAAGCATCGCCAAGCTTAACTCCTGCTCGTCCTCGAGTAGGGAAGTGATAAAGACTGAATTTTTGATGTGGAATGCTACCTAGCATAGTTGTCCTTTGCAACTTCTTTCGTGTGATATGAATGTTCAGATTCGTAAGATTCAAAACAATAGTTTGCTATTGATATGAAAATAATAATACTTCAAGCAAACTACCAAGGTAGTCATAAACTTTCGAAATAACAAGGCCAAAGAAAGTTATCCCTACAAAATCATATAGGCTGGCTATGCTCCATCATCCCCACACAACTAATTTAAATCATGCACAACCCCGGTATTGGCCAAGTAATTGTTTTCGCACTCTTACTTTCTCAAACTTTTTATAACTATCACGCAATACATGAGCGTGAGCCATGGATATAGCACTATAGGTGGAATAGAGTGTGGTGGTTGTGAGACAAAAAGGAGGAGATGGTTACATTGACTCGGCATATAAAAAGGCTATGGAGATGCCCATTAATAGATATCAATGTGAACGAGTAGGGATTGCCATACAAAGGATGCACTAGAGCTATAAGTATGTGAAAGCTCAAAAGGAGAACTAGTGGGTCTGCATCCAACTTGCTTGCTCACGAAGACCTAGGGCAATTTTGAGGAAGCCCATCATTGGAATATACAAGCCAAGTTATATAATGAAGATTCCCACTAGCATATGGTGGTAACGAAATGAGAGTCTCTCAATCATGAAGAACATGGTGCTATAATGAAGCACAAGTGTGGAAAAAGATAGTAACATTGTCCCTTGTTTTTTTTATATTTGGGCTCTTGGAGCCTCTCTTTTTTTGGATCTTTGGCCTCTTTTTTTTATTTCCTCACATGGGACAATGGTCTACTAATTATGATCATCACACTTTATTTACTCACAGCTCGAAGCTCAGAACGATGATGACTCTATAGGAAATGCCTCCGGTAGTGTACCGGGATGTGCAACGATCTAGCTTGGTGTATGACGTTGAAACATCTCGCTAGCTATCTTACGATCTTGAAATGGCAATATGAGAGTGACGACACAAGTCATGAGACGGAACGGTGGGAATTGCATGGCAATATATCTCGGAATGGCTATGAAAATGCCATAGTAGGTAGGTATGGTGGCTGTTTTGAGGAAGGCATATGGTGGGTTTATGCACCGGCGAGAATTGCGCGGCACTAGAGAGGCTAGCAATGGTGGAAGGTGAAAGTGCATCTATACCATGGACTCACATTAGTCATGAAGAACTCACATACTTGTTGCGAAAGTTTTTATTAGTAATTGAAACAAAGTGCTAAACGCATACTCCTTGGGGAAGGGTTGGTAGGTGTTAACCATCGCGCGATCCCGACCGCAACACAAAGGATGACAATCAATAGATCAATTATGCTCCGACTTCCTAACATAGCGGTTCACCATACGTGCATGCTATGGGAATCACTAACTTCAACACAAGTATTTCTAGATTCACAACACCCTACTAACGTAACTCTTAATATTACCAAATCCACGTCTCAAAACTAATTGAGAGGAATCAAAACTTCTCTTTCTACTCAATGCACATGAAGATGGAGGTTTGTGTATCCTCTTTGGGTACCTATCACCTTTGGGACTACTTTCATAGCACAAGACAAATACCAAGTTATGCACCGCCGTGCTCTAAAAGATCTAAGTGAAGCACATAGAGCAAAATTATCTAGCTCAAAAGATATAAGTGAAGCACGATGAGCATTCTAGCAAAATCACGATGAGTGCATGTCTCTCTCAAAAGGTGTGCAGCAAGGATGATTGTGACACAACAAAAAGAAAAGACTCCTATGATACAAGACGCTCCAAGCAAAACACATATCATGTGGTGAATAAAAATATAGCTCCAAGTAATGTTATCGATGGATTGAAGACGAAAGAGGGGATGCCTTCCCGGGGCATCCCCAAGCTTAGGCTTTTTGGTGTCCTTGGATTTGGCTTGGGATGCCTTGGGCATCCCCAAGCTTGAGCTCTTTCCACTCTTTATCCCTTTGTCCATGAGAACATCACCCAAAACTTGAAGACTTCACAACACAAAACTTAAACAAAAACTCGTGATATCATTAGCACAAGAAAACAAACTACCACCTCTTTAGGTACTGTAGAAAACTTGAATTCTATTTATATTGGTGTTAGATTACTATATTCTCAGTTTCCCATGGCTAGTACCCCCCAATACTATCCATAGTTTCATCAAAACAAGCAACCAACTCAACAAAAACAGAATCTGTAAAAAACAGACCAGTCTGTAGCAATATGTATACTTCGTATCCTTCTGGTACCTAAAAAATTCTGAAAAATTACGACTGCCTGGGAAAAAGGCATATCAACCAGAAGCAAAAAAGAATCAACTCAAAAGCTCTTTCTGAATAAAAATGAAAAATAATCTCGTGAGCGAAAAGTTTCTGTCTTTTTCCAGCAAGATCAAACAACCATCACCAAGACTAGTCATAAAGGTTTTGCTTGGCTCAAACACAAAAAGAAACACAAAAGACACTATCATAATAGAATTATGATAGTGTGGACGCAACAAAACGTAAATAAAAAGATAAATTCATTGGGTTTCCTCCCAACAAGCGATATTGTTTAACGCCCTTAGCTAGGCATTGATAATTCAACGATGCTCACACAAAAGACAAGAATTGAAGCACAACGAGTGCATCATAAAGCATGTGAAAATCACATCTAAGTCTAACATACTTCCTATGCATAGGAGTTTTATAGGAAAATAAATTGTCAAGACAACCAATAGTTACCAAATGCAAGGAAGATGAAAGAGACAATAGCAATCTCAACATAACGAGAGGTAAATTGGTAACATGAAAGTTTCCACCACAATATTTTCCTCCCTCATAGCAATTACATGTGGGATCATAATCAAATTCAACAATATAGCTATCACATAGGATATTCTTTTCATGATCCACGTGCATGCAAAGTTGACGCTCTTCAAAAATATTGGGATTATCATCAACTAAAGTCATGACTTCTCCAAACCCACTTTCAATAGTGTTGCAAATATCATATTCATCATGAGGCTTATTTTTTTTTCAAGATCATAAGAAAGATCGTTACCCCAATCATGATCATTGCAAGGAGTAGTGGACATAGCAAAACTAGCATCCCCAAGCTTAGGGTTTTGCACATTTTAGCATGATTTTCACTAATATAATTCATAGTGAAACCATTGCAATCATGGTTTTCATTCAAGGAGCCCTCGTGAATCTCTTCATAAATTTCTTCATCACGATTTTCAGATTCACGCATCTCAAGCAAAACTCCATAAAGATAGTCAAGTGCACTCAACACACTAGCAATTGGATCAACATAATTGGATCTCTTAAAGAGATTAGCAAGTGGATGAGGATCCATATCAATAGATTTTCAGCAAGCGAATATGCAAGCATATTGAAGGCACATATCACACAAGCAAAGGAAGGGCAAACGAAAAAGGCAAACGAAAAAGGCAAATATTTTTGTAAATTTTTGTTTTTCAGAAGTGGGGGAGAGGAAAACGAGAGGCAAAAAAGTAAATGCAAGAGATGAGTTTGCGACACTTACTTCGATGAGTTCTTGACTTGATCCTCCCCGGCAATGGCGCCAGAAATCCTTCTGCTACTTCTCAAACAACAACGCCAGAAATTGACACGTTGACGGAGACTTGCTTGCGTTGGATTTTCCCTTGAAGAGGAAAGGGTGATGCAGCACAGGAGCAGTAAGTATTTCCCTCAGTTTGAGAACCAAGGTATCAATCCAGTAGGAGAATCTCGTCAAGTCCAGAGTACCTGCACAAACACAAAAGAGCTTGCACCCAACGCTATAAAGGGGTTGTCAATCCCTTCAAGATTGATTGCAAAGTGAGATCTGAAGGCGGAAAGTGCAACGAAGAAAAAGAGTAAGGCTGAAAATATGGTGTGGAGTAGACCCGGGGGCCATAGTGTTCACTACAGGCTTCTCTCAAAATAGCAAATATTATAGTGGGTGAACAAATTACTGTCGAGCAACTGATAGAACCGCGCAAAGTCATGACAATATCTAAGGCAATGATCATACATATAGGCATCACGTCCGAGAAAAGTAGACCGATACTTTCTGCATCTACTACTATTACTCCACACATCGACCGCTATCCAGCATGCATCTAGTGTATTGAGTTCATGACGAACAGAGTAACGCCTTAAGCAAGATGACATGATGTAGAGGGATAAACTCAAACCAATGATGAAAACCCCATCTTTTTACCCTTGATGGCAACAACACGATGCGTGCCTCGCTACCCCTTCTGTCACTGGTTGAGGTCACCGCACGGTATGAACCCAAAACCAAGCACTTCTCCCATTTCAAGAATCATAGATCAAGCTGGCCAAACAAAACCCACAACTCGAAGAGAATTACAAGGATATGAAATCATGCATAAGAGAGATTAGAAGAAACTCAAATAAGATCCATAGATAATCTGATCATAAATCCACAATTCATCGGATCTCGACAAACACACCGCAAAAAAAATTACATTGGATAGATCTCCATGAAGATCATGGAGAACTTTGTAGTGAAGATCCAAGAGAGAGAAGAAGCCATCTAGCTACTAGCTATGGACCCGTAGGTCTATGGTGAACTACTCACGCATCATCGGAGAGGTCATGGTGTTGATGAAGAAGCCCTCCATATCCGAATCCCCCCTCCGGCAGGGCAGCAGAACGTGCCCAGATGGGATCTTGCGAAGACAGAAGCTTGCGGCGGCGGAAAAGTACTTTCGATGATCTCCTGATTTTGTCTGGAATTTATGGGAATTTATAGGCGAAAGACCTAGGGCAGAGGTGGCCCAGGGGGCCCACAAGCCTCGGAGGCGCGCCCCCTGGTCGCGGCTAGGGGGCTTGTGGGGTCCCTGGTGGCCCCCTGCCTTGGTTCTCAAGCTTCCCCATCTTCTTCTATTTCAGAAAAAATCTTTTTGGAAGTTTTATTCCGTTTGGACTCTGTTTAAAATTCTCCTCTGAAAAGGGTCAAAAAACATGGAAAAAACAGGAACTGACACTTGGCACTGAGTTAATAGGTTAGTCCCAAAAAAGATATAAAAGGCATACAAAACATCCAAAGTTTGACAAGATAGTAGCATGAAACCATCAAAAATTATAGATACGTTGGAGACGTTTCAATACTCGGCAAAGGACCAAGTAACTACAGTCGGATAGTAAGGCCCTGAGACAGATGAGACCCAACAATCGGTCATTTGTAGGACATAAATAGTCGGATGACCTACAATCTGTTCTATCCTAGGATACCATGACCCCACATAACATTCAACACCAATGTTACCCGTTGATGTATTAATCTAGTCAAATAGCGAAGCTGCGAGTCGTAATAGCCATGAATAGAGGATCATGCATATGTGTTAGGGAATATTTCTTCCCTTGTAGTTTTTGTGATTGATGACAAGGTACTTTGCGCAATAACCATGCACCCTCAGTACTTTAGAGATCTTATATGTTGGAATCAAGGACCCCGGGGACCCAAAGAGGTTCGAACTCTGGGGTGCGCAGGTTCTTCTGCCCTACTCAACAACGCAACCTCATGATGACACTCCGGTGTGATCGAGCTAAGCAAGAAGAACAATGGACACGACAGATGTAACGCCCAAGATGTGGTCCTATCCTTATTTTGCCGCGAGGGCCTTGACAGGGATAGAAACGCACCTCGTCGTTTCACAAGAATGGATATCGTTACAAGTACATGTACTAAAAAGATGAGTATAAGGAGTTGGGTTACACTCGCCACAAGCTACATCAGAGTCACATCAGTACAATACATACAATCATCATGAAGAAGAGCGGGGCCCGACTACGGATGAAAACAAACGATAAAATAACGATGTCCATCCTTGCTATCCCAGGCTGCCGGCCTGGAACCCATCCTAGATCGGTGAAGAAGAAGAAGAAGAAACTCCAAAGCACAATCATCGCGCTCACGTCACAATATCACTCTACCTGTACCTGCAACTGGTGTTGTAGTAATCTGTGAGTCACAGGGGACTCAGCAATCTCATTTCCAAAGGTCTCAAGACTAGCGAAGCTTAATGGGTGAGGTATGGTTAAGTGGTGAGGCTGCAGCAAGCGACTAAGCATTTATTGAGGTGGCTAACTTACGAGTACAAGAATAAAAGAGGGGGATGATCTACGCATAGCGGACATGAACTACAGATGATCAAATGAATGATCCTGAACACCTACTTACGGCAAACATAACCCCACCATGTCCTCGATCGGAGAAGGAGCTCACGAAAGAGACAATCATGTTATGCACTCAGTTGGCAAGTTTTAATTAAGTTAACTTCAAGTTATCTAGAACCGGATGTTAAACAAAGTTTCCACGTTGCCACATAACTGTGGGCATGTCTTTCCGAAATATTTAACCCTTCAGGGGTGCTCCAACTAGTCCATCACAAATTACCACAAGCCGCATAGAAAACCTCGATCACAAAACTCACGATCTCCTTGGATTCCTTAGTGGAAAACCTCAACTCTAAGAAATGCCAAAGCATCACCGGAATCCCGATGCACAATATCTTTCGTAAAAGGTAAAACTAATCCAACAAGGCCGCCAGACGTGTCGATGATCCTGATAGGAGCCGCATATCTCGTTCTCAGGACACGACGGATGAGCACTACGTACGGTGGCTAGTAGACATCCTCCGAGTTGCCCCAGGTGGCCCCGCAAGTGGCTCTATTTTGGACCAACACTCATGAGGAGCACTGGCCCGGGGGTTGATTAAATTTCCTCGGGTTAATTACTCCCTATGCGGTTCATTAGTTATTAGGCAAATTGTCGGGACCCCGATCCTAAGCCATAGGAATCCAACCTGTAACACATCACATCTCTTTGCGGTCTCATGCATGGTTATCCCCACGGCTGCAACCTTACCTTAGCCGGGACCGTTTGCGTCTTTTGACTCGCGTATGCAATTGTGTTGCTAGCATTCCAATGTCAAAGAACTCGGATCGACATGTCTAGTCATAAACTCAAGCAGCAGTTTCGTACAGGGACAAGCATACATGACCCAACAAAGCAGGTGTCGGTCATCAACGAATGTAGATGAGTCATAGCAAGATACAAGGACTCCATTACATACGCGTGACATTTCCCAAAGGGACAGACACAACAACTAAGAAGGACACATGCCGGTCAACCAATGTGTCCGGAGCAGTAGCGAACTACCATGGCTCGATGGAATCACAAAGGGGCATTTCCCCGTAAGGAGTGCTACTAAGGCATACGACTAGGTATTCGAACCCCATACATATCAAGTACAACACACGTACGCATGGCATACCGATATGCATAGATACATCGATGGCATCACAACATAACCATAAACATACAAACTTTTTTAGAAGGCTCGGAAGAGCCTCACACATAATATTACACAGATAGGGGTCTCACGACCCATCATCACAAGTCATTCAAACAAGTCTTACAAGCCAGCGGAAGATTAAAACTGTCTGAGTACAGACAGATGGAAAGGTAAAAGGCACATGGCCTGACTATCTACAGACCCAATCTAGGGCCAGATCGTAGCTGGGACACCAGCTACTCGTCGTCGTCAACGTCTAGATACAACCCTCCATTAGGGTCATTAACAACCTCTGCAACAAATTATTAAGCAAACGTGAGTACAGAAGTACTCAGCAAGACTTTAGGATAATCTATCTACTCATGCAATGTATCAACAAGGAGTTGTGGGGTTCCATGCAAAAGCCAACATTTGACTCTTGGCTAGACAAACTTGCATTTTCAAATAGCTTTGACAACTTTGTTTTCTCGCACACAAGTCCACTAACACCACAACAATACTCCATCGTGGAATCATTCCGTGTCCCTACGGAAATGACATCCACGACACTCACACTTATCTTGACAATTTTATGAGTAGCCATTATAGTTATCCATGAACAATATATGTTTCCAAGTAGTCCATATCCGCGGACGTGGCTATTCGAATAGATCATAACCCTGCAGGGGTGTACTTCTTCACACACGCTCTCGCCACTTATTGCCATGTGCACGTCATGCACCTCGGCAACCTTCAAGTGGAAGCCCAGCGAGGCAGTCGGCCACGACCGTTAACCACGCTAATACCTAGTCCAGGTCTATCGCCTATCTGAGGGTAACCCACACAGAAGTCCGGCCGAGGTTTCCGCCACGACCCCAAATGATGTGCGCAGGGTTCCCAAGCCCACCATCTGGGTGCCACTGCCTACCGCATCATAGCCCACCTCTAAGGTCAGCGCTACGCACAACCTCCAGCATGACTATAAACACCAGAAACTACTTGCAACTCCTGGACCGAGTACTAAGTGATTAATAAGTCGAGCAGGGTCATATTTCAGGGCCCATCATGTGGTAGTATCTTGTCTTGGATTACATACACGAAACTTAGTTCCTAAGGACGGTTCCAATGAAACAACCCGCCATGTACTCCTACATAGCCTTTCATGGGTACCTTTACCAAATCAGGTTCAACACACAACCTTTATTAACTAAACACATTCTCACGATACTGTTCATCACCGAGATGACAGACCTTACACAACTCTAAGCATAGCATGCATAGCAGGATAAGAGACATCATGGCTCAAGCATCTACCAGGTATGCTAGGTTGCAAGGTTCAGCTATTTACTATGACAAGGACATGTCATGCAAAGGAAGTGGGTTCAACTAACGTGGTAAAAGCATTGAAAGCATTTTGACCTAATGCAATAAGTAAGAGCAGGAGTGAGAACATGGGATTTATCGGGATGATCAAAATGGTTGCTTGCCTTGTTGCTTAGAAGAGGGGTGATATCCGCCAGTCAGATGATCAGATGTATCCGTAGGGGCAGAGCCTACCGAAATAATAACATACAATCAATATCAATCATATGCAGCAAAATGATGCATGAAATGCAATGTAGCATGGTTTGAGGTGACTAACAGAACCCTTTGGGTGATCTTGATTTGAAATCATAATTCAAATATCATTTGAATTATAATTTATAAAATTCCATTAATTGATTTGACCTGATGTTGTTTCATAACTTTGTTTCTCATGCATGAAAATAGCACCATTGGATTCCTTGAATTTTTCTGATCATTTTACATATATTATTTGTCAGATTTGGAGCTATATTTAATTTTGTATGAATTTCCAAAGTTTTGAACTTATTCTGGAATTATTTTTAAACAGAAAATGAGTTATTGCATCAGCATGACATCAGCAGGTCCAACTGGCCGTTGAAAGTCAAACCTGACAAGTGGGACCCACTAGTCAGTGACTCTGGCCAGTTTTAGTTAAATTTTAACTTAATTAGTTAATTAACAGAGTAGGACCCACTTGTCGGTGTCTATTTAAGTTAATTAAATAAGTTATTTTTATTTTTATTAAAGTTAATTAGACAGGGGATGGCCCCACCTGTCATAGGCTCAGGGGGGTTGAACCCACCTGCGACGAGGTCAATCTCGTCGGCGGTGAGCCTCCGGCAGCACCACAGACGACAGAGGGCATCAGAAACGCGTCTTCAATGACCAAATGCACGACAGAGGCCACACGGAGAACGGCCACTCGACGACGCGCACAATGGAGCAAACCCCAGGGGCTGGGGTGGCCGGAATCGACACCGACGACGAGCTTGGCGGCGACCGATGCTCGGCCATCGCCGAGGTCATCAAAACAGAGGGCATTTTGCTCGGGGCTGGGCTCCTAGAGCATCTATGCGACGAGCTGGAGCCATTGCAGGCCTCGGATGGACCAACCGGTCACCGTAGGGCCACCGGCGACGAGCTACCATGGCGGTCCTCGTCGGGCTCTGGTGAAACTAGGCCTAGAGCTCAAAATCGAGAGGGGAAACAAGGGGAAAAGCACCCTCAGCTCACAGGGAGTGCAGCGGCATCGAAAGCAGGCTCGGGGATGGCCTCAGGAGGGAGAACGGCGGTGGTGAACGTCGGCGATCCGAGGAAGAAGACGATGGAGATCCGGCGATGCAGGGCTCGGGGGCTTCTTTCCTTTGGCAGAGACGACCAACTCGACGAGGCGGAGCGGACGACACACTCAGGGGCGGGGGAGGACGGCCGGAGCGATGGCTAGCTCGAGCTCGAGCTCGCGGTCATGGTGGCCGAGGAAGAGAGAGAGAGGAGAGAGGGTGAATGAGGAGGGGGAAGAGGTGGGAATGGATCCCGAGAGACTTATCGTCCCTCTCCAGCGCATCAGGGTGAAGGAGGTGTGCACGTAGGTGTGTGGGCGCGCCAGGAGGAGCGGCGGCCACCTCCTGCTCCGACTGGCGAAGGAGGAAGACGACAGGCGTGGAGGTGGGTTGGGTCTCAGGTGAACCATAGGTAAGGTTTCTTTCCATTTTTTCATTTCTATTTCTGTTATTTACTTACTGATTTTGTTTTGTTTTATTTTTGGCTCCAAACTATTCCTAAAATAGTTTGAAACATGCTGAAATGTTATTTGAAATATTTCCAAACATTTATAAAAGTTTCAGCATTTTTGAAACCTTTGAAATATTTGAAATCAAATATATAATTGATCTCAGTAGCTTTTAACTTTAAAATAAAATGCCAAAAATATTTTGAAAATATATTTTACCCCTGATATCTTGTTTTCAACATTTATCAGAAAAAGATGAACTTTTCTAATGGCCATTCTGGATTCATTGATTTGGCACTAGATGAATTATTTCATGAATAAAGAGTGGCTAGGGTTTTGCCTTGGTTTTATTTGCTTTCCTTTTGGATTTCATTCTATTTTCTTGGATGCAAGGAAAGAAGACATGAGCACAACTTCCTAAACCCTAAAAGGGATCAGGGATGTGACAACTCACCCCCTCTCAAAAGAATCTCGTCCCGAGATTTGGAAGTCGTCGGGAATGGCGCGGGATACTCAAGTCAAAGATGATCCTCTCTTTCCCATGTTGCCTCTTTTTCAGAATGATTTGACCATTGAACTTTAAGAAACTTGAGGTTTCGACGTTGAGTGGTACGCTCAGCTTGATCAAGAATACACACAGGGTATTCTCGGTATGAAAGGTTATCTTGGAGATCAAGCGTTTCGTGGTCCACTTCACGGATAGGATCCGAAAAGCAACGCCTGAGTTGTGAGACGTGGAATACATCATGAACCTTGGAAAGATGCGGAGGAAGTTCCAATTGGTAGGCAACTTCTCCTCGTTTGGCAAGAATGCGAAAAGGACCGATATAACGAGGAGCCAACTTGCCCTTGATACCGAAACGATGGATACCCTTCAAAGGTGTAACCCGAAGGTAAGCCTTCTCGTCAACTTCATAGGTCACAGCCTTATGATGACGATCATATTGGCTCTTTTGACGAGACTGGGCTATTTTCAACTTTTCACGAATAATGCGAACTTGCTCTTCTGCATTCTGGATCATATCCGGACCAAAGAGTTGCCTCTCTCCGGTTTCTGACCAATTAAGAGGTGTTTGACACCTTCGTCCATAGAGAACTTCAAAAGGATCTTTGCCCAAGCTTGATTGATAACTATTGTTATAGGCAAATTCGGCGAATGGAAGGCACTTCTCCCAATTCATATCGAACGATATAACACAAGCTCGGAGCATATCTTCTAGGATTTGATTTACTCTTTCTACTTGACCACTTGATTGGGGATGGAAAGCAGTGCTAAAAGATAAGTGAGCCCCCATGGCATTCACAAAACTCTCCCAGAAGCGAGAAGTAAAGATACTTCCAAGGTCTGAGTTAATCTCCAGAGGAACACCATGAAGAGACACTATTCGAGAGATATATAACTCTGCTAGCTGGTTAGCTGTTATATGATACGTCTCCATCGTATCTACTTTTCCAAACTCTTTTGCCCTTGTTTTGGACTCTAATTTGCATGATTTGAATGGAACTAACCCGGACTGACGCTGTTTTCAGCAGAATTGCCATGGTGTTGTTTTTGTGCAGAAATGAAAGTTCACGGAACGTCCTGAAAATTTACGGAGAATTTTTCTGGAAAATATGAAAAATACATGCACAAATATGCACCGGAGGGGATGGGTCAGTGGGCCACAAGCCCTGTTGCCGCGACCACCCCCCTGGCCGCGGCAACCAAGCTTGTGGGGCCCACGTGGTTCTGCCGCCCCCAATCTCAGCTCTATAAATTCACTTTCGCCCGGAAAAAAATCAGAAGAGAAGATTTCGTCGCGTTTGCGATATGGAGGCGCCGCCACATCCTGTTCTTCATCTGGAGGACAGATCTGGAGTCTGTTTTGGGCTCCGGAGAGGGGAAATCGTCGCCATCATCATCATCAACCTTCTTCCCTCTCCAATTCCACGAAGCTCTTCATCGTTCGTGAGTAATCTATTCGTAGGCTCACTGGGCGGTGATGAGTAGTTTTGACACGGATTGATCCCTAGTATCCACTATGTTCTGAGATTGATGTTGCTACTACTTTGCCATGCTTAATGCTTGTCACTAGGGACCGAGTGCCATGATTTCAGATCTGAAATTATTATGTTGTCACCAATATATGTGTGTTTTAGATACGATCTTGCAAGTTGTAGTTACCTACTATGTGTTTTGACCCGGCAACCCCGGAGTGACAATAACCGGAACCACTCCCGGTGATGACCATAGTTTGAGGAGTTCATGTGTTCACCAAGTGCTAATGCGTTGTTCCGGTTCTTTATTAAAAGGAGAACCTTAATATCCCGTAGTATCCTTTTGGACCCCGCTGCCACGGAAGGGATGGACAATAGATGTCATGCAAGTTCTTTTCCCTAAGCACGTATGACTACACATGGAATGCATGCCTACATCACATTGACGAACGGGAGCTAGCCACATATCTCTCCGTGTTATAACTGTTGCATGATGAATATCATCCAAATGAATCACCGACCCATTGCCTACGAGTTTGTCCCACTGCTGTTGTTGCTTGTCTTGCTCTGCTGCTACTGCTGTTACTACTGTTGCTGTTGATGTTACTACTATTGCTACTTGCTGCTGCTGTTACTACTATCGCTTGCTACTGTTGCTGCTTGCTACTGTTGTCACTACTGGTGTTCCTTGCCACTGCTGTTACTTGTTACACTGCTTCTACCTGCTACAATTCTGGTTCGCTCGGCGTTGACGGGAAAAGGCAATTTCCGTCAACGGGCAACTTCTGGCGCCATTAATACGATAGTTAGGAATAGTCTGCCATCAACAGATCGTTTCTAACACCGTTGTTATCATACTACTTTGCTGCTTATACTTTGCTTCCAGATACTAATCTTTCAGGTGTGGTTGAATCTGATACATTCAACTGCTAATACTCGAGAGTATCCTCTCACCTCCTGCCTGGCGAATCAACAAATTTGGGTCGAATACTCTACCCTCGAAAACTGTCGCGAACCCACGCGCTGGTGGGCTATCAACAACATTCTTCTAGTTTCGTTGCCGGGGAGTGCTAGCAGCATTCTTCTGGTGCCATTGCAGGGGAAGGTCTATTGTCATAGTAGCAGCATTTTTCCGGCGCCGTTGTCAGGGAGGTATTGCTATATTCTCTGAGTCACTTGGGATTTATATCTGCTGATCACTATGAAGAATTTGAAGGATCCAAAAACCAAAGTCTTGCCCTCAACTACGAGGGGAGGTAAGGAACTGCCATCTAGCTCTGCACTTGATTCACCTTCAGTTATGAGTAAGTTTACGACATCACCTCCTGCTAGAAATCTTGATATGTCGCCTGTGGTTGATGATGCTTATGATGTTGCTATGCCTGATACTGCTAGAGATACTATGCCTGATACTGCTAGAGATGCTACGCCTGATACTGCTTTGCCTGATGATGCTAGAGATGCTATTTTGCCTGATGATGCTATGCTTGATACTGCTAGAGATACTACTTTGCCTGATGTGCCAGTAGGGGTGTTCCTTGATGCTCATATTACTAGAGTTACTGCCAATGCTCGTGATGCTTCTGAAACTGCCGATACTATTGAGATAGAACCTGCTTTTGCTCCTGCTAGATCTAGCTCTCCTAGATATGAATTGCCTGATATACCTGAGGGTTACGTTATGGAGGGAGAGATAGCTGAGGATTTTCTTGCGTGTAAGGATGCCTATGACGCTGAGAAATTACTTCTCAAGTGGAAGGAAAAATCTCTGAAAGCTAGGATGAAATACGACCCGAAGTTTGCCACTTCACCTATCTTTATCATCGATAAGGATTATGAATTCTCTGTCGATCCTGAGATAATCTCTCTAGTCGAATCTGATCCTTTCCAGGGTTATGAGTCTGAGACGGTCGTAGCCCATCTTACCAAACTACACGATATAGCCACCCTTTTCACGAGTGAGGAGAAGATCTGCCACTACTATATCCTCAAGCTCTTTCCTTTCTCTCTAAAGGATGACGCTAAAGCCTGGTTCACTTCTCTTGCTCCTGGATGTGTGAGTAGTCCCCAGGATATGGTCTATTACTTCTGTGAGAAATATTTCCCTGCCCATAAGAAGCAAGCTGCCTTGCAGGAAATATACAACTTTACTCAACTCAAAGAAGAGAGTCTCCCACAAGCTTGGGGGAGGCTCGTCCAGCTACAGAATGCTTTGCCTGATCACCCTCTTAAGAAGAACGAGATACTTGATATCTTCTATAACGGACTTACGGATGCTTCTAGAGACCACCTAGATAGTTGTGACGGTTGTGTTTTTAGGGAACGAGCTGTAGAACAAGCTGAGACTCTACTGAATAACATCTTGATCAACGATAATGCTTGGACTATTCCCGAACCACCTCCTAAGCCAACTCCGAAGAAAAGAGGTATTCTATTCCTCAGTCCCGAAGATATGCAAGAAGCCTAGAAATCTATGCAAGAGAAAGGCATTAGATATGAAGATGTCAAAAATCTACCACCTATCGAAGAGATCCATAGTCTCGATAACCCGATACAGGTAGTGGAAGTAAATTCTCTGCGTAGGTTTGACGAGAGTGATATTCCTTTTGATAAACCTGCTAGCCTATGCTTTGATGAATTTGACAACTTTGTTGCCAAACAACAGAGTTTCAATGATTATGTTAGCAGACATTTGGAACAAAGTACTCGTATGCTTAGCCATTTAAGGGCTTGTGTAGACAGAAATGTCAATGATCTCAAGCTTCTGAGTATACATGCCTCTATGATTACTACTCAGGTAGAACAAGTACTTAAAGCTCAGAATGACCTGCTCAATGAATTAAATGACAACTCTGTCAGAGTCATTACTAGAGGAGGCAAAATGACTCATGAACCTTTGTATCCTGAGGGCCATCCTAAGAGATCTGATCAAGATTCTCAAGGAATTAATGCAGATACACCCAGTCATCCTAAGGAGAAGAAGAAGGATGATAGAAACCTGCATGTTGGTTCACCAAATACTATCACACCTAAAGAACCAAATGATATTTCTCCGTCTGATGCAGAAACACAATCTGATGATGAACATGAACCTGGTGACAATATGGACGGCGATGTTCATAATGATGCTCAACCTAGCAATGATAAGGGTGTGGAGATTGAGCCTACGGTTAATCCTGATAACTCACAACCTAAGAGATACGATAAGAATGACTTCACTGCTAGGAAGCATGGTAAAGAAAGAGAGCCATGGGTTCAGAGACCTATGCCCTTTCCTCCTAAGCCATCCAAGAAAAAGGATGATGAGGATTTTGAGCACTTTATTGAACTGATAAGACCCGTCTTTCTGCAGATGCGGTTAGTTGATATGCTCAAAATGTCTCCGTATGCCAAGTACATGAAAGATATTGATACGTCTCAAACGTATCTATAATTTTTGATGGTTTCATGCTGTTATCTTGTCATCTTTGGATGTTTTATGTACCTTTATATCTTTTTTGGTACTAACTTATTAATTCAGTGCCAAGTGCCAGTTCCTGTTTTTTCTGTGTTTTTGGCTCTTTTCAGATCTGATTTTGGAACGGAGTCCAAACGGAATAAAATCCCCGAAATGATTTTTTCACGAATGAAAGAAGATGAGGGGGCTTGTGGGCCAAGCCACGAGGGCTACAGGGAGCCCACAAGCCCCCACTCCGCCACCAGGGGGAGGCGGCAGTGGGTAGGCTTGTGGCCTCCCTGGTGCCCCCTGACCTAGATCTTGCACCTATATATTCCCTAAAAATCAGAAAAAATCAAGGGATCCACAAAAATACTTTTCCGCTGCCGCAAGCTTCCGTTTCCGTGAGATCTCATCTGGAGACCCTTCCCCGTGCCCTACCGGAGGGGACTTTGGAGTTGGAGGGCTTCTTCATCATCATCATCGCCCCTCCAATGACTCGTGAGTAGTTCACTTCAGACCTACGGGTCCGTAGTTAGTAGCTAGATGGCTTCTTCTCTCTCTTGGATCTTCAATACAAAGTTCTCCATGATCTTCATGGATAACTATCCGATGTAATCTTCTTTGGCGGTGTGTTTGTCGAGATCCGATGAATTGTGGATTTGTGATCAGATTATCTATGATATATATTTGAGTCTTTTCTGATTTATTATATGCATGATTTGATATCCTTGTAAGTCTCTCGAGTCTTGGGTTTTGTTTGGCCAACTAGATCTATGATTCTTGCAATGGGAGAAGTGCTTGGTTTTGGGTTCTTACCATGTGGTGACCTTTCCCAGTGATAGTAGGGGCAGCAAGGCACGCATTGAGTAGTTGCCATCAAGGGTAACAAGGTGGGCTCTGTCGTTGATATGAGATTGTCCATCTACATCATGTTATCTTGCTTAAGGCGTTACTCTGTTCTTTTGGACTTAATACACTAGATGCATGCTGGATAGCGGTCGACGTGTGGAGTAATAGTAGTAGATGCAGAAAGTATCGGTCTACTTGTTTTGGACGTGATGCCTATGAATATAATCATTGCCGTAGATGACGTCACGACTTTGCGCGGTTCTATAAATTGCTCGACAATAATTTTTTCACACACCGCCTACTTGCTTTCATGAGAGAAGCCACTAGTAAACACTACGGCCCCTGGGTCTATTCACATCTATCGTTTCCACTTTCGCTTTTACTTTGCTTTGTTACTTTGTTGCTTTCAGTTCTCACTTTGCGAACAATCTATAAGGGATTGTCAACCCCTTCATAACGTTGGGATCAAGCTTTTTGTGTTTATGCAGGCTCTTGTGATACTCCTTCACTGGATCGATACCTTGGTTCTCAAAACTAAGGGAAATACTTACCACCGCTGCGCTACATCACCCTTTTCGCTTTGAGGGAACACGAACGCAAGGCTCCAAGGCCACGGGGGAAATCCTTTGCATATTTGCCTAGGAAGTCCCTTAAGGCGTAGCCGTAGCAGAAGGATTCCTGGTGCCGTCGACACACCTATTTCTGGCGCCGTTGGAAGGTCTTTTGTTGCAGTAGCAGATATCGTGACCAATAAACGAAAGATACCACATCTTGAGATCTCCACCATGCTTGCCAATTACACTTTCAAAGGTGAAACTCCTAAGAAACTTGGTGATCCCGGAGTGCCCACTATACCTTGCTCCATTAGAGGAAACTACGTAAGAACTGCCTTATGTGACCTTGGAGCCGGTGTTAGTGTTATGCCTCTCTCTCTTTCTCGTAGACTTGAACTGGATAAGTTGACACCCACTGAAATCTCTCTGCATATGGCCGACAAATCAACTGCTTTCCCTGTCGGCATTTGCAAGGATGTGCCTGTTGTGGTTGCTAACACCAAGATCTTTACAGACTTTGTTATCTTGGATATTCCCGAGGACGATGTCATGGCTTTTATCCTTGGAAGACCCTTTTTAAACACTTCAGGGGCTGTTATAGATTGCAATAAAGGCAATGTCACTTTCCATGTCAACGGTAATGAGCATATTGTGCACTTTCCGAAGAAACGATATCAAGTACATTGCATCAATGCTATCGAAAAAACTTCATCGATTCTTATTGGGAGCTTTGAATGCCCTATTCCTCGTGTCAAGATGAAGTATGATTTGCTTGTTGGGGAGATTCATATCCCCATTGAGGTGACTTAGTGGCTATTCGAAAATTCTCCGTTCTCTCTTGCGATTCAAGAAAGTTTTGTCATAAGGATTTGATCAACCCCATTGACGGATTTCTTTCGATGACCATCAAATGGATGAACCAAAGAGTCACATACCTCTGTTTTAAGCTTTCACTTTCTTTTGCTTAGAAGAAAAATGATAGGTTTAGTTTAGTTTTTCCTGTTTTCTGTTTTAGCGTCCCGGAGAAAAATACCCCAAAAATAAAAGTTCTCCGATGGTCCTGAAAATCTAGTATGATTTTTTCTGGAATATTTGAAAAATACTGGGACAGAGCTGGCCTGGGGGCCACCCGAGTGGGCCACAAGCCCTGTCACCGCGGCCTACCCCGTGGCCGCGGGGAGCAAGCTTGTGGGGCCCACAGGGCCCTTCTCCACTCACTCCAGCTCCCATCCTCTTCTTCTTCCTCCAGAAAAAAATGTTTCGCACCTCAAACCCGTGTTCTTGCTCATTTGGCTGTGATTTTCGATCTCCTTGCTCAAAGCACCATTCTCTGAACCGTTTTGGGGAAATTACTCCTTGGTAAGTGACTCCTCCATTGGTCCAATTAGTTTCTGCTCTAGTGCTTTATCCTTCGTGTATTCTTGCTACCTTGGTGACCCTGTTCTTGGGCTTGAAAAGTTGATTTTAGCTGGTCCCAAGTAGTTTTAGCGCGTGATACGGTCTCTAGGCACTAGTTGGAGTAGTTGCTACAAGGTGTGGTTGGTCTTTATTCACTTTTCTCTTGAACTTCAAAATTTCAGCAAAGAGAAATTATGTTCAGGAGGAAGTTTCATGGTGGTTCCTCAAGTAAGAAGGGTCCCCGTCTTTATTTTCGGGAGCCCGATCCTTATCAACTAAGGGACGCACCAGTACAACCATGTGAATGGCCTTCCGATGAGTTCATGATCGAAGCAGGCTTCAAGGATGAGTTTGATACACTTGTTCGCAATGCCGGGTTAGAAGAATTCCTCTCAGATAAATGTGAACAGTATGCTATGCTCACTGCCTCTTTCGTGCGTAGATTTAAATTTTCAGTTGGCCTTGACTCATCCATACTGTTTGACTTGTATGATAAATCCTATGCCATGGATTTGGAGGATTTCAATAGGATTTGCAAAATACCCGATGGGGGTAATCTTAAAGGTCCTGCTAAATCTTCGGTTAGAGATTTTTTCCCTAGTATATCTGTTGGAGAAACTAGAGACATCATGCAAGCTACCATAGTAAGCATTCATTTCCCTGCCTTGCACTACTTTGCCCTCTTCATAGGTAGATGCATTAACGACAAGGTTGAACATTGTCACCTGTGCGCATCCGACCTTACTATCCTTAAGAGCGCAATTACGAGTGACAAAATCTTCAACTTGGGAGCTATTATAGCAAGGAGGCTGAATAAAAACGCTATTGAGGGAGATTTCTTTGGCGGCATCTATGCCACTCGCGTAGCAAATTTTCTTGGAGTACCCATCCGCGCAGGAGATCCCCCGCTCCATACAGCTTTCCTTAACCACGTCGCTTTGACACGCTACCAGTTTCTTGAGAGGGATGATGAATCCCTCCTATACCGATTGATATTTAACCGACAGTGTGTCTTCCATATTACCCTTCCTGCTCCTGCTTTCTTTGACTTTTAGGTAAAACGGAGATACTACATAACCATAGGAGAGACACAAGAGTATGAGAGGGAGGTGACGGCTGCTCATCTTCGTGAGGCAGCTATTCAAGAAGTGGCTGCAGCGCTCCCGTATAACCCCGATTATGATTTTGGATTTCGCCAGGACCGTCCTTGGGAGTAGACCAAGCTAGGCCAAAAGCCTAAGCTTGGGGGAGTACATTTTCTCACCGACCTTACATTCGTGCTTATGCTTTCACTTTGTTCATCGGTGTTTACACTTTGCCACTATATTATCCATGCTAGTTTATTTTTGTTTTGTTGTTTTCTTGCTTTGTGTCCTTTTGAGAAAACCCAAAAAGATTTTCCTTTCTTCCTTTTGCTTGTTGGGAGCTTTCCCGTGTAAATAGTTTTCTTTTTCTTTGGGTCAAGGTAGAAGATATTGGTTACAATGTTTAATGGCTCATGCATGCATACCTGTTTAGCTTTCAAAGAGCCATATTACTTTGTCTTCTCCTTTGTGTTTGCCTGCAGATTCAGCTTAGTCCATTGCACGAGCACGCTTATTATTGTTCACATCGTTCGATCGTGCAAGTGAAAGGCAATAATGATGATATATGATGAAGTGACTGAGACTGGAAAAGTTGGTATGAACTCTATCTATTTTATTTTTGTAAATATGATTAGCTTGTCATCCCAGGTTCAGCTTTGTTGCGGGAGAACCATGTTTGCAATGACAACTTAGAGATCATAGTTTCTGATGCCATGCTTATTTAGCTAGGAGCTTATAATGGTTTGTCTTGAATGCCAACATAGATTTTGAGATGACTATGATGTAGTATGATAGGATGGTATTCTCCTTTGAATGATTCAAGTGGCTTGACTTGGCGCATGTTCATGCATGTAGTTGAAACAAAATCAACATAGCCTCTATGATGTTTGTGTTCATGGTGATTTATATCCTGTTCATGCTTGCATTCCATGTTAGTCAAACTCATTGCATCTTGATGACTGTTGTCGCTCTCTAGTTGGTCGCTTCCCAGTCTTTCGCTAGCCTTCATTTGTACTAAGCGGAATACTGCTTGTGCATCCACTTCCACAAACCCAAAAGTTTTTCCATGAGAGTCCACCATACCTACCTATTTGTGGTTTTTACCTGCCGTTCCAAGTAAATTTGCATGTGCCATTCTCTAAACCTTCAAGAAATATTATGTTTTGCATGCCCGAACCGCTCATGTGGTGACAGGGGGCTATTGGTATATTCCATGTTAGGCGTGCTATCCTCGACATGTGTTTATTCACTGTCATTCACGAGAAAGGGGCCGGTAATTGGAATGCCCAGTTCCACACTTAAATCGAAAACATAACTGTAAAACAAGACTCCCCCCAGATTGATGTTAGTATGGACGGTATCTGATGATTCGGCTAGCCGTGGAGTGTGATTGATTGGTGGTGGGGGAGTTAAAACTTTACTTTTCTGCTTGGGAACGGCCTATAGAATGAGTAGCGTGGAAGATATTGAGAAGTCTTGGTCATTGCATTGACAATGAAAGCATGCTACCCAAAATTATTATCTCTGTTTTCAAAGCTTGAGCTCTGGCACTGTCGTGGGTATAAGTGTGACAGTAGGCGGCTTATATAGAGTGCGCTGCCCTTCACAACGGTTCGGTGCACAGGGGTGGAGTGGTGGCGAATAAATGCCTACGTTACAGGTAATGTATGTCTTAAATGCTAATAAAGGTACATGGAAACGCATGACCGTTGCCCTCCAGGGGGGTTACGATGCACAGAGTGGAATCCAGTCGGTAAGTTTGATACGCTCCGAATGCTCATCTCCGACTGTATGATGGAGGAATCATCACCCACTGGATGATGGGAAGTCCTTAATTCAGTCGGAACTGACTAAGGGCCTTATCCCTTATGAAGGGTAGTCCTTGGGTAGGACCCATAGGGCAGGCCTATGACCCTACCCTAGGACTATAACCCCATCATTAGTCCCCGAATGGATTGGGGATGGAACGACGAAGCGATGCTTGGAGTACGGATCCGACTGGTATGGATGCGACTTTGGCGTTGTTTGCCTCGATCCATTTTATCCTCTTGACCAGTGATCCGAGTGGATGTATCTGTGAAACGAACCATCAGGGACTGAGTGCTTCCGTGGAATCTTTTGACGTGACAAGTCAACTGACAGCGGTGGATTTTCTGGGATCCTCAAATTTCGGTTGCCGCGCGCTCAGCGGGGATGACGACATCGTAATCGAGTAGTATGTGCCGCCTCGATTTCCGCGCCTTCATCTCCGCCACTAATATCGCAGCAACCGGTCGGGGGATAAGATTTCGGGGCCACCTGCTAGTGACCCAGTCGGAACCTTATTTAAACCTCTACAACGAGGGTTTTTTGTTGCACTTGCCCCGCTTCTCTCGTCACCTCCTGCGCATCCCAAGCTCCTTCCTTCTCCTTCTCCCCCGCGGATCTGCAGCCTCCACCATGACAAAGGGGCAGACGAGGAAGCTCGATGAGCGGAAGAAGAAGGGGAAGGCGGCGGCTCCTGCTCAGCGGTGGTAGCGAGCACTGCCGGCGGGTTGGATCCAGGGGGATTTCCTTCCCTCCACGGTGACGGTGGCGGACATGCTGTAGCTGGTGGAGCAAGGCATGATCGAGCACAAGACGTGGAGGCTGCCGGCGGAGGGCGAGACGGAGCCACCGCCCCAGGAGGGGGAGCGCGAATTGCTGCTCAGCCATGTGTACCGAGGCTTCTCTCTGCCTCCCCATCCCTTCTTCAGAGGTATAATGAACCACTTCGGGACGCAGCTCCACCATTTTCCTCCCAACGCAATAGCCCATCTCTCTGCCTTCGTCGTGCTGTGCGAGTGTTTTATCGGCTGTCCTCCCCATTGGGGCTTTTTAAGCACATCTTCTCTGCTAGATCTCAAACCATCAAAAGACTTAGCCAGTCGGATGACAAAACTCACCTCCCCCAGCTCTGCGGAGGCTTAGGCTTCCAAAAGAAAAGTAAAAGTAGCTATCCCGCTCTCCAGTTGTCTGAATCCGTTAGGAACTGGCAGTCGACTTGGTTCTACTGCCAAGATGTTGCTTGTCCGAATGCCGCGACTGGACTGCCACCCTTCAGCCTAGACCGACCGGCTCCGCCTAGGCAGCTTGCGCTCACGAAGGCGGAGAAGATCGAGATCCAGCCTCTGGTCGATGCGCTGGTAGAGGTCGTCCGAAAGGGAGTCACTGTCATAGATTTGCTCGAGATTTTTCTGGGTCGGCGTATCCAGCCTTTGCAAGCTCGACACCATGCCATGTGGCACTACACGGGGCCTGAGGACTCCACTCGGACTAACCCCGAGTGCGTGACTGGGGAGTTGGTGGCGTCGTGGGTCCTCAACATCACATGCGCCTGCGATAACCCCAGAGGAGCCCGGCGAGTGAAGCCCTTCCGCGCGGACAACCCTCCTCCGAATGAGGTGAGTATAACTTGTCGAGTGCACACAATTGTCTTAGATTTATCACTTTTTCTTGTATCACTGTCTGACGTCTGATGTTGTCGACTGTATCTTGTGCAGGTGCGGACCAACTGGTTTTCTCCTGTCTCGAACGGGAATCCGGCCGAAGAAGAGGAAGGCAGCCAGGAGGGCAGCGTGGAGAGCGTCGAGTACGTCTCCGACAGTGGGGAGACGGAGGAGGAGTCCGAAGAAGAAGAGGAGGAAGATGAGGAACAAAACTCGCCACCCCCACCACCAGAGCCTCGAACTAAACGCCGTCACGAACCTGTGGCTCCGTCGGCTCCTCCAGCGGCCTCGAGTGCCCCGCCAGCTGCTCCTGTGGTTCCGAGTGCCTTGCCAGCCACTCCCGTGGTTCCGAGTGCTCGGAGCACAAAGAGGACCAGGGACTCTGCTGCTGAACCCGCGGGCCAGCCCTCTAAGGTGGCCAAACCAAGTGAATCTAAGCCTCGGAAGGCTTTGCCGCGGATGAGGGTCACCATTCCCGTCACTTCAGCGTAAGTGCATTGTTCTTCTATCTTCTTCCAGTATTTGATTGAACTCATGCTTATTGGTCGAGTGAATTTTACTCGACAGAGCTGCCACCTCCGCCACCTCTCCACCACGCCAGGGAGACGATCCCATGGATACGGACAATGTTGTCACATCCCAGCCAGGTACGTCGTGGCGATTCCGAGAGCTTACATTATTGCATCACGAATTCTCTCTTTGGTCTTGCCTTTTTCCTGTGGTCTCACGCCGTTCGGTCGGGTTTCCCTTAGAGGTGATTTATGTGGAGGAGGGCGACCAGAAGAGGTCCGAGCAAGCTGCGGTGCCTGTCCTTGAGGCTGTTCCACCGGTTACTACTCCCGCCATGGACGTGCCGCCGACTGAGACGACGCTGTCGACTGAAACGGCGCTTATCGCTGCTGAACCGACTGGAGCAGGACTTGGGATGCCCAAGGAGTCTCTTGTGGTGCCAGGTCTGTCGACTGTCCAGTACGACGCCCGGCGCCTCCCGGAAGATCAGGTGGGAGCTGCCAAGGGGGCCATGGTGCAGGCGGAGTTGATGGCGGGTGATGCCAAGAGAGCGTACGACTCCATCGCGTCTGTGTACAAGCGAAGCTTGGAACTCCGGGACGATATCCGAGTAAGTGGGCTAGTAAGTGTTTACTTTCCTCTTGTAACCCACTGGGTGTTTAAGCAATGTACTCGGATACAGTATGATTATTTTGCAGTGGGTTCACTCTTAGTGAACCCAGTGGGTGTAGTCCCCGAGACTTCTGTCGAGTGCTTGCACCGACAGTTGTCTTTATATACATTTTCTGTAACTTGATCAGATCAAAACTAATCTGTTCGAATGTTACCGGTGGGGGCACTCCGAGTGCACCTACTGAATGAGTCCCCGAGAGTAATTTTACTTAGGTCGGGTAGTAGTAATCTCATAGGCTTGTTTTTTGTTATGTATCTCAATAGGGCGGACCTGTTTGAGCTTCATGCCAGTGGGGTCACTCTTAGTGAACCCACTGGGTGTAGTCCCCGAGACTGCTGTCGACTGCTTGCGTCGGCAGGGGTCTGAAGAACTTCGAGTTTTTATTGTTGTCCTTGTTGAATTTGTCTGATCGTCTCTTCGCGCTGACTTGCAGAAGACTTGCGAGATGGGATCAGCGTACAACACTCTGAAGGCTGAAAAGATTCAGCTTGCTGCGGAGCTGGATGCAGCAATGCAAGCCTTGGCTGGTCTGAAGGGCGTTCTGACTGAGCGAGAGAAGTCCTTGGAGGAGTCCCGTGAGGCAAACAAGGCATTGGTGGCCGAAATGGAGAAAATGGGGAAACAAAGAACCGAGCTGATGGGACAGATGCAGGTGATGAACAGGCGGTGCATATCACAGGAGAAGTACGTCAGTGACTGGGCAAGGCAGATGATTGCGCTTCTCGGTGGTAAGTTCTGTTCTTCCGAGTGTTTGTTGACTGTGTATTTCATTCTGCGCTTACTTTCTACTCGGCTTGTCTTTGCAGATTTTTGTATGGACGCTGAGGCTGAAGCAGCTGACGTTGAGCGGTCGGTTGTTCCGAACGTTCCACTCGGCGACGACGCCAATCGAGACATGCTCCGAGCGCACATTCGCCTGGGTAAAGTGGGACCTTTCATCGGTCGGCTGAGAGAGATCGTCGGCCGAATCAACAAGGAGCTGTGGCCCGAAGACGAGTCCCAGCAAGAGATGGAAGGGTTGATGACTCGGCTGGAGGACGTCCCGAACCGAGTGCAGGCGTGGAAGAAGTCTGCTGCTCGTTGTGGTGAGGACGTGGCGCTGTCGCTGGTCCAAGTGCACTGCAAGGAGGCGCGCGAAGAGAAGCTGAAAAAGCTGCAGGTCGCCAACACGAAGAAGCTTCGATTCGAAGACTTCATGGAGACCTTCCTTGAGAGTGCCACTCGCATCGCAGACGGGATCGACCTCGACACTTTTGTGGAGCCTGCCAGTCCCAGTGCCAGTCCTGACGATGCGTGAAAAAACTTTACCTCGGTATGTCGAGTGGTAGTTGTATCAAACTTTGGCCACTGCTGTTGGTCGTCACATTCGTGGTTCAGTGTGGATAAGCTTGATCTACACCGAACCAACTATCTTTAGACGAACTTTGAATTTGAATCGAATCTTTTGCTCTTCCTTTGCCAAAGAATTGTTGACACGATTTTTTGCTCGTGATTTTTGTTTGGTGTTTCTTGGTGAAGACAATGGCAAACATGCGGAGCATGCAATTGTCAGTTGTCTTGACATCTGCATGAGCCTCACTGAGGGTCTGCTGAGTCTCCGAGTGGATCGGTAGGATACACTCGAAGTCAATTTTGTACTTAGGCGATTCGTGATCGCGGCTAAGTCTTCGAGTGCGACTGTGGGGTCATACTCGGAACGAGTTGTTACTCATGTAATTGCCAGTTGTCTTGACATCTACATGAGCCTCAATGAGGTTCTGCTACTCATGTAATTGTCAGTTGTCTTGACATCTACATGAGCCTCAATGAGGTTGTGCTACTCATGTAATTGTGAGTTGTCTTGACATCTACATGAGTCTCACTGAGGGTCTGCCAAGCCTCCGAGTGGATCTGTAAGATACACTCGTAGGAAGCTTTCTACTTAGGCGATTCTTGGTCGCAGACAAGTCCCCGAGTGCGACGTTTAGTGCACACTCGGAGAAAGTTAATACTTAGGCGATTCTTGATCGCATCTAAGTCCCCGAGTTTGACGTTTAGTTCACACTCGGAGAAAGTTTGTACTTAGGCGATTCTTGATCGCAGCTAAGTCCCCGAGTGCGACGTTTTAGTGCACACTCGGAGAAAGTTAGTACTTAGGCGATTCTTGATTGCAGCTAAGTCCCCGAGTGCGACGTTTGGTGCACACTCGGAGAAAGTTATTACTAAGGCGATTCTGGATCGCAGCTAAGTCCCCGAGTGCGACGTTTAGTGCACACTCGGAGAAAGTTATTACTTAGGCGATTCTGGATCGCAGCTAAGTCCCCGAGTGCGACGTTTTAGTGCACACTGGGAGAAAGTTTGTACTTAGGTGATTCTTGATCGCAGCTAAGTCCCCGAGTGCGACGTTTAGTGCACACTCGGAGAAAGTTATTACTTAGGCGATTCTGGATCACAGCTAAGTCCCCGAGTGCTACGTTTAGTGCACACTCGGAGAAAGTTATTACTTAGGCGATTCTAGATCGCAACTAAGTCCCTGAGTGTGACGTTTAGTGCACACTCGGAGAAAGTTATTACTTAGGCGATTCTGGATCACAGCTAAGTCCTCGAGTGCGACGTTTAGTGCACACTCGGAGAAAGTTATTACTTAGGCGATTCTGGATCACAGCTAAGTCCCCGAGTGCGACGTTTAGTGCACACTCGGAGAAAGTTTTTACTTAGGCGATTCTGGATCGCAGCTAAGTCCCCGAGTGCGACGTTTAGTGCACACTAAGAGAAAGTTATTACTTAGGCGATTCTGGATCGCAGCTAAGTCCCCGAGTGCGACGTTTAGTGCACACTCGGAGAAAGTTTGTACTTAGGCGATTCTGGTTCGCAGCTAAGTTCCCGAGTGCGACGTTTAGTGCACACTCGGAGAAAGTTTGTACTTAGGCGATTCTGGTTCGCAGCTAAGTTTTTTTAAGACCGGAGTCTGCGAACGCGGAAGAATTTTGAATCTGCAAAAACTCAATCTGCTTTTTATTACTTCAACGATACTTGTTCTTTACATTGCTTCAGTCGACGGTCACGTGTAGAAGCGCTTCAGGAGATCTCTGTTCCATGCTCGCGGCTCGTCCGTTTCCGCGTTGATGTTGTAAAGTCGATATGCTCCGTTGTTCAGCACCTTGGAGATGATGAAGGGTCCTTCCGAGGAGGGAGACAACTTGTGAGGTCTCTGCTGATCCACTCGGAGCACCAGGTCGCCTGCTTGGAATGTACGACTCCCGACGTGTCGCGCGTGAAAACGCCGCAGATCTTGTTGATAAATGGTTGAGCGAGTCAGTGCCATCTCGCGCTCCTCCTCTAGAAGATCCACTCCGTCTTGCCTTTCTTGCTCTACTTGAGCTTCGAAGAAGAGTTCAACTCGTGGAGCATTGTGAAGCAAGTCACTCGGAAGGACTGCCTCTGCTCCGTAAACGAGGAAGAACGGGGATCGCCCTGTAGATCTATTTGGGGTTGTGCGGAGACCCCAAAGCACTGAAGGCAGCTCGGTGACCCATGCGCCGGCGGCATGTCCCACTTCCCGCAGGAGTCGAGGCTTCAAACCTTGCAGAATAAGTCCATTCGCCCGCTCTGCTTGCCCGTTTGTTTGGGGATGCGCCACAGATGCAAAATCCACTCGAATACCTTGGCCTGTACAGAAACCTTTGAATCTGTCCGAGTCAAAGTTTGTTCAATTGTCAGTGATTATGCTGTGAGGTACCCCGAATCTGGAGATGATGTCCCTGACAAACTTGATGGCCGTAAGGGCGTCGAGCTTCTTGATGGGCTTGGCTTCAATCCACTTTGTGAACTTGTCGACTGCCACCAACAGATGTGTGAGTCCCCCTTTGCCTGTCCTGAATGGACCGACTGTATCTAATCCCCACACTACAAATGGTCAAACAAGAGGGATTGTCTTCAACGCAGATGTTGGCTTGTGGGACTTGTTAGAGTAGAACTGACAGCCATCACATCGGTCGACCATATCTTTCTCCATTTCATTCACCTGCAGCCAGAAGAAGCCAGCTCTGAATGCTTTGGCGATGATTGCCCTTGAGGAGACGTGATGACCGCATGTTCCCGAGTGAATTCTTCCAGGATTAACTGTCCCTCCTCAGGGGAGATGCATCGTTGAAGGACGCCTGAAACGCTTTCTTTGTACAACTGGCCATCAATGACAGTGAACGACTTTGACCTGCGGACGATCTGTCTGGCTTGGACTTCGTCTTGTGGTAATTCTTGCCTCAGGATGTATGCAATGAACGGCACAGTCCAATCGGGGATGATAGCAAGAATCTCCATGATCAAATCAACCACAACAGGGACTTCGACTTCAGTCGGATCTGTCGAGCTCTTTGGTTGTACTGGTTCCTCTGTAAAAGGATCTTCTTTAACTGAGGGAAGGTGAGGTGCTCGAGGCAGATGTCACTCGGGACTGGTCTCCGAGTGGATCCGAGTTTTGCCAACTCATCAGCTGTTTGGTTTTTCAGTCGCGGAACATGGTGGAGTTCCAGACCTTGAAACTTTCTCTCGAGCTTCCTCACTGCATTGCAGTATGTGGTCATGGTGGGGTTCCTGACGTCCCGCTCCTTCATCACTTGATTAACCACCAAATCCGAATCGCCATAGACCATCAGGCGACGGACGCCGAGTGCGATGGCCATGCACATTCCATAAAGGAGAGCCTCATACTCTGCCTCGTTGTTGGAGGAATCAAAGTGTATCCGCAACACATACTTGAGTTTGTCACCCTTTGGCGATACGATCACAACGCCAGCGCCGGAGCCATTCAACATCTTGGACCCATCAAAGAACATTGTCCAATGAACCGAGTAGATGTTGGTCGGTTGCTGTTGTTCTACCCATTCTGCTATGAAGTCAGCCAGAGCTTGAGACTTTATAGCTTTCTTGGCCTCGGACTTGATGTCGCAGTATAACATCTCCATTGCCCACTTCGCCACTCGACCCGATGCGTCCCGATTGTGGAGGATTTCCGACAACGGAGCATCAGAAACGACAGACACCGAGTGGTCTTGGAAATAATGAGCCACCTTCTTTGCAGTCATGTAAATCCCGTAGATAAGTTTTTGATAGTGGGGATACCTCTGCTTGGAAGGAGTCAGGACTTCGGAGACATAATACAATGGCCGCTGAACCTTGTATGCTTTGCCTTCTTCTTCCCGTTCGACTGTGAGAACAGTGCTGACGACTTGATTTGTAGCCGCGATGTACAGAAGAAGGAGTTCTTTACTGAGTGGAGCAGTAAGAACCGGCTGGGTGGAAAGTAGGGCTTTGAGGTCGTCGAACGCGATTTGGGCTTCGTCTGTCCACTCGAAAGCATCTGATTTCTTCATGAGTCGGTACAGAGGAAGTGCCTTCTCGCCGAGTCGACTGATAAACCTGCTCAAAGCCGCTAGGCAACCTGTGAGCCTTTTAACATCGTGTATTCTGACCGGCCGCTCCGTTCGGACGATGGTCCCGATCTTTTCGGGGTTGACATCGATCCCTCGTTCAGAAACGAAGAAACCGAGTAACTTTCCGCTGGGAACACCGAATGAACACTTGGCTGGGTTGAGCTTGATATCGTACCTACGAAGGTTGGCGAATGTTTCTGCCAAGTCAGTCAGCAGGTCGGAACCTTTGCGTGACTTGACTACGATATCATCCATATACGCCTCCACGTTCCGACCGATCTGGTCGAGGAGGCATTTTGGGATCATGCGCATAAAGGTTGCTCCTGCATTCTTCAAACCAAATGGCATAGTGATGTAGCAGAAGCACCCGAATGGGGTGATGAAGGCTGTTTTTAATTCATCGGGGCCATACAGACGGATCTGATGATAGCTCGAGTAGGCATCAAGGAACTTCAAACGCTCGCAACCCGCAGTCGAATCGACAATTTAATCGATGCGGGGGAGCGGAAAATGGTCTTTTGGGCAGACCTTATTGAGGTGCTTGAAGTCGATGCACATTCAGAGCGACTTGTCCCTCTTGGGCACCATGACAACATTGGCGAGCCACTCGGAGTGGTGTACCTCACGAATGAAGTTGGCTGCCAAAAGCTTAGCCACCTCTTCTCCGATTGCCTTCCTCTTGTGCGCGGCGGACCGACGCAGGCGTTCTCAGACAGGCCGAGCGGTGGGATCCACATGCAGTCGGTGCTCAGCCAACTCCCTGGGTACACCTGGCATGTCAGGTGGCTTCCATGCGAAGATGTCCCAGTTCTCACGTAGGAATTGGATGAGCTCGGCTTCCTATTTAGGATCGAGGGTGGTGGAGATGTTCGTCGGGGCAGCGGTGTCGTCCGTCGGGTGGATGCTGACCTTCTTCGTCTCTCCCGCCGACTGGAATGCGGATTCCGAAGCTAGCTTCTTCGAACGCATCAAGTCAGCAGGGTCGACTGTCTTCTTGTACTCGTCAAGCTCGAGGACAGCCATCTGCTGATCGGCGATCCTCAATCCCTGCTGTAGACACTCCTCAGCCCGCTGTCGATTGCCTGTGATAGTGATCACACCTTTCGGGCCTGGCATCTTCAGCTTTAGGTACACGTAACATGGACGGGCCATGAAACGCGCATACACCGGGCGGCCCAGAATTGCGTGGTACGCACTCTGGAAGTCCACCACCTCGAACGTCAACTTTTCCTTGCGGAAGTTCTTGTCGGAGCGAAAGACGACGTCCAACGCAACCTGACCGAGTGACTTGGCCTTTCGTCCAGGGACGACTCCATGGAACTGCATGCTGCTCTCGCTAAGTTTGGACATCGGAGTGCCCATCCCCTTGAGAGTGTCAGCGTACATGACGTTCAAGCCACTGCCGCCGTCCATGAGGACTTTGCGCAGTCGGACTCCTTCCACCACTAGGTCGACGACGAGAGCTTGCCTCCCTGGGGTGGGCACGTGTGCTGGATGATCCGACTGGTCAAAGGTGATCGCAGTCTGAGACCATTTGAGGAACATGGGGTTGGTCGGCCTGGCCATGTTCACCTCCTTGTTCACCAGCTTCAGTCGACTCTTGCTCTCAATGTCAGCAAAAATCATCAGTGTTGCATGGACTTGGGGGAACGGATCCTCCTTGTCCTCCTCATCCTGTTCATTGTCCTTTTCACTCGGCTGCCCTTCGCTGAACCCCTGGATCTGGAGGCGACATTGCCGAGTGGTATGCTTCGGATATATGGCGTTGCCCTCTTCATCCATCTTCGTGTGAATTGGACATGGCTGGTCCAAGATGGGGTTTCCGAACTGCTTCTTCTTGGGGGTGAACTGAGCCTTCCCCTTGCCCTTCAACTTGGCATTGGTAACAGCTGCGAGCTCTGCCTGCGGAGTGGACGGAGCTTTCTGCTTCTGCTTCCGAGTGCTATTCCCATCTCCATCGGCGACTGCTTTGTGCTTGCCGCTACGAATGCGGTCCTCTTCTTCGCCATTTGCATAGCGTGCCGCTATCTCCATCATCTTACTCATGGAGATGTCGCCTGTTTGACCGAACTTCAGGTACAGATCTCTGTACCGCACGCCTGCCTTTAAGGCGCAGACTGCTTGGTGCTCTGTGACGTTCTCCACCGTGTGGTAGAGGGTCGTCCAACACTGAATGAAATCGCGCAGGGGCTCATTCTGCTTCTGGACACAGTGTTGGAGCTCTACGAGACCAACAGGGCGTTTGCACGTCCCTTCGAAGGTCCTGATGAAGACTCGGGCCAGATCTGCCCAGCTGTAGATGCTTGAGGGAGCCAACTGGTTCAGCCATGCTCGTGCCGAGCCATCGAGCATCAGAGGGAGGTGTTTCATGGCGACGTGGTCGTCTCCTCCTCCGATCTGGACTGCCACTCGGTAGTCGTCCAGCCACGTTTCTGACTTGGATTCTCCTGTAAACTTGCTGATCCCCGTCGCCAATCGGAAGTTGGGGGGATGTCAGCCGAACGGATGGCTCGACTGAAACCCTCGGGACCAGAGACGATAGTCCTGCCTCCACTCGGACGGTTTTATATCATGACCATCACGGTGGGCCCAGCCCCTGTTGACCCTCCTATGAGCGATATGCCCTCTTGCGTCGGGCCTTGGATCATAAGTGTCACCGACTGAACGCCGATCATCATGATGTCGGGGCCCGTAGGGCCCACCCCGCGGAGGGGTGCGTGAACGGCGACAATCTTCGGGATTCATGGAACGGCTGCCTCCCCTGTGTCGCTGATGAGAACCGGGGCTATGAACTGACCGATGCGTGTTTGTGTGAACAGAACTATTGTGGATCCTGTTGTGCGACTAAGAGACCGCCGAATTTTGCTGCTGCGCCGTGTGCAGCAGGGCACGGATTTTCTCGATCCCTCTGCCAGCGTCTGAATCAGTCGGCTGGAGGGAATCGGCTATCTTGGCAGCGGCAGCCAGGTTGAGGACGGGTGTGCGGAACACCTCCACGTTGCTCCGCCGAGTGTGCCGACTGGCAGAACGGCGGGGCTGACGGCGAGCGCCGGATGTTTCGCCGACCTCGTGCTCGTTCCGGCCGGTCTGGCGAGGACTTTCATGGGAGTTGGCCATGTGCACTTCGGCTGCAGGCCCGCGACCCAAGTACTCGGAAGGAAACTCAGTCGGAACTGAGTCCGAGCACTGGGACAGCGGCGCCACTACAACCGACTCTAGGACCGCCACTTGTGAGGACGCGTTCTGGCGCGCCTGGGCATATTGCACCCAACGCTGGAGCCGCGGACGGCGGGACCGCTTGTTGCGGCGCGCGACGGCGGCGTAGGTCAACACCGGAGCCGACTGCTAGAGAAGAAGGATACCGCGGGCGCCGGCACGGAAGTGCGTAGCCCCGCGACTGGGGAGCGCCTCGACGTCGAGAGGGGCATCCCGGAGCCATGCCGAATCGTCGATAATGAAGGAGAGAGCGCCAAAGAGGATCTCGTGACCCATGCTCAAATCTCCACCGGATGACATGGTGAAAAGATGTAGTCGCAAACTCGCCGGAAGTCGCTTAGACGCCAGCCCCACGGTGGACGCCAACTGTCGTGGGTATAAGTCTGACAGTAGATGTGTAGGGTACGAAAGGATGGGCAGAGCCTTAGCTACGGCGAGGTTGTATGAGTTCAGGCCCCTCTACGGTGGAGGTAATAGCCCTACGTCTTAGTGCTCTTGGGAGCTTGTTGTCGAGTGGAATATGGATTACACTGAATTGCTAACCCCTGCACCAGTGGGGAAGGGCGGCTTATATAGAGTGCGCTGCCCTTCACAACGGTTCGGTGCACAGGGGTGGAGTGGTGGCGAATAAATGCCTACGTTACAGGTAACGTATGTCTTAAATGCTAATAAAGGTACATGGAAACGCATGACCGTTGCCCTCCAAGGGGGTTACGATGCACAGAGTGGAATCCAGTCGGTAAGTTTGATACGCTCTGAATGCTCATCTCTGACTGGATGATGGAGGAATCGTCACCGACTGGATGATGGGAAGTCCTTAGTTCAGTCGAAACTGACTAAGGGCCTTATCCCTTATGAAGGGTAGTCCTTGGGTAGGACCCATAGGGCAGGCCTATGACCCTACCCTAGGACTATAACCCCATCAGGCACCACTGCAAATCAATGCTTCCCTCTGTGAAGGGCCTGTCTATTTATTTTCCTGTTGAGTTATCCTCCTCTTGTATAAGCACCAATTAGAGAGCACCTCTGTCATTTTTATGCTTTGCTTTTGATTGATATTGAGTATGACTATGACTGGATCTTCGTTGCTATGAATTACAATGTTTAGTCAGCCCTTGATCTTTGAAAGTGCTCTGCATTTATGTTTTGCGGTCTCAGAAAGAGCTAGCGAGATACCACCTATTCATATTGTGTCATGCGTGTTTTGAATGAATTGTTGGTATCTGAAACTCATTATTATTTGCTCTCTAGCTGATTATGCCATTGATATTAGTTTACCGTGAGACCTTTGTGTCACTTGCTTATGTGGTTAACTTGTGATCTTGCTGAAATTCTGGTTACGAGTTAGACATAGTTGCAACAACAAGATCAAACAGAGTTTGTCAAAGTTTTTCTTTCTCTTTCAGTTTGTCAACTGAGTTGCTTGAGGACAAGCAAGGTTTTAAGCTTGAGGGAGTTTGATACGTCTCCATCGTATCTACTTTTACAAACTCTTTTGCCCTTGTTTTGGACTCTAATTTGCATGATTTGAATGGAACTAACCCGGACTGACGCTGTTTTCAGCAGAATTGCCATGGTGTTGTTTTTGTGCAGAAATGAAAGTTCTCGGAACGTCCTGAAAATTTATGGAGAACTTTTCTGGAAAATATGAAAAATACCTGTGCAAAGATCCACCGAAGGGGATGGGCCAGTAGGCCACAAGCCGTGTTGCCGCGGCCACCCCCCTGGCCGCGACAACCAAGCTTGTGGGGCCCACGTGGCTCTGCCGCCCCCAATCTCAGCTCTATAAATTCACATTCGCCCAGAAAAAAATCAGAAGAGAAGATTTCATCGCGTTTGCGATACGCAGGCGCCGCCACATCCTGTTCTTCATCCGGAGGACAGATCTGGAGTCCGTTTTGGGCTCCGGAGAGGGGAAATCGTCGCCATCGTCATCAGCAACCTTCTTCCCTCTCCAATTCCATGAAGCTCTTCATCGTTTGTGAGTAATCTATTCGTAGGCTCGCTAGGCGGTGATGAGTAGGATGAGATCTATCATGTAATCTAGTTAGTTTTGACGGGGATTGATCCCTAGTATCCACTATGTTCTAAGATTGATGTTGCTACTACTTTGCCATGCTTAATGATTGTCACTAGGGCCCGAGTGCCATGATTTCAGATCTGAAATTATTATGTTGTCACCAATATATGTGTGTTTTAGATCCAATCTTGCAAGTTGTAGTTACCTACTATGTGTTATGACCCGGCAACCCCAGAGTGACAATAACCGGAACCACTCCCGGTGATGACCATAGTTTGAGGAGTTCATGTGTTCACCAAGTGCTAATGCGTTGTTCCGGTTCTTTATTAAAAGGAGAACCTTAATATCCCGTAGTATCCTTTTGGACCCCGCTGCCACGGGAGGGATGGACAATAGATGTCATGCAAGTTCTTTTCCCTAAGCACGTATGACTACACACGGAATGCATGCCTACATCACATTGATGAACAAGAGCTAGCCACATATCTCTCCGTGTTATAACTGTTGCATGATGAATATCATCCAAACGAATCACCGACCCATTGCCTACGAGTTTGTCCCACTGCTGTTGTTGCTTGTCTTGCTCTGCTGCTACTGCTGTTACTACTGTTGTTGCTGCTGTAACTACTGTTGCTACTTGCTACTCCTCTTACTACTATCGCTTGCTACTGTTGCTGCTTGCTACTTCTGTCACTACTGCTCTTCCTTGCCACTGCTGTTACTCGTTACACTACTGCTACCTGCTACAATTCTGGTTCGCTGGCATTGACGGGAAAAGACAACTTCCGTCAATGGGCAACTTCTGGCGCCATTGATACGACATTTAGGAATAGTCTGCCATCAACAGACCGTTTGTGACACCGTTGTTATCATACTACTTTGCTGCTGATACTTTGCTTGCAGATACTAATCTTTCAGGTGTGGTTGAATCTGATACATTTAGCTGCTAATACTCGAGATTATCTTCTCACCTCCTGCCAGGCGAATCAACAAATTTGGGTCGAATACTCTACCCTCGAGAACTGTCGCGAACCCACGCGCTGGTGGGCTATCAACAACATTCGTCTAGTTTTGTTGCCGGGGAGTGCTAGCAGCATTCTTCTGGTGCCGTTGCAGGGGAAGGTCTGTTGTCATAGTAGCATTATACTCCCCCGAACTGGAAGAAAATGAGCTACTTTGGAAAGGCGGTCAATGACCACAAAGATAACATTATTTCCTTTCTTGGTCTTGGAAAATGGAGTGATGAAATCCATACTGAATTTATCCCATTTCCATTCAGGAATAGCTAAAGGTTGAAGGGTGCCAGCAGGCCTTTAGTGTTCTGCCTTAACTCGACGACAAACTTCGCAGTTAGCAACGAACTCAACAATTTCTCTTTTCATCCTAGTCCACCAGAACCTCTAGCGTAGGTCCTGATACATCTTGGTACTACCAGGATGAATGGTGAGAGGAGAATCATGAGCCTTGATAACCCACAAGTATAGGGGATCAATTGTAGCCTTTCTCGATAAGTAAGAGTGTCGAACCCAACGAGGAGCTAAAGGTAGGACAAATATTCCCTCAAGTTCTATCGACCACCGATACAACTCTACGCACACTTTACGTTCGCTTTACCTAGAACAAGTATGAAACTAGAAGTACTTTGTAGGAGTGATAGGATAGGCTTGCAAGAAAGTAAAGAACACCTAAATAAAACTAGGGGCTGGTTAGAAAAAGAAACAAATACATTAGTCTAACGAGTGTGGGAAAGTGGTGGTAGGAGTTGCGGAATTGTCCCTAAGCAATTGACTATGTTACTAGATCGATAACAAGTATCATGTGGGAGAGGCCTCTGCTAGTAGGTCATCCCTTACTTGGAATTCTATTCACTTATGATTGGAACTATTAGCAAGCGTCCGCAACTACTAACATTCATTAAGGTAAAACCCAACCATAGCAATAAGATATATTGGTCCCCCTTCAATCCCATATGCATCAATTTCTATGCTAGGTTTGAAGCTTCTGTCACTCTAGCCTGCCAATACATAGTCCTATAAACATACAACTAACCCTATGGTGTGATCCACGCGCGCGATCATATGATGGGCACCAAAGGACAACAACATAACCACAAGCAAATTAAACCAATCATAGCAATTCATCAATCACCGATAGGACAACGATAATCTACTCAGACATCATAGGATAGCAACACATCATTGGATAATAGTATGTAGCATAAAGCACCATGTTCAAGTAGAGGGTACAGCAGGTTGCGGGAGAGTGAACTGCTGAATATAGATGGGGGAAGATGATGGAGATGTTGGTGAAGATGACGAAGGTGTTGGTGTAGATCGCCGTCACACGATGATGTCCCGGGCGGCGTTCCGGCGCCGCTTGGGGTGAGGGGGAGAGAGCCCCCTCCTTATTCTTCTTCCTTGACCTCCTCCCTAGATGGGAGAAGGGTTTCCCCTATGGTCCATGGTCTCCATGGTGGCGGAGGGGCGAGAGCCCCTCCGAGATTGGATCTCTCTCTCTGTGTCCTTCTGTTTCTGCGCTCCCAGATTCTGCGTTTCACCGTTTCTTAAATTCCCAGAGATCCGTAACTCCGATTGGGCTGAAAGTTTAACATGATTTTGTTCCGGATATTATCTTTATTGCAGCGAAAGAAGGGCTCCAACCGCCTTAAGGAGTGGCCACAAGGCTGCCAGCTGCCACCATACCTCCTGGTGGCAGCTACAGGGCTTGTGGGCCCTCCGTGCATCGCCTCGCGTTGAATCTTCTTCCCAAAAATCATAAATATTCCAAAAAAATCCCTGTAAGTTTTATTACGTTTGGACTTCGTTTGGTATGGATATTCTGCGAAACAAAAAACATGCAACAAAGAGGAACTGGCACTGGGCACTAGATCAATATGTTAGTCCCAAAAATAGTATAAAAATTGCCAAAAGTATATGAAAGTTGTAGAATATTGGCATGAAACAATCAAAAATTATAGATACGACAGAGACGTATCAGCATCCCCAAGCTTAATTCCTGCTCGTCCTCGAGTAGGTAAATGATAAAAAAAGATAATTTTTGATGTGGAATGCTACCTAGCAGAATCTTGATCATATAATCTAATCATGGCATGAATACTAAAACACGAGTGATTCGAAACAATAGTCTATCATTTGACACAAAGAAAATAATATTTCAAGCATACTAACAAAGCAATCATGTCTTCTCAAAATATCATGGCCAAAGAAAGTTATCCCTACAAAATTATGTAGTCTCACTATGCTCCATCTTCCCCACACAACGTATTTAAATCATGCACAACCCCGGTTTTAGCCAAGCAATTGTTTCATACTTTAGTGTTCTCAAACCTTTTCAACTTTCACGCAATACATGAGCGTGAGCCATGGACATGGCACTATAGGTGGAATAGAATATGGTGGTCGTGGAGAAGATAAAAAAAGAGGAGATAGTCTCACATCAACTAGGCGTATCAATGGGCTATGGAGATGCCCATCAATAGATATCAATGTGAGTGAGTAGGGATTGCCATGCAACAGATGCACAAGAGCTATAAGTGTATGAAAGCTCACAAAAGAAACTAGTGGGTGTGCACCCAACTTGCTTTCTCATGAAGACCTAGGGCAATTTTGAGGAAGCCCATCATTGGAATATACAAGCCAAGTTATATAATGAAAATTTCCCACTAGTATATGGAAGTGACAACATAGGAGACTCTCTATCATGAAGATCATAGTGCTATTTGAAGCACAAGTGTGGAAAGAGGATAGTAGCAATTGTCCCTTCTCTCTTTTCTCTCATTTTTTTGTGGGCTCTTTGGCCTCTTTTTTTATTTTTTGTTATTTTGGTGGGCATCTTTGGCCTCTTTTTTGTAAATGGGCTTCGCTGGCCTCTTTTATTTCCTCACATGGGAAAATGCTCTATTAATAATGATCATAACACTTACAACTCAATACTTAGAGCAATGATGACTCTATATGAAATGCCTTCGGTAGTGTACCGTGACAATGATCTAGCATAGCAATGACATCAGAACATCATGCTAGCTATCTTACGATCATGCAATGGCAATATGGAAGTGGTGGCACATGTCATGAGACAGAACAGTGGTAGTTGCATGCCAATATATCTCGGAATGGCTATGAAAATGCCATAATAAGTAGGTATGGTGGCTGTTTTGAGGGAGGCTATATGGTGGGTGTAATGCACGGGCGAAAGTTGCGCGGTACTAGAGAGGCTAGCAATGGTGGAAGGGTGAGAGTGTGTATAATCCATGGACTCAACATTAGTCATAAAGAACTCACATACTTATTGCAAAAGTCTATTAGTCATCGAAACAAGGTACTACACGCATGCTCCTAGGGGAAAGGTTGGTAGGAGTTAACCATCGCGCGATCCCGACCTCCACACAAAGGATGAAAATCAATAAATAAATCATGCGCCGACTTCATCACATAACGGTTCACCATACGTGCATGCTACGGGAATCACAAACCTTAACACAAGTATTTCTATGAATACAGAATTACTCACTAGCATGACTCTAATATCACATAATCATGTCGCAAAACTATTGCAAGGAATCAAACATATCATATTCAGTGATCTACAAGTTTTATGTAGGGTTTTATGACTAACCATGTGAATGAACAACTCCTGTTAACTCTCTAAATAGGTATAAGTGAAGCATGAGAGTTTAATTCTTTCTACAAAAGATATGGCCCGCTCTAACAAATATAAGTGAAGCAGAAGAGAATTTTACAAATGGCGGTTTTCTATGTGTAGGGAAACAGGCAATCCAAACTTCAAATGATATAAGTGAAGCACATGAAGCATTCTATAAAGCCAACCAAGGACTATCTCATACCAGCGTGGTGCATAAAAGAAAAAGGAAAAATAAACACAAAAGACGCTCCAAGCATTTGCACATATCATGTGACGAATTAAAATATAGCTCCGAGTAAAATTATCGATAGATTGTAGACGAAAGAGGGGATGCCTTCCGGGGCATCCCCAAGCTTAGACGCTTGAGTCTTCCTTGAATATTACCTTGGGCTGCCTCAGGCATCCCCAAGCTTAGGCTCTTGCCTCTCCTTATTCCTTCATCCATTGTGCTCTCACCCAAAACTTGAAAACTTCAATCACACAAAACTCAACAAAACTTCGTGAGATCCGTTAGTATAATAAAATGAATCACCACTTAAAGTACTGTTGTGAACTCATTATAAATTCATATAAGCATTATATCTACTGTAATCCAACTTCACCATGGTTCATACCCCCCGATACTACTCATAGATTCATCAAAATAAGAGAACAATGCATAGAAAACAGAATCTGTCAAAACAGAACAGTCTATAGCAATCTGTATATTCCGTATACTTCTGATATCTCAAAACATCTGAAAAATTAATAACGTCTAGAAAATTTGCATATAAATCAGCAGAAAAAAGAATCAACTCAAAAGCTCTCCGAGAATAAAAATGAAAATTAATTTCGTGAGCAGAAAGTTTCTGTCTTTTCTCAGCATGATCAAACAACTATCACCCAAACTAATCGTAAAGGCTTTGCTTGGCACATTGTTTTTTAAAAAAACACAAAGGAATTGTACAAGGGGATAATTATTTTTGTGAGAAACTTTCATGAAAAATTCTACATTGTCTCCATGAGCATGAACACAAGTGTTCAAGGTCGACCCTCACTTCAGCAATGCATCACCTTTCAATCGCTTCTCTTTTTGAAAAAGTTTTAAGTTCCCCTCTATATTTTTTGTTTTTAAACTAAATAAAAGAACTCAACAGAAATAAGTAACTCTCTAAAACTTCCGGGTTGTCTCCCAGGCAGTGCTTTCTTTAAAGCCATTGAGCTAGCCATAAAGTGCTCAAGTAATGGATCCACCCGGATCCCAAGGTATATCAAAGCCAATTTTAATTAACAATGATTTGAAATTTAGTAGTGAGCACAAGGTAACATATATCAAGCAATGACGAAGTCTAACTCTCTTCCTATGCATTGGCATGTCATAAAATAACAATTCATGCACACCAAGTAAAGGCCAATACATAGCATAAGCAGTTTCTTGCAATTTTATCGTATTGGAAACATAGAGAGGTGGAGATGTAGTTCCTCTATCATAATAATTGCAAGTAGGAGCAGCAAGCACATGCATATTATATTCATCAAAATCATCATGTGTAACATAAGGAACTATAGCTAGCTCATCTTCATAAGCATCATTCATATTGGCATCATGGCCACAAGCGTAGCAAGCATCAAGTTCATCAAAAAGAGATATTTCAAACGAATCCAAGGAATCATAGCATTCATCCTTCGGTAAGAACGAAGGGAAATTAAATAATGTATGAGTAGAAGAGTTACTCTTATTAGAAGGTGGACACGGGTAGCTAGTCCGTTCTTCCTCCTTTTGTTCTTCGCTCTCCTCGTCATCTTTTTCATCTAATGAGCTCACAATTTCAGCATTTTCTTCTTCCATAGTTTCCTGCAAAATAATAGTCTCTTCTTGGGCAGCATAGGATTTCTCCTTAAATCGTTCAATATGGGCATTATATTCATAATTAGTATAACAATAACGAAGCATAGCCAAATTTTCAGATCGGTAAGGAGCATCATCATTATCATCATACCTTTTAAATAGAGCCTCAATTTCATAAGCACCTATAAAAGCAACAAACTCTTCTATTTGATCCACATCATACTAATCATATATACCATTAGCATAAGAAGCCAAGGTTCTATGATCATTAAACTCACAAGAAAAGGGAAGGTGTGGAGCCTTTATCCTAGAGCGATAAGTAACACCATATCTCTTGCAAAGTTCCCAAGCATACCATTTCAACAAATGGATTTGATCCCATAAAAGTTCCCCTTTTTAAGTCAAGCGATAATCCCTAAAGTATTAACGTTGATCCAACGTGTATCCCATTATATAATTGAATGGGGCTTTCTCAGGATTATTAAAGAAGTACATAATATTTTTCACATAACGAGCCTCAAGGGTTTTAGGAGGTTCCCCATCTCCATCATTAGCAAGTACACCTAATTTTTTTTGTATTTCGTGTTCCATATCCATAACTAAAGATAGAGCACAACTTAGAACAGAAAATAAATCTACTTAGTGATAAAGCAAACAAGCACACACGAGGATATTCACCCCACGCTATTGCTCCCCGGCAACCCACAAGTATAGGGGAGCAATTGTAGCCTTTCTCGATAAGTAAGAGTGTCGAACCCAACGAGGAGCTAAAGGTAGGACAAATATTCCCTCAAGTTCTATCGACCACCGATACAACTCTACGCACACTTTACGTTCGCTTTACCTAGAACAAGTATGAAACTAGAAGTACTTTGTAGGAGTGATAGGATAGGCTTGCAAGAAAGTAAAGAACACCTAAATAAAACTAGGGGCTGGTTAGAAAAAGAAACAAATACGTTAGTCTAACGAGTGTGGAAAAGTGCTGGTAGGAGTTGCGGAATTGTCCCTAAGCAATTGACTACGTTACTAGATCGATAGCAAGTATCATGTGGGAGAGGCCTCTGCTAGCAGGTCATCCCTTACTTGGAATTCTATGCACTTATGATTGGAACTAATAGCAAGCATCCGCAACTACTAACGTTCATTAAGGTAAAACCCAACCATAGGAATAAGATATATTAGTCCCCCTTCAATCCCATATGCATCAATTTCTATGTTAGGTTTGAAGCTTCTGTCACTCTAGCCTGCCAATACATAATCCTGTCAACATACAACTAACCCTATGGTGTGATCCACGCGCGCGATCATATGATGGGCACCAAAGGACAGCAACATAACCACAAGCAAATTAAACCAATCATAGCAATTCATCAATCACCGATAGGACAACGATAATCTACTCAGACATCATAGTATAGCAACACATCATTGGATAATAATATGTAGCATAAAGAACCATGTGCAAGTAGAGGGTACAACGGGTTGCGGAAGAGTGTTCCTCTGAATATAGATGGGGGAAGATGATGGAGACGTTGGTGAAGATGACACAGGTGTTGGTGTAGATCGCCGTCACACGATGATGTCCCGGGAGGCGTTCCGGCGCCGCCGAGAGAGAGGGGGAGAGAGCCCCCCTCCTTCTTATTCTTACTTGACCTCCTACCTAGATGGGAGAAGGGTTTCCCCTCTGGTCCACGGTCTCCATGGCGGCGGAGGGGCGAGAGCCCCTCCGAGATTGGATCTCTCTCTCTGTGTCCTTCTGTTTCTGCACTCCCAGATTCTGCGTTTCACCGTTTCTTAAATTCCTGGAGATCCGTAACTCCGGTTGAGCTGAAATTTTAACACGATTTTCTTCCGGACATTATCTTTCTTGGGGCGAAAGAAGGGCTCCAACCGCCTTAAGGAGTGGCCTCAAGCCTGCGAGCCGCCGCCGTACCTCCTGGTGGCGGCTACAGGGTTTGTGGGCCCTCCGTGCATTGCCTCGCGTTGAATCTTCTTCCCAAAAATCATAAATATTCCAAAAAAAATCCCCGTAAGTTATATTACGTTTGGACTTCGTTTGGTATGGATATTCTGCGAAACAAAAAACATGCAACAAACAGGAACTGGCACTGGGCACTGGATCAATATGTTAGTCCCAAAAATAGTATAAAAAGTTGCCAAAAGTATATGAAAGTTGTAGAATATTGGCATGAAACAATCAAAAATTATAGATACGACGGAGGCGTATCAAGCCTCGTTAAGGATCAACTTCCTTAGATGTGGATTCTTGGGAACCACTAGACGATTATGGAAGAACACAACATCTTGATCATTCATGGAGAATTCCTTAGCGTTTCCGCTAATGATATTCTCCTTGATCCGTGATATACCCTGATCACGCTTCTAGCCAGCTATGATTTGATCCTTAAGAGTAGGCTTCGCCACCAGGTTAGAAAGGAATCCTTGAGGAACAATGTGAAGATTTAACATCCGAAATTCCTCATAGAGATGTGGTTGACCTCGTTGTAGCATCAGGTTGTGACAATAAGACTTACGACTTAGTGCATTAGCCATAACATTGGCCTCCCCCGGGGTGTAAGTTATCCCTAAGTCGTAATCCGTGATCAACTCAACCCACCGTCTTTGCCTGAGATTCAAATCCGGCTGGGTGAAGATATATTTCAGACTTTGGTGATCAGTGAATATTTTGCAACGATTACCAAGAAGGTAATGTTGCCAGGTTTTAAGTGCATGGACTACACCTGCAAGCTCAAGATCATGTGTGGGATAATTATCCTCATGTGGACGCAACCGTCGAGATGCGTATGCAATCACATGATGATCCTGCATGAGGATGCAACCTAATCCTTGTCGCGAGGCGTTGCAATAGATAACAAAGTCCTTAGAGAAATCTGGTGGTAGCAACACAGGTGCGGGAGTCAGGCGTCTTTTCAGTTCCTGAAAACTATGCTCACACTGTGGTGTCCACTCGAACTTTTTATCTTTCTTGAGGAGTTCAGTTAGAGGTTTTGCAACCTTGGAGAAATTCTCGACAAGGCGGCGACAATAGCTCGCTAGACCAAGAAAACTCCTAACTTGCTTAACAGATTCAGGTTGAGTCCAATCAAGGACGGCTTGAACTCTCTCGAGATTGACAGCAATACCCTTACCAGAGATTACGTGGCCTAGATAGGTAACTTCTGGTAACCAAAATTCACATTTTGAAAACTTGGCTTACAGGCGGTGTTCTCGAAGTTTCATCAATACCAGCCTTAGATGCTTGGCATGTTCTTGTTTGTTCTTCGAGTAGATGAGAATATCATCGAGGTATACTACGACGAATTTATCTAAATACTCCATGAAGATTGAATTCATCAAGTGAGAGAAGGTGGCTGGGGCATTGGTTAAACCGAAGGACAGACGGTGTACTCGTATTGGCCATAACGAGTGACAAAAGCCGTTTTTGGAATGTAACCCAACCTCAAATCCATTTTGGAGAAGACTGAGGATCCAGCAAGCTGATCATACAGGTCGTTGATCCTGGGGAGCAGATACTTGTTCTTTATGGTGACCAGGTTAACTGGTCAATAATCTACAACCATTCGATCCGTTCTGGCTTTCTTCTTGACAAAGAGGACGGGACAAGCCCAAGGAGAAGAGCTAGGACGAATGAAACCTTTATTCAAGGCCTCATCTAGTTGCTTCTTAAGTTCGGCTAGCTCCAAGGGTGCCATCTTATAAGGTCTTCTAGCTATTGGAATGGTTCCCGGAACAAGGTCTATCACAAACTCTACATCCCTGTCACGTGTAATTCCTGGCAGTTCTTTTGGAAAAACATCGTGAAAGTCACGGACTACCGGAATGTCTTCTAGTTCTAGAAGAGGGTTGGCATTGAGGGAATAGAGTTGGCATTTGGATACTCGAGCAGAGACATTGACTATCTCACCCGAGGGATGGGTAAGCTGAACATTTCTAGAATGAGTATCAATCTTGGCATAATGGGCCGACATCCAGTCCATACCCAAGATGATATTGATATCCGAAGATTTCAGGGCTATCAAAGATGCCAGAAAAACTAGCCTGACTACTAGAATTTCATTATCATAGGTTATCCTAGAGGTTTGCCACTTACTACCAGGGGTTTGGACAACCAATGGGATTGGCATATCACAGAAAGACATGTTATGCAACTATGCATAACTTTCTGAAATGAAGGAATGAGATGACCCAGTGTCGAAAAGAATAGACGCTGGGTGATGATTGACAAGGAGCATACCCAAAATGATGTCGGGATCCTCTGCAGCTTCTTCTGCTGAAACATAGTTCACACGACCACGTGCAAGAGTTGGCTTCACATAGTGGGAAAGAACCTGTGGGTTATGGGCCCACTCAAAAGAAACACCGTTGAACATATAGCTCAGAAAGAGAGGTATTGCACTGGTACAAATTAAAACTTGATGAGGTGAGACCCTCGAAATAATTGAAAGAATTGAAAACAAAAAAAACTTCTGGGTTATCTTCAACACTCCGGATAGAAAAGAGAGGACTGAAAAACAAGAAAGACTTGATAAGAATTTCCAACATAGGAATCATTGAACAAAAGAAACGGATATGATGAACACCGAGATCTTGAATTGAATTCACCGAAAAAGAGAACAAGAATGAAAAATGAGGAACTAGCAACTTTTGAGAATCTTCACAAGGAATCACGGGATAAGAGAGAAAAGAAAAGATAGCAGAAGCAACAATGAAAGGAAGATATTTGGATGATAATTGAAACATTGAAGAAAAAGGGAGGGAGGGCGGGGGAAAACAAGGACAACTTGGGACAAATGAGAGAAACTCCGGAAAGAAATGAGAGATTGATCTTGCAATTCTTGAGAGGACTGAATTCACTTGAAGAGAAGGACTCTAGTTGGAAAAGAATAGAAATGACGACTCCGGTTGAAAGGAATTGATATGACGACTCCGGTTGAAAAGAATTGACAAGACAACTTGATTGAGCAAAAGAATTCTCACTCTCATAAAAATATGAGAAGACCTCTGGGAAAGATGTCAACTCACCACTTCACATCGAAGCAACTCTAATTACCATACTCCAACAAAACAAAGGGTGTGACTTGCAAATTAGCTAGAACAAACATATGACAGAGATTTCATCTGATATTTTCGTGGATAGATTCGCACGGGCTCGATCGTACAGTAGCCATCATGTACAAGGCAGTGCACATGACATACAAAGCGTCCCCGAGTCGCAGCAAGGTACAAGGACTCTTTAAGACACGATGAGAACCGCTGTAAGACGACCGTGAACAAACAAATCCACTAGATGTCGAATCCCAACCTCACATCATGCATCTGTTGGAAGATTGTCCTATAAGTAACTACTTGAATTCCCACCTAAGAACTCCCGAAATTTCAGGTCATGCAATCTGGTCCATGGAGACAAGGAGTAATATATCACTCAACTCCTATACTAACCCGTCCAGTGTATCACAATCGTCAACACATAACCAGAATCTCGGAACTTCATATATCTCAGACCCTCGTAATCACAACGATAGTAAGTGTGGCGATACATCCGGACCTATCTGCACCAGTACTGGGGAAGCCGGACTCCTCTCGCCACTACTAGTATTGAAGCAATTTCGAACATCCTTTGCCCTGAGATACTAAGAAATCTGAATGATAACGATGTGCTCAAGAATCCCCTGGAGCTCAACTCCCGGGAAGAAATCAAGTCACACAGGAGGCACCAAGACAGAAGTCCGTCACATCAGCATCATATAGATTCCAAAAATATCCGCGTGATCCTAAAAAAATTGTGTGAGAAGAGGAGTAGAGTTAAAATTATTACGTCAAGATTCCTCACCGGATCATAGAAGAGGAGAAAAAGAATCCTACTCTCCGATATATAACTAGACTCAAAGCAGTTGTTCACTAGACTCGACTTGTCCAAGTTCGATCAATCAAGGGGGCTCCTAGGTTAGTACTGCTGTGATACCAACTTGTAACGCCCAAGATGCGGTCCTATCCTTATTTTGGCGCGAGGGCCTTGACAAGGATAAAAATGCATCTCGTCGTTTCGCAAGAATAGATATTGTTACAAGTACATGTACTGAAAAGATAAGTATAAGGAGTTGGCTTACACTCACCACAAGCTACATCAGAGTCACATCAGTACAATACATACAATCATCATGAACAAGAGCAGGGTCTGACTATGGACGAAAAAAACGATAAAATAACGACGTCCATCCTAGCTATCCCAGGCTGCCGGCCTGGAACCTATCCTAGATCGGTGAAGAAGAAGAGGAAGAAACTCCAAACCACAATCATCGCGCTCACGTCATAATATCACTCTACATGTACCTGCAACTGGTGTTGTAGTAATCTGTGAGTCATAGGGGACTCAACAATCTCATTTCCAAAGGTATCAAGACTAGCAAAGCTTAATGGGTGAGGTATATATGGTTTAGTGGTGAGGCTGCAGCAAGCGACTAAGCATTTATTGAGGTGGCTAACTTACGAGTACAAGAATAAAAGAGGGGGATGATCTACGCATAGCGGATGTGAACTACTCATGATCAAATGAATGATCCTGAACACCTACTTACGGTAAACATAACCCCACTCTGTCCTCGATCGGAGAAGGAGCTCACGAAAGAGACAATCATGGTTACGCACTCAGTTGGCAAGTTTTAATTAAGTTAATTTCAATTTATCTAGAACCAGATGTTAAACAAAGTTTCCATGTTGCCACATAACCACGGGCACGGCTTTTCGAAAGATTTAACCCTGCACGGGTGCTCCAACTAGTCCATCACAAATTACCACAAGCCGCATAGAAAACCTCGATCACGAAACTCGCGATGTCCTTGGATTCCTTAGTGGAAAACTTCAACTCTCAGAAATCCCAAAGCATCACCGGAATCCCGATGCACAAGATATTTCGTAAAAGGTAAAACTAATCCATCAAGGCTGCCCGACGTGTCGACGATCCCGATAGGAGCCGCGTATCTCGTTCTCAGGACACGACGGATGAGCACTACGTACGGTGGCCGGATAGACATCCCCCGAGTTGCCCCGGGTGGCCCCACAAGTGGCTCTGTTTTGGACCAACACTCCTGAGGAGCACTGGCCCGGGGGTTGATTAAGTTTCCTCGGGTTAATTACTCCCTGTGCGGTTCATTAGTTATTAGGCAAATAGTACCAAAGTTGGGCCTTGCTAGACCAGTCTTAATCTAAAACGAATTATCAAGGGGGTCCCCATAACAACCCCGATCGTGTTAGGAGCGCTCATTTATGGAATATAACACCAGTAGCCGAAACTAAGGCGACAAAGGTGGAACGAAACACCTGGCTAGAAAGCCGAGCCTTCCACCTTTTACCAAGTATATAGGTGCATTAAATTAAATAGCATCTAATAGGGTGATATAACAAGGAACCCATGTTATCACATGGAAGCAACTGCACCTGCAACTAGCAACGCTAACACATGGTTAAGCAAGCGGTAACATAGCCATTCAGTGGTTTGCTAGGTTGTGAACAGGTAGAAGGTTTCGTGGCAATGTTGGGAGGCTAATATTTAATAGGTGGTACGCAACGAGACATATCGAAAGAAACGAGACAACTAGCATGGCAATGATAGTAATGGTATCTAGGGAAATGATAATCTTGCCTGAGATCCCGCTAGGAAGAAGAATGCCTCCGTGAAGCAGACGAACCGACGTAGTCGAACGGATCCTCACATTCCGACACGCTTGCGGAACACTATCAAGACGAAGCAAACCGGAAACAAGAATCAACACACGATATACACCACATCACATGCACAACATGATGCATTAACTAATATGATGCATGGAAGCTCAACCCCTAATTATGCACTTAAACCAGCCTACGTAGATAAACAAGTGCCACCTCATCACAAAGTTACACTTTGCAGAACTCCTCAAAACTAGAAACCAGTGCCAGCATTGGATTCCTTGGGTTCTCCTACCCCAAATCTATATATCACACTCCTATATATGCACACACAAAAACACCACAGAACAGCAAAATAAATACTACACAAGATTAAAACTAACTCTGCCAAGAACAATAGCTGTTCTTGCCCTGCCATATGTGGTATAAACCGGATTAGACAATTCCACTTCTGGAATTAATCCACAAAAGGTAATAATCCACAAAAGGTAATATGACAGCCACAAATAATAAGATAAATAAACATGGGTCCAAAACATCTGTAAGTCAAAACTGCCAAATCTGGCTATAACCTATTTGGACTATACCTAAAATGGAGAACAACTCAAAACAAAAATAAAACAATAAGGCATGGGGCCCTCTGGTCATAGCACCATGGCCCCCTAGTGGGTGTATGCAAGTGGGCCATGCCCCACAACACACACACACACACACACACACACACACACACAGCTGCACACACACTCATACACACATGCCACATGGGATCCCACATATGGCCACATGGGATCCCCTGCAATCACACACACACACACAAACCACACAAAATAAAAGAAAAGGTGCAGGTGGGGGATCGAACCTTGCACCTCACGCGCGCACACACACACACACGACACCACACCACACCAATGCGCTACAACCTCGAATCTTATCACAGAGGGGGGCTATCCAACTAAGCTAGCCGCACTACTACTCACAACAGGTAGGAAAATTGAAATAAAAGGGGGGCGCCAAGCGGGGATTCGAACCCACAACCATGGGGCCGAAGCGCAGCGCTGGAACCACTAGGCTAGGAGGGGAAGGATCTGGACATAGAGGGGGTCTTGCCCTTTTGAGAAGGCCCCTGTGCGCTGTACCGCTGCTCCGGCGACCGAAACAGAGGCGATCGCTGGCGAGCACATGGGCCACCAACGGCTGGGATGATCACCGGCGGGGTTTGAGGGGTACATGTGGGATCCATTCCCGAGGCTAGCGCGGGGAAAGCTGCACGCTTGCACTGCTGCTGCTGCAGATAGGTCTGCTGCTGCCACTCCTAGCTCACGCTCCTGCCGGTGCAACTCCGATAGGGCACTTGCCTCGACTAGCTACGACGCGGCTAATAGAGAGGGGGAGTGGAGGAGAGCGGTGTTGCCGATCACCTAGGGGAAGATGTGATGATCCGGCGCAGGAGAGGAGGGAGGGCGACGAGTCAGAGCAGAAGAGGCTTGCCGGTGGGAGAGGAAGAAGCCGTCATCATGGATGGAGCTCTCGGCATACGATTTGCGTGGGAACGGGTCGGTCTTGCCGTCCGCATCCTCCGGGTGCTGCTGGGGAAGAAGGGGACGCCACCTACGCCAGCATCGAGCTGTTGCAGGAAGCTGCCATGGCGAGACGGTGGGGCTCGGGGGCTCACCCTGACGGCGCTAGGGAAGAAGGAGGGAGGGGGGGAATGGGCGCTAGGGCACGGAGGAGAGCTGGGGCATGATACGTCTCCGTCATATCTATAATTCTTGATTGTTTCATGCCAATATTCTACAACTTTCATATACTTTTGGCAACTTTTTATACTATTTTTGGGACTAACATATTGATCCAGTGCCGAGTGCCAGTTCTTGTTTGTTGCATACTTTTTGTTTTGCAGATTATCCATACCAAACAAAGTCCAAAGACAATAAAGAACCTAGGGATTTTTTTAGAATATTTATGATTTTTGGGAAGAAGAATCAACGCGAAATGATGCCCGAGGGGGTCACAAGACCCCTAGCCGTGGCCTAGGGGTGGGGCCACGCCTGGCAGGCTTGTGAACAATCCCTAAGGCGGTTGGTGCCCTTCTTTCTTCTCAAGAAAGATAATATCTAGAAGAAAATCGTGTTAAAATTTCAGCCCCGTAGAAGTTACCGATCTCCGGGAATTTGAGAAACGGTGAAAGGCAGAATCTGGGAGCGCAGAAACACAAGGACAGAGAGAGAGAGATCCAATCTCGGAGGGGCTCCCGCCCCTCCGCCGCCATGGATACCATGGACCAGAGGGGAAACCCTCCTCCCATCAAGGGAGGAGGTCAAGGAAGAAGAATAATAAGGGGGGATCTCTCCCCTCTCTCCCGGCGGCGCCAGAACGCCGCCCGGGACATCATCGTGTGACGACGATCTACACCAACACCTCCGTCATCTTCACCAACACCTCCATCACCTTCCCCATCTATATTCAGCGGTCCACTCTCCCGCAACCCGCTGTACCGTCTACTTGAACATGATGCTTTATTCTACATATTATTATCCAATGATGTGTTGCCATCCTATGATGTCTGAGTAGATTTTCGTTGTCCTATCGGTGATTGATGAATTGCTATGATTGGTTTAATTTGCTTGTGGTTATGTTGCTGTCCTTTGGTGCCCATCATATGAGCGCGCGCGTGGATCACACCGTAGGGTTAGTAGTATGTTGATAGGACTATGTATTGGAGGGCAAGGGTGAGAGAAGCTTCAGCCTAGCATAGAAATTGATGCATACGGGATTGAAGGGGGACCAATATATCTTAATGCTATGGTTGGGTTTTACCTTAATGAACATTAGTAGTTGCGGATGCTTGCTAATAGTTCAAATCATAAGTGCATGGAATTCCAAGTAAGGGATGACATGCTAGCAGTGGCCTCTCCCACATAAAACTTGATATCATTCTAGTAACGTAGTCAATTGCTTATGGACAATTCCGCAACTCCTACCACCACTTTTCCACACTCGTTAGACTAACGTAATTGTTTCTTTATCTAGCCATCCCCTAGTTTTTATTTACGTGTTCTTTATTTTATTGCAAACCTATCCTATGACACCTACAAAGTACTTCTAGTTTCATACTTGTTCTTGGTAAAGCGAACGTAAAGTGTGCGTAGAGTTATATCGGTGGTTGATAGAACTTGAGGGAATATTTGTCCTACCTTTAGCTCCTTGTTCGGTTCGACACTCTTACTTATCGAGAATGGCTACAATTGATCCCCTATACTTGTGGGTTATCTAGACCTTTTTGTGGCGCCGTTGCCGGGGAGCAATAGCGTAGGGTGAATATTCTCGTGTATGCTTGTTTTCTTTATCACTAAGTAGATTTATCTGGTGTACTAAGTTGTTCTCTATCTTTAGTTATGGATATGGAACACGAAAATACCAAAAAAAAGGTGTACTTGCTACTCATGGAGACGGGGAACCTCCTAAAACCCCCGATGCTTGCTATGTGGAAAATATTATGCACTTCTTTAATAATCGTGAGAAAACCCCATTAAATTATATAATGGGATACACGTTGGATCAACGTGAATACTTTAGGGATTATCGCTTGACTCAAAAAGGGAAACTATTATGGGATCAAATTTATATGTTGAAATGGTATGCTTGGGAGCTATGCTCGAGATATGATGTTACTTGTTGCTCTAGGATGAAGGCTCAACACCTTCCCTTTTCTTGTAAATTTAATGCTAATGCAACCTTGGCTTCTTATGATAATGGTATATATGATTACTATGATGTGGAGCAAATAGAAGAGTTTGTTGCTTTTGTGGGTGCTTATGAAATTGAAGCTCTGTTGAAAAGTTGTGATGATAATGATGATGATGCTTACAATTCTGAAAATTTGGTTATGCTTCGTTATTGTTATACTAATTATGAATATAATTCCCATATTGATCGATTTATGGAGCAATTCTACGCTACCCAAAAAGAGACTAATATTTTGCAGGTAATTATGGAAGAAGAAAATGCTGAAACTGTGAGCTCATTAGATGAAAAAGATGACGAGGAGAGCGAAGAACAAAAGGAGGAAGAGCGGACTAGCTACCCGTGCCCACCTTCTAATGAGAGTAACTCTTCAAGTCATACATTGTTTAATTTCCCTTCGTTCTTATCGAAGGATGAATGCTATGTTGATTGCTATGATCCCTTGGATTCGTTTGAATTATCCCTTTTTGATGAACTTGATGCTTGCTATGCTTGTGGCCATGATGCCAATATGAATGATGCTTATGAAGATGAACTTGCTATAGTTCCTTATGTTAAACATGAAATTGTTGCTATCGCACCCACTTATGATAGTTGTAACATCCCAATTTTCCTAATTGGGAATGTTTTACATTGTAGCTAAGCATCTATGCATATTGACTGAAATAAATTTAGCACTTGAATCCTTTCGTCTTTTGATTTGCATTTCATTTTTCCTCGCACGAGAAATGCCTGGGGAAATACTCTCTTGCACGCAAGAGAGAGAGAGGAGGAAAGTGACCCTCCAAAGTGCGGGCAATTTCTGAAATATTGGAGCCAAGAAATACAAAGTTTATTTGCAAAAATATTTGCAAAAAGAAAATAAAGCAATTTAGGGAATTTCTGAAAAAACATTTTTTTAAAGTTTTTATTTTTACTTTGGAAAAATGTTATTCGGGTAGAGGATTTTTTTCTGATTTTTTTGGTATATAATACTCTATATTAAAAGTTTGATTTATTTCCTTTTTATTCACTTTTGTTTTTCTGTTTCGGAAAAGATATAAAAATAGGAAAGTCTTGTTTTTTTTGGCAACCGCCCCGAGCGCTTAATAGCTGTGGGCCGCCACCCCCACAGCCCAGGGACCGAATCCCGTTAATTGCGGCCGCCCTTTCCTTTCCCAGCCGCCTCCCCCCACTGCCACGCGGGCCCTCCCCTGGCCGACCCTTCCTCCCCCACGGTCGTCTCCCTCCTCCTTCCTAACTCATGCCCGACCCAACCCGAGCTCCCCAGGAACCGGGATCCTCTCGGATTCCCCTCTCCCCCTTCCTTCCCCACTCCCCCTCTCGGCCTATAAGTACCCCAGCCGCCACCGCACCCCGTTCCCACCCCGCCCACGTCAAGCCGCCGCCCGAGCCCATCCCGCCATCACCGCCGGCAGCAGCCCAAGCCCCACTTCGGCCGCACCTGGGGGAGCAGCCACCCCGAGCTCCTCGCTCCGCCCGACGCCTCCCCTCGCCGGAGGACCGCCGCCGCCATCTCCCCGTCCCGTCAGCCACCCCGGAGCCCCTCCCCTCGTCGGCGACCACCTCCCCTCGCCGGAGTTGCCACCCACTGCCACGGTGAGATTCCCTCTTCCTGTTGTTTTCTTTTCTTTCTTAGTTAGCCCTTAGATCCATATCCTACGGTGTAGATTAGATTAGGGTACCTCTTTGGTTTAGATTAGAAAACCGTGCTGGTTTTTTTTCACTTAACACGGTTAGCCAGTAGTTTTGTTAGCCTTCGGCCGTTTGTTTATAACCTTCCAACAAACACCCCCGCAGCCTATCACAGCACGCCACGTATACCCCCTGTTAGTTAGCTAGTTAGTTTCTTTTTTCTGTCTAACTGCAAAAACAGAAAAGTTTCTGTTTTGTTTTGGCCATAACATTTGATCCCGAAGTCCAATGATATTGATTCTTGTTCCAGTAGACTACAATGTTTCTGTAGATTTTAAAAACATATAATTTGTCTATGTTTGAAATTTGCAAATATAAGTTAGATTAGATTTAGTTTAAACCTTGTTTTGCCTATTCCAGGAGTTTAAAAAACGATTTTGAGTTGATTCTTTTTGCTACTGCGTCCTAGTGATTAAATCTTACTGTGGTAGAAGTTTCAATTTTTTTAAAGTATTTGTACTGGTGTTTTTAACAGAAACAAGTTTCTGCCATAGCGACGCGTGTTGAATTCTTTTACTTAGGCTTTAGCAAATCCTTACTTGTGATGTTATTTTTTACTTGTTGCTTGATTGTAGTGCTTATGGTGTGTTTTGTGTTTGTATCGGTAGATCATCCGGAGTGCGAAGTGTGTTACTTAGAAGCGCTCGATCAGGACAACTATCATCAAGGAAAGTCATTTTGATCATGTTATTTTCCTATGTTTTCGATGCATGGTAGTTCACTTTTCTTTGCCCAAATTGCATGCTGCCTAGGTACTTGGAAACTTTAGTATAAGTTGTAGTATCATGTGGTAGGAACACAACAACCCCGATACTTGGCCCCGGGACGACAATTTTATATTTGCTATGCTTGAGTAGACGGGTTTTCGGTTGAGTGTATGACACGAGTGATGCGAGGTTGATTAAATAATCAAGACCGGTTAAGACAAGATTTTCAAGACCTCGGACGCAATGCAACTCTGGGTGAAGGACGGTTGATCGGCTCCCTGGAGAACCCAGTGGATGCCCGGGATGCTGGAGAGGCCATGACATCCTGCGGAATGCTTCACCCAGGCTCGAAGAGACGGACGGAGACTTCAAGACTCAAGGCTTGCCTGCACAGCCACAAGTCATTATGGGCTCTGGCTTGGTTGGACAACGCAGCGACTCTGGACAGGCGGTGCTAGCAGATGTAGAAGAACGGTAGGAATGGATGGGCACCGACAGGGATTCAGAGGGACCCGTTGAAAGACCATGTTTTGATCATCCGGTCTTCAAACACCCTGAAGTGCGAGGACAAACCCGAAGGCGATTAAATATTGTGGGGAACGTGTGCAAAACTCTGCAGAGTGCCCAACCTAATCGATTAGCCGTGTCCATGGTCATGGACAACTTGAGCCGAAGGCATTGAAATTCCCCTGAACTCTTGAGACAACTTAATAAAGATGTGGGTGTTATCAACTATTCGGGTACGAGAATTGGTTGGCGGAACCATCTCGTTAACAACAAACAATGTAGTAATATTTTGCTTCCAACCCCTCTTGTTGTAGGATAAAACTGGCTTTATGCAAAACTTAGCCCCACCGGCCAAATATGCATGTAGAGATAGTTGATTATTATTTTTACTCCTCTCTTTGATGACTTGCCGGCATATTCAATATGCTTACCTACACGGCTGCAACGTATCATGTTGCAGAGTACTTTTCCGACCAGGAGTGAGGCTACGTTCTACGCTCAGCGACATGCCCTTGGAGTCGGATGGACTCGTCTACCTGATGCTTCCGCTAGTCTTCGTTAGATATCTCATGAGATGGCCTTCAGCCACTTTATTGTAATCCTTTATTGTAATAAAGTACTCTTTATGAGATTTCGATTAATAAAGCTGTGTGATTGAACTCTTGAATATATACATTATGTACTGAGTGTGTACCAGCATGATCTTGGGATGGTACGGAAACACCAGAGGCTTGACTCGTCTTGAGTCGGGTCGCTACAGAAATGGTATTCAGAGCACACGCTGACCTTAGGACGTAACCTCTAGGAATGGAAAAGCCTTAGGAAGAAAACTATTTTCTCTTATGTCTATAAATCTTCTATTTCCTCTTCTGATCATTTCTGACTTCTCTCCGATTTTCCAATGTTTTAGATGGCCACCTACGTCCCTGTTAAGTTCACGGAGTTTTGCCAGCCCGACGCCACTATGCCGTTCGGAAAGGAGCTGGTACAGATCACCAAGGACTTGAGGATTGCTCTGCCGACTATCACAGGGAAGCCAACTTCGTCTTACCCAAAGGATTCACGCTACAGGATCGAGGTGCACGTTCCCGGAAGGACATTCCAGCCGCGCACTGAGCCGATGGATTTCAAGTTGATCGCACCCAACTGGATTCTCGGAAGGGACATGGCGATCCATTGTGCACTCGGACGTATCAAGGAAGAATACAAAGGCTGCCCTATTTCTCCAGACCTATTCACCGTATCCCGGAGAAATGAAGACGGAGAAATCATCTCAAGCAAGACCAAGGACGCTCTCTTGTCTTATGCCCAGACCTTGGAGAAGCACAGCGGGACTCTGGAGCATCGTGTGATCAAGGATGCCAGGAAGATCAAGCAACTGTCACTCCGCGAGCTTGAACTCGAAGAAGCAGCCCGGGAAGCCCACTATGAGCACGAACTGGAGGTGAAGGACTTTCTAGAGCGGATCGAGAAGCTGAAGACTCGAGTTGCATACCTGGAGGAGGAACTGGACATGGGCGAGAACCTTCATCCCGAAGGTGACGTAGCCCCCTTGATCAGCAACGACGAGGACTATGAAGAAAGCTCCACCGAAGGACCCATCACCATGCTTTTCTGAGGAGGACACTTAGACTAGACCGCCAAATTTACTTTATCGTTATACGTTTTAGGCCGATGTTTAGGATTATCGAATTTTGTATCCCCGTGTGAACCTTTGTGATGATATTGAATAAAATGTGTGGTGTGATACTTGTGTGTTGCATTCATATGGGTAGTGTAATTACTCTTAGACCATTGTTCTATGCTAATCTCACCCCTCCACATACATCAGATGCCTCTGAGACGCGCCCCTGAGTCCAACTTTCTGCCGGAACTCACCCAGTTGATCCAGCAACAAAACACCCTGATGCAGCTGATCATCCAGAATCAGAACAATAACAACAACCATCATCCACCCCAAGCTGACAATCTCACCCGTTTCCTGAGGTTGAACCCTCCAACTTTCTCCAGCAGCATTGAGCCCATTGTGGCAGATGATTGGCTCCGCAAGATGGAGCATGAACTTATCACTGCTGGTTGTTCTGAAGCTGAGAAGGTGCGTTTTGCCGCGCATCAACTTGAAGGCCCTGCAGCTGCTTGGTGGGAGAACTACACCACCACTTATCCTATTGCTGGAGTCACTTGGGAGCAATTCAAGCAAGCCTTCCGCACCGCACATGTCTCAGCTGGTGCAATGAGTCTGAAGAAGCGTGAGTTTCGCAACTTACGCCAGGGGAATCGCTCTGTGGCCCAGTACGTCGATAAATTCAGCATGCTCGCCCGTTATGCACCTGGAGATGTGGCCGATGATGTGGCCAAGCAGGAAAAGTTCTTGGAAGGACTAAATGATGAGCTGAGCATTCAGTTGACTGTAGCCACCTTCAACAACTACCAGGAGCTGGTTGATAAGGCCCTCATCTTGGAGGGCAAACACCAGCAGATGGAGAACCGCAAGCGAAAGTATGGGGTTGGAAAGTTCAACTCCGGCACTCAGCAGAAGCCTCGCTACACCCCCTATTCAGGGAATACCGGGACTGGATCCGGTAAGTTTGGAGGACACGTTCAGCATAACCACCCAGTGCACAACCATGGAGGCCACAACCATGGAGGAAATGGGAACCACCGCAACAACAACAACTTCAAAAATGGCGGTACTGGCACTCAGCAGCATTCAGCTCCAGCTCAGAAGGATCTGACTCACATCACTTGCTTCAAGTGTCAGAAGACGGGACACTATGCCACTGAATGTCCCCAGAACAAGCAGGGAAATGGAAACGGCAACGGCAACTCTGCAGCAAAGAAGCCCAATCCTTTTCCTCGAGCTCAGGTGAACCACATTGATGTTGAAGGGGTCTATGATCACCCCGATACTGTGGTTGGTAAGTTTTTGCTAAATTCACGTCCAGTATTGGTACTTTTTTGATTCTGGTGCAACACATTCATTCATATCAAGGGTAGTTGTGGAAAAGTATAGTTTGCCAACTAGAACCCTCAGCCAGCCTATTAAGGTCAGTTCCCCAGGAGGCATGATGACAGCCGGGATAGGATGCCATGCTTTGAGTCTCAACATTGGGAACCATAATTTTCCCACCGACCTCATCGTATTAGAGTCCCAGGGATTGGATGTAATCCTAGGCATGGATTGGTTGGCCAAGTATGAAGGGAATATTGATTGTGCCCTTAAGTCTATTTTTCTCACCACCCTCGAGCAGAAGCAGATTAAGTACGTGTCTCCGCGCCCGACACGGAGTAAGCGAGTAAACTCTCTCACGGGAGTAGTCCAGGAGGAAGTACCGATTGTACAGGAGTACCCAGATGTATTTCCGGAGGAATTGCCGGGCATGCCACCTGATAGAGAGATTGTGTTCTTGATTGAGCTATTACCCGGAACAGCCCCGATATCCAAGAGACCCTATCGGATGCCCGCAAATGACTTGATAGAAATCAAGAAGCAAATTAAGGAGTTGTTGGACAAAGGGTATATTCGCCCAAGTTCTTCACCTTGGGGAGCCCCAGTGCTCTTGGTTGAAAAGAAGGACAAGTCCTTGAGAATGGTTGTCGATTATCGTGCATTGAACGATGTGACCATCAAGAACAAGTACCCCTTGCCGATGATCAATGATATGTTTGATCAATTAGTTGGAGCTCGCGTATTCTCAAAGATCGATCTTCGATCCAGGTATCATCAGTTGATGATTCGTGAACAGGATATACCCAAGACAACCTTCACCACTCGGTACGGCTTGTATGAGTACACGGTCATGTCATTTGGACTGACTAATGCTCTGGCATATTTTATGAATCCGATGAACAAAGTATTTATGGAATACTTGGACAAGTTTGTCGTGGTGTTCATCAATGACATATTGATATTCTCCAAGAACAAAGAGGAACACAAGGAACATCTGCGTCTAGTTCTGGAGAAACTTTGAGAGCATAAGCTATATGCAAAGTTCAGCAAATGTGAGTTTTGGTTGAAGGAAGTCGGATTTCTCGGACACGTCATCTCAGGAGAGGGAATAGCAGTGGACCCTGCCAAGGTCGCAGCAGTCACCGAATGGGTAGCACCCACTTCAGTCAAGGAGATCCGCAGTTTCCTCGGACTTGCCGGATATTACCGGAGGTTCATTGAGAATTTCTCAAAGATCGCCAAGCCCATGACAGAGTTGTTGAAGAAGGAATCCAAGTATGTTTGGACTGAGGAATGTGAAACCAGTTTTCAAGAGCTGAAGAAACGTCTTGTTACAGCCCCAGTGCTGATATTGCCAAACATTCGGAAGGATTTCCAGGTTTACTGTGACGCTTCTCGTCAAGGACTTGGAGGAGTGCTCATGCAAGAAGGCAAAGTTGTAGCCTATGCATCCATACAGCTCGGACCTCATCAGTTGAATTATTCCACAGATGATTTGGAACTAGCAGCCGTAGTGCACGCTCTCAAGACCTGGAGACATTTCCTGATCGGAAATAGTTGTGATGTTTACACTGATCACAAGAGCCTGAAATATATCTTCACGCAGAAGGAGTTGAACCTCAGACAGAGGCGATGGCTAGAGTTGATCAAGGACTATGACATGAGATTGCATTATCACCCAGGCAAGGCAAATGTTGTAGCCGATGCGTTGAGCCGCAAGAGTTATGTGAACACACTCACAGGTGGAGGATTACCCCAGGAGTTAGTCGATGACCTCCGAGAGCTCAAATTGGAAATAGTTCCAAGAGGATTTGTTGCCACACTGGAAATTCAGTCCACTTTGACAGAAAAGATCCGCGAAGCACAGAAATCAGACAAGGAGATAGCTGAGATTAAGCAGAAAATGGAAGACGGGAAGGCTAAAGGTTTCTGTGAGGATGAACACGGAACTTTATGGTTTGAGGATCGCATCTATGTGCCCAATGATCCCGAACTCAGGAAGTTGATACTTCAGGAGGCCCATGATTCCCCGTACTCGATACACCCCGGCAACACCAAGATGTATCTGGATCTGAAAGAAAGTTTCTGGTGGACAGGATTGAAGAAAGACATTGTCGAGTTCGTAGTAATATGCGATGTTTGTCAGCGAGTAAAAGCCGAGCATCAGAAGCCAGCAGGTTTGCTCCAACCTCTGCAGATACGCGAGTGGAAATGGGAAAAGCTTGGTATGGACTTCATCATAGGATTACCTCGGACCCGTTCTGGCTATGATTCTATTTGGGTTGTGGTCGATCGTTTGACCAAGGTAGCTCACTTCATTCCGGTGAAGACTACTTACGCGAGTGCCAAGCTGGCCAAGATATATATGACGAGGATCGTATGTCTGCACGGAGTACCGAAGAGCATTGTGTCAGATAGAGGGACTCAGTTCACATCAAAAATTTGGCACCAACTGCATGAGACCTTGGGAACGAGATTGGAGTTCAGTACAGCTTTTCACCCACAGACAGATGGACACACCGAGAGAGTCAATCAGATTCTGGAGGACATGTTGAGAGCTTGCGCACTAGACTATGGGTCTAGTTGGGATGACAATTTGCCTTATGCCGAGTTCTCATACAACAACAGCTACCAGACCAGTCTGAAGATGGCCCCTTTCGAAGCTCTATACGGAAGGAGGTGCAGAACACCGTTGATGTGGGATGGAGTTGGAGACCGACAACTTTTTGGCCCCGACCTTATCCGAGATTCTGAAGAGAAGGTCAAGCTAATTCGTGACCGACTCAAGATAGCTCAGTCCAGGCAGAAGAGTTATGCTGACAGCAAACGCAAGGAAGTAACGTACGAAGTGGGAGACCGAGGATATCTTCGGGTGTCTCCACTTCAAGGAATCAAGAGATTCGGTGTGAAAGGAAAATTAGCACCTCGTTTCATTGGCCCCTACAAAATTCTTGAACGTAGAGGCGAAGTTGCATACAAACTGGAACTGCCGAAAGGATTGTCCGGAGTTCATGATGTCTTCCATGTTTCCCAGTTGAAGAAATGCCACGCTGAGATGGCCGATGTTCCGTTGAGAGATACAGTGCCCCTAGAGGCCATACAGCTTGACAGTGATCTGACGTATGAGGAGAAACCCATTAGGATTCTCGAGACTGCCAACAGAGTTACCCGCAGCAAGATCATCAAGTTCTTCAAGGTGTTGTGGAGCCACCACACCGAGGAAGAAGCCACCTGGGAACGAGAAGAGGATCTTCGTCGAGACCACCCGCACCTATTTTCTAGCCAACCTGAATCTCGAGGGCGAGATTTATCTTAAGGTGGGTAGGTTTAACATCCCAATTTTCCTAATTGGGAATGTTTTACATTGTAGCTAAGCATCTATGCATATTGATTGAAATAAATTTAGCACTTGAATCCTTTCGTCTTTTGATTTGCATTTCATTTTTCCTCGCACAAGAAATGCCCGGGGAAATACTCTCTTGCACGCAAGAGAGAGAGAGAGGAGGAAAATGACCCTCCAAAGTGCGGGCAATTTCTGAAATATTGGAGCCAAGAAATACAAAGTTTATTTGCAAAAAGAAAATAAAGCAATTTAGGGAATTTCTGAAAAAACATTTTTTTAAAGTTTTTATTTTTACTTTGGAAAAATGTTATTCGGGTAGAGGATTTTTCTGATTTTTTGGTATATAATACTCTATATTAAAAATTTGATTTATTTCCTTTTTATTCACTTTTGTTTTTCTGTTTCGGAAAAGATATAAAAATAGGAAAGTCTTGTTTTTTTTTGGCAACCGCCCCGAGCGCTTAATAGCTGTGGGCCGCCACCCCCACAGCCCAGGGACCGAATCCCTTTAATTGCGGCCGCCCTTTCCTTTCCCAGCCGCCTCCCCCCACTGCCACGCGGGCCCTCCCCTGGCCGACCCTTCGTCCCCCACGGTCGTCTCCCTCCTCCTTCCTAACTCATGCCCGACCCAGCCCGAGCTCCCCAGGAACCGGGATCCTCTCGGATTCCCCTCTCCCCCTTCCTTCCCCACTCCCCCTCTCGGCCTATAAGTACCCCAGCCGCCACCGCACCCCGTTCCCACCCCGCCCACGTCGAGCCGCCGCCCGAGCCCGTCCCGCCATCACCGCCGGCAGCAGCCCGAGCCCCACTTCGGCCGCACCTGGGGGAGCAGCCACCCCGAGCTCCTCGCTCCGCCCGACGCTTCCCCTCGCCGGAGGACCGCCGCCGCCACCTCCCCGTCCCGTCAGCCACCCCGGAGCCCCTCCCCTCGTCGGCGACCACCTCCCCTCGCCGGAGTTGCCTCCCACTGCCACGGTGAGATTCCCTCTTCCTGTTGTTTTCTTTTCTTTCTTAGTTAGCCCTTAGATCCATATCCTACGGTGTAGATTAGATTAGGGTACCTCTTCGGTTTAGATTAGAAAACTGTGCTGGTTTTTTTCACTTAACACGGTTAGCCAGTAGTTTTGTTAGCCTTCGGCCGTTTGTTTATAACCTTGCAACAAACACCCCCGCAGCCTATCACAGCACGCCACGTATACCCCCTGTTAGTTAGCTAGTTAGTTTCTTTTTTCTGTCTAATTGCAAAAACAGAAAAGTTTCTGTTTTCTTTTGGCCATAACATTTGATCCCGAAGTCCAATGATATTGATTCTTGTTCCACTGGACTCCAATTTTTATTTAGTTCTTAAAAACATATAACTTGTCTATTTTTGAAATTTTCAAATATAAGTTAGATCAGATTTAGTTTAAACCTTGTTTTGCCTATTCCAGGAGTTAAAAAAATGATTTTGAGTTGATTCTTGTTGCTACTGCTTCCTAGTGATTAAATCTTACTGTGGTAGAAGTTTCAAAATTTTGAAAGTATTTTTACTGGTGTTTTCAACAGAAACAAGTTTCTGCCATAGCGACGCGTGTTGAATTCTTTTACTTAGGCTTTAGCAAATCCTTACTTGTGATGTTATTTTTTACTTGTTGCTTGATTGTAGTGCTTATGGTGTGTTTTGTGTTTGTATCGGTAGATCATCCGGAGTGCGAAGCGTGTTACTTCAAAGCGCTCGATCAAGATAACTATCATCAAGGCAAGTCATTTTGATCATGTTATTTTCCTATGTTTTCGATGCATGGTAGTTCACTTTTCTTTGCCCAAATTGCATGCTGCCTAGGTACTTGGAAACTTTAGTATAAGTTGTAGTATCATGTGGTAGGAACACAACAACCCCGATACTTGTCCCCGGGACGACAATTTTATATTTGCTATGCTTGAGTAGACGGGTTTTCGGTTGAGTGTATGACACGAGTGATGCGAGGTTGATTAAATAATCAAGACCGGTTAAGACAAGATTTTGAAGACCTCGGACGCAATGCAACTCTGGGTGAAGGACGGTTGATCGGCTCCCTGGAGAACCCAGTGGATGCCCGGGATGCTGGAGAGGGCATGACATCCTGCGGAAAGCTTCACCCAGGCTCGAAGAGACGGACGGAGACTTCAAGACTCAAGGCTTACCTACACAGCACAAGTCATTATGGGCTCTGGCTTGGTTGGACAATGCGGCGACTCTGGACAAGCGGTGCTAGCAGATGTAGAAGAACGGTAGGAATGGATGGGCACCGACAGGGATTCAGAGGGACCCGTTGAAAGACCATGTTTTGATCATCCGGTCTTCAAACACCCTGAAGTGCGAGGACAAACCCGGAGGTGATCAAATCTTGTGGGGAACGTGTGCAAAACTCTGCAGAGTGCCCAACCTAATCGATTAGCCGTGTCCACGGTCATGGACAACTTGAGCCGAAGGCATTGAAATCCCCCTGAACTCTCGACACAACTTAATAAAGATGTGGGTATTAACAACTATTCGGGTACGAGAATTGGTTGGCGGAACCATCTCGTTAACAACAAACAATGTAGTAATATTTTGCTTCCAACCCCTCTTGTTGTAGGATAAAACTGGCTTTATACAAAACTTAGCCCCACCGGCCAAATATGCATGTAGAGATAGTTGATTATTATTTTTACTCCTCTCTTTGATGACTTGCGGGCATATTCAATATGCTGACCTACACGGCTGCAACGTATCATGTTGCAGAGTACTTTTCCGACCAGGAGTGAGGCTACGATCTACGCTCAGCGACATGCCCTTGGAGTCGGATGGACTCGTCTACCTGATGCTTCCGCTAGTCTTCGTTAGATATCTCATGAGATGGCCTTCAGCCACTTTATTGTAATCCTTTATTGTAATAAAGTACTCTTTATGAGATTTCGATTAATAAAGCTGTGTGATTGAACTCTTGAATATATACATTATGTACTGAGTGTGTACCAGCATGATCTTGGGATGGTACGGAAACACCAGAGGCTTGACTCGTCTTGAGTCGGGTCGCTACAGAAAGTCCTATTATCTTTTTGAACTCTCCCAACTACACTATATCGGAGAAGTATGCTCTTATTAGGGATTACATAGATGGGTTGCCTTCTACTATCACACATGATGATTTTGATGAATATAATATGCATGTGCTTGCTGCTCCTACTTGCAATTATTATGAGAGAGGAACTACATCTCCACCTCTCTATGTTTCCAACACGATAAAATTGCAAGAAACTGTTTATGCTATGTATTGGCCTTTACTTGATGTGCATGACTTGTTCTTTTATGACATGCCAATGCATAGGAAGAGAGTTAGACTTCGTCATTGCATGATATATGTTAACTTGTGCTCACTACTAAATTACAAATCATTGTTAATTAAAATTGGCTTTGATATACCTTGGGATCCGGGTGGATCCATTACTTGAGCACTTTATGCCTAGCTTAATGGCTTTAAAGAAAGCACTGCCTGGGAGACAACCCGGAAGTTTTAGAGAGTCATTTATTTCTGTTGAGTGCTTTTATATAGTTTAAAAACAAAAAAAAGTATAGAGGGGAACTTAAAACTTTTTCAAAAAGAGAAGCGATTGAAAGGTGATGCATTGCGGAAGTGAGGGTCGACCTTGAACACTTGTGTTCATGCTCATGGAAACAATGTAGAATTTTTCATGGAAGTTTCTCGCAAAAATAATTATCCCCTTGTACAATTACATTGTATCATAAAAATAATGTGCCAAGTAAAGCCTTTATGATTAGTTTGGGTGATAGTTGTTTGATCATGCTGAAAAAGACACAAACTTTGTGCTCACGAAATTATTTTTAATTCCTATCCAGAAAGTGCTTTTGAGTTGATTATTTTTTATGCTGATTGATATGCAAATTTCCTTAATTATCATAATTGTTTCAGAATTGTTGGAGTACATAAGTATGTTATAAGTTCAGATTACTACAGACTGTTCTGTTTTGACTGATTCTGTTTTCTTTGCATTGTTCTCTTATTTTGATGAATCTATGAGTAGTATCGGGGGGTATGAACCATGGTGAAGTTGGATTATAGTAGATATAATGCTAATATGAATTTGGAATGAGTTCACAACATTACTTAAAGTGGTGATTTACTTTATTATACTAACGGATCTCACGAAGGTTTGTTGAGTTTTGTGTGATTGAAGTTTTCAAGTTTTGGGTGAGACCACGATGAATGAAGGAATAAGTAGAGGCAAGAGCCTAAGATTGGGGATGCCCGAGGCACCCCAAGGTAATATTCAAGGAAGACTCAAGCGTCTAAGCTTGGGGATGCCCCAGAAGGCATCCCCTCTTTCGTCTACAATCTATCGATAATTTTACACGGAGCTATATTTTAATTCGTCACATGAGATGTGCAAATGCTTGGAGCGTCTTTTGTGTTTATTTTTACTTTTTTCTTTTATGCACCATGCTGGTATGAGATAGTCCTTGGTTGATTTATAGAATGCTCTTTGCACTTCACTTATATCTTTTGAGTATGGCTTTACAGAATGCTTCATGTGCTTCACTTATATCATTTGAAGTATGGATTGTCTGTTTCCCTACACATAGAAAACCGCCATTTGTAGAATGCTCTTTTGCTTCACTTATATTTGTTAGAGCGGGGCATATCTTTTGTAGAACGAATTAAACTCTCATGCTTCACTTATACCTATTTAAAGAGTTAAGATGAGTTGGTCATTCACATGGTTAGTCATAAAATCCTACATAAAACTTGTAGATCACTGAATATGATATGTTTGATTCCTTGCAATAGTTTTGTGACATGAAGATGTGATATTAGAGTCATGCTAGTGAGTAATTGTGTATTCGTAGAAATACTTGTGTTAAGGTTTGTGATTCCCGTAGCATGCACGTATGGTGAACCGTTATGTGATGAAGTCAGAGCATGATTTATTTATTGATTGTCATCCTTTGTGTGGAAGTAGGGATCGCGCGATGGTTAACTCCTACCAACCCTTCCCTTAGGAGCATGCGTGTAGTACCTTGTTTCGATGACTAATAGACTTTTGCAATAAGTATGTGAGTTCTTAATGACTAATGTTGAGTCCATGGATTATATGCACTCTCACCCTTCCACCATTGCTAGCCTCTCTAGTACCGTGCAACTTTCGCCAGTGCATTACACCCACCTTATACCCTTCCTCAAAACAGCCACCATACCTATCTATTATGGCATTTCCATAGCCATTCCGAGATATATTGGTATGCAACTTCCATCGTTCCGTTTATTATGAGACGCACCATCATTGTCATATTGCTTTTTCATGATCGTAAGATAGCTAGCACGATGTTTTCATGGCATGTCCGTTTTTTGATGTCATTCTACGCTAGATCATTGCACATCCCGGTACACCGCCGGATGCATTCATATAGAGTCATATTTTGTTCTACATATCGAGCTGTTAGTAAATAAAAGTGTGATGATCATCATTATTAGAGCATTGTCCCATGTGAGGAAGTAATAAAAGAGGCCAATGAAGCCCAAATAAAAAAAGAGGCCAAAGAAGCCCACCAAAAAAAGGGAGAAAATAATAAAAAAATAAAAAAATGAGAGAAAAGAGAGAAGGGACAATGGTACTATCCTTAACCACATTTGTGCTTCAAAGTAGCACCATGATCTTCATAATAGAGAGTCTCATATGTTGTCACTTTCATATACTAGTGGGAAATTTTCATTATAGAACTTGGCTTGTATATTCCAATGACGGGCTTCCTCAAATTGCCCTAGGTCTTCGTGAGCAAGCGAGTTGGATGCACACCCACTAGTTTCTTTTTGAGCTTTCATACACTTATAACTCTTGTGCATCTGTTGCATGGCAATCCTTACTCACTCACATTGATATTTATTGATGGGCATATCCATAGCCCGGTGATACGCCTAGTTGATGTGAGACTATCTCCTCCTTTTTGTCTTCTCCACAACCACCATATTCTATTCAACCTATAGTGCTATGTCCATGGCTCACGCTCATGTATTGCGTGAAAGTTGAAAAGGTTTGAGAACACTAAAGTATGAAAAAATTGCTTGGCTAAAACCGGGGATGTGCATGATTTAAATACGTTGAGTGGGGAAGATGGAGCATAGCCATACTATATGATTTTGTAGGGATAACTTTCTTTGGCCATGATATTTTGAGAATACATGATTGTTTTGTTAGTATGCTTGAAATATTATTGTCTTTATGTCAAATGATAGACTATTGCTTCGAATCACTCGTGTTTTAGTATTCATGCCATGATTAGATTATATGATCAAGATTATGCTAGGTAGCATTCAACATCAAAAATAATCTTTTTTATCATTTACCTACTCGAGGACGAGCAGGAATTAAGCTTGGGGATGCTGATACGTCTCCGTCGTATCTATAATTTTTGATTGTTTCATGCCAATATTATACAACTTTCATATACGTTTGGCAACTTTTTGTACTATTTTTGGGACTAACATATTGATCTAGTGCCCAATGCCAGTTCCTGTTTGTTGCATGTTATTTTTTTCGCAGATTATACATACCAAACAAAGTCCAAACGCAATATAAAACCTACGGGGATTATTTTTGGAATATTTATGATTTTTGGGAAGAAGAATCGGCGCGAAATAATGCCCGAGGGGGTCACAGGCCCCCTCGCCGCAACCTGGGGGTGGGGCCGCGCCTGGCAGGCTTGTGACCAATCCCTAAGGAGGTTGGTGCCCTACTTTCTCTGCATGAAAGATAATATCCGGCAGAAAATCGTGTTAAAATTTCAGCCCAATCGGAGTTACCAATCTCCGGGAATTTAAGAAACGGTGAAAGGAAGAATCTGGGAGCGTAGAAACACAAGGACACAGAGAGAGAGATCCAATGTCGGAGGGGCTCCCGCCCCTCCTCTGCCATGGAGACCATGGACCAAAGGGGAAACCCTCCTCCCATCTAGGGAGGAGGTCAAGGTAGAAGAATAAGAAGGGGGGCTGTCTCCCCTCTCTCCCCGCGGCGCCACAACGCCGCCCGGGACATCATCGTGTGATGGCGATCTACACCAACACCTCCGTCATCATCACCAACACCTCCATCACCTTCCCCATCTATATTCAGCGGTCCACTCTCCTGCAACCCGCTGTACCCTCTACTTGAACATGGTGCTTTATGCTACATATTATTATCCAATGATGTGTTGCCATCCTATGATGTCTGAGTAGATTTTCGTTGTCCTATTGGTGATTGATAAATTTACTTGTGGTTATGTTGCTGTCCTTTGGTGCCCATCATATGAGCGCGCGCGTGAATCAGACCATAGGGTTAGTAGTATGTTGATAGGACTATGTATTGGAGGGCAAGGGTGACAGAAGCTTCAGCCTAGCATAGAAATTGATGCATACATGATTGAAGGGGGACCAATATATCTTATTGCTATGGTTGGGTTTTACCTTAATGAACGTTAGTAGTTGCGGATGCTTGCTAATAGTTCCAATCATAAGTGCATAGAATTCCAAGTAAGGGATGACATGCTAGCAGTGGCCTCTCCCACTTAAAACTTGCTATCGGTCTAGTAACGTAGTCAATTGCTTAGGGACAATTCCACAACTCCTACCACCACTTTTCCACACTCGTTAGACTAACGTAATTGTTTCTCTATCTAGCCAGCCCCTAGTTTTTATTTACGTGTTCTTTATTTTCTTGCAAACCTATACTATGACACCTACAAAGTACTTCTAGTTTCATACTTGTTCTAGGTAAAGTGAAGGTAAAGTGTGCGTAGAGTTGTATCGGTGGTCGATAGAACTTGAGGGAATATTTGTCCTACCTTTAGCTCCTCGTTGGGTTCGACACTCTTACTTATCGAGAAAGGCTAAAATTGATCCCCTATACTTGTGGGTTATCAGGGAACGGCTAAGTAGTCTCGAACCACACGCCTGGAGTCGTTGATCGATGGAAAAAGTTCCATCGGCGGCTGCCATGGCGTCGTACGACGCTGACGTAGCGCGGAGGGAGACACGTCACGCTACCGGGCTTGGGCCGCAACTAACAGAGTTGGGCCTCTCTCTCTCTCCCAGGAAATGAAAAGGCTTCACGAAAATAAAAATAAAGCTGGTTTTGAAATAACACCAGAGGCAAAAGAAATGGAATTAACCAAAATAAAAAAATACTTTTGTGCTCCTAAAATCATGTCCCAATTTATAAAAATAAATTGGGCATTTATAAGAGTAAACAATAAATGCCTTTTATAATCAAAAGACCCTGTTTTCGAAATAAAACAAAAGGAGAATAATTTCAAATACGTGAGTGTTGCCACCCACAAATATTTAAAAGGATTTTCAAAGAAGATGAACATTTTTTAATGGGCCAAAACATGAACTTTAAAACATGCACAATAAATTGAAAAGAGACGGAAGGGTTTTATGGCCATGGTGCAACAAGGGTTTTGAAGGTTTCTTGTTGCACCCACACAACTCACAGATCACACATGAGCACATGCACTCACATACATCACCAAGGTGGCAACACACAACAATAAGACAAGACAAAGGATGATGCCATGCATGATGTCCAATGCACATGGAATGAAGACACAAAGATGGGCTCACACCACAAATAATACCATATCAAGGTTGCCAAACAAGGAAAGAATAACAAAAGGGGGAGAATTGCAATGGGGCTGTCACAACAGATTACCCAGGTCCGGGCTACCTTGCAGTGTAAAACCCTGCTCCTGCTTGTCTGGATTTCTTGAGAATGAGAAAGAGGGTACAAAGGGTGGTTCTTGCCAGTGCGCGGGTCGATCCCCTCCTATGATGGCTCATATCTTGTTTCATACTAGCCTTGGTCCTATTCCATTGAAAATAAGGTGGGAATGGTTGCCATTTGAAGGGGAGCATGACCACAACCTATCCTGGCAAAATTAGTCTCCGCCTGCAAAAGCCTCCGATCATGACACATTGGTGGGCTCGGGGATCACCTCCTTCATCAGCGATCCTCCCGTCCTGGTCTTCTTGCATCGAAGAGGAAAACTTTAGGGATTGCTTTTGGAGCTGGTGGTGGCCCTGCTCCCTTAGAACAAAAGGGGAAAGCCTCCTCATTTGTGCATGCTCGCACACCTCTTGGCACCTCTTGGCACAGCATGCGTCAGACCTCTAAGGTAGGACCGTCCGACTTCGCCGAGCCACCCTTGATTAGCCCGCCTCGCAAGAGTCTCGAGAGCAGCCCCGAGAGGTGCCCTCGTGAGGGGGATTGGCGCGGCTCTCGATGATGTTTGCTGACATTCGCCTCGCAAGGCAGGGGCCCCCGCGAGGGCCTTGGCCATGAAGTCTGAAGAAGGATCATGTTTGGCCCCCGAAATGCATCGCCTCTAGGCCTGCAAGCAGAGGGGCCTGGATACCCCAAGTCCCTCGGGCCCGACAGTAGCCCTCGGGACCGCGGTGTTCACGATTCCTCTAGCGGTCGAGGCGAAACTGCAAGGGCCCCAACCGCATGTGGGCCAGGCATGACGCGTTGCACATGACGGAATGTGCAACGCCCCCACTTCCCCACGGCGCCTCAGCAACTACCCAGGCTAACGTAAAGCCTGTGTGTGGCGTGGGACCATCATTGCTCTTCCTTGCCTTGCTTACGCCTAGCGCATGCGAGGGGGCGCGGGTTGGTCATTTGCCAACCGTTATAAATATGCAAGCTAGAGGGTCCCTGGGCTCATATTCCTTGCTCTCACACCTCTCTCTCGCTTGTTGTTGCATCAATGATGGGGCCGGTGAGGAGGTTTTTCGCCGTCGAGAAGGGAAAGTGTAAGGATGTGGATGTAGCCTAGAGGAGGGTGAATAGGCGCTTTAAAATAATCATGGTTTAGGCCTGAACAAATGCGGAATAAAACTAATGTTTAATTAGTCAAGAACAAAACATAAAACAACTAGGCTCACCTATGTGCACCAACAACTTATGCTAAGCAAGATAAATAACTAAGTCATAGCAAGATATATAACAAGAACCAATATGGGTATCACAAAGTAAAGTGCATAGGTAAATGGCTCGGGTACGAGATAACCGAGGCACGCAGAGATGATGATGTATCCCGAAGTTCACACCCTTGTGGATGCTAATATCCGTTTGGAGCTGGGTGGAGGCACAATGCTCCCCAAGAAGCCACTAGGGCCACCATAATCTCCTCACACCCTCGCACAACGCAAGATGTCGTGATTCCACTAAGGGATCCTTGAGGGTGGTCACCGAACCCGTACAAACAAGGTTGGGGCAATCTCCACAATTAATTGGAGGCTCCCAACAACACCATGAAGCTTCACTACAATGTATTGTGGCTATGAGGTGAATTCAAATGCTCGGGGCAATCCCCACAACCTAATTGGAGACCCCGACGCTTACTCGGAGCTTTACACCACAAGGGTTGAGCTCCGAGGCACCACCAAGCTTCTAGGAAGCAAAGCACCCAAGAAGAACAAGCTCTAAGGTACCAAGCACCCAAGAGTAATAAGCTTCTCAAACTTTACTTCCACGTATCACCGTGGAGAACTCAAACTAATGCACCAAATGAAATGGTAAGGGCACACATAGTGCCCAAGTCCTTCTCTCTCAAATCCCACCACAACAACTAATGTTATGGAAGAAAATGAGGGGAAGAATGAAGAAGAACATGAAGAACTCCAAGATCTAGATCCAAGGGGTTCCCTTAACATAGAGGAGAAAGTGATTGGTGGAAATGTGGATCTAGATCTCCTCTCTCTTCTCCTTCAAGAACTAGCAAGAATCATTGGAGGGATTGAGAGTTAGGAAGCTCTAAGAAGGTCAATAATGGGGGGCAAATACGAGCTTAAAAGGATAGGGTTAAATGGGGAAGAAGAACCCCTTTTATAGGAAGGGAAAATCCAACCGTTACCCCCTCAGCCCGCACACGAGCGGTACTACCGCTCCAGGGAGTGGTACTACCGCCCATTAGAGGTAGTACCACTCCAATGTGGAGAAGTACTACCGCTGGGGCAGAGGGAAACAGTCAACGAGGGAGGCAGGGGCTAGTAGTACCGTCGAAGCGGTACTACCGCTGCGAGGAGCGGTACTACCAATCATAAGAGGTAGTACTGCCTCCAATATCCGCTCAGGACATGCTGCAGACCTGCCCTAGAAATACCAAGGGTTCTAGCGCGGTAGTAACAAGCGGTACTACCACTGGCTGGGCGGTACTAGTGCTCTCCTCTACCACTCCAATAACTGCTTGGTCCGACACAGAAGTGTCGGGATCCACGGGCAGTGACACTATGTAAGAGCTCGAAACCGACACTCTAGAAGATTCCCCTTTTATTTCGTTGTCGCCGTGTGAATTATCTAATTGCATTTATCATCGCATCATTCGCATAATCCACATTGCATCGGCACTCCGTTGTCGTCAATTTTCAAAACTTGCATTCGTTATTAGTTGTTGGTTCTCTCTGTTTTTGTCGTCGACCGTTTTGGGACCAACCACACACGTATGCGCCCGCGACATCCTTAAAATATTGTTTTTAAAGTGTGTATAAAACATTCTCAGGTTGGGATGAAATATGGTGTGCGATCTTAAATTTTATGTAGGTAGACCAGCTGCCAAATTTCCCCGCATTCGGAGTTCGTTTGATACCCGAACCGTTAAATATATAGCGGCACTGTAGTCGGTCAAATTGTGGGATGCTTTTGGTGTGTAAAACTTTGTCACAGACCGCAAACTTCCCTCTCATCCTACAACCCACTAGACCGGCTACACAACCCACTAGACCCACCTAGCCCCTCCCTCCGTTTGTGGCCTTCGGATCACGGTCGGTCGGACGAGGTCAAACACCCCATAGTTCATTCCCTATATATAAACCCACCTTGGGGAGAGAGCCTCTCACTCTCTAGGGTTCTCCCTAGCTATTTTTTGCAGCCACCCCCTCAAAAACCTCCACACTAGCCCTCCAAACCACCCTCCCCCGAAATCCTACCCTAGACCCAAAATTGGACCATGGGATCCCCATCCAATGGCCCAAAAATCGCCCAAATCCCACCCGGACATTTTCCATGGCACTCTGACACATGTCCGGCGCCCACAACGCCTCTGAAATCCTCAACGACCTCTTGTCCATGACGCACGAGGTAGTGCCTCCTTGATCTGCCGTTGGCGACCAATCAGGCCAATCCCAACCCCGCGTGACCCCGCCGACCGCCGGAGCTCCACCGTCGGCGAGCCCATGGCCGGTCGCCCCCGCGCCCTCTTCCTTCTCCTCCCTCTGGTCCCTTCTCTCTCCCTAACCCTCAGTCTCTCCTTCTCTTTTTTCAAGGAACGCCATGGATTCTCATGAAGCTCGCCATTGCACCAAGAGAGTGCCCCTGATCGCCGGGAACGGACAGATAGCGGTGGCCCCGACATGGATCCGGTCTTCCTCCCCTCCTCGCGTCGCTGGAGTGCCTGCTCGCCGGAGACCTCGCGGTGGATGCCCGCTTGAAAGAACATATGCTCCCTTTGTGATTTCGATAATTCATGAGAACATACATTGCCTCTTGGACTAATACTTTTACCTAGACATTTCAGGTTTAGTGCATCAAGAGGTATGGCTTAAGGTTTATGTGGAGATGCCCGTGGATGCAAGAAAGGAATAATATTGTCTCAAGCTTCAAGATAGAAGACACTTCATTTTATATTTGTGAGAAATCATTTTTGAGTCCATAGTAAAGCCAATACTATTAAAAGGGGGTGAGGTAGTAAAATGAACTGATTGCTCAAATGCTCAAAGTTAGCAACCAAAACACTCAGTCATTTTTCACACATATCCACTCTGTCAAGTTCCACATACACAAATTCGGTGTCACCAACATTGCTACATTGGACCCACCGAGTTTGAATCTAAGACAAACCCTAGCCATTCCCACCAAATCGGTGCAACTGAAACTGCATCGGTGCTGCCGAGTTCAGTGTGACCAACATTGTGTTGCCAAGATACACAAAATCATAATTTCCAAGTTTGAGTATCGGTGCCACCGAGTTTGTCCATCTGACCGTTTAGCTCCTTTTCGGTGCCATCGAGTTCTATATATCGGTCTCCCCAAGATTCAAAAGTTCACCACTTTACTGCTAATCGGTACCACCGAGTTGTCCACTTTGATGTCAGCGAGTTTGCTCTTTTGTGTCTAATTGTTGGATTTTGGCTGCTACCTATATATATCCCTTCACCCACCTCTCATTCATGGGAGAAGCACTCAAAACACACACTTCATTTCCAGATCCATTTTCTGAGAGAACCACCTACTCATGTGTTGAGACCAAGATATTCCAATCCAATCATTTGAAACTTGATTTCTAGTCTCCCCAAACTGCTTTCCACCAAATCAACCTCTCCTACCCATGCATATTCTGTGTGAGAGAGATTTGTGTCAAGGAGACTATCTTTATAAGCACAAGAGCAAGGAGTTCATTGATCTACCACATCTATTACCTTTTGAAAGGTGGTGCCTCCTAGATTGGTTAGGTGTCGCTTGTGAGCCTCCTACTTCGTGTTGTGGAGTTGAATCAAGATGTTTGTAAGGGCAACGAGATCGCCTACTTCGTGAAGATCTACCATGAGTAAGGCTAGTCCTACGGGGACGGAAGCTGTGGTGGGATCGACAAGGCCGCTTCTTTGTGCACCCTTCGTGGGTGGAGCCCTCTGTGGAATCTCGCAGCCGTTACCCTCCGTGGGTTGAAGTCTCCACTAACATGGACGTACGATAGCAACACCTATCGGAACCATGCCAAAAATCGCGGTGTTAACCCCCTGTGTTTGATCTCCTAAACTCTACTCCCTTACATGTGCAAAGTCTTTACTTCTTCGCTACCATATATGTTGACTAGCATGTGTAGGGTGTTCTAGACTTGTTAGAGGTGTTAGATTTTTGCCCTACTAGAAATTAGGTTAGCCTAGAAATTTTATCTTGACAAGTAGTCTATTCACCCCCCTCTAGACACATCTTCTATCGATCCCTCAATTGGTATCAGAGCAAGGTCTGCAAAACCTTGGTTTAACAACCATTGGAGGAAGATGAATGTGACTAGTTCCCATATTTTTAGTTATAGAGTGCCTATTCTTGATGGGGAGTACTTTAGACAATGGAAAGATGAAATGCTTGACATATTTGATGAGTTCCATTTGCGCAAGTATATTGAATATCCCTATGCACTTCCCATTGACCCCATACATCCTTCTCATGATGATGAAGTTAATATGCTTGGTAACCTTAACACTGTCAATCTAATCATTAGAGGTTTACCAAGAAACGTGCTTAATCAGTTGCAAAACTTTGAGTGTGCTCATACTTTGTGGAAAGACTTAGAGGAAAGGTATCCAAATTATTCCTTGAAAAATCTTGATATCATTGTTCACAAATACATTGCTTTCCATAAAATGAAGCCAACCGATCTGAACTTCAATAAATGCTTATTTGAGCTTCGCGACCTCATGCGTGCCAAAGGAAATGTCATTACCATCAACAACATCATTGTTGAAGCCATTCAAATGCATAAACTTGAATATTGTAATAGTCAAATTTCTGATGAAACATTTGTCTCTTTCGAGGAAACTTCATCCGATGATGACTATGCGGAACGTTGCTACTACGATGATGATGAGGACTTCTGCACCGAGTATGAGAAGACCATGAAGAATCTCAGTCTTATGGCTAACCTTAGAGACTACATGGCTGGTGGTAAGGAGTGGGTTCTCGACAGTGGATGCACTGATCACATGACCGGAGATAAAGACATGTTCCATGAAATCACACCGAATCGTGGACCTCGAAAGTATGTAACTTTTGGAGACAATTCAAAAGGTAAGGTACTTGGTCTCGGTAAGGTGGCCGTATCTCATGAAAGTTCTATTCAGAATGTAATGCTAGTAGAATCTCTTGGCTACAATCTACTCTCTGTATCTAGACTAGGAGACTTCGGTTTCGATGTGCTATTTATGAAAGTTGAATGCCAAGTATTTCGTAGCGACAATCATAACACCGTATTTAATGGTTTCCATAGAGGTGATCTATACATTGTTGATTTCTCTAGGATATCCAAACCCCATACATGCCTCGTTGCAAAAAAAATTAAAGGTTGGTTATGGCATAGAAGGCTTGGACATGTTGGTATGCGTAATTAATCTTGACAAACTTATCAAAGATGATCATATTATTGGTGTTAAAGATGTTATCTTTGACAAAGATAGACTTTATAGTGCCTGTCAAGCAGGAAAACAAGTTGGTGGAACTCATCCCGAAAAGAACATCATGACCACAAGAAGACCCCTCGAGCTGCTTCACATGGATCTCTTTGGTCCCAGTGCTTACAAGAGCCTCGGTGGAAATTCTTATGGTCTAGTTATTATTGATGATTTTTCCAGATTTACGTGGGTGTTCTTTCTCAATGATAAGTCGCGGGTACAAATGATATTCAAGAACTTCGCTTGGAAAGCTCAAAACTAGTGTGAAGTGAAGAACAAGAAGGTTCAGAGCTACAACGGAACGAAGTTCAAGAACACTAATCTAGATACTTTTCTAGAGGAAGAAGGTATCTCACATGAGTTCTCGACGACGTACACACCTCAATAACATGGAGTTGTTGAGAGGAAGAACCGGACGTTCATAGAGAAAGCGAGAACGTTGCTTGACGAATACAAGACTCCAAGACACTTTTGGGCAGAAGCCGTGGAAAAAGCTTGCCATGCCATAAACCGACTCTACCTGCACAAGCTTCTCGGTAAACGACATACAAGCTACTCACCGCTAACAAACCCCAAGTTGGATACTTTCGAGTATTCGGCTCTAAGTGCTATATTCTTGATAAGCATCGTCAATCTAAATTTGCACCTAAATCTTATGAAGGTTTCCTTCTTCGTTACGAATAATATCTCTCACGCCTACCATGTCTACAACAACTTCACTTGAAAAGTTGAAGAGACGGTAGATGTGAAGTTTGGTAAGACTAACGGTTCGCAAGCCGAACAATTGCCAATCGATATAGGAGATAAGGAACCTCCAGAAGCTATCAATTTTTTTCCATTGGGAAGATTCGTCCCATGGAGGTGAAGGAAAGCACTTCATCAACTCAAGTGGAAGATCCTACTTCGCGTCAAGGCGAACCGTTGACGCGAACCGCAAAATGACATGGAAGCATCCACAAGCGGAACACGGCATGATGAAGAAGAGGAAGAAGTACATCGTGATGATCCACCTCAACCTTCCTCACCACCACCTCAAGGAGAAGATGACGTCAAAGACAATGCTCAAGATAATGGTGATGAAGAAGAAGCTCCTCCACCAAACAAGAAGAAGCTGTCAAGAGTTAGAACTAGAGTGGACAAAGATCATCAACTGAAACAAATCTACATCAACATAAACAACAGGAGAATCACTCGCTCTAAATCTCGATTAGCTAACTTTTGTGAGCACTATTCTTTCATATCTAGCATTGAACCCTTGAAGGTAGAAGAAGCTCTCCAAGTTCCAGATTGGGTGAATGCCATGCATGAAGAGCTACACAACTTCGAGAGGAACCAAGTTTGGACACTTTTTGAAAAACCTGAAAGCGAGGAGAATATAATTGGTACAAGATGGGTGTTTCGGAACAAGCAAGATGAAGACGGACAAGTTGTACACAACAAAGCACGTCTCGTAGCCCAAGGATACACGCAAGTCGAAGGTATGGACTATTGTGAGACTTATGCTCCTGTTGCTAGACTTGAAGCCATTCGTATTCTTCTAGCTTATGCCAATCAACATGATATAACTCTCTACCAGATGGATATTAAAAGTGCCTTTCTCAATGGAGAAATTGAAGAGCAAGTTTATGTTAAACAACCTCCTGGTTTTGTGAATCCTAAGTAACCTGATCATGTTTACAAACTTCGCACAACTTTATATGGCCTTAAACAAGCACCTAGAGCTTGGTACAAATGCCTAACAAAGTTTCTCATTGAAAGGGTTTTGATATTGGCAAAATTGATGAAACCTTATTCACTAAAAGATTAAATGGCGAACTATTTGTTTGTCAAGTATATGTGGATGATATTATCTTTGCATCTACTAACCCACATTTTAGTGAAAAGTTTGGTAAGCTCATGTGAGAGAAGTACGAGATGTCCATGATGAGTGAACTAAAGTTCTTACTTGGACTACAAATCAAACAGTCGAGAGATGGTACATTCATCTCTCAAACCAAGTACACCAAGGACTTGATCAGGAAGTTCAACATGCAAGAATGCAAAGGTATGAGAACCCCCATGCCTATTAGTGGACATCTTGACCTCACTAAGGATGATGCACCCGTTGATCAAAAGGTTTATCAATCAATGATAGGATCATTTTTATATCTATGTGCCTCTCATCTTGATATCATGCTAAGTGTTTCCATGTGTGCCCTCTATCAAGAAGCACCTAAAGAATGTCATCTATTTTAAGTGAAAAGGATAGTGAGATACCTTATACATACACTAAACTTTGGCATATGGTATCCCAAGGGATCTTCCTTTGATCTTGTTGGCTATTCCAACTCGGATTATGTTGGAGACAAGGTTTATATAAAATCCACCTCGGGTACATGTCAATTTCTTGGGGGGGGGTCTCTTGTCTCTTGGACATCCAAGAAACAAATCTCGGTATCCTTATGAACTGCCGAAGCTTAATACATTGCTGTTGGATCATGCTGTGCTCAATTACTATGGATGTCTCAAACGCTTAATGATTATGACATTCATGTTAGAAAAGTCCCATTGTTGTGTCACAATGAAAGTGCTATTAAGATTGCATATAATCCTGTGCAACATTATAGAACCAAGCACATCCAAGTGCGACATCATTTCATTCATGATCATGTTGCCAAAGGAGATAATTGATCTCAGGCATGTTTGTACTGACAAACAACAGGCTGACATTTTCACCAAACCACTTGATGAGAAAGTGTTCTGTCATTTGAGGAGTGAGATGAGCATCATTGATGCTTCAAACTTAAGCTAGACTCACTCGGATGCATGCAAGGGCATGAGCTTGACTGACTATTCCTTGATGCCATTGATATGACCATCTTATGTCTTGGAAACTATGCTCCCTTGTATTGTATCTAACCTTTTGTAGGTACTTGGATGAAATACACTCCACAAGATTGCAACCAACTCAAAGCAAAAGTAATCTTGACATGGCCAAGTATCAACAACCTATTTCTTCGGAGATGAAGGAAGAAGACAACAAAATCATATCCTTGAAAACACTATGATTATGAATTTCACTCAAGTCATTTGGATATATTATGTTCTTCCTTGCGTGACTAACCATTGTAGGGGAAAAGTGAACCAATACGACATGGATTGCTCCCAACACAAGATGATCTTCATCAACCTTGAGCATCCACAACAAGTTCACCTAGATGTACGTCAACAACATCATTCGAAGGTATGTACTCATATCCTTGATAAAGCTCTACACCAATTAATTGAGTAAAGCAACTGAAGTGAGATGAAGACATCGAAATTCTTAATCGAAAAATGGTAACCCCATTTCAAGCTTAACAATGAGTATGATCTATGATCAATCATCCTTGCTTGACTCCTCAAGTCAAATACTCTAATATAGGTGACCTAGTCACCACCCCACATCTAGATGGAGAATATCGTATGGTTCACATTTGATCTTTCACATTCTTAGAACCATACGTCTCTCATCTATATGTGCGTATTTTCAAAAAAAAGAAAAGAATACTTTTTGTTTAACTGTTTCAGTTGGAATTATCATTCTTTTTTACACTGGACTTTTGAAACAATACTTTCGATCAACCTAGTTTCTGTTAAAGAGTTGACTATCATTTCAACTCGGTTTCACCAGATTGGGAACTCGGTCCAACCAATTTATCCCAGAGGCCAGAATATCATTCTTGGATCTACTGAACCATTATGCCTCGGTGACTCTGATTTTTCTGACTTTGTTGCTCTGATAGTTTCTTCCGGACTATTGTCTTAGGGGGAGACAGCTTCTCTAGGGGGAGAAAAATCTCAGTGATCCCATTTAATATAAGAGGGAATTATCAAGGATACCTACCATAAGGGGAGATCATTCAAGGACCTCTTATCCATACCTAAGGGGGAGAACATTCGATGAGCCCTACAAAATATCTAAGGGGGATAAAAGCTAAATTCAAGGAACCCTTACAAAAGAGAGAAGTATCTAGGTACCTTTCTCTCAATGAGCCCTTACCCTCTGATCTTTTTTTTGGTAATTATGCCAAAGGGGGGAAATATCATCAAAGCTTCCATTCAATGAACCTACTTATAGGAGAGAGATATCATGAAGAAGCTTATACAAAAAGAGGGGGAAACAACATTAAGGGGAGATACTTGTATCAAACATTACAAGTTAAAGGGGGCAGAGATAAATGTGGCTTTACAAGGAACAAGAACTATCTTCAAACTATCTTCCTTGGAGACATATTCTTTCATCCAATCCTATCTTCAATATGTCTTCAATTTCTTGGTATCTTTGAAGTTCTTTGCATCTTTACAACAGGGTACTCTTGTGTTATCTAACATTTGTTTTCCCAAGTGTACTTCTATGTCAAGACGCTCAACATTCTCAAGGTAAGTATATGCATCATATCCTTTTTCATGATGACCTCTTGTTTCTTGCACATATTGTTCGCAACATGGAGTCTTGAACATGGAAGTCCTTCATTCACATATGTTTGATGCATATACCCAAGATCCATATGAATTGACTTGTCCTTCTACCTTGTGTGTGCCCATGCATTTCAAAGCAACTATCCTTTACAGGGATTGCACACATTTAAGGGGAGCTTGTACTAGTCATATGTCTGTCAAAGCTCTCATATCCTTGTGAGTATCTTTATTTGAAGCTTTGATTGTATGTTGTCATCAAATACCATAAAGGGGGATATTGAAAGCACATATGCTCCCTTGGTGATTTTGATAATTCATGACAACATACATTGCCTCTTGGACTAACACTTTTACCTAGATATTTCACGTTTAGTCCATGAAGAGCTATTGTTAAGGTTTATGTGGAGATGCCCCTGGATGCAAGAAAGGAATACTATTGGCTCAAGCTTCAAGGTAGAAGACTCTTCATTTTATATTTGTGAGAAATCATTTTTGAGTCCATAGGAAAGCCAATACTATTAAAAGGGGGTGATGTAGTAAAATGAACCGATTGCTCAAATGCTCAAAGTTAGCCACCAAAACACTTATTCATTTTGCCCACATATCCACTCTTTCAAGTTACACATACACAAATTCGGTGTCACCAACATTGCCACATTGGACCCACCAAGTTTGAACCTAAGTCAGAACCCTAGCCATTCCCACCAAATCGGTGCAATCGAAACTGCATCGGTGCTACCGAGTTTAGTGTGACCATCATTCTGTTGCCAAGATACACAAAAATGGGATTCCGAGTTTGAGTATCGGTGCCACCGAGTTTGGCCATCTGACCGTTAGTCACCTTTTCGGTGCCACCAAGTTCTATATATCGGTCTCACTGAGATTCAAAATTTCACCACTTTAGTGCTAATCGGTACCACCGAGTTGTCCACTTCGGTGTCATCGAGTTTGCTCTTTTGTGTGTAATGGTTGGATTTTGGTTGCTACCTATATATACCCCTTCACCTACCTCTCATTCGTGGGTGAAGCACTCAGAACACATACTTCATTTCCAGATCCATTTTCTGAGAGAGAACGACCTACTCGTGTGTTGAGACCAAGATATTCCAATCCAATCATTTGAAACTTGATCTCTAGCCTCCCCAAACTGCTTTCCACCAAATCAACCTCTCCTACCCATGCATATTCTGTGTGAGAGAGATTTGTGTTGAGGAGACTATCTTTAGAAGCACAAGAGCAAGGTGTTCATTGATCTACCACATCTATTACCTTTTGGAGGGTGGTGCCTCCTAGATTGGTTAGGTGTCGCTTGGGAGCCTCCTACTTCGTGTTGTGGAGTTGAATAAAGATGTTTGTAAGGGCAAGGAAATCGCCTACTTCATGAAGATCTATCGTGAGTAAGGCTAGTCCTCCGTGGACGGAAGCCGTGGTGGGATAGACAAGGCCGCTTCTTTGTGGACCATCAGTGGACTCTCGGAACCGTTACCCTTCGTGGGTTGAAGTCTCCACTAACATGGACGTACGATAGCGCCACCTGTTGGAACCATGCCAAAAATCGTCGTGTCAACCCCTTGTGTTTGATCTCCTAAACTCTACTCGTTTACATGTCCAAAGTCTTTACTTTTCCACTGCCATATATGTTGACTAGCATGTTTAGGGTACTCTAGACTTGTTAGAACTACTAGATTTATGCCCTCCTAGAAATTAGGTTAGGCTAGAAATTTTGTCTTGACAAGTAGTCTGTTCACCCCCACTCTAGACACATCTTCTATCGATCCCTCACCGCTCCTCTAAATTGTTCATGGACACGAAGGCGGCGACCTCCAGGGTCGATCCAGCTCTGGCGTGGGCTTGTCGCTGTCAGTCTAGCTGCACCGCCCCAGCAAGGCATAAATATCTTGGCCCAGCTCCGCCAAGCCGCTGCTCATGGTCTGACCCAACCTCCCGCATCCTCCCGCATGGGCCGTGTAGCCCAGCCAAGTCTGCGCACCCGATCTCGGCCAAAGCCCAGCAAGGTGAGCACCCGCGGGTCCTATCCCTCACCGCGAGCACATTATATTACTCGACGCCCATCAGTTTTAGCCCGTGTACTGTTCTTTTTCCTCCAGCATATTTATCTATTATCCATGATTGCCATAATTTCAGAATAAATGCATGAGTAATTCCTTCCATATCTACCCGATGCATTTCAGAGTTGTTGTCATTTCTGGGTCCTCCGAAGATCATCGGTCTAGAAGATTTCTTCGTTCTCAGCTTTCAGATTTTATTCTCAAACTCTTCACAATTATTGTCTCTTCATTTGTCTCTCAGTTATTCAAGTGTCTTGTTCAAGTTTTCTCTCAGGTGGATCAATATCTCTTTGTTCTCATGTATCTCTAGTCATTCATTGTATTCTCATTCATTTGCAAATTCTCTAGTCATCAGTTATTCAAGTGTCTTGTTCAAGACTTATTCAAGGTTGTGCCCTATCTATCTCGTGACATTATCTCCATTGCTTGTCATCATTTAACTTGATGAAGGATAAGCATAACATAATTATTATTCTTGTTTCATCAAAATGATTTCAATTCTTCTTCCGGAGTTGTTCATGATGTCAAAACCTTAATTCTAAGTGGTTTATATTTTCAGTTTCACAGATCCATGTCTTCTCAAGTATCTCTTCGTGAAGTTCCATCTAAAACTTGGCAAGGTCATAATCTTATTCTTTTCATCCTTCATTTCTTTTGACAATTCTTTTGTATACAGAGGTGCATCATGGTGGTTCTTCAAGGATTTAATTCATTCTAAAAGTGTTCTTCCATATTCTTTTTGGAGGATCTCAAGTATTCTTTGTCTTGAATTCCAAAGTGCAATTCTTCCTCCATTATCCTTTGAGGTGGTGTTATAGCATTTTTGATTCATGAGAAGTCTTGAAGAGAATTTGTTTCAAGAATGAGATATTTAAACCCATCAATTTCTTCGATCATGAGATATTTTCAACCCATGCTTTCTTCATTGAAGCTATCTTGGATTGGATTACACCTGAAGCTTTTCCTAAGGATTGTTGTTATTATGGTGATTATCATTGATCCAAGTTCTCAATATATCCTTTAGGTGAAAGAAGTTTCATGTATCTTGTGGCTCCTAAGCAATCTTTGTTTTTGTTAGTGGCTAGTTGTCAGCAACAAGCATGTTCTTTTCATTGTTGATTTTCTAGTAACTCCGTTCAATTCTTCATGTAAAGATGCTCTTCAATTCAATTTTGATAGAAGTACTCATTTTCTTACCTGTTCTTTTCTTACTACTAATCTAACTTATATTCTCTTGTTCCAGAGTTGTTGTGGTGTTGTTCTCTTCGACCTTCATCTCAGTTTGTTAAGATCATATTATTTCCTTGTTTGTCCATTTAACCGGTGTGTTGTGAAATCTTTTCAAGTTCTTTAAATCTTATCAAGTTTTTCTTCTCTTTCCTACCGAAATGCTGCCCAAATTTCCTTGAATTCTTGCTTATTCGTCATGTCATTTTTCATATCTTTGCAATCTTCAAGTATCGTTGGTTTCACTCATTTGTCAAAGAAGCAACTAAGTTTTACATCTTCCTTTCCTCTTACTCTTCCCTTTTCATTCTAAGATCTCGGGTCGAGATCTCTTGTAAGTGGAGGAGAGTTGTAAGAGCCCGAAATTGGTGCCTCAAAAAATTCCCCTTTTATTTCATTGTCGTCATGTAAATTATGTCGTTGTCACATTGATCATCGCATCATTTGAGTCATCCACAATGCATCCACACACCGTTATCGAAAATGTTCAAAATATGCATCCGTTATTAGTTGTCGGTTCTCTCCTTTTTTTGTCGTCGACCATTTTGGGACCAACCACACACGCACGCACCCGTGACATCGCCAAAATATTGTTTTTAAAAGTGTGTATAAAACATTCTCGAATTGGGACAAAAGTTGGCGTGCAGACTTATTTTATGTAGGTAGACCGCGTGCCAAATTTCGTTGCATTCGGAGTGTGTTTGATACCCGAACCGTTACATATATATAGCGGCACTGTAGGTGGTCAAATTGTCGGACGTTTTCGGTTTATAAAACTTTGTCATGGGCTGCAAACCTCCCTCTCATCCCCACCAAGCACATCTACACAGCCGACTAGACCAACCTATCCCCTCCCTCCATTCATGGCCTTCGGATCGCGATCAGACAGCGAGGTCCAACCCCCCATAGTCCATTCCCTATATATAGAATCATCTTGGGGAGAGAGCCTCTCACTCTCTACGGTTTCCCCTAGCTATTTTTGCAGCCAACCCCCTCAAAAACCTCCTCACTAGACCTCCAAACCCCCCTCTCCCGAAATCCTACCCTAGACCCATATTTGGACCATGGGATCCCCATCCAATGGCCCCAAAATCGCACAAATCCCACCCCGTACAATTCCCATGGCACTCTCGGACATGTTCGACGCCCACAGCGCCTCCGAGATCCTCCCCGAGCTCGTGTCCATGGCGTGGCAGTGCGTCCTCGACCCACCGCGAGTGACCAATGAGGACAGCCCTGACCCCGCTTGACCCCGCCGACCGCTGGAGCTCCACCGCGAGCGAGCCCATGGTCGGTGGCCCCCGCGCCCCTCTTCATTCTCCTCCCTCTGATCCCTTCTCTCTCCACAACCCTTGAGCTCTCCTTCTCTTTTCTCAAGGACCGACATGGCTGCCCGTGAAGCTTGCCATTGCGCCAGGAGAGTGCCCCCAACCGTCGGGAATGGATAGATCGTGGTGGCCCCGTCACGGGTCCGGTATCCCTCCCCCAACTCTCTTTGCCGGAGTGCTCGCTCGCCAGAGACCTCGCGATGGCAGCCCACTCCTCCTGCTCATGCATGTACACGAAGGCGACGACCTCGAGCGTCGATCCAGCTAAGGTGTGGGCTACTCGCCGCCAGCCTAGCTGCGCTGCCCCAGCAAGGCCAAGATCCCCTGGCCCAGCTCCGCCTATTCGATGCTCATGGGCCGGCCCAGCCTCCCGTGTCTCAGCCAAGCCGTCGCACCCGATCTGGGCCAAAGCCGAGCAAGGTGAGCACTCCCGTGTCCTATCCCTTGGTGTGCGCACGTTATATTACTCGGCGTCGATCAGTTTTAGCCCGTGTACTATTTTTTTGTCCAACGAATTTATCTATTATCCATGATTGTCATAATTTCAGAATAAATGCATGATTTATAATGCTAATAACTAATTAAACATGCATCACATGTAAAAACTTTATATATGTAAAATGTCCACAATTTCATGTACATTCATAATATCCCACTTTCACACATGTTAAAAATATTTAAAACTTGCTATTTGCATTGTTTTGCGTGATGCCATATTAATTTGATTTAATTCATAGCAAAATAACCGTGCATCGGATTTTTAAAAACTTTATACATGAAAAGTTCTTAGAATTTTGTGTAGTTTCACAATATCCAACTCTCACATGTGTTTAAAATGTTTAAACGTGTTGTTTAATTAAATTTGCATAGATGCCATGTCAAAATGATTCATTTCAAATTAATTACCCATAGCTCCGATTAAAATGATCCACATTTGTAAATTGACTAGAAAAATGTGTAGAATAACATGGTGGCATTTATTTTGCTCTTTAACAACTCCAAAATCGTGTTATAGGCAGAACAATACCGAAATCTAAATTTACATGTGGGGACTTCCGGTATTGTTATTCGTTGTTCCGACCTCATTGAAACTTGCCTAGAATTTCTTGTAGCTCCATAATATATTGTTGCATCCATCTTTTAACATGCTTGTGGCTGTCATTTGCATACATTTTGAATTCATGCCACATCATCTTGTGTTGGTCATATATTTTAGATGCAACTCTATTTTAGGTGATCTATATATGTAAATCGACTAGAATGACGTGTAGAATCGCATGGTCCACTTTATTTCGCCGTTTAATAAATATAAAATATGTTTAGTTAAGGTCTGGACCAATTTTGAAATTAACATATGGGGTCATTTTGGAAATGCTATATGTTGTTTCTGACCTCATTTAAAATGCCTAGATAGTGTAGTTTATTTATGCTTCACCTCTTTCTATGTTTAACAACATTTAATATCGTCGTTTACCTAAACAGGAGTGAACTAAACAATTCGAATCCGGAGATTTGTCAATATGTAACTCGTTCATATTGACCTTCACTTACTGTGTATTATTTGATTGTTGTGATTGCATGCCTTGCATATTTAAGCCAGGAATGCATCATATTTGAATGTGCATCATGTCATGCATATATTGTGGTGTTTATCGTGTGTTGACTGTTTGTTTCCGGATTTTTTCTTCTCGATAGAGTTCCGAACTGCTTCGAAGTGTGAGGATCATTCGACTACATTGGTTCGTCTACTTCATGGATTCGCCCTTCTTCCAAGCGGGATCACATGCAAGATGATCATTTCCCTAAATACCACTACTATCATTGCCATGCTAGTTGTCTTGTATCTATTGCTATGTCACGCTGCCTACCACCTGTTATGTTCAGCCTCCCAACATTGCCAAGAAAAGCTGTAACCTCCTCCACATCCGAGCAAACCCTTGTTTGGCTGTGTTACCGCTTGCTCAACCTTCTTATAGCGTTTCTAGTTGCAGGTGCATATGCTTCCATATGAAAACATGAGTTCCTTGATATATCACCATATTATTGCTATTTAATTTAATGCACCTATATACTTGTTAAGTGGTGGAAGGCTTGGCCTTCTATCTTGGTGTTTTGTTTCAGCTTTGCCACCCTATATACTTGTGTACCGGTGTTATGTGCGGGGCCAACCCAGGGTAATTGGGTGATTTCTATTAGGACTCCATACACGTAGCGTATACGACGTGTCATGAGAATGAGATACACGACTCTTATCGGGGTCTTCACCATGTTGGGCAGACTTGCTGGATTTGTTTTACTCTTCTCGAATGTCTTGTGCGAGAGACTCAGAGGATACTTTGAGCTATCTCGAGGTTGAGTTTTTCCATTAGGAATCTAAGGAGACCACGGGTTTTCCGTGGTCGAGGTTTCCGACGTAGCTTGTGGCAGTTTGTGATAGACTGGATGGAGCACCCCTGCATGGTTAAATCTTTTGGAAAGTCATGCCCTTAGTTATGTGGTAACTTGGAAACTTTGTTTAACACCCGGTTGATACGTATCCAACATATCTATAGTTTTTGATTGTTCCATGTTGTTATATTATAATTCTTGGATGTTTTACAATCATTCTATAGTTATTTTATATCATTTTTTGCTACTAACCTATTTACATAGTGCCCAGTGCCAGTTGCCATTTTCTGCATGTTTTTTACATCGCACGAAATCAATACCAAACAGAGTCGAAACACAGCGAAACTTTTTGTGGATTTTTTTGGGCCACAAGACATCCAGTGGGCCAGGAACGCACCTGAGGGGAGCTCCGATGGGAGCAAAACTAACCAGGGCGCACCTGATATGTCCCAAACGTATCTATAATTTCTTCTTATTCCATGATCTTTTGGGTGACATTGTTATATGTTTTGCTACACTTTTATATCATTTTACACATATCTGGACTAACCTACTAACTCAGTGCACCCAGTGCCAGTTTCTATGTGCTGATGTCTATTTTACACGGGCTTTCACCCAATTTTCCGAAGCCCGAAAAATTCCAGGAAAAATATATAAAAAAATCAGTGTAATGGAAGCTTCCAGATCACCGAAGATGGGCCAAAGGGGGGCCAGGGGCCTCCCACGTGACCTGTGGGCGCGGCCAGGCTCTAGACCGCGCTGGGAGGGTCGCACTCCCTCTGGTGACCTCCTTTGGCCTATATTTAGTCCTCCACGAGAAAACCCTTCCATCACATCTAGAATTGCGAATTTCTCCATCGTTCCGCCGCCGCAGCGCTATCGAGATCGGGAGCGTCAGAAGACCTCTTGTTGGCACCCTGTCGGAGGGAGGATTGACCTCTGTGAGCTTCTCCACCGCCATGTATGCTTCACGGACGTTCCGTGAGTAGTCCTCCTTGGACCATGAGTCCATGACCAGTAGCTATGTGATGTCTTCTCTCCAGTCTTGTGCTTCAATTTTTAGTCCTTGTGAGCTGCCCTACATGATCAAGGCATCTATGTAATTCTCTTGCTATTGCTATGCTCGGTTTGTTGGGATCCGATGGATTATGAGATTATGTTCATGTTGTTATGAGTTATATATTTGATTATCCTTTTATATTATGTTCCTTAGTGATTCATGCATGTTCTCCGTTGCTATTTATTGTTTTGGTCGAGTAGTAGATTGTAACTCCAAGAGGGAGCAATATGCATGATTGTGGGTTCATGCCCCTCGATGTCTAGCTTGAGTGACAGAAACATGAGACTAGGGGATGTTTTGTTGCCACCAGGGAGAAAACAACGGTGCTTGTGACCATGGTTACAAGGATTTTTTACCTTACACATAGTACATTAATGCAGTTGTCTGTTGCTTTGATATTACACTTTGGGTGGGGCTCGCAACTAAATATTAGCAAGATGTTCTGGATAGATATCTCAAGGTGGATGATTAGTAAGTAGATTCTGATGAATAAACGGTCTACTTTTCTTGGTATACTACCCATTACTATTGAACCTCTAACTATCAAGTAGCATAATTAGCATTGTGGTGAGTTCATAATTCTGTCAATTGCCCAACTGTGATTTGTTTACCCAAGCATAGTTGTTTATCGTCTTTTGGGAGAGAGACGTCACTAGTGAACATCATGTGACCCCGGTTCATATCACCATCATTGCTTACACCTCCAAAATTTAACGTTTTCATTTACTTTTCCTTTCCAATCACTATTACTTTCCCGCTTGTGTTTTGATCCTTTGCAAACTACAAGGATATAGAGATTGACAACCTCTCTGTACTCGTTGGGAGCAAAGTTATTTGTGTGTGTGCAGGTCCACGTCTTTTCCTAGCGCCAGGGTGGAAGTCACCTACTTGTTGATCCTAGGGATCCTCCTGGTTCGATAAACCTTACAGTCTCTGTGTGAGGGAAAACTTGTTGCTGACTACATCTCAACCTTCCACTTGGGGTAACTCATATGTCTCCAACGTATCTATATTTTTTTATGGTTCCATGCTATTATCTTGTCAACTTTGGATGTTTTGTATGCATGATTATGCTATTTTATATCTTTTTTGGGATTAACCTATTAACTCAGTGCCAAGTGCCAGTTCCTATTTTTTTTCCATCTTTATACCCTTTTCAGAGAAGAATATTAAACGGAGTCCAAACAGAATAAAACCTTCGGAAAGATTTATTCCGTAACAGAAGATATGGAGGGAACTTGAAAACCAAGGCAAAGGACTCCGGGGGAGGCCACAAGCACCCTAGCCACGGCCTGGGGGCGCCTACCAGGCTTGTGCCCCCCTTGTCTCCTTTGCCCTACTTCTTCCACCTATAAATTTCCTAAAAATTCAAAAACTGCCAGAGAGAGCCACAAAAATACTTTTCCGCCGTCGCAAGCTTCTGTCTCCGCAAGATCCCATCTGGGGACCGTTCTGGTGCCCTGCCGGAGGGGGATTCAGACACGAAGGGCTTCTTCATCAACACCATTGCCTCTCTGACGATGCGTGAGTAGTTCACCATAGACCTTCGGGTCCATAGCTAGTAGCTAGATGGCTTCTTTTCTCTCTTGGATCTTCAATACAAAGTTCTCCATGATCTTCATGGAGACCTATCCGATGTAATCTTATTTTGCGGTGTGTTTGTCGAGATCTGATGAATTGTGGATTTATGATCAGATTATCTATGAACATTATTTGAGTTTCCTCTGATCTCTTATATGCATCATTTCGTATCCTTGTAATTCTCCTCGAGTTGTGGGTTTCGTTTGGCCAACTTGATCTATAATTCTTGCAATGGGAGAAGTGTTTGGTTTTGGGTTCATACCGTGCAGTGTCCTCACCTAGTGACAGAAGGGATAGAGAGGCACGCATCGTGTTGTTGCCATCAAGGGTAAAAAGATGGGGTTTATATCTATTGCACGAATTCATCCCTCTACATCATGTCATCTTGCTTAAGGCGTTACTCTGTTTGTTATGAACTCAATACACTAGATGCATGCTAGATAGCGGTTGATGTGTGGAGTAATAGTAGTAGATGTAGACAGTATGGTCTACTTGTCTCGGACGGGATGCATATATGTATGATCATTGCCTTAGATATCATCATGACTTTGTGCGGTTCTATCAATTGCTCGACAGTAATACGTCCACCCACCGTAATAATTGCTATCATGAGAGAAGCCTCTAGTGAACACTATGGCCCCCGGGTCTACTTCACATCATATTTTTAGCTCTACACTTTTATTTTGTTGCACTTTCCACCTTCAGATCTCACCTTGCAATTAATCGTGAAGGGATTGACAACCCCTTTATAGCGTTGGGTGCAAGATTGTTTGTTTTTGCACAGGTACATTGGTGACTTGTCTTGATACTCCTACTGGATTGAGACCTTGGTTCTCAAACTGAGGGAAATACTTACTACTACTGTGCTGCATCTCCCTTTCCTCTTCAAGGGAAAAACCAACACAAGCTCAAGAGGTAGCCAGAAGAATTTCTGGCGCCGTTGCCGCGGAGTATCTAGTCAAGAATAGTCTCCCTTCAACGTGTCAATTTCTGGCACCGGGGACTATTCTGAGTGAAGCTTATCCAACTAACTATCATAAAATCATCTCTTGCATTTACTTTTTTGCCTTTTGCCTCTTGTTTTCCTCTCCCCCACTTCTGAAAAACAAAAATTTACAAAAATATTTGCCTTTTTCGCTCGCCCTTTTCTTTTGCTTGCTTTCTGTTCGCTTGTGCGGGATAGTTTACCTATCCTTATGGCTAGTCCTATCGCTTTAAACGATACTCCCGAGAACGAAGTTCTTAATTTCAAACAGAATGAGGGAGAAAACTTAAAGGATGCTTGGTATAGGATTTGCAATGCTCAGAATAGATCTTCTCGTAAGCAATCTACTACCGTTGTGCTTCGCAACTTTTATGTGGGTATTTCCCCTTGGAATAGGTATGTTCTTGACATAATCATAGGTGGAAATTTCTTGGGTAGCCATACCGTTGATTCTTATGGTGCCTTAATAAATTTGGTAGGCTCACCCCCACTCATGGTTAATGGAACTACCTTAACTTTGGAACATGTGATGCGTAGGCTGGATATCATTGAAAATAAAGTTGCTACGATTGAACTCATTGAAAATTTGGATAAAAAGATCCACAATCAAATCACTCAGTACGGATCCAAGGTGGGAATGACTTTGAAAAATTTAAAGGAGAGGGAACCCACAGTTAATGAAAAATTAGGTCATGATTTCGCTAGAATTGGAAAACTAGAGGATGTCATAACCAACTTGGGTTCCGCTTTTTCCACTGTTCAGAACACTCCAAATTTTGCCCACAATAAGGCCACCAAGTTCGTTTTTGTTCCTAAAAACAGTGGTGAACCACCTGGTAAGAGATATGAAGATCTTAAAATGTTGAGTGTTCACCCTACTTATGGTTTGAGCACCAAAGACGACGACACTTGATTCTATCGCCTTATGCCTAGCTAAGGGCGTTAAACAATAGCGCTTGTTGGGAGGCAACCCAATGAATTTATCTTTGCTTTTTGCTTTCTGTTTTGTTGTGTCCACACCATCATAATTCTGTTACGTTTGTGTTTGTTGTGTTTCTTTTTGTGTTTGAGCCAAGTAAAACCTTTATGACTAGTTTTGGTGATGGTTGTTTGATCTAGCTGAAAAAGACAGAAACTTTGCACTCATGAAATTATTTTTCATTCCTATCCAGAAAGATATTTTGAGTTGATTTTTTTTCTGCTAGCTTATATGCCAATTTCCCTAATTGTCGTAAGTTTTCAGAATTTTTGAGATACCATAAGTATACGAAGTATACAGATTTCTACAGACTGGTCTGTTTTTGACATATTGTGTTTTTGTTGTGTTGATTGCTTATTTTTATGAAACTATGGATAGTATCGGGGGGGGGGGTACTAGCTATGGAAAAGTGAGAATATATTAATATAACACCAATATAAATAGAAATCAATTTTTCAACAATACCTAAAGAGGTGGTGGTTTGTTTTCTTATGCTAATGATATCACGAGTTTCTGTTTAAGTTTTGTGTTGTGAAGTTTTCAAGTTTTGGGTGATGTTCTCATGGAAAGTGGGAGCTCAAGCTTGGGGATGCCCAAGGCATCCCAAGCCAAATTCAAGGACACCAAAAAGCCTAAGCTTGGGGATTCCCCGGGAAGGCATCCCCTCTTTCGTCTTCAATCCATCGGTAACGTTACTTGGAGCTATATTTTTATTCACCACATGATATGTGTTTTGCTTGGAGCGTCGTGTATTATAGGAGTCTTTTATTTTTGTTGTGTCACAATCATCCTTGCTGCACACCTTTTTGATAGAGACATGCACTCTTCGTGAAATTGCTAGAATACTCATTGAGCTTCACTTATATCTTTTGAGTTAGGCAATTTAGCTCGCATGTGCATCACTTATATCTTTTGAGCTAGATAACTTTGCTCTAGTGCTTCACTTAGATCTTTTTAGAGAACGACGGTGTCATATTTTGGAGAAATAAAAACTCTCGATCTTCACTTGTATCTTTTTGGGAGTGCTCTTTCTGAGTAACTTGGTAGTTGGCGTGTGCCATGAAAGAGTCCTAAAGATGATAGGCATCGAAAGAGGATATAATAAAACTTCCATATTCATGTGCATTGATTAGAAAGAGAAGTTTGATTCCTCACAATTAGTTTTGAGATATGGATTTGGTGATATTAGAGTTATGTTAGTAGGGTGTTGTGAATCTAGAAATACTTGTGTTGAGGTTAGTGATTCCCGTAGCATGCACATATGGTGAACCACTATGTTAGGAAGTCGGAGCATAATTAATTTATTGATTGTCATCCTTTGTGTGGCGGTCGGGATCGCGCGATGGTTAACACCTACCAACCCTTCCCCTAGGAGTATGCGTTTAGCACTTTGTTTTGATTACTAATAAAACTTTCGCCATAAGTATATGAGTTCTTCATGACTAATGTGAGTCCATGGTATAGATGCACTTTAACCTTCCACCATTGCTAGCTTCTCTAATGCGGCGCAACTTTCGCCGGTGCACAAACCCACCATATACCTTCCTCAAAACAGCCACCACACCTACCTATTATGGCCTTTTCATAGCCATTCCGAGATATATTGCCATACAACTCCCACCGTTCCGTCTCATGACTTGTGCCATCACTTTCATATTGCCATTGCATGATCGTAAGATAGATAGCGAGATGTTTCAACGTCATACACTAAGCTAGATCGTTGCACATCCCGGTACACTGTCGGAGGCATTTCCTATAGAGTCATCATTGCTCTAAATGTTGAGTTGTAAGTAAATACAAGTGTGATTATCATCACTATTAGAGAATTGTCCCATGTGAGGAAATAAAAAAAGAAGCCAAAGATGCCCACCATAAAAAATGAAAAGAGGCCAAAGAGCCCAAACAAAACAAAAAGAGAGAGAAAAAGAGAGAAGGGACAATGCTACTATCTTTTTCCACACTTGTGCTTCAAAATAGCACCATGTTCTTCATGATAGAGAGTCTCTTGTTTTGACACTTCCATATACTAGTGGGAATCTCCATTATATAACTTGGCTTTTATATTCCAATGATGGGCTTCCTCAAAATTGCCCTAGGTCTTCGTGAGCAAGCAAGTTGGGTGCACACCCACTAATTCTCCTTTTGAGCGTTCACACACTTATAGCTCTCGTGTATCCATTGCATGGTAATCCCTACTCATTCACCTTGATATCTATTGATGGGAATCTCCATAGCCCGTTGATACGCCGAGTCAATGTGACCATTTCCTCCTTTTTGCCTCACAACCTCCACAACATTCTATTCCACCTATAGTGCTATATCCATGGCTCACACTCATGTATTGCGTGAGAGTTGAAAAAGTTTGAGAAATTAAGAGTGCGAAAACAATTACTTGCCCAATACCGGGGTTGTGCATGATTTAAATTCGTTGTGTGGGGATGATGGGGCATAGCCAGACTATATGATTTTGTAGGGATAACTTTCTTTGGCCTTGTTATTTCAAAAGTTTATGATCACTTTGCTAGTATGCTTGAAGTATTATTGTTTTCATGTCAATAGTAAACTATTGTTTTGAATCTTATGGATCTGAACATTCATGCCACATGAAAGAAGTTACAAAGGACAAATATGTTAGGTAGGATTCCACATCAAAAATTTAGTCTTTATCACTTTCCTACTCGAGGACGAGCATGAGTTAAGCTTGGGGATGCTTGATACGTCTCCAACGTATTTATAATTTTTGATGGTTCCATGCTATTATCTTGTCAACTTTGGATGTTTTGTATGCATGATTATGCTATTTTATATCTTTTCTAGGACTAACCTATTAACTCAGTGCCAAGTGCCAGTTCTTGTTTTTTCCGTGTTTTTGACCCTTTTCAGAGAAGAATATTAAAAGGAGTCCAAATGGAATAAATCCTTCGCAAAGATTTTTTCCGTAACAGAAGATATGCAGGGAACTTGAGAACCAAGGCAAAGGACTCCAGGGGAGGCCACAAGCCCCCTAGCCGCGGTCTGGGGGGGTGGTGCCTACCAGGCTTGTGGCCCTCCATGGCTCCTTTGCCCTACTTCTTCCGCCTATAAATTCCCTAAAAATCCAAAACTGCGAGAGAGAGCCACGAAAATACTTTTCCGCCGCCGCAAGCTTCTGTCTCCGCAAGATCCCACCCGGGGACCGTTCTGATGCCCTGCCGGAGGGGGATTCGGACACGGAGGGCTTCTTCATCAACACCATTGCCTCTACGATGATGCGTGAGTAGTTCACCACAGACCTTCGGGTCCATAGCTAGTAGCTAGATGGCTTCTTCTCTCTCTTGGATCTTCAATACAAAGTTCTCCATGATCTTCATAGAGATCTATCCGATGTAATCTTCTTTTGCGGTATGTTTGTCGAGATCCGATGAATTGTGGATTTATGATCAGATTATCTATGAACATTATTTGAGTTTCCTCTGATCTCTTATATGCATCATTTCGTATCCTTGTAATTCTCTCTGAGTTGTGGGTTTCGTTTGGCCAACTTGATCTATAATTCTTGCAATGGGAGAAGTGCTTGGTTTTGGGTTCATACCGTGCAGTGTCCTCACCCAGTGACGGAAGGGGTAGCGAGGCATGCATCGTGTTGTTTCCATCAAGGGTAAAAAGATGGGGTTTATATCTATTACATGAATTTATCCCTCTACATCATGTCATCTTGCTTAAGGCGTTACTCTGTTTGTTATGAACTCAATACACTAGATGCATGCTGGATAGCGGTTGATGTGTGGAGTAATAGTAGTAGATGCAGACAGTATCGGTCTACTTGTCTCGGACGTGATGCCTATATGTATGATCATTGCCTTAGATATCATCATGACTTTGCACGGTTCTATCAATTGCTCGACAGTAATTCGTTCACCCACCGTAATACTTGCTATCATGAGAGAAGCCTCTAGTGAACACTATGGCCCCCGGGTCTACTTCAGATCATATTTTCAGCTCTACACTTTTACTTTGTTGCACTTTCCACCTTCAGATCTCACCTACAATTAATCGTGATGGGATTGACAACCCCTTTATAGTGTTGGGTGCAAGTTTGTTTGTTTTTGCGCAGGTACATTGGTGACTTGTCTTGATACTCCTACTAGATTGATACCTTGGTTCTCAAACTGAGGGAAATACTTACTGCTACTATGCTGCATTACCCTTTCCTCTTCAAGGGAAAAACCAACACGAGCTCAAGAGGTAGCAGTAACCAACGAGGTGCGAGAAGTATATACATCATCTCTTCATCAAGCAAAGTTTTCTAGCGCCGTTGCCGGAGACTCCAGTCTTCAAGATAGGGGATTTGCACACTATCTTTTACCTTTGCTTTTTAGTCTTGTTAGTTGCTTTTCATGATTGGCATGACTAGTTAGGCTTATGGAAGATGGTACTCTTAGTTCACTGCTTGGGGAAGGCCGCTTTACCACACCCGTGGTAGAGAAGTCTCCTCCACCTACTGATTGTATCCCATTCAAAATACCACTTGGGATAATTGAAATAATTAGGAATGATTGTTATGCAGGAGATGGAACAGTCGATCCTAATATTCATTTGTTGAAACTTACAAAACTTTGTGAGTTGTTTAAGATTTCAGGTTTGACAAGAGATGGAGTCATGAGGAAATTATTTGCCTTATCACTAAAAGCAAAAGCATTGGAATGGTATAGGCTACTAGATGATCCTCACCTACGGGATTGGGAAGAGATTCAATCTCTCTTTTACTCCAAGTTTTGTCCTCTTCATGAAGTCCATGATAATAGGAATTATGTTTATAATTTCTCTGCTCATGACGGATAGATCATAGCTCAAGCTTGGGCGAGACTGGAAACTTTAATGCTAAAATGTCCTAACCATGGGCTCCCCAAAGATTATGCTTATATGGAGAGTAAGAGTACCTATTTGCATGTGGATCATGGTAATAATGCTTTATGTGATAGTTATATTGTTAAGTTTATTCATGATCCCACTGAAAATTATTATGAGAAGGGAACATATGCTTATAGATATTTCAATAATATCAAGTTCCCTCTCTTTATGTTGAAGGTTTTGAAGCTGCACTTGTTTTGCCTTCCTATGCTTATTTATTTGTGCTTCAGTGAATTATTTTGTTGCAATATTCCTATGCATAGGAAGCATGTTTGACTTAAAAGTGTTTGGTATTTGCTTCTTGATGCTCTCTTTCGTTCTACAACTCTTATTCCTACGAGAGCATCATTAAAATCTTAAGCCTATCTTTATGGCTATAAAAGAAAGCGCTTGTTGGGAGGAGGCAACCCAATTTGTTTTTTACTTTCAGTTTTAGTGGTCTTGATGCTTGTTACTACTGTTGCAACATCACTGTATCTTTATTTTTAAGCTTTGTACCAAGTTTTAGCCACTGATTGCAAGAAAGTTCAAAAATTGTGACATGCTGTCCAGAAACAGATTATGTGTGCTTGACGGAAAAAATCGCCAAAAATCACTAGATCATCTTTTTGATCTGAATTTCTTTGACAACATGCTATATATAATTTTATTTCTAGAATATTTTCTGAGTTTTTTGATTTGAGTTGCATAAGTGCCCTGAATAAATTATTTACCACCCGTTGTTCTGTTTTTCACAAATTCTGCCATGTTTTGCGTTTTCATCGTTTTGCAAATCTTAAGCTTGCTTTTCCTTTGCAAAAACCTTTTGGCAATCATGAGAAACAATAGATTTTCATGAAAATCATTATTTCCAGTAGGTATTGAATTATTTTATTAAGGGTACTAACCACTCTAATCAGCTTATGATGAGTTTTGTATGAAGAGAGTTTTCAAGTATGCGATGGGAGATGATGAAAGAAGATACAAGAGTGTGAAGCGCTCAAGATTGGGGTTGCCCCCATGCACCCCAAGAAATATTCAAGGAGACTAAAGCGTCTAAGATTGGGGATGCCCCCGTGCATCCCCTTCTCTATCAACAATCATTAGTTCGTCCATCTCCATGCTATATTTTTATCACTTCATACGTTATTTGCTATGATTGGAGCGTCCCGCTATCTACTTTTTAGTTTGTTTTAGTTTTGCTTGCTGTTCATAACAATTCGGAACCTAGCCTACCTTGTTTGGGAGAGAGACACGCTCCATTCCACTCTAGAACACAACATAGGTTTTCATGCTTATCTTTTGTGTGTGTTCTTCATCTTTCCATAGCTACTGTCATGCTTAGCTCTTAGTTTTCATGCTTAGATTTTTAAGAGCTTTTATTTAGGTTGATTTAGGAACCCTCTTGAGTTATCATGCTTATATTGTTTAGAGAGTTGGCTCGTTGCACTGAGTTGTGTGTGTTGCATGAGTAGGTAACTGAGGTTGCTATTTAAGTATAGTAGTAACTTGCGATAGTTTTGAGGTATTGATTTGAGTAATGTTTGGACAATTGGTGCCAAGAGCTTGAGCTTATTAGTGATAGGTGTCGTATTTTGGGAAATCCGCGTGTTGTTCAAAAACTAAAAATTAGTTGATAACTCTAGCTACTAAGTTGATCGCTAACCTCTAGAGGGGTTGCAGTATATAGACTACCCTCATGTTACCATCAGTCGAGGATGCGCAAGGATAACCAAAACCCTAAACACTCCTCCTCGGGGTAGTTGTCTCTTTGTGAATTTCCTAACTAGATAGATGTTACTGATAATAAGTGATGGGGTTATAGTCCCAGGGTAGGGTCATAGGCCTGCCCTATAGGTCCTATCCAAGGACTACCCTTCATAGAGGACAAGGCCCTTAGACAGTTCCGACTGAACTAAGGACTCCCCCATCATCCAGTCGGTGACGAGCACTCGGAGCGTATTTAACGTACCGACTGGATTCCACTCTGTACGTCGTAACCTCCCACGAGGGCAACAGTCATACGTTTTCATACACCATTATTAACATTTAAGGCTGACGTTACCTGTAACTTTAGAATTTATTCATCGCTATTCCACCCTTGTCCACCGGGCCATTATGAAGGGCAACGTACTCTATATAAGCCGCCCTTCCCCACTGGTGCAGGGGTTGGCATTTACTGTAATCCCATATTCCACTCGACACTAAGCTCCCAAGAGCAGTGAGACGTAGGGCTTTTACCTCCACCGTAGAGGGGCCTGAACTCATACATCCTCGCCGTAGCTAAGGCGCTACCCATCCTTTCGTACCCTACACATCTACTGTCGGACTTATACCCACGACAGTTGGCGCCCACCTTGGGGCAGGCGTCTAAGCGACTTCCGGTGAGTTTGCGACTTCACCTTTTCATCGTGTCGTCCGGCGGAGATTTGTGCATGGGTCATGAGATCCTCTTCGACGCACTCTCCTTCATTGTCGACGATTCGGCATGGCTTCGGGATGCGCCCCTCGATGTCGAGGCGCTCCCAAGTCGCGGGGCTACGCACTTCCGTGCCGGTTCCCGCGGCGTCCTTCTTCTCCAGCAATCGGCCCCGGTGTCGATCTTCGTCCCCGTCACGCACTGCAACAAGCGGTCCCGCCGTCCGCGGCTCTAGCGTTGGGTACGACACGCCCAGGCGCAATAGAATGCGTCCTCTCAAGTGGCGGTCCTCGAGTCGGTTGTGGTCGCGTCGCCGTCCCAGTGCTTGGACTCAGTTCCGACTGAGTTACCTTCCGAGTACTTGGGTCACGGGCCTGCAGCCGAAGTTCTCATGGCCGAATCCCATGAAAGTCCCCTCCGAACTGGTCGGAACGAGCATGAGGTCAGTGAATCATCCGGCGCTCGTCGTCAACACCACCGTTCTGCCAGTCGACGCACTCGCCAGAGCAATGTCGAGGTGTTCCGCACACCCGTCCTCAACCTGGCTGCCGCTGCCAAGATAGTCGATTCCATCCAACCGACTGATTCAGAGGCTGGTAGAGGGATCGAGCAGATCCATGCCCTGTTGCATACGGCGCAGCACCAGAATTCGGCGGTCTCCCAGTTGCACAACAGGATCCACAATAGTTCTATTCACGCGAACACGCATCGGTCAGTTTTCAGCCCGGACTCTCATCACCGACGCAGAGGGGGCAGCCGTTCCAGGAATCCCGAAGATCGTCGCCGTTCACGCACCCCTCCGCGGGGTGGGCCTTACGGGCGTGGCATCACGATGATCAGCGTTCAGTCGGTGATGCGTATGATCCAAGGCCCGACGCAAGAGGGTACATCACCCAGAAGAAGGTCGACAGAAGTCGAGCCCACCGTTATGGTCACGATAGAGACCGTCCGAGTGGAGGCAGGACCGTCGTTTCTGGTCCCGAGTGCTTCAGTCGGGCCATCCGCTCAGCTGACATCCCTCCCAACTTCCGATTGGCAACGGGAATCAGCAAGTTGACAGGAGAGTCCAAGCCAAAAACTTGGTTGGATGACTACCGAGTGGCAGTCCAAATCGGTGGCGGAGATGACCAGGTCGCCATGAAACATCTCCCCCTGATGCTTGACGGCTCGGCGCGAGCTTGGCTGAACCAGTTAGCTCCGTCAAGCATCTACAGCTGGGCAGATCTGTCCCGAGTCTTCATCAAGACCTTCGAGGGTACGTGCAAGCGCCCTGCCGATCTCGTGGAGCGCCAACACTGTGTCCAGAAGCAGAACAAACCAATGTGCAATTTCATCCAGCGCTGGACGACCCTCTACCACACGGTGGAGAACGTCACAGAGCACCAAGCAGTCTGCGCCTTCAAGGCAGGCGTGCGGTACAGAGATCTGTACCTGAAGTTCGGTCGGACAGGCGACATCTCCATGAGCAAGATGATGGAGATAGCCGCACGCTATGCAAATGGCGAAGAAGAGGACCGCATACGTAGCGGCAAGCATAATCCAGTCGCCGACAGAGATGGGAACAGCAATCGGAACCAGAAGCAGAAAGCTCCATCCACTCCGCAGGCAGAGGCAGCAGCCGTTACAAATGCCAAGTTCAAGGGCAAGGGGAAAGCTCAGTACACCCCCAAGAAGAAACAGTTCGGGAATTCCATCCTGGATCAGCCATGTCCAATCCACACGAAGATGGACGAAGAAGGCAACGCCATATTCCTGAAGCACACCACTCGGCAATGTCGCCTCCTGATCCAAGGATTCGGTGAGGGCCAGCCGAGTGAAAAGGACATCGAGCAGGATGATGAGGACAAGGAGGATCCGTTCCCCCAAGTCCATGCAACATTGATGATTTTTGCTAACGTGGAAAGAAACAGTCGACTGAAGCTGGTGAACAGGGAGGTGAACTTGGCAATCCCAACCAACCCCACGTTCCTCAATTGGTCTCGGACTGCGATCACCTTTGATCAGTCGGACCATCCAGCACACGTGCCCACCCCAGGGAGGCAAGCTCTGGTCGTCAACTCGGTGGTGGAAGGAGTCCGACTGCGCAAAGTCCTCATGGACGGGGGCAGCGGCTTGAACATCATGTACGCCGACACTCTCAAGGGGATGGGCATTCCGATGTCCAAACTTAGCAAGAGCAGCATGCAGTTCCACGGAGTCGTCCCAGGACGAAAGGCCAAGTCACTCGGCCAGATTGCGTTGGACGTCGTTTTCGGCTCCGACAAGAACTTCCGCAAGGAAAAGCTGACATTCGAGGTGGTGGACTTCCAGAGTGCATACCATGCGATTCTGGTCCGTCCAGCGTATGCGCGTTTCATGGCCCGTCCATGTTACGTGTATTTGAAGCTGAAGATGCCGGGTCCCAAAGGTGTGATCACGGTCACATGCAATCGGCAGCTGGTCGAGGAGTGTCTGCTGCAGGGGTCGAGGATTGCCGATCAGCAGATGGCTATCCTCGAGCTAGATGAGTACAAGAAGACAGCCGACCCGTTGACTTGATGCGTTCGAAGAAGCCAGCTTCGGAGTCCGCATTCCAGTCGGCGGGAGACACGAAGAAAGTCAGCATCCACCCGACGGACGACGCCGCTGCCCCGACAAACATCTCCACCACCCTTGATCCAAAATAGGAAGCCGAGCTCATCCAATTCCTCCGTGAGAACTGGGACATTTTGAAATGGAAGCCCGCTGACATGCCAGGTGTACCCAGGGAGTTGGCTGAGCACCGACTGCATGTGGATCCTGCTTCTCGGCCCGTCCGAGAACGCCTGCGTCGATCCACCGCACACAAAAGGAAGGCAATCGGAGAGGAGGTGGCTAAACTTTTGGCGGCCAACTTCATTCGCGAGGTACACCACTCCGAGTGGCTCGCCAATGTTGTCATGGTGCCCAAGAAGGACAAGTCTCTCCATATGTGCATCGATTTCAAGCATCTCAATAAGGTCTGCCCAAAAGATCATTTCCCGCTCCCACGCATTGATCAAATTGTTGATTCGACTGCGGGCTGCGAGTGTTTATCGTTCCTTGATGCCTATTCGGGCTATCATCAGATCCGTATGTATGGTCCGGATGAATTAAAAACATCCTTCATCACCCCATTCGGGTGTTTCTGCTACATCACTATGCCATTCGGTTTGAAGAATGCAGGACAACTTTTATGCGCATGATCCAAAAAAGCCTCCTTGACCAGATCAGTCGAAATGTGGAGGCATATATGTACGATATCGTAGTCAAGTCACGCAAAGCTTCCGACCTGCTGACTGACTTGGCAGAAACATTCGCCAACCTACGTAGGTACAATATCAAGCTGAACCCAACCAAGTGTTCATTCGGCGTTCCCAGCGGGAAATTACTCGGTTTCTTCGTTTCCGAACGAGGGATTGATGTCAACCCCGAAAAGACCGGGACCATCGTCCGAATGGAACGGCCGGTCAGAATACATGATGTTCAAAGGCTCACAGGTTGCCTATTAGCTTTGAGCAGGTTTATCGCTCGACTCGGCGAGAAGGCATTACGTCTGTACCGACTCATGAAGAAATCAGATACTTTTGAGTGGACAGACGACCTCAAAGCCCTGCTTTCCACCCAGCCGGTTCTTACTGCCCCGCTCAGTAAAGAACCCCTTCTTCTGTACATCGCGGCTACAAATCAAGTCGTCAGCACTGTTCTCACAATCGAACGCGAAGAAGAAGGCAAAGCGTACAAGGTTCAGCGGCCAGTATATTATGTCGCTGAAGTCCTCACTCCTTCCAAGCAGAGGTATCCCCATTATAAAAAGCTTATTTATGGGATCTACATGACTGCAAAGAAGGTGGCTCATTATTTCCAAGACCACTCCGTGTCTGTCATTTCTGATGCTCCGTTGTCGAAAATCCTCCACAATTAGGATGCATCAGGTCGAGTGGCAAAGTTGGCAATCGAGATGTTATACTGCGACATCACGTTCGAAGCCAAGAAGGCTATAAAGTCTCAAGCTCTAGCTGACTTCATAACAGAATGGGTAGAACTGTTGGGGAACGTCGCATGGGAAACCAAAATTTTCCTACGCGCACGAAGACCTATCATGGTGATGTCCATCTACGAGAGGGGATTTCCGATCTATGTACCCTTGTAGATCGCACAGCAGAAGCGTTAGTGAACACGGTTGATGTAGTGGAACGTCCTCACGTCCCTCGATCCGCCCCGCGAACCGTCCCGCGATCCGTCCCACGATCTAGTGCCGAACGGACGGCACCTCCGCGTTCAGCACACGTACAGCTCGACGATGATCTCGGCCTTCTTGATCCAGCAAGAGAGACGGAGAGGTAGATGAGTTCTTCGGCAGCGTGACGGCGCTCCGTAGGTTGGTGGTGATCTGATCTCGACAGGGCTCTGCCCGAGCTCTGCAGAAACACAAACTAGAGGAAAAACCGTGGAGGTATGTGGTCGGGCTGCCGTGGCAAAAGTTGTCTCAAATCAGCCCTAAAACCCCACTATATATAGGAGGGAGAGGGGGGGCCTTGCCTTGAGGCTCAAGGAGCCCCAAGGGGTCGGCCGAGCCAAGGGGGGAGTCCTCCCCTTCCAAACCGAATCCAACTAGGTTTAGAAGGTGGAGTCCTTCTCCCCTTTCCCATCTCCTCTTTTTTTTTCTCTTTGATTTTGTTCCTATGGGGCATAGGGCCTTCTTGGGCTGTCCCACCAGCCCACCAAGGTCTGGTGCGCCACCCCCAAGGCCTATGGGCTTCCCCGGGGTGGGTTGCCCCCCCGGTGAACACCCGAAACCCATTCGTCATTCCCGGTACATTCCCGGTAACTCCAAAAACCTTCCGGTAATCAAATGAGGTCATCCTATATATCAATCTTCGTTTCTGGACCATTCCGAAAACCCTCGTGATGTCCGTGATCTCATCCGGGACTCCGAACAACATTCGGTAACCAACCATATAACTCAAATACGCATAAAACAACGTCGAACCTTAAGTGTGCAGACCCTGCGGGTTCGAGAACTATGTAGACATGACCCGAGAGACTCCTCGGTCAATATCCAATAGCGGGACCTGGATGGCCATATTGGATCCCACATGTTCTACGAAGATCTTATCGTTTGAACCTCAGTGCCAAGGATTCATATAATCCCGTATGTCATTCCCTTTGTCCTTCGGTATGTTACTTGCCCGAGATTTGATCGTCAGTATCCGCATACCTATTTCAATCTCGTTTACCGGAAAGTCTCTTTACTCGTTCCGTAATACAAGATCCCGCAACTTACACTAAGTCACATTGCTTGCAAGGCTTGTGTGTGATGTTGTATTACCGAATGGGCCCCGAGATACCTCTCCGTCACACGAAGTGACAAATCCCAGTCTCGATCCATACTAACTCAACGAACACCTTCGGAGATACCTGTAGAGCATCTTTATAGTCACCCAGTTACGTTGCAACGTTTGATACACACAAAGGATTCCTCCGGTGTCAGTGAGTTATATGATCTCATGGTCATAGGAACAAATACTTGACACGCGGAAAACAGTAGCAACAAAATTACACGATCAACATGCTACGTCTATTAGTTTGGGTCTAGTCCATCACGTGATTCTCGTAATGACGTGATCCAGTTATCAAGCAACATCACCTTGTTCATAATCAGAAGACCCTGACTATTTTTGATCAACTGGCTAGCCAACTAAAGGCTTGCTAGGGACAGTGTTTTGTCTATGTATCCACACATGTATATAAGTCTTCATTCAATACAATTATAGTATGGATAATAAACGATTATCTTGATACAGGAATTATAATAATAACTATATTTATTATTGCCTCTAGGGCATAATTCCAACAGTCTCCCACTTGCACTAGAGTCAATAATCTAGCCCTCACATAATTATGCGAATTACATTGTAATAAATCTAACACCCATACAGTTCTGGTGTTGATCATGCTTTGCCCGTGGAAGAGGTTTAGTCAGCGGGTCTGCTACATTCAGATCCGTGTGCACTTTGCATATATTTACGTCCTCCCCTTCGACGTAGTCGCAGATGAGGTTGAAGCGTCGCTTGATGTGTCTGGTCTTCTTGTGAAACCGTGGTTCCTTTGCAAAGGCAATGGCACCCGTGTTGTCACAGAACAAGGTTATTGGATTCAGTGCGCTTGGCACCACTCCAAGATCCGTCATGAACTGCTTCATCCAGACACCCTCCTTAGCCGCCTCCGAGGCAGCCATGTACTCCGCTTCACATGTAGAATTTGCTACGACGCTTTGCTTGGAACTGCACCAGCTTACCGCACCCCCATTAAGAATAAATACGTATCCGGTTTGCGACTTAGAGTCGTCCGGATCTGTGTCAAAGCTTGCATCGACGTAACCCTTTACGGCGAGCTCTTCGTCACCTCCATACACAAGAAACATCTCCTTAGTCCTTTTCAGGTACTTCAGGATATTCTTGACCGCCGTCCATTGATCCACTCCTGGATTACGCTGGAACCTGCCTGCCATACTTATGGCCAGGCTAACGTCCGGTCTAGTGCACAACATTGCATACATGATAGAACCTGTGGCTGAAGCATAGGGGACGATGCTCATATGCTCTCTATCCTTATCAGTTGCTGGGCACTGAGTCTTACTCAATCGCGTACCTTGTAAAACTGGCAAGAACACTTTCTTGGACTGTTCCATTTTGAACCTCTTCAAAACTTTATCAAGGTATGTGCTTTATGAAAGTCCTATCAGGCGTTTTGATCTATCCCTGTAGATCTTAATGCCTAGAATGTAAGCAGCTTCTCCTAGGTCCTTCATAGAGAAACTTTTATTCAAGTAATCCTTTATGCTCTCCAAAAACTCTAGGTTGTTTCCAATCAGCAATATTTCATCCACATATAATATTAGAAACGCCACAGAGCTCCCACTCAATTTCTTGTAAATACAAGATTCTCCAACCACTTGTATAAACCCAAATGCTTTGATCACCTCATCAAAGCGTTTGTTCCAACTCCGAGATGCTTGCACCAGTCCATAAATGGATCGCTGGAGCTTGCACACCTTGTCAACATTCTTAGGATCGACAAAACCTTCGGGTTGCATCATATACAACTCTTCCTTAAGGAAACCGTTAAGGAATGCCGTTTTGACATCCATCTGTCAGATTTCATAATCGAAAAATGCAGCTATTTCTAACATGATTCTGACGGACTTAAGCATCGCTACGGGTGAGAATGTCTCATCGTAGTCGACTCCTTGAACTTGTGAAAAACCCTTTGCCACAAGTCGAGCTTTATAAACGATCACATTGCCGTTAGCGTCCGTCTTCTTCTTAAAGATCCATTTCTTCTGAATAGCCTTGCGGCCCTCAGGTAGTACTTCTAAAGTCCACACTTTGTTTTCATACATGGATCCTATCTCGGACTTCATGGCCTCCAGCCATTTGTTGGAATCTGGGCCCACCATTGCTTCTTCATAATTTGCAGGTTCATTGTTGTCTAACAACATGATTGACAAAACGGGATTACCGTACCACTCTGGAGCAGCACGTGGTCTCGTCGACCTATGTGGTTCGACAGGAACTTGAACCGGAGTTTCATGATCATCATCATTAACTTCCTCCTCAACCGGCGTTGCAACGACAGAGGTTTCCCCTTGCCCTGCGCCACCATCTAGAGGGATGAGAGGTTCGACAACCTCATCAAGTTCTAACTTCCTCCCACTCAATTCTCTCGAGAGAAACTCCTTCTCGAGAAAAGCTCCGTTTTTAGCAACAAACACTTTGCCCTTGGATTTGAGATAGAAGGTGTACCCAACTGTCTCCTTTGGGTAACCTATGAAGATGCACTTTTCCGCTTTGGGTTCCACCTTTTCAGGCTGAAGCTTTTTGACATAAGCATCACATCCCCAAACTTTAAGAAACGACAATTTTGGCCTTTTGCCATACCACAGTTCATATGGTGTCGTCTCAACGGATTTTGATGGTGCCCTATTTAAAGTGAATGCAGCTGTGTCTAATGCATAACCCCAAAACGATAACGGCAAATCGGTAAGAGACATCATAGATCGCACCATCTCTAATAAAGTACGATTACGACGTTGGGACACACCATTACGCTGTGGTGTTCCAGGCGGTGTTGTCGGGACCCCGATCCTAAGCCATAGGAATCCAGCCTGTAACACATAGCATCCCTTTGCGGTCTCACGCACGGTTAACTCCACGGCTGCAGCCTTACCTTAGCCGGGATCGTTTGCGTCTTTTGACTCACGTATGCAATAGTGTCGCTAGCATTCCAATGTCAAAGAACCCGGATCGACATGTCTAGTCATAAACCAAAGTGGCGGTACCGCACAAGGATAGGCATACATGACCCAACAAAGCAGGTGTCGGTCATCAGCGAATGTAGACGAGTCGTAGCAAGCTACAAGGACTCCATTACATCGCGTGACATTTCCCCAAAGGGGATAGACACAGCAGCTAAGAAGGACACATGCCGGTCAACCAATGTGTCCGGAGCAGTAGCGAACTACCAAGGCTCGTTGGATCACAAAGGGGCATTTCCTTGTAAGGAGTGCTACTAAAGTTCACGACTAGGTAATCGAACCCCATACATATCAAGAACGACACACGTACGCATGGCATACCGATATGTATAGATACATCGATGGCATCACAACATAACCATAAACATATAAGCTTTATTTAAGAGGCTCGAAAGAGCCACACACATAATATTACACATTAAGGGTCTCACGACCCATAATAGCAGTCATTCAGTTACAAGCCAGCGGAAGAGTTTTAAACTGTCTGAGTACAGACAGGACAACTAGAAGGCACATGGCCTGACTATAATACAGATCCAACGTAGGGCCAGAACGTAGCTGGGACACCAGCTACTCGTCGTCGTCGATGTCTACGAAGAACCCTCCATTAGGGTCATTAGCAACCTCTGCAACATTTATTAAGCAAACATGAGTACGAAGGTACTCAGAAAGACTTTAGGATAACTAACTACTCATGCAAGGTATCAAAAGGGTATTGTGGGGTTTCATGGGGAAAGCCAGCATTTGACTCGTGGCTAGACAACTTGCATTTTTAAATAATTTTGACAACTTGATTTCTCGCACACGAGTCCACTAACACCACAACAATACACCATCGTGGAATCATTCTGTCTCCATACGGAAATGCCGTCCACGACACTCACGCTTATCTTGGCAATTTTATGAGTAGCCATTGAAGTTATCTATGAACAACATATGTCTCCAAGTAGTCCATATCCGCGGATGCGGCTATTCGAATAGATCATAACCCTGCAGGGGTGTACTTCGTCACACACGCTCTCGCCACTTATCGCCATGTGCACGTCATGCACCTCCGCAACCTTCAAGCGGAAGCCTAGCGAGGCAGTCGGCCACGACCGTTAACCACACTAGTACCTGGTCCAGGTTTATCGCCTATGTGAGAGTAACCCGTACGGAAGTCTGGCCGAGGTTTCCGCCACGGCCTCAAACAATGTGCGCAGGGTTCCCAGGCCCACCATCCGGGTGCCACTTGGTACACCGTGCCACTGCCTACCGCATCACGGCCCACCTCTCAGGTCAGCACCATGCACGGCCTCCAGCATGACTATAAACACCAGAAACTACTTGCAACTCCTGGACCGAGTACTAAGCGATTAATAGGCCGAGCGGGGTCATATTTCAGGGCCCAACATGTGGTAGTATCTAGTCTTGGATTACATACACGGAACTCAGTTCCTATGGACGGTTCCAATGAAACAACCCGCCATGTACTCCTACAGATCCTTTCACCGGTACCTTTACCAAATCAGGATCAACACACAACCTTTGCTTACCGAACACATTCTCACAATTCTGTTCATCTCCCAGATGACAGACCATACACAACTCTAAGCATAGCATGCATAGAAGGATAAGGCACATCATGGCTCAAGCAACTACCAGGTATGCTAGGTTGCAAGGTTCGGCTATTTACTGTGACAAGGTTAGGTCATGCAAAGGAAGTGGGTTCAACTAACGTGGCAAAAGCAGTTGAAGCATTTGATCCTAGTGAAATAAATAAGTGTAGGAGCAATAACATGGGAATTATCGGGATGATCAAAAGGGTTGCTTGCCTTGTTGCTCAGAGGAGGGACAATATCCGTCAGACGGATATTCGGTGGAATCCGGGGGTGCGGAGCCTACCGAAATGAATGGCAACAATCAATAACAATCATATGCAAACAAGATGATGCATGAGCATGGCATGAGAATGCAAGGTGATAAACTATTATAATCAACATGTATTAGGTTTGAAATTGATTTGAATAATATTCGGATATCAATTCAAACAAGGTATTCCCGGATACTGATTTAATTGATTCGACCTGATGCTCAGATCAACTTGATGTTAACATGCATGAAATGTCATGTTAAGGTACTGTTTTGTAATTAGGACAATGTGTGATCATGTCATTCATAATGAAATTTGAATATTTTCCAAATTCCATTTATAAAGTATTCATAAGAATTGGCTTATTCATTACTCTACATGTTTGGGTTCTGTAACTTTTTCAAACATGATTGAAAATAGCATATTCAGAGTCCTTGAATTTTTCTGAGCTTTTTCATATATAATTTATTTTCATTGGAGTTACAGATTAATTTCTATGAATTTTTGAAGTTTTATACATTTCTGGAATTATTTTTATACTAGAAATACTTTTACTGCATCAGCATGACATCAGCAGGTCCATCTGGCCGTTGAAAGTCAAACCTGACCAGTGGGACCCACTGGTCAGTGTCTCTGGCAATTTTTAGATTAGGATTAATCTTATTTAGTTAATTAAACCCACTGGACCCACATCTCAGTGACTTAGCAGATTAATAAAATTTATTTTCTTTAATCTTCAACTCCCAAAGGCTGGCCCCACATGTCAGTGGCTCAGGCCAGCTGAGATCCACCGGCGGGGAGGTCGTCCTCGCCGGCGGGGAGCCTCTGGCGAGCACCAAAACGTCGGGGGGGGGGGGGGGGCTCGGAAATGACGCACAGAGGGCCAAACGCACGGCTGAGACCATGGGAGGAACAACCACTCGATGGTGCGCACGATGGGACAAGCCCAGGGGCTGGGGTGGCCGGGATCAACGCCGGCGACGAGCTTGGCGGCGACCAAGTTCGGCCATCGTCGAAGCCATTGAATACAGGGGCAAAACGCGTGGGGCTGGGCACTGAACGCATCTACATGATGTCCTGAGGCTGTTGGTGGCCTCCGACTGACCAACCCGTCACTGGAGGGCTGCCGGCGACGAGCTGCAGCGGTGGAACTAAGCCTAGAGAAGGGGATCGTCGGGCTCCGATGGAACTAAGCCTAGAGAAGGGGATCGATGGGGAGAGCTTAGGGGAAATGGCCGCATGTTCACGGGGAGTGCAGTGGTGGCGCTAGTCTGCTCGGGGACGACCTGGAGAGGGAGAGCGTCGGCGGCGATCTTCAGTGACCCGAGGAAGAAGACGACAGCTGCACGTCGATTCACTGCATCTGGGCGTCGGGCTCGTGGCTAGGAAGCTTCAGGGGGTTTCGGCGGAGCTAATGCGCGGCTCAGAAGGAAGGGAGGTCGGCTAGAACGACGACGAGCTCGAGCTCTGCTCGGGCTCCAATGGTGGCAGAAGGGGGGAGGAGAGATCCGAGAGGAGGGGGAGAACTGGCGCTGGGAATGGATAGGGGCGGCCTCGGGGAGCTTATACCCGGCCTTGCCAGCGCGAGGCGGCGGCCAGGCAGGCGCACAGGTGCGTGGCCGCGCCGGAGAACGCGGCGGCCACCTCCTGCTCCTACTGGCGCGGGGGAGGAGACGACTGAGGAAGATGGGCTGGGCCGGCTAGGCGACTGGTAAGAGTTTTCCATTTTCTTTCTGTTTTTGTTTCTGTTTTGCTATTTCACTGATTTTCTATTTATTTCTACTCCCAAATAAATTGTAAAAACTATGTTGAGCACCCTAGAATATTTGTTGGAATAATTCCAACCATTCCTAAAGTTTTCAACATTTTTGAAAGTTTAAAGTTTCTGTTTTCAAATTTAAAACTTGAAACCAGTAGCTTTTTGCATTAATTTAAAATGCCTAAAGTATCAAGAAAATGGTTTTCTTCATTGCACGTTTACTTTCATGATTTATCAGAAAGTTTGAACATTTCTTGAGGCCATTTTGGATTCATTGATTTTAACTAGTTTGAGATTTCCTTTATTTGAAGAAGTGGCTAGGGTTTGAGTTTTCCTTCACCTCTTTCTTTGATCTTGTTGAAAATTCTTAGATGCAAATGCAAAGAAGACATGAGCACAAGACTAGCTTAAGGTGTCAGGGATGTGACAACTCACCCCCACTCAAAAGAATCTCGTCCCGAGATTTAGAAGTCGTCGGGAATAACGCAGGATACTCAAGTCGGAGACGATCCTCTCTTTCCCAAGTTGCCTCCTTTTCAGAATGATTTGACCATTGAACTTTAAGAAATTTGAGGTTTCGACGTCGAGTGGTACGCTCAGCTTGATCAAGAATACGCACGGGGTATTCTCGGTATGAAAGGTTATCTTGGAGATCAAGCGTTTCGTGGTACACTTCACGGATAGGATCCGAAAAGCAACGCCTGAGTTGCGAGACGTGGAAAGATGTGGAGGAAGTTCCAACTGGTAGGCAACTTCTCCTCATTTGGCAAGAATGCAAAAAGGACGAATGTAACGAGGAGCCAACTTTCCCTTGATACCGAAACGATGGGTACCCTTCAAAGGTGTAACCCGAAGGTAAGTCTTCTCGTCAACTTCAAAGGTCACAGCCTTATGATGACGATCATATTGGCTCTTTTGACGAGAATGGGCTGTTTTCAACTTTTCACGAATAATGCGAACCTGCTCTTCTGCATCCTGGATCATATCCGGGCCAAAGAGTTGCCTCTCTCCGGTTTCTGACCAATTAAGAGGTGTTCGACATCTTCGTCCATAGAGAACTTCAAAAGAGGCTTTGCCAAAGCTTGATTGGTAACTATTGTTATAAGCGAATTCAGCAAATGGAAGACACTTCTCCCAATTCATACCGAATGATATAACACAAGCTCGGAGCATATCTTCTAGGATTTGATTCACTCTTTCTACTTGACCACTTGATTGAGGATGGATAGCAGTGCTAAAAGATAAGTGAGTCCCCATGGCATTCTGAAAACTTTCCTAGAAGCGAGAAGTAAAGATACTTCCACGGTCCGAGTTAATCTCCAGGGAAACACCATGAAGAGACACTATTCGGGAGATATATAACTTTGCTAGCTGGCTAGCTGTTATACTCTCACGAACAGGAAGAAAATGAGCCACTTTGGAAAGACGGTCAATGACCACAAAGATAGCATTATTTCCTTTCTTGGTCTTGGGAAATCCGGTAATGAAATGCATGCTAACTTTATCCCATTTCCATTCAGAAGGGTGCCAGCAGGCCTTTGATGTTCTGCCTTAACTCGACGACAAACGTCGCAGTTAGCAACGAACTCAGCAATTTCTCTCTTCATCCTAGTCCACCAGAACCTCTGGCGTAGGTCCTGATACATCTTAGTACTACCGGGATGAATGGTGAGAGGAGAATCATGAGCCTCCTTAAGGATTAACTGCCTTAGATGTGGGTTCTTAGGAACCACTAGACGATTTTGGAAGAACACAACACCTTGATCGTTCATGGAAAATTCTTTAGCGTTTCCGCTAAAAATATTCTCCTTGATCCATGATATACCCTTGTCACGCTTTTGGCCAGCTATAATTTGATCCTTAAGAGTAGGCTTCGCCACCAGGGTAGAAAGGAATCCTTGAGGAACAATATGGAGATTCAACTTCCGAAAGTCCTCATGGAGATGTGGTTGACCTTGTTGTAGCATCAAATTGTTACAATAAGATTTACGACTTAGTGCATCGTGCATAACATTGGCCTTCCCCAGGGTGTAAGTTATCCCTAAGTCGTAATCCGAGATCAACTCAACCCACCGTCTTTGCCTGAGATTCAAATCCGGCTGGGTGAAGATATATTTCAGACTTTGGTGATCAGTGATTATTTTGCAACGATTACCCAGAAGGTAATGTCGCCAGGTTTTTAGTGCATGGACCACAGCTGCAAGCTCAAGGTCATGTGTGGGATAGTTATCCTCATGTGGACGCAACTGTCGACATGCGTATGTGATCACATGACGATCTTGCATGAGAATGCAACCTAATCCTTGTCGCGAGGCGTCGCAATAGATAACAAAGTCCTTAGAAAAATCTGGTGGTAGCAACACAGGTGCGGAAGTCAGGCGTCTTTTCAGTTCCCGGAAACTATGCTCACACTGTGGTGTCCACTCGAACTTTTTATCTTTCTTGAGGAGTTCAGTCAGAGGCTTTGCAACCTTGGAGAAATTCTCGACGAAGCGGCGACAATAGCTCGCTAGACCAAGAAAACTCCTAACTTGCTTAACCGATTCAGGTTGAGTCCAATCAAGGACAGCTTGAACTCTCTCGGGATTGACAGCAATACCCTTACCAGAGATTACGTGGCCTAGATAGGTCACTTCTGGTAACCAAAATTCACATTTTGAAAACTTGGCATAAAGGCGATGCTCTCGAAGTTTCATCAATACCAGCCTTAGATGCTCGGCATGTTCTTGTTCGTTCTTCGAGTAGATGAGAATATCATCGAGGTATTCAACGACGAATTTATCCAAATACTCCATGAAGATTGAATTCATCAAACGAGAGAAGGTGGCTGGGGCATTGGTTAAACCGAAGGACATGACGGTGTACTCGTATTGGCCATAACGAGTAACAAAAGCCGTTTTTGGAGTCCCCGTTCTTTATCTTGATTTGATGGTATCCCAACCTCAAATCCATTTTGGAGAAGATTGAGGATCCAGCGAGCTGATCGTACAGGTCGTTGATCCTGGGGAGCGGATACTTGTTCTTTATGGTGACCAGATTGACTGGTCGGTAATCTACAACCATGCGATCCGTTCCGTATTTCTTCTTGACGAAGAGGACGGGACAAGCCCAAGGGGAAGAGCTAGGACGAATGAAACCTTTGTTCAAGGCCTCATCTAATTGCTTCTTAAGTTCAGCTAGCTCCAGGGGTGCCATCTTATATGGTCTTCTGGCTATTGGGACAGTTCCCGGAACAAGATCTATCGCGAACTCTACATCTCTGTCAGGTGGAATTCCTGTCAGTTCCTCTGGAAAGACATCCGGGAAGTTACGGACTACCGGAATGTCTTCAAGTTCCGGAAGAGGGTTGGCATTTAAGGAATAGAGTTGGCATTTGGCAACTCGAGTAGAGACATTTACTATCTCACCCGAGGGATGGGTAAGCTGGACATTTCTAGAATGAGTATCAATCTTGGCATAGTGAGCTGACATCCAGTCCATGCCCAAGATGATATTTATATCCGAAGATTTCAAGGCTATTAATGAGGCTAGAAAAACTAGCCTGTCTACTAGAATTTCATTGTCATAGGTTATCCTAGAGGTTTGCCATTTACTACCAGGGGTTTGGACAACCAATGGGATTGGCATATCACAAAAACACATGTTATGCAACTGTGCATAACTTTCTGAAATGAAGGAATGAGAAGACCCAGTGTCAAAGAGAACGGACGCTGGGTGATGATTAACAAGAAGCATACCCAGCATGACGTCGGGATCCTCTGCAGCTTCTTCTGCTGACACATAGTTCACACGGCCACGTGCAGGAGTTGGCTTCACATAGTAAGCTTTGCCCGACTTGGCTTGCCCGACGGACTTTCCGGGTTGCTTGGCACCCACATTCTGAGGACACTCACGGGAATAGTGCCCTGGTTCTCCACACTTATAGCATATCACTTGGTTGGTACGTGGTGCAGCATTGCTAGCTGGACCACCATAAGCTTTTGCTGGAGGGTTGGCCTGATTCGTCTGAGGCGCCATGTAGGATGGCCTCGGAGTATATCTTGGCGGCAGAGAACTGTTCGGAACCCACAGCCTTCGTTTTGGAAACGCGGAACCAGAAGACGAGCCAAAGTCACGGGAGTGCTTCCTTGTGGCTTCAACGTCAGAATGACCAGTCTCGGCACTGATCGCCTTGTTGACCAGGGCTTGAAAGCTTGCACACTCATGGAGGCGCAGATCACGACGGAGCTCAGGGCTCAGGCCCTTACGAAATCTTGCTTGCTTCTTGGCGTCAGTAGACACCTCCTCTGTTGCATAGCGGGCGAGGTTACTGAATTCGCGGCTATAGGCATCCACGGTCAACTTGCCGTGAGTGAAGGCACAAAACTCCTCTCTCTTTCTGTCCATCAGGCCCTCTGGAATATGGTGCAGACGAAAAGCTGCACTGAAGTCTGCCCATGTGGCTACTGGTTCAGCAGGACGCATAGCTTCAAAGTTCTCCCACCACAGATTGGCGGGTCCCTCTAGGAAATATGCCGCAAAGGTCACCTTGTCGGCCTCAGACACATTCGCAGAGCGAATCTTGCGTGAGATGCTGCACAGCCAGTCATCAGCGTCGAGGGGGTCGACGGAATGATGAAACTTTGGAGGATTCAGCTTCACAAAGTCGTTGAGGGACACTGCAGCATTCCTAGGCTGACGAGCCGTATTCTGCTCAATACGCTCTAGCAGTCGGTTGGTCTCCCTTTTGTTTCTCTCTGCCTCAAGCATCACTTCCGCCAGAGAGGGCGGATGAGGCAGGTCTTCCTGCGACGCTTGACTACCCTCGCCTTGCTCATGACCAGGGGCACGGTTCAACCTAGTGAACACCATCCTGACAAACAAACTCATAGCTTAGACCAATATCATATCGATACTAGCTATGGATTAAGAATGTACTGAACACACGGAATGCGGAAATGAATATCCAAACAGCATGGTAACAAGCAACTGCTATATATACACCATGGTTCATACACACCCTTACATAGTTCAGTACAAACTTACTCGAAGAGCAAACTACTGAAATTATGAAACTACTCATCAGAGGCTTACAAGCTTCCTATACATTATTTATCTAGGCCTCCGGAATTCATTTCACATTACAGGCATACTTCACAAGTCACGCAGGACTGTGAATGTACGGCTACAACCATACTATCCTTCCGCTCACAGCTCAGTCATCCGCATAGAACATCTCATAGAGATTACCTCCATGACCTGGAAGCTCAACCTGCGGAGCAGGAAACACTCTAGCCTGAGATCCCTGGGATCCATAAGGACACGGATGTGGCCTTGGTCCCCTGACTGGTGGTAAGAGGGGTCCCCGAAGAGGGGTGACTCCTCCTATAGCTGGCCAGTCAACTTGGGACAGAAGATGGGTCCTAACAGGGTTCAGCATCTCCATATCTCCGTACCCTGTCTGGACTACCGGTGCCAGCTGCGTCAAAGCCGTCCACAGACGGGTATGGGTAGCATAAAGCTCCATGCGGAGAGCACGAGCATCCCTGTCTCTGTTCTCTAGCATCTCAACAGTGGACTGCAGTAGTGGATCCTCCATAGAAGAATCAAAATAGACTCCACTGAGGTATCCCTCTTCACCAGGCTGAGAGGCCGGAACATAGCAGAACTCTGAATTCTGCAGCAGTGCATGTCTCGCTCTCATAATGGTCAGCATTGAATAGGCAACATCTTGTACTGCCATGTCAACAGTGACTCCCAACCCATAGGACCAATGGATTGGCTCCTCAGCTCCAGGGTAGTCTGGAAATACCCTAACAGTGCAGATGTACTGGCTCTGGTTGAAGTCTCGGTACTATTCCTCCATTGTGTACTCGGGGTACCAGCGGTAACCGCACACCGACATCACCCTGACCAGCATGGCCGTATGACCCGATACATCAATGCACCTGGTCAGACGTACCACCTGACGAGAAGGACGGCCACGCATCTGTAAATAGAGAGTAATGCAAAAGCATTAGAGCTCTGAATGCAAAATTGGGCAGCATAACAGCTGTAAATGCTCAAAAACAAATTTTGAGACAACCCAAAATGGAATAGCGTAACCACTCAACTATCAAGTTCAACTCTCTGATCATCAAACTTACTTCCCTTTTCCCAGGAATGAAGGAAACCCAATATCTCTTAACCCGTAGTCCTATAATCTACCGATCAGAAACACGAGCCTAGAAGAAGATGAGTAACCTAGTCCTTAATTCCCGCAGAAAAGACGAGGATGACCAGAATAGAATAACTTGAGAAGAGAACAAGAGTCTTACGTTCCCTTCCACAAACAATTCCCTTATATATAACTAAAGCAATTCTAGACTCAACTTCGACCAGTTTGGCTTAGTAATCCTACAGTCAGTAAGGCTCTGATACCAACGCTGTCGGGACCCTGATCCTAAGCCATAGGAATCCAGCCTGTAACACATCGCATCCCTTTGCGGTCTCACGCACGGTTAACTCCACGGCTACAGCCTTACCTTAGCCGGGACCGTTTGCGTCTTTTGACTCACGTATGCAATAGTGTCGCTAGCATTCCAATGTCAAAGAACCCGGATCGACATGTCTAGTCATAAACCAAAGTGGCGGTACCGCACAAGGACAGGCATGCATGACCCAACAAAGCAGGTGTCGGTCATCAGCGAATGTAGACGAGTCGTAGCAAGCTACAAGGACTCCATTACATCGCGTGACATTTCCCCAAAGGGGACAGACACAGCAGCTAAGAAGGACACATGCCGGTCAACCAATGTGTCCAGAGCAGTAGCGAACTACCAAGGCTCGTTGGATCACAAAGGGGCATTTCCTTGTAAGGAGTGCTACTAAAGTTCACGACTAGGTAATCGAACCCCATACATATCAAGTACGACACACGTACGCATGGCATACCGATATGTATAGATACATCGATGGCATCACAACATAACCATAAACAGATAAGCTTTATTTAAGAGGCTCGGAAGAGCCACACACATAACATTACACATTAAGGGTCTCACGACCCATAATAGCAGTCATTCAGTTACAAGCCAGCGGAAGAGTTTTAAACTGTCTGAGTACAGACACGACAACGTAGGGCTAGATCGTAGCTGGGACACCAGCTACTCGTCGTCGTCGATGTCTACGAAGAACCCTCCATTAGGGTCATTAGCAACCTCTGCAACATTTATTAAGCAAACATGAGTATGAAGGTACTGAGCAAGACTTTAGGATAACTAACTACTCATGCAAGGTATCAAAAGGGTATTGTGGGGTTTCATGAGGAAAGCCAGCATTTGACTCGTGGCTAGACAACTTGCATTTTTAAATAATTTTGACAACTTGATTTCTCGCACACGAGTCCACTAACACCACAACAATACACCATCGTGGAATCATTCCGTCTCCATACGGAAATGCCGTCCACGACACTCACGCTTATCTTGGCAATTTTATGAGTAGCCATTGAAGTTATCTATGAACAACATATGTCTCCAAGTAGTCCATATCCGCGGATGCGGCTATTCGAATAGATCATAACCCTGCAGGGGTGTACTTCGTCACACACGCTCTCGCCACTTATCGCCATGTGCACGTCATGCACCTCCGCAACCTTCAAGCGGAAGCCTAGCGAGGCAGTCGGCCACGACCGTTAACCACACTAGTACCTGGTCCAGGTTTATCGCCTATGTGAGAGTAACCCGTACGGAAGTCTGGCCGAGGTTTCCGCCACGGCCTCAAACGATGTGCGCAGGGTTCCCAGGCCCACCATCCGGGTGCCACTTGGTACACCGTGCCACTGCCTACCGCATCACGGCCCACCTCTCAGGTCAGCACCATGCACGGCCTCCAGCATGACTATAAACACCAGAAACTACTTGCAACTCCTGGACCGAGTACTAAGCGATTAATAGGCCGAGCGGGGTCATATTTCAGGGCCCAACATGTGGTAGTATCTAGTCTTGGATTACATACACGGAACTCAGTTCCTATGGACGGTTCCAATGAAACAACCCGCCATGTACTCCTACAGATCCTTTCACCGGTACCTTTACCAAATCAGGATCAACACACAACCTTTGCTTACCGAACACATTCTCACAATTCTGTTCATCTCCCAGATGACAGACCATACACAACTCTAAGCATAGCATGCATAGAAGGATAAGGCACATCATGGCTCAAGCAACTACCAGGTATGCTAGGTTGCAAGGTTCGGCTATTTATTGTGACAAGGTTAGGTCATGCAAAGGAAGTGGGTTCAACTAACGTGGCAAAAGCAGTTGAAGCATTTGATCCTAGTGCAATAAATAAGTGTAGGAGCAATAACATGGGAATTATCGGGATGATCAAAAGGGTTTCTTGCCTTGTTGCTCAGAGGAGAGACAATATCCGTCAGACGGATATTCGGTGGAATCCGGGGGTGCGGAGCCTACCGAAATGAATGGCAACAATCAATAACAATCATATGCAAACAAGATGATGCATGAGCATGGCATGAGAATGCAAGGTGATAAACTATTATAATCAACATGTATTAGGTTTGAAATTGATTTGAATAATATTCGAATATCAATTCAAACGAGGTATTCCCGGATACTGATTTAATTGATTCGACCTGATGCTCAGATCAACTTGATGTTAACATGCATGAAATGTCATGTTAAGGTACTGTTTTGTAATTAGCACAGTGTGTGATCATGTCATTCATAATGAAATTTGAATATTTTCCAAATTCCATTTATAAAGTATTTATAAGAATTGGCTTATTCATTAATCTACATGTTTGGGTTCTGTAACTTTTTCAAACATGACTGAAAATAGCATATTCAGATTCCTTGAATTTTTCTGATGCTTTTTCATATATAATTTATTTTCATTGGAGTTATAGATTAATTTCTATGAATTTTTGAAGTTTTAAACATTTCTAGAATTATTTTTATACTGGAAATACTTTTACTGCATCAGCATGACATCAACAGGTCCATCTGGCCGTTGAAAGTCAAACCTGACCAGTGGGACCCACTGTCAGTGTCTCTGGCAATTTTTAGATTAGGATTAATCTTATTTAGTTAATTAAACCCACTGGACCCACATGTTAGTGACTTAGCAGATTACTTAAATTTATTTTCTTTACTCTTAAACTCCGAGAGGCTGGCCCCACACGTCATTGGCTCAGGCCAGCAGAGATCCACCGGCGGCGAGGTCGTCCTCGCCGGCGGGGAGCCTCCGGCGAGCACCAGAACATCGGGGGGGGGGGGCTCGGAAATGACGCACAGAGGGCCAAACACACGGCTGAGACCATGGGAGGAACGACCACTCGATGGCGCGCATGATGGGACCAGCCCCAGGGGCTGGGGTGGCCGGGATCAACACCGGCGACGAGCTTGGCGGCGACCAAGTTCGGCTATCGCTGAGTCCATCGAATACAGGGGCAAAATGCGTGGGGCTGGGCACTGAACGCATCTACATGATGTCCTGAGGCTGTTGGTGGCCTCAGACTGACCAACCCGTCACCGGAGGGCTGCCGGCGACGAGCTGCAGCGGCGGTCCTCGTCGGGCTCCGATGGAACTAAGCCTAGAGAAGGGGATCGACGGGGAGAGCTTAGGGGAAATGGCCGCATGCTCACGGGGAGTGGAGTGGTGGCGCTAGTCTGCTCGGGGACGGCCTGGAGAGGGAGAGCGTCGGTGGCGATCTTCAGTGACCCGAGGAAGAAGACGACAGCTGCACGTCGATTCACTGCATCTGGGCATTAGGCTTGTGGCTAGGAAGCTTCAGGAGTTTCGGCGGAGCTAATGCGCGGCTCAGAAGGAAGGGAGGTCGGCTAGAACGACGACGAGCTCGAGCTCTGCTCGGGCTCCAATGGCGGCAGAAGGGGGGAGGAGAGATCCGAGAGGAGGGGGAGAACTGGCGCTGGGAATAGATAGGGGCGGCCTCGGGGAGCTTATACCCGGCCTTGCCAGCGCGAGGCGGCGGCCAGGCAGGCGCATAGGTGCGTGGCCGCGCCGGAGAACGCGGCGGCCACCTCCTGCTCCTACTGGCGCGGGGGAGGAGACGACTGAGGAAGATGGGCTGGGCCGGCTAGGCGACTGGTAAGAGTTTTCCATTTTCTTTCTGTTTTTGTTTCTGTTTTGCTATTTCACTGATTTTCTATTTATTTCTACTCCCAAATAAATTGTAAAAACTATGTTGAGCACCCTAGAATATTTGTTGGAATAATTCCAACCATTCCTAAAGTTTTCAACATTTTTGAAAGTTTAAAGTTTCTGTTTTCAAATTTAAAACTTGAAACCAGTAGCTTTTTGCATTAATTTAAAATGCCTAAAGTATCAAGAAAATGGTTTTCTTCATTGGACGTTTACTTTCATGATTTATCAGAAAGTTTGAACATTTCTTGAGGCCATTTTGGATTCATTGATTTTAACTAGTTTGAGATTTCCTTTATTTGAAGAAGTGGCTAGGGTTTGAGTTTTCCTTCACCTCTTTCTTTGATCTTGTTGAAAATTCTTAGATGCAAATGCAAAGAAGACATGAGCACAAGACTAACTTGCTTAAGGTGTCAGGGATGTGACAACTCACCCCCACTCAAAAGAATCTCGTCCCGAGATTTAGAAGTCGTCGGGAATAACGCAGGATACTCAAGTCGGAGACGATCCTCTCTTTCCCAAGTTGCCTCCTTTTCAGAATGATTTGACCATTGAACTTTAAGAAATTTGAGGTTTCGACATCGAGTGGTACGCTCAGCTTGATCAAGAATACGCACGGGGTATTCTCGGTATGAAAGGTTATCTTGGAGATCAAGCATTTCGTGGTCCACTTCACGGATAGGATCCGAAAAGCAACGCGTGAGTTGCGAGACGTGGAAAACATCATGAACCTTGGAAAGATGTGGAGGAAGTTCCAACTGGTAGGTAACTTCTCCTCCATCTTGCAAGCATAGAATTTATCAGAGGTCTCATACCTCTCGATCCGGGCGTTCTTCTGAAAGATGAACTTCAACTCCTGGAACATCTCATATGCTCCATGACGCTCAAAGCGACGTTGAAGTCCCGATTCTAAGCCATACAAGACTGCACATTGAACTACTGAGTAGTCCTCCTTACGTGTTAACCAAGCGTTCTTAACATCCTGGTCAGCCGTAGTGGGTGGTTCATCTCCTAGCGCAGCATTAAGGACATAATCCTTCTTCCCAGCTTGTAGGATTAACTTAAGATTACGAGCCCAGTCTACAAAGTTTCTTCCATCATGTTTCAACTTAGCTTTCTCTAGGAACGTATTAAAATTTAGGGTGTCTGTCGCGTGAGCCATGATCTACAACACAAATATATTCAATGTGGACTTTAGACTATGTTCAAGATAATTAGAGTTCAACTTAATCAAATTACTTGCTAAACTCCCACTCAAAAAGTACATCTCTCTAGTCATTTGAGTGGTTCATGACCCACTTACACTAGCTCAAGTCCGATCATCACGTGAGTTGAGTATAGTTTCAGTGGTAAGCATCCCTATGCTAATCATATCATCTATATGATTCATGATCGACCTTTCGGTCTCATGTGTTCTGAGGCCATGTCTGCACATGCTAGACTCGTCAAGCTTAACCCGAGTGTTCCGCGTGTGCAACTGTTTTGCACCCGTTGTATGTGAACATTGAGTCTATCACACCCGATCATCACGTGGTGTCTCGAAACGACGAACTGTAGCAACGGTGCACAGTCGGGAAAACACAATTTTGTCTTGAAATTTTAGTGAGAGATCACCTCATAATGCTACCGTCGTTTTAAGCAAAATAAGGTGCATAAAGGGATTAACATCACATGCAATTCATAAGTGACATGATATGGCCATCATCACGTGCTCCTTGATCTCCATCACTAAAGCACCGGCACGATCTTCTTGTCACCGGCGCCAGACCATGATCTCCATCAACGTGTCGCCATCGGGGTTGTCGTGCTACTCATGCTATTACTACTAAAGCTACATCCTAGCAAAATAGTAAACGCATCTGCAAGCACAAACGTTAGTTTAAAGACAACCCCATGGCTCCTGCCGGTTGCCGTACCATCGACGTGCAAGTCGATATTATCTATTACAACATGATCATCTCATACATCCAATATATCACATCACATCGTTGGCCATATCACATCACAAGCATACCCTGCAAAAACAAGTTAGACGTCCTCTAATTTTGTTGTTGCATGTTTTACGTGGTGACCATGGGTATCTAGTAGGATCGCATCTTACTTACGCAAACACCACAACGGAATTATATGAATTGCTATTTAACATTATACAAGGACCTCCTCGATCAAATCCGATTCAACTAAAGTTGGAGAAACCGACACTTGCCAGTCATCTTTGAGCAACGGGGTTACTCGTAGCGATGAAACCAGTCTCTCGTAAGCGTACGAGTAATGTCGGTCCAAGCCGCTTCAATCCAACAATACCGCGGAATCAAGAAAAGACTAAGGAGGGCAGCAAAATGCACATCACCGCCCACAAAAACTTTTGTGTTCTACTCGAGAAGACATCTACGCATGAACCTAGCTCTGATACCACTGTTAGGGAACGTCGCATGGGAAACAAAAAATTTCCTACGCGCACGAAGACCTATCATGGTGATGTCCATCTATGAGAGGGGATTTCCGATCTACGTACCCTTGTAGATCGCACAGCAGAAGCGTTAGTGAACGCGGTTGATGCAGTGGAAGGCCCTCACGTCCCTTGATCCGCCCCGCGAACCGTCTCGCGATCCGTCCCACAATCTAGTGCCGAACAGACGGCACCTCCGCGTTCAGCACACGTACAGCTCGACGATGATCTCGGCCTTCTTGATCCAGCAAGAGAGACGGAGAGGTAGATGAGTTCTCCGGCAGCGTGACGGCGCTCTGGAGGTTGGTGGTGATCTGATCTCGGCAGGGCTCCGCCCGAGCTCCGCAGAAACACGATCTAGAGGAAAAACCGTGGAGGTATGTGGTCGGGCTGCCGTGGCAAAAGTTGTCTCAAATCAGCCTGAAAACCCCACTATATATAGGCGGGAGAGGGGGTCCTTGCCTTGAGGCTCAAGGAGCCCCAAGGGGGTCGCCCGAGCCAAGGGGGGGAATCCTCCCCTTCCAAACCGAATCCAACTAGGTTTGGAAGGTGGAGTCCTTCTCCCCTTTCCCACCTCCTCTTTTTTTTCTTTTCTCTTTGATTTTCTTCCTATGGCGCATAGGGACTTCTTGGGCTGTCCCACCAGCCCACCAAGGGCTGGTGCGCCACCCCCAAGGCCTATGGGCTTCCCCGGGGTGGGTTGCCCCCCAGTGAACACCCGGAACCCATTCGTCATTCCCGGTAACTCCAAAAACCTTCCGGTAATCAAATGAGGTCATCCTATATATCAATCTTCGTTTTCGGACCATTCCAGAAATCCTCGTGACATCCGTGATCTCATCCGGGACTCCGAACAACATTTGGTAACCAACCATATAACTCAAATACGCATAAAACAACATCGAACCTTAAGTGTGCAGACCCTGCGGGTTCGAGAACTATATAGACATGACCCGAGAGACTCCTCGGTCAATATCCAATAGCGGGACCTGGATGCCCATATTGGATCCCACATATTCTACGAAGATCTTATCGTTTGAACCTCAGTGCCAAGGATTCATATAATCCCGTATGTCATTCCCTTTGTCCTTCGGTATGTTACTTGCCCGAGATTTGATCGTCAGTATCCGCATACCTATTTCAATCTCGTTTACCGGCAAGTCTCTTTACTCGTTCCGTAATACATGATCCTGCAACTTACACTAAGTCACAATGCTTGCAAGGCTTGTCTGCGATGTTGTATTACCGAGTGGGCCCCGAGATACCTCTCCGTCACACGGAGTGACAAATCCCAGTCTCGATCCATACTAACTCAACGAACACCTTCGGAGATACCAGTAGAGCATCTTTATAGTCACCCAGTTACGTTGCGACGTTTGATACACACAAAGGATTCCTCCGGTGTCAGTGAGTTATATGATCTCATGGTCATAGGAACAAATACTTGACACGCAGAAAACAGTAGCAACAAAATGACACGATCCACATGCTACGTCTATTAGTTTGGGTCTAGTTCATCACGTGATTCTCCTAATGAAGTGATCTAGTTATCAAGCTACAACACCTTGTTCATAATCAGAAGACCCTGACTATCTTTGATCAACTGGCTAGCCAACTAGAGGCTTGCTAGCGACAGTGTTTTGTCTATGTATCCACACATGTATATAAGTCTTCATTCAATACAATTATAGCATGGATAATAAACGATTATCTTGATACAGGAATTATAATAATAACTATATTTATTATTGCCTCTAGGGCATAATTCCAACAAGAACAACAGCAACCGACTCACATCTACTCGGCTCATTGGACCATGTTCTTCGATGGGTCCAAGATGTTGAATGGCTCCGGCGCTGGCGTAGTGATCATATCGCCAAAAGGTGATAAACTCAAGTATGTGTTGCAGATACATTTTGATTCTTCCAACAACGAGGTAGAGTACAAAGCTCTCCTTTACGGATTGCACATGGCCATCACACTCGGCATCCGTCACTTGATGGTCTATGGCGACTCGGGTTTGGTGGTTAATCAAGTGATGAAGGAGTGGGATGTAAGGAACCCAACCATGACTGCATACTGCAACGCAGTAAGGAAGCTCGAGAAGAAGTTTGAAGGTCTGGAACTTCACCATGTTCCCCGACTGAAAAGCCAAGCGGCAGAGGAATTGGCAAAACTTGGATCCACTCGGAGACCGGTCCCAAGTGATGTCTTCCTCGAGCACCTACACCTCCCCTCAGTAAAAGAAGATCCTTTACAGAGGAACCAGTACAACCGAAGAGCTCAACAGATCCGACTGAAGTCGAGGTCCCTGTTGTGGTTGATTTGATCATGGAGATTCTTGCTCTCATCCCCAAATGGACTGTGCCGTTCATTGCGTACATCCTGAGGCAAGAGTTACCAGAAGACGAAGTCCAAGCTAGGCAGATCGTCCGCAGATCGAAGTACTTCACCGTCATTGATGGCCAGTTGTACAGGGAAAGTATTTCAGGCGTCCTTCAGCGGTTCATCTCCCCTGAGGAGGGACAGTTAATCTTGGAAGAAATTCACTCGGGAACCTGCAACCATCATGCCTCCTCAAGAGCAATCGTCGCCAAAGCATTCAGAGATGGTTTCTTCTGGTTGCAGGCGAATGAAATGGCAAAAGATATGGTCGACCGATGCGAAGGCTGTCAGTTCTATTCGAACAAGTCCCACAAGCCAACATCTGCGCCGAAGACAATCCCTGTTGTTTGGCCGTTCGCCGTGTGGGGATTAGATACAGTCGGACCATTCAGAACGGGCCAAGGGGGATTCACTCATCTATTGGTAGCAGTCGACAAGTTTACCAAGTGGATTGAAGCCAAGCCCATCAAGAAGCTCGACGCCCTTACGACCATCAAATTTATCACAAACATCATCGCCAGATTCGGGGTTCCGCACAACATAATCACCGACAATGGCACAAACTTTGACTCGGACAGATTCAAAGGTTTTTGCACAGGCCAAGGTATCCGAGTGGATTTTTCATCTGTAGCGCACCCCCAAACAAACGGGCAAGCAGAGCGGGCGAATGGACTTATTCTTCAAGGGTTGAAGCCTCGACTCCTGCGAGAAGTTGGACATGCCGCCGGTGCATGGGTCACCGAGCTGCCTTCGGTGTTGTGGGGCCTCCGCACAACTCCGGATAAATCTACAGGGCGATCCCCGTTCTTCCTCGTTTATGGAGCAGAGGCAGCCCTTCCGAGTGACTTGCTTCACAACTCTCCACGAGTCGAACTCTTCTCCAAAGCGGAAGCAGAGCAAGCCAGGCAAGACAGAGTGGATCTCCTAGAAGAAGAGCGCGAGATGGCACTGACTCGCTCAACAATTTATCAACAAGATCTGCGGGGATTTCACGCGCGGCACGTCAGGAGTCGCACATTCCAAGCAGGCGACCTGGTGCTCCGAGTGGATCAGCAGAGACCTCACAAGTTGGCTCCCGCGTGGGAAGGACCCTTCATCATCTCTAAGGTGCTGAACAACGGAGCGTATCGACTCTACAACCTCGACAGGGAAACGGACGAGCCGCAAGCATGGAATGGAGATCTCCTGAAACGCTTCTACACGTGACCGCCGACGGAGACAATGTAAAGAACAAGTATCATTGAAGTAATACGAAGCAGATTGATTTCTTGCAGGTTCAAAATTCTTCCGTGTTTGCACACTCCGGTCTAAAAAATTCGCTCCGAGTGCACACTAAAAGTCGCGCTCGGGGACTTAGCTGTGACCGAGAGTCGCCTAAGTACAAACTCGCTCCGAGTGCGCACTAAAAGGCGCACTCGGGGACTTTGCTGCGACCCAGAGTCGCCTAAGTACAAACTCGCTCCGAGTGCGCACTAAAAGGCGCACTCGGGCACTTAGCTGCGACCCAGAGTCGCCTAATTACAAACTCGCTCCAAGTGCGCACTAAAAGTCGCACTCGGGGACTTAGCTGCGACCCAGAGTCGCCTAAGTACAAACTCGCTCCAAGTGCGCACTAAAAGTCGCACTCGGAGACTTAGCTGCGACCCAGAGTCGCCTAAGTACAAACTCGCTCCGAGTGCGCACTAAAAGCCGCACTCGGGGACTTATCTGCGACCCATAATCGCCTAAGTACAAACTCGCTCCGAGTGCGCACTAAAAGCCGCACTCGGGGACTTAGCTGCGATCCAGAGTTGCCTAAGTTGAAAGCTTTCTCTGACTGTATTCTCGAGATCCACTCGGAGGCTTAGCAGACCCTCATTGAGACTCATGTGGATGTGAAGACAACTGACAACTACATGAGTAACAACTCGCTCCGAGTGCGCACTAAAAGTCGCACTCGGGGACTTAGCTGCGACCCAGAGTCGCCTAAGTACAAACTCGCTCCGAGTGCACACTAAAAGCCGCAATTGGGGACTTAGCTGTGACCCAGAATTGCCTACGTACAAACTCGCTCCGAGTGCGCACTAAAAGCCGCACTCGAGGACTTAGCTGCGATCCAGAGTCGCCTAAGTAAAAAAGCTTCCTCCGAGTGTATTCTCGAGATCCACTTGGAGGCTTAGCAGACCCTCATTGAGGCTCATGTGGATGTGAAGACAACTGACAACTACATGAGTAACAACTCACTCTGAATGCGTGCTTACAGTCGCGCTCGGAGACTTAGCTGCGACCCAGAGTCGCCTAAGTACAAACACACTCCGAGTGTATTTTCGAGATCCACTTGGAGGCTTGGCAGACCCTCATGGAGGCTCATGTGGATGTGAAGACAACTGACAACTACATGCTCCGCATGTTTGTCATCGACTTCACCAAGAAACGCCAAACAAAAACCACGAGCCAAAATCGTGTCAAAAAAAACTTAGCGAAAGAAGAGCGAAATATTCGATTCAAATTCAAAGTTGGAACCACGAATGTGACGGCCAACAGCAGTGGGCAAAGTTTGATACAGATACCACTTGGCATACCGAGGTAAATGTGCGTTCACCATAAACTTTTTCAAGCGTCACCGGGTCTGGCAGGCTCGACCAAGGTGTCAAGGTCGATCCCATCTGCGATGCGAGTGGCTGTGTCGAGGAAGGTCTCCATGAAATCTTCGAATCGAAGCTTCTTGGTGTTGGCGACGTGCAACGTCTTCAGCTTTTCTTCTCGAGCTTCCTTGCAGTGCACTCGGATCAGAGATAGCGCCACGTCCGCACCACAACGAGCGGCAGACTTCTTCCATGCGTGCACTCTGCTCAGGACGTCCTCCAGCCGAGTCATCAACCCATCTATTTCTTGCCGGGAATCGTCTTCGGGCCACAACTCCTTGTTGATCCGGCCGATGACTTCTCTCAGGCGGCCAATGAAAGTTCCCACTCTGCTAAGGCGAATATGCGCTCGGAGCAAGTCCCGGTTGGCTTCGTCGCCGAGTGGAACGTTCGGAACAACCAACCGTTCAATGTCGGCTGCTTCAGCCTCAGTGTCCCAACAAAAGTCTGCAAAGAAAAGACAAGCAGAAAGTAAGCGCAGAATGAACTCCAAAGTCAAGAAGCACTCGGCAAAAAACTTGCCACCAAGCAGTGCAACCATCTTCCTTGCCCAGTCGCTGACATACTTCTCCTGCGCCATGCACCGAGTGTTCATCAACTTCAGCTGGCCCATCCGTTCCGTTCTTTGACTCTTCAATTTTTCAATTTCGGCCAGCAATGACTTGTTGGTCTCCCGAGACTCCTCCAAAGACTTCTCTCGGTCAGCAAGAGCCCCCTTCACTTCAGCCAGGTCATTCACAGCCGCCTCCAAGTCCGCAGCAAGCTGAATCTTCTCAGCCTTCAGAGCATTGTAAGCGGATCCCATTTCGCAAGTCTTCTGCCAAATAAGCGCAAAGAGAAGATCAGACACATTCAACAAGGAAAAAGTAGCAACACAGATGACAAAACAATTAAAGCTCAAAGTTCTTCAGACCCCTGCCGATGCAAGCAATCGACAACGGTCTCGGGGACTACACCCAGTGGGTTCACTAAGAGTGACCCCACTGGCATGAAGCTCGAATAGGTCGACCCTATTGAGCTCCATGACAAACAGACGAATCTATGAGACTACCATTACCCGACCTGAGTAACACTACTCTCGGGGACTACACCCAGTGGGTGCACCCGGAGTGCCCCCACTGGTACCATTCGGGCAGATCAGCTCTGATCTGTTTAGGTCACAAAAAATACATATAAAGACAACTGCCGGTGCAAGCACTCGACAGAAGTCTCAGGGACTACACCCACTGGGTTCACCCGGAGTGAAACCACTGCAAAATCATCCTACTGTATCCGAGTATATCACTGAAACCCCCAGTGGGTGACAAGAGGAAAGTAAACACTTACTAGCGCACTTACTCGGATATTGTCCCAGAGTTCCAAGATTTTCTTGTACAAAGATGAGATGGAGTCATACGCTCCCTTGGCGTCACCCACCATCAGCTCCACCTGCACCATGGCGTCCTTGGCGGCCCCCACCTGGTCTTCCGGGAGGTGTCGGGCATCATATTGAATGGTTGACGGACCCGACATGACAGAAGACTCCTTGGGCATCCCGAGCCCCGCTCCAGTCGGTTCCGCCGTGAGGGGCACCGTCTCAGTCGGCGGCACAGTCTTGGTCGGCGGCACGTTCATGGTGGGAGCAGCAGCAGATGGGACAACCTCAAGGACATGCACCAAAGCTGGCCCCGACCCCCTCTGGTCGTCGTCCTCCAGATGGATCACCTCCGAAGGAATCCCGACTGAACAACACAAAATTATAGAAAAAGGGGCAAGATTAAAGACAGCACCCGCGAAACAATAATGCAAACTCTCGGAGTCATGACAACGTACCTTGCTGGGACGTGGCGGCGTTATTCGTTTCCATAGGATCAACGTCCTGGCGTGGCAGAGAGGTGGCGGAAGTAGCAGCTCTGTTGAGTGAAATCCACTCGACGGATAAGCATGAGTTCAATCAGATACTGAAGGAAGATAGGAGAACAAGGCACTTACGCTGAGGCGACTGGAACAACGATCCTCATCCGAGGCAAAGCTTTTCGAGGCTTAGGCCCACTAGGTTTGGCCACCTTGGACGGCTGGTCCGTGGGCTCGGCAGCAGCGTCCCTGGTCCTCTTCACACTCCGAGCACTCGGAGCCACGGGAGGGACTGGCGGAGCACTCGGGGCCGCTGGAGGAGCCGGCGGAGCAGCGGGATCGTGATGGCGCTTCGTTCGGTGCTCTGGTGGTGGAGGTGGCAAGCTCCGCTCCCCATCCTCCTCCTTCTCTTCTTCTGTATCCTCCTCCGTCTCCCCACTGTCGGAGACATACTCGGTGCTATCCGCGCTGCCCTCCTGGCTGCCCTCCTCTTCCTCAGCTGGATTCCCGTTCGAGACAGCAGAGTACCAGTTGGCCCACTCCTGCACAAAACACAGTCGGCAACGTCAGGCGGCGAGACAAGAAAAGCGACAAATCTAAAGAGAGCAAAAGCACTCGACAAGATGAGCTCACCTCATTCGGAGGAGGATTGTCGGCGCGGAAGGGCTTCACCCGCCGGGCTCCTTCAGGGTTATCACACGCGCCGGTGATGCCGCGGACCCACGCTCTCACAGTCTCCCCGGTCACGCACTCTGGATGAGTCCGAGTGGAATACGAAGGCCCCGCGTAGTGCCACATGGCGTGGTGTCGGGCTTGTAGCGGCTGGATGCGCCGACCCAGAAAAGTCTCCAGCAGGTCCGTGCCGGTGACTCCCTTGCGGACGACGGCTATCAACGTGTTGACCAAAGGCTGGATCTGGATCCTTTCCCCTTAGAGAGCGCAAGCTGCCTGGGAGGGCCCGGACGGTCTAGTCTAAAAGGTGGCAAACCACTCGAAGCATTCGGACAAGCAATGTCCTGGCAATAGAACCAGGTCGACTGCCAGTTCCTAACTGACTCGGACAACTTGAGAGAGGGGTAGCTACTCTTTGTTTTCTTCTGGAAGCCTAAACCCCCACAGAGCTGGAGGAGATGGGTCTTATCGTCCGACTGGCTAAGCTTTTTGACGGTTTGGGATCTAGCAGAGAAGACGTACTTAAAGAGCCCCCAGTGGGGGGACATCCAATAAAGCACTCGCAAAGGGCGACGAATGCAGCGAGGTGGGCTATTGCGTTCGGAGGAAAATGATGGAGCTGCGCCCCGAAGTAAGTCATGATACCTCGGAAGAAGGGGTGGGGAGGCAAGGAGAAGCCCCTGAACACATGGCTGAGCAGCAGAACACGCTCCCCCTCCTTCGGCGCCGGCTCCATCTCGCCCTCCAGTAGCCTCCACGACTTGTCGACGATCATGCCGTGCTTCACCAGCTCCAGCAAGTCGTCCTCCACCACCGTGGACGGGAGGAAATCCCCCTGGATCCAACCCGCCGGCAGTGCCCGCTGTCACCGCTGAGCAGGGGTCGTCCCCTTCTTCTTCTTTTCGGCGACTCGAGTTTGCTGGTCTGCCCCTCCGTCATGGCGAAGGCAACAAATCCGCAGAGGAGGATGTTGGGGAACGTCGCATGGGAAACAAAAATTTTCCTACGCGCACGAAGACCTATCATGGTGATGTCCATCTACGAGAGGGGATGTGTGATCTACATACCCTTGTAGACCGTACAGCAGAAGCGTTAGTGAATGCGGTTGATGTAGTGGAACGTCCTCACGTCCCTCGATCCGCCCCGCCAACCGTCCCGCGATTAATCCCACGATCTAGTGCCGAACGGACGGCACCTCCGCGTTCAGCACATGTACAACTCAACGATGATCTCGGCCTTCTTGATCCAGCAAGAGAGACATAGAGGTAGAAGAGTTCTCCGGCAGCGTGATGGCGCTCTGGAGGTTGGTCATGATCTTGTCTCGGCAGGGCTCCGCCCGAGCTCCGCAGAAACGCGATCTAGAGGTGAAACCGTGGAGATATGTGGTCAGGCTGCCGTTGCAAAGTTGTCTAAAATCAGCCCTAATACCTCAGTATATATAGGAGGGAGGGAGGGGAGGAGGCAGCCTCAAACCCTCAAGGTTTGGCCGAAATTTGAGGTGGAGGAGTCCTACTCCAATCCTACTTGGAGTAGGATTCCACCTTCCCACTTGGAAACTCTTTCCACCTTGTGTTTTTCCCTTCTCAAACCTTATGGGCCTTAGTGGGAACTTATTCCAGCCCACTAGGGGCTGGTTTATCTCTTCCCATAGCCCATGAGACCCCTTGGGGCGTGACACCCCTCTCGATGGTCCCCGTCACCCCTCCCGGCACTCCCGGTACACTACCGATGAGCCCGAAACTTTTCCGGTAATGCCCGAAAACTTTCCGGTAACCAAATGAGGTCATCCCATATATCAATCTTCGTCTCCGGACCATTCCGAAAACCCTCGTGACGTCCGTGATGCCATCCGGGACTCCGAACAACATTCGGTAACCAACCATATAACTCAAATACGCATAAAACATCGTCGAACCTTAAGTGTGCAGACCCTGCGGGTTCGAGAACTATGTAGACATGACCCGAGAGACTCCTCGATCAATATCCAATAGCGGGACCTGGATGCCCATATTGGATCCTACATATTCTATGAAGATCTTATCGTTTGAACCTCAGTGTCAAGGATTCATATAATCCCGTATGTCTTTCCTTTGTCCTTCGGTATGTTACTTGCCCGAGATTCGATCATCGGTATCCGCATACCTATTTCAATCTCGTTTACCGGCAAGTCTCTTTACTCGTTCCGTAAATCAAGATCCCATGACTTACACTAAGTCACATTGCTTGCAAGGCTTGTGTGTGATGTTGTACTACCGAGTGGGCCCCAAGATACCTCTCCGTCACACGGAGTGACAAATCCCAGTCTCGATCTATACTAACTCAACGAACACCTTCGGAGATACCTGTAGAGCATCTTTATAGTCACCCAGTTACGTTGCGATGTTTGATACACACAAAGCATTCCTCCGGTGTCCGTGAGTTATATGATCTCATGGTCATAGGAACAAATACTTGACACGCAGAAAACAGTAGCAACAAAATGACACGATCAACATGCTAAGTCTATTAGTTTGGGTCTAGTCCATCACATGATTCTCCTAATGATGTGATCCCGTTATCAATTGACAACACTTGCCTATGGCCAGGAAACCTTGAACATCTTTGATCAAGGAGCTAGTCAACTAGAGGCTTACTAGGGACAGTGTTTTGTCTATGTATCCACACAAGTATTGTGTTTCCAATCAATACAATTATATCATGGATAATAAACGATTATCATGAACTAAGAAATATGATAATAACTAATTTATTATTGCCTCTAGGGCATATTTCCAATAGAGGAGAGGAAGGAGGAGGCTTGGCGCGCGCAGGGAGCTGCGGGAGGAGCGAGGTTAATGCGAGGAAGATGAGAAGCGCAACAAGAAATCACCGCCGGAAGGGGCTTAAATAAGCTTCCGACTGAGTCACTAACAGGTGGACCCAAAATCTTATCTCTCCGACCGGCTGCTGCGATGTTAGTGGACAAGAAAAGGTGCGGTAATCGAGGCGGCAAAACGTACTCAATGGCGATGTCGTCATCCCCGCTGAGCGCGCGGCAACCGAAATTTGAGGATCCCGGAAAATCCGCCGCTGTCAGTTTGACCGGTCACATCGAAAGATTCCGCGGAAGCACTCGGTCCCTGGCGGTTTGTTTCACTCGTATATTCACTCGGGTCACTGGTTGAAAGGATAAAATGGATCGAGGCAAACAACCCCAAAGTCACATCCATACCAGTCGGATCCATACTCTAGACATCACTTCAACGTTCCAACCCCGATTCATTCGGGGACTAATGATGGGGTTATAGTCCAAGGGTAGGGTCATAGGCCTGCCCTATAGGTCCTACCCAAGGACTACCCTTCATAAGGACAAGGCCCTTAGACAGTTCCGATTGAACTAAAGACTCCCCCATCATCCAGTCGGTGACGAGCACTCGGAGCGTATTTAACGTACCGACTGGATTCCACTCTGTACATCGTAACCTCCAAGGAGGGCAACGGTCATACATTTTCATACACCATTATTAACATTTAAGTCTTACGTTACCTGTAATGTAAGCATTTATTCATCGCTATTCCACCCCTGTCCACCAGGCCATTATGAAGGGCAGCGTACTCTATATAAGCCGCCCTTCCCCACTGGTGCAGGGGTTGGCATTTACTGTAATCCCATATTCCACTCGACACTAAGCTCCCAAGAGCACTGAGACGTAGGGATTTGACCTCCACCGTAGAATGGCCTGAACTCATACATCCTCGCCGTAGCTAAGGCTCTGCCCATCCTTTTGTACCCTACACATCTACTGTCATGCTTATACCCACGACAATAAGTGTATGAGTTATTTGGACTAATGTGAGTATTCGATTGTTGGCACTTCCACCATCCATATTTTGCTAGCTTCTTCAGTACCATGCATTGCCCTTTCTCACATTGAGAGTTAGTGCAAACTTTGCCGGTGCATCCAAACCCATGACATGATACGCTCTGTCATACATAAGCCTCATTATATCTTTCCTCAAAACCGCCACCATACCTACCTAATAAGGCATTTCCATAGCCTTTCCGAGATACATTGCCATGCAACATCCACCATCTCATGACTTGATCTTCGTGTCATACATGCTTTTGCTTGATCGTAGAGCCGCATGATAGTTGGGCCTTGCCCCAATTATTTCCACATGACGCGCTAGTATCATTGCATATCCTGCTACGCCGGCAGAGGCATACATTTGCATACATCATGATAGTTTTCACTTTTCTTTATGTTGAGTACTTCTTATAAAGTGTGATGATCTTCTTTTATTCATGTAAAACATAGAGTGTTGCCCTTAAGTGAGGAAAAGATCCCAAAGAGGAAAAACAAAAGATCCCAAAGAGGACAAATGAGAGATAAATGGAAAGAGCCAAAGAGGCCACAAAAATAAAAAAAAGAGAAAAATAAAAAAAAGAGAGAAAGGGCAACACTACTATTCCTTTTGAAAGATCCACACTCGTACTCCATTGCTATATTTGTACTACATAGAGATTACCATTCATGCATAACTATGTGGGGACCCTTACACTATAGAAATTGGTTTGCATATTCCAATGATGAGCCTCCTCAAATTAGCTCTAGGTCTTCATGAGCAAACAAGTTGGATGCACCCCCACTAGTTCCATTGGAGAGCTTACCTTAGCTCATATGTGCATCTCTTACATGGCAAACCCTACTCCTCATATCATATCTGTCATTTCACTTTATCTCGCATATGGTTGTCCTCATTGATGTGAGCCTTTCATAACTTTTTGTCTTCCTTCCCCATCATTATTCTATTTGTCATCCTAAGTGCCAACATATCTTGCTTATGCTCATCCATTGCATGAGTGATCAAAGTCGAAAGGGAGAGGATCATCTTTACTTGTGTCTGACTAGTGGTCTGGGGATGAGTCAAAATAAGATTCCAAAGGAGACCAAGTGTGAAATTTTAGTAGATTGAGTTCTCAATTAAAAAAATGTGATCTCAACCCATCTCCCACTTCTTGCACGCAAACAACATTTGGAGACATTCGAGTCACGGACAACGAGAGCTCTTGCACCTTTATTTTCTTAGTTTGCTAATGTCAATACTAGATATACACTCTTGCTTGTTATTGTCTTAACCTGAATTGCATATCTTACTTGCTTTACTTTAAAGTTCTTATATGTGTGTTAGCATGTCACCACAAAAATTATTGTGTTATCATTTATCTACTCGAGGACGAGCAGAAATTAAGCTTGGGGATGTTGATACGTCCCAAACGTATCTATAATTTATGCTTGTTCCATGATATTTTGGGTGACATTGTTATATGTTTTGCTATACTTTTATTTCATTTTACACATATTTGGACTAACCTACTAACTTAGTGCACCTAGTGCCAGTTTCTGTCTATTGATGTCTATTTTGTAGGGGCTTTTACTCAATTTTCCAAAGCCCGAAAAATTCCAGGAAAAATATATAAAAAATCAGCATAACAGAAGGTTCCAGATCACTGAAGATGGGCCAGAGGGGGGCCACGGGCCCCCCACGCGACCTATGTGCGCGGCAAGGCCCTAGGCCATGCCAGGAGGCCGCCTGGGTGGGTCCCACGCCCTTTGGTGCCCTCCTTTGGCCTATATTAATCATCCGCAAGAAAACCCTTCCATCACATTTAGAATCGCAAATTTCTCCATCGTTCCATCGCTGCAGCCCTTCCGAGATCGGGAGCGTCAGGAGACCTCTTCCTAGAACCCTGTCGGAGGGAGGATTGACCTCTGGGAGCTTCTCCACCGTCATGGACGCTTCCCGGACCTGTCGTGAGTAGTCCTCCTTGGACCATGAGTCCATGACCAGTAGCTATGTGATGTCTTCTCTCCAATCTTGTGCTTCAATGGTTAGTCCTTGTGAGCTGCCCTACATGATGAATAAATGGTCTACTTGTCTTGGCGTACTTCCCATTACTATTGAACCTCTAACTATCAAGTAGCATAATTAGCATTGCGGTGCGTTCATAATTCTGGCAATTGCCCAACTGTGATTTGTTTACCCAAGGATAGTTGTTTATCGTCTTTTGGGAGAGAGACATCACTAGTGAACATCATGTGACTCCGGTCCATATCACCATCATTGCTTACACCTCCACCATTTACTTTTTCGTTGCAATCACTATTACTTTCCCGCTTGTGTTGTGATCCTTTGCAAACTACAAGGCCAGAGAGATTGACAACCTCTTTGTACTCGTTGGGAGCAAAGTTATTTGTGTGTGTGCAGGTCCACGTCTTCTGCTGACGCCAGGGTGGAAGACACCTACTTTTTAATCCTAGGAGTCCTCCTGGTTCGATAAACCTTACAGTCTTTGTGTGAGGGAAAACTTGTTGCTGACTACATCTCAACCTTCCACTTGGGGTAACCAACGAGGTGAGTCCTCCTGGTTCGATAAACCTTACAGTCTTTGTGTGAGGGAAAACTTGTTGCTGACTACATCTCAACCTTCCACTTGGGGTAACCAACGAGGTGCATAAGTATATACACCATCTTGTCATCAGCGCCTAGGGGCACAAGCGCGCCCCGGTGGGTTGTGTCCTCCTTGTTTGCCTCCCACACCGCCTCTTTGCTCTATAAATACCCCAATATTCCAGAAACCCTAAGAAGGGGGACGAAAACTAACTCCAGCCGCCGCAGAGTCTAGAAACACCATATCCAATCTAGACACCATCACGGAGGGGTTCATCATGTCCATTGGTGCCTCCCAGTGATGCATGTGTAGTTCTTTGTAGACCTACAGGTCCATAGTTAGTAGCTAGATGGGTTCCTCTCTCTCTCTTGATTATCAACACAATGGTCTCTTGGAGATCCATATGATGTAAGTTTTTTTGCGGTGTGTTTGTTGGGATCCGATGAACTTTGAGTTTATGCAGATCTATGTTTTTATGCATGAAAGTTATTTGCGTCTTCTTTGATCTCTTATATGCATGATTGATTATAGCCACGTATTTCTTCTCCCATATTTCGGTATTGTTTGGCCAACTTGATCTATTTATCTTGCAATGGAAGAGATGATTTATGATGGGTTCGATCTTATGGTGCTTGACCCCGGTGACAAAAAGGGAAACGACACGTATGTATCGTTGCTATTAAGGATAACAAGGTCGGGTCTATTTCTACATAAATAGATCTTGTCTACATCATGTCATCGTTCTTATTGCATTACTCCGTTTTTCCATGCACTTAATACAATAGATGCATGCTGGATAGTGGTCGATGTGTGGAGTAATAGTAGTAGATGCAGGAAGGAGTCGGTCTACTAATCTTGGACGTGATGCCAATATAATTATCATTGCCTGGATATCGTCATGATTATTTGAAGTTCTATCAATTGCCCAAGAGTAATTGTTTTCCCACCGTTTGCTATTTTTCTCGGGAGAAGCCACTAGTGAAACCGACGACCCCCGGGTCTCTTGTCATCATATCTGCCTTTGCGATCTATTTTCCTTTGCTTTTATTTTCAAATCTATTAAACCAAAAATACAAAAATACCTTGCTGCAATTTATTTGTTCCACGATCTATTTATCCTATCTACCACTTTTACCTCACGTTATGTAATGCCCCAGGTGTAACGTTGCCATATTCGGAACCTTGCCATGTGTGGGTCCATGATGTCATTCTATGGAGTATCATTTCATGTGTTATTTCATGTGCTCATGCTTTGTATTCCCTTTGCATCATGCATCCATATGATTCATGCCATCCATGTTGTTGTTGTCATGTTGATGTTATGTGTGTGGAGTGATGAGTCCAAGTGGTGTGAAGTGATGTGCAAGAGTGGCTTCCCAACTTTGCCTTTTATCCAAGCTAGGTTTCAACTAGGCCTCTCCCTCCTTATTTTTCTTAGTTCAAGTTTTGCTTGCTCAACCCCTGTTTGAAAAATGTTTATATTTTAGAGTATTTTCTGGTGCATGTGGTGCCATGTCTAGGGATTTTTAAAACTATGTTTCAGAGGGGTGTTTATTCACAAAACAGATTATTTAATTCTGTTTTGTAAATATCTCTTTTCTCCAAAAATCCTCTTTCATTTTATTTAAATATGTCATAGTCTCCTTATGACCAGGGGCATTTTTATTTTTATTTTGGAGCCATAGATTACCTAAGAGTTTATTTGTTTGCTGGCTTTTGTTTTTAAATAGAAAAACCCAGTGGTTCTTCTTTCTTACCTAGCGCCACCGAGTGTGCTTACTCCTCCTCGCTGGCCGAGCTGCCGTCTCTCGCGCGTAGCTCACTCCCCGTTCCCATGTTGACGCCGTCTTCCTCCTCGTGCCACTTTCCTTGAGACATTCAGAGAGAGAGCGACTGAGGGGCTCGACGCCGTGGCTTCACGGCCGTCGAGGCAGCCCCCTCGCCCCTATATATTCCTTGGCGTGCGTGCCCTGTCCTAGGGTTCCTCCAAGCCGCCGCCACCTCCTTTCCTCTTCCTCCTCCCTCTCCCTGGATCGACAGAAGGTGGCCGAGCTCCTCCTCCGCCATGGCCGATCCCCGATGAGGTCGCCGCCGTCGATCCCGTTCCCCGTCTTCCTCTCCAAGTGATCCAAGAGCGTGCAAGACTCCAGGGGAGTCCGTTCCCGTAGCTAGTCGACGCCGATCGGCCCTGCTTCCACGACGTCGAGGATGACCCCCTTCTGCTCCGACGACTACTTCCGCAGCGGCTTCCTCCTCATCAATCCCTTCTTCCTTTCCGTGAGCCCGTCCTCCTCGAGCAGTGGGTGAGCCACCCCAATTCCCTTTTGTTCCCGGTAGCAGGATCCCCTCCTAGAGCCGTAGCAGGTCACCGTTGTTCTGCTCTGTCGCCGGTGCCGTCGAGCTCGTGGAGCCGTAGTAGCAGTGCGCTTTCCGTAGTGTTTATAGGTGAAATGGATTCGCCATGACTCCCTCTTCCTCTCCGCGAGAAGCCGTTGATCAATTTGTAGTGTATCGCCGGCGGTGACCCTCCCCTGTTCCGGTCGCCGTCGTGTGGTAGGAGTAGCAGAGGGGTATCTCTAAGAGAGTTACACCGTTCGCATAGCACAGTGGCAGTAGGGTTGTTTTGTCTTCGCGCAGGTTGTGGGTTGGAGCCCCGCAGCGCACCCCTTTTGTTTTTCTTGGTTTTGGGCACAGTAGCTTGACACGGGAAACATTCCTTGTTTCCTTCCTCTGTTCTGTCGAGCCAGAGGTGGTAGCGAAGTGGTAGTAGGCTTGTACTGTGTATAGGAGGTCTTGGGTTCGATTGATAAGCCTCCCCCTCTTGTTTTATTTTCTCCTTTTGTTGTTTTATAGTTTGTTGCTTGGTGCAATGCTTGGGTAGCAAGGTGAGGTGTTATGCCTCACATTCAGTAGGTTTTCATCTTTATTTATTTTTGCTAGTGTGCATGTGTAGGTGAATGTCCATGTGTTGATATAGATGTGAGGGTGAATGTGGTGTCTCCTTGTGTGTGTGTGTGCATGTGTGTGTGAGACACATACATGACCAATGCATGGATTTTGCTTAGTGAGCATGGGGAGTTCTTTGAACCCCTAGCATGCATGTGTGTGTTAGTGGTAGTTTGTGTGAGTGTATGTATGTGTGGTAATAGAACTAGCATGTGTAGGTGTGTGTGCATGAGCACTTGTGATGCAAACATGTATGTGTGTGTGTGTGGTGGTGTGCTAAGGCACATGTGCATGAGGGCAAACCTCATGTTCACCATTGGAGTTGTGTGTGTGAGCATGTGCTTGTGTAGATGAATTGATAGTGAGTACCACATGTGATATGGCACTATTTGAATCTATATGATTCCATGTAGTTTTTCCTTTCAACTTTGTGCCTACATGTTGGATGCAAGTACCTAGGTATTATATATGTTATTGGGGTAGAATCATCCTAGGAATCCATTGGTGGAATCAGATTTCACTTTGGGATACTTTCTGGAAATGTCATTTTTCTTTCTTGATGCTATGTTTAGAGCTTGGTGCCATGTGGTGTGATGAGCCTATGAGGATGAATCCTTGATGTGGCAGTAGTGGGTGAACCCCTTACAACATGGTAGTTTTGTTTTATGCTTAGGATTTTGTATGTGCAAGTTGTGCCTTCTCAAAGTAGGCACGTGGCTGCAATTGTCAGCTTGGTGAAAATCTGTGATTTTCACTAAGTCCGAGAAACTGCTGTTATTTTCTTCCCTTGTAGTTGTGGTTGCAAAAGCTCATGTGCTGGGAATCAGCCCTTGCAATCAACTAGAGGGTTGGAGCTTTTGTGTTTGACTAGCTCTCTGTTAAATGTCATGCACTTTCACTTCCTGTAGATATTATTTTGGAGGCTATCAAAATGCTTCAGAACATAAGCAGCTGGTGAAAATCTGAGATTTTCACTAAGCCCCTCAAATCTGTTATATTTGTCCAAGTTAGCACCTGTAGATCTTCCTGTGTATGACTCCTTTGAATTATCTTCTTGCTCAGGCTTGTAGAGATTTTGAATAGCTTTTGCCACATATCTTGTTTGGCACATTTGGGTGGCTGTAGGTGCTTTGCATGTTGCTCACAAACTGCTATGATGCTGTTTAGGACAGATTGCATAGCTTTGTTGTTTTGAAGCTTGTGAGTGCATAGTTGGTGGTGTGGTGAGTTTCTTTGCACCACCCCATCTATATTTGTTTGTTTGATCATGTGGCAAGCTGGGAATACCAGAAAGTGTGCCATTGGAGTGTGCTTGTAGTGGAATTGATCCGTAGGACTCCATATCTTGTTTCGTAGTTTTCCGGTTGATCTGTAGCTCCGTTCTCAACGTTCTTTACATGTTTTTGCATCGTTTTCTCGTGATGCACCTGTTCATGTCATCTTCATGCATGTAAAGATATCTTAGAGTGAAGTTTTGTCCAGAAGTTTATCTTCTCTTCTCATGCATATGCAAGTTACTAGAATAGAGATGCATTCTTCATTCTCATCTCATGCATCATGTGTTTGTTGCATCATGTTGTATTGGTGTTCATTGGCTGTTATTTTTATCTTGTGTAGCACCGGGATCGGAGAGCTAGTACGTGGATTCTGGAGAGTACGTGCAGGACGAATACGAGCAGTTCCAAGCTGAAGACATCACAGGCAAGATGACCGTGACCTTGATACCTGATACGTCTCCGTTGTATCTATAATTTTTGATTGTTTCATGCCAATATTCTACAAGTTTCATATACTATTGGCAACTTTTTATACTATTTTTGGGACTAACATATTGATCCAGTGCCGAATGCCAGTTCCTGTTTGTTGCATGTTTTTTGTTTCGCACATTATCCATACCAAACAAAGTCCAAACGCAATAAAGAACCTACGGGATTTTTTTTAGAATATTTATGATTTTTGGGAAGAAAAATCAACGCGAAATGATGCCCGAGGGGGTCACAAGCCCCCTAGTCGCGGCCTGGGGGTGGGGCCGCGCCTGGTAGGCTTATGACCAATCTCTAAAGGGGTTGGGGCCCTTCTATTGCCGCAAGAAAGATAATATCCGGAAGAAAATCGTGTTAAAATTTCAGCCCAATCGGAGTTACAGATCTCCGGGAATTTAAGAAACGGTGAAAGGCAGAATCTCGGAGCGCAGAAACGGAAGGACACAGAGACAGAGATCCAATCTCGGAGGGGATCTCGCCCCTCCGCCGCCATGGAGACCATGGACCAGAGGGGAAACCCTTCTCCCATCTAGGGAGGAGGTCACGGAAGAAGAAGAATAATGGGGGCTCTCTCCCCCTCTCTCCCGGCGGCGCCGGAACGCCGCCCGGGACATCATCGTGTGATGATGATCTACACCAACACCTCTGTCATCTTCACCAACACGTCCATGACCTTCCCCCATCTATATTCAGAGGACCACTCTCCCGCAAGCCGCTGTACCCTCTACTTGAACATGGTGCTTTATGCTTCATATTACTATCCAATGATGTGTTGCCATCCTATGATGTCTGAGGAGATTTTCGTTGTCCTATCGGTGATTGATGAATTGCTATGATTGGTTTAATTTGCTTGTGGTTATGTTGCTGTCCTTTGGTGCCCATCATATGAGCGCGCGCGTGGATCACACCATAGGGTTAGTAGTATGTTTATAGGACTATGTATTGGAGGGCAAGGGTGACACAGGCTTCAGCCTAGCATAGAAATTGATGCATACGGGATTGAAGGGGGACCAATATATCTTATTGCTATGGTTGGGTTTTACCTTAATGAACGTTAGTAGTTGCGGATGCTTGCTAATAGTTCCAATCATAAGTTCATAGAATTCCAAGTAAGGGATGACATGCTAGAAGTGGCCTCTCCCACATAAAATTTGCTATCGATCTAGTAACGTAGTCAATTGCTTAGGGACAATTCCGCAACTCCTACCACCACTTTTCCACACTCGTTAGATTAACGTAATTGTTTCTTTATCTAACCAGCCCCTAGTTTTTATTTACATGTTCTTTCTTTTATTGCAAACCTATCCTATCACCCCTACAAAGTACTTCTAGTTTCATACTTGTTCTAGGTAAAGCAAACGTAAAGTGTGCGTAGAGTTGTATCGATGGTCGATAGAACTTGAGGGAATATTTGTCCTACCTTTAGCTCCTCGTTGGGTTCGACACTCTTACTCCTTGTTGGGTTATCAAGACCTTTTTCTGGCGCCGTTTCCGGGGAGAAATAGCGTGGGGTGAATATTCTCGTGTGTGCTTGTTAGCTTTATCACAAAGTAAATTTATTTGCTGTTCTAAGTTGTTCTCTATCTTTAGTTATGGATATGGAACACGAAATACCAAAAAAATAGGTGTACTTGCTACTCATGGAGATGGGGAACCTCCTAAAACCCTCGATACTCGTTATGTGGAAAATATTATAAACTTCTTTAATAATCTTGAGAAAACCCCATTAAATTATATAATGGGATACACGTTGGATCAACGTGAATACTTTAGGGATTATCGCTTGACTCAAAAAGGGAAACTATTATGGGATCAAATTCATATGTTGAAATGGTATGCTTGGGAGCTATACTCGAGATATGATATTACTTGTTGCTCTAGGATGAAGGCTAAACACCTTCTCTTTTCTTGCAAATTTAATGCTAATGAAACCTTGGCTTCTTATGCTAATGGTATATACGATTACTATGATGTGGAACAAATAGAAGAGTTTGTTGCTTTTATGGGTGCTTATGAAATTGAAGCTCTATCTAAAGGGTGTGATGATAATCATGATGCTTCTTACCGATCTAAACATTTGGTTATGCTTCGTTATTGTTATACTAATTATGAATATAATGCCCATATTTATAGATTTATGGAGAAATTCTACGCTGCCCAAGAAGAGATTAATATTTTACAGGAAACTATGGAAGAAGAAAATGTTGAAACTGTGAGCTCATTAGATGAAAAAGATGACGAAGACACCGAAGAACAAAAGGAGGAAGAGCGGACTAGGTACCCGTGCCCACCTTATAATGAGAGTAGCTCTTCAACTCATACATTGTTTAATTTCCCTTCGTTCTTACTGAAGGATGAATGCTATGTTGATTGCTATGATCCATTGGATTCGTTTGAAATATCCCTTTTTGATGAACTTGATGCTTGATATGCTCGTGGCCATGATGCCAATATGAATGATGCTTATGAAGATGAACTTGCTATAGTTCCTTATGTTAAACATGAAATTGTTGCTATCGCACCCACTTATGATAGTCCTATTATCTTTTTGAACTCTCCCAACTACACTATATCGGAGAAGTTTGCTCTTATAAGGGATTACATAGATGGGTTGCCTTCTACTATTACACATGATGATTTTGACGAATATAATATGCATGTGCTTGCTACTCCTACTTGCAATTATTATGAGAGAGTAACTACATCTCCACCTCTCTATGTTTCCAGTACGATAAAATTGCAAGAAACTGCTTATGCTATGTATTGGCCTTTACTTGATGTGCATGAATTGTTCTTTTATGACATGCCAATGCATAGGAAGAGAGTTAGACTTCGCCATTGCATGATATATGTTACCTTGTGATCACTACTAAATTACAAATCATTGTTAATTAAAATTGGCTTTGATATACCTTGGGATCCGGGTGGGTCCATTACTTGAGCACTTTATGCCTAGCTTAATGGCTTTACAGAAAGCGCTGCGTGGGAAACAACCCGGAAGTTTTAGAGAGTCATTTATTTCTGTTGAGTGATTTTATTTAGAGGGGAACTTAAAACTTTTTCAAAAAAAGAGAAGCGATTGAAAGGTGATGCATTGCGGAAGTAAGGGTTGACCTTGAACACTTGTGTTCGTGCTCATGGAAACAATGTATAATTTGTTCATGGAAGTTTCTCGCAAAAATAATTATCCCCTTGTACAATTCCATTGTATTATAAAAATAATGTGCCAACTAAAGCCTTTATGATTAGTTTGGGTGATAGTTGTTTGATCATGCTGAAAAAGACAGAAACTTTGTGCTCACAAAATTATTTTTAATTCCTATCCAGAAAGAGATTTTGAGTTGATTCTTTTTGCTGCTGATTTATATGCAAATTATTTTAATTATAATAATTGTTTCAGAATTTTTGGAGTACCATAATTCTGGTATGTGTTCAGATTACTACAGACTGTTCTGTTTTTGACAGATTCTGTTTTCTATGCATTGTTCTCTTATTTTGATGAATCTATGGGTAGTATCGGGGGGTATGAACCATGGTGAAGTTGGATTACAGTAGATATAATGCTAATATGAATTCGGAATGATTTCACAACAGTACTTAAAGTGGTGATTTACTTTATTATACTAACGGATCTGACGAAGGTTTTGTTGAGTTTTGTGTGATTGAAGTTTTCAAGTTTTGGGTGAGACCACGATGGATGAAGGAATAAGGAGAGGCAAGAGCCTAAGCTTGGGGATTCCCAAGGCACCCCAAGGTAATATTCAAGGAATACTCAATTGTCTAAGCTTGGGGATGCCCCGGAAGGCATCCCCTCTTTCGTCTACAATTTATCGGTAATTTTACTCGGAGTTATATTTTTATTCGGCACATGATATGTGCAAATGCTTGGAGGGTCTTTTGTGTTTATTTTTCCTTTTTCATTTATGCACCATGCTGGTATGAGATAGTCCTTGGTTGATTTATAGAATGCTCTTTCCACTTCACTTATATCTTTTGAGTAGGGCTTTATAGAATGCTTCATGTGTTTCACTTATATCATTTGAAGTTTGGATTGCCTGTTTCCCTACTCATAGAAAACCGCCATTTGTAGAATGATCTTTTGCTTCACTTATATTTGTTAGAGCGGGGCATATATTTTGTAGAAAGAATTAAACTCTCATACTTCACTTATACCTATTTAGAGAGTTAACAGGAGTTGGTCATTCACATGGTTAGTCATGAAATCCTACATAAAACTTGTAGATCACTGAATATGATATGTTTGATTCCTTGCAATAGTTTTGTGACATGAAGATGTGATATTAGAGTCATGCTAGTGAGTAATTGTGTATTCGTAGAAATACTTGTGTTAATATCTGTGATTCTCGTAGCATGCACGTATGGTGAACCGTTATGTGACGAAGTCGGAGCATGATTTATTTTTTGATTGTCATCCTTTGTGTGGAAGTCGGGATCGCGCGATGGTTAACTCCTACCAACCCTTCCCCTAGGAGCATGCGTGTAGTACCTTGTTTCGATTACTAATAGACTTTTGCAATAACTATGTGAGTTCTTTATGACTAATGTCGGGTCCATGGATTATACGCACTCTCACCCTTCCACCATTGCTAGCCTCTCTAGTACTGCGCAACTTTCACCGGTGCATTACACCCACCATATACCCTTCCTCAAAACAGCCACCATACCTACCTATTATGGCATTTCCATAGACATTCCGAGATATATTGCCATGCAACTTCCATCGTTCCGTTTATTATGAAACGCACCATCATTGTCATATTGCTTTGCATGATCGTTAGATAGCTAGCATGATGTTTTCATGGCTTGTCTGTTTTTTTATGTCATTGCTACGCTAGATCATTGCACATCCCGGTACACCGCCGGAGGCATTCATATAGAGTCATATTTTGTTCTAAATATCGAGTTTTAAGTAAATAGAAGTGTGATGATCATCATTATTAGAGCATTGTCCAATGTGAGGAAGTAATAAAAGAGGCCAATGAAGCCCAAATAAAAAAAGAGGCCAAAGAAGCCCACCAAAAAAATAAAAAAAGGAGAGAAAAGAGAGAAGGGACAATGCTACTATCCTTTACCACACTTGTGCTTCAAAGTAGCACCATCATCTTCATGATAGAGAGTCTCCTATGTTGTCCCTTTCATATACTAGTGGGAAACTTTCATTATAGAACTTGGCTTGTATATTCCAATGATGGGCTTCCTCAAATTGCCCTATGTCTTCGTGAGCAAGCGAGTTGGATGCACACCCACTAGTTTCTTTTTGAGCTTTGATACACTTATAGCTCTTGTGCATCTGTTGCATGGCAATCCCTATTCACTCACATTGGTATCTATTGATGGGCATCTCCATAGCCCGTTGATACGCCTAGTTGATGTGAGACTATCTCCTCCTTTTTGTCTTCTCCACAACCACCATATTCTATTCCACCTATAGTGCTATGTCCATGACTCATGCTCATGTATTGCATGAAGGTTGAAAAAGTTTGACAACATTAAAGTATGAAACAATTGCTTGGCTAAAACCGGAGTTGTGCATGATTTAAATACGTTGTGTGGGGAAGATGGAGCATATCCAGACTATATGATTTTCTAGGGATAACTTTCTTTGGCCATGATATTTTGAGAAGACATGATTGCTTTGTTAGTATGCTTGAAATATTATTGTCTTTATGTCGAATGATAGACTGTTGCTTCGAATCACTGGTGTTTTAGTATTCATGCCATGATTAGATTATATGCTCAAGATTATGCTAGGTAGCAGTCCACATCAAAAATTATCTTTTTTATCATTTACCTACTCGATGACGAGAAGGAATTAAGCTTGGGGATGCTGATATGTCTCTGTCGTATCTATAATTTTTGAATGTTTCATGCCAATATTCTACAACTTTCATATACTTTTGGCAACTTTTTATACTATATTTGGGACTAACATATTGATCCAGTGCCCACTGCCAGTTCCTGTTTGTTGCATGTTTTTTGTTTCGCAGATTATCCATACCAAACGAAGTCCAAAAACAATAAAAACATACGGGGATTTTTTTGGAATATTTATGTTTTTGGGAAGAAGTATCAACGCGAAACGATGCCCGAGGGGGTCACAAGCCCCCTAGCCGCGGCCTGGGGGTAGGGCCGCGCCTGGCAGGCTTGTGACCAATCCCTAAGGTGGTTGGGCGACCAGAGGGGAAACCCTTCTCCCATCTAGGGAGGAGGTCAAGGAAGAAGAAGAATAAGGGGGGCTTCCGGCGCCGCCCGGGACATCATCGTGTGACGACGATCTACACCAACACCTCCATCACTAGTACCGCGCAACTTCCGCCGGTGCATTACACCCACCATATACCCTTCCTCAAAACAGCCACCATACCTACCTATTATGGCATTTGCATAGACATTCCGAGATATATTGCCATGCAACTTCCATCGTTCCGTTTATTATGAAACGCACCATCATTGTCATATTGCTTTGCATGATCGTAAGATAGATAGCATGATGTTTTCATGGCTTGTCTATTTTTTTATGTCATTGCTATGCTAGATCATTGCACATCCCGGTACACCATCGGAGGCATTCATATATAGTCATATTTTGTTCTAAATATCGAGTTGTAAGTAAATAAAATTGTGATGATCATCATTATTAGAGCATTGTCCAATGTGAGGAAGTAATAAAAGAGGCCAATGAAGCCCAAATAAAAAAAGAGGCCAAAGAAGCCCACCAAAAAAAGAAAAAAGGAGAGAAAAGAGAGAAGGGACAATGCTACTATCCTTTACCACACTTGTGCTTCAAAGTAGCACCATCATCTTCATGATAGAGAGTCTCCTGATGGGGTTATAGTCCCAGGGTAGGGTCATAGGCCTGCCCTATAGGTCCTACCCAAGGACTACCCTTCATAAATGGCAAGGCCCTTAGACAGTTCCGACTGAACTAAGGACTCCTCCCATCATCCAGTCGATGATGAGCATTCAGAGCGTATTCAACGTACCGACTGGATTCCACTCTGTACATCGTAACCTCCCAGGAGGACAACGGTCATACATTTTCATACACCATTATTAGCATTTAAGGCATACGTTACCTGTAACTTAGGCATTTATTCACCACTAATCCACCCCTGTCCGCCGGGCCATTGTGAAGGGCAGCGCCCTCTATATATTGTGCAGGGGTTGGCATTTACTGTAACCCTATATTCCACTCGACACTAAGCTCCCAAGAGCACTTAGACGTAGGGCTTTTACCTCCACCGTAGAGGGGCCTGAACTCATACAACCTCGCCGTAGCTAAGGCTCTGCCCATCCTTTCATACCCTACACATCTACTGTTAGACTTATACAAACGACAGTTGGCGCCGACCGTGGGGCAGGCATCTAAGCGACCTCCAACGAGTTTGCAACTTCACCTTTTCATCATGTCGTCCGGCGGAGATTTGTGCATGGGTCATGAGATCCTCTTCGGCGCACTCTCCTTCATCGTTGATGATTCGGCATGGCTTCGGGATGCGCCTCTCGACGTCGAGGTGCCGGTGCCCGCAGCGTCCTTCTTCTTCAGCAATCGGCTCCGGTCTCGATCTTCGCCCCCGTCACGCGCCGCAACAAGCGGTCCCGCCGTCCGTGGCTCCAGCGTTGGGTGCGACACGGCCAGGCGTGGAATGCGTCCTCTCAAGTGGCGGTCCTCGAGTCGGTTGTGGTCACGCCGCCGTCCCAGTGCTTGGACTCAGTTCCGACTGAGTTGCCTTCCGAGTACTTGGGTCACGGGCCTACAACCGAAGTTCTCCTGGCCAATTCCCATGGAAGTCCCCGCAGGACTGGTCGGAACGAGCACGAGGTCGGCGAGTCATCCGGCACTCGCCGTCAACCCCACCATTCGGCCAGTCGACGCACTCGTCAGAGCAACGTGGAGGTGTTCCGCACACCCGTCCTCAACCTGGCTGCCGCTGCCAAGATAGCTGATTCCCTCCAACCGACTGATTCAGAGGTTGGTAGAGGGATCGAGCAGATCCGTGCCCTGTTGCACACGGCACAGCAGCAGAATTCGGCGGTCTCCCACTCGCACAACAGGATCCACAACAGTTGTATTCACGCGAACACGCATCGGTCGATTTTCAACCCCGATTCTCATCAGCGACGCAGAGGAGGCATCCGTTCCATGAATCCTGAAGATCGTCGCCGTTCCCGCACCCCTCCGAGGGGTGGGCCTTATGGGCCCCGACATCATGATGATCGGTGTTCAGTCGGTAACACGTATGATCCAAGGCCCGACGCAAGAGGATACACCGCCCAGAGGAAGGTCAACAGGAGTCGAGCCCACCATGATGGTCATGATAGAGACCGTCCGAGTGGAAGCAGGACCATCGTCTCTGGCCTCGAGTGCTTCAGTCGGGCCATCCGTTCAACTGACATCCCTCCCAACTTCCGATTGGCGACGGGGATCAGCAAGTTCACAGGAGAATCCAAGCCAGAAACGTGGTTGGACGACTACCGAGTGGCGGTCCAGATCGGTGGTGGAGATGACCAGGTCGACATGAAACATCTCCCCCTGATGCTCGACGGCTCGGCACGAGCGTGGCTGAACCAGTTGGCCCCATCAAGCATCTACAGCTGGGCAGATCTGTCCCGAGTCTTCATCAGGACCTTCAAGGGCACGTGCAAACACCCTGCTGGTCTCGTGGAACTCCAGCACTGTGTCCAGAAGCAGAATGAGCCCCTGTGCGATTTCATCCAGCGTTGGACGACCCTCTACCACACGGTGGAGAACGTCACAGAGCACCAAGCAGTCTACGCCTTCAAGGCAGGCGTGCGGTACAGAGATCTGTACCTGAAGTTCGGTCGGACAGGCAACATCTCCATGAGTAAGATGATGGAGATAGCTGCACGCTATGCAAATGGCGAGGAGGAAGACCGCATACGTAGGGGCAAGCATAAGCCAGTCGCCGACGGAGATGGGAACAGCAATCGGAAGCAAAAGCAGAAAGCTCCGTCCACTCCACAGGCAGAGGCAGCAGCCGTTACAAATGCCAAGTTCAAGGGCAAGGGGAAAGCTCACTACACCCCCAAGAAGAAGAAGTTCGGGAACTCCATCTTTGATCAGCCATGTCCAATCCACACGAAGATGGACGAAGAAGGCAACGCCATATTCCCGAAGCACACCACTCGACAATGTCGCCTCCTGATCCAAGGGTTCGGCGAAGGGCAGCCGAGTGAAAAGGACAACGAGCAGGATGATGAGGACAAGGAGGATCCGTGCCCCCAAGTCCATGCAACATTGATGATTTTTGCTGACATGGAAAGCAAGAGTCGACTGAAGCTGGTGAACAGGGAGGTGAACATGGCCACCCCAACCAACCCCACGTTCCTCAAATGGTCTCAGACTGCGATCACCTTTGATCAGTCGGATCATCCAGCACACGTGCCCACCCTAGGGAGGCAAGCTCTGGTCGTCGACCCGGTGGTGGAAGGAGTCTAACTGCGCAAAGTCCTCATGGACGGCGGCAACGGCTTGAAGATCATGTACGCCGAAACTCTCAAGGGGATGGGCATTCCGATGTCCAAACTTAGCGAGAGCAGCATGCAGTTCCACGGAGTCGTCCTAGGACGAAAGGCCAAGCCACTCGGCCAGATCGCGTTGGACGTCGTTTTCGGCTCCGACAAGAACTTCCGCAAGGAAAAGCTGACATTCGGGGTGGTGGACTTCCAGAGTGCATACCATGTGATCCTGGGCCGTCCAGCGTATGCGCGTTTCATGGCCCGTCCATGTTACGTGTATTTGGAGCTGAAGATGCCGGGTCCCAAAAGTGTGATCACGGTCACGGGCAATCGGTAGCGGGTCGAGGAGTGTCTACAACAGGGGCCGAGGATTGCCGATCAGCAGATGGTTATCCTCGAGCTGGACGAGTACAAGAAGACAGCCGACCCTGCTGACTTGATGCGTTTGAAGAAGCCAGCTTTGGAGTCCGCATTCCAGTCGGCGGGAGACACGAAGAAGGTCAGCATCCAACCGACGGACGACACTGCTGCCCCGACGAACATCTCCACCACCCTTGATCCAAAATAGGAAGCCGAGCTCATCCAATTCCTCCGTGAGAACTGGGACATTTTCGCATGGAAGCCCGCTGACATGCGAGGTGTACCCAGGGAGTTGGCTGAGCACTGAATGCATGTGGATCCTGCCGCTCGGCCCGTCCGAGAACGCCTGCATCGGTCCACCGCGCACAAAAGGAAGGCAATCGGAGAGGAGGTGGCTAAAGTTTTGGCAGCCAACTTCATTCGCGAGGTACACCACTCCGAGTGGCTCGCCAATGTTGTCATGGTGCCCAAGAAGGACAAGTCTCTCTGTATGTGCTTCGACTTCAAGCATCTCAATAAGCTCTGCCCGAAAAATCAATTCCCACTCCCCCGCATTGATCAAATTGTTGATTCGACTGCGGGTTGCGAGCATTTATCATTCCTTGATGCCTATTCGGGCTATCATCAGATCCGTCTGTATGGTCCGGATGAATTAAAAACAGCCTTCATCACCCCATTCGGGTGTTTCTGCTACATCACTATGCCATTCGGTTTGAAGAATGAAGGAGCAACTTTCATGTGCATGATCCAAAAATGCCTCCTGGACCAGATCGGTCGAAATGTGGAGGCATATATGGACGATATCGTAGTCAAGTCACGCAAAGGTTCCGACCTGCTGACTGACTTGGCAGAAACATTCGCCAACCTTCGTAGGTACGATATCAAGCTCAACCCTGCCAAGTGTTCATTCGGTGTTCCCAGCGGAAAGTTACTCGGTTTCTTTGTTTCCGAACGAGGGATCGATGTCAACCCCGAAAAGATCAGGACCATCGCCCGAATGGAGCGGCCGATCAGAATACATGATGTTCAAAGGCTCACAGGTTGCCTAGCGGATTTGAGCAGGTTTATCGCTCGACTTGGCGAGAAGGCGTTACCTCTGTACCGACTCATGAAGAAATCAGATACTTTCGAGTGGACAGACGAAGCCCAAATTGCATTCGATGACCTCAAAGCCCTGCTTTCCACCCAACCGGTTCTTACTACCCCGCTCAGTAAAGAACCCCTTCTTCTGTACATCGCGGCTACAAATCAAGTCGTCAGCACTGTTCTCACAGTAGAACACGAAAAAGAAGGCAAAGGGTACAAGGTTCAGCGGCCAGCATATTATGTCTCCGAAGTCGTGACTACTTCCAAGCAGAGGTATCCCCATTATAAAAAGCATATTTATGGGATCTACATGACTTCAAAGAAGGTGGCTCATTATTTCCAAGACCACTCGGTGTGTGTTATTTCTGATGCTCCGTTGTCGGAAATCCTCCACAATCGAGACGCATCAGGCCGAGTGGCGAAGTGGACAATGGAGATGTTATACTGCGACATCAAGTTTGAAGCCAAGAAGGCTATAAAGTCTCAAGCTCTGGCTCACTTCATAACAGAATGGGTAGAACAACAGCAACCGACTCACATCGACTTGGCTCATTGGACCATGTTCTTCGATGGGTCCAAGATGTTGAATGGCTCCAGCGCTGGCGTACTGATCATATCGCCAAAAGGTGATAAACTAAAGTATGTGTTGCAGATACATTTCGATTCTTCCAACAATGAGGCAGAGTACGAAGCTCTCCTTTATGGATTGCGCATGGCCATCACACTCGGCGTCCGTCGCCTGATGGTCTATGGCGATTCAGATCTGGTGGTTAATCAAGTGATGAAGGAGTGGGATGTAAGGAACCCCACAAAGACCTCATATTGCAACGCATTAAGGAAGCTCGAGAAGGAGTTTGAAGGTCTGGAACTTCACCATGTTCCACGACTGAAAAACCAAGCAGCTGATGAGTTGGCAAAAGTTGGATCCACTAGGAGACCAGTCCCGAGTGATGTCTGCCTCGAGCACCTACATCTCCCCTCGGTGAAAGAAGATCCTTTTACAGAGGAACTAGTACAACCAAAGAGCTCAACAGATCCGACTGAAGTCGAGGTCCCTGCTGTGGTTGATTTGATCATGGAGATTCTTGCTCTCATACCCGATTGGAGTGTGTCGTTCATTGCGTACATCCTGAGGCAAGAATTACCAGAAGACGAAGTCCAAGCGAGGCAGATCGTCCGCAGGTCGAAGTCCTTCACCGTCATTGATGGCCAGTTGTACAAGGAAAGTGTTTCAGGCGTCCTTCAGCGGTGCAAATCCCCTGAGGAGGGACAGTTAATCCTGGAAGAAATTCATTCAGGAACATGCGGCCATCATGCCTCCTCAAGAGCAATCGTCGCCAAAGCATTCAGAGCTGGCATCTTCTGGTTGCAGGCGAATGAAATGGCAAAAGATATGGTCGAACGATGCGAAGGCTATCAGTTCTATTCGAACAAGTCCCACAAGCCAACATCTGCGCTGAAGACAATCCCTCTTGTTTGGCCGTTCACAGTGTGGGGATGAGATACAGTCGAACCATTCAGAACAGGCCAAGGGGGATTCACTCATCTGTTGGTAGCAGTCGACAAGTTCACCAAGTGGATTGAAGCTAAGCCCATCAAGAAGCATGACGCCCTTACTGCCATCAAATTTGTGAGATACATCATCGCCAGATTTGGGGTTCCGCACAGCATAATCACCGACAATGGCACAAACTTTGACTCGGACAGATTCAAAGGTTTTTGCACAAGCCAAGGTATCCGAGTGGATTTTGCATCTGTGGCGCATCCCCAAACAAACGGGCAAGCAGAGCGGGCGAATGAACTTATTCTTCAAGGGTTGAAGCCTCGACTCCTGCGAGAAGTTGGACATGCTGCCGGCGCATGGGTCACCGAGCTGCCTTCGGTGCTCTGGGGCCTCCGCACAACTCCAAATAGATCTACAAGGCGATCCCTGTTCTTCCTCGTTTATGGAGCAGAGGCCGTCCTTCCGAGTGACTTGCTTCACAACTCTCCACGAGTCGAACTCTTCTCTGAAGCCGAAGCAGAGCAAGCCAGGCAAGATGGAGTGGATCTACTAGAAGAAGAGCGCGAGATGGCACTGACTCGCTCAACAATTTATCAACAAGACCTGCGGCGTTTTCACGAATGGCACATCAGGAGTCGCACATTCCGAGCAGGCGACCTGGTGCTCCGAGTGGATCAGCAGAGACCTCACAAGTTGGCTCCCGCCTGGGAACGACCCTTCATCATCTCCAAGGTGCTGAACAACGGAGCATATCGACTCTACAACCTCGACAGGGAAACGGACGAGCCGCGAGCATGGAACGGAGATCTCGTGAAGTGCTTCTACACGTGACCGCCGACGGAGGCAATGTAAAGAACAAGTATCATTGAAGTAATACAAAGTAGATTGATTTCTTGCAGGTTCAAAATTCTTCCGCGTTTGCAGACTCCGGTCTCAAAAATTCGCTCCGAGTGCGCACTTAAAGTCGCACTCGGGGACTTAGCTGCGACCCAGAGTCGCCTAAGTAAAAAACTCTCTCCGAGTGTGCACTAAAAGTGGCACTCGGGGACTTAGCTGCGACCCAGAATCGCCTAAGTACAAAATTCGCTCCGAGTGCGCACTTAAAGTCACACTCGGGGACTTAGCTGCGACCCAGAGTCGCCTAAGTAAAAAACTCTCTCCGAGTGTGCACTAAAAGTCGCACTCGGGGACTTAGCGGCGACCCAGAATCGCCTAAGTACGAAATTCGCTCCGAGTGCGCACTTAAAGTCGCACTCGGGGACTTAGCTGCGACCCAGAGTCGCCTAAGTAAAAAACTCTCTCCGAGTGTGCAGTAAAATTCACATTCGGAGACTTAGGTGCGACCCAGAATCGCCTAAGTACAAACTCGCTCCGAGTGCGCGCTAAAAGCCGCACTCGGGGACTTAGCTGCGACCCAGAGTCGCCTAAGTACAAACTCGCTCAGAGTGCGCACAAAAAGCCGCACTCGGGGACTTAGCTGCGACCCGGAATCGCCTAAGTACAAACTCGTTCCGAGTGCGCACTAAAAAACGCACTCGGGGACTTAGCTGCGACCCAGAATCGCCTAAGTACAAACTCGCTCCGAGTGCACACTAAAAAACGCACTCGGGGACTTAGCTGCAACCCAGAATCGCCTAAGTACAAACTCAGTCCAAGTGCGCATTAAAAGCCGCACTCGGGGACTTATCTGTGACCCAGAATCGCCTAAGTACAAACTCGCTCTGAGTGGGAGCTTACAGTCGCGCTCGGGGACTTAGCTGCGATCCAGAATCGCCTAAGTAAAGAGCTTCCTTCGAGTGTATCCTAGAGATCCACTCGGAGGTTTAGCAGACCCTCATTGAGGCTCATGTGGATGTGAAGACAACTGAAAACTACATGAGTAACAACTCGCACCGAGTGTGCACTAAAAGTCACACTCGGAGACTTAGCCGCAATGAAGAGTTGCTTAAGTAAAAGCTCGCTCTGAGTGCGCACTCGGAGACTTGGCAGACCCTCATTGAGGCTCATGTGGATGTGAAGACAACTGACAACTACATGCTCTGCATGTTTGCCACTGGCTTCACCAAGAAACGCCAAACAAAAACCATGAGCCAAAATCGTGTCAAAATTATTTTTTTTGACGAAAGAAGAGCAAAATATTCGATTCGAATTCAAAGTTGGATCTACGATAGTCGGCTCGGTGTGGGTCAAGCTTATCCACACCGAACCACGAATGTGACGGCCAACAGCAGTGGCCAAAGTTTGATACAGATACCACTCGGCATACTGAGGTAAAGTTTTTCAAGCGTCACCAGGACTGACATCGGGACTGGCAAGCTCCACAAAGGTGTCAAGGTCGATCTCGTCCGCGATACGAGTGGGTGTCTCGAGGAAGGTCTCCATGAAATCTTCGAATCGAAGCTTCTTGGTGTTGGCGACCTGCAACGCCTCCAGCTTTTCTTCGCGAGCTTCCTTGCAGTGCACTTGGACCAGCGATAGCGCCACGTCCGCACCACAACGAGCGACAGACTTCTTCCATGCCTGCACTCTGTTCGGGACGTCCTCCAGCCGAGTCATCAACCCTTCTATTTCCCGTCGGGAATCGTCTTTGGGCCACAGCTCCTTATCGATCTGGCCGATGACTTCTCTCAGGCGGCCAATGAAAGGTCCCACTTTGCCAAGGCGAATATGTGCTCGGAGCAAGTCCCGACTGGCTTCGTCGCCAAGTGATACGTTCGGAATAACCGACCGCTCAATGTCAGGTGCTTCAGCCTCAGCGTCCAGACAAAAATTTGCAAAGAAAAGACGAGCAGAAAGTAAGCGCAGAATGAACTTCAAAGTCAAGAAGCACTCGGCAAAAAGCTTACCACCAAGCAGTGCAATCATCTTCCTTGCCCAGTCGCTGACGTACTTCTCCTGCAAAATGCACCGACTGTTCATCAACTTCATTTGATCCATCAGTTCAGTTCTTTGCTTGCCCATTTTCTCAATTTCGGCCACCAATGCCTTGTTGGTCTCCCAGGACTCCTCCAAAGACTTCTCTCGGTCAGCAAGAGCCCCCTTCACACGAGCCAAGTCATTCACAGCCGCCTCCAATTCCGCAGCAAGCTGAATCTTTTCAGCCTTCAGAGCATTGTACGCGGATCCCGTTTCGCAAGTCTTCTGCCAAATCAGCGCAAAGGGAAGATCAGACACATTGAACAAGGAAAACACACAAAGCTCAAAGTTCTTCAGACCCCTGCCGATTCAAGCAATCGACAGCGGTCTCTGGGACTACACCCAGTGGGTTCACTAAGAGTGACCCCACTGGCATGAAGCTCGAACAGGCCGGCCCTATCGAGCTACATGACAAACACACAAGCCTATGAGACTACTATTACCCGACCTGAGTAACACTACTCTCGGGGACTACACCCAGTGGGTGCACTCGGAGTGCCCCCACTGGTACCATTCGGGCAGATCAGCTCTGATCCGATTAGGTCATGGAAAATGCATATAAAGACAACTGCCGGTGCAAGCACTCGACAGAAGTCTCGGGGACTACACCCACTGGGTTCACTCAGAGTGAACCCACTGCAAAATAATCCTATTGTATCCGAGTATATCACTTAAACCCCCAGTGGGTTACAAGAGGAAAGTAAACACTTACTAGCGCACTTACTAGGATATCGTCCCGGAGCTCCAAGCTTCTCTTGTACAAAGACGCGATGGAGTCATACGCTCCCTTGGCATCACTCACCATCAACTCCACGTGCACCATGGCCTCCTTGGCGGCTCCCACTTGGTCTTCTGGGACGTGTCGGGCGTCGTACTGGACGGTCGACGGACCTGGCACGACAGAAGACTCCTTGGGCATCCCAAGTCCCGCTCCAGTCGGTTCCGCCGCGAGGGGCACCGCCTCAGTCGACGGCATCGTCTCGGTCGGTGGCGCGTCCATGGTGGGAGCAGCAGCAGATGGAACAACCTCAAGGACAGACGCCAAAGTTGGCCCTGACCCCCTTTGGTCGTCCTCCTCCAGATGAATCACCTCCGAAGGAAGCCCGACTGAACAACATGAGATTACAGAAAAAGGGCAAGATTAAAGACAGCACTCGCGAAACAATAATACAAACTTTCGGAGTCGTGACAGCGCACCTTGCTGGGATGTGGAAGCGTTATCCGTATCCATGGGATCATCGTCCTGGCGCGGCAGAGAGGTTGCGGAGGTAGCAGCTCTGTCGAGTCAAATCCACTCGACGGATAAGCATGAGTTCAACTAGAGACTGAAGGAAGATGGGAGAACAAGACACTTACGCTGAGGCGACTGGAACGGTGATCCTCATCCGAGGCAGAGCTTTTCGAGGCTTGGGCCCGCTAGGTTTGGCCACCTTGGATGGCTGGTCCGTGGGCTCGGCAACAACGTCCCTAGTCCTCTTCACGCTCCGAGCACTCGGAGCCACGGGAGAGGCTGGTGGAGCAGTCAGGGCCGCTGGAGGAGCCGGTGGAGCCGCAGGTTCGTGACGGCGCTTAGTTCGAGACTTTGATGGTGGAGGTGGCGAGCTCTGCTCACCAACCTTCCCCTCCTCCTCTTCAGTCTCCTCCTCCGTCTCCCTGCTGTTGGAGACGTACTCGGCGCTGTCCACGCTGCCCTCCTGGCTGCCCTCCTCTTCCTCAGCTGGATTCCCGTTCGAGACGGGGGAATACCAGTTGGTCCACTCCTGCACAAAACACAGTCGACAACGACAGACGTCAGGCAGCGGTACAAGAAGGGCGATAAATCTAAGAAGATTGAAAGCATTCGACAAGATGTGCTCACCTCATTCGGAGGAGGATTGTCGGCGCGGAAGGGCTTCACCCGCCGGGGTCCTCGGGGATTATCGCAGGGGCCCGTGATGCCGCGGACCCATGCTGTTACAACCTCCCCGGTCACGCATTCTGGGTGAGTCCGAGTGGAATCCTCAGGCCCCACGTAGTGCCACATGGTGTGGTGTCGGGCTTGCAGCGGCTGGATGCGCCGACCCAGAAAGGTCTCCAGCAAATCTGTGTCGGTGACTCCCTTGCGGAGGACAACTATCAGCGCGTCGACCAGAGGTTGGATCTGGATCTTTTCCACCTTTGAGAGTGCAAGCTGCCTAGGAGGAGCTGGACGGTCTAGGCTAAAGGGTGGCAACCCAGTCGCGGCATTCGGACAAGCGATGTCCTGGCAGTAGAACCAGGTCGATTGCCAGTTCCTAACTAACTCGGACAACTGGAGAGGGGGTAGCTACTCTTCGTTTTCTTCTGGAAGCCTAAGCCCCCACAGAGCTGGAGGAGATGGGTTTTATCGTCCGACTGGCTAAGCTTTCTGTCAGTCTGGGACCGAGCGGAGAATATGTACTTAAAGAGCCCCCAATGGGGGGGACATCCAATAAAGCACTCGCAAAGGGTGACGAATGCGGAGAGATGGGCTATCGCGTTTGGGGGAAAATGATGGAGTTGCGCCCCAAAGTGATTCATAATACCTCTAAAGAAGGGGTGGGGAGGCAAGGAGAAGCTCCGATACACGTGGCTGAGCAGCAAGACGTGCTCTCCCTCCTGCGGCGCCGGCTCCGTCTCGCCCTCCGTCGGCAGCCTTCACGACTTGTTGGCAATCATGCCTTGCTCCACCAGCTCCAGCAAGTCGTCCGCCGTCACCGTCGAGGGGAGGAAATCCCCCTGGATCCAACCCGCCGGCGGTGCCCGCTGTCGCCGCTGAGCAGGGGCCGCCGCCTTCTTCTTCTTCTTCTACGACTCGAGCTTGCTCGTCTGCCCCTTCGTCATGGTGAAAGCAGCAGATCCGCAGATGAGGAGAGGAAGGAGGAGGCTTGGAGCGTGCAGGGAGCTACGAGAGAAGCGAGGCGAGTGTGAGTAACAAGGGCAGCACAACAAGAAACCCCCGCCGAAGAGGCTTAAATAAGTTTCCGACTGGGTCCCTAACACGTGGCCCCGAAATCTTATCCCCCGATCGGCTGCTGCGATATTAGTGGAGAAGATAAAGGCGCGGTAATCGAGCCGACAGAAACTACTCGATGACGATGTCGTCATCCCCGCTGAGCGCGCGGCAACCGAAATTTGAGGATCCCAGAAAATCCGCCGCTACCAGTTGACCGGTCACATCAAAAGATTCCGCGGAAGTACTATATTCACTCAGATCACTGGTTGAAAGGATACAATGGATCGGGGCAAGCAACCCCAAAGTCACGTCCATACCAGTCGGATCCGTACTCCAGGCATCACTTCATCGTACCAACCCCGATCCATTCGGGGACTAATGATGGGGTTATAGTCCCAGGGTAGGGTCATAGGCCTGCCCTATAGGTCCTACCCAAGGACTACCCTTCATAGAGGGCAAGGCCCTTAGACTGTTCCGACTGAACTAAGGACTCCTCCCGTCATCCAGTCGATGACGAGCATTCGGAGCGTATTCAACGTACCGACTGGATTCCACTCTGTACATCGTAACCTCCCAGGAGGACAACGGTCATACGTTTTCAAACACCATTATTAGCATTTAAGGCATACGTTACCTGTAACGTAGGCATTTATTCACCACTAATCCACCCCTGTCCACCTGGCCGTTGTGAAGGGCAGTGCACTCTATATAAGCCGCCCTTCCCCACTGGTGCAGGGGTTGGCATTTACTGTATCCCTATATTCCACTCGACACTAAGCTCCCAAGAGCACTGAGACGTAGGGCTTTTACCTCCACCGTAGAGGGGCCTGAACTCATACAACCTCGCCGTAGCTAAGGCTCTGCCCATCCTTTCGTACCCTACACATCTACTGTCAGACTTATACCCACGACATCTCCTATGTTGTCCCTTTCATATACTAGTGGGAAACTTTCATTATAGAACTTGGCTTGTATATTCCAATGATGGGCTTCCTCAAATTTCCCTAGGTCTTCGTGAGCAAGCGAGTTGGATGCACACCCAGTAGTTTCTTTTTGAGCTTTGATACACTTATAGCTCTTGTGCATCTATTGCATGGCAATCCCTATTCACTCACATTGGTATCTATTGATGGGCATCTCCATAGCCCGTTGATACGCCTAGTTGATGTGAGACTATCTCCTCCTTTTTGTCTTCTCCACAACCACCATATTCTATTCCACCTATAGTGCTATATCCATGACTCACGCTCATGTATTGCGTGAAGGTTGAAAAAGTTTGACAAAATTAAAGTATGAAACAATTGCTTGGCTAAAACCGGAGTTGTGCATGATTTAAATACGTTGTGTGGGGAAGATGGAGCATAGCCAGACTATATGATTTTGTAGGGATAACTTTCTTTGGCCATGATATTTTGAGAAGACATGATTGCTTTGTTAGTATGCTTGAAATGTTATTGTATTTATGTCGAATGATAGACTATTGCTTCGAATCACTCGTGTTTTAGTATTCACGCCATGATTACATTATATGATCAAGATTATGCTAGGTAGCAGTCCACATCAAAAATTATCTTTTTTATCATTTACCTACTCGAGGACGAGAAGGAATTAAGCTTGGGGATGCTGATACGTCTCTGTTGTATCTATAATTTTTGAATGTTTCATGCCAATATTCTACAACTTCCATATACTTTTGGCAACTTTTTATACAATTTTTGGGACTAACATATTGATCCAGTGCCAAGTGCCGGTTCCTATTTGTTTCATGTTTTCTGTTTCGCAGATTATCCATACCAAATGAAGTCCAAACACAGTAAAAAACCTACGGGGATTTTTTTTGGAATATTTATGTTTTTGGGAAGAAGAATCAACACGAAACGATGCCCGAGGGGGTCACAAGCCCCCTTGCCGCGGCCTGGGGTAGGGCCGCGCCTGGCACGCTTGTGACCAATCCCTAAGGCGGTTGGGCGACCAGAGGGGAAACCCTTCTCCCATCTAGGGAGGATGTCAAGGAAGAAGAAGAATAAGGGGGCTTCCGGCGCTGCCCGGGACATCATCGTGTGACGACGATCTACACCAACACCTCCATCACTGTAACGCCCCGGACACACCCGCCATGGCCCCACATATCAATACTAGTCTTTTCTACGCACTTTGTGCTCACTCATGAGCACCCGGGATGAACTTCCCGGTCGGTCACCCATCCTAGAACTACTTCAAGCCGAGCACGCTTAACTTGGGAGTTTTGTTTGAATGGGCTCCCGGAAAAGAAGAAATTCCTTATTGATATGAGTAGTCTATCATCCCTAATATGACAGGCTATTACATACACCACCACTCAGAGGAACCGACGTCCTCGTGGGGCCACATGAGCGTTCCCTCTTGGCACAAACGTTTATGCTTCCAGTCCAGTACATGTGCCATGTCGTGTGCCACGACGGGTCACAAACGTCATGAACAACATGATTGCGCACCTATCCGCAAACATCCATGTAACCGTGAGGGTCGGCTCTGATACCAAACTCGTAACGCCCCGGAGCGGGATCTAGACTGGCCCCACATATCAATACTAGTCTTTTCTGCGCACTTCGTCCTCACTCATGCGCACTGATACGTCTCAAACGTATCTGTAATTTTTGATGGTTTCATGCTGTTATCTTGTCTTCTTTGGATGTTTTATGTACCTTTTATATCTTTTTTGGGACTAACTCATTAATTCAGTGCCAAGTGCCAGTTCCTGTTTTTTCCTGTGCTTTTGACTCTTTTCAGATCTGATTTTGGAACGGAGTCCAAACGGAATAAAAACCCCGAAATGATTTTTTCCCGAACGGAAGAAGATCAGGGGGCCTCTGGGCCAAGCCAGGTGGGCCCGAGGGAGCCCACAAGCTCCCACGCCGCCACCAGGGGGAAGGCGGCGGTGTCAGAGCTTGTGGCCTCCCTGGCCGCCCCCTGACCTAGATCCTTGGCCTATATATTCCCAAATATTCAGCAAAAAATCAGGGGAGCCTCGAAAATACTTTTTCACTGCCGCAAGCTTCCGTTTCCGCGAGATCTCATCTGGAACCCTTCCCGGCGCCCTGCCGGAGGGAACTTTGGAGTTGGAGGGCTTCTTCATCATCATCATCGCCCCTCCAATGACTCGTGAGTAGTTCACTTTAGACCTACGGGTCCGTAGTTAGTAGCTAGATGGCTTCTTCTCTCCCTTGGATCTTCAATACAAAGTTCTCCATGATCTTCATGGAGATCTATCCGATGTAATCTTCTTTGGCGGTGTGTTTGTCGAGATCTGATGAATTGTGGATTTGTGATCAGATTATCTATGACATATATTTGAGTCTTTGCTGATTTCTTATATGGATGATTCACTACTGAAATTCATAAATTTGCCGTATACTAAAGCGGACGGCAAAGGGTGCAACCACGGACGGCAAAGGCTTTGCCGTCGGTCACTAGACTGCAAAGTAGACGGTAAAAAAAATCCGGTGAAGAGGTTCTTTGACGTCTGCTTTCGCAAAGCGGACGGCAAAGAAACTTTGCCATGAGGGGGCAGACGGCAAATTAACTGGGACGACATATATTGCAACGTCCCCGTTAAGTGTTAACGGCAGGCCTCCTCCCTTTGCCGTCTGCCTCCCCCCTTTGCCATGTGGGGGCAGACGGCAAAGAGGGGAGAGAGAGGGGGCAGATTTCCCCCTTTGCTGTCTGCCTCCCCCCCTTTGCCATGTGGGGGTAGACGGCAAAGAGGGGAGAGAGAGGGGGCAGATTCCCCCCTTTGCCGTCTGCCTCCCCCCTTTGCCATGTGGGGGCAGACGACAAAGAGGGGAGAGAGAGGGGGCAGATTCCCCCCTTTGCCATGTGGGGGCAGACGGCAAAGACGGGAACCAGCCCCTTTTTTATTTATTTTTTGTTATATCCAGAATTTTTAACAATAATCAGGATATATATATATATATATATATATATATATATATATATATATTTGACATAAATAAATTTCTTTCCGTACCCATAACCATAAAAAAATAACCTCTTATATCCAGCTTTCAAGTTGCATCCACATGCATACAAAGTTTCATATATTACACCAGTTTCATCCATCTGCATACAAAGTTTCATATATTCATATACTACAATAGTTTCAATACAACCCATGGTACAAAAAATCATCTTGAAGCATTCCATCAATATTTTCCAAGCTTCCCGTGAAGTGAAGGTAATCTACAAAATGACAAATAAGAAAGTTAGAAGAATAATACTAGATGAAGTAGTGTATATATAGGTTATTTCGGAGAGAAATTAGCTAAGTATAGACCATTTAGGAGCTAACTAAGCTAATTATGTCATTTAGGTGGAACCCTAGCTAACTATAGGTCGTTTCGGAGCTAACTTGGGTAAAATAGGTCATTCCGGAGCAAACTATGCTTATTAAGCCATTTTTGATCTAGCTAGGCTAATTATAGGCCATTTAATACCTAAGTTAGGGGGAATAGGTCATGTTGCAGCTACGTAAGCCTTATTATGTCATTTAGGAGAGAACTTAGCTAAGTATAGGTCATTTTTTATTAAATAGGTCATTTTGGAGCTAACTAAGCTAATTATGTCATTTAGATGGATAATTAGCCAATTTAGGCTTTGTTGGATGAGTCTAAGCTACGTAGAAGAAGAGAAAGAGAAGAAGAACTAAAAGAAGAAGGAGGAGGAGGAGGAGGAGAAGGAGAAGGAAGAGGAGGAGAAGAAGAAAAGAATAAGGAGAAGGAGAAGGAGGAAGAAGGAGGAAGAAGAAGGAGAAGGAGGAGCTCCTTCTCCTTCTTCTCTTCCTTCTCCTTCTTCCTATACTCCTCCCTCTCCTTCTTCTTCTTCTCCTCTTCTTCTTCTTCCTTCCTTTCATTTTTCCTCTTCCTTCTCCCCTCGTCCCCTTCTTTGGGCTAAATTGGCTAAGAATGCCTTTTTGGAGCTAATTATGTCATTTCGAGGATAATTAGCTAAGTATAGGTCATTTTTTATTAAATAGACCATTTAGGAGCTAATTAAGCTAATTATGTCATTTAGATGGATAATTAGCCAATTTAGGCTTTCTTGGATGAGTCTAAGCTACGTAGAAGAAGAGAAAGAGAAGAAGAAGTAAAAGAAGGAGGAGGAGGAGGAGGAGGAGAAGGAGAAGGAAGAGGAGAAGAAGAAGAAAAGAAGAAGGAGAAGGAGAAGGAGGAAGAAGGAGGAAGAAGAAGGAGAAGGAGGAGCTCTCCTTCTCCTTCTCCTTCTTCTCCTCCTTCTCCTTCTTATTATCCTCCTCCCTCTCCTTCTTCTTCTTCTCCTCTTCTTCTTCTTCCTTCCTTTCATTTTTCCTCTTTCTTCTCCTCTCGTCCCCTTCTTCGGGCTAAATTGGCTAAGAATGCCTTTTTGGAGCTAATTATGTCATTTCGAGGATAATTAGCTAAGTATAGGTCATTTTTTATTAAATAGGTTATTTTGGAGCTAACTAAGCTAATTATGTCATTTAGATGGATAATTAGCCAATTTAGGCTTTGTTGGATGAGTCTAAGCTACGTAGAAGAAGAGAAAGAGAAGAAGAAGTAAAAGAAGGAGGAGGAGGAGGAGGAGAAGGAGAAGGAAGAGGAGAAGAAGAAGAAAAGAAGAAGGAGAAGAAGAAGGAGGAAGAAGGAGGAAGAAGAAGGAGAAGGAGGAGCTCCTTCTCCTTCTTCTCCTCCTTCTCCTTCTTCTTATCATCCTCCCTCTCCTTCTTCTTCTTCTCCTCTTATTCTTCTTCCTTCCTTTCATTTTTCCTCTTTCTTCTCCTCTCGTCCCCTTCTTCGGGCTAAATTGGCTAAGAATGCCTTTTTCGGGCATCGGCGGAGGGACTTGGCCGTTCTTCTCGCACATAGACTGTACATTTGATTTCGACAAGTCAAACTTTTTATTTATTAATGAAACGGACATTCAAATGCAAGATTTTAAATAACATGAAGAAGAAACTTACCACGAAGAGCTCGTATATGGCCGTGGTAGACGCTTCATTCCGTGCCCTCTCCGCCTCCACCAATGCAGTCGTCCTCTCCTCCAATTCCCTAATTTCCTTATCCTTCTCCGCCATAGCCGCCTGCATTGCCTCTCTCTCTTTCTGAATAGCAGCCTACAACACAACTCATTGTTAGAAATGTAATCATATTGGTTCCAACGCACAACATAATGCGGAAAGATAGTTGAATCCATTAAACTAACCTCGATGGCGAGCTCGACTGGCCGTGGATGACGTGTTATCTCCGGACAAGAGCTCGTTTGGCGTGCCTTTATCTGCCGGAGAGAGCTAGGACAACGTATAAGGCCGTCTTCAATGGCGATCGAGCCATGGGGCCTCCCGTTGCCAGCTATCATCACCAGCTCTGGATCAATAGGCCCGTGGCTCGGATTAAAGTCCTCCCCTTTCCTTGCCTTCCCGTGATCTCTGTACTTCACGAGCTTGTCATGGGAGGATATGTTGGTGAAGTTTTCTGGATGCTCAAGGTCAGACTCAGAGAATGCCTTGACCTTCTTGTACGAGGCAGTATGGGCCATCGCATACAGGTCGTACATCTGTGGCGCCTCCGTCTTATTGTGACGCGCCTAAAAGAAAGAGAGAGGAAAATTGTATTGGTAAAGGGCTCAAGATAGCATTAAGAATGAATTGCATGAGGCATGAAGCATACCACATACCCAGTTCTCATCAAATTGGATTAAGTTGACGCTCCCTTGATGGTGTGGCACGCCAACCATTTTGCCACGCCTCTCCTTGGCGTTGTTGCGGCTGGCCTCCCATGTTTCGGAGCACCACTGATCCACCAAGGCCTCCCAACAATCCATCTTATCCACACACCATCTCGGGGGCACCTAAGTTAATAAAGAGAAATTTGAGCGTGTAAGAACCAAATCAAGGAAACTAACTACAAAGCCTTAATAATATGTAATTACCTTCATGTAATGCTCCTTCTCCATCTTAGCATCACAGCACTTCGCCTTGTCAAGCCTAATACGCCGCGTGGCATAGTAGTCTCGAACAGCCTGCACCCGAGCCTCGTGCCGAAAGTTTTGACGTAGGCGGCGACATTCGGTTTCGATAACCTTTGCCGCGTCCTCCTCGTATCCCTCCTCACACCTGTAGTAGGTCTGCAAACGAGACAACACCGATTAGTACAATAAATAGCTATGGTTTATTTATAATTGTGTGAAAGAGAAATTACCCAGAACTTTCGGATCACCATGTCCGCCCTCGTGTCACACAAAACACCGTCGATCTCCACCTCCGGCGGGGCCGGGGCACCCAAGTAGTGCTCCCAGGTCATTCCTACCTCTCGCTCCCGACCGGGCAACGTAACAAACCCTGGGAAGTTTTGACGGCAAAGAACACCAAGGACGCTGTTGGGCTTGCGGACACCCTTGGCAACAATCCAACCCCTACAGTATGACAAATTAAAGCCAAAACATTAGATATTTGAGAAAACGTGAAGGCAAAAGGTTAAATAAGAGTAAATTAACTTACTTGTCCCCATTTGGCCTAATCGACCACCTCTGCTCGGGGGTCGCTGGCACGAGCGGGAGCCCCGAACTACCACGCTGGTAGACGGTAGCCCCCTCACCCAGCTCCTCGTTGCTACCAGCATGGCCACTTGCCTCAGGCCAGGTATCCCACTGGGTCTCTTGGGACATACCCTCATCCCTGCTTTGCTCCGGAGTCGCCTGGAAGGAAGCCTCTGGGACACGAGTCTCGTGGGTCGAAGGCTCGTCGACCCGAGGCTCGTGAACCGGAGACCATGTAGCCTCCACCTCAGACGAATCCACCCTAGAAGTCCTGTGCTCAGGTGAATCAGCTTGGGGTGGTGGCGGAGACCGTGTAGCCCTACCTCTCCCGCGGCCACGTGTACCTTTAGTACAACATAAATACCAACATGAGTAATAAAATGTATATAAATACCAATATGCATACAACATGAGTACAACATAAATACCAACATGAATACAACGTGTACCTTTAGTGCCTCTCGGCTTCGCGGGGGGTCGACCTCCTCTGACGGGGGGCGCTCCTTGCAAAGTAGAGAGCAACACTCTCCGAAGAGGCGAGGCAGGAATGGAAGTACCCATCCCATCACCCGCCGACAAAGAAGCAGCCGCGGAGTGCTTTCGACCCTTTCCCACCATCTTTCAACACCTGTCATGACAAAGAGTAAATGAAATTAGTACAACATAAATACCAACAGGAGTAATAAAATGTATATAATTTAAGTGTATCATCGTCATAAATACCAACATGACTAATAAAAATTGAATACCTAACATGAACTCAAAATTTATATATAGTATAATAGTTGAATACCTGACATGAACTAATAACAATCGTCCTCGTCTATATATGCTTCGGGGTCAATAAATGCATCATGATCATCACTATCATCAATAAATGCATCATCATCATCACTATCACGAAGAACATGTGGAAGTCCACCATTATGTAATCGGTCAAGAAGTGACAGGTCATCGGCAGCAATAACCTCTTCTTCTGCCAGCTCTTCCTGTTCAGGCTCAGGGGTTAAGACGGATTCACTATCGCTGTCTACTTCAATGTTCTCAGGTGAAGTAGAGCGGTTCTTGAAACGTTTCTTGGACATACGTGTTTCTTGGAAGAATTCTCCTTCATATGTGTCAGGGTTAATGTGAGGTTCGTAATCCTCTTCATTGAGGGTAGGTGGTCTAAAATGTGGTGGCACTTCATAAACGACATCCCAACCTTTGAGATTTGGATCAGTTTGGCAGGCCCACGGTAGATGGACAACTTGTGTCGCCTGTTGAGCCGTAATATAGACATCGGGAACATCTAAGTGGGTGTTTTGCTTGATTTCGACTAGTCCTATATGTTCATGAGTCCTTCTAGTCTCCCTCGGCTCAAGCCAATAACATTTGAAGACTACGACGGTCGGTGGGTTTTCACCATAGAATAGAAGTTCATAAATTGCTTCAACTCTTCCATAATACTCGGTGTCTCCTTCGCCGATAGCAGAGACAGAACAATTTCTAGTCTTTAGGCTGGGCATAGATAGCTCTTTTCCAAAGGTACGAAAGTGATACCCGTTGATGTTGTATTTGTCAAATGAACGGACCTTATAGTCAAAACCATTAGCGACTTGTCTCAACTCGGCGTCCATAGACTCTGCATCAGCCTACAAGTTTAATACGAAAGAATGGATGCATTAGCCGCAAATTGGACCAATAAATCAAATGGGCCCTTAATGGTAATAAATTACCCTTTGTTTGAACCAAGAGATGGAACCAGGATAGTCGCCTCCATGCTTTGCGAGAAGCTCATACTCTTCGACGGAATCCTTTTTGATGACCGCTCCATCCGAGAATTTGGCGACGTATCGACTATATCAAATATCCGGGAATAAGAGTAGTTCAAAGAAATTAGAAGTTGCGAAACAATAAATTAACGAGAACTTACTCGATGTATGGCCGCACTTCTGTTAGGTTGGTGAAGATATACAATGAAATGGTCCGCCATTCTTCGACATCCAACGATTTCCCTTTTGAAGCACCGGATGGTGCGAGCTTACCTTTGAATAGGCTGAGGTTGGATCGAACTTTTTCTCGATCGCCATCATTGTACCGAGGCTTCGGGTTATGCAAATGATGATTTTTGGCTTCGTAGTGTGCTGTCACGAAGTTTGCCGCCTCCTCAGTAATGAATGCCTCGGCCATCGATGCTTCAATTCTACATTTATTTTTACACTTAGCTCGAAGCGTCTTCTGCATCCTCTCAGTTGAGGAGCACCATCGATTTTGAACGCCCCCCCCATTCTTGCCTCGGTCGAGAGATGCAAAATCAAATGTTGCATTGGATTAAAGAAGCCTGGTGGAAAGATCTTTTCTAATTTGTAGGTGAACTCCGGCGCCAACTCTTCCATTTCATCTAGCACGCCAGGCGATAGTTCTTTCGCACAAAGAGAACGGAAGAAATAGCTCAGTTCTGCCAGTACTAGCCATTCATCCTCAGGGATAAAGCCACGCAACATCACCGACATTACCCGCTCAATCCATATGTGCCAATCATGACTCTTGAGCCCAAATATTTTCAATTTCTCAAGACTCGCTCCCCTCTTTAGATTCGCAGCATACCCATCGGTGAACATCAACCGCATTTTCACCCACAATAGCATTTTCCTCATAGCTGGCCTTTCAAGATTGAACCATGCCTTTGGCTTCGCTATGCTTTGCTTTCCTTTCCGTTGTCGCAAGTTTTGCAATGGTTTATCACATAGAGCCTCCAGGCCGATTCTAGCCTTAGGATTATCTTTTGACTTCCCCTCTATGCCGAACAATGTACCAAAAATGGCCTCCGCAATATTCTTTTCAGTGTGCATCACGTCAATGTTGTGTGGGCAAAGGAGGTCTTTGAAGTAAGGGAGATCCCATAAGCATGACTTGTGAGTCTAGGCGTGTTCCGTATTATACCCTTTGAAGTATCCTGGACGCAAAGGATCAGGTTCGAGAGCGTTTAACTAATCAAGGGTCTGTTGGCCTGTCAACGCAGCTGGTGCAGTGTTTTTGACAACTCTACCTTTGATGAAATTCTTCTTGTCTTTTCTGAACTTATGGTCAGGATCCAGGAATTGTCTATGCATGTCGAAGCAAGAATACTTGCGACCAGCCTGCAGCCAACAGAACTGAAGAGCTGCCTTGCATGTGGTGCACGGGAACCTTCCATGCACACACCAGCCAGCGAATAGCGCAAACGCCAGATAATCATGCGTCGAGTACATGTACCACACATGCATTTTGAAATTTGTTTTGGTAGCCGCGTCGTAGGTCTTGATCCCATTATCCCAGGCTTCTTGCAACTCATCCTTAAGCGGCTGCATGTACACATTCATATTCTAACCCGGATAGTTGGGCCCTGGAATTATGAACGTCAGGAAAATGTTCTTTCTTTTCATAATCTCTCCGGGTGGCAAATTTAGTGGAATGACAAATACAGGCCAACAACTGTATTGTGCTGCCGTCATACCATACACATTGAAACCGTCCATGCTGATGGCAACTCTAGGTTGCCTTGGATCTTCCAATTTATCCTTATGTAATGCATCGAAGTGCCTCCACGCAAAACCATCTGAAGTGTGTACCAGCATCTTGTTCCCATCCGCATCTAGTTCGGTTCTTTTGCCCAATTTGTGCCATGTCATATGTCTGGCCGTCTCTTCGACCATGAAAAGACTCTGAAGTCTTGGTACGATTGGCAGATATCGAAGAACACAAATGGGGATTTTGGTTTGATTCTTCTCACCCATGCCGTTGTCTACCACAATATAGCTGGAAGAATTGCAAATGGGGCAATAGTTCAAGGCTGCGTACTCAAGCCTAAATAAGGCACATCCATTCTCACAGGCATGTATCTTCTCATAGGGCATCTTAAGTACACGGAGGATTTTCTCTGACTGGTACAGGTTTGCAGGCAGTACATGGCCTTTGGGTAGAAAGCGTCCAAATATCGTCATCATCGCGTCGTAGCATTCTCAGCCTAGGTTGAATTGAGCCTTCAGAGCCATTACTTGCGCGATGGCATCCAGCTGACAAAGCTCAGTCTGCTCGTGAAGAGGACGTTTTGAAGACTCCAGCATTTCATAGAAGGCCTTTGCAGATTCCTCCATCTCATCGTCCGAATCACGAGCATCATCAAAGTCTTGCACCATGTCTTCAATCCCGGTACCATGCTCGTCGGTGCGACGACGAATCACCTCAGCTCTGGCACGTTGGTCAGACTCACCATGAAAAGTCCACACCGTATAATTAGGCGTAAAACCCCACTTCTGTAGGTGTTTACCCATTTCAAACTCTGTCTGATTTTTCCAGTTGTCGCAGTTGGGACAGGGACACCATGTTTTATGCTGGCCATTTGCAAATGCGGCTCTCACAAACCCCCTGGTTTTTGTTAACCATTCATGGGTCATGTCTTTCTGACTAGGGTGACCAGTGTACATCCAAGCACGATCACTCATGTTGCCTAGCTACCTATGGGGGCACAAGAAATAAATATATAATTCATCATCTATATTCATACGCTAATCAAGTTTGTCAGTTTTATTACGTCCATGCAACCTACACGCTAATAGGTAAAGATAGGTCCTAATCCCACCCGAGTATGTGTAGACTCGGTTCGTTTTCCGATGCTCTGCTCCAGATGCGACGCAGAATTTTGGCAGCACCTCCCCGCTGTTCTCCTGATACACGTCTCGGCAATAAGCAGAGAGGATGTGTACCCAGAGAACAACAGGGGAGGCACTGACGAAATTCCGCATCGGATCCGGAGCACAGCATACGGGAAAACAAACCCAATCTACACATACTCGGACTGTCCATGGATAATGTTGGACAATTCGAAAGGATGGCGGTTATAAATATGCAAAGAAATGCATATTTATAGATGTCGCCCTTTCGAACGGGAGACACATACTGGTCATGCATACTCATGATTGAAGAAACCTATAGCTAGCAAGTTTCATCGGCACGAAGACCGGGACAGAGCAAATTAAGGGGGTAGGAGGAGAAGTCATTTGTGCTCACCAACAAACGCAAGGGCGGAGCTCGTCCAACGCACGTGGAGGTCGTTGAACAACTGCACATTGAAATTCACCCGATCAACACAAATATGATGTTTTTATAATTAACATAATCGGAAAATATGTGACCTAACTCATAATTTACAAAATTATGACCCCGTGGGTAGGGGGTCGGTGGTCGGGGGTCGGGGGTAGGGGGTCGGGGGTCGAGGGTCAGTGGCGTCGGGTGTGGGGGGTCGAGGGTCAATGGCGTTGGGGGTCGGGGGTCGGGAGTCGGGGGTTGGAGGTCGGGGGTCGGGGGTTAGTGGTGTCGGGCGTCGGGAGTTGGGGGTCGGGGGTCAGTGGTGTCGGGCGTCGGGGGTCGGGGGTCAGGAGTCGGGTGTCAGTGGCGTCGGGGTCGGGGGTCGAGGGTCGGGGGTTGGTGGCGTCAGGCGTTGAGGGTTGGTGGCGTCGGGCGTCGGGGGTCGAGAGTCGGGTGTCGGGGGTCAGTGGTGTCAGGTGTCGGGGGTGGGGAGTCGGGTGTCAGTGGCATCAGGGGTCGGGGGTTGGTGGCATCGGGCCTCGGGGGTTGGTGGCGTCGGGCGTCGGGGGTCGTGGGCGGGGGGTCGTGGGTCGGGGTCCTTTTCTTTCTTCTTCTCCTCTCTCCTCTTTTTATTCTTCTTCTTGTATATCCCTTGTGACCTCACTCGGCCTCCATAACTCCAACTTTCTATTAACCCCCGCTACTAGAAATGGAAACTATCTAGAATCTAGTGTTTTTTTAGATTTTTGCTTTCCTCCTTGAAAGAAGAGACCACAATTGCAAATGCACAAAGAAGCAACCGATGCATATATCTCGGGATAACTTTCATTTCTTATATGTGCCACCGGAACTGTCCGTTCCTTGCGTTGCCCCCCTTGTGCCTCCCTTAACCAGGCCCGTGGATTTCTTTACATATGACTGGACGCAAAAGGCCCAAATTCTAGGAAATATAAAAGGAGATCAGCCCACTATTATGGAAGCAAAGAGGCCAGCCTAGTACACCATATGAATAGTTATCCCTAAAAGGAGATCAGCCCACTATTGTGCCTTTCAAACCATAACAGTGTAATGGTAGAACTAGACATCAACAATTATCTTGAAAATTACTGATCTTTGAAACTAATACTTGGAAATAAAATTTCATATTTATATGGAATGTAATCTTTATTTTGTTTACTCAAGAATGACCAAATATAAACTAGCTAGGGGGCTGTTTGGATCAAAGCACATAAGCATTCAACCAAAAAATTCGGGGTTGACCAGATGATATATAGCCTCTATTTTGGTTAAGGTAAAATTATCTAGAGTCAGGTACAAGGAAACTTCATCGTCAGATGCACTGAAATGAAAAAAAGAAAGAAAAAAATTGGACTCACCAGGGAAGTTGCCGCGGGAGGGGTGTGGCCACCGGGAGGGTTGTGGCCGTCGGGAGGGTTGCGGCCGCGGGAGGGGGTGGCCGCAGGGAGGGGTCGCCGAGAGGGGTGTGGCCGGGGGGAGGGGGTGGCCGGAAGGAGGGGTCGCCACGGGGAGGGGTGTGGCCGCGGGGAGGGGCCGGGGTGGCCGCGGGGAGGGGGTCGCCGCGGTGAGGGGAGCGCCGTGGGGAGGGGGTCGCCGGTGGGAGCGAGGCGGTGCGGCGGCGGGCGCGAGCGACAGTGAGCGCGAGGGGGAGAGAGACAGTACAGTGTGGGAGGGGGACAAAGAGAGACAGTGAGCGCGAGGGGGAGAAGACGGCCGTTACACGGTCGGCCCCTTTGCCGTCCGCCCCCCGACGGCAAAGGCCCCAAAGGCAGACGGCAAAGGCCAACACACGGCAAAGCTAGCATTCAGTCGGGCACGGCAGGCATGGGACCCACCCGTGCTCTTTGCCGTCTGCCCTTGGTCTCTTTGCCGTCCGCTGGCAGACGGCAAAGGGCCGACACATGGAAAATAGTATTTTTGCCATCTGTCATCCCTTTGCCGTCCGCCTTGTGTTAACTGACGGCAAAGAGGTTCTTTGCCATCAGCCAGTAGACGGCAAAGGGATGGCTGACGGCAAAGAACTGGATTCCAGTACTGATTTGATATCCTTGTAAGTCTCTCCGAGTCTTGGGTTTTGTTTGGCCAACTAGATCTATGATTCTTGCAATGGGAGAAGTGCTTGGTTTTGGGTTCCACCATGTGGTGACCTTTCCCAGTGACAGTAGGGGCAGCAAGGCACACATCAAGTAGTTGCCATCAAGGGTAAAAAGATGGGGTTTTTATCATTGGTTTGAGATTATCCCTCTACATCATGTCATCTTGCTTAAGGCGTTACTCTGTTCTTATGGACTTAATACACTAGATGCATGCTGGATAGCGGTCGACGTGTGGAGTAATAGTAGTAGATGTAGAAAGTATCGGTCTACTTTGTTTTGGACGTGATGCCTATAGATATAATCATTGCATAGATATCGTCACGACTTTGCGCTGTTCTATCAATTGCTCGACAGTAATTTGTTCACCCACCGTCTACTTGCTTTCATGAGAGAAGCCACTAGTAAACACTACGGCCCCCGGGTCTATTCACATCCATCATTCACACCTCCGCTTTTACTTTGCTTTGTTATTTTGTTTCTTTCATAGCCTTGGCAAACAATCTATAAGGGATTGACAACCCCTTCATAGCGTTGGGAGCAAGCTTTCGTGTTTGTGCAGGATCTTGAGATTCTCCTCCACTGAATTGATACCTTGGTTCTCAAACTGAGGGAAATACTTACCACCGCTACGCTACATCACCCTTTCCGCTTCGAGGGAACACCAACGGAAGGCTCCAAGGCCACGGGGGAAATCCTTTGCATACTTGCCTAGGAAGTCCCTTAAGGCGTAGCCGCAGCAGAAGGATCAAGCCAAGTATTCTCCCGTCGACGTGCCTATTTCTGGCGTCATTGCAAGGTCTTTTGTAGCAGTAGCAGAAGTATTTCTGGCGCCGTTGCCGGGGAGGAGAAATCAAGATCTATCCAAGTAGGTCTCACAATCTCCTCTCTTGCATTTACTTTTGTTGCCAGTTGCCTCTCATTTTCCTCTCCCCCACTTCACATTTTCCGTTTTCATTTGCCTTTCTCCTTCGCCGTTTTCTTTTGCCTTTGTTGTTTCCCTTTGCTAGTTTTCTTGCTTGCTGGTGTGCTTGTTTGTTTGTTGAAGTCATCATGGCTGAAAACACCAAACTTTGCGACTTCTCGAGCACTAATAATAATGATTTTATTAGTACTCCAATTGCTCCCGCCACTAGTGCGGAATCGTATGAAATCAACGCAGCTTTGCGGAATCTTGTTATGAAAGAGCAATTCTCTGGCCTTCCTAGTGAAGATGCCGCATCCCATCTCAATACCTTCATTGAGCTTTGTGATATGCAAAAGAAAAGAGATGTGGATAATGACGTGGTTAAGTTGAAACTTTTTCCTTTCTCGTTGCGAGATCGCGCAAAAACTTGGTTTTCTTCTTTGCCTAAAAATAGTATCGATTCTTGGGATAAGTGCAAAGATGCTTACATATCCAAGTATTTTCCGCCGGGTAAGATCACCTCCTTACGTAATGATATCATGAATTTCAAGCAACTTGATCATGAACACGTTGCACAATCTTGGGAGAGGATGAAGCTTATGATGAGAAATTGTCCCGCTCATGGCTTGAGTTTGTGGATGATTATACAAATCTTTTACGCTGGCTTGAATTTTTCTTCTCGCAATATCTTGGACTCCGCCTCAGGTGGAACATTCATGGAAATCACGTTAGGAGACGCTAGAAAACTCCTAGACAATATCATGACCAACTACTCTCGGTGGCACACTGAAAGGTCGCCTGCTAGCAAAAAGGTCCACGCTATAGAAGAGATTAACTCGCTTAGTGCTAAGATGGACGAGTTGATGAATTTGGTTGCTAGTAGAAACGCTACCGTAGATCCTAATGACATGCCACTATCTTCTTTGATTGAGAGTAGAAACGCTAGTTTGGACGTAAATTTTGTTGGTAGGAACAATTTTGGCAACAACAATGCTTTTAGAGGAAACTATGTTCCAACGCCTTTTCCTAGTAACTCCTCTAACCATTATGGCAATTCCTACAACAACACTTATGGAAATCACAACAAATTACCCTACAATCTAGAGAGTAATATCAAAGAGTTCATCAACTCTCAAAAGATTTTCAATGCGTCCATAGAGGAAAAACTACTCAAAATAGACGATTTCGCTAAGAGCATTGATAGGATGTCTTATGATATTGATGCTTTGAAAGTTAGATGCGCTCCTCCCAAGGTCAACTTGGATGAAACTTTGAAAGCTATGCGTATCTCATTGAATGAGAGCAAAGAAACGACCGCCCAAATTCGCGCTAGACATGAATGGTTTAAAAGGGTGCGTCCTAGTGATGCAAATCACGAATATCTTAAAGTGCTTGGTGTGTCTCCTCTTGCATCTTTGTTTTCGCGTGTCAAACCTACTTATGGAGGGGCTGGATATGAATCCACTTTGGTTTAAAAATGCCCCAATGATCCGGAGACCACTTATCTTGATGATAAAGGTGTGGAGAGTGGAGTAGAAGAAGTCAAAATTTTGGGTAGTATTGAAACTCCCACTTTGGATTTCAAGGAATTCAATTATGATAATTTCTCCTTGTTTGAATGCATTTCTTTGATGCAATCCATTGCAAACTCTCCACATGCTTATAGCCAAAGCAAAGCCTTTACCACGCATATCATAGATGCTATGATGAAATCTCTTGAAGAGAAGCTCGAACTAGAAGTCTCTATACCTAGAACTTCATGATGAGTGGGAACCTACTATCAAAATCAAGATCAAAAACTATGAGTGCAATGCTTTGTGTGATTTGGGTGCTAGTGTTTCCGTGATTGCTAAGTCTTTATGTGATATTCTTGGTTTTCATGAGATTGAAGAGTGTTCTCTTAATTTGCATCTTGTGGATTCTACTGTCAAGAAACCCATGGGGAGGATCAATGATGTTCTTATTGTTGCAAATAAGAACTATGTACCCGTGGATTTCATTGTACTTGACATAGATCGCAATCCTTCATGTCCCATTATTCTTGGTAGACCTTTCCTAAGGACTATTGGTGCTTACATCGATATGAAGGAAGGGAATATTAGATTTCAATTTCCTTTAAAGAAGGGCATGGAGAACTTTCCTACAAAGAAAATAAGATTGCCTTATGAATATATGATGAGGGCTACCTATGGTTTGAGCACCAAAGATGACTATACGTGATTCCATCGCTTTTTGCCTACCTAAGGGCGTTTAACAAAAGCGCTTGTTGGGAGGCAACCCAACGAATCTATCATTTTTATTTCTGTTTTGTGTTTTTCACACTTTCATAATTCTGTTATGATTGTGTTTATTGTGTTTCTTTTTGTGTTTGTGCCAAGCAAAACCGTTATGATTAGTCTTGGGGATGATCGTTTGGTCATGCTGGAAAAGACAGAAACTTTCTGCTCACGAAACGAATTTTCAGTTTTTTTCCGTAAGAGCTTTTGAGTTGATTCTTTTTGCTGCTGATATCTACGAAAATTCTTCACAGTGTAATAATTGTTCAGCATTTTTGGAGTACCAGAAGTATACGAAATATACATATTTCTACAGACTGGTCTGCCGTTAACAGATTCTGTTTTTGTTGTGTTGGTTGCTTATTTTGATGAAACTATGGATAGTATCGGGGGGTATTAGCCATGGAAGATTGAAAGTACAGTCACGCAACATCAGCACAAGTAGAATTTAAGTTTGCTACAGTACCTAAGGAAGTGGTGGTTTGCTTTCTTGTACTAATGTTATCACGAGTTTTTGTTTAAGTTTCGTGTTGTGAAGTTTTCAAGTTTTGGGTGAAGTTCTTATGGACAAAGAGATAAAGAGTGGCAAGAGCTCAAGCTTGGGTATGCCCAAGGCACCCCAAGAGATTCAAGGATGCCGTAAAAGCCTAAGCTTGGGATGTCCCGGGAAGGCATCCCCTCTCTCGTCTTCAATCCCTCGGTAACATTACTTGGGGCTATATTTTTATTCACCACATGTTATGTGTTTTTGCTTGGAGCGTCTTGTATCGTAGGAGTCTTTTATTTTTTTGGTTGTGTCACAATCATCCTTGATGCACACCTAGAGAGAGAGACATGCACACACCGTGATTTTGTCGAGCTTCACTTATATCTTTCGGTAGACAATTCAGCTCACATGTGCTTCACTTATATCTTTTGAGCTAGATACTTTTGCTCTATGTTCTTCACTTATATATTTTAGAGCACAGCGGTGCATGGCTTGGTAGTTGATCTATGCTTTGAAAATAGTCTCAAAAGGGGTAGTTATCCAAAGGGATACGAAAACTTCCACCTTCATGTGTATTGAATAGTTAGAGAAGTTTGATTCATCTCAATTAGTTTTGAGTTGTGGTTATGGTAATATTGAAGTCATGCTAGTAAGGTGTTGTGGATCTATAAATACTTGTGTTGAAGTTAGTGATTCCCGTAGCATGTATGTATGGTGAACCGCTATGTGATGAAATCTGAGCATGATTAGTCTATTGATTGTCATCCTTTGCGTGGCAGCCGGGATCACGCGATGGTTTATACCTACCAACCCTTCCCCTAGGAGTATGCGTTGAATGCTTTGTTTTGATTACTAATAAAACTTTTTCAACAAGTATATGAGTTCTTCATGACTAATGTTGAGTCCATGGTTTAGATGCACTTTTACCTTCCACCATCACTATCTTCTTAGTGCCGTGCATCTTTCGCCGGTGCACAAAACCCACCATTAGCCTCCCTCAAAACAGCCACCATACCTACCTACTATGGCTTTTTCAAAGTCATTCCGAGATATATTGCCATGCAACTACCACCATGACATGTGCCACCACGTCTACATTGCCATTGCATGATTGTAAGATAGCTAGCATGATGTTTCCATTGCTGTCTATGCCATGCTAGATCATTGCCACGGTACACTACCGAAGGCATTCCATATAGAGTCATAGTTGCTCTAAGTTTTGAGTTGAAAGTGTGATGATCATCATTAATGGAGCATTGTCCCATGTGAGGAAATAAAAGAGGCCAAAGAAGCCCACCAAAAAAAAGAGGCCAAAGAGCCCACCAAAAAAAAGAGAGAAAAAGAGAGAAGGGACGATGCTACCACTTTTTCCACACTTGTGCATATTAAGCACCATGATCTTCATGATTGAGAGTCTCTCGTTTTGTCACCACCATATAGCTAGTGGGAAATTTTCATTATATAACTTGGCTTGTATATTACAATGATAGGCTTCCTCAAAATTGCCTTAGGTCTTCGTGAGCAAGCAAGTTGGATGCACACACACTAGTTTTCTTTAAGAGCTTTCACATACTTGTAGCTCTAGTGCATCATTTGTATGGCAATCCCTACTCATTCACATTGATATCTATTGATGAGCATCTCCACAGCTCATTGATATGCCTAGTTAATGTGACTATCTTCTCCCTTTTTGTCTTGCAACCTCCACCATATTCCACACCATCTTTAGTGCTATAACCATGGCTCACGCTCATGTATTGCATGAGAGTTGAAAATGTTTGAGAAAGTAAAGGTGTGAAACAATTACTTGGCCAATACCGGGGTTGTGCATGATTTAAATTCGTTGTGCAATGATGATAGAGCATATCCAGACTATATGCTTTTGTAGGGATAACTTTCTTTTGGCCTTGTTATTTTGAAAGTTCATGATTACCTTGCTAGTTTGCTTGAATAATTATTGTTTCCACGTCAATAGCGAACTATTATTTTGAATCTAATGGATCTGAACATTCACGTCACATAAGAGGAATTACAAAGGACATCTATGCTAGGTAGCATGAAAGCATAAAAAATTCATTCTTTATCACTTCCCTATTCGAGGACGAGCATGAGTTAAGCTTGGGGATGCTTGATACGTCTCAAACGTATCTATAATCGTTGATGGTTTCATGTTGTTATCTTGTCTTCTTTGGATGTTTTATGTACCTTTTATATCTTTTTTGGGACTAACTTATTAATTCAGTGCCAAGTGCCAGTTCCTGTTTTTTCTGTGTTTTTTGACTCTTTTCAGATCTGATTTTGGAACGGAGTCCAAACGGAATAAAAACCCCAAAAAGATTTTTTTCCCGAACGGAAGAAGATCAGGGGGCCTCTCGGCCAAGCCACATGGGCCCGAGGGAGCCTACAAGCTCCCACCCAGCCACCAGGGGGAGGCGGCGGTGTCAGGGCTTGTGGCCTCCCTGGCCGCCCCCTCACCTAGATCCTTGGCCTATATATTCCCAAATATTCAACAAAAAATCAGGGGAGCCTCGAAAATACTTTTCCGCCGCCGCAAGCTTCCGTTTCCACGAGATCTCATCTGGAGACCCTTCCCGGCGCCCTGCCGGAGGGGACTTTGGAGTTGGAGGGCTTCTTCATCATCATCATCGCCCATCCAATGACTCGTGAGTAGTTCACTTCAGACCTACGGGTCCGTAGTTAGTAGCTAGATGGCTTATTCTCTCTCTTGGATCTTCAATACAAAGTTCTCCATGATCTTCATGGACATCTATCCGATGTAATCTTCTTTGGCGGTGTGTTTGTCGAGATCCGATGAATTGTGGATTTGTGATCAGATTATCTATTATATATATTTGAGTCTTTGATGATTTCTTATATGCATGATTTGATATATTTGAGTCTCTGAGTCTTGGGTTTTGTTTGGCCAACTAGATCTATGATTCTTGCAATGGGAGAAGTGCTTGGTTTTGGGTTCTACCATGTGGTGACCTTTCCCAGTGACAGTAGGGGCAGCAAGGCACACATCAAGTAGTTGCCATCAAGGGTAAAAAGATGGGGTTTTTATCATTGGTTTGAGATTATCTCTCTACATCATGTCATCTTGCTTAAGGCGTTACTCTGTTCTTATGGACGTAATACACTAGATGCATGCTGGATAGCGGTCGACGTGTGGAGTAATAGTAGTAGAATCAGAAAGTATCGGTCTACTTGTTTTGGACATGATGCCTATAGATTTAATCATTGCATAGATATCGTCACAACTTTGCGCTGTTCAATCAATTGCTCGACAGTAATTTGTTCACCCACCGTCTACTTGCTTTCATGAGAGAAGCCACTAGTAAACACTATGGCCCCCGGGTCTATTCACATCCATCGTTCACACCTCCGCTTTTACTTTGCTTTGTTACTTTGTTGCTTTCAGTTCTCACTTGGCAAACAATCTATAAGGGATTGACAACCCCTTCATAGCGTTGGGAGCAAGATATTGTGTTTGTGCAGGATCTTGAGATACTCCTCCACTGGATTGATGCCTTGGTTCTCAAACTGAGGGAAATACTTACCATCGCTACGCTACATCACCCTTTCCGCTTCGAGGGAACACCAACGCAAGGCTCCAAGGCCACGGAGGAAATCCTTTGCATACTTGCCCAGGAAGTCCCTTAAGGCGTAGCCGCAGCAGAAGGATCAAGCCAAGTATTCTCCCGTCGACGTGCCTATTTCTGGCGCCATTGGAAGGTCTTTTGTTGCAGTAGCACGCACCCAGGATGAACTTCCCGGTTGGTCACCCATCCTAGAACTACTCCAAGCCTAGCATGCTTAACCTGGGAGTTCTGTTTGAATGGGCTCTCGGAAAAGAAGGAATTCCATATTGATATGAGTAGGCTATCATCCCTAATATGCGAGGTTATCACAATCACCTTCCCCCGTCTATATTCAGGGGTCCGATCTCCCGGAACCTGCTGTACCCTCTACTTGAACATGGTGCTTTATGCTTCATATTACTATCCAGTGATGTGTTGCCATCCTATGATGTCTGAGTAGACTTTCGTTGTCCTATCGGTGATTGATGAATTGCTATGATTGGTTTAATTTGCTTGTGGTTATGTTGCTGTCCTTTGGTGCCCATCATATGAGCATGTGCGTGGATCACACCATAGGGTTAGTAGTATGTTTATAGGACTATGTATTGGAGGGCAACGGTGACAAAAGCTTCAGCCTAGCATAGAAATTGATGCATACGGGATTGAAGAGGGACCAATATATCTTATTGCTATGGTTGGGTTTTACCTTAATGAACGTTAGTAGTTGCGGATGCTTGCTAATAGTTCCAATCATAGGTGCATAGAATTCTAAGTAAGGGATGACATGCTAGCAGTGGCCTCTCCCACATAAAACTTGTTATCGATCTAGTAACATAGTGAATTGCTTAGGGACAATTCCGCAACTCCTACCACCACTTTTCCACACTCGTTAGACTAGCGTAATTGTTTCTTTATCTAACCAGCCCCTAGTTTTTATTTACGTGTTCTTTCTTTTCTTGCAAACCTATCCTATCACCCCTACAAAGTACTTCTAGTTTCATACTTGTTCTAGGTAAAGCAAACATAAAGTGTGCGTAGAGTTGTATCGGTGGTCGATAGAACTTGATGGAATATTTGTCCTACCTTTACCTCCTTGTTGGGTTCGACACTCTTACTTATCGAGAAATGCTACAATTGATCCCCTATACTTGTGGGCTATCAATACCGTATCTAGCTTTGTTATGCTTAGATTCACGTCTCCTTCGATATATGCTCGCTGGCTACCACTTGATATAATTCCCTCCTGAAATTTCCATGAAACTCAAACACCTTCCCTTCCAAGCTAATGTTGTTTGGCTAAGTAGGCTTGCTCAGCTTCTAATGACAGTTTTGCTAGTTGCACGTGCCAGCTGTCCCATGTGATAACATGAGTATTTGATATCATTATGTTCTAACTGCTATTTAATTAATGCACCTATATACTTGGTACATGACGGAAGGCCTAGCCTTTTGCCGGGTGATTTGTTCTGTTATTGCCACCATAGTTTCCGGCAACCGGTGTCTGATTCCATAACTGATCACTCCTAACACGTTCGGGGTTGTTATGGGGACCCCCTTGATAAATCGTGTAGTGTTAAGACTTGTCCAGCATGACCCAACATTGGTTTTAATTTTCTAATCACCTAATAATAATTTGCATAGTGAATAGCTACCCCGAGGAATTAATCAACAACCCGGGCCAGTGCTCCTCATGAGTGTTGGTTCAAACTAGTCTGCTTGTGGGGCCACCACAAGGAAACTTGAGGTTTGGTTCTCGTAGCTAGTTCCATCCATCGTGTTCTGAGACTGAGATACGCGGCTCTTATCGGGGTCGTCGACACGACGGGAGGTCCTGCTAGTCTTGTCTTACCTTAGCGATCCATCTTGCATATAGGAATCCTGGTGAAACTTTGGTTCTCCCCAGAGTTGAGGTTTTCCTCTAAGGAATCCAACGAGATCACGAGATTCGTGATAGAGGATTACTTTGCGGCCCGTGACCGTTTGTGATGGACTAGTTGGAGCACCCCGGCAAGGTTTAATCTTTCGGAAAGCCGTGCCAGCGGTTATGTGGCAACATGGATAATTTGTTAACATCCGGGTATAGATAACTTGAACTAACTCTAATAAAACTGCCAACTGTGTGCGTAACCGTGACTGTCCCCTTCGAAGACCTCTCTTCGATCGGGAACACGGTGGGGTTATGTTCGACGTAAGTAGGTGTTCAGGATCACTTAGTGATCACCTAGTCTTCGACTGCTCGCGTAGACCACCACATCTATAACTTTCTCTTCGTAAGTTAGCCACCATAAATGCTTAGGATGCTGCAACCTAAACACTGAACCTTTCTCACCTAATAACTTGACTAGTTTCGGTACCAAGGTCATCGATTGCTGAGTCCCCGTGGCTGACAGAATACTTCAACACCCCTACAGGTACAGGTACGCCCGATGCAGGTGATCCAGAGGGCACGCGGCTGGCGTGGCAGTACGATGAGGAGAACGACCGCCTGTATGTGAACTATCCAGAAGACTAAGGCCGTGGTCGTGGTTGTGATCGTGGGCAAGCATGCGGGATAGCATAGCATTTTTCTTATGTTATGTAGTCCGTAGCGGAACTACCTTGTCTGAATAAATGTGTGGATGTAAACTCTGATATTATCTATGTGAGTTGGCAAATGATTCCCTATTTTTCATTCTTAAATTATGTATGTGTTATGTTTATCTTCCTTGCGAAACGCATAGATGCGCTTCTTTCCATTTTGGGGCATCACCCCCTAAATAGGAAAGGACCGCATCTTAGTCGTTACAAGTTGGTAATTAGAGCCTTACGACCATAGGAGACTTTGTGTGATCGTATTTGGACGAGTCGAGTCTAGTAAAATGTTTTGAGTCTTAGTTATATCGGAGAGTAGGTTTCTTTTTTCTCCTCTTCCATGCTGTGGTGAGGTTCTGGACTTAGGAAATCTTAATTCTACTCCTCTTCTCGCTCAATTTTTTTTAAGGATCATGCGGGTATTTTGAAATCTATATGATATCGATGTGACACAGTTCTGTCTTGGTGCCTCCTCTCTGCCTTGATTTCTTCCGGGGAGTTGAGCTCCAGGGGATTCTTGTGCACATCGCCACTCATTCAGATTTCTGAGTATCTCAGAACGAAGGATGTTCATAATTGCTTCAATACTGGTAGTGGCGAGATAACCCCGATGTCCCCAGTACTGGTGCAGATTGTTCGGGAGTACTGCCATACTTTGTACCATTGTGATCACGAGGGTGTGTGTTAGATGAAGGTCCGAGATTCTGGTTATGTGTTGACGGATGTGATACATTGGACGGGTTAGTATAGGAGTTGTGTGAAGTATTACTCCTTGTATCCGTGTAGCAGATTGCATGACCAGATATTTCAGGAATTCATAGGTGGGATATCAAGTAGTGACTTATAGGACAATCTTCCTACAAATGCATGATGTGAGGTTGGGATTCGACATTCAGTGGGTACGTTTGTTCACGGTCGTCTTACAGCGGTTCTCGTTGTGTCTTAAAGAGTCCTTGTAGCTTGCTACGACTCGGGGATGCTTCGTAAGTCATGTGCACAACCTTGCACAGGATGGCTACTGTAAATTCGAGCCCGTGCGATCTTATCCACAAAAATATCGGATGAAATCTCGATCATACGTTTGTTCCGAGCAGCTCTAGCTCATACTTGGCTTGTAAGTGGTCATAATCAGAATTTTGTCGACAGTCACTTTGAGGAAGCATTCTTACTATTTTGTTCGAGTGCAATTGCTAATATTCCTGTTCAGATATTACTTCCTTTTTGATTCAGCGTTACCTTCAAGTTTATTCTCTGGGCTAATGTGTTGTCCGTCTTCAGGATGGCTCCACCAACTCGTCAGAATCCAGGTCGTGAGGGTCCTGAGATGCCGCCACCACCCCCTCCACCACCTCCTCCGCCGCCGCCTCCTCCAGGTTTGGCAAGCGGTGATGGCTGCTACAAATGCAAACACTCACATGCTGATACAATTGTTGAAGAGAGGACTAATCAACAGGAAGGCAACTTCAACCATGGGGGCAATCAGTTTGCTAATCTGAGTCAATTCCTGTCAAATCAGCCGACGACCTTCACGTCGTGTGACCAGCCGTTTGATGCTGAGGATTGGATTCGGGACATGAACAAGCACTTTGAGTGCATCAATGTCCGTCCAGAGGATTTCGTCAAGTTTGCAACATTCCAGCTGAAGGGGCAAGCATCGATCTGGTGGCAAAAGTTGAAGGATTCCAGGGCTGCCAGAGTGATCACTTGGGATGAGTTTTGTAGAGACTTCAGGTCCCACTATATTCCATCTAGCTTTGTGTAGGAGATGCGTGAGAAGTTCAAGCGCTTGAAGCAAGGTGCTAACTCCGTGTACAAGTACAACGTCGAGTTCCACGAGCTAGCCCGATATGCCTTGTAAGACATTCCAGATCAGAAGAGCAAGATCTATCAGTTCAGAGGTAGTCTGAAAGAGTATTTGTAGCTAGCCCTCGCATTGCACGATCCTGAGGAGTTCGAGAAGTTCTACAACTTGGCTCTCAGGGCTGATGCAGCTTTGCTCAGGGTGGAGAATTCAAAGAAGCGCTTCAGAGATTCCAGCTCGTCTTCCTCAACTCAGGTGGTTCAGAAGTAACATAAATTTTGGGTGTCTCCTCCTCCTCCTCGGCACACGCAGTAGTTCAAGCAATCAGGTGGCCGTGGTTCATCCCACCCACCCAACCCAGCATTCCAGCAAAGGTTTCAGCAGCAGAAGCAAGAGACTCCTCTGACTCAGTACCGTCAGCCGGCAGATGTTACTTGTCACAAGTGTGGGCAGAAGGGTCACTATGCCAACAAGTGTACCTCTCAGCTGCATCTTCCGCCTCCTCCTCTAGGCAAACCTCCAAGCAATGCTACCATGAAGTTCAACCCCAGGTCTTCTAGAGTCAATATGGTGAATGCAGCTGAAGCAGAAAATTCGTTTGACGTCATTTTGGGTAATCTCCTCGTCAATGATATTCCTGCTAAAGTGTTGCGACCGAGTTTTTACCAAAGTCAATGATATTCTGGCGCATCGCATTCTTTCATGTCATATCCTTTTGCATCTGGTAATAATGTTGCGACCGAGTTTTTACCAAAGTCATTGCAAGTTGTGTCTCCGGGTATGCGGATGAGCTCTCAGGTGTTTGTTCCGGAGGTTACTGTCAAGTTGGGTAAATATGCTTTTCTGGCGTCTCCTATTGTCTTGGGAAATTCTGACATTGTTTTGATCGTTGGTATGGACTGGTTGGCTATGAACAAGGCATCTATTGATTGTGAAGCTAAAGAAGTGAAGCTAACTCACTCTTCGGAGGACGTGATTATCTTTGCGGCGCACGATGACACAATCCATCTATTTTCCTTAAATGAGAAGGGTGAGATTTCTCCAATTTCGCAAGTCCCAGTGGTCTGCGAATATGAAGATGTGTTTCCAGAAGAACTGTCAGGAATGCCTCTGCACCGAGAAGTTGAGTTTGTTATCGTGCTTGAACGGGGTAATGAGCCTGTGTGCAAACTGCCGTACAAATTGGGTCTAGAAGAGCTGAAGGAGCTAAAGAGGCAACTCGATGAGCAGGAGCGTTTGGGTCTGATCAGACCAAGCTCTTCTCCTTGGGGCTGTGGAGTGCTTTTTGTCAAGAAGAAGGATGGCACAGACCGATTGTGTGTCGATTACCGTCCATTGAACAAGAAGACCATCAGAAACAAGTATCCACTTCCTAACATTAATGAGTTGTTCGAGCAGTTGAAAGGGGCTAAGGTCTTCTCCAAGCTCGATCTCAGGATGGGCTATCATCAGATTTGCATTCGCGAAGAGTATATTCCAAAGACTGCTTTCAGGACAAGCTTTGGCTCGTATGAGTATACAGTGATGTCTTTTGGTATGGCAAATTCTCCACCAACATTCTGTCGAATGATGAACTATATCTTCTCCCCGTTCAAGAATGAATTCGTCTTGATGTATCTCGATGATATTCTGGTCTTTTCAGAAACTGAGGAAGCGCATGAAGAACATCTCAGGCTGGTGCTTAATAAGCTGAGAGAGCATAAGTTCTATGCTAAGTTTTCCAAATGTGAGTTATGGTTGAAAGAAGTTGTCTACCTTGGGCACATCATCTCTGCCGAGGGCATCAAAGTTGATCCGTCGAAGGTGCATGCCATTGTTGAGTGGGAGCCTCCGCAAAATGTGAAGCAACTTCAAAGCTTTCTCAGGCTTGCAAGCTATTGTAGAAGATTCGTTGATAAGTTCTCCAAGATTGCTAAGCCTCTCTCAAGTCTTCTTCAGAAGGGTGTGAAGTATGTCTGGTTCCAGAGTGTGAGTTGGCTTTCGACACACTCAAAGAGAAGCCCACCTCTACTCCAGTCTTGGTTCCTCCTGATGACTCCAAACCTTACCAAGTGTTCTGCGACGCCTCTCTTCAAGGTCTTAGTGTTGTGTTGATGCAAGACAAGAAAGTGGTAGCTTATACCTCGAGGCAGTTGAAGCCGAGAGAGAAGAATTAACCTGTTCATGATCTTGAGTTGGCACCAGTGGTACATGCTCTGATGACTTGGAGACACCTCTTGTTGGAACGAAAGGTTGAAGTGTTCACCGATCACAAGAGTCTCAAGTATATCTTCACCCAGCCTAACCTCAATCTTCGGCAAACTCGTTGGGTGGAAATGCTCCAAGATTTTAATCCGAGCGTTGAGTACACTGCTACTGCAACAAAAGACCTTCCAATGGTGCCAGAAATAGGTGTGTTGACGGCACCAGGAATCCTTTTGCTACGGCTACGCCTTAAGGGACTTCCTAGGAAAATATGCAAAGGATTTCCCCCGTGGCCTTGGAGCCTTGTGTTGGTGTTCCCTCGAAGCGGAAATGGTGGTGTAGCACAGCGGTGGTAAGTATTTCCCTCAGTTTTGAGAACCAAGGTATCGATCCAGTGAAGGAGTATCTCAAGTGCCTGCACAAACAAAAAAATCTTGCTCCCAACACTATGAAGGGGTTGTCAATCCCTTATAGATTGTTCGCCAAGTGAGAACTGAAAGCAACAAAGTAACAAAGCAAAGTAAAAGCGAAAGTGAAAACGATAGGTCTGAATAGACCCGGTGGCCGTAGTGTTTACTAGTGGCTTCTCTCACGAAAGCAAGTAGACGGTGGGTGAACAAATTACTCCACACGTCGACCGCTATCGAGCATGCATCTAGTGTATTAAGTCCAAAAGAACAGAGTAACACCTTAAGCAAGATGACATGATGTAGATGGACAATCTCATATCTACGACAGAGACCACCTTGTTACCCTTGATGGCAACTACACGATCTGTGCCTTGCTGCCCCTACTGTCACTGGGAAAGATCACCAGACGGTAAGAACCCAAAACCAGGCACTTCTCCCATTGCAAGAATCATAGATCTAGTTGGCCAAACAAAACCCAAGACTCGGAGAGACTTACAAGGATATCAAATCATGCATATAAGAAATCAGCAAAGACTCAAATATATATCATAGATAATCTGATCACAAATCCACAATTCATCGGATCTCGACAAACACACCGTCAAAGAAGATTACATCGGATAGATCTCCATGAAGATCATCGAGAACTTTGTATTGAAGATCCAAGAAAGAGAAGAAGCCATCTAGCTACTAAGTACGGACCCGTAGGTCTGAAGTGAACTACACACGAGTCATTGGAGGGGCGATGATGAGGATGATGAAGCCCTCCAACTCCAAAGTCCCCTCCAGCAGGTCACCGGGAAGGGTCTCCAGATAAGATCTCGCGGAAACGGAATTTGCGGCGGCGGAAAGGTAATTTAGTGGATCCCCTAATTTTTTGTTGTATTTTAGGGAATATATAGGCCTAGGATCTAGGTCAGGGGGGCGCCAGGGAGGCCACAAGCCTGCCCACCGCCGCCTCCCCCCTGGTGGCGGAGGGGGGGCTTGTGGGCTCCCTGTAGCCCTCCTAGCTTGGCCCACAAGCCCCCTGATTTTCTTCCGTTCGAGAAAAAATCATTTCGGGGATTTTATTCCGTTTGGACTCCGTTACAAAATCAGATCTGAAAAGAGCCAAAAACATAGAAAAAACAGGAACTGACACTTGGCACTGAATTAATAAGTTAGTCCCAAAAAATATATAAAAGGTACATAAAACATCCAAAGATGACAAGATAAAAGCATGAAACCATCAAAAATTATAGATACGTTTGAGACATATCAAGCATCCCCAAGGTTAACTCCTGCTCGTCCTCGAGTAGGGAAGTGATAAAGAATGAATTTTTGATGCTTTGATGCTACCTAGCATAGATGTCCTTTGTAACTCCTCTTATGTGACGTGAATGTTCAGATCCATTAGATTCAAACCAATAGTTTGCTATTGATGTGGAAACAATAATAATTCAAGCAAACTAGCAAGGTAATCATGAACTTTTAAAATAACAAGGCCAAAAGAAAGTTATCCCTACAAAAGCATATAGTCTGGCTATGCTCTATCATCATTGCACAACGAATTTAAATCATGCACAACCCCGGTATTGACCAAGTAATTGTTTCACACCTTTACTTTCTCAAACCTTTTCAACTCTCACGCAATACATGAGCGTGAGCCATGGTTTTAGCACTATAGATAGTGTGGAGTGTGGTGGAGGTTGCAAGACAAAAAAGGAGAAGATGGTCACATTAACTAGGCATATAAATGAGTTGTGGAGATGCTCATCAAAAGATATCAATGTGAATGAGTAGGGATTGCCTACAAATGATGCCCTAGAGCTAAGAGTAAGTGAAAGCTCTTAAAGAAACTAGTGGGTGTGCATCCAACTTGCTTGCTCACGAAGACCTAAGGCAATTTTCAGGAAGCCTATCATTGGAATATACAAGCCAATTTATAAAATGAAAATTTCCCACTAGCTATATGGTGGTGACAAAATGAGAGAATCTCAATCATGAAGACCATGGTGCTTAATATGCACAAGTGTGGAAAAGTGGTAACATTGTCCCTTCTCTCTTTTTCTCTCATTTTTTTGGTGGGCTCTTTGGCCTCTTTTTTTTATTTTGGTGGGCATGTTTGGCGTCTTTTATTTCCTCACATGGGACAATGCTCCATCAATGATGATCATCACACTTTCAGCTCAAAACTTAGAGCAACGATGACTCTATATGGAATGCCTTCGGTAGTGTACCGTGACAATGATCTAGCTTGGCATAGACATTAATGGAAACATCATTCTAGCTATCTTATGATCATGCAATGGCAATGTAGACGTGATGGCACATGTCATGGTGGTAGTTGCATGGCAATATATCTCGGAATGACTTTGAAAAAGACATAGTAGGTAGGTATGGTGGCTGTTTTGAGGGAGGCTAATGGTGAGTTTTGTGCACCGGCGAAAGTTGCACGGCACTAAGAAGATAGTGATGGTGGAAGGTGAAAGTGCATCTAAACCATGGACTCAACATTAGTCATGAAGAACTCATATACTTGTTGCAAAAGTTTTATTAGTAATCAAAACAAACCATTCAACGCATACTCCTTGGGGAAGGGTTGCTAGGTATAAACCATCGCGTGATCCCGACCGCCACGCAAAGGATGACAATCAACAGACTAATCATGCTCACATTTCATCACATAGCGGTGCACTATATGTGAATCCTACGGGAATCACTAACTTCAACACAAGTATTTTTAGATCCACAACACCTTACTAGCATAACTTCAATATTACATAAACCACAACTCAAAACTAATTGAGATGAATCAAACTTCTCTAACTATTCAATGCACATGAAGGTGGAAGTTTTTGTATCCCTTTGGATAACTATCCATTTTGAGACTAATTTCAAATCATAGATCAACTACCAAGCCACTCACCGCTGTGCTCTAAAAGATATAAGTGAAGCACAAAGAGCAAAAGTATCTAGCTCAAAAGATATAAGTGAAGCACATGTGAACTGAATTGTCTACCAAAAGATATAAGTGAAGCTCGACAAAAACACGGTGAGTGCATGTATCTCTCTATAGGTGTGCAGCAAGGATGATTGTGACACAAAAAAAATAAAATACTCCTACGATACAAGACGCTCCAAGCATAAACACATAACATGTGGTGAATAAAAATATAGCCCCAAGTAACGTTACCGATGGATTGAAGACGAGAGAGGGGATGCCTTCCCGGGGCATCCCCAAGCTTAGGATTTTATGGCATACTTGAATCTCTTGGGGTGCCTTGGGAATACCAAAGCTTGAGCTCTTGCCACTCTTTATCTCTTTGTCCATAAGAACTTTACCCAAAACTTGAAAACTTCACAACACGAAACTTAAACAGGAACTCGTGATAACATTCGTATGAGAAAGCAAACCACCACTTCCTTAGGTACTGTAGCAAACTTAAATTATACTTATGCTGATGTTGGGTTACTGTATTTTCAATCTTCCATGGCTAATACCCCCCCGATACTATCCATAGTTTCATCAAAATAAGCAACCAACACAACAAAAACATAATCTGTTAACAGCAGACCAGTCTGTAGCAATCTGTATATTTCGTATACTTATGGTACTTCACAAATTCTGAAACATTACGAGAGTCTGAAGAATTTGTGTAGAAATCATCAACAAAAAGAATGAACTCAAAAGCTCTAACATAAAAAAAATGAAAATTCTTTTCGTGAGCAGAAAGTTTCTGTCTTTTACAGCATGACCAAACGATCATCCCCAAAACTAATCATAACGGTTTTGCTTGGCACAAACGCAAAAAGAAACACCAAAAACACAATCATAACAGAATTGTGAAAGTGTGGAAAACACAAAACAGAAAGAAAAAGGATAGATTCGTTGGGTTGCCTCCCAACAAGCGCTTTTGTTTAACGCACTTAGCTAGGCATTCAATGATGCTCTCACAAAAGACAAGAATTGAAGCACAACGAGAGCATCCTAAAGCATGTGAAAATCACATCTAAGTCTAACATATTTCCTATGCATTGGTATTTTATAGGAGAACAAATTTTCAAGACAACCAATAGTTACCAAATGCAAGGAAGAAGAAAGAGACAAGAGCAATCTCAACATCACGAGAGGTGATTTGGTAACATGAAAGTTTCTACCAAAATATTTTCCTCTCTCATAGCAATTACATGTGGGATCATATTCAAATTCAACAATATAGCTATCCCATAGGATATTCTTTTCATGATCCACATGAATGCAAAGTTGATGCTTTGCAAAAATAGTGGGATTATCGTCAACTAAAGTCATGACTTCTCCAAACCCACTTTCAATGTTATTGCAAATATCATATTCATCATGAGGTTTAAACAAATTTTCAAGATCATAAGAAAGATCATCACCCCAATCATTATTATTGCAATAAGTAGTGGTCATAGCAAAACTAGCATCCCCAAGCTTAGGGTTTTGCATATTCTTAGCATGATTATCAATAATAGAATTTATAGTGAAACCATTGCAATCATGCTTTTCATCCAAGGAGCCCTCGTGAATCACTTCCTCACAATTTTCAGATTCACGCAACTCAAGCAAAACTCCATAAATATAGTCAAGTGCACTCAACTTACTAGCAATTGGATCAACATAATTGGATCTCTTAAAGAGATTAGCAAGTGGATGAGGATCCATATCAGTAGATTTTCAGCAAGCGAAGATGCAAGCATATTGAAGGCACATGGTAACACAAGCAAACAGAAAGCAAGCGGAAGAAGAGCGAATGGGAAAAGGCAAATGAAAACGGCAAATGTGAAGTGGGGGAGAGGAAAACGAGAGGCAAGTGGCAAAAAAGGTAAATGCAAGAGATGAGTTTGTGACACCTACTTGGATACGTCTTGATCTCTCCTTCCCCGGCAACGGCGCTAGAAATACTTCTGCTACTGCAACAAAAGACCTTCCAACGGCGCCAGAAATAGGTGTGTTGACGGCACCAGGAATCCTTTTGCTACAACTACGCCTTAAGGGACTTCCTAGGCAAATATGCAAAGGATTTCCCCCGTGGCCATGGAGCCTTGCATTTGTGTTCCCTCGAAGCGGAAAGGGTGATGTAGCGCAGCGGTGGAAAGTATTTCCCTCAGTTTTGAGAACCAAGGTATCGATCTAGTGAAATAGTATCTCAAGTGCCTGCACAAACACAAAAAGCTTGCTCCCAACGCTATGAAGGGGTTGTCAATCCCTTATAGACTGTTCGCCAAGTGAGAACTTAAAGCAACAAAGTAACAAAGCAAAGAAAAAGCAAAAGTGGAAACGATAGGTGTGAATAGACCCGGGGGCCGTAGTGTTTACTAGTGGCTTCTCTCATGAAAGGAAGTAGACGGTGGGTGAACAAATTACTGTCGAGCAATTGATAGAACCGCGCAAAGTCGTGACGTCATCTATGGCAATTATTATATCTATAGGCATCACGTCCAAAACAAGTAGACCGCTACTTTCTGTATCTACTACTATTACTCCACACGTCGACCGCTATCCAGCATGCATCTAGTGTATTAAGTCCAAAAGAACAGAGTAACGCCTTAAGCAAGACGACATGATGTAGATGGACAATCTCATATCTACGACAGAGCCCACCTTGTTACCCTTGATGGCAAGTACACGATGTGTGCCTTGCTGCCCCTACTGTCACTGGGAAAGGTCACCACACGGTAAGAACCCAAAACCAAGCACTTCTCCCATTGCAAGAATCATAGATCTAGTTGGCCAAACAAAACCCAAGACTCGGAGAGACTTACAAGGATATCAAATCATGCATATAAGAAATCAGGAAAGACTCAAATATATATCATAGATAATCTGATCACAAATCCACAATTCATCGGATCTCGACCAACACGCCGCCAAAGAAGATTACATTGGATAGATATCCATGAAGATCATGGAGAACTTTGTATTGAAGATCAAACAGAGAGAAGAAGCCATCTAGCTACTAACTACGGACCCGTAGGTCTGAAGTGAACTACTCACGAGTCATTGGAGGGGCGATGATGATGATGAAGAAGCCCTCCAACTCCAAAGTCCCCTCCGACAGGGCACCGGGAAGGGTCTCCAGATGAGATCTCGCGGAAACGGAAGCTTGCGGCGGCGGAAAAGTAATTTCGTGGATCCCCTGATTTTTTTTTGTATTTTAGGGAATATATAGGCCAAGGATCTAGGTCAGGGGGGCGCCAGGGAGGCCACAAGCTTGCCCACCGCCGCCTCCCCCTCGTGGAGGAGGGGGGGCTTGTGGGCTCCCTGTAGCCCTCGTGGCTTGGCCCACAAGCCCCCTGATCTTCTTCCGTTCGGGAAAAAATCATTTTGGGGATTTTATTCCGTTTGGACTCCGTTCCAAAATCAGATCTGAAAAGTGCCAAAAACACACAAAAAACAGGAACTGGCACTTGGCACTGAATTAATAAGTTAGTCCCAAAAAATATATAAAAGGTACATAAAACATCCAAAGATGACAAGATAACAGCATGAAACCATCAAAAAATATAGATACATTTGAGACATATCATACACTCCAGGCAAAGCTAATGTCGTGGCAGATGCTTTGAGCAGGAAGGCTTACAGCAACAGTCTCATTCTGAAGCCTCTCCAGCCTGACCTTTGTGGATCTTTCAGAAAGCTCAACCTTCAGTTAGTACCTCAGGGATTTCTTGCAAATCTTCAGATCTCACCAACCTTGGAAGACCAGGTCCGAGCAGCGCAACTTCTTGATGCAATGGTGAAGAAAGTTAAGATTGGCTTGGCAAAGGGAGTTCCCAAATATCAGTGCTTCAGTGTTGATGCCAGAGACACGTTATTCTTTGAGGATCGTCTTGTCGTTCCGAAAGGTGATCTCAGAAAGGTTATCATGGAAGAAGCTCATAACTCTCTGCTCTCAATACATGCAGGAAGTTCCAAGATGTATCAGGACTTGAAACAGACCTTCTGGTGGACTCGCATGATGCGTGAGATTGCTCAGTTCGTAAATGAATGTGATGTATGTCGAAGGGTGAAGGCAGAGCATCAACGTCCAACAGGTATTTTGCATCCTTTTCCCATTCCCGAGTGGAAGTTCAACCATATTGAGATGGATTTCGTCACCGGGTTTCCAAAGTCCAAGAAGGGTAACGATGCCATCTTCGTCGTCATCGACAAGTTGAGTAAAGTGGCTCATTTTCTTCCAGTCAAGGAATCCATCTCGGCAGCTCAGCTTGCAGAGCTGTACACTTCCAGGATAGTGTCTTTGCATGGCGTGCCTATGTTGATTTCTTCATATCGCGGAAGTATCTTCACTTCCATGTTCTAGGACTCTTTTCAGTCTGTGATGGGTACGAAGATACGATTCAGCACAACTTTTCATCCTCAGACTAGTGTGCAAGTGGAGAGAGTCAATTAGGTCCTTGAGGATATGCTGAGAGCCTGTGTCATCTCTTTTGGCATGAAGTGGGAAGACTGCCTACCTTTCGTTGAGTTCTCATATAATAACAGTTATCAAGTTAGTTCAGGCAAAGCACCATTTGAGATTCTCTATGGCAGGAAGTTCAGTACCCCGCTCAACTGGCCCGAGACTGGTGAGCGTCAGATTCTTGGGAATGACTTGATCGAAGAAGCAGAAGAGATGTGTCGGGTCATTCGGGATAATCTCAGAGCAGCGCAGTCCCGTCACAAGAGCTACTATGATAGCAAGCATCGTGACATGTCTTATGAGCTCGATGACTTTATCTATCTCAAAGTGTCTCCTATGAAGGGCACACAATGTTTTGGCATCAAAGACAAGCTTGCTCCTCGTTTCGTTGGTCCTTCCAGAGTTGTTGGCAAGAGAGGCGACCTTGCATATCAACTTGAGCTCCCTTCCAACTTTGCAAATGTGCATGACGTGTTCCATGTCTCTCAGCTCCGGAGATGCTTCAAGACTCCCGAGCGCACAGTTGATCTTCAAGATATCGACCTTCAACCCGACCTATCCTATCGTGAGCATCCAGTTGTAGTTCTCGAGACGAATGAGCGCAAGACCCGAAACAAGTCAATCAAGTTTCTCAAGGTGAAGTGGTCACATCATTCCGATAAAGAGGCCACTTGGGAACGCGAGGATCACCTCCGTTCCGAATTCCCAGAGTTCTTTCAGTCCTTGATCTCGGGACGAGATCTTCTTGTAGTGTGGGAGAGTTTGTAATGCCCCAGGTGTAACTTTGCCATATTTGGAACCTTGCCATGTGTGGGTCCATGATGTCATTCTATGGAGTATCATTTCATGTGTTATTTCATGTGCTCATGCTTTGTATTCCCTTTGCATCATGCATCCATATGATTCATGCCATCCATGTTGTTGTTGTCATGTTGATCTTATGTGTGTGGAGTGATGAGTGCAAGTGGTGTGAAGTGATGTGCAAGAGTGGCTTCCCAACTTTGCCTTTTATCCAAGCTAGGTTTCAACTAGGCCTCTCCCTCCTTATTTTTCTTAGTTCAAGTTTTAATTGCTCAACCCCTGTTTGAAAAATGTTTATATTTTAGAGTATTTTATGCTGCATGTGGTGCTATGTCTAGGGATTTTTAAAACTATGTTTAAGAGGGGTGTTTATTCACAAAACAGATTATTTAATTCTGTTTTGTAAATATTTCTTTGCTCCAAAAATCCTCTTTTCATTTTATTTAAATAGGTCATAGTCTCCTTATGACCAGGGGCATTTTTATTTTTATTTTGGAGCCATAGATTACCTAGGAGTTTAATTGTTTGCTGGCTTTTGTTTTTAAATAGAAAAACACAATGGTTTTTCTTTCGTACCAGGCGCCACCGAGTCGGCTTACTCCTCCTCGCTGGCCCAGCTGTCGTCTCTGGTGCGTAGCCCACTCCCCATTCCCGTGTTGACGCCGTCTTCCTCCTCATGCCACTTTCCATCAAACATTCAGAGAGAGAGCGACAGAGGGGCTCGACACCGTGGCTTCACGGACGTCGAGGCGGCCCCCTCGCCCCCTATATATTCCTTGGCGTGCGTGCCCTATCCTAGGGTTCCTTCAAGCTGCCACCACCTCCTTTCCTCTTCCTCCTCCCTCTCCCTGGATCGATAGTAGGCGGCCGAGCTCCTCCTCCGCCATGGCCGATCCCTGATGAGGTCGCCGTCGTCGATCCCGTACCCCTTCTTCCTCTCCAAGCGATCCAAGAGCACGCGGGACCCCAGGGGAGTCCGTTCCCGCACGTAGTTGACGCCGATCGGCCCTGCTTCCCTGATGTCGACTACGACCCCCTTCTGCTCCGACGACTACTTCTACAGCGGCTTCCTCCTCGTCGATCCCTTCTTCCTCTCCGTCAGCCCGTCCTCCTCGAGAAGTGGGTGAGCCACCCCGATTCCCTTTCGTTCCCGGTAGCAGGATCCCCTACTAGAGCCGTAGCAGGTCGCCGTTGTTCTGCTCTGTCGCCGACACCGTCGAGCTCGTGGAGCCGTAGCAGCAGTGCGCTTCCCATAGTGTTTACAGGTGAAATGGATTCGCCATGACTCCCTCTTCCTCTCCGCGAGAAGCCATTGATCAAATTGTAGTGTATCGCCGGCGGTGACCCTCCCCTGTTCCGGTTGTTGTCGCGTGGTAGGAGTAGAAGAGGGGTATCTCTAAGGGAGTTACTATCCATTCTCTAGTAATCACCGTTCGCATAGCGCAGTGGCAGTAGGGTGGTTTTGTCTTCGCGCAGGTGGGTTCGAGCCCCCGCTGCGCACCCCTTTTGTTTTTCTTGGTTTTAGGCATAGTAGCTCGATAGGGGAAACATTCCTTGTTTCCTCCCTCTATTTTGTCGATCCAGAGGTGGTAGCGTAGTGGTAGTAGGCTTGTATTGTGTATAGGAGGTCTTGGTTCGATTGCTAAGCCTCTCCCTCTTGTTTTATTTTCTCCTTTTGTTGTTTTATAGTTTGTTGCTTGGTGCAATGCTTGGGCAACAAGGTGAGGTGTTATGCCTCACATTCAGTAGGTTTTCATCTTTATTTATTTTTGCTAGTGTGCATGTGTAGGTGAATCTCCATGTGTTGATATAGATGTGAGGGTGTATGTGGTGTGTGCTTGTGTGTGTGTGTGTGCATGTGTGTGTGAGACACACACATGACCAAGGCATGGATTTTACTTAGTGAGCATGGGGAGTTCTTTGAACCCCTAGCATGCATGTGTGTGTTAGTGGTAGTTTGTGTGAGTGTATGTATGTGTGGTAATAGAACTAGGATGTGTAGGTGTGCGTGCATGAGCACTTGTGATGCAAGCATGTATTTGTGTGTGGTGGTGGTGTGCTAAGGCACATGTGCATGAGGGCAAAGCCCTCATGTTCACCATTGGAGTTGTGTGTGTGAGCATGTGCTTGTGTAGATGAAGTGATAGTGAGTACCACATGTGATATGGCACTATTTGAATCTATATGATTCCATGTAGTTTTTCCTTTCAACTTTCTCCCTACATGTTGTATGCAAGTACCTAGGTATTATATATGTTTTTGGGGTAGAATCATCCCAGGAATCCATTGGTGGAAACAGATTTCACTTTGTGATACTTTCTAGAAATGTCATTTTTCTGTCTTGATGCTAGGTTAAGAGCTTGGTGCCATGTGGTGTGATGAGCCTATGAGGGTGAATCCTTGATGTGGCAGTAGTTGGTGAACCCCTCTACAACATGGTAGTTTTGTTTTATGCTTAGGAGTTTGTATGTGCAAGTTGTGTCTTGTCAAAGTAGGCATGTGGCTGAAATTGTCAGTTTGGTGAAACTCTGTGATTTTCACTAAGTGTGAGAAACTGTTGTTATTTCGCAACTCCTACCAACACTTTTCCACACTCATTAGACTAACGTAATTGTTTCTTTATCTAACCAACCCCTAGTTTTTATTTACGTGTTCTTTCTTTTTTTGCAAACCTATCCTATCACCCCTACAAAGTACTTCTAGTTTCGTACTTGTTCTAGGTAAAGAAAACGTAAAGTGTGCGTAGAGTTGTATCGGTAGTCGATAGAACTTGAGGGAATATTTGTCCTACCTTTAGCTCCTCGTTGGGTTCGACACTCTTACTTATCGAGAAAGGCTACAATTGATCCCCTATACTTGTGGGTTATCAATACCGTATCTAGCTTTGTTATTTTTAGATTCACGTTTCCTTCGATATATGCTCGCTGCCTACCACTTGATATAATTGCCTCCTGAAATTTCCATGAAACCCAAACACCTTCCCTTCCTAGCTAATGCTGTTTGGCTAAGTAGGATTGCTCAGCTTCTAATGATAGTTTCGCTTGTTGCACGTGCCACCTGTGTCATGTGATAACATGAGTATTTGATATCATTATGTTCTAACTGCTATTTAATTAATGCCCCTATATACTTGGTAAATGACGGAAGGCCTAGCCTTTTGCCGGGTGATTTGTTCCGTTATTGTCGCCATAGTTTCCGGCAACCGGTGTTTGATTCCATAACTGATCGCTCCTAACACGTTCGGGGTTGTTATGGGGCCCCCCTTGATAAACCATGTAGTGTTAAGACATGTCCAGGAGGACCCAACATTGGTTTTAATTTGCTAATCACCTAATAATAACTTGCATAGGGAATAGCTACCCTGAGGAATTAATCAACAACCGGGGCTAGTGCTCCTCATGAGTGTTGGTCCAAATTGGTCTGCCTGCGGGGCCACCACAAGGAAACATGAGGTTTCGTTCTCGTAGCTAGTTCCATCCGTCGTGTCGTGAGACTGAGATACGCGGCTGTTATCGGGGTCGTCGACACGGCGGGAGGTCCTGCTAGTCTTGTCTTACCTTAGCAATCCATCTTGCATATAGGAATCCCGGTGAAACTTTGGTTCTCCCCAGAGTTGAGGTTTTCCTCTAAGGAATCCGACGAGATCACGAGATTCGTGATAGAGGATTACTTTGCGGCTCGTGACCGTTTGTGATAGACTAGTTGGAGCACCCCTGCAGGGTTTAATCTTTCGGTAAGCCGTGCCTGCGGTTATGTGGCAACATGGATAATTTGTTAACATCCGGGTATAGATAACTTGAACTAACTCTCATAAAACTGCCAACCGTGTGCGTAACCATGACTGTCCCCTTCAAAGACCTCTCTTCGATCGGGAACACGGTGGGGTTATGTTTGACGTAAGTAGGTGTTCAGGATCACTTAGTGATCACCTATTCTTCGACCGCTCGCGTAGACCACCACATCTATAACTTTGTTCTTCGTAAGTTAGCCACCATAATTGCTTAGGATGCTCCAACCTAAACACTGAACCTTTCTGACCTAATAACTTGACTAGTTTCGGTACCAAGGTCATCGATTGCTGAGTCCCCGTGGCTCACAGAATACTTCAACACCCCAACAAGTACAGGTACGCCCGATGCAGGTGATCCAGAGGGCACGCAGCTGGCGTGGCAGTAAGATGAGGAGAACGACCGCCTGTACGTGAACTATCTGGAAGACTGAGGCCGTGGTCGTGATCGTGGGCAAGCATGCGGGATAGCATAGCCTTTTTCTTATGTTATGTAGTCCGTAGCGGAACTACTTGTCGGAATAAATGTGTGGATGTAAACTCTGATATTATCTATGTGAGATGGCAGACGATTCCCTATTTGTCATTCTTAAATTATGTATGTTCTATGTTTATCTTGCTTGTGAAATGCATAGATGCGCTTCTTTCCATTTTGGGGCATCGCCCCCTAAATAGGAAAGGACCGCATCTTAGTCGTTACACGTTATTTTCCTGTCTTGAGGCGCCGTACCCGAAAGGGATTGACAACCCCTTTAACATGTCGGGTTGTGAGTATTTGTTATTTGTGTGCAGGTGATATTTACGTGGTGTGAGGAGGTTCTCCTACTGGTTCGATAACTTTGGTCTCATCACTTAGGGAAATACCTACCATTGCTATACTACATCATCCCTTCCGCTTTGGGGAAATACAGACGTAGTTCTAGCAGACATCAAAAGGAATTTTTGGCGTCGTTGTCGGGGAGGATCTTCAACATCAACCAGGTTCCTAATCACAAATCTCATCTCCTCGCAACTTACATTATTTGCCATTTGCCTCTCGTTTTGCTCTCCCCCACTTCACAAAAATTTGCCGTTTCATTCGCCTTCTTCTTCATTCGTTGTTTTCTCGTCAGATCTGTTTTTGAGTGCAATCTTGTGGTGAAGTCATCATGACTCAAGAGAACACCAAGTTGTGTGATTTCTCAAATAGCAACAACAATGACTTTATCAGCACTCCGATTTCTCCTCCCGCCACTAGTGCGGAGTCTTGTGATATTAATAGTGCCTTGCTGAATCTTGCTATGAAAGATCAATTTGCCGGTAGTCCTAATGAGGATGACGCGTCCCGTCTAAGCACATTCATGGAATTACGCGATAGGCAAAACAAAAAAGATGTGGACAATGATGTTGTGAAGTTGAAATTATTTCCGTTTTCTTTGCGGGATCACGCAAAAAAATGGTTTTCTTCTTTGCCTCCAATAGTATCGGTTCTTGGAACAAGTGCAAGGATGATTTTAGTACTAAGTATTTTCCATCCGCAAAAACTATTTCCCTTAGAACCCAGATCATGAATTTCAAGCAACTTGAACATGAGCATCTTGCACAATCTTGGGAAAGGATGAAATTGATGCTAAGGAATTTCCCAACTCATGGGTTAAATCCTTGGATGATCGTACAATTTTTTTATGCGGGGTTGAATTTTGTTTCTCCTAATCTTTTGGATTCCACCGCAGGGGGTATGTCGGTGTTCTGGGAACGGGGGGTACCCAGACCTGCCTTCATGCGGCCCAGGTCTGGCCCACTTCATCAACACAAGATCGGCAAGGAACAACACCACCCTGAACAAGGCCCTCGCGAGGGGCCAAGCCTCGCGAGGAAGAGCAACATCAAGACCCGCGGGTGGCCTCCCCAGGACCCCTCCGGAGCGACAGATATTTCAAGGCAAGGCCAGGCCTCATGAGTCAAGGGTGACGCCATGGAAGGACGGGCGAGCTGCCGATGGTAGGATGGGGCAGTTTCTCCTTTAGTGCAAAAGAGCAAGGAACGTATCAGGGTCCAAAAGGCATGTTCCATAGGTTTCCCTTCCGGTGCAACAAGACCATGGTCGCCCACCGGCAGGACGAGCATCATCCCAGTGCCCACCTCTACGACGCTGGCAGCTGCTTTCCAGGCGAAGACCACTTTTGACAGGGGAAGCATGTTCCCTTGTCCCGCATCGAAGCTGGCCGTTGTGGGATCCCTTCCTGCCTACGATAAGGGAAGAGGAACCGGGCCTCCACTATAAAAGAGAGAGGGTAGGATACTTGAGAGGGGGAGTTTCATGGGATCATTTGAATCCCCAGAGCAACACACCTAGCCACTTGGCCTTCGGAGGCTCGAGAGCACTGTACTAGTTCATCCACCAACCTCCAAGAGAGGCAATCCACCAAAAGCAGGAGTAGGGTTTTACGCTTCGCAGTGGCCCGAACCTGGGTAAACTGATGTGTTCTATGTTCTCCGCACCATCATGTGAGTTCTTTGTCGTTTCCATCGAGTAGTGGGCTAGGTAAGGTAGAGTCGAGTGAGATCACCGCAGACGCCCCTGTGTTCGAATCCTCGGGTTTTGTGGTGCCCGAAATCCGACATTTGGCACGCCGGGTAAGGGCCGGGTGAAAGTTTTCTCCTAGCTTCCACCTTCCTAGGCCGCTGCACTGATGGCCGGCGACCAACCAGCTTCTCCAAGTGTAACGACTAAGATGCGATCCTTTCCGATTTAGGGAACGAGGCCCCGAATTGGAAAGAAGCGTATCTAAGCGTTTCGCAAGCACAATAACATAGAACATACATAATAATAACAGAATGACAATAAGGGATTCAATTGCCATCTCATAAATATATCAGAGTTACATCATGCATCCAAACAAGGTAGTTCCGCTACGGACTACAAAATATGAGAAATGACTATGCTACCCTGCATGCTTGCCCATGATCACGACCACGCCTCAGTCTTCTGGATAGTTCATGTACAGGCAGTCGTACTCCTCATCGTACTGCCACACCAGCTGCGTGTCGTCGGGGTCTCGGGGGTACCTGAACCTGTTGGTGTTGTGAAGGAATCTATGAGCCACGGGGACTCATCAATCTATGACCTCGGTGCCAGAACTAGTCAAGTTATTAGGTTGGAAAGGTGGAGTATTTAGGTTGCAGCATCCTAAGCATCATATGGTGGCTAACTTACGTAGAACATGAAATGAGGTGGTCTATACTAGCGGTCGAAGTTTAACTAATCACTAGGTAATCCTGAACACTTACTTACTTCAATCCTAACCCCACCATGTTCCCGATCGAAGAGAGGTCTTCGAAGGGGACAGTCACGGTTACGCACACAGTTGGCAATTATATTAGAGTTATGTTTAAGTTGTCTATTACCATATGTTAACAAATATTCCAAGTTGCCACATAACCGCGGGCACGGCTTTTCGAAAGATTAAACCCTGCAGGGGTGCTCCAACTAGTCCATCACAAACGTACACGGGCCGCAAAGTAATCTTCTATCACGAATCTCGTGATCTCGTCGGATTCCTTAGAGGAAAACCTCAACTCTGGGGAGAACCAAAGCTTCACTGGGATTCCTATACGCAAGATATATCGCTAAGGTAAGACAAGACTAGCAGGACCTCTCATCGTGTCGACGGCCCCGATAAGAGCCGCGTATCTCAGTCTCAGGCACGACGGATGAGCTACGCGCACGATGGCCTGATAGAAATCACTCAAGTTGCCATGAGTTGGCACCGAACAGTGCTCAGTTTGGACCAACACTCATGCGGAGCACTGGCCCGAGTTGTTGATTAATTCCTCGGGGTAGCTATTTGCTACTGCAACAAAAGACCTTCCAACGGCGCCAGAAATAGGTGTGTCGACGGCACCAGGAATCCTTCTGCTACGGCTACGGCTTAAGGGACTTCCTGGGCAAATATGCAAAGGATTTCCCCCGTGGCCTTGGAGCCTTGCATTGGTTTTCCCTCGAAGCGGAAAGGGTGATGTAGCGCAGCGGTGGTAAGTATTTCCCTCAGTTTTGAGAACCAAGGTATCGATCCAGTGAAGGAGTATCACAAGAGCCTGCACAAACACAAAAAGCTTACTCCCAACGCTATGAAGGGGTTGTCAATCCCTTATAGATTGTTCGCCAAGTGAGAACTGAAAGCAAGAAAGTAACAAAGCAAAGTAAAAGGAAAAGTGGAAACGATAGATGTGAATAGACCCGAGGGCCATAGTGTTTACTAGTGGCTTCTCTCATGAAAGCAAGTAGACGGTGGGTGAACAAATTACTGTCGAGCAATTGATAGAACCGCGCAAAGTCGTGACGTCATCTATGGCAATGATTATATCTATAGGCATCACGTCCAAAACAAGTAGACCGATACTTTCTGCATCTACTACTATTACTCCACACGTCGACCGCTATCCAGCATGCATCTAGTGTATTAAGTCCAAAAGAACAGAGTAACGCCTTAAGCAAGATGACATGATGTAGATGGACAATCTCATATCAACGACACAGCCCACCCTGTTACCCTTGATGGAAACTACTCAATGTATGCCTTGCTGCCCTACTGTCACTGGGAAAGGTCACCACATGGTAAGAACCCAAAACCAAGCACTTCTCCCATTGCAAGAATCATAGATCCAGTTGGCCAAACAAAACCCAAGACTCGGAGAGACTTACAAGGATATCAAATCATGCATATAAGAAATCAGCAAAGACTCAAATATATGTCATAGATAATCTGATCACAAATCCACAATTCATCAGATCTCGACAAACACACCGCCAAAGAAGATTACATCGGATAGATCTCCATGAAGATCATGGAGAACTTTGTATTGAAGATCCAAGAGAGAGAAGAAGCCATCTAGCTACTAACTACGGACCCGTAGGTGTGAACTGAACTACTCACGAGCCATTGGAGGGGCGATGATGATGATGAAGAAGCCCTCCTGTTCCAGAGTCCCCTCCGACAGGGCACCGGGAAGGGTCTCCAGATGAGATCTCACGGAAAAGTATTTTCGCGGATACCTTGATTTTTTCCGATTTTTCGGGAATATATAGGCGCGAGATCTAGGTCAGGGGGGCGCCAGGGAAGCCACAAGCCTACCCACCGCTGCCTCCCCCCGGTGGCAGAGTGGGGGCGTGTGGGCTCCCCGTAGACCTCCTGGCTTGGCCCACAGGCCCCCTGATCTTCTTCCGTTCGGGAGAAAATCATTTCGGGGATTTTATTCCGTTTGGACTCCGCTCCCAAATCAGATCTGAAAAGAGCCAAAAACACAGAAAAAACAGGAACTGGCACTTGGCACTGAATTAATAAGTTAGTGCCAAAAAAGATATAAAAGGTACATAAAATATCCAAAGATGACAAGATAACAGCATGAAACCATCAAAAATTATAGATATGTTTGAGACGTATCAAGCATCCCCAAGCTTAACTCCTGCTGGTCCTCGAGTAGGGAAATGATAAAGAATGAATTTTTGATGTTTTCATGCTACCTAGCATAGATGTACTTTGTAACTCCTCTTATGTGACGTGAATGTTCAGATCCATTAGATTCAAAACAATAGTTTCCTATTGACGTGGAAACAATAATAATTCAAGCAAACTAGCAAGGTAATCATGAACTTTCAAAATAACAAGGCCAAAAGAAAGTTATCCCTACAAAAGAATATAGTCTGGCTATGCTCTATCATCATTGCACAACGAATTTAAGTCATGCACAACCCCGGTATTGGCCAAGTAATTGTTTCACACCTTTACTTTCTCAAACCTTTTAAACTCTCACACAATACATGAGCGTGAGCCATGGTGTTAGCACTATAAGTGATGTGGAGTGTGGTGGAGGTTGCAAGACAAAAAAGGAGAAGATAGTCACATTAACTAGGCATATCAATGAGCTGTGGAGATACTCATCAATAGATATCAATGTGAATGAGTAGGGATTGTCATACAAATGATGCACTAGAGCTAAGAGTATGTGAAAGCTCTTAAGGAAAACTAGTGGGTGTGCATCCAACTTGCTTGCTCACGAAGACCTAAGGCAATTTTGAGGAAGCCTATCATTGGAATATACAAGCCAAGTTATATAATGAAAATTTCCCACTAGCTATATGATGGTGAAAAAACGAGAGACTCTCAATCATGAAGATCATGGTGCTTAATATGCACAAGTGTGGAAAAGTGGTAACATTGTCCCTTCTCTCTTTTTCTCTCTTTTTATTTTTATTTTTATTTTTTGGTGGGCTCTTTGGCCACTTTTTTTTGGTGGGAATCTTTGGCCCCTTTTATTTCCTCACATGGGCCAATGCTCCATTAATGATGATCAACACACTTTCAACTCAAAACTTAGAGCAATGATGACTCTATATGGAATGCCTTCGGTAGTGTACCGTGACAATGATCTAGCGTGCCATAAACATTAATGGAAACATCATGCTAGCTATCTTATGATCATGCAATGGTAATGTACATGTGGTGGCACATGTCATGGTGGTAGTTGCAAGGCAATATATCTCTGAGTGACTTTGAAAAAGCCGTAGTAGGTATGTATTGTGGCTGTTTTGAGGGAGGCTAATAGTGGGTTTTGTGCACCGGCGAAAGTTGCACGGCACTAAGAAGATAGTGATGGTGGAAAGTGAAAGTGCATCTAAACCATGGACTCAACATTAGTCATGAAGAAATCATATACTTGTTGCAAAAGTTTTATTAGTAATCGAAACAAAGCATTCAACACATACTCCTAGGGGAAGGGTTGGTAGGTATAAACCATCGCGCGATCCTGACCGCCACGCAAAGGATGACAATCAATAGACTAATCATGCTCAGATTTCATCACATAGAGGTTCACCATACGTGCATGCTACGGGAATCACTAACTTCAACACAAGTATTTCTAGATCCACAACACCTTACTAGCAGAACTTCAATATTACCAAAACCACAACTCAAAACTAATTGAGATGAATCAAACTTCTCTAACTATTCAATGCACATGAAGGTGGAAGTTTTCGTATCCCTCTGGATAACTGCCCCTTTTGAGACTACTTTCAAAGCATATATCAACTACCAAGCGACACACCACTGTGCTCTAAAAGATATAAGTGAAGCACATAGAGCAAAAGTATCTAGCTCAAAAGATATAAGTGAAGCACATGTGAGCTGAATTGTCTACCAAAAGATATAAGTGAAGCTCGACAAAATCACGGTAAATGCATGTCTCTCTCTCTCTAGGTGTGCAGCAACCATGATTGTGACACAGCAAAAATAAAAGACTCCTACGATACAAGACGCTCCAAGCAAAAACACATAACATGTGGTGAATAAAAATATAGCCCCAAGTAACGTTACCGATGGATTGAAGACGAGAGAGGAGATACCTTCCCGGGGCATCCCCAAGCTTAGGCTTTTACGGCATCCTTGAATCTCTTGGGGTGCCTTGGGCATCCCCAAGCTTGAGATTTTGCCACTCTTTATCTCTTTGTCCATAAGAACTTCACCCAAAACTTGAAAACTGCAACACGAAACTTAAACAGAAACTCGTGATAACATTAGTATGAGAAAGCAAACCACCACTTCCTTAGGTACTGTAGCAAACTTAAATTCTACTTATGCTGATGTTGGGTTACTGAATTTTAAATCTTCCATGGCTAATACCCCCCGATAATATCCATAGTTTCATCAAAATAAGCAACCAACACAACAAAAACAGAATCTGTTAACAGCACACCAATCTGTAGCAATCTGTATATTTCGTATACTTCTGGTACTTCAAAAATTCTGAAAACTTACTGTAGTCTGAATAATTTGCGTAGCAATCAGCAGAAAAACGAATCAACTCAAAAGCTCTTACAAAATAAAATGAAAATTATTTTCGTGAGAAGAAAGTTTCTGTCTTTTCCATCATGACCAAACGATCATCCCCAAGACTAATCATAACGGTTTTGCTTGGCACAAACGCAAAAATAAACACAAAAAACACAATCATAAGAGAACTATAAAATTGTGGAAAACACAAAATAGAAAGAAAAACGATAGATTCATTGGGTTGCCTCCCAACAAGCGCTTTTGTTTAACGCCCTTAGCTAGGCATTCAATGATGCTCTCACAAAAGACAAGAATTGAAGCACAACGAGAGCATCCTAAAGCATGTGAAAATCACATCTAAGTCTAACATACTTCCTATGCATAGGCATTTTATAGGAAAACAAATTGGCAAGACAACCAATAGTTACCAAATACAAGGAAGAAGAAAGAAACAATAGCAATCTCAACATAACGAGAGGTAATTTGGTAACATGAGAGTTTCTACCACAATATTTTCCTCTCTCATAGCAATTACATGTGGGATCATATTCAAATTCCACAATATAGCTATCCCACAGGATATTCTTTTCATGATCCACATGCATGCAAAGTTGACGCTCTTCAAAAATAGTGGGATTGTCATCAACTAAAGTCATGACTTCTCCAAACCCACTTTCAATGTTATCGCAAATATCATATTCATCATGAGGTTTGAACAAATTTTCAAGATCATAAGAAAGATCATCACCCCAATCATGACTATTGCAACAAGTAGCGGACATAAGAAAACTAGCATCCCCAAGCTTAGGGTTTTGCATATTTTTAGCATGATTGTCACTAATAGAATTTATAGTGAAACCATTGCAATCATGCTTTTCATCCAAGGAGCCCTCGTGAATCACTTCATGAATTTCTTTATCACGATTTTCAGATTCACGCATCTTAAGCAAAACTCCATAAAGATAGTCAAGTGCACTCAACTCACTAGCAATTCATTCCACATAAGCGGGTCTCTTAAAGAGATTAGCTAGTGGATGAGGATCCAAATCAATAGATTTTTAGCAAGCAAAGATGCAAGCATAATGAAGGCTCATAGCAACACAAGCAAACAGAAAGCAAGCGAGAGAAAAGGGCGAACGAAAAGGCGAACGAAAAAGGCAAAGGAGAAAGGCAAATGAAAATGGAAAATGTGAAGTGTGGGAGAGGAAAACAAGAGGCAACTGGCAAAAAAAGTAAATGCAAGAGATGAGTTTGTGAGACCTACTTGGATAGATCTCTCCTTCCCCAGCAATGGTGCCAGAAATACTTCTGCTACTGCAACAAAAGACCTTCCAACAACACCAGAAATGGGTGTGTCGACGGCATGAGGAATCCTTCTGCTACGGCTAGGCCTTAAGGGACTTCCTAGGCAAATATGCAAAGAATTTCCCCCGTGGCCTTGGAGCCTTGCGTTGGTGTTCCCTCGAAGCGGAAACGGTGATGTAGTGCAGCGGTGGTAAGTATTTCCCTCAGTTTCGAGAACCAAGGTATCGATCCAGTGAAGGAGTATCACAAGAGCCTGCCCAAACACAAAAAGCTTGCTCCCAACGCTATGAAGGGGTTGTCAATCCCTTATAGATTGTTCGCCAAGTGAGAACTAAAAGCAACAAAGTAACAAAGCAAAGTAAAAGCGAAAGTGGAAACGATAGATGTGAATAGATCCAGGGGCCGTAGTGTTTACTACTGGCTTCTCTCATGAAAGCAAGTACACGGTGGGTGAACAAATTATTGTCGAGAAATTGATAGAACCGTGCAAAGTCGTGATGTCATCTATGGCAATGATTATATCTATAGGCATCACGTCCAAAACAAGTAGACTGATACTTTCTGCATCTACTACTATTACTCCACACGTCAACCGCTATCCAGCATGCATCTAGTGTATTAAGTCCAAAAGAACAGAGTAACACCTTAAGCAAGATGACATGATGTAGATGGACAATCTCATATCAACGACAAAGGCCACCTTGTTACCCTTGATGGCAACTACCCAATGTGTGCCTTGCTACCCCTACTGTCACTGGGAAAGGTCACCACAAGGTAAGAACCCAAAACCAAGCACTTCCCCCATTGCAAGAATCATAGATCTAGTTGGCCAAACAAAACCCAAGACTCAAAGAGACTTACAAGGATATCAAATCATGCATATAAGAAATCAGCAAAGACTCAAATATATATCATAGATAATCTGATCACAAATCGACAATTCATCAGATCTCGACAAACACACCGCCAAAGAAGATTACATCGGATAGATCTCCATGAAGATCATGGAGAACTTTGTATTGAAGATCCAAGAGAGAGAAGAAGCCATCTAACTACTAACTACGGACCCGTAGGTCTGAAGTGAACTACTCACGAGTCATCTGAGGGGCGATGATGATGATGAAGAAGCCCTCCAGCTCCAAAGTCCCCTCCGGCAGGGCACCGGGAAGGGTCCCCAGATGAGATCTCGCGGAAACAGAAGCTTGCGGCGGCGGAAAAGTATTTTCGTGGATCCCTTGATTTTTTTTCTGATTTTTAGTGAATATATAGGCACATGATCTAGGTCAGGGGCGCCAGGGAGGCCACAAGCCTGCCCACAGCCGCCTCCCCCTCGTGGCGAAGTGGGGGCTTGTGGGCTCCCTGTAGCCCTCCTGGCTTGGCCCACAGCCCCCTGATCTTCTTCCGTTCGGGAAAAATCATTTCGGGGATTTTATTCCGTTTGGACTCCTTTCCAAAATCAGATCTAAAAACAGCCAAAAACACAGAAAAAACAGGAACTGGCACTTGGCACTAAATTAATAAGTTAGTCCCAAAAAAGATATAAAAGGTACATAAAACATCCAAAGATGACAAGATAACGGCATGAAACCATCAAAAATTATAGATACGTTTGAGACGTATCACTATTCCCTATGCAGATTATTATTAAGTGATTAGCAGATTAAAACCAATGTTGGGTCCTGCCGGACAAGCCTTAACACTACACGATTTATCAAGGGGGTCTCCATAACCACCCCGAACGTGTTAGGAGCGATCAATATGGAATCGAACACCGGTAGCCGGTAACTATGGCGGCAATAGCGGAACAAAACACCCGGCAAAAGGCTAGACCTTCCGTTATTTACCAAGTATATATGTGCATAAGTTAAATAACAGATTAGCACAATGATATCAAACTCATGTTATCACATGAGACAATTGCACCTGCAACTAGCAACGCTAACATTAGTAGCTGAGCAAAGCCTACTTAGCCATTCAAGATTTGCTAGGAAGGGATAAGTGTTTGGGTTTCATGGCAATTCAGGAGGCAATTATTTGAGTGGTAGGAAGCGAGCATATGACGAAGGAAACGTGAATCTAGCATAACAAGTCTAGAGTTGGAATCAAGGTCATATCATCTTGCATGTGATATCCTCCTGCACGTACTCTCCCGAATCCACGTACTCGTTCTCTGATCCCTGTGCTACCCAACATAAAAATAGCATCTAATGAACAACATCACCTCAAGTTGCAACAAGCACATGATGCATGATATGAATATGAACATGCATCTCTATTCTACACACTAGCACAAGCATAAGGAGAAAATACAAGTTCCTGGACAGAAATGCACTCTAAGCTATCTTAACATGCATGAGAATGACATGATCAGATGCGTCAAGTGAAAACGATGCCAAAATATATAAAGAACATTACAAATGGAGCTACGGGTCAACGTGAAACAACGAAACAAGAAATGAAGTGCTACATGTCAAATACATCACAACACACTCCAATGGCATAACTCTGGTGTTTCCAGGTTGCCAAGACATAAATCAAACCAACATGGATGGGGATGTGCAAGGAATATCACCACACCATCATCTATGCACTCACAAGCACCAAAACATCAAAACTATACAATCTCCCATAAACATCATCATAGCCTTTTGAGAGCTACATGCAAATCACCTACAGCCACCTAAACATGCCAAATAGGATATGTGGCAGTAGCTATCCAAGAGTACTACAAGCACTAGCAAAAATATCACACAAAGGAGTTACACACAGAAAGTTACACAGCTGCTAACTTGGCCAAAAATATCAGTTTTCACGGACTTGGTGAAAATTCCAGATTCTCACTAGTTGTTTATGCTCTGAAGCATTCTGACAGCACCCAAAACAATATCTACAGGACTCCAAATGGAATGAAAATTTACAGAGTGCTAGACAAACACAAAAGGTACAACTTTCCAGTTGATAGCTAAGGCTGAATCACAACACATGGACCTGCACAAGCTCAACAACAGGAGAAGAAAATATAAGCAGATTCTCAGACTTTGTGAAAATCACAGATTTTCGGTAATCTGGAATTTCAGCCACATGCCTACTTTGACTAAGCACAACTTGCACATATGGGTTCCTAAGAATGAAACAAAAGAAACATGTGGTAGAGGGGGTCAACCTCTAATGCCACAACAAGGAATCAACCTCTTGTGCACACCACATCTCATGGAACCAAGCTCCAAACATAGAACAAATCTGAAATATGTCATCTCCAGAAAATGTTCCAACGGCAAAACTGACTTCACCAATGGATTCCTGGGATGTTTATACCCCAAAAACATATATAAAACCTATGCACTTTCTTGGAACAAATGAGCCCAAACTAGAAAAGAAAATCTACATAGAATCACATATAGTGAATAGTGCAACATCACATGTGCAAATCTCTAGATCAACAACTACACAAGCTCTTGCACATGACCACAACATCAATGGTGCACATGAGGGGTAGACCTCATGCCCATGTGCCTTGGCACACCACCACACACTCACATGTATCAAGCACAACATAATATAAATCACCTACACATGAAATTGAGGACACACACACTAGTTGACACCATATCTTCGACACCCCTACTATATGAGCATGCTCATGATCTCAACAAGGCACTCCATGCTTTGGGCATGTATGTGGACACACACACACCAACATCACACACACAACACCAAAGCATCTACACTTCACCTGAGACAAGGTGTGTGGGGGGAATCCCACACACACACCACCACACTTGCACTCACTAGTGCATCATCTCATCACCATGAGGATGAGCAGCTCACACTCATGCACCACAACACATGCTAGTGTGAAACTCACAAGTTAACACACTCACAAATCATATAAGGAAGATGACTCACACATACTCTACACTACAAATGCCTACACATACAACACAACACATGCTGTCATATATAGCAGCAAATACACTAGGGAACACATGCTGTTTTCCCTTTGAGGGGTGACAAAATACTCTCATGGAGTAAAGCTCACCACAGCAACAATTACAACAAGTCAAAAGAAAAACAACACAACAAAAATAAAACACAACAAAAGAATATAAAAGGAGGGGGAGAGGGATCGAACCCTGCACCCCCTGGTCCAAGCCTCAAACCCTCACCACTCTGCTAACGTGCACCAGCTCGACAGAGAAGGGCAGCCACGCAGGTTGAACTGCTCTGCTTCTACTGAAACTACACCGTACCGAAATAATTGCAAAAAGGGGGTCGAGGGGGAATCGAACCCACGACATGTACCACATCGACGCACTCCACCTACCACCACGCTACGGAGAGACACTTGGCAGAACAGGGAACTACTACAAGGAATACTACCACGAGCACCAGGTGCTCTGCTCTGCACGCAGAGACGCCGGTGACAACAGGGAGGCCGCCGGGGCTGGTCTCCTCTACTGCATCTGCTACGGCGAGGGGGGAACCTCTAGGGCTACTGCGCTGCTACTAAGAGGGAACACCTCTGCTTTGCTCTGCTCTGCATCTACCGAGCATGCCACAACACAAGCACTGCACACAAGCCAAATTACTCTCAGGACAGAGACCACGGCGATGATCTACGCGGATCCAAACGAGGGGGAAGGAAGGAGGAGGCTAGCTCACCTTGGGGAAGGAAGAAGAGGACCGATCAGGAAGAACGGGCGCCCTAGAGTCGGTCTGAAGGGGAAGAAGATGACGTTGTGCAGAACCGAAGAAGAAGGACGGAGACCACCGGGTGCACGACGATCGCGAGCTCCTGCCCGTTGGTGAGGTCGCTCCTCGACCTCAGCGACGGTGGGAATGGAGCGCAGGGTGCATCCCCGAGCCCGTGGACATGGTGGCTGTGCTGGACGACGACAGATGCAGGGGTAGACGCTGGCGGGTACTTCCTCTCTCTCTCTCTGCAACCTACCTACAGAGCACTCACCTGAGGGGAAGGAGAGATGGGGGAGATGGAGGAAGGAGTGGCGGCGGCGGATGGGGAGAGGAGGAACCCTAGGGAAGAGGGGGCACGGACGCCAATGATTTAAGACGGGGCCTCGACGTCTGTAGCCCTCACGGTGCCTCGCTCCTCTCTCTGAAGCCTGACGGAAAGGAGGCACGGGTTGCAGACGGCGTCAGGAGGAGGAAGGAGGTCGTGCGCCTGGGCTGCCACGCTGGGAGAGGAGTATTGGGCCGCACAGGAGGGAGGGAGCCCATCTGTGGCGCAATATAGAAAGAAATAAAACCCTGGGGGTTTCCCAATTACAGAAAATAAACAGAGAAAGAAAAAGAAAGCCACGCAATACTATTGGGGTTAAAAACAAAACAAAAATGCCCCTGGTCATGAAAACAATATGACCTATTTGAATAAATTATAATATTCAGCAACTAAATATTTACAAAACAGAATTATAGGGTCTGTTTTGTAATTGTTTGCACCATTTAAAACACCTATTCAAAACAGCAAAACCACATCTCCAATTCACCACAAAACAATGCTAACACATGAGCATTTTTAAAACAAGGAAGGGACAAGAATATTTGGCTTGGGATAAACTAGAGAAGGGAAAGGTTTATAAACCTAGAGCAACCACATAGTGCTACTAGCTATTGCACCACTCCACTTATCAACACTTACCACATCACATCACACATCACAAGGATCACACCAACACATAAGCTCACAAGGCAATATCACAAGACATCGTATGAATGGGATGGCATGGATGCATGCATGCAAAAGAGAATAAAACAAGGGAAGCATCACATGAAATATATGCATATAACTCTCTCATATCAATGACAAGGTGGACCCACATGGAGAAGGTTCCAAAAAGGGAAAGATACACACTTGGGGCATTACACCGAGCATGGTCGAGCTGGTCTCCGACCGCCACGTCACAACGCATGGAAGCTTGCATACCGGCGTCGCGGGACCAGGCGGCTCGTACCAGGCCGTCAACATCCTCTCCACCATGACGGCCACCCGTTCCACCCACGCGCATGGGGGCTGGGCGGCTGCCTAGGCTCCCGCGATGCGCTGCATCAACTTGGGAGACTTCAGTGCACACGAGGCGTTGCGAATGGCGAGAGAGATGCTCCACCAACGACCGACACCAGGGGGCTTCGACGCCTGGGCGGACCACGTCATGGAGCTAATCACCATCGCCTAGAAGACCATCAATCCTGGTGCACACTCAAGGCCACAGGCGCTGGGCGCCGGGGGTTTGCACCGCGTGCCAGCCCCCCGATCCTGCAAGCTTCGGGGCCCTGCCCGCTCTTGGCTGGGCCGAGAGAGACGCGCCTCGTGCTGCCCTCCACCATCTCTAGACCCCAGCGACCAGCCCTGAAGCGCACCATGCCGACAACCACCATGGATGCAAGGAGAACGACGGGACGACCGACGCACATGCTGGCACGCATCACCGAGACCAGGTCGGCCCTCGACAGCCCAGGGGAGCCCGATAGGAGCGCTCCATCCAGTGCAGCCAGCGGAGGGTGGAGGCGATGGCGCAGATGAACTACGACAATGGAGATACGACAGGACATCAAGGCGGGAGTCAGCACCGGGCGATGCCGGGACTAGCCGACGACGGTAGCAGGAACAAGCGACTTCGCGTGGAGGCTTATCACACGAAGATCTTCGAGCAGCATGACCGGGGGATCCACCTCCACCACCGAGAGGGACCGCCACCATCGCGCTGATGACAGGCTGCGGGGGACAGGAAAACGCCTACATGGAGCCGTATGTGCCAGAGTATGCGGCGCTACCTAACCCTCCCGACGAGGAAGAGCTTCAGGCGTCCCCCTGGGGCGCCTATCCTCCTCAGGAGTGAGGAGTGTTTGGGGGCTCCTCCTTGAGCCGGGCCGAAGAGGCCCGGGTAGGGGGGCGCCCTCAAGTCGCGGGGCGCGGCACCAGCCACCCTCCCCGCGGAAGGACTACGTGAGGCCAAAGTCATGTGCCTGAGGAGGACGAATCGAATACCGCGATGAGACGCAAGCGACACGGATCACCCTCGATGACCACGATGCAAGCACGGGCGTCGGGGGCTTCGCGAGGTGCTCCTCAAGCGCAAGGGGGCAACACGAGGTAATTTTTTGGATTTACTGCCTTAAGAAGTGATTGTTGACGGCAGGGACTTCAACTGCTCGGGGCGTACTCCTGCAAATCGTATCTTTTACAATTTCCATTGCATCCACTTGGCGACCTGACACGCTGCATTGCTTGCATCCTTTGGTGATCCACCTTCCTCACTCGGGGGCACCGACCGCAACGCATCGCCCCAACACGGGAATTGGGGAGCCCCGCGGCCCCTCAAGACCATGGTCGACAACATAAAATCAGAGTCGCTTGAGCGTCCAAGGGGGTTCCAGAGCAGGGCGCTCCAGGAGCCTTAAAGGTTACAAGGCCACCTGCCGCCCTTGATATCGTCCTTGGTGATCCGGTCGTTTTCAGGGGAGGCAGGGCCTGACCCCGTGGTTGAGATCGTTTATTCGGTCGCAAGCAGCGTCGGTCGGAAAATGTGCAGGACCGGGTCCTCGCGACGTAGAGCCACATGAACGTCAAAAAGGGGGCTCCGGAGCATGGCGCTTCAAGGGCCTTACCGGTCGCAAGGCCACCTACCGCACTTGATAGCGTCCTTGATCAAGCCGTTGTCGAGGGAGGCAGGGCCTGACCCCGTGGCTACATCCGTTCACTCGGTCACACGCAACGGCGGTCGGGAAATGTGCGGGACTGGATCCTAGCGATGTGGGGACACTCGAAAGATAGAAGGGGGCTCCTGAGCATCATGCCTCAGGAGCCTTACGGGTCATAAGGACACCTACTACCCTTGACAGAGTCCTTGGATCCAGTCGGTGTCAGGGGAGGCAGGGCCCGACCCCGTAGCTACAACCGTTCACTCGGTCCCACGCAACGGCGGTCGAGAAATGTGCGGGATTGGGACCAGTCAACGTAGAGTCATAAAAAGCCCTTCACAGGCCTCCCAGGAAGGAGCACGCAAGACCTGCATCAACCCGTCACACCTCGGCATCGTCCTTCAATCCTTCCGGAACCTACTTCATCCCGTGACACTCTCATGTAATGACGAGCCGAGGCTGTATATGCCCAGGGCCCCTCGAGGACGCGGAAGGGGTCCACCCCACGCCTAGTGGAATACCAATGCTCCGTGCTGGGTACAACACAGTCCACCAATGACTCTGGAAGCTCAGGCACCAATGCCTCAGGGATAGGGACACTCACGAGGCCAAAGCATCCTCGCGACCTCCCATATACACCCCCACCGTGACACTCTCACAAAATAACGAGCCGAGGCTGTATACGCCTAGGGACCTCGAAGACGCGAAAGGGGTCCACCCCACGCCTAGTGGAAGACCTCAGCTCCGTGTTGGGTAAAAGATGAAGGCAATTAGCATGGCCTGCCAATGACCATGCTCGCAGGTGGCAAGGAAACCCATATAGTCCGCCAATAATTATGCCAACTTTAATGCTGGACGCGGCGCTTGCTTGCTTTTTCTTGAATTCGAACTATCTTCTCCTAAGTTTGAATTGGCCAATTTCAAAAGTTGGTTCTTACCAGTCTCAATGCCCGAAGTTTGAAAAATAAAAAGGGGGGAAAAACTTTCTCTCGCGTTTCTTATTTCACTGGCTTTGTAACCTCCCGTCCGGAGGATGTGTTTGGAGACAACCACTCCGCGCCACCCCTAGGAGTCAAGGGGTATGAATGCAAGGACTTGCCACCTCATGGGCTACATTTTTTAGTGGTCAACCCCCCTCGGGGGTCCGGACCGAAACTTGATACAACCACAAAGAGTCTCAGGAGGCCTCATGGCCCCCTGGGGCGATGACTTAAGGAACAAAGTGCGGAATCGCTCGAGCACCATAAAGGGGGGTTCCTGGGCGTGCCTCAGGAGCCCTACCGGCCATTAGGGCCAGGGCCTTATCATGCAGAGTGGCTTGAGTGTCAAAGGGGTCTCCTGAGCGGTGCGCCTCAGGAGCCTTACTGGCCACAAACCCACTTGCCCCCCAGGGTGCCGAGGACTTGCCCCGTGAGGAGCAGTTTTCGTAATGGATTGAACCTCACAGCGACAGGGAAATGTGCGGTATCGGGACCTGTAGACATAGAGTGCTGAAAGGGTCTTCACCTCATCCCGCTTACTAAACAGGAGCTGCACCAGAGGAACTATGCAAGGGACCGACACAAACCCACGAGCTAAGTGCCTCACAGGCCCCAATCGGGACCATCTCGCTTTACGACAAACTAAAGTGAATTAAAAGCATACGCACTAACGAAGGGACGCAGGGCCTAAGGATTCAATGGCAGAAGGAAGCGAGTCCAACATCCAAACACGCAGCGGCACGAGAGGTGCTTCGGGAGGGTAGAACTTCCAGAAGGTCGCGCTTCCCTCGTCGTCCCAAGCCACGGCAGCTGCAGCAATGGGTCCTATGCTTTGTAGCCTAGCTACAACGACCACCAACATGCAAACCATCACCTCAGGAGCAAAAGAAAAGAGGAGAGCAGAAAAGGTAATAACGACAAAGGTTCAACACCCGACAGAGTAGGGTCTTTTCGACATCGCAGGAAGAGGTAAGCAGAAGATGGGGGACGCCTAAGGGGAGGAACCGCCGGCAGCGCCCTTGATGACCACGGGCTCGGTGTCGGAGTCCTCCTCCTCGCTGGAGACGGTCACCCGGGCTGACCGCTCCACTAGAGCAGCCACGTGAGGGCGGAATTCGCCCCAGGAGAGACGATGGGACTAGGCAAGCGTCGGCTCCACGACGCGCTGAAGGTCGAGCTCCGGAGCAAGGCCGCGCAGGTTGGGGAAGACAAGCGCCAAGGCAAGGCCTAGAATTTCGCGTGCGTTGGCCACGTTGTCCTCCTCCACGCGGGAGATGCCAGTCTCTAGCGCCTTGATACGTCTCAAACGTATCTATAATTTTTGATGGTTTCATGCTGTTATCTTGTCATCTTTGGATGTTTCATGTACCTTTTATATCTTTTTTGAGACTAACTTATTAATTCAGTGCCAAGTGCCACTTCCTGTTTTTCTGTGTTTTTGGCTCTTTTCAGATCTGATTTTGGAATAGGGTCCAAACGGAATAAAATCCCCGAAATGATTTTTCCCGAATGGAAAAAGATCAGGGGGCTTGAGGGCCAAGCCAGGAAGGCTACAGGGGGCCCACAAGCCCCCTATCCGCCACCAGGGGGCGGCGGCCAGCAGGCTTGTGGCCTCCCTGGCGCCCCCCCCCGACCTATATCCTTTTCCTATATATTCCCTAAAATACAGAAAAAAATCAAGGGATCCACGAAAATACTTTTCCGCCGCCGCAAGCTTCTGTTTCTGCGAGATCTCATCTCGAGACCCTTCCCGGTGCCCTGCCGGAGGGGACTTTGCAGTTGGAGGGCTTCTACATCAACATCATCGCCCCTCCAATGACTCGTGAGTAGTTCGCTTCAGACCTACGAGTTCGTAGTTAGTAGCTAGATGGCTTCTTCTCTCTCTTGGATCTTCAATACAAAGTTCTCCATGATCTTCATGGAGATCTATCCGATGTAATCATCTTTGGCGGTGTGTTTGTCGAGATCCAATGAATTGTGGATTTGTGATTAGATTATCTATGATATATATTTGAGTCTTTGCTAATTTCTAATATGCATGATTTGATATCCTTGTAAGTCTCTCCGAGTCTTGGGTTTTGTTTGGCCAACTAGATCTATGATTCTCGCAATGGGAGAAGTGGTTGGTTTTGGGTTCTTACCATGTGGTGACCTTTCCCAGTGACAGTAGGGGCAGCAAGGCACACATTGTGTAGTTGCCATCAAGGGTAACAAGGTGGGCTCTGTCGTAGATATGAGATTGTCCATCTACATCATGTCATCTTGCTTAAGGCGTTACTCTATTCTTTTGGACTTAATACACTAGATGCATGCTGGATAGCGGTCGACGTGTGGAGTAATAGTAGTAGATGCAGAAAGTATCGGTCTACTTGTTTTGGACGTGATGCCTATAGATATAATCATTGCCATAGATGACATCACGACTTTGCGCGGTTCTATCAATTGCTCGACAGTAATTTGTTCACCCACCATCTACTTGCTTTCATGAGAGAAGCCACTAGTAAAAACTACGGCCCCCGGGTCTATTCACACCTATCGTTTCGACGTTTGCTTTTACTTTGCTTTGTTACTTTGTTGCTTTCAGTTCTCACCTGGCGAACAATCTATAAGGGATTGACAAGCCCTTCATAGCGTTGGGAGCAACCTTTTTGTGTTTGTGCAGGCACTTGAGATACTCCTTCACTGGATCGATACCTTGGTTCTCAAGCTAAGGGAAATACTTACCAGCGCTGTGCTACATCACACTTTCCGCTTCGAGGGAACACCAACGCAAGGCTCCAAGGCCACGAGGGAAATCCTTTGCATATGTGCCTAGGAAGTCCCTTAAGGCGTAGCCGTAGCAGAAGGATTCCTGGTGCCGTCAACACGACTATTTCTGGCGTCGTTGGAAGGTCTTTTCTTGCAGTAGCACGCCTCCACCACCCTCTTGAAGAAGGTGAGGTAGCCCCCATCGCTCGTCACGCTGGGCAGCGCTGGAGCCTCCCCCAAAAATCGGCGCGTCGCCTCTGCTGCCCGACTAGCAATGTCGGCGAACTGCTTGGCGCGCTGGTGCACCATAGTTCGGGCGTTCGACGCCTCACCCTTGGCAGCCAGGACAGCATCGGTCGCCTCCTGGACCTGCTTCTAGAGTGACGCCAACTCTGACACAGCTTCCGCCTCGTCCCCACGGGTTGTCCGGAGGGCGGCTTCGGCATCCGCAAGACGGGCCTGCAGCCCCTCCGCCTCCTCTTGAAACCCCTCAAATTTTGGCTTCTTCAAGGAGGGCGTGCTGAAGAAGAAGGAAGATCAACCGCAGGACAACCGAAGAAGCAACAAGCAAAGAGACGCAATGAAGGGATTACTCAGCAGCCATAATTGAGCGATGGCGGACGCACGAGGGCCCTGAGGGCCCTCCGCCGCGGTCCCCAGCGATGGACGAAGGCGTAGGAGGCACCACACGTTTTCCCCATCTAGAACCATCTCCGAGGGATGCCATGAAGACGAAGGGCGAAGGGAAGAAGTCTCCTTGCAACAGATGGATGAAGCAGAGAAGGAGCTTGAGGTTGCGATTCCCCCTCCCGCAGGGTGCTGGGCGAATTTATAGGCAAACCATGGCCACCAACCGTCACGAGAGCGTGGGTATTGCACGCCCCACGAGGGCCGCAAGGTGGGCCGACGGAAGCGCTGCCGCCCACGTTGCCTCACCTGTCCACCGATCAGTCACATGTACGAGGGCCGTTGGGTCTGGTCACATTCAATGAGCAACATGATGGCCTACACAACTCTTGGGAATCACATCGTTGTGGCCTGGCACCACCGGGGCGCCTCGAGGAGCGAGAGCATCTCCGTGCAGCTTCGAGACACGTGGGTCACCTGACCTATAGGCAAATGGGGCCGACGACGTTTTGGGCCGTCTTCAAGGCTTCCCCAGGAAGCCAACCCAGGCGCCCCTTGGGCCCGGGGGCTACTGTCGGTGTTCTAGGAACGGGGGTACCGAGACATGCCTGCCTATGGCCCAGGGCTAGCCCACTTCATCAATGCAAGATCGGCAAGGTACAGCACCACCCTAAACAAGGCCCTCGCGAGGGGCCAAGCCTCGCGAGGAAGAGCAACATCAAGACCCGCAGGGGGCCTCCTCAGGACCCCTCCGGATCGGCGGATATTTCAAGGCAAGTCCGGGCCTCAGGAGTCAAGGGTGACGCCATGGAAGGACATGCGAGCTGTAGATGATAGGGCGGGGTGGTTTCCCTTTAGTGCAAAAGAGCAAGTAACATATCAGGTTCCAAAAGGCATCTTCCAAAGGTTCCCTTCCAGTGCAACAAGACCATGGTCGCCCGGCGGCAGGACGAGCATCATCCCTGTGCCCACCTCTGCGACGCTGGCAGCTGCTTTGCAGGCGAAGACCACTTTTGACAGGGGAAGCATGTTCCCTTGTCCCTCACCGAAGCTGGCCGTTGTGGGATCCCTTACCGCCTACGATAAGGGAAGAGGACCTGGGCCTCCACCATAAAATAGAGAGGGTAGGATACTTGAGAGGGCGAGTTCGATGGGATCATTTGAAAGCCCAGAGCAACACGCCTAGCCACTTGGCCTCCGGAGGCTCGAGAGCACTGCACTAGTTCATCCACCAACCTCCAAGAGAGGCAATCCACCAAAAGCAGGAGTAGGGTTTTACGCTTTGCAGCGGCCCGAACCGGGTTAAACTGTTGTGTTCTGTGTTATCCTCACCATCGTGTGAGTTCTTTGCCGTTTCCATCGAGTAGCGAGCTAGGTAACATCGAGCCGAGAGAGATCGCCACACACGCCCCTGTGTTTGAATCCTAGGGTTTTGCGGAACCCTAAATCCGACAGGGTACTTTTATGGAAATTACTTTTGGTGAAGCTACTAAGTTGCTAGACAATATTATGGCCAATTACTCACAATGGCATACCGAAAGAGCTCCTACTAGTAAAAAGTTCAATTCGGTAGAAGAAATAAGTTCTTTGAGTGAAAGAGTTGAAGCACTTACGAAGTTCGTTGCTAATAAAAGTGCTCCTATGTATTTTAATGATGTGTCTTTGTCTACTTTCATTGAGAAAAATAGTGATGACATAGATGTGAATTTTATTTCGCGAAACAATTTCAATAACAATGATTATAGAGGTAATTTTAATCCTAGATTTTTTCCTAGTAATTACTCTAATAATTATGGTAATTCCTATGGTAATCCTACTTATAATAATAATAGAAACACCTCTCATCTTGAGAACAGTATTAAAGAATTTATGAATACTCAAAAAGCTTTCAATACTTCGATAGAAGAAAAGTTGAATAAAGTTGATGATTTGTCTAGAAGTATTGATAGAATTTCTCATGATGTAGAAACTCTCAAGATGAAATTTTCTGTGCCTAAAGTTTAAGAATCAATTAAATCTCTTTATGTTTCTACGTATGAAAGTAAGAAAAGAACCGCTATGCTTAAAGCTAAAAGAGAATTTTTAGAAAGAGAGTTTTCTAGTGATTACTTTCAGAAAAGTGATGAATATCTTAAAATTATTGGTGTTGCTCTACTGATTCTTTGTTTAGTAAAATTAATATTGATGAAAAAGGTACTGGAGAAGAGTCAACTCTAGTTAGAAGGCGTCCCTATGATTCGGAGGGTGAAAATCTAGTTGAGAAATTGACAAAAGTGGGGTTGAAGAGGTTAAGACTTTAACTAGTGATGTGCCCACTATTTTGGATTACAAAGACTTTAATTATGATAGTTGCTCTTTGGTTGATTGTATTTATTTGGTGCAATCCATGATAAATTCACCCCTTGCTTATTAACAAAATAAAGCTTTTACTAAACATATTGTTGATGTTATGATGAAAGCTTTTGAAGAAAACATGGAATTAGAAGTTTCAATTCCTAGAAAATTGCATGATGAGTGGGAACCTACTATCAAAGCCAATATTAAAAATTATGAGTGTTTTTCTTTATGTGACTTGGGTGCTAGTGTTTCTACAATTCCGAAATCTTTACGTGATGTGCTTGGTCTTACCAATATTGAAGAATGCTCTTTAAATTTGCACTTGGCGGATTCTAGTATTAAAAAACCTATGGGAAGAATTAATGATGTTCTTATTCTTGCAAATAGGAATTATGTGCCCATAGATTTTATTATTCTTGATATTGATTGCAACCCGTCTTGTCCAATTATACTTGGTAGACTGTTTTTACGTACTATTGGTGTCGTGATTGATATGAAAGAAGGCAATATTAAATTTCAATTTACACTAAGGAAGGGAATGGAACACTTCCCTAGAACAATAATTAGGCCACCATATGAATCAATCCTGAGGGCACCATATGGATCTAGAAACAAAGATGACAACACTTAGATCCTACGCGTTATGCCTAGCTAGGGCGTAAAACGATAGCGCTTGTTGGGAGGCAACCCAACTTGTATCTTTTTGATTTTTGGTTTTCTTGATTTTTTAATAAAATACACAATTATAACTCTGGTTAGATGTGTTTTTGCGGTTTACATTAGTGTTTGTGCCAAGCAAGGCCTTTGGGATGATTTGGGTGAAAGTTGATTTGATCTTGCTGAAAAACAGAAACTTTTGCGCTCACAAAATTATTTTTCATTTTTAACAGAAGAGTTCTTTTGAGTTTATCATTTTTGCATAAGATGAATAAACAAATTATGCACGTCATCCTAATTTTTGAGAACTTTTGGACAATGTTTTAGAAATCGGTAACCGGTAAGTGCTCGGTCGGCTTGGGAGTAGCGATTAATTGGTGAATCGGACTATTAACTGGATTAATCGGTCGACCATTAATCCGTAGATTAAATAGAAACTTGCAAACTTATATCTTGATTTTTAATGTATTATACTATAATTCCACACACCTAGCTATGTAATATACCAAAATATTGTATTGTAGGCATATAAAAAATAGATACGAGGTAAAATTAATAATCATTATACTTTCAAATATATAAAATCTCAAAAGTCAAAATAATCAATTAAACATTTAAACTTATCCATGTACTTGCTAACATACATCACATGATATACTCCAGATAACAACCAAAACCAACAGTTCCATCCACCCATCTACAAAATTGTAATTCATAATCTACTAATATATGAATGTGGATTCTCCACTAAGATAGGGGGGAAGACGGTAGTGCCTTTCCTACTGGTGACGCCATTGAGGAGGATATTGGGGTGGGGAGTGGCAAAGTGGGGTGGGGTCCATGTAGGCAACTAGAATGTCGGAGCAACTAGATCTTGCAAGTGTAGTGTGGTGACTGGCACTGGTAAGGACACGACTAGCCACCAACCAGGTTAGGAGGGGATGAAAGGAGAATGAGGAAGCGGGAGGAGGGCAAAACCTTAGGTATTTAGTAGCAAGAGGGGATGGCAGGGATTACGTGCCAAAATTTTGGGATTTTTTGCCCACCAGTTAATGGGCAGTAGTGATTAATCGGTGTGGCAACTGATTAATCGGTATGACAACTGATTAATCGGTCTAACTGACCAATTAATCGGCATGGAAAGTTAACAAAATGAGTAGGTGTTATTCGATTCGGTCACCCTAGGAGTAGCGATTAACTCGCAAGTTACCTAGTTAATCAGACGAATTTTTGAACAATGCTTTTGGAGTTACATAAGTATTCTAAGTAGTCAGATTGCTACAGACTGTTCTATTTTTGACAGCTTCTGTTTTCTTTGCGTTGTGTGCTTGTTTATATGATTATATGGTTTTCTTTGATGAGTTTTTGCCATAGAAAAGTTGGAATACAGTATATATAATGCAAAAATAAAATATGAATAGGTTTTCAACGGTACTTATAGTAGTGGTTTGCTTTCTTATACTAACGGATCTCACGAAGGTTTTTGTTGAGTTTTCAAGTTTTGGGTGATCTTACGATGGATGAAGGAATAAGGATTAGCAAAAGGATAAGCTTGGGGATAACTGGGGCACCCCAAGATAATATTCAAGAAATAGCAAGCAACTAAGCTTTTGGTTGCCCCTGAGTGGCATCCCCTCTTTCTTCTAACAACCATCGGTATTTTACTTGAAACTATATTTTTATTCGTCACATATTATGAGTTTTGCTTCGAGTGTCTTGTATGATATGAGTCTTTGCTTGTTTTGCTTTGTGTTTTAAGTCTTGAATACTTGTTGGACACACCTTTTTGAGAGAGCGAAAAATTATGCTATGATTGCTCCTATGCTTCACTTAAATTTTTAGAGCCATGGATTTGCTCTAATACTTCACTTATATCTTTTTGAGAACGGTGTGCTTTGTTATTTTTGAAGAAATGCTCTCATGCTTCACTTAGATTTATTTGGGAGTTAGTAATTTTTTTAAGAAGTTCTCTCTTGCTTCACTTAGATTATTTTGAGAGAAGAAAAATTATGATCATGTTCTTCACTTAAATTCTTAGTAATGGTTTTGAGCAATGACGATATGATATGTGAGTCATGTTGATGAGTAATTGTGTTTTAGTAAGAATATTGATGTTAAGGTTTGTGATTCCTTATGCAAGCACGAAAGTCAACAGTTATGCAATGAAATTTATATCCTACTTGTGGTGCATTATTCGGTGTTACTTGTGATTAATGCTTGGGTACGTTATTTTGCGTTTCTTGGTTGGTAGCTTCTCAATCTTTTTGCTAGCCTTCATTTTGCACTAAGTATGATCACAACTTGTGCATCCAAAACCCTTTAAACCATTTTTGCCATATCAGTCCACTATACCTACCTATATGCGGTATTTTCATGTCATTCTAAGTAAATTTTCCTGTGCCATCTCTAATTTTTAAAATAAGTTTCTCTTTTGTGCGCTCTACCGCTCGCGAGGCGGTGAGGGGTGGCCAATATTTTCCACGCTAGATCTGTTATTCTCACGATGAGGGTTTATTCACTTGTCATTGCACGAGAGTACAACAAAGGTATTAGGGATGCCTAGTCCCAAAATGAATTTACTTTTTGTTGTCAAATAATAAATTCATTGGAAAGTGTTGGTATGGAGGGAACCCGTGGATACGGACAAGCCAAGGAAAGTGGAAGTAATGGTGGAAAAAGGAATAAACTTTATTTTATGTTTGGGAACCTCCTATGATGTATCTAGCATCGAAAGTGTTGGGAGCTCTAAGTCGTTTTCATTGGTGGGAAAAGTATGCCTTGCAAAATGTTTTTATCTCTACATTTTTTCTTTGAGCTCTCGCACCTCTACAAATCCCTACTTCCCTCTGCGAAGGGCCTTTCTTTTACTTATGCAATTTTTATTTTGAATTTGAGTCTCCATCTTCTCTCATAAAGCACCTACTAAGGGGCACTCTGATCGTATTTGAGCATTGGGTGTAGCTAATATTCGAGTGTGTTTCATGAATGGATCAATGATTGAGCATAATGGGCTAGGGATAACTTGCTTTAGTGTTGATATTTTGAAAGACGTGATTGCTTGTTGGTATGCTTGAGTATTAAAGTCTTCATGTCAAAACTAGACTATTGCTTTGAACCATATAAAAGTCCAAATGTCCATGCTATAAAGACAAGAAATGTGATGAACATGTTAGGAAGCATTCCACATCAAAAATTCTATTTTTATCATTTACCTACTTGAGGACGAGCAGGAATTAAGCTCGGGGATGCTAATACATCTCCAACATATCTATAATTTTTTACTGTTCCATGTTATATTATCATTCTTGGATGTTTTACAATCATTTTATAGTCATTACTATCATTTTTTGGTAATAACCTATTAACATAGTGCCCAGTGTCAGTTGTTGTTTTCTGCATGTTTTTTACGTCGTAGGGAATCAATACCAAACGAAGTCCAAACGCAGCGAAACTTTTTCTGGATTTTTTGGGCCAGAAGACATCCAGTGGACCAGGAACGCACGTGAGGGGAGCTCCGATGGGAGCACAACCCACGAGGGCGCGCCTGGGGGCTCACGCGCGCCCTAGTGGGTTGTGCCCTCCTCGTTCGCCTCTCACACCTCCTCTTTGCTCTATAAATACCCCAATATTCGAGAAACCCTAAGAAGGGGGACAAAAATCAATTCCAGCCGCCGCACAGTCCAGAAACACCAGATCCAATCTAGACACCATCACGAAGGGGTTCATCATGTCCATTGGTGCCTCTCCGATGATGCGTGAGTAGTTCTTTGTAGGCCTACGGGTCCGTAGTTAGTAGCTAGATGGCTTCCTCTCTCTCTCTCTTGATTACCAATACAATGGTCTTTTGGAGATCCATATGATGTAAGTCTTCTTGCGGTGTGTTTGTTGGGATCTGAGGAACTTTGAGTTTATGATCAGATCTATTTTTTTATCTGTGAAAGTTATTTGAGTCTTCTTTGATCTCTTATATGTGTGATTGATTATAGCCTCATATTACTTCTCCGATATTTGGGTTTTGTTTGGCCAACTTGATCTATTTATCTTGCAATGGGAAGAGGTACTTTGTGATAGGTTCGATCTTATGGTGCTTGATCCTAGTGAAAGAAAGGGAAACGACACATATGTATCGTTGCTATTAAGGATAATAGGATGGGGTCTATTTCTACATAAATAGATCTTGTCTATATCATGTCATCGTTCTTATTGCATTACTCCATTTTTCCATGAACTTAATACACTAGATGCATGCTGGATAGCGGTCGATGTGTGGAGTAATAGTAGTAGATGCAAGCAGGAGTCATTGTACTAATCTTGGACGTGATGCCTATATAATGATCATTGCCTGGATATCGTCGTGATCATTTGAAGTTCTATCAATTGCCCAACAGTAATTGTTTTCCCACTTTTGCTATTTTTCTCGATAGAAGCAACTAGTGAAACCTACGGCCCCTGGGTCTCTTTTCATCATATTTGCCTTTGCGATCTATTTACCTTTGATTTTATTTTAAGATCTATTAAACCAAAAATACAAAAATACCTTGCTGCAATTTATTTGTTCCGCTATCTATTTATCCATCTACCACTTTTACCTCACGTTATTTTCCTATATTGAGGCGCCGTACCCAAAAGGAATTGACAACGCCTTTAACACGTCGGGTTGTGAGTATTTGTTATTTGTGTGCAGGTGATGTTTATGTGGTGTGAGGAGGTTCTCCTACTGGATAGATAACCTTGGTCTCACCACTGAGGGAAATAACTACCTTCGATATACTGCATCATCCCTTCCTCTTTGGGGAAATACCGACGTAGTTCTAGCAAACATGGCCCTTCATAGCCAACTTGAAGTAAATTTAACTAAAATATGCCAGTTGTGTGTGTAATCGTGTTTGTTCATACTCATGAGTTCTGAATCCGAAAGAGGACACGATAGGGTTATGTTTGACGTAAGTAAGTGTTCATGATCATGATTAGTTCTTGCCCGTTTATGCGTAGATCACCCCCTCTTAATCTTGTACTCGTAAGTTAGCCACTCAAATAAATGCTTAGTGCTTGCTGCAGCCTCACCACTTAACCATACCTCACCCATTCAGCTTTGCTAGTCTTGATATCTTTGGTAATGAGATTGATGAGTCCATGTGGCTCACATATTACTACAACAACAGTTGCAGGTACATGTAAAGCGATACTTTGACGTGAGCGCGATGATTGTTCCATTTGGAGTTTTCTTATTCTTCATCATCATCGATCTAGGATGGGTTCCACGCGGGCAGCCTGGGATAGCAAGGATGGACGTGATTCTTTTATCGTTTGATTTTGTCCATAGTCGGACCTTGCTCTTCTACATGGTGATTGAATATATAGTTGTATTGTGTTGTTCATGTTTTAGTCGTGGCGAGTGTAAGCCAATTCCATATACCCATCTCTTTTGTACATGTAATTGTACCGATATCCATTCTTGTGAAATAATGAGATGTGCTTCTATACGTGTCAAGGCCCTCATGCCAAAATAAGGGTAAGACTGCATCTTGGGCGTTAGACACTAGCCAGCGGAACTGGCCAGAGCACTTTCGCCCCAGAGCGGTACTAACGTGGCCATGGTGGTATTACCGATCATAAGAGGTAGTACTGCTCCAGGGAGAGGTACTACCACTTGGGTCTTTCTAGGCAGGACTAGGGCAATAGATGAAAAGCATGAATATCAGAACTGCCATATCTTTTGCATACGAGCTCCGAATTGAGAAAACTCAAGCTTGTTGAATTCAGGATGATGACTCCATGACAACAGACCTTCCCCTGGAACGGCACCAGAAGAATGATGCTAGCACTCCCCGGCAACGAAACTAGAAGAATGTTGTTCACGGCCCACCAGCGCGTGGGATCGCAGCAGTTTTCGAGGGTAGAGTATTCGACCCAAATTTGTTGATTCGCCAACAGGAGGTGAGAGGATACTCTCGAGTATTATCAGCTGAATTTATCCGATTCGACCACACCTGAAAGATTAGTATCTGCAAGCAAAGAGTCAGCAGCAAAGTAGTATGATAACAACGGTGTCAGAAACGATCTATTGATGGCAGACTATTCCTAACTGTCGTATCAATGGCGCCAGAAGTTGCCCGTTGACGGAAATTGTCTGTTCACGTCAACGACCAAGAATCAAAATTGTAGCAGCAGCGTTATTCATCATACGTGCATAGGGAAATTGGATGATATTCATCATGCAACAGTTATAACACGAATAGATATTTGGCTAGCTCATGTTCGTCAATGTGATGTAGGCATGCATTCTGTGAGTAATCATACGTGCATAGGGAAAAGAACTTGCATGACATCTATTGTCCATCCCTCCCGTGGCAGCAGGGTCCAAAAGGATACTACGGGATATTAAGGTTCTCCTTTTAATAAAGAACCAGAACAACGCATTAGCACTTGGTGAACACATGAACTCCTCAAACTATGATCATCACCGGGAGTGGTTCCGGTTATTGTCACTCCGGGGTTGCCGGGTCATAACACATAGTAGGTAACTACGACTTGCAAGATTGGATCTAAAACACACATATATTGGTGACAACATAATAATTTCAGATCTGAAATCATGGCACTCGGGCCCTAGTGACAAGCATTAAGCATGGCAAAGTAGTAGCAACATCAATCTCAGAACATAGTGGATACTAGGGATCAATCCCCGTCAAAACTAACTCGATTACATGATAGATCTCATCCTACTCATCACCGCCCAGCGAGCCTACGAATAGATTACTCACGAACGATGAAGAGCTTCATGGAATTGGAGAGGGAAGAAGGTTGATGATGACGATGGCGACGATTTCCCCTCTCCGGAGCCCAAAACGGACTCCAGATCTGTCCTCCAGATGAAGAACAGGATGTGGCGGCGCCTCCGTATCACAAATGCGACGAAATCTTCTCTTCTGATTTTTTCTGGGTGAAATTGAATTTATAGAGCTGAGATTGGGGGCGACAGAGCCACATGGGCCCCACAAGCTTGGTTGCCGCGGCCAGAGGGGGTGGTCGCGGCAACAGGGCTTGTGGCCCACTGGCCCACCCCCTCTAGTGGATCTTTGCGCAGTATTTTTCATATTTTCCACAAAAATTCTCCGTAAATTTTCAGGACGTTCCGAGAACTTTCATTTCTGCACAAAAACAACACCATGGCAATTCTGCTAGAAACAGCTTTAGTCTGGGTTAGTTCCATTCAAATCATGCAAATTAGAGTCCAATACAAGGGCAAAAGAGTTTGGAAAAGTAGATACGATGGAACGTATGAAACTCCCCCAAGCTTAAAACCTTGCTTGTCCTCAAGCAACTCAGTTGATAGATAAAGAAAAAACTTTGACAAACTCTATTTGATCTTGTTGTTGCAACTATGTCTTACTCATAACCAGAATTTCACCAAGATCACAAGTTAACCACATAAGCAAGTGACATAAAGGTCTCACAGTAAACTAATATCAATGGCATAATCAGCTAGCGAGCAAATAATAATGAGTTTCAGATACCAACAATTCAATCAAAACAAGCATGAAGCAATATGAATAGGTGGTATCTCGCTAGCTCTTTCTGAGACCGCAAAAGATAAATGAAGAGCACTTTCAAAGATCAAGGGCTGACTAAACATTGTAATTCATAGCAACAAAGATTCAGTCATAGTCATACTCAATATCAATCAAAAGCAAAGCATAAAAATGACAGTGGTGCTCTCTAATTGGTGCTTGTAAGAAGAGGATGACTCAATAGGAAAATAAATAGACAGGCCCTTCGCAGAGGGAAGCATTCATTTGTAGAGGTGCCAGAGCTCAAGCTTTGAAAACAGAGATAATAATTTTGGGCGGCATGCTTTCATTGTTAACGCAATGACCAGGAGTTCTCAATATCTTCCATGCTACTCATGTTATAGGCAGTTCCCAAACAAAAAAGTAAAGTTTTAACTCCCCCACCACCAATCAATCACACTCCACGGCTAGCCGAATCCTCGGGTACCGTCCATACTAACATCAATCCACGGGGAGTTTTGTTTTACAGTTATGTTTTCGATTTAAGCATGGAACTGGGCATTCCAATCACCGGCCCCTTTCTCGTGAATGACAGTGAATAAACACATGTCGAGGATAACACGCCTAGCATGGAAGATACCAATAACCCCCTGTCACCACATGAGCGGTTCGGGCATGCAAAGCAGAATATTTCTTGAAGGGTTTAGAGAATGGCACATGCAAATTTACTTGGAACGGCAGGTAAATACCGCAAATAGGTAGGTATGGTGGACTCTCATGGAAAAACTCTTGGGTTTATGGAAGTGGATGCACAAGCAGTATTCCGCTTGGTACAAGTGAAGGCTAGCAAAAGACTGGGAAGCGACCAACTAGAGAGCGACAACAGTCATCAAGATGCAAAGAGTTTGACAAACATGGAGTGCAAGCATGAACAGGATATAAATCACCATGAACACGAACATCATAGAGGCTATGTTGATTTTTTTTCAACTACATGCATGAACATGCGCCAAGTCAAGCCACTTGAAACATTCAAAGGAGAATACCATCCTATCATACTACATCATAGTCATCTCAAAATCTATGTGGGCATTCAAGACAAACCATTATAAGCTCCTAGCTAAATATGCATGGCATCAGAAAATATGATCTCTAAGTTGTCATTGCAAACATGGTTCTCGCACAACAAACCTGAATCTAGGACGACAAGCTAGTCATATTTACAAAAACGAAATAGATAGAGTTCATACCAGCTTTTTCAGTCTCAGTCACTTCATCATATATCATCATTATTGCCTTTCACTTGCACGATCTAACGGCGTGAACAATAATAAGAGTGCTCATGCATTGGACTAAGCTGAATCTGCAGGCAAACACAAAGGAGAAGACAAAGTAATATGGCTCTTTGAAAGCTAAACAGGTATGCATGCAAAAGCCACTAAACATTGTAACCAATATCTTCTACCTTGACCCAAAGAAAAAGAAAACTATTTACACGGGAAAGCTCCCAACAAGCAAAAGAAGAAAGGAAAATCTTTTTGGTTTTCTCAAAAGGACACAAAACAAGAAAACAAGAAAATGAAAATAAGCTAGCATGGATAATACAGTGGCAAAGTGTAAACACCGACGAACAAAGTAAAAGCATAAGCATGAATGTAAGATCGGTGAGAACACGTACTCCCCCAAGCTTAGGCTTTTGGCCTAGCTTGGTCTACTCCCAAGGCGGGAAATAACCAGCTCCGGGATACTCCGGAGCAGACTGTGGATGCCACTGTTGTGTGAGCTCCTCTGGCTACCACTGATAAACTGGTGTCTGGTAGTCGATTGGTGGCTCGGGCTCGGGCACATGTGGTTGGTCCAAGCCCCAATACGTGTAGATGTCCGAGGGCATAATAATGTACCCTGACTAAATAGCAGGTTATAAATCATCCGTCTACTAGCATCTCTATCTAGAAAATCATGGCGAACCATGCTGTCATAATCCAGATATTTATCGGGAAGAAGCATATCTTCTTCCTCGCGAAGTCTAATAGGTATCTCAAAGTGTCTAGCAAGACGAGTAGCATAGATACCTCCATAGACGACACCTTTGGAACGGTTTGTGTTCAACCGCTGAGCTACTATAGCACCTAGGCTATAAGTCTTAGTGCTATAAAGGCCTTCGTGCAAAACCACAAGGTCTGGACAACTAAGTGATCCAGCCTCCCCACGGCCAATCAAACATTTTCCCACAAATAATGAGAAGTACCGAAGCACAGGAAAATGTATGCTAGCAATTCTAGCGCGAGAGACTCCTCTCTCCTCTCCAACAGCAATAGTACTTATGAAATCCTCCAAGTCCCGTGGACGAGGATCATGAATATCCCCAACATAAGGTAATTTGCATGCATTGCAAAAATCCTGTAGTGTCATGCACTGGGGGATATCGTACAACATGAACTCAACCATGGGAGGATTCTTCCTCGGATAAAAGTTGAAGCTTTGAAGGAAAATATTAGTGAGGAGGAGGTATTGTGAGCACTTATCTTCAATGAATGCGGTAAGATCTGCGTTCTCCACCAAGTAATAAAAGTCTTCATAAAGATCGGCGGCGCGCAAAAATTCATCGCTTGGCCACTCGCAAGCTCGAACTTCCGTGACTCGAGGAACCACGTACTTGGGGATGTTCTTCTCATCCTCCTTGGGGTTACGGCTTGAAGATCCTCTCAAGAACCTCCTCATCTTTTTCCTTTTCTAGCTCTGAAAAATTCTGAAATTTTTAGAGACTTCGAAAGAAAAGTGAGTAAGGATTAACCCAACTCGTAGCAACTACTCCTACTAGTGCCTAGAGACCGTATCACGCGCTAAAACTACTTGGGACCAGCTAAAATCAACATTTCAAGCTCAAGAACAGGGTCACCAAGGTAGCAAGAATACGCGAAGGATAAAGCACTAGAGCAAAAACTAATTGGACCAATGGAGGAGTCACTTACCAAGGAGTAATTTCCCCAAAACGGTTCGGAGAATGGTGCTTTGAGCAAGGAGATCGAAAATCACAGCCAAATGAGCAAGAACACGGGTTTGAGCTGCGAATTTTTTTTCTGGAGGAAGAAGAAGAGGATGGGAGCTAGAATGAGTGGAGGGGGCCCCTATGGGCCCCACAAGCTTGCTCCCCGCGGCCAGGGGGTACCCCGCGGTGACAGGGCTTGTGGCCCACTGGGGTGGCCCCCAGGCCAGCTCTCTGTCCTAGTATTTTTCAAATATTATAGAAAAAATCATACTAGATTTCAGGACCATCGGAGGACTTCTATTTTCGAGGTATTTTTCTCCGGGACGCTAAAACAGAAAAGAGGGAAAACTAACCTAAATCTATCATTTTTCTTCTAAGAAAAAGAAAGTGAAAGCTTAAAACAGAGGTATGTGACTCTTTGATTCATCCGTTTCATGGTCATCGAAAGAAATTCGTCAATGGGGTTGATCAAATACTTATGACAAAACTTTCTCGAATCGCAAAAGAGAACGGAGAATTTTCGAATAGCCACTAAGTTACCTCAATGGGGATATGTATCTCCCTAACAAGCAAATCATACTTCATCTTGACACGAGGAATAGGGCATTCGAAGCTCCCAATAAGAATCGATGAAGTTTTTCCGATAGCATTGATGCAATGTACTTGATATCGTTTCTTCAGAAAGTGCATGGTATGCTCATTACCATTGACATGGAAAGTGACATTGCCTTTGTTGCAATCTATAACAGCCCCTGAAGTGTTTAAAAAGGGTCTTCCAAGGATGACTGCCATGGCATTGTCCTCGGGAATATCCAAGATAACAAAGTCCGTTAAGATGGTGGTGTTAGCAACCACAACAGGCACATCCTCACAAATGCCAACAGGGAAAGCAGTTGATTTGTCGGACATTTGCAGAGAAATTTCAGTGGGTGTCAACTTATTCAGTTCAAGTCTACGATAAAGAGAGAACGGCATAACGCTAACACCGGCTCCAAGGTCACATAAGGCAGTTCTTACGTAGTTTCCTTTAATGGAGCAAGGTATAGTGGGCACTCCGAGATCACCAAGTTTCTTAGGAGTTCCACCTTTGAAAGTGTAATTGGCAAGAATGGTGGAGATCTCAAGATCTGGTATCTTCCGTTTATTGGTCACGATATCTTTCATGTACTTGGCATACGGAGACATTTTGAGCATATCAACTAACCGCATATGCGGAAAGACGGTTCTTGTCATTTCAATAAAGCGCTCAAAATCATCATCATCCTTTTTCTTGGATGGCTTAGGAGGAAAGGGCATAGGTCTCTGAACCCATGGCTCTCTTTCTTTACCATGCTTCCTAGCAGTGAAGTCATTCTTATCGTATCTCTTAGGTTGTGGGTTATCAGGATTAACCGTAAGTTCAATCTCCACATCCTTATCATTTCTAGGTTGAGCATCATTATGAACATCGCTGTCCATATTGTCACCCGGTTCATGTTCATCACCAGATTGTGTTTCTGCATCAGACGTAGAAATATCATTCAGTTCTTCAGGTGTGACAGTACTTGGTGAACTAACATGCAGGTTTCTATCATCTTTCTTCTTCTCCTTAGGATGACTGGGTGCATCTGCATTAATTCCTTGAGAATCTTGATCAATTCTCTTAGGATGGCCTTCAGGATACAAAGGTTCCTGAGTCATTTTGCCTCCTCTAGTAATGACTTTGACAGAGTTGTCATTTCATTCATTGAGCAGGTCATTATGAGACTTAAGTACTTGTTCTACCTGAGTAGTAATCATAGAGGCATGTTTACTGAGAAGCTTCACATCATTGACATTTCTGTCTACACAAGCACTTAAATGACTAAGCATATGAGTACTTTGTTCCAAATGTCTGCTAACATAATCATTGAAACTCTGTTGTTTGGCAACAAAGTTGTCAAATTCATCAAAGCATAGGCTAGCAGGTTTATCAAAAGGAATATCACTCTCATCAAACCTACATAGAGAATTTAGTTCTACTACCTGTATCGGGTTATCGAGACCATGGATCTCTTCGATAGGTGGTAGATTTTTGATATCTTCAGATCTAATGCCTTTCTCTTGCATAGATTTCTTGGCTTCTTGCATATCTTCGGGACTAAGGAATAGAATACCTCTTTTCTTCGGAGTTGGGAATAGTCCAAGCATTATCATTGATCAAGATGTTATTCAGTAGAATCTCAGCTTGTTCTACAGTTCGTTCCCTAAAAACACAACCCGCACAACTATCTAGGTGGTCTTTAGAAGCATCGGTAAGTCCTTTATAGAAGATATCAAGTATATCGTTCTTATTAAGAGGGTGTTCAGGCAAAGCATTGTGTAGATGGACGAGCCTCCCCCAAGCTTGTGGGAGACTCTCTTCTTTGAGTTGAGCAAAGTTGTATATTTCCTGCAAGGCATCTTGCTTCTTATGGGCAAGGAAATATTTCTCACATAAGTAATAGATCATATCCTCGGGACTACTCACACATCCAGGAGCAAGAGAAGTGAACCAGGCTTTAGCGTCATCCTTTAGAGAGAAAGGAAACAGCTTAAGGATACAGTAGTGGTGGATCTTCTCCTCGCTAGTGAAAAGGGTGGCTATATCGTGTAGTTTGGTAAGATGGGCTACGACTGTTTCAGACTCATAACCGTGGAAAGGATCAGATTCGAATAGAGAGATTATCTTAGGGTCGACAGAGAATTCATAATCCTTATCGGTGATAAAGATAGGTGAAGTGGCAATCTTCGGGTCGTAGTTCATCCTAGCCTTTAGAGATTTTTCCTTCCACTTGAGAAGTAATTTCTCAGAGTCATAGGCATCCTTACACGCAAGGAAATCCTCAGCTATCTCTCCCTCCATAACATAACCCTCAGGTATATTAGGCAATTCATATCTAGGAGAGCTAGATCTAGAAGGAGAAAAAGCAGGTTCTATCTTAATAGTATCGGCAGTTTCAGAAGCATCACGAGCATTGGCAGTAACTCTAGCAATATGAGCATCAAGGAACACCCCTAGTGGCACATTAGGCAAAGTAGTATCTCTAGCAGTATCAAGCATAGCATCATCAGGCAAAATAGCATCTCTAGCATCATCAGGCAAAGCAGTATCAGGTATAGTATCAAGCATAGCATCTCTAGCAGTAGCATCATAAGCATCATCAAGCACAGTATCAAGCATAGCATCTCTAGCAGTATCAGGCATAGTATCAAGGATAGCATCTCTAGCAGTAGCATCATAAGCATCATCAAGCATATGCGACATATCAAGATTTCTAGCAGGAGGTGATGTCGCAAACTTACTCATAACTGAAGGTGAATCAAGTGCAGAGCTAGATGGCAGTTCCTTACCTCCCCTCGTAGTTGAGGGCAAGACTTTGGTTTTTGGATCCTTCAGATTCTTCATAGTGATCAGCAGATATAAATCCCAAGTGACTCAGAGAACATAGAAATACCTCCCCGGCAACGGCGCCAGAAAAATGTTGACTCCGTGACAACAGACCTTCCCCTGCAACGGCACCAGAAGACTGCTGCTAGCACTCCCCGGCAACGAAACTAGAAGAATGTTGTTGACGGCCCACGAGCGCGTGGGATCGCAGCAGTTTTCGAGGGTAGAGTATTCGACCCAAATTTGTTGATTCGCCAACAGGAGGTGAGAGGATACTCTCGAGTATTAGCAGCTGAATTTATCCGATTCACCCACACCTAAAAGATTAGTATCTGCAAACAAAGAGTCAGCAGCAAAGTAGTATGATAACAACGGTGTCAGAAACGATCTATTGATGGCAGACTATTCCTAACTGTCGTATCAATGGCGCCAGAAGTTGCCCGTTGACGGAAATTGTCTGTTCCCGTCAACGACCAAGAATCAAAATTGTAGCAGCAGCGTAACGAGTAATAGCAGTGGGAAGGAACAGCAGTAGTGACAGCAGTAGCAAGTAGCAACAGTAGCAAGCGACAGTAGTAACAGTAGTAGCAAGTAGCAACATTAGTAACAGCAACAGTGCAAAACAAGTAACAGCAGCAGTGGGACAAACTCGTAGGCAATTGTCGGTGATTTGTTTGGATGATATTCATCATGCAACAGTTATAACACGGAGAGATATGTGGTAGCTCATGTTCGTCAATGTGATGTAGGCATGCATTCTGTGAGTAATCATACGTGCTTAGGGAAAAGAACTTGCATGAAATCTATTGTCCATCCCTCCCGTGGCAGCGGGGTCCAAAAGGATACTACGGGAAATTTAGGTTCTCCTTTTAATAAAGAACCGGAACAACGCATTAGCACTTGGTGAACACATGAACTCCTCAAACTATGATCATCACCGGGAGTGGTTCCGGTTATTGTCACTCCGGGGTTGCTGAAAGTGCGTTATATCGACTAGAGGGGGGTGAATAGGAGATGTTTAGAATTTCATCATTGAGGAAATTCCTTTTGAGGAAATTCCTCACTGATGACTAACTTACAGCGGAAATAGTAAAGGATCAGAAGTGCAAAGTTTCACAACAGCAGTTTTTCAGAGTGAAGAATGTGAAAACAGATTGCACTGTGAGCAGGCACGCAGAATTCAGATGAGGATTAACTAACGTGAAGAATTTGGGGTTGAGGAAATTCAGAGAAAGTCTTCAGCAAATTCTTCAAATAGTCACAGTGAAAATCATCAACACATAATACAGGAAAGTAAGGAGTTGAGTAATTAGAACCCGTTTCTCAGTGAAGACAGTCGTTGATGACCCAGTTCCAACTGTTGTGACAGTCGTACATCTGGTTTGGAGCGGCTTGGTATTGAAACCAAAGGACACACAGTCCCGGGACACACAGTCCCTATCGTATTCTCCTTGAGCTAAGGACACACAGTCCTCGCCCAACACTCGTGGTAAGTCTTCAGGGCAGACTTCCAAACCCTCACAAACTTGGTCACCCGGCGATCCAGAATTGACTACTAGAAAGCTCTAGACCATGACGCCTAACCGTCTGGAGGATGCACAGTCCTCAAAGGTAAAAGGCTTCAGTCCCACACAGGAACAACTTCTTAAGTGATTCTCAATCACTAGGTTTGGTTTGTGGTTTCGGTGTATGGTGTATTTCCTCACTGATGAATTACTCTCGAAGGCTCTGAGGAATTGGGTTGCTCTTATGACAAATGTCAGTTTCTAACGGAGCGGCCAACCACCTAGTGGTTATGGGGGGTGGCTATTTATAGCCTGGGAGCATCCCGACATGATTTGACACTAATGCCCTTAAGTAAGATGACCGTTGGAGTTGATAAGAACAGTGACTTGGCGTGGCTATCGAAACGGTCGGAACCCTCAACTGTGAGAGTCCTCATGTCACTCGTATTCCTCATTTGAGGCTTTTGGTAGGATTAGGCTTGCGTTGAGCATCATGAGGAAATTCATTCCATAGTGTAACTTCGACCCCCTTTAACAGTACGGTGTTCCTATTACTCAAATGCGAAGAAGGTAAAACAGAAAGTGTAAATCTTCATGCTTCAAATTCTTCAGAGTGATTTTCTTCAGGACACACCGGACTTCTCAATATCAGTATCTTCATGAGGAATATCAATTTTATCGCAGATTCCTCGCGATTCATTTCTTCAGCTTCAGACCATTTTCTTCAACTGAAGGCATACATTTTTAGGGGTCGATGCACTTACAATCTCCCCCTTTTTGGTGGTTGATGACAATTAGGTTAAGTCTTCAACAGGGATCAAAAATATGAAGTGTAAATACTCATTTTAGGAATTTGAAATAAAGATTCAGAGAGACTCCCCGTGAAGATGTGCATATCCTGAGGATTTTGCTTTTATAGCAAATGCACATTGATGATTTATATCATGGAGATCTCCCCCTGAGTCTTGTAAATCATGCATACATGTAAAATATCATATGAAGAAAATGAGAATGCATGATGACAAATGGTATCTGACGAATTCCAGCATGCGTGCATTAAAACTTAAGGAATAAGCATGCGAAGAAAAACGTTCAAAAGCGTCAGAGTACCATCGGGCTTAAGTTACAACTCATTACATAAAAAATTCAGAAGAGCCAAGAGTTTGTAACTTAAATATATAGTTCATAAGCCCCAAAAATATCCCGCTTGAAGACTAACTCTCAAGTTTCTCCCCCTTTGTCATCAAGTGACAAAAAGGGACAAACTAAGGACTAACATTCGTGAAGACTTCACTTCGTGGCAGTTGATGAAGAGCTGTGATGCTTCTTGGGAGTAGTCTTCTTCCTTGGACCGGTAGCAGTGTCGAGCTGTTCTTCATCAGTTTCAGCACTGCGGAATGAAGAAAAGGAGCTGTCTTCAAGGTCTGGCACTAGAATAGGCCTGAACTTCTTCTTGGGAGGCCACAACCATTCAAAGTCTCGCTCAAAGTCCATTTCTTCAAGCTCAGTCTGAGTCTTCAGATGTGCAAGTGTAGCCCAGGTGCGATCAAAAACCTAATGCAGATAGTGATGGTTGAGCTTCACAGAGTTCTGTGTTTCAGTGAGGGTTTTCACAATGGCACCAAACTGGCATTTGACCCATTTGTGGTAGCGATCCACCTACTGGTGAAGACTAAGGAGGAGCTCTCTGGTATTCATCACGCAAGGAGGAACGGGGCTTGCCGGACGAGTCTCGGTATCATCCCATGAAGAATAAGCTTCTGGCTCTCTGAACTGGCCATCAAGGGGCCTACTTCCTTCTTCAATCATAGATTTGCCTTTTCCTTCAATGGACTCGAAAGTCTTCTTGTTGACCCGGATAGGAGGCATATAACCCACATGGTTTTGGAAATCAGCATGAAAATTGATGCCTGTCCTTGTCCTGATGAATCTCATGATCCATGGGGCATATATCTTGTGATCAAAAGGACACATAGCATTGTCGGCCAAAGTCCTCAAGAAGAAATCATGGATGTTGATAGGAATACCATGAATGATGTTGAATAGGATATTCTTCATGAGGCCTACAACATCTTCTTCATCGTCATGGCCTTTGATCGGCGCGAGCACACTACAGAGGATTCTATAGACAGACCTGGGTGTGTACTTGAGCTCGTGGACGAGGAAGGTTGTTCTCGGAGATTTTCCTTCAGCGAAAGGCTTCATGAGGACTTCCATCATTCCATTTGGCAGCTCACGCTCACCATAAAGCTTCACAGCCTCATCTGAGGGAAGTGGTACAGGCAGTTCTCTGAGGAGTTCAGTAGCAGGAGCCTTGTAGTGAGTGTTTTGTGACATCTAGTCAAACACCCAAGTGTTAATGTCTTCAGGGTTGCCAGATATGTGAAGAGTGGCATAGAACTGAAGAATTAGCTCGCTGTTCCAGTTAGATATGTCGGAGCACTTTGGGAGTAAACCTGCATCATGGAGTACATTGAGGACTAGCTCCAGGCACGGTATTGCTTCAAGTTCAACATGAGGAATATGCATGTGCTGGAATATCTTGTTTCGTCCACATAGCACAGAGGCATAGTAATTCATCTGAGTCCTAGTCCAAAACTTCAGATGCCTCATTTGAGGCTTGACATAGGGGTTCTCTCCAATGAAGTACATGCGTTCTTCAAAGAAATTTTCCTTTTGAAACTTTGGACGCTTGGAGAATGGCTGACGCTGAACTGATTGAAGATTTTGCTGAGGAACAGGAGGGGAGACAACAATGGCAGTCTCTGGGTTGAGCACGACGAATGCATTGTCTTGGTCAAGTGCATTTTCCTCAGCATTTTCCTCGGAGTGAGGAATTTCAGCAGCTGGTACTTCAGGCTGAGGAGATGGTGCTTGCTCTGGTTGTGCTTCAGGCTGAGGAATTGCTTCTTCTTGCTCAGTTGGAGGAGTTGGATCAGCCTGTTCCTCATCTTGAGGATTTTGCTCAGAGCGTTGAATTTCATCAGCTTGAGGATTTTCAGTTTGTTCTTCCTCAGCTGGCTTGGTGGCAGAGGCAGTTTCATCAGCTCGTGTAGCTGATGCTTGAACATTGTCTTTCTGAGGAATGAAAGGCTGAGGACTGTCGTCTATGTGAATTTCCTCGTCAGAGTGTTCCTCAGAGGCGACATCTTTCATTTCCTCATCTGCCTTTTTTGCTGGATCATCAATGATGACCATTTCATAGGAAGGAGCGACATTCAGGGGCACAGGGTCCAGAGGAGCAGTTTGTTCAAGTGCTTTGAGGCGCTTTGCCTCTGTTTCTTCTTCTGCTGAGGAGGCCTTTCTCTTTTTGGCTTCCTTTTCAGCAGCCCTGGTTTTCTTCACGCCTGATGCAGACGGAGTCATCTTCTTCACCTTTGAAGCTTTTGGTGAAGGGGTTCTCTCTACAGATTCTTCAGCTGGTATTGAGGAACCAGCTGGAACAGAGTCATCAACTTGCTTTGATGAAGCAGCTGGGTCAGGGACAGTCTCATCAGCGGCAGTAATTTCATCAGCTGGAGTTTCCATGATGATTTCTTCAATAGCCAGTTCATCAACACGGAGCTCTTGGTGTACTTCCTCAGCTTGAGGAGTTTCCTCATCATGAAGAGATTCATCTGCTGGCTCCTCAATCAAGGGCTGAGGAGTTGGTGCTGGGGGTGCGGCCTTCTTATTGTAGTCATCAACAGCACTAGTGGCCATCTTGATAAAATTGCTCTTGAGGCGTTTACAATCTGACAGCTTGGAGTACTTGTCAGTCAATTTCTTCAGCTATGCCTGTGTTGACACCAGTGCGTCAGGAGTCAGTTTGAGCAGATACTGCTTGAGGAATTTCTCCTTTTTAATCTTTGCAACTTTGGCCTGCCTGGCCTGCTGTTCTTTCCACTTGGCTTCATTGATGTAAGTGGTCACCATGTGGCTGATGCCAGGGGGAAGCTTCAAATCATCAACTGGAGTGTTTGGGTCCTCATACCAGATGTTGATGTAGTCAAGGAGGACCTTGGGGTCCATTGCCAGAGGAATGGCACTGCCCGATGCTTGAGCTACTCTTTCCTGCTTGTTTCTGATGATGGCTTGCAGGGTTTCATCATCAAATTCATCACTTCCCCTGATGCATACGGGACGGTGATGATTTTGCTGGGGCTTGGCAGAGTTGCACGTTCAGCAGTTACCAGAGTCTTCGCAGGAGGTGTTGAAGACTTTGTCTCTGAGTTGGTTGCAGCTGGGAGTGAGGAGTTGGAGCTGGCGGTCATAGGCTTTATGAATTGCTTCTATACTGGTTTCTCTTGAGGCTTTGGAGGTGGAGCTGAGGATTTTGGAGCTGAGGAGATTGGTACTGAGGGCTTTGGCGCTGATGGTTTTGGTGTTGAAGGTTTTGGTGCTGAGGGTTTTGGTGCTTAGGGTTTTGTGACTAAAGCCTGAGCAGACTTCTCTTGAGGCTTTGGAGCCCTTGGCTTTGATGGCACAAGCTGCATTTGAGGAATTTCTGAGCCAGAGGTTTCTGCGGCAGAGGAAGTAGCAGCAGCTGAGGTAGCAGCTGAGGATTCATTGAATTTCCTCACTGCAGCTTCTGCCTGCTTCTTGAGCTTAGCCAGATGCTTTTCCTTCTCATCTAGATAGTCATCAATAGTCATGAGGCTTGAGGGATGTGCTACTTGATGATCCTCAAGTGGGCCCTTCTGTCAGGGGGCTTCAGAGCGAATTTCTTCGCATATTTGGGAGTCACAAACCTGTATTCCTTCCATTCCTTCGCCCATCGGCGTTCTATCTTCTGCAGTCGTATCTTTCTCTTGGCCATTGTCTCATTTTCATCAGGCATGCAATAGTCCAAGTAAATATCCTCAGGGATATCCACAGCTGTGTTTTGCTCAAGTTTCTTTCCTCCCTTCTGTTTTCTGTCATCCTCCATTTTCTTCAGTTGAGGATTTTGCTGATGAGATTGAACTCTTGAGGATTCTGATGAGACTTGAATATTTTCTTCCAGAAACGCTGCAAATGATTTAATGTGATGAGAACCGAGAGATTCAAGAGCTGACATGTGTGTACCTGTGAACAGAGTATAGTTGCGAGGAATTTGGAGAGGTCATATGCGTTCTCAGATTTGAAGAAAATGAAAATTTTTGACAGTTTGAGGAATATAACCAGTGGTTGAGGAATTTGCATAAGCATACTGTTCTTGGGTTCCACAGTTGTACATATCCAAAAATTCGCACAATTGAGGAATCTCATGAAAATCTTAGATGCTTAGCATGGTTCATCAATGATGTGGTGATAGGCAGTGTTTGAGGAATCAAGTGCTTATCGTTTCTTGAGGAAAAACGGATTTCACATAGAAGATGTAAAATTTTAGATCTAACTTGCTGTTAAAATGGGATTTATTTACCCTGGAAGGTGCGCACGAAGAACACAGAAAGGTGTGTGTGGAGAAGCTCTTCGGTCGCGAGTCCAATGCACCCTAACCCGGCGATAGAGGACGTCTACGGCGGCGGCGGACGAAGATAGTCCGACTCCGGCGTGGTTCCGGCGACGGAGAAGTCAAGGCAGTCAAGCTCTTCCTCACCGGCGACCAGACTACCAGCGATGGCGCTAGGGTTCGGTGGTGTATGCTGTGGCAGGAGAACGACGGAGCGAAGAAGAGTATGCCGAGGGGGATAAGGACATATTTATAGCCAAAAGTTACTGTTGGCGCGAGAATTTCGGACCAAACAGCCCCTGCCTCTACGTTTCGTGGGACACGTGTAGCTCCCGAACGATGCGGTGGAGATAGTGGAGATCGTGGTTATCCGATCGTGGGAAGTGGGGTTCAGTTACTGTGTATTAAAGAAACAAAATTTTGAAGATTTGAGGATTTTCGTTACAAAATCATCAGTTGAGAAGGATGTAGTGAGGATTTTGAACAAAGTTTCAAGTAGAACACATATGAAGAATTGAATAGACTGGATGAGTATAGCATAGAGGGAAAGTAGGGTCCGATCACATTCACTTAGCAGAAATATCAACTTGAAGAAATAGCAATAAGTGAATGCTGTTGAGGACTTGAAATCACAGTCTATCTAGTCAAATGAAAGTCATCAAGTGTTTTTGAACATTTTGTGATAAATCATCACAATGAAGAACAGCTGTTTTGAAGAAAAACACATTTTGAGGAAATAGAACATTTTAAGAAAATGAACCTGAGGAATGTTGATTACAGACGCCGCGTACAATTTTCATAGGCCCTGAGAACATTTCACATTGGGCGGTGGCGTGACCCACCATATAAGAATGTTGATTACAGACGCCGCGTACAATTGTCGTAGGGCCCTGAGAATCAATTTCTTCGTTAATTTCTTCACATTCAGAGTGACATTCTTCATTAGTTGAAGAAAATCGATTCATCATGTGTTGCACATCTAAGTCATCAACTTTGCGTAAGTGTTAGGATGTGTGCATGTTTTTTATAAAACATTTGAAGATTCTAAGATATTTAGCTCACACCGCAACTTGCAAAACCTTTTTCTCATCCAAGGGCTTACTGAAGATATCTGCCAGTTGATCATCAGTCTTCCCATGGTCGATGAGGATATTGCCCTTGAGGACATGGTCCCGAAGAAAATGATGACGAATCTGGATGTGCTTGGTCTTCGAGTGATGTACTGGGTTGTATGCAATCTTGATAGCATTCTCATTGTCACATTAGAGAGGCACATTCTTCATGTTGATGCCGTAGTCCATGAGGGTTTGCTTCATCCATAGCAATTGAGCACAGCAAGAACCAGCAGGAATGTACTCAGCTTCGGCAGTGGAGAGTGATACGCAGTTCTGCTTCTTTGAGGACCAGCAAACTAGTGATCTTTTGGGAAAATGGCATGTGCCAGAAGTTGACTTGCGATCCACACGGTCACCGGCATAGTCAGAATCAGAATACCCTACCAGATGAAGATTTGAGCCCTTGGGATACCATAATCCTAGTGTTGGTGTGTGAGCTAAGTATCGAAGAATATGTTTCACAGCCTTATGGTGTGATTCCTTTGGTTTTGCTTGAAAACGTGCACACATGCAAACACTAAGCATTATATCTGGCCTAGATGCACATAGATACAATAAAGAGCCAATCATAGAACGATATACCTGCTGATCGAAATCTTTACCATTTTCATCAGTGTCGAGGTGGCCGCTGGTAGGCATTGGAGTCTTGGCACCTTTGCATTCATGCATGTCGAATTTCCTCAGAACATCCTTGAGGTATTTCTCCTGTGATATGAAGATTCCATTGCTTTGTTGACGAATTTGAAGACCTAAGAAGAATTTCAGCTCCCCCATCATGGACATCTGATATTCTTCACTCATCATGTAGGCCAATTCATCACTGTATCGTTTGTCAGTGCAGCCAAATATGATATCATCGACATATATTTGACATACAAATAGCTCATTATCATAGGATTTTGTGAAAAGAGTTGGATCGAGTGAACCAGGTTTGAAGCCTTTCTTCATGAGGAATTCCTTCAATGTATCATACCATGCCCGAGGGGCTTGCTTGAGACCATAAAGAGCCTTTTTGAGTCTGAAGACTTTGTCTAGATTCTTTGGATCCTCAAAACCTGGGGGTTGAGCAACATATACTTCTTCCTCAAGCTTACCATTGAGGAATGCACTTTTCACATCGATTTGATATAAGATGATATTATGATGATTAGCATAAGCAAGTAGTATTCGAATAGCCTCAAGTCTAGCAACAGGTGCAAAAGTTTCATCGAAATCTATTCCTTCAACCTGGGTGTAGCCTTGGGCTACAAGTCGTGCCTTGTTCCTCACCACTTGACCGTCCTCATCTTGCTTGTTTCCGAAAATCCACTTGGTGCCGATGATATTGTGCTTGCGAGGATCTGGTCGTTTGACGAGCTCCCATACGTCATTCAGCTTGAATTGAAGAAGTTCGTCTTGCATAGCTTGGATCCACTCCGGTTCCAGAAAAGCCTCAGTACTCCGGTTCCAGGATTTTGTCAAGTTCTACTTCGTTTGCAATCCTTGGATGAGCTGGTTGAGGATTTTGTCTAGGCTGAGGAAGTGGTGCTGGTGCAATTTCCTCAGGAGCATCTTCTTGATTTTCATCAGTGATGGGGATCGTTTCTTCACCAATTTCCTCAGTGGGGACAATGTCTTCAGTAGGCTTGAGCTTTATTGCTTGCTCAGGAGACAGCTTATCTGGATCAGAAGGCAATTGCTCTCTTTGCGAGCCATTAGTTTCATCGAACCGCACATCTACAGTCTCAACAACTTTGTTGTGATAGTTGTTGAAGACTCTGTAAGTGTGCGAGTCCTTTCCATAACCGAGCATAAAACCTTCATGTGCCTTAGGTGCAAATTTTGAGCTATGGTGAGGATCTCTAATCCAGCATTTTGCACCGAAGACTTTGAAATAACTTACATTGGGTTTCTTGTCAGTGAGGAGTTCATATGAGGTTTTATTGAGGAATTTGTGAAGATATACCCTGTTAATGATATGGCATGCAGTGTTGATTGATTCAGGCCAAAAGCGACGAGGAGTGTGATATTCTTCAAGCATAGTTCTTGCCATTTCAACCAGAGTCATGTTCTTCCTTTCGACGACACCATTCTGCTGAGGAGTATAAGGAGCAGATAATTCATGAGTAATACCAAGTTCATCAAGATAATCATCAAGACCAGTGTTTTTGAACTCTGTTCCATTATCACTCCTGATATGTTTGATCATGATGCCAAAGTTCGTCGAGGCCCTTGAAGAAAATCGTTTGAAGATTTCCTGCACTTCGGTTTTATACACTATGATATGCTCCCAAGTATATCTGGAATAATCATCAACTATGACGAAGCCATATAAAGATGATGCATTGGTTAGTGTGACATAGTGAGTAGGGCCAAATAAATCCATATGAAGCAATTCAAATGGACGTGTAGTGGTCATGATAGTCTTAGAGGGATGCTTGGATCTGGTCATTTTCCCAGATTCACAAGCACCGCAGAGATGATCCTTGAGGAATTTGACCGATTCGATGCCGATGACATGCTTCTTCTTCGCGAGCGTGTGCAAATTCCTCATGCCTGCATGACCTAGTCTTCGGTGCCACAACCATCCTTCTGAGGTTTTTGCTAGTAAGCAAGTGGCTGGTTGAGGACCTGTAGAGAAATCAACAATGTACAAATCCCCTCTTCTTACACGGTCGAAGACTTTGGATCTATCAGATTCCATGATGACTACACATCTATATCTACCAAAGATAACAATCATATCAAGATCACAAAGCATCGAGACTGACATAAGGTTAAACCAAGGGATTCAACAAGCATCACTTTGTCCATATGCCTATCCTTGGAAATAGCCACTTTCCCAAGTCCCAATACCTTGCTTTTACCTTTGTCAGCATATGTGATTTGCTTCATAGGTGATGGAGTTAGTGGCATATTCATCAGTAAGCTTTTATCACCAGTCATGTGATGTGTGCAGCCACTATCAAGAACCCACTCACTATTCTTGGGTTTGTCATCCTGCAGATGAATTAGTACAGCTTACCATCTCATATGCTTCAGATTTGAAGAATATGATACTAATTTCATCAGATCAGTAATTTCATCATAACAGAAATGTAAGGACGTGTGAAATATTTCTATTTCATCAATCATTAGCTTGCGTCCTATCAAGCATTTCCTCAGGTCTCCAGCAAATTCTTCAGATGATGATTTTCATCTGGAGACCTGACCTGCAGAAGTGATTATTTCGATTTCTTCACCACCCACATCTGAAGGGGTGGCAAAGCATTCATCATCCTGCGAGAACCATATGAGAACGGTGGCATTGAGGCCAATGCACTTATCTTAACAGTAGGGGGGTTAAAGTACTGATATGAATATGTAGAGAACTGATTAGAGGATTTATGAACATAATGATTTGAGGAGTAACGCTCATATTCATATTCCTTGTAGTTTCCCTGCACGTTAGACGCATTAGCACGGCTACGAGCATAGTTTTGACCAGTTGAGGATTTTGATCCTCTTGAAGACTTTGGTCCTCCTGAGGAATTTGATCTGGGGTTGAGATTCTTCGGTGGTGGTGTCATGAGGACATTCACGTGAAGATTTTCAAGACAGCTTTTGGGAACCCAGATTTTCCTCAAGGGAGGGCCATTCCTGCAGTTAGTTCCAACATATCGAGCAAATACTTCACCAGATTGATTTTTGAACAGTTTATAGTTGGAGTCAAATGACTCATCTGAGGAATAGGATAATTCACATGAAAAGCCAGTTAGATTAGATGGATCAAAAGGAGGCCGAGTAGCAGCAACCCATGAGGTTTTGGGATACTGCTCAGGTTTCCAATAAGATCCATCAGCATTTAATTTCCTCTCAAAGGCAATTCCTTCTTTCCTCGGGTTCCTGTTCAAGATCTGCTTTTTGAGCACATCACAAAGGGTTTGATGTCCTTTGAGACTTTTGTACATGCTTGTCACGTACAATTCCTTCAACCCTACATTTTCATCAGTAACATTTGTGTTTTTCTCAAGTGAGGAAATAGACACAACAGGTGCAGTTGAAGAATTTGTAGCAATGGTAGCATTTGATGATTCTGGTGAGGAATTAGCAGTTTCGCGTTCAATGCATTTAAGACATGGAGGAATAAATTCAACTTGACTAGCGTTGATCTGTTGAGCTAGTAATGAATCATTTTCCATACGAAGATCATCATGAGACATCCTCAGCTTCTCAAGATCAAGCTTCCTTTGAAGAAATTCATAGGAAAGCTTCTCATGATCAGTGAGGAGTGTATCATAACGATCCTGAAGATTATCAAATCTAGACTGAAGACTTGTCACATCATCAGTGAGGATTTGGGTAAGGTTCATTTCATCATTCAACAGATCATCACTTTTATCTAGCAGTTTCTGAAGCTTTTCCAGAGCAGTTTGTTGTTTAGTGGCAATGATAGCAAGTTTACTCTAACTGGGTTTCTTATAATCATTAGGTTCACAGTCACTTGAATCAGAGGAGGAGGCATTATTTGGTACCTTGGAACCTTTTGCCATGAAGCAATAGGTTGGAGCGAAGTCATCAGCATAGTCATCAGTATGGATGGTGCAATCATTTTCTTCAAGATTGAAGATTGACTTGCTGACGAAAGTGGTTGCCATTGCAAGACTAGCCTGTCCGGATTCTGAGTCTTCATTAGAACCCTCTTCTTCATCACATTCCTCTGATTCTGCCTCGGAGTCGATTTCCTTGCCAATAAGTGCCCGAGCCTTTCTGAAACTAGTCTTCTTGTGTGATGAGGGCTTTGAAGATGAGGATTTTGAAGATTTCTTCTTCTTCTTCGAGTCATCAGAACTTTCATCCTTGTATTTCTTCTTCTTTGATTCCTTTCCCCAACAGGGACAATCAGCAATGTAATGACCTGATTTCTTGCACTTGTGACAGGTTCGTTTCTTGTAGTCCTCAGATGAAGATTCTGATTTCCTCATGTCTCTTCTTGAAGATTTACCGAACTGGCCACGTCGTGTAAATCTCTGGAATTTCCTCACGAGCATTCCAAGCTCCTGTCCAAATTCTTCACGGTCACAAATGTTGTCATATGTGTCTTCTTCTTCAGATGAGGAAATTTCTCTAGCCTTCAGTGCACGTGGTCTGGAATAGCTTGGTCCATATAGATCTATCTTTTCTTCTAGCTGGAATTCATGAGTATTTAGCCTTTCAAGTATATCAGCTGGATCAAGCATCTTGTAGTTTGGTCTTTCTTGAATCATCAGAACTAAAGTATCAAATGAAGAATCCAAAGATCTCAGCAGTTTCTTCAAAACTTCGTGACCGGTGATGTCTCGAGCTCCCAGTGCTTGCAGTTCATTTGATATGTCAGTGAGGCGATCAAAGGTGTCTTGGAAGCTTTCATTGTCATGTCTCTTGAAGCGATTGAAGAGATTTCGAAGAATATCAACACGAGAGTCACGCTGGGTTGATACACCTTCATTTACCTTGCACAGTCTCTCCCAGATCAGTGTTGCAGAGCCCAAAGCACTTACTCTTCCAAACTGGCCTGGGCTCAGATGGCCACAGATGATGTTCTTCGCTTGAGAATCGAGTTGCTTGAACTTCTTCACATCAGCAGCAGAGACACTGGCAGAGATGATGGGGACGCCATGTTCCACAATATACCAGAGATCATTATCAATAGCTTGTAGATGCATTTGCATTTTGTTCTTCCAGAAGGGAAAGTTCTTTCCATCGTAGGTAGGACATGCTGCAGTCACCTTAAACATGCCTGTAGTCAACATAACTAAAACTCCAGGTGGTTAAACCAAAATCACACAGAACAAGGGAGTACCTTGCTTTGATACCAATTGAAAGTGCGTTATATCGACTAGAGAGGGGGTTAATAGGAGATGTCACACCCTGTTTTTCACCACAAGTATTTTATGTTGCAAAAATCAGAGCTTGTCAAAACTTTTTCAAATAATATTGTGAGTGCAATGTAAGCCCTTGTTTGAGTGAATGCTTGCTTGTTTAATGACTCAAACCCATGAAAAACTTATTATTTTGCTCTCTTCAAAAACCCTTTTTCCTTTATATCAAGATCACCTTCATCATGTTGGGATACACTACTAGCTCATGAAGCCAAGTGGCACTTCCAACCAAAGTTGGTGACCTGATCCAAATAATATTTTCATTCATTAAAAACATTAATTGGTGATTTAAAATATTATTTTCCTATTTTATATTTATGTCTGTTTCTAAGGCCAGGAATGATATTCCCACAAGGAAAATTGCTTTCCTACCTTAGAAAATTCTGAGTAAATTCTTGGAAGCTCAGAAGGACATATATTTGCCATATATAAGATTTTCAACCATATTTTATATTAATAATATTTGAGTAAAACCCTGAAAACCATTTCTGTCTGTTTTAGCTTTTTGAGATGTTTCCAAAGGAAATGATCTTAATAAATTCCCGTAAAATTACAGGAGCCCTCCCAAGCCATATTAGGTGCTCACATAAAATCTCACCTTGATCCAAGGTGGGGAAGTGCACCTAATGAGCCCAAAACCCTCTATGTCCAAAGAAGAGTTGGAACAACTCTACATTGCAAAGTTTCTCCAATGGAGCTGAAACTTTGAAGAGGTGTTTGACACCCCAAATGAGGACTCCACACTTCCTTTGTAAAGGACAGTACTGGTCATTTTGAGGCATTTTCAAGTTTACAAAGCTAAACTTGTTCAATGGAGCTCAAATTTGGTGAAACCCCATGTTTTTACCCCAATACCAAACCTGTTAAGTTTCAGTTCCAGTGGTGGAGTGGAAGCACCCCAAGTCACTGTCGAACACCTACTGACAGGAAGGTAAAAACCCTCCTAGCCACTGTTTTACCCAATGGCAAGGCCCCAAACTTGGTGAGTTAGAGCCCCAGAACACCCTGAGCACCCAGTCAACCAGCCCCTCCCTAACTCCAAGCACAAGTGACAAGAACTCCAATTTGAGCCGTAGGGTAGTATAGGCAACACTAGTGTTCCTTGCCTCCTTTGACCAGCTCGTGCTCCCACTAACACACAACGGCTAGGCACACTCCCAGCAACACTCAGGACATGGAGGACACGTCCCAAGTGCCCCAAAGCGTGCCAGCATGTCGTGGCATGCAAAAACTGCGCCCTGGGCGCGCCACAGAGAGCCTCCAGCAAGGGGACGTCGCCCCGGCCAGTCCAAACCTCCCCACTTATGTCCAAATGCACCCCCGACAGCCATTCAGTGCAAAGCTACCACCTGGGACCCTCTCCCCTCACGCAAGAGCTCAGACGACGCGTGCCCGTGCACGCCCGACGTGGCCGAGCATGCCCGATCGCTGCGGCTCGACCCCACTCGCTTTCCCTCTGCGGCCGATGCACCAGGAGGTCCTAAACCACGTCCCGAACCCGTGGTTTCACGTCCAGCACCTCACTAGGCTCGCACGCGCGCCACGGTGAGTCACCGGCGCGCCCGAGTCGGCTCACCGCCGCTGGCCTATAAATAGCTGCCCGACCTCCCATTACACTCCCCTTGACGCCAGGACCATTTCCCCCAACTTTCCCGAGCGATTCCGTGCCCCTAGCCACTAGTTCGACGCCAACCCGAAACCCTTCCGCCACGGTCACCTCGTCGCCGGCGACCCAGACCACCTCCGGTGACGTCCCGACCACGAGCAGGTAGGCGGAGGAATGAGGGATCCATTCCCGCTCCTAGTTTGGCCTGAGGAATACGGTAGCGTCGCCGGCGTCCATCTCCACCTCTCTAGCTGGAGGTAGGAGAAGGACCCGACAGGTGGAGTCCACCTGTCGGTGTCCTGGGGCAGCCAGCGCGTGCAACCGCTGACACTGACCCCAGGGGCCCGCGGGTCAGGTTTGAACCTGGCCCGCGCGCGCCTGGTGCCCGGTCTGTTGGCTGGGCCGGCTGGATCTCCCCCCTCGCATTTTTACTTTTATTTTTAACCTGCAACTTAAATGATTTTTATAAAAATATTTAGCCAGTAGAAATATATGATTCTTCCACCTGTAATTTTCTAAAAATGTGTAGTAATTGATTCTGTAGTGTTTGACATTTATCAAAAACAGAAACTATTTTGGTATAATAAAATGATATTAAAAGCATTTGTTTGCTCCTGTTTGCTTTGAAATAAATATGCTTAGCTAATAAAAACCATAGGAAACATTTTCAAAATAATAAACTGAATTTATTCAAGCTTTGGAACATTTTTAAAAGCACCTTGTGATCTGTTTTGGTGTGAGCTATTATTTATTTATTCCTTTTTTGACGGTAGAGTTACCGAGTGACGGAGGATCCGGAGCGGAAGACCTCGAAGACCCCGGATACCTAGCTGACCAAGGCAAGCAGCCCTTTCACCATGACTTGAGCACAAACATTGTTGCATGCTAGTATAGTTGGTATTCTCCCGTTGCATTTTATCACGATGCCGGTTCATCATTGTGGTGATGCTACCGAAGGCTTCTTCGAAGCACTTGCATGATAGTGATGTTATATATATGGCTCCTCGGAGCACAAGCATGATGAGCTTGACCCTACCATCTATGAGGATCATGCTACTGTCATGTTGACTAGTAGAGTAAGAACACTGCACTGAGCTTGACCCTACCCCCTGAGGGTCGTGTTAATACCATGTTGACAAGTAAAGATAGAGCATATTATCATGAGCATGATGATGAGTTAAATAAAGAGTTTATGAAAACCCCGTCGAGTGCCACTAATGCCCGAGGATGATGATGAGTTGGTGATCACTTTTGGTGAAGTGATGCACCGGTGATTTTGTGTGAGTATGGTTTCGGAAATGGGATTAGATTTATGATGTGTCGACCGTCCCAACCTTACCAGTACGACAACGATACCCCTTTATGGGATGGGGCTTTGTTGATTACTCTGGTCGGTACTAGCAAAGAGCCACATTACTAGTGGCGGGAGTGATCGGTGTCACTCTCGTGATGGGGTCGTGCCAGGTAGGACCGCTATGCCATTATTATGAGTTCCAGGCACACCGTTGGTCCCTGCATGGTTGATACAGTCCAGAGTCGGTGCTCGTAAGACGTACAACATGTGGGCTGGGTCCAATCGAGTGGACCTCTTTGTCTATTATCGTCAGGGGAAAGATGTTGATCGGGTACTTACCTCGGGTATATGTGATATACCGCGAGTCGTGGATGACACGGAAGTTTCCCGTTTCTCGTGGGTCCAGCGTACTACCTCTGCATAGTGTAAAATATTCGAATAGCCATGTCCACGGTCAAGGACAGTTGGGTGGTGCTGCTTATACTACGTCCAGTGTTTCCGCATAAACCAAAAGTGTGTGTGTTGTGTTAAAAAGGTGTTGTTATAATCATGATAATAATATGACCAAGTCCGATGACTTGGCATATAGGGTGAACCCGGTGTGTTCAACCCTTGTCAGATATGTCGATATCTGTAACCTGTTCTTCAAGAATAGTTCTTTAACTTGTTGCATATACCTGATCATTCCACCAAATTGCATTCCACCAAAGATACATATCACTGTTATTCTTCGCTGTAAGTGTTCATATCATGGGCTGTTTGCGAGTACATTCAAAGTACTCATTGGCTTGCCACTGGTTATATTATTGACCGGACATGGAAGGACCGGAGTTTGGCGACGAGTACGCCATCGGAGACGAACCTGCGATCTAGGACGCTTCCAAGTCAGAATGCCTGTCGGTGTAGGCTTGATGGCATGGGCACCGCTTAGCCCTTACAAGTTTCTGCTACTCGATGTATCTGTTTATTTGGCTTTAGACCTCGCTCTTGAACCCGACCTTCTGGTCGTTTGATGTTATAATTTCGGTACTTGGATGTAAGACTCTATTATTCAGTATCTGTGTTCAGTGAACATTGATCCTTGGGGTCACTGGAGACGGCGAACTCGACTTGCTAGTCGGGGTCCCCACAGAACTGGTATTAGAGCCATCCTGACTATAGGAAGCCTTAGATAGCATGGACGGTAGCCGAGAACGTTAGAACACCAGCCTTGCACAAAACTTTTGCACATACCACCTTCTGACTTCTCTCCTATGCCTTGTAGATGGTTGTCGTACCTGAGACGCTTCTGGAGACCGGCTTTCCACTACTCCTGGTGGATTGTCTCGAGAAGTGCCACGTACGTCGCACGCCCATCTTCCTCTACCACGAGCACTGGGTCAACGCAGACACTAAGGAATATCACGTGGACGTGATAGTGAAGGCTAATGACTCCCGATCTAGTTGGTTCTTCGAAGGACCACAGATGGGAGAGCTGATGTTGGCAGCGGAGACGGCCGCATGAGATTCGCTCGTGCGTCTCCGCAGCATCCTCCCTGAGATGGCTAATGAGCCTGTCACCCGTCACCTACCTTTCTTTAAGGAAGGAGTGGATGGGAGTTGGACACTCACCCCAGCCACGGAGGATGGGATGCCATTAAAGTTTCAGACCTACGTCAGCCTCTCGTCGGACACCCTGACGCACTTCCTGGTTAAGGAATCAGCCAAGCTTCGCCAAGAGCTGCACCTAGTCAAGGGCCTGCTCCACACTGAGAAGATGCAGAATCGCAAAGTAAAGAAGGCAGGCGCACCTGAAGGGAGGACAGCTGTTGCCACTAAGGGTGGTGTGTTACCCATCCAGGCAGTCCCTCTTCGGAGTCACCGCCTGACAGCGGAAGAGTACACTGAGATCTTCGCCGCCTCGCCTAAGAGACGCCGTGATGTGCGGATTCTTTCTTCCACTCCTATAAAGGAAGAAGATGTTGATGAAGATGAGGATCCTGTTGAATCCGCCTTTGAGACCGAGCAGTCCGTCGCGTAGGATTTAGCGTAGGCAATTAGGAGTACCCCGAGCATAGGGTATCCATGTATCCGTTTCTAATTTGCATATGTGTGCATGATGTAAGTCACATATTGCCTTAGGCAGCCTGTAAGTGACTACATCACCTAGTTTTTATGAATGCAATTTCCAGTTTGTCAAAAACTTTGGTTTTGAAAACTTGGCACATGCACGCATTGGACCCCCTCTTACTAGGAGCGAATCCTTGTATTCCCGAGCAAGGTGGCATTTTGACCTGTCTGTTTCTATGACAGGATGGTGAACGCAACCCGCAACAGCACCTTCAGCAACCCCGGCGCCGGCTCCTCAGGGACGCCGCAGGGAACCGAAGGAGAAGCTCACGCTGGAGGTCACCACGAGCAGCCTAGAGACCTTCCGCCACCACCTCCTCCTAAGAACTTGACGATGTCTTAGTTCCTTCAAGCTCTTCGGGAGGAGCGTCAAGCCAGCAATGCCGCTATTCAGCAGCTGACTCCAGTCCTGGTGGACAACCCGCCGCGGAATGGGAATGGCGGTGGTCGCTCTACTCTTTCTGAGTTCATGCGGACTACGCCCTCCATATTCACGGAGACGACTGAACCACTGGACGCCGATGACTGGATCCGCACCATTGAAGACCTCCTTGCGCTGGTCAAGTGCACCGATGATCATGAGAAGGTCCTTTATGCTTCTCACTGTCTTGGAGGCACCGCCAGGGCATGGTGGGATGGATTCCAGATCATGCGGATAGGGCAAGTCATCACTTGGGTGATGTTCAAGGAAGGATTTCGCGCGGCTCACATTCCACCTGGACTGATGACCATTAAGAAGCGGGAATTCCAAGCCTTGAGGCAGGGCAATGGAACTGTTAAGGAGTACCTGCAGAAGTTTAACCTCTTGTCGAGGTACGCGCCCGAAGATGTTAACACTGAGGCCGCTAAGGTGGAACGCTTCATGGAAGGGTTACAGCAGTCCCTGCAATACCAGCTGGTGGTTTGCGACTGCCAGACTTTCAGCGAGTTGGTTAACAAGGCACTTATGCTGGAAGACAAGCGTCGTGCGATGGACGACACCCACAAGCGCAAACTGATAGGCAGTGGAGGACCCAGAAGCGCAAGACCAAGACCATGGCAGTCAGCACCTGCAAGACCCAACTTTCAGCAGCAGCTGTACAAGTACCCGGTGTTCCGCCAGAATTATCAGCCTCAGCAGCAAGCCAAGCCAGTAGTCAACCCGCCGAACAACGGTGGAGTCAAGACCAACCCTCCGGGGCAAGTCACCTGCTTTGGGTGTGGTCAGACCAGGCACTATTCCAGGCAGTGCCCCAACAAGAAGCCCGACGCACCGCGTCCCAATGCACCCAACCCCGGTCAAGGTGCACCAGAAAGGAACCAGGCCCCCCGCAACCAGCAGTTCAATGGCAGGGGCCGGATCAATCACATCACTGCACAAGAGGCGCAGGAAGACCCGGACTGCATTCTGGGTACGTTCCTCGTCAACTCAACTCCAGCAACAGTGTTGTTTGATTGTGGTGCCTCGCATTCTTTTGTTACTCAAGGGTTTGCGGAGAAGTGTGGTTTAATACCCACTCTACTCCATGGGCAGATGGCAATTCAAACCCCGGGAGCAGTATTGAGGACCAACCTAGGGTGTAGAAGGGTCGAGATAGTTATCATTGTGCTTAAATCGCAAGGTGTAGAAGCAATCCTTGGCATGGATTGGTTGGCCAAGCACTAGAGTCTTTTGGACTGTGCCAACAGGGCCATTACCAAGACAAGCAACCAAGGGTTCAAGGTCAAGTTTGTCTCCGAGCCAGTATCGGCTCAAGTGCCTCGAGTCAACAGTCTATCTGAGGTAGAGCTTGATCAAGTGCCTGTAGTCTGCGAATACCCGGATGTCTTTCCTGACGAGCTACCCGGAATGCCTCCTGACCGAGACATCGAGTTCATCATCGAGCTCATGACCGGATCAAGGCCTATATATAGAAAGCCTTACAGGATGGGTTCCGAAGAGCTGGCAGAGCTGAAGAAGCAGCTGGATGAGCAACTCAGGAAAGGGTTCATCCGTCCGAGTGCATCACCTTGGGGATCACCGGTTCTATTTGTTTCAAAGAAGGATGGTACCATTCGACTCTGCGTCGATTACCGTTCTTTTAATGAAGTCACAATTAAGAACAAGTACCCGCTCCCCAAGATCGAAGACCTGTTTGACCAGTTAAATGGGGCCAGGGTATTTTCCAAGATCGATCTTGGATCGGGATATTACCAGTTGAAGATTCGACCCGAAGATATACCCAAGACTATATTCGTGACCCGATACGGTCTATATGAATGCACTGTCATGCCCTTCGGTTTGAAAAATGCCCCAGCCTACTTCATGTACCTCATGAACAAGGTCTTCATGGAATATTTGGACAAGTTTGTCGTCGTGTTCATCGATGACATATTAATCTTCTCCAAGTCTGAAGAGGAGCATGAGCAACACCTGAGGTTAGTTCTGGGAAAGCTTCGAGAGCACCAGCTTTATGCCAAATTCAGCAAGTGTTAGTTCTGGCTGAACGAAGTTGGATTTCTGGGTCATACCCTGACGGCACGCGGTTTGGCCGTAGATCAGTCCAAGATTACTAAAGTGACCAACTGGGAATCACCAAAGGACGTGAAGGATGTCAGGAGTTTCCTCGGGCTCGCGGGATACTACCGCAAGTTTGTAGAAGGATTCTCCAGCATCGCTCGATCTATGACTCAGCTCTTGAAGAAAGGCCGAAAGTTCAAGTGGACACCGGCGTGTGAAGCAAGCATCCAGGAGTTGAAGAAGAGGCTAACTACCGCCCCGATATTGGCTACCCCAGACATTAACAAGGAATTCGTGATATATTGTGATGCCTCTGGAACCGGCCTCGATGGAGTCCTCATGCAAGATGGCAGGGTCGTGGCGTACTTGTCACGGCAACTGCGACCTCATGAGGAGAATTACGCCACCCATGATCTCGAGCTAGCATCCGTAGTGCATGCTATGAAGACGTGGCGACATTACCTTCTCGGGAAGCGATGTGAGATATATACAGACCACAAAAGTCTGAAATATATCTTCACTCAAAGGGAGCTGAATATGAGGCAGCGGAGATGGCTTGAGTTAATCAAGGATTACGACCTCAGCATTCAGTATCATCCCGGGAGGGCGGACGTGGTAGCCGATGCCTTGAGCCGGAAGGTAGGCTCCTTGAACGTCGCGCTCAAGGGAAGGTTACCCGTCTTGTATGAAGAGATGGAGGGCTTCGAACTTGAGATAGTCGAACCAGGATACCTGGCCAACCTCGGAGTCAAGCCTACTCTGGCAGACGACATCAAGAAAGCCCAGAAGGGGCACAAGATTATCGAAGGCCTCAAGAGGAAGGTGCGAGAAGGCAAAGCCCGAGGATTCTCGATTGATGAGCAAGGAGTACTGTGGTACGGGAAGCGCTTATGCGTACCTAACAAGGCCGAACTTAAGGACTTGATCCTGCAAGAGGCTCATGACACGCCGTAGTCTAGCCATCCAGGTGGTACCAAGATGTACCAAGACATCCGAGAACGATTCTGGTGGCATGGCATGAAGAGAGAAATTGGCTCCTATGTCGCTAAATGCGATGTATGCCAGCGAGTCAAGGCTGAACACCAGCGACCTGCTGGATTGCTGCAACCTCTTCAAGTGCCGGAATGGAAGTGGGATAAAGTCGGCATGGACTTCATCACCGGGTTGCCCCGGTCGAATAAGGGTCATAACTCCATTTGGGTCATAGTCGATCATTTGACCAAGGTGGCCCATTTCATCCCCGTTAACACCACCTACGATGGCAGCCAGCTGGCCAGTCTATACATTCATCGAGTGGTGAGTCTCCATGGAGTTCCCAAGGAGATGGTGTCCGACCGCGGCACGCAATTCACCTCAAGATTCTGGAAGAAGTTTCAAGAAGCTCTCGGAACCAAACTCTCCTTCAGTACGACTTTCCACCCGCAAACGGGCGGAAAGACCGAGAGGGTAAACCAGATACTTGAGGACATGCTCCGCGCCTGTGTTTTGCCTCATGGTGCCAAGTGGGAAGACTGCCTGTCGTTTGCTAAGTTTTTTACAACAACAGCTACCAGTCCAGTCTTCAGATGGCCCCATTTGAAGCGTTATATGGGCGGAAGTGCCGCACCCCGCTCATTTGGTCCGAAACCGGTGAAGGACTAGTTTTCGGACCAGAAGCACTGTAGGAAGCAGGGGAGAAGGTTCAGCTTGTCCGAGAGAACTTGGAGGCAGCTAAGTCAAGGCACAAGAGCTATGCGGACCCTCGCCGCAGAAATGTGGAGTTTTTTCCCGGAGACCAGGTGTACTTGCGAGTCACGCCTCTCAAGGGGACCAAGCGTTTCCACGTCAAGGAGAAGCTAGCTCCAAGGTTCATTGGACCCTTCAAGATCACGGCAAGGCGCAGGGAAGTAGCTTATCAGTTGGAGCTACCTCCTGAGTTTTCGGGTGTGCACAACGTGTTCCACGTGTCACAGCTCCGGAAGTGTTTACAAGTGCCGAACCGTCCCGGTCTTTACAAGGACATTGATCATCAAGCTATTGACCTTCAACCGGACCTTACCTACCGCGAGAAACCGATCCGGATTTTGGATGAAGCTGAGCATTGCACCAGAAGTCGCACCATCAAGTTTTTCAAGGTTCAGTGGAGCAACCATACCGAAGCAGAAGCCACGTGGGAACGTGAAGACTATCTCCGATCAGAATTTCCTGAGCTATTTAACACTTAGCTTAGGAATCTCGGGGACGAGATTCTTGTAAGAGGGATAGGTCTATCACACCCTGTTTTTCACCACAAGTATTTTATGTTGCAAAAATCAGAGCTTGTTAAAACTTTTTCAAATAATGTTGTGAGTGCAATGTAAGCCCTTGTTTGAGTGAATGCTTGCTTGTTTAATGACTCAAACCAATGAAAAACTTATTATTTTGCTCTCTTCAAAACCCCTTTTTCCTTTATATCAAGATCACCTTCATCATGTTGGGATACACTACTAGCTCATGAAGCCAAGTGGCACTTCCAACCAAAGTTGGTGATATGATCCAAATATTATTTTCATTCATTAAAAACATTAATTGGTGATTTAAAATATTATTTTCATATTTTATATTTATGTGTGTTTCGAAGGCCAGGAATGATATTCCCACAAGGAAAATTGCTTTCCTACCTTAGAAAAATCTGAGTAAATTCTTGGAAGCTCAGAAGGACATATATTTTCCATATATAAGATTTTCAACCCTATTTTATATTAATAATATTTGAGTAAAACCCTAAAAACCACTTCTTTCGGTTTTAGCTTTTTGAGATGTTTCCAAAGGAAATGATCTCAATAAATTCCCATAAAACTACACGAGCCCTCCCAAGCCATATTAGGTGCTCACATAAAATCTCACCTTGATCCAAGGTGGTGAAGTGCACCTAATGAGCCCAAAACCCTCTATGTCCAGAGAAGAGTTGGGACAACTCTACATTGCAAAGGTTCTCCAATGGAGCTGAAACTTTGCAGAGGTGTTTGACACCCCAAATGAGGACTCCACACCAAAGATGGGATTTGTGAGACTTTGTTTGGCCACACTTCCTTTGTAAACGACAGTACTGGTCATTTTGATGCATTTTCAAGTTTACAAAGCTAAACTTGTTCAATGGAGCTCAAATTTGGTGAAACCCCATGTTTTTACCCCAAGACCAAACCTGTTAAGTTTCAATTCCAGTGGTGGAGCGGAAGCACCCCAAGTCACTATCGAACACCTACTGACAGGAAGGTAAAAACCCTCCTAGCCACTGTTTTACCCAATGGCAAGGCCCCAAACTTGGTGAGTTAGAGCCCCAGAACACCCTGAGCACCCAGTCAACCAGCCCCTCCCTAACTCCAAGCACAAGTGACAAGAACTCCAATTTGAGCCGCAGGGCAGTACTGGCAACACTAGTGTTCCTTGCCTCCTTTGACCAGCTCGTGCTCCCACTAACACACAACGGCTAGGCACACTCCCAGCAACACTCAGGACATGGAGGACACGTCCCAAGTGCCCCAGAGCGCGCCAGCATGCCGTGGCATGCCAAAACTGCGCTCTGGGCGTGCCACAGAGAGCCTCCAGCAAGGGGACGTCGCCCCGGCCAGTCCCAACCTCCCCAGTTATGTCCAAACGCTCCCCCGACAACCATTCAGTGCGAAGCTACCACCAGGGACCCTCTCCCCTCGGGCAAGAGCTCAGGCGACACGTGCCCGTGCGCGAACGACGCGGCCGAGCATGCATGGTCGCTGCGGCTCGACCCCACTCGCTTTCCCTCTGCGGCCGATGCACCAGGAGGTCCTAAACCACGTCCCGAACCCGTGGTTTCGCGGCCAGCACCTCACTAGGCTCGTACGCGCGCCACGGTGAGTCACCGACGCGCCCGAGTCGGCTCACCGCTGCTGGCCTATAAATAGGTCCCCTCGGCACCCCAGCACACCCCAGGCAGCTTCAGCACAACCAGTAGACTCCCCCTAGCCACCCAATCGAGCTCGCAGAGCCCAGTGCTCGATATCGATCGAGGCCCCTCCGCCTCGGAGCTCCGGTCGATCTCCGGCTAGACGTCGGCTCCTGCGCTGCCCGACCTCCCATTACACTCTCCTTGACGCCAGGACCATTTCCCCCAACTTTCTCGAGCGAATCCGTGCCCCTAGCCACTAGTTCGACGCCAACCCGAAACCCTTCCGCCACGGTCACCTCGTCGTCGGCGACCCAGACCACCTCCGGTGATGTCCCGACCACAAGCAGGTAGGCGGAGGAACGAGGGATCCATTCCCGCTCCTAGTTTGGCCTGAGAACAACGGTAGCCTCGCCGGCGTCCGTCTCCACCTCTCTGGCTGGAGGTAGGAGAAGGACCCGACAAGTGGAGCCCACCTCTCGGTGTCCTGGGGCCCGCAGCTGCTAACACTGACCCTAGGGGCCCGTAGGTCAAGTTTGAACCTCGCCCGCGCACGCCTGGTGGCCGGTCTGCTGGCTGGGCCGGCTGGATTGCCCCCGTGGCCTTTTTCCTTTTATTTTTAACCTGCAACTCAAATGATTTTTATAAAAATATTTAGCCAGTAGAAAAATATGATTCTTCCGCCAGTAATTTTCTAAAAATGTGTAGTAATTGATTCTGTAGCGTTTGACATTTATCAAAAGCAGAAACTATTTTGGTATAATAAAATGATATTAAAAGCATTTGTTTGCTCCTGTTTGCTTTTAAATAAATATGCTTAGCTAATAATAACCATAGGAAACATTTTCCAAAATAATAAACTGAATTTATTCAAGCTTTGCAACATTTTTAAAAGCACCTTGTGATCTGTTTTGGTGTGAGCTATTATTTATTTATTCCTTTTTCGACGGTAGAGTTACCAAGTGACGGAGGATCCGGAGCGGAAGACCTCAAAGACCCCGGATACCTAGCTGACCAAGGCAAGCAGCCCTTTGACCATGACTTGAGCACAAACATTGTTGCATGCTAGTATAGTTGGTATTCTCCCGTTGCATATGATCACGATGCCGGTTCATCATTGTGGTGATGGTACCGAAGGCTTCTTCGAAGCACTTGCATGATAGTGATGTTATACATATGGCTCCTTGGAGCACAAGCATGATGAGCTTGACCCTACCATCTATGAGGATCATGCTACTGTCATGTTGACTAGTAGAGTAAGAACACTGCACTGAGCTTGACCCTACCCCTTGAGGGTCGTGTTAATACCATGTTGACAAGTAAAGATAGAGCATATTATCATGAGCATGATGATGAGTTAAATAAAGAGTTTATGAAAACCCCGTCGGGTATCACTAATGCCCGAGGGTGATGATGAGTTGGTGATCACTTTTGGTGAAGTGATGCACCGGTGATTTTGTGTGAGTATGGTTTCGGAAATGGGATTAGATTTATGATGTGTCGACCGTCCCAACCTTACCGGTAAGACCACGATACCCCTTTATGGGACGGGGCTTTGTTGATTACTCTGGTCGGTACTAGCAAAGAGCCACATTACTAGTGGCGGGAGTGATCGGTGTCACTCTTGTGATGGGGTCGTGCCAAGTAGGACGACTATGCCATTATTATGAGTTCCTGGCACACCGTTGGTCCCTGCATGGTTGATACAGTCCAGAGTCGGTGCTCGTAAGACGTACAACATGTGGGCTGGGTACCAATCGAGTGGACCTCTTTGTCTAGTATCGTCAGGGGAAAGATGATGATCGGGTACTTACCTCGGGTATATGTGATATACCGCGAGTCGTGGATGACACAGAAGTTTCCCGTTTCTCGTGGGTCCAGCGTACTACCTCTGCAGAGTGTAAACTATTCGAATAGCCGTGTCCACGGTCAAGGACAGTTGGGTGGTGCTGCTTAAACTACGTCCAGTGTTTCTGCATAAACCAAAAGTGTGTGTGTGGTGTTAAAAAGGTGTTTTTATAATCATGATAATAATATTACCAAGTCCGATGACTTTGCATATAGGGTGAACCCGGTGTGTTCAACCCTAACCTGTTCTTCAAGAGTAGTTCTTTAACTTGTTGCATATACCTGATCATTCCACCAAATTGCATTCCACCAAGATACATAACACTGTTATTCTTCGCTATAAATGTTCATTTCATGGGCTGTTTGCGAGTACATTCAAAGTACTCATTGGCTTGCCACTGGTTACATTATTGACCAGACATGGAAGGACCGGAGTTTGGCGACGAGTACGCCATCGGAGACGAACCTGCGATCAGGACGCTTCCAAGTCAGAATGCCTGTCGGTGTAGGCTTGATGGCATGGGCACCGCTTAGCCCTTACCAGTTTCCGCTACTCGATGTATCTGTTTATTTGGCTTTAGACCTCGCTCTTGAACCCGACCTTCTGGTCGTTTGATGTAATAATTTCGGTACTTGGATGTAAGACTATTATTCAGTATCTGTGTTCAGTGAACATTGATCCTTGGGGGCACGGCGAACTCGACTTGCTAGTCGGGGTCCCCACAGGAGATTTTTAGAATTTCATCACTAAGGAAATTCCTTTTGAGGAAATTCCTCATTGATGACTAACTTACAGCGGAAACAGTAAAGGATCAGAAGTGCAAAGTTTCACAACAACAGTTTTTCAGAGTGAAGAATGTGAAAACAGATTACACTGTGAGCAGGCATGCAGAATTCAGATGAGGATTAACTGACGTGAAGAATTTGGGGTTGAGGAAATTCAGTGAAAGTCTTCAGTAAATTCTTCAAACAGTCACAGTGAAAATCATCAACACATAATACGGGAAAGTAAGTAGTTGAGGAATTAGAACCCGTTTCTCAGTGACGACAGTCGTTGATGACCCAGTTCCAACTGCTGTGACAGTCGTACATCTGGTTTGGAGCGGCTTGGTATTGAAACCAAAGGACACACAGTCCTGGGACAAACAGTCCCTACCGTATTCTCCTTGAGCTAAGGACACACAGTCCTCGCCCAACACTTGTGGTAAGTCTTGAGGGCAGACTTCCAAACCCTCACAAACTTGGTCACCCGACGATCCACAATTGACTGCTAGAAAGCTCTAGACCATAACGCCTAACCGTCTGGAGGATGCACAATCCTCAAAGGTAAAAGGCTTCAGTCCCACACAGGAACAACTTCTTCAGTGATGCTCAATCACTAGGTTTGGTTTGTGGTTTCGGTGTATGGTGTATTTCCTCACTGATGAATTACTCTCGAAGGCTGTGAGGAATTGGGTTGCTCTTATGACAAGTGTCAGTTTCTAATGGAGCAGCCAACCACCTAGTAGTTGTCGGGTGGCTATTTATAGCCTGGGAGCATCCCGACATGATTTGACACTAATGCCCTTAAGTAATATGACCGTTGGAGTGGATAAGACCAGTGACTTGGCGTGGCTACCGAAACGGTCGGAACCCTCAACTGTGAGAGTCCTCATGTCACTCGTATTCCTCATTTGAGGCTTTTGGTAGGATTAGGCTTGGGTTGAGCATCATGAGGAAATTCATTCCATAGTGTAACTTCGACTCCCTTTAACAATACGGTGTTCCTATTACTCAAATGCGAAGAAGGTAAAATAGAAAGTGTAAATCTTCATGCTTCAAATTCTTTAGAGTGATTTTCTTCATGACACACCGGACTTCTCAATATCAGTATCTTCATGAGGAATATCAATTTTATCGCAGATTCCTCGCGATTCATTTCTTCAACTTCAGACCATTTTCTTCAACTGAAGGCATACATTTTTAGGGGTCGATATTCTTCAAATATCTCAAACTCCTCAATGACTTATAGATCATGTGTACACTCACAAACACATTAGATACTTAACCTATAAGTCTTCAAACCACCAAAATCACTAAGGGGCACTAGATGCACTTACAGTTGCCGGGTCATAACACATAGTAGGTAACTACAACTTGCAAGATCGGATCTAAAACACACATATATTGGTGACAACATAATAATTTCAGATCTGAAATCATGGCACTCGAGCCCTAGTGACAAGCATTAAGCATGGCAAAGTAGTTGCAACATCAATCTCAGAACATAGTGGATACTAGGGATCAATCCCCGTCAAAACTAACTCGATAAAATGATAGATCTCATCCTACTCATCACCGCCCAACGAGCCTACGAATAGATTACTCACGAACGATGAAGAGCTTCATGGAATTGGAGAGGGAAGAAGGTTGATGATGACAATGGCGACGATTTCCCCTCTCCGGAGCCCAAAACGGACTCCAGATCTGTCCTCCAGATGAAGAACAGGATGTGGCGGCGCCTCCGTATTGCAAACGCGACGAAATCTTCTCTTCTGATTTTTTTCTGGGCGAAAGTGAATTTATAGGGCTGAGATTGGGGCGACAGAGCCACGTGGGACCCCACAAGCTTGGTTGCCGCGACCAGGGGGTGGCCGCGGCAACACGGCTTGTGGCCCACTGGCCCACCCCCTCTGGTGGATCTTTGCGCAGGTATTTTTCATATTTTCCAGAAAAATTCTCCGTAAATTTTCAGGACGTTCCGAGAACTTTCATTTCTGCACAAAAAAACACCATGGCAATTCTGCTGGAAACAGCGTTAGTCCGGGTTAGTTCCATTCAAATCATGCAATTTAGAGTCCAAAACAAGGGCAAAAGAGTTTGGAAAAGTAGATACGATGGACACGTATCAGACGACAAGAGCTATCTAGCAGTGAACCAGCAAAAAATCCAACATTGAAAACATCATAGAAGATGCATATGAACTCCGTTTTTGATGAACTCGGGCTTGTCGTAAAGATGTCCATAAGCTCTGAAACACACAAAGAGAAACACCAACCAAGAACCAAGAAAGATGATGTAAGGATGCAGATGGTTTGAGCTCTCAACGAACGATACGATCAAGCTACTCACTTGAGAGCCCCCCTTTATAGTACGACAATCTATCCTATAACCCAGTCTCCCAATCACCACCGTGAGACCGGTAAAATATAAAACCTATCAAGGGCAAACATATACCTTGCACAAAGTCCACTTGAGATAGATGATGACAATCTTGACTTCCTCAAGATGGACCACCTTTCTTGATTGCGTTGGCTCGATGAATACTAGTTCATTTCTCCCCATACTCACTATGGGTGAGCCACTCTTCAGCACATCTTCACAAGTCCATTGCCACTTCAGTGGATGGCAAACTTCAAGCATGATATCTTCGTGATGCTCCACTTAAACTTGCACACCGCAATCTTCATGACGATCACCACTTGATGTCATCCTTCATGGGTTGTATGCAATCTTCCTATTGAGCAAGCCCATTGAAACACACCTAACCCCACAAAGAACTCTTACAAAGACCATGGGTTCCTACACAAAGCGTAATGGACAATGCTTACCATAACATGGGATCACTTGATCCCTCTCGGTACATCTTGCACGCTTTGTGTGTTGATTAACTTGATTCACTCTTTGACTTAGTATTGTTCAACCTTGTGTCTTTATGACCAATCTTTGGATAAAACCTTGAATACCACCTTGGTCATCATATAAACTCCTTAAACCAACATTTGGACTTCAAGAAGTGCGTATGGACAAATACTTCGAATATAACTCAAGGAAACCATTAGTCCACAGGGATTTTCATCAATTACCAAAACCACATATGGAGAAATGTGCTCTAACAGAAAGGAAGCGACGGAGGAGGTGGAGGTGCCGTAGCTGGCGAGGAGGCCAGGCTGCCCCTGTGCGTCCGCCACCGTGCCTGGGGCGCCTCCAAGGGGGCATTGGCGTGCCTCACCGGCAACCTGCGCCAGCCCGGGCACTCGCGAAGGAAGCTCGGCCTGTGGGCGCGGCCATGGGGGGCGAGGGCAGTCACAGGCAGGGTAAGAGGAATGGCACGGCCTCCCAGCCATCCCGATCGTGGAGCCACTCCATGGATGCAGCCCACGAATTCATCATGAAGATAGAGGGCCAACTCTATACCTCGCTCCAGCTCTCGAGCTCCTTCGCAAGGGAGATGGTGGATCATGCCCCTTGGCTTGTGGCTGCAGCCAGATGGCTGCTGCAACGGCCCCTCCTGGGTTGAGACCGAATTCACCCCCCATGGCTTCATGTACCTGCCACAGGGGTGGAAATCGTTCGCTCTCGCCCGCGGCTTGAAGCAGGGTCATGTCCTCTACTTGAAGTTTGACAGGGTCACCACGCTCTTTGTGAAGATCTACGGTTGAGCCGACGACCGCCTGGACTGTTGCATGTAAAGCCGCAGTAGCGCCTGTAGTTCCTCCGGCGACAATGATGATAGGAGCGCTTCTTCCGGGAGCTACGACCGTGATGGCTCCCGATCCGCTCATGTCAAGGAGGAGGGCTTAGACTAGGCGGAGGTGGCGCCAGGGCCGACATCTTGGAAGTGGCGTTCCTCGAGCCCGACCCTTTTGTTTTTCTTTCTTACCTTCCTTGCAACAAAATGTGTTCGCCCTGCGAGGGTGTGTAATAAGGAATACAGCCCTTGCGCCTTAAGTTGTTGCGTGCCGAAAATGAGTTTGTTCTTAGTGCTCCTTGTTAGGATTGTCCCTTTCTCTATGATTGCCTTTGGGTCATGCATTGGCAGGGCCCAGCCCCGTGTGTACCTCAATCGTCGTTTGTGCTTTGCAACGTTAGTAGCTTGTCACCCTCTGGGCGTACCTTGCAAGACCCCTCAGGCGATCCATCCCGAGGAAGAGTCTCGTGCACACAAGCTCTATTCCAAATGAAGTGCACTCGCTAGCTTGCATTTGGGTGCCACACGAGGAGACCAAGCACCAAGGGACTTGGTGGTGTGGCGTGCGCGGGAGCAGGCCCACGAGCCCGGGCTCGTTCCCTTGCATTCTTCAGTGCCTCTAGGACCGAGCCGAGCACCAGCACCGTGTCCATCCCACGCTCGCGTGGGACCTGAGGGGTGGCTCGCGAGTGCATGCCGCGGGAGGAGGCCAATAGCGACCCCGGCAGGAGCCACGTATGGCACAACTCACCTGAGGTTGGTGTGGCGTGTAAGGCACCCTCAATTGTTTTACCCACCAGCGCATAGCATGGGGCTTCCACTTGGCATGGAGATAGTCACGGCTCGACTGTTTTCCACCAGTACGGAGCATGGGGCTCCACTTGGCATGGGCATAGTCGTGGTTCGACCGTTTTCCGCTAGTGCGGAGCATGGGGCTTCCACTTGGCGTGGGCATAGTCGCGGTTCAACTGTTTTTCGCAAGCACGGAGCATGGGGCTTCCACTTGGCGTTGGCATAGTTGTTGTTCGATCATTTTCCACCAGCACAAAGCATGGGGCTTCCACTTGGGCATGGGCGGGAGTCCTCCCGAGGCTAAGGAGTGGCGCACTGGGAGGCTCTGGGGGTGTACAACCCCACCTCTTTATTACATGAGAGGGTCACGAGCGGAGACTTCGAGGGTTCCACATGCAAGGCTCAGGAGCCGCTTTCATGACCCTCAGGCGACCTGCACTTAGCCCCTAGTGCGGTTCCAAGCTCATGCAACCCATGTCAAGATGGAGAGGCGAGGGCCTCGCGAGGCACAACACGCCATTCATCGTCCGAATGCTCAGGGTAACGCGCGCCCGACAGTCGTCCCGAGACCATTGTGTGATGATGTTTGGTACCAGCGACGCAAACGAGACGGTGCGTGCGTGCCTGGTCCACCATGCACGTCTCGGTCACTCAGGCCCAGCGATGTTGCGGGGACAGATCTCAACATAGATGTCATGTCGAATTCTCCCATGAAATGTTCAAGGGAAAACTCACCGAGCGCTTGGCTCCTGGCGTGGCAAAACACCAAGCTGGCAGTTATACGAATTTGGTCTCACCCTTACTTACCCACTCGTGATGATCCCATGAGAGGGTGGGACACCAAGGACCTTTTTGAGGTGTCGTCCCCGGGAGCTGGCCCGTGAGGCACATCTTGGTCCCTTGGATTTACCAATGCTGCACGGATGGACCCGAGGACACACGCCATGTCTAGCCCCTAGTCATGGGGCGGACAAGGGGAGAATCACGAGGGCACGGAGATTTTAGATGGCATTGAGACATCAAACACAAGATTTAGGCGGACAACATAAACTCAAACAAAAGATAATTACGTTCGGTACACAACCAAAAAGCGAGGACGCTGGAAGGACGAAACCTTGCTGGCTCAAGGTAAATGCAACCCGATGTGCGCCCTTAATTCGACGACCAAAAATTCACCTGGTAATCAAGTCGCTGCTAGGGCGTTAGGCTGCTTGGTGAGGTAGACCGCAGAGGCTCACCACTCAGGGCCGGCCTGTGCCCAAGGCGGGGCTCGACGGCACGCAAGGCTTCACCGTGAGCCGTGCTAGCCTTTGGAAGGTGGCTGCGGCGTTTTCCATGCTAAAGGGCATGTGGGCGTAGCTGGTGGAGACGCCCCTACTCAAGGCAATGTGTGATGGCCAGAAGAGGTCCCAAGAGTCGTCCCTGTTGAGGCTTGTGATGTCGACGCACATGCGCACCTAGTCATTCTACTCGAGGGAGGTGACAGAGTTGACGGGGCGTCGCGAGCTGTGCATGCCGCGAATGGCACGCTCCTCCTGCTTTCGGGGGCATGCTTCGAAGCACGCCTCCAAGTGGTGCGCGAGAACCTCTCCCGTCACGATGGTCAGGTCGGACGCTTTCCAGAAGAAAGCCCCCGAGCCTAGCCCGAAGGAGGCATGAGGCACGCCTTTTTATTATGGGGGGATGCCGATGTGTCCAGCGGGTGAGGGGCTCGTGGCGCTAGCGTCGGACGGCACATTCCTCACCTCGACAGGGCTCGGGGAGGATAGCGACTGCTTCTTCCTGGGGGGCGTTGCTTTGCAAGGCCAAACATCTCCCTCGCCATCCGAATGCTCGACCGCGACAGCTCTGTAGGCATGCTCGAGGGAATGGGCTGCATCCTTTTGGTCGCAGGCGATGGTGATGACGCTACTATAGCCAGGCATCTTGAGGATGTTGTAACCATGGTGCTTTGTCACCATGAACTTGGCTAGTGTCGGGTATCCCAGGATTGCATTGTACGATAGGACAACATGCGGTACGTCAAATTCAATGAGCTCGATGTGGTAGTTGTTGCACATGCCGAAGGTTACAAGGAGGCGGACTTTCCCCAGGGGAACACTAGAACCATCGGTCACTCTCGAAAACATCCCGGTAGGCATCAGCTGGTCGTAATGCACCTGGAGTGTCTCAAAGGTCTCGACAGAGAGCACATTGAGGCTGACGCCTCCGTTGATGAGGGTCTTGCAGACAAAGACATTGCTGATGGTGGGGGCACACAACATGGGGAGCGCGCCCGCTGTGGTCGTGGATCGGAGGCCGTCCTTGGAGTCGAAAGTGATGGCATACTGCGACCACTTGAGGGTCGCGTGGCTTTTGGCTTTGGAAGGGCGACATTCACTTCCCGAGAGAACTGCTTGAACAAGCGGTTTGACGCTGGGGTATGGGATGTGCCGAGGATGCACGCTACCGCGCGGCTCCTGGTAGCCCCCAACCTCCTCTTCACGTTGGTTGTTGTCGACCCTTGTGGGCGGTGGCGGTGGCGGCAGAAGAGCTGCTTGTCTTAGGGGCGTGCCTCGCGGGGCTGTTTGCGCCAGGCGGCCTCACGAGGGTGGTCACAACAAACATCCTCATGGGGCTGTTCGCGCCAGCCATCCTCGCGAGGCTGCTCACGCCAGGCCTGGCGAGGGTAGCCATTGCGGCTGTCCCACGTGCCGCCTCCACGGCCACCGCCACGGCTGGTACCATGGTTGTTGCGACCCATGCACCGGCCAACGCGCTCGCCGCATAGGGACTTGAGCTCGTGGTAGTCCTTGGTGTTGTGAGTCACACATTGTGGAAGGCGCAGAGCGGATGATAGTCCTTCCCGAGCATATCATGGTCGTGGCCGCTTTTCTGCTTAGGCTCTGCTGCGAGCACTACAGGGCCCTTGCGCTTGATCTCCTTGCCCTTTGCCTTGTTGTCGTAGTGCGTGGCGTCACGGTTGTCGTGGATGAACAGGCGTCCCTCTTTAGCCTTGGCGCACTTGTCGAGATGTTAAACAACTTCAGGATGGTGCTCAAGCTATCGTCAATGGCAAGCTTCTCGCACATGCGGACGTCCGTGACACCATTGCAGAACGCCATGATGATACCTTCGTCTGAGGCACGTGGGATCTTGTTGCGCACCTGGCTGAAGTGCAATGTAATTGTGTAGGGTCTCTCCCGGGTGCTGCTTCACATGCCGGAGGTCATTGAAGGAAAGGGGGTAGTCATGCTTGCCCTTGAAGTTGGCGACGAATTACTCACAGAGCTCGCTCCACGAGGAGATCAATTCCTCGGTAGGTTCATGAGAAACGAATGTTTGCCATCCTTGAGGGCCATGGGGAACCAGTTCGCCATAACCTTATCGTTGCAGCATGCCACCTCAATGCTTAGCGTATAGAGCTGGAGGAACTCCGTGGGGTCGGGGATGCCATCGTAGCACGGGGGCAGCTCAAGCTTGAACTTGACGGGCCAAACCACTCGGCGCAACCCGCGGGTGAAGGCGTGGCAACCTATGATGCTCGAGGGGATGCCATGTTCGAGGGTGGCCTGATTCTATCGCCCACCCACCGTAACATCCTAAACGATCTGGTCTTGATGCTGGCGCTGCTGCTCAAGGACCACCCGTGCATCCGACGCATGTGACAAACGACCTTGCAGCTGGCCTCATCTTGAGCCCGCACAGGGGCTCCACCATGTTGGTCGAGCGGGCTGCTGGCTACGCCTATAGGGATTTCCTTGGCAAATATGCAAAGGGTCTCCAGATGAGATCTCGCGGAAATGGAAGCTTGCGGCGACGGAAAAGTGGTTTCGTGGACGCCCTTAATTTTTTCTGAGATTTTAGGGAATAAATAGGCCAAAGAGCTAGGGCAAGGGAGCTCTAGGGAGGCCACAAGCCTGGTGGCCGCCCCCCCCCCCTCTGGTCGCAGCTACAAGGCTTGTGGGCTCCCTGTGGGCCTCCTGCCTTGGCCCTCAAGTCCCCCGATCTTCTTCTGTTTTGGAAAATTTTATTTCGGGGATTTTATTCCGTTTGGACTCCATTCCATAATCAGATCTAAAAATTGTCAAAAACACAGAAAAAATAGGAACTGGCACTTGGCACTGAATTAATAAGTTAGTCCCAAAAAATATATAAAAGGTATATAAAACATCCAAAGTTGACAAGATAACAACATGAAACCATCAAAAATTATAGATACGTTTGAGACGTATCAAGCATCCCCAAGCTTAAGTCCTGCTCGTCCTCGAGTAGGGAAGTGATAAAGAATGAATTTTGATGCTTTCATGCTACCTAGTATAGATGTCCTTTGTAACTCCTCTTATGTGACATGAATGTTCAGATCCGTTAGATTCAAAACAATAGTTTGCTATTGACGTGGAGACAATAATACTTCAAGCAAACTAGCAAGGTAATCATGAACTTTCAAAATAACAAGGCCAAAAGAAAGTTATCCCTACAAAATCATATAGTCTGGCTATGCTCTATCATCCTTGCACAACGAATTTAAATCATGCACAACCTCGGTATTGGCCAAGTAATTGTTTTCACACCTTTACTTTCTCAAACATTTTCAACTCTCACGCAATACATGAGCGTGAGCCATGGTTTTAGCACTATAAGTGGAATGGAGTGTGGTGGAGGTTGCAAGGTAAACAAGGAGAAGATGGTCACGTCGACTAGGCATATCAATGAGCTATGGAGATTCTCATCAATAGATATGAATGTGAGTGAGTAGGGATTGCCATACAAATGATGCACTAGAGCTATGAGTATGTGAAAGCTCTTAAAGAAAACTAGTGGGTGTGCATCCAACTTGCTTGCTCACGAAGACCTAAGGCAATTTTGAGGAATCCCATCATTGGAATAAACAAGCAAAGTTATATAATGAAAATTTCCCACTAGCTATATGGTGGTGACAAAACGAGAGATTCTCAATCATGAAGATCATGGTGCTTAATAAGCACAAGTGTGGAAACATAGTAGCATTGTCCCTTCTCTCTTTTTCTCTCATTTTTTTGGTGGGCTCTTTGGCCTCTTTTTTTGCGGGCATCTTTGGCCTCTTTTATTTCCTCACATGGGACAATGCTCCATCAATGATGATCATCACACTTACAACTCAAAACTTAGAGCAATGATGACTCTATATGGAATGCCTTCGGTAGTGTACCGTGACAATGATCTAGCATGGCATAGACATCAATGGAAACATCATGCTAGCTATCTTATGATCATGCAATGGCGATGTAGAAGCTGTGGCACATGTCATGGTGGTAGTTTCTTGGCAATATATATTGGAATGGCTTTGAAAAAGCCATAGTAGGTAGTTATGGTGGCTGTTTTTGAGGGAGGTTAATGGCGGGTTTTATGCACCGGCGAAAGTTGCACGGCACTAAAGAAGATAGTGATGGTGGAAGGTGAAAGTGCATCTAAACCATGGACTCAACATTAGTCATCAATAACTCATATACTTGTTGCAAAAGTTTTAGTAGTAATCGAAACAAAGCATTCAACGCATACTCCTAGGGGAAGGGTTGGTAGGTATAAACCATCGCGCGATCCCGACCGCTACACAAAGGATGACAATCAATAAACTAATCATGCTCAGACTTCATCACATAGCGGTTCACCATACGTGCATGCTACGGGAATCACTAACTTCAACATAAGTATTTCTAGATCCACAACACCTTACTAGTATAACTTCAATATTACCACAACCACAACTCAAAACTAATTGAGATGAATCAAACTTCTCTAACTACTCAATGCACATGAAGGTGGAAGTTTTCATATCCCTTTGGATAACTACCCCTTTTGAGACTACTTTCATAGCATAGATCAACTACCACACCATGCACTGCCGTGCTCCAAAATATAGAAGTGAAGCACAAAGAGCAAAATCAACTAGCTCAAAAGATATAAGTGAAACACATGTGAGCTGAATTGCCTAACCAAAGGATATAAGTGAAGCTCGACAAAATCACGGTGAGTGCATGTCTCTCTCTGTAGGTGTGCAGCAAAGAAGATTGTGACACAACAAAAATAAAAGACTCCTACGATACAAGACGCTCCAAGCAAAACACATAACATGTGGTGAATAAAAATATAGCCCCAAGTAACGTCACCGATGGATTGAAGACGAAAGAAGGAATGCCTTACCGGGGCATCCCCAAGCTTAGGCTTTTTCAGCATCCTTGAATCAACTTGGGGTACCTTGGGCATCCCCAAGCTTGAGCTCTTGCCACTCTTTATCTCTTTGTCCATAAGAACTTCACCCAAAACTTGAAAACTTCACAACACGAAACTTAAATAGAAACTCGTGATATCATTAGTATAAGAAAGCAAATCACCACTTCCTTAGGTACTGTAGTAAACTTAAATTCTACTTATGTTGATGTTGGGTTAGTGTATTTTCAATATTCCATGGCTAATACCCCCCCCCCCGATACTATCCATAGTTACATCAAAATAAGCAACCAACTCAACAAAAACAGAATTTGTTAACAGCAGACCAGTTTGTAGCAATCTGTATACTTCGTATACTTCTGGTACTTCAAAAATTCTGAAACATTACGACAGTCTGAAGAATTTGCGTAGAAATCAGCAGCAAAAAGAATCAACTCAAAAGCTCTCATAGAAAAAAATGAAAATTCCTTTCGTGAGCAGACAGTTTATGTCTTTTCCATCATGATCAAACGATCATCCCCAAGACTAATCATAACGGTTTCACTTGGCACAAACGCAAAAGGAACACACAAAAAAACACAATCATAACAGAATTATGAAAGTGTGGAAAACACAAATAGAAAGAAAAAGGATAGATTCATTGGGTAGCCTCCCAACAAGCGCTATTTTTTAACGCCCTTAGCTAGGCATAAGGTGATGGAATCACGTATAGTCATCTTTGGTGCTCAAACCATAAGTAGCTCTCATCATAGATTCATAAGGCAATCTTATTTTCTTTCTAGGAAAATTATCCATTCCCTTCTTTAGAGGAAATTGAAATCTAATATTCCATTCTTCATATCGATGATAGCACCAATATTCCTTAGGAAAGGTCTACCAAGAATAATGGGACGTGAAGGATTGCAATCTATGTCAAGTACAATGAAATCCACGGGTACATAGTTCTTATTTGCAACAATAAGAACATCATTGATCCTTCCCATGGGTTTCTTGACAGTAGAATCCGCAAGATGCAAATTAAGAGAACACTCTTCAATCTCATGAAAACCAAGAATATCACATAAAGACTTTGGAATCGCGGAAACACTAGCACCCAAATCACACAAAGCATTGCATTCATAGTTTTTGGTTTTGATTTTGATAGTAGGTTCCCACTCATCATGAAGTTTTCTAGGTATAGAGACTTCTAATTCGAGTTTCTCTTCAAGAGATTTCATCATAGCATCTACGATATGAGCGGTAAAGGCTTTGCTTTGGCTATAAGCATGTGGAGAGTTTGCAATGGATTGCATCAAGGAAATGCATTCAAACAAAGAGCAACTATCATAATTGAATCCCTTGAAATCCAAAGTGGGAGTTTCCCAATATTTTGACTTCTTCTACTCCACTCTCCACACGTTTATCATCAAGATAGGTGGATGCCGAATCATTGGGGCGTTTTTCAACCAAAGTGGATTCATATCCAGCCCCTTCATTAATAGGTTTGACACGCGAAAACAAAGATTCAAGAGGAGTCACACCAAGCACTTTAAGATCTTCGTGATCTGCATCACAAATTTCAGGTTTAGCTGCCATCTTATTGACTAAGGTAGCCTGCTTGTCACAAATTTGGCCCACCAATTTTTCAAGGTGAGCAAGCTGAGAATTTAGTGCAAGGAATTCTTTGGCCATATCATCAACTTCTTTATTCAAACAAGCCATAAAAGAATTTTGCACTTTTAATTCCCTACGGAAGTAACTATTTTAGTCAAACTAAGAAGACATGAAACCTTTGACACTAGTTTCAATCTCTTCCAACCTTCTGAAATAGTTTGGTTTGGCCATGAGGAAAGGTCTCTCACGAACAAGCCCAAGAGCAAGCGAGGAAAACGGGCAGAAAAAGAAGGCAAAAGACAAAATAAAACGACAAAGGAGAAAGGCAAATGAAAATGGCAAAGGATAAAGGCAAATGAAAACGGCAAATGTGAAGTGGGGAGAGGAAAACGAGAGGCAACTGGCAAAAAAGGTAAATGCAAGAGATGAGTTTGTGACACTTACTTGGATAGATCTTGACTTGATCTCCCTGGCAACGGCGCCAGAAATCCTTCTGCTGCTGGCTACGCCTATAGGGATTTCCTTGGCAAATATGCGAAGGATTCCTCCACGGCGTGGAGCCTCGCATTGGTGTTCCCTTGAAGAGGAAAGGGTGATGTAGCATAGCGGCGGTAAGTATTTCCCTCGGTTTGACAACCAAGGTATCAATCCAGTAGGAGGATCGCGTCAAGTCACAAGTACCTGCACAAACACAAAAACTTGCACCCAACGCTACGAAGGGGTTGTCAATCCCTTATAGATTGTTTGCAAAGTGAGAACTGAAAGCAAAAGGTAAACAAAACAAAGTAAAAGTAAAAGCTTAGATGATAATTGTGAGTAGACCCGGAGGCCGTAGTGTTCACTAGTGGATTCTCTCATGAAAGCAAGTAGACGGTGGCTGAACGAATTACTGTCGAGCAATTGATAGAACCGCGCAAAGTCATGACGTTATCGATGGCAATGATCATACATATAGGCATCACGTCCAAAACAAGTAGACCGATACTTTCTGCATCTACTACTATTACTCCACACGTCAACCGCTATCCAGCATGCATCTAGTGTATTGAGTTCATAAGAACAGAGTAACACCTTAAGCAAGATGACATGATGTAGATGGACAATCTCAAATCTATGATGAAAGCCCATCTTGTTACCCTTGATGGAAACAACATGATGGGTGCCTTGCTGCCCCTTCTGTCACTGGGAAAGATCATTGCATGGTATGAACCCAAAACCAAGCACTTCTCCCATTGCAAGAATCATAGATCTAGTTGGCCGAACAAAACCCAAGTCTCGGAGAGACTTACAAGGATATCAAATCATGCATATAAGAAATCAGCAAAGACTCAAATATAATTCATAGATAATTTGATCACAAATCCACAATTCATCGGATCTCGACAAACACACCGCCAAAGATGATTACATCGGATAGATCTCCATGAAGATCATGGAGAACTTTGTATTGAAGAGCTAAGAAAGAGAAGAAGCCATCTAGCTACTAACCACGGACCCGTAGGTCTGAAGTAGACTACTCACGAGTCATTGGAGAGGCAATGATGTTGATGTAGAAGCCTCCAGCTCCAAAGTCCCCTCCGGCAGGGCACCGAGAAAGGTCTCCAGACGAGATCTCGCGGAAACGGAAGCTTGCGGTGGCGGAAAAGTGGTTTCGTGGACGCCCTTAATTTTTTCTGGGATTTTAGGGAATAAATAGGCCAAAGAGCTAAGGCAGGGGAGCTCCATGGAGGCCACAAGCCTGGTGGTCGTGGGCCCCCCTGGCCTCGGCTACAGGGCTTGTGGGCTCCTTGTGGGCCTCCTGCCTTTGCCCTCAAGTCCCCCGATCGTCTTCTGATCTGGAAAAATTTATTTCGGGGATTTTATTACGTTTGGACTCCATTCCAAAATCATATCTGAAAAGAGTCAAAAACACAGAAAAAACAGGAAGTGGCACTTGGCACTCAGTTAATAAGTTAGTCCCAAAAAAGATATAAAAGTTATATAAAACATCCAAAGTTGACAAGATAACAACATGAAACCATCAACAATTATAGATACGTTGGAGACGTATCAGCGCGCATCGCGTCGGGGCTCGCCCGGGTCGTTGCGCAAGGGAGGTGGCGGAGGGGCTCCATGGTCAACATCTCCAGCGCAAGACAGAGTAGGGAAAAGTGAGTAGGAGGGTGTCGGAGCCTCCGCGGCGACCGTGACAAGCTCGGTGATGCGGCCCAGATATGCGTTGTGGCTGGCGTTCGCCGGGCGGTAGCGGAGCAGCTCGCGCGCCATGAGTAGAACAACTTGCGCGTTCATGTGCTCAAGGCGGGCGTGGGAGGCGGAAGCTATGAGTGTGTGGCCGTCCTACTGCATGGAGTGATGGATGGACGACTCCTGCTGTTCGCGGCCAACGGGGTCGGAGGCGGCACTAGTTGCTTCGCCGACGGAGTGGCGGCGGCTGTCGTTGTCATGCCCACCCTTGATTAGCCCGTCCCGCTAGTGTCTCGAGAGCATACCTAGGAGATGTCCTCATGAGGGGGCTTGGCACGGCTCTCGACAATGTTTGCTAACATCCGCCTCGTGAGCCCCCTCCCCCCCCCCTGCGAGGGCCTTGGCCGTGAAGTCCGAAGAAGGATCTTGCCTCGCCCACGACATGCGACGCGTCCAGGCCTGCACGCAGACGGGCCCGGATACCCCCAGTCCCACAGGCCCGACATTATCAAATGGGCACGAGACGGTTTATCTCCCCTCCGTGATATGGTGTGAAGACCGATTGTTCTGGTGATTCGTTTTCGGTGGTATTTGAGTCATAGGTAATCCATACTATTAACAGGGGGTCCACATATGAAAGGTTGGGTGGAATCAACATGTACACATTTTCTTTGCACCCGTCTTTTGTTCCGGCAACATGGAGATCCACTGTTATCTGTTTGGGCTTGTAGAGGCAACCAAGCGGTAGTACCACTTGTTGGGGAACGAAGCATGAAAAACAAAAAAATTCCTGCGAACATCGAAGATCTATCTATGTAGATGCATATCAATAAGATGGGAGAGTGTATCTACGTACCCACATAGGCCATTAAGCGGAAGCGTCTATAACATGGTTGATGTGGTCATACTTCACTACTACATGAAGGTCCAAAGACGACACATCAATCAGAAACACTTCGACGAAACTGTTTGTGATGCATGAATCGGAAACAATATAGTTCAAGGTTCGTCGCCAATAGCATGAACTATATGCGATGGCGGATCCCTAAAATATGATTCAGAATATACTTACATGTGCAATCTATGGCAGACAATTGACCCAGAACAACTGCTTGCAATGAGCCAAAATAACGCACATGTTTAACTAAATATTGATTTCTGTAATGTATGACATATAGTTCACCTCGATAAGTTGTTTGCGCTGATCCAACGGAACACCAACAATTATCCAGGTGATTATGTGTGCGATAGATGGCATACAGGTCACCTAGATGAACTATTTTTGATGACATAAAATAACACAAAATATTACCCAGATCAAGATGTGTGCGATAGACGGCAAACACATTGCCCGGATGTATTGTTTGCGATGAGCCAATTTTCACACAAACGGTTGCACAAATGAAGATGTGTGTGATAAACAACATATAGATAACTCACATGAATTGTGTGTGGTGAGCCAAAATAACACACATAAAGAACATGCTTGCATAACCAAATTAAACATTCAAATACACACGTGACTACACACATAACATTGCCACACCTCAATAATCAATTAAACACATAACAACATGATTGCATAACCTAATTAAGCATCCAAATACATAAGTGACTACACACATAACATTGGTGCACACCTCAATAAACTATTACATGCATAATAAACTATGAGAAACGATCATCAAATCATCTACTTCCTATGATGCTTGCCGCCACCGCTTTGCTTGTGGATCGATTCTTGGAAATATGCCCTAGAGGCAACAATAAAATGGTTATTATCATATTTACTTGTTCATAATAATCGTCTATTGTTCATGCTATAATTCTATTAATAGGAAACGGGAATGCATGTGTGAATAAATAGATCACAATGTGTCCCTAGCAAGCCTCTAGTTAGCTAGCTCATTAATCAATGGATGATCATGGTTTCCTGATCATGGACATTAGATATCATTGATAACGGGATCACATCATTGGGAGAATGATGTGATGGAAAAGACCCAATCCTAAGCATAGCAATAGATCGTGTTGTTCGTATGCTAAAGCTTTTCTAATGTCAAGTATCTTTTCCTTCGACCGTGAGATTGTGCAACTCCCAGATACCGTAGGAGTGCTTTGGGTGTATCAAACGTCACAACTTAACTGGGTGATTATAAAGTTGCACTACGGGTACCTCCGAAAGTGTCTGTTGGGTTGGTACGAATCGAGATCGGGATTTGTCACTCCATGTGATGGAGAGGTATCTCTGGGCCCACTCAGTAGAACATCATCATAATGAGCTCAGTGTGACTAAGGAGTTAGTCACGGGATGATGTGCTACGGAACGAGTAAATAGACTTACCGGTAACGAGATTGAACAAGGTATGGGTATACCGACGATCGAATCTCGGGCAAGTTCTATATCGACAGACAAAGAGAATTGTCTACGGGATTGATTGAATCCTTGACATCGTGGTTCATCCGATGAGATCATCGTGGAACATGTGGGAGCCACCATGGGTATCCAGATCCCGCTGATGGTTATTGGTCGGAGAGTGTCTCGATCATGTCTTCATGCCTCCCGAACCCATAGGGTCTACACACTTAAGGTTTGATGACGCTAGGGTTATAGGGAATTGTTATATGAGGTTACCTAAGGTTGTTCGGAGTCCCGGATGAGATCCTGAACGTCACGAGGAGCTCTAGAATGGTCTGGAGGTAAAGATTGATATATAGGATGGATGGGTTTGGATGCCGGAAATGTTTCGGGCACCACGGGCAAAGTGTCGGGACCATCGCAAGGGTTCTGGAGGCCCACCAGGAGGAGCCACAAGCCCCGGAAGGTTATATGGGCCAAGTGTGGGAGGGAACCAGCCCCTCGGTGGGCTGGTGCATGATACGTCCATTTTGCATCATGCTTTCATGTTGATATTTATTGCTTTTTGGGCTTGTAAGTGCATCTAGTGCCCCTTAGTGATTTTGGTGGTTTGAAGACTTATAAGTTAAGTATCTAATGTGTTTATGAGTGTACACAGGATCTATAAGTCACTGAGGAGTTTGAGATATTTTATGAATATTGACCCCTAAAATGTATATCTTTGGTTGAAGAAATTGGTCTGAAGCTGAAGAAATGAATCGTGAAGAATCTGCGATGAAATTGATACTCCTCATGAAGATACTGAAATTGAGGAATTCGGTGTGTCCTGAAGAAAATCATTTTGAAGACTTTGAAGCATGAAGATTTACTCTTTCTGTTTTATTTTCTTCACACTTTAGTAATAGGAACACCGTATTGTTAAAGGGGGTCGAAGTTACACTTTGGAATGAATTTCCTCATGATGCTCAACCCAAGCCTAATCCTACCAAAAGCCTCAAGTAAGGAATACGAGTGACATGAGGACTCTCACAGTTGAGGGTTCCGACCGTTTCGATAGCCACGCCAAGTCATTGGTCTTATCCACACCAACGGTCATATTATTTAAGGGCATTAGTGTCAAATCATGTCGGGATGCTCCCAGGCTATAAATAGCCGCCCCCCACAACCATTAGTTGGTTGGCTGCTCCGTTAGGAACTGACACTTGTCATAAGAGCAACCCAAATTCCTCGGAGTCTTCGAGAGTAATTCATCAGTGAGGAAATACCCCATACACCGAAACCACAAACCAAACCTAGTGATTGAGCATCACTGAAGAAGTTGTTCCTGTGTGGGACTGAAGCCTTTTACCTTTGAGGACTGTGCATCCTCCAGATGGTTAGGCGTCATGGTCTAGAGCTTTCCAGCACTCAATTGTGGATCGCCGGGTGACCAAGTTTGTGAGGGTTTGGAAGTCTGCCCTGAAGACTTACCACGAGTGTTGGGCGACGACTGTATGTTCTTAGCCCAAGGAGAACACGGTAGGGACTGTGTGTCCTTTGGTTTCAATACCAAGCTGCCCCAAACCAAATGTATGACTGTCACAGCAGTTGGAACTGGGTCATCAACTACTGTCTTCGCTGTGAAACGGGTTCTAATTCCTCAACTCCTTACTTTCCTCAGATTATGTGTTGATGACTTTCACTGCTACTGTTTGAAGAATTTGCTGAAGACTTTCTCTGAAATTCCTCAACCCCAAATTCTTCACGCTAGTTAATCCTCATCTGTTTTCTGCGTGCCTGCTCACTGTGCAATCTGTTTTCACATTCCTCACTCTGAAAATCTGTTGTTGTGAAACTTTGCACTTCTGATCCTTTGTTGTTTCCGCTGTAAGTTAGTCATCAGTGAGGAATTTCCTCAAAAGGAATTTCCTTAGTGATGAAATTCTAAAAATCTCCTATTCACCCCCCCCCCTCTAGTCGATATAACGCACTTTCAAGGCTGTTATTTCACTTCACGGTACAATACTTATGCCTTTTCTCTCTTACTTTGCAACGTTTACATGAAGAGGGAGAATGCTGGCAGCTGGAATTCTGGCCTGAAAAAGGAGCAAGTTTGAGATGCCTATTCTTCTCAACTCCAAAAGCCGTGAAAATCAACGTGGATTTTTTTGGGAATATATAAAAAATATTGGGTCGAAGAAGTGCCAGAGGAGTGCAACCAGGGGGGCACAAGCCTGGTAGGCGCGGCTACCCCCCCTGGTCGCGCCTAGGGGGCTTGTGGGCTCCCTGTTGGCCCACTAGCTCCCCTCTTCTGCTATATGAAGGGTTTCGTTGCGAAAAAAAATCAGGATGAGGCTTTTCGGAGGATTCGCCGTCGCCACGAGGCGGAACTTGAGCAGAACCAATCTAGAGCTCTGGCAGGACGATCCAGCCGGGATAACTTCCCTCCCGGAGGGGGAAATCGTCGCCATCGTCATCACCAACACTCCTCTCATCGGAGGGGACTCATCACCATCAACATCTTCATCAGCACCATCTCATCTCCAAATCCTAGTTCATCACTTGTATCCAATCTCAGTCTCGCGACTCTGATTGGTACTTGTAAGGTTGCTAGTAGTGTTAATTACTCTTTGTAGTTGATGCTTGTTGGATTATTTTGTGGAAGAGTTTATGTTAAGATCCTTGATGCTACTCATTACCTCTCTGGTCATGAATAAGATTATGCTTTGTGAGTAGTTACTTTTGTTCCTGGGGACATGGGATAAGTCATGCTAATAGTAGTCATGTGAATTTGGTATTCGTTCGATATTTTGATGTGTTGTATGTTGTTTTTGCTCTAGTGGTGTTATGTGAACGTCGATTACGTAACACTTCACCATTATTTGGGCCTAGAGGAAGGCATTGGGAAGTAGTAAGTAAATGATGGGTTGCTAGAGTGACGGAAGCTTAAACCCTAGTTTATGCGTTGCTTCGTAAGGGGCTGATTTGGATCCACTAGTTTAATGTTATGGTTAGACTTTGTCTCAATTCTTCTTTCGTAGTTGCGGATGCTTGCGAGAGGGGTTAATCATAAGTGGGATGCTTGTCCAAGTAAGGGCAGTACCCAAGCGCTGGTTCACCCACATATCAAACTATAAAGTAACGAACGTGAATCATATGAACATGATGAAAACTAGCATGACAGAAATTTCCGTGTGTCCTCGGGAGCGTTTTTCCTCCTATAAGACTTTGTCCAGGCTTGTCCCTTGCTACAAAAGGGATTGGGCCAATTTGCTGCACCGTTGCTACTTTTGTTACTTGTTGCTTGCTACGAATCATCTCACCACACAACTACTTGTTACCGATAATTTCAGTGCTTGCAGATATTACCTTGCTCAAAACCACTTGTCAGATCCTTCTGCTCCTCATTGGGTTCGACACTCTTACTTATCGAAAGGACTATGATAGATCCCCTATACTTGTGGGTCATCAAGACTCTTTTCTGGCATCGTTGCCGGGGAGTGAAGCGCCTTTGGTAAGTGGAACTTGGTAAGGAAACATTCATATAGTGTGCTGAAATTTATTGTCACTTGTCACTATGGAAACTAATCTTTTGAGGGGCTTGTTTGGGGTATCTTCGCCTCGAACGGAAGCACAAAGAGTTGCTCCTCAACCTGCTGCACCTACTGAAAATATTTGCTTTGAATTTCCTTCGGGTATGCTTGAGAAACTGATGGCTAATCCTTTTACAAGAGATGGAACATCACATCCAGACTTGCATCTAATCTATGTAGATGAAGTTTGTGGTTTATTTAAGCTTGCAGGTTTGCCCGAGGATGAGGTCACGAAGAAGGTCTTTCCCTTATATTTGAAGGATAAGGTGTTGACATGGTATAGGCTATGTGATGATATTGGATCATGGAACTACAATCGGTTGAAATTGGAATTTCATCAAAAGTTTTATCCTATGCATTTAGTACATCGTGATCGGAATTATATTTATAATTTTTGGCCTCGTGACAGAGAAAGCATCGCTCAATCTTGGGGGAGGCTTAAATCAATGTTATATTCATGCCCCAACCATGAGCCCTCGAGAGAAATTATCATTCAGAACTTCTATGCTCAGCTTTCTCATGATGATCGCACCATGCTTGACACTTCTTGTACCAGTTCTTTTATGAAGAGATGGAATTTATTAGAGAGAATTAAATGCAACTCTGAAGATTGGGAGCTTGATGAAGGTAAGGAGTCAGGTATGAATTTCAAGTTTGATTGCGTTAAATCCTTTGTTGAAACAAATACTTTTTGTGATTTTAGCGCTAAGTATGGACTTGACTCTGAGATATTAGCTTCATTGTGTGAATCATTTCCTGCTCATATTGATCTCCCCAAAGAGAAGTGGTTTCAATATCATCCTCCTTTAGAAGTCAATTTAGTTAAACCCAATCCAGTTGAAGAGAGAATCATTGCGTATAATGATCCTATTGTTCCGAGTGCTTACATTGAGAAACCACATTTCACTGTTAGGATAAAGGATCATTCTAAAGCTTCAACTGTGATACATAGAGGCTACATTAGAACACCTACACCCCCAAAGCAAATTAGAGTTGAACTGTAACGACTAAGATGCGGTCCTTTCCGGTTTAGGGGAACGAGGCCCCAAAGAGGAAAGAAGCGCATCTAAGCGTTTCCCAAGCACGGTAACATAGCACATACATAATAATAAAATGACAATTAGGGATTCAACTGCCATCTCATAAATAATATCAGAGTTACATCACGCATCGAAACAAGGTAGTTCCGCTACGGACTACAAAACATGAGAAATGACTATGCTACCCTGCATGCTTGCCCACGATCACGACCACGCCTCAGTCTTCTGGATAATTCACGTACAGGCGGTCGTTCTCCTCGTCGTACTGCCACGCCAGGTGCGTGTCGTCGGGATCACCTGTCTCAGGGGTACCTGAACCTGTTGGTGTGTTGAAGGAATCTGTGAGCCATGGGGACTGTGCAATCTATGACCTCGGTGCCAGAACTAGTCAAGTTATTAGGTAAGGAAGGTGGAGTATTTAGGTTGCAGCATCCTAAGCATATATGGTGGCTAACTTACGTAGAACATGTATTGAAGGTGGTCTATACTAGCGATCGATGATTATCTGATCGCTTAGTGATCCTGAACACCTACTTACATCAGTCATAACCCCACCGTTTTCCCGATCGAAGAGAGGTCTTCGAAGGGGACAGTCACGGTTACGCACACAGTTGGCAATTTTATTAGATTATGTTCAAATTATCTATAACCGGATGTTAACAAATACTCCAAGTTGCCACATAACCGCGGGCACGACTTTCCAAAAGATTCAACCCTGCAGGGGTGCTCCAACTAGTCCATCACAAAGTAATCCTCTATCACGAATCTCGTGATCTCGTCGGATTCCTTAGAGGAAAACCTCAACTCTGGGGAGAACAAAAGCTTCACCGAGATTCCTATATGCAAGATATATCGCTAAGGTAAGACAAGACTAGCAGGACCTCCCGAGGTGTCGACGACCCTGATAAAAGCCGTGTATGTCAGTCTCAGGACACGCCGGATAAGCGAAGCGTACAGTGGCCAGAGAAACCTCCCGAGTTGCCCCGGGATGGCCCTGCACATTGCTCTAGTTTGGACCAACACTCATAAGGAGCACTGGCCCGGGTTGTTGATTAAATTCCTCGGGGTAGCTATTCCCTGTGCAGATTGTTATTAAGTGATTAGCAAATTAACACCAATGTTGGTCGTGCTGGACAAGTCTTAACACTACGCAATTTATCAAGGGGGGGCCATAACAACCCCGAACGTGTTAGGAGCGATCAATTATGGAATCAAACACCGGTAGCCGGTAACTAAGGCGGCAATAATGGAACAAGACACCCGGCAAAAGGCTAGGCCTTCCGTTATTTACCAAGTATATAGGTGCATTATTTGAATAACAAATTTAACATAATGATATCAAACTCATGTTATCACATGAGACAACGCACCTGCAACTAGCAACGCTAACATTAATAGCTGAGCAAAGCCTACTTAGCCATTCAAGATTTGCTAGGAAGGGATAAGTGTTTGGGTTCATGGCAATATCAGGAGGCAATTATTTCAGTGGTAGGCAGCGGGCATATGACAAAGGAAACGTAGTCTAGCATAACAAGTCTAGAGATGGAATCAAGGTCATATCATCTTGCCTGTGATGTCCTCAGCTTGGAACTGCTCTTGTTCGTCCTGCATGTACTCTCCCGGATCCACGTACTCGTTCTCCGATCCCGGTGCTACCCAACATAAAAATATCATCCAATGAACAACAGCACAACAAGATGCAACAAGCACATGATGCATGAGATGAAAATGAACATGCATCTCTATTCTACTCACTAGAACAAGCATGAGAAGTAAATACAAGTTCCTGGACAGAACTGCACTCTAAGCTATCTTGACTTGCATGAGAATGACATGAAAAGATGTGTCACGGGAAAAGGATGCAAAAACATATAAAGAACGTTACCAACAGAGCTACGGATCAACCGGAAACAACGAAACAAGAAATAGAGTCCTACGCGTCAAATCCATCACAACACACTCCAATGGCATACTTCTGGTATTCCCAGGTTGCCAAGACATAAAACAAACAAGAATGGACGGGGTGGTGCAAGGAATATCACCACACCATCAACTATGCACTCACAAGTATCAAAACATCAAAACTATACAATCTGCCATAAACAGCAACATAGCAGTTTGAGAGCTACATGCAAAGTACCTACAGCCACCCAAATATGCCATATATGATATGTGGAAGAAGCTATCCAAGAGTACTACAAGCATGAGCAAAAAGATAATACAAAGGAGCTTCACACAGAAAGTTACACAGCTGCTAACTTGGATAAAAATATCAGTTTTCAGGGACTTTATGAAAATTCCAGATTCTCACTAGCTGTTTATGCTCTAAAGCATTTTGACAGCACCCAAAACAATATCTACATGATTCTAAATGGAATGAAAATTGATAGAGAGCTAGACAAACACAAAAGCTACAACTTTCAAGTTATTAGCCAGGGCTGATTCCCAACACATGGACCTCTACAAGCACAACAAGAGGAGAAGAAAACATAAGTAGATTCTCAGACTTAGTGAAAATCACAGATTTTCACTAAACTAGAATTTCAGCCACATGCCTACTTTGACTAGGCACAACTTGCTCACATGAACTCCTAAGCATGATACAAAACCAACATGTGGTAGAGGGGTTCACCCTCTACTGCCACAACAAAGAATCAACCTCTTGGGCTCATCACATCACATGGAACCAAGCTCTAAACATGGAACAAAACTGAAATATGGCATTCCCAGAAGGTGTTTCAAAGTGGAAACTGAACCCACCATTGGATTCCTGGGATGATTCTACCCCAAAAACATATATAATACCTATGTACTTGCATAGAACAAATGGGCACAAACTTGAAAAGAAAACCTACATGGAATCACATATAGTGAATATTGCATCATCACATGTGTTATTCACTAAAACAACACCTACACATCCTCTTGCACACTATCAACACTACAATGGTGCACATGAGGGTTAGAGCTCATGCTCATGTGCCTTAGCACACCACCACTCACTCCCATGCACCAAGCACATCATAAAAACAAATACCTACACATGCTAGATAGAACACACAACTAACTTATACTCACATCATGCTTTCTACCCCTACACACACAAGCTAGCACATGTGCTCATCAAAGGCTCTACATAAATTGGGCATGTGTGTGACACACACACACATGCACACACACACACACACAACAACACATGATCAACTACAAATGCACACACACAAGGTATGTGGAGGAAACCCACACACACACAGCACATAAGCATCACCACTTTGGTGCCATACACCCACAAGGTGCACACACACATACATGATACTACACGTACATATATGCAATCAACCTTCACATGCATTTCTACCAAGATATACCTACACATGCTCTCTTCACTTGCTAGCAAAAAGAATAGCCACAACATGTTGTTTGGAGGCAAGCAAAAAAATACCCCACATGAAGATCTAGCTCACCACATACATCTATGCAAGCATACAATGCAAAAACAGAAAAGAATGCAAAAAATAAAATAAAAGGGTAGGGTAGGGATCGAACCCAAGACCCCCTGCTGGTCACAACAACAGCAACTACTCTGCTACTACACGAACCTTGACAGGAGAGGGTCGACAGGCAAGGTAAGGTTGCTACCTACAGCTATTGCGCCAAAACAGGAGTTAAAAAGGGGGGTGGCGCCTGCGGGACTCGAACCCACGCCCACCTGCTCAACACCCACGCACTGCAACCACTATGCTACGAACGGAAACTTGACAGTACGGGGGAAAAGAACAAGGTAACATACACACATCAAGATCGCCCTGCCTGCACAGAGATGCCGACGGCAGAGACTATCACCGGAGCGAGGCCATCTACCCTACTTCTACGTGAGGGGGAGATCAACTACGGCTACTACTGCGCTGCGTGGGACGTCGTTGCCCTGAACCACGATGAGCCCGAGCACCTACGCACGCACATCCACACAAGATGTGTCGATCTCTTCTCTCGACAGAGAAGCGCGGCGACGAACATCGGTCGGAACTACAAAGGGGAAGGGAGGAAGAGACTAGCTCTCACCTAGGGAAGTAGGAGAAGTCGCCGATCAGGGAAGAGGAGCCGCGTGGAGACGACGAAGAGCATCTGGGAATGCTTGCTGCAGAACCGAAGCAGGGAGGAACAGGCCGCCGGGAACGCGCCGTTGACGAGCTCCTGCCCGTCGCTGTGGTCGCGCCTCGACCTCAACGATGGCGGGAATGGAACGCGGGCATCCTCTCCGAGCCCCCGGACATGCTGGCCGGTGTCGGAGATGACGGACACTCGGAGGACAACGACGACGCCCTTCTGTCTCTCTCTGCTACCGATCTACACAGCACTTACCTCGGGAGGAAGGAGAGATGGAGGGAGGTGGCGGCGCTAGGAGGGGAAAGGGAGGAACCCTAGGCCAAGGGGCATGCATGCCGAGGGTTATAAGAGGCCTCAACGTCCGTGAACCCTCACACCGTGCTCGCTCGCTCTCTACTGAAAGACGGAAAGCAACGCACTGGGGGGCGGCGTCAGGAAGAAGGCGGTCGTGCCGCTTGGGCTGCCATAGAAAAGAGAGGAGGGATGGGCCTCAGGAGGGAGCAAGAGGCCCATCCTGGCGATAGGTAAGAGAGAAATGATTCCCTGGGGTTTTCCATTTTAAAAACAACACCGGCAAAATAAATCTGCTAGGGAAAAACTATGGCAACAAAAATTATAATAGAAATACTCTGGTCATAAGAAATTATGACCTATTTAATAAAAATAGAAAAGGGATTTTTGGAGCAACTAAATATTTACAAAACAACATTAATGGATCTGTTTTGTATTTATTTGCACCTTTAAACTAAGTTACAAAACAGCCAATACCCCTCTTCACATCCACCACAAAACAAACTAAATCATGGGCATTTTTGAAATAGGGATGGAGCAATTGAATCTTGACCTTGGTATAAAAGAGAGAGGGAAGGTTTTAAAACCTAATTGCAATCACATAGCTACTTGCTACAAGCAACACCTACTCCACATCAATTCACATAACCCACATATCATCACATGATATCACATCACATCATAAGATCACAAGGACAAGGATGAATGGAATGGAAGTGATGCATGCATGCAAAGGAAGACATGGCAAGGTGACACATGAAATCATATGCATAGGCTCTCATTGCAATGACAAGGTTCCAAATATGGCAAGTTACACACTTGGGGTATTACATGAACCTAGCATTGCTATTATCAAAGATCTCATGTTCAATGATGTTGAGGGACATAATATTCACTTCTGTGAAGATGCTGCTAGAATTGCTAAACCTCACGCTAGAGATAAACATAGGCCTGTTGTTGGCACGCCTATTGTTTCTGTTAAGATAGGAGATCATTGTTATCATGGTTTATGTGACGTGGGTGCTAGTGTTAGTGCAATACGTCAATCCTTATATGATGAAATCAAAGACGAGATTGCACCTGTTGAGATAGAACCTATTGATGTCACTATTCAGCTTGCCAATAGAGATATTATCTGCCCTGTGGGAATTGTTAGGGATGTTGAAGTCTTGTGTGGTAAAACGAAGTATCCTGCTGATTTCCTCGTTCTTTCTACCACTCAAGATAGCTTTTGTCCCATCATATTTGGTAGACCTTTTCTCAATACCGTCAATGATCATATTGACTGTGAGAAGCAAACTGTCACTGTTGCCTTTGGAGGTGTGTCACATGAGTTCAATTTCTCCAAGTTTTGTAGACAACCTCATGAAAAAGAGTTGCCTAGTAAGGATGAAACTATTGCCTTAGCTTCTATTGCCGTGCCTCCTACTGATCCCTTAGAGCAATACTTGCTTGAGCATGAAAATGATATGCATATGGATGAAAGGGATGAGATAGATAGGGTTGCCTTAGAACAATATCCTATCCTTAAGAATAATTTGCATGTTGAACTACTTGGGGATCCACCCCCACCAAAGGATGATCCTGTGTTCGAGCTTAAACAGTTGCCTGATACTCTTAAGTTTGCTTATCTTGATGAAAAAGACATATATCATGTTATTATTAGTGCTAGCCACTCAGAGCATGAAGAAAAGAAGTTACTGAAAACTCTCAGGAAGCACCGTGCTACTATTGGATATACTCTTGATGATGTTAAGGGTATTAGTCCCACTCTATGCCAGTAGAAGATTAAAACTGATCCTGATTCCAAACCAGTTGTTGATCATCAAAAGAGATTAAATCCTAAGATGAAAGAAGTAGTGAGAAAAGAAATACTAAAGCTCCTGGAAGCGGGCAGCATCTATCATGTTGCTCATAGTGATTGGGTGAGTCCGGTGCATTGCGTCCCTAAGAAGGGAGGCATTACCGTTGTCCCTAATGATAAGGATGAACTGATCCCACAGAGGATTGTTACTAGCTATAGGATGGTGACCGACTTTAGGAAATTGAATAAAGCCACTAGGAAATATCATTACCCTTTGCCTTTTATCGACCAAATGCTAGAAAGACTGTCTAAACAGACACACTTCTGCTTTCTAGAAGGTTATTTTGGTTTCTCCCAAATACCAGTTGCACAATCTGATCAGGACAAAACAACTTTCACCTGCCCTTTCGGTACCTTTGCTTATAGACGTATGCCTTTTGGCTTATGTAATGCACCTTCTACCTTTCAAAGATGTATGCTGGCTATATTCTCTGACTTTTGTGAAAAGATTGTTGAGGTTTTCATGGATGACTTCTCCGTTTACGGGTCTTCCTTTGATGATTGCCTCAGCAACCTTGATCGAGTCTTGCTGAGATGTAAAGACACCAATCTTGTCTTGAATTGGGAGAAGTTCCACTTTATGGTTAATGAAGGCGTCGTCTTAGGACATAAAATTTCTGAAAGAGGTATTGAAGTCGATAAGGCTAAATTTGATGCGATTGAGAAAATGCTATACCCCACAGATATCAAAGGTATAAGAAGTTTCCTTGGTCATGCTAGTTTCTATAGGAGGTTCATTAAAGACTTCTCCAAGATTTCTAGGCCTCTTACCAATCTTTTGCAAAAGGATATTCCTTTTGTTTTTTACAATGATTGTGAGGAAGCCTTCGAAATACTTAAGAAGGCTTTGATAACTACACCTACTGTTCAACCACCTGATTGGAACTTACCTTTTGAAATCATGTGTGGTGCTAGTGATTATGTTGTTGGTGCTGTCCTCGGGCAAAGAGTTGATAAGAAGTTGAATGTCATTCACTATGCTAGTAAAACTCTAGTCAGTGCCCAAAGAAACTATGCTAGTACGGAGAAGGAATTTTTAGCAGTCGTGTTTGCATGTGAAAAGTTCAGGTCTTACATAGTTGATTCCAAAGTCACTCTTCACACTGATCACGATGTTATTAAGTACCTCATGGACAAGAAGGACGCTAAACCTAGACTTATCAGATGGGTTCTCTTGCTACAAGAATTTGATTTGCACATTGTCGACAGGAAGGGTGCTGATAACCCCGTAGCAGATAACTTGTCTAGGTTAGAGAACGTTCTTGATGACCCACAACCTATTGATGATATCTTTCCTGATGAGCAATTGAATGTCATCAATACTTCACATAGTGCACCGTGGTATGCTGATTATGCAAACTATATCGTTGCCAAATATATACCACCTAGCTTCACATACCAGCAAAAGAAGGAATTCTTCTTTGACTTGAGACATTACTTTTGGGATGATCCTCACCTTTATAAGGAAGGAGTAGATGGTGTTATTAGACACTGTGTACCTGAACATGAATAGGAACAAATCCTACAGAAGTGTCACTCCGAGGCCTACGGAGGACACCATGCGGGAGATAGAACTGCACACAAGGTATTGCAATCAGCTTTCTATTGGCCCACTCTCTTCAAGGATGCCCGTAAGTTTGTCTTGTCTTGTGACGAATGTCAAAGAGTAGGTAATATCGGTAAACGTCAGGAAATGCCTATGAACTATTCATTTGTCATTGAACCATTTGATGTTTGGGGCTTTGATTATATGGGACCTTTTCCAAAGTCCAATGGGTATACTCACATCTTAGTTGCTGTTGATTATGTCACTAAGTGGGTAGAAGCTATCCCCACTAGTAGTGTTGATCACAACACATCTATTAGGATGCTTAAAGAAGTTATTTTCCCTAGATTTGGAGTCCCTAGATATCTAATGACCGACGGTGGTTCACATTTCATTCATGGTGCTTTCCGTGAAACGCTTGATAAGTACGATGTCAACCATAGAATTGTGTCTCCCTATCACCCTCAGTCTAGTGGTCAAGTAGAGCTAAGAAATAGAGAGATTAAACTAATTCTGCAAAAGACTGTCAACACGTCTAGAAAGAATTGGTCTAAGAAGCTCGATGATGCATTGTGGGCTTATAGAACTGCCTATAAGAATCCAATGGGCATGTCTCCGTACAAAATGGTGTACGGTAAAGCATGTCATTTACCCCTTGAGCTAGAGCATAAAGCTTACTGGGCAATCAAAGAGCTTAACTTTGATTTCAAACTTGCTGGTGAGAAGAGGTTATTTGATATTAGCTTGCTTGATGAATGGAGAAATCAGGCATATGAAAATGCCAAGTTGTTCAAAAAAAAGGTTAAGAGGTGGCATGATAAGAGGATACAAAAGCGTGAGTTCAATGTAGGTGATTATGTCTTGCTATATAATTCTCGTTTAAGATTTTTTGCAAGCAAGCTTCTCTCTAAATGGGAAGGTCCCTATATTGTTGAGGAATTATATCGTTCAGGTGCTATCAAGATCAAAAACATGGAAGGTAATTGCCCGAGAGTTGTAAATGGGCAGAGAATCAAGCATTATATCTGAGGTACTCCCATAAATGTTGAAAGCAATATCATCAATACCATAACTCCGGAAGAATACCTAAGGGATATTTATGAGCCTGTTTCAGACTCCGAAAACGAAGAGGTATGTGATTCGGTAAGAACACAGACTTTAAAACTTTTCCAGTACGAATTTTTCTCCGTTTAGGAATTTTTGAAAAAATAGAAAAAATGGAAGTAGTCCGGAAAGCGCGCGAGGAGGCGACAAGGCTGCCAGGCGCGGGCCCACCCCCTGGTCGCGCCTGGGGGCTTGTGGTCACCTCGTGTGCCTCCCGGACTCCGTTTTCGTGCGGAGTACTCCTTCTGGTCGGAAAAAATCATTATATATTCTCCCGTATGGTCTGACCCTCGTATCACGCAGAATTTCCTCTGTTTTCGTTTCGAGCCTGTTTCTGTTGCAGATCTAGATTGCCATGACGTCCCCAAAAGCTCCGAAGGACAAGATCTTCGAGAAGGTCATTAGTCCCTACCTCACGGGAGTGCTCCAACACCCTCAATATATCGAGATGCGTGAGGGGATGTTGCACATGTGTGATGTTGAGGGGCCAAAGAAGACCGGAAGCATGGAGGCGAGGCTCGAAGCAATGGAGCAACAAGTCTTCAAGTGCCAAGGGATGGTGGAGCGTAGACTCAACGCCAATCACATGATGATCACGGAGTTCACCAACAAGCACAAGATTGGTGCCAATGACATTGGGAAGCACCTCTCCAGGCTCTATGACAGGATTGATCACCTCCAAGCCCAGATCTATGACCTGCAGAACCAAAACTGTGAGTATGAGTATAGATTTAAATCAATACGGTTGGCTGCAGATTTGAGGATTCCGGAGACTCGTTCATCTTTCCATGATGGAGCACCTATGCCTTGGAAGACAGAGGATCAAACCTGTGTTGCAACAGCTCCACCACCATCACCTCCAAAGGAAGACAACTGAGCATAGATATGGGCAATCCCCTTGGCTTGTGCCAAGCTTGGGGGAGTTGTCCTGGTATTGTATCACCATCACATCTTTTGCCTTTACCTTTGTTTTAGTTTGTTCCTTTTCAGTTTTCTTTTTCTCTAGTAGATTAAAAGTCTTAGTGTTTTTGTCTTGAGTTTTGCTTTGTGTCACCCCCGATGTATTTGAGCTCGTGAGCCATATAATAAAGAGTGTCTTAGTTGAAGGGCTTTGCCTCTTTCCATGATCAAAAGATTGAGAATAGAACAAAAGCATGGAAGATCATGTAATGATCTTATGGGAAGTGATGGCTTCACATATAAAAAGAATGTTGATTGAAACTTGTTGAGGGTAGACAAACGTAGACCTTGGTCATTTTTGCAATTAATAGGAAGTGATAAAGAAGGAGAGGTTCACATATAAATATATCATCTTTGACACCATCTATGATTGTGAACACTCACTAAACTATTACATGCTTATAAGTAGATGTTGGGCAAGGAAGACAACATAATGAATTGTGTTTGCTTGGTTCCGAACAATGTTATATGACTAGAGATCTCTTAGCATGTGACGATTGCTTCCACCTCATATTAGCCAAAACTCCCGCATCAAGTAGAGATACTATTTGTGCATCCATAAACCTTCAACTCAGTTTTGCCATGAGAGTCCACCATACCTACCTATGGATTGAATAAGATCCCTCAAGTAAGTTGTCATCGGTGCAAGCAATAAAAATTGCTCCCTAATATGTATGGTCTATTAGTGTGTGGAAGATAAGCTTTGTACGAACCAGTGATGAGGAAGACATAAAAGCGACAGACTGCTTAATAAAGTTCTTTATCACAGGAGGCAATATAAAGTGATGTTCATCCGCACTAAGAGGACACGCATCCAAACCTCAAAAGCGCATGACAACCTCTGCTTCCCTCTGCGAAGGGCCTATCTTGTACCTTTACTTTTTTCCCTTGAAAGAGTCATGGTGATCTTCACCAATTTCTTATTTCGCCCTTATCTTGGGTAACGTCATATGCTAGGGAAAGATCTATATTCATATGTCAACTTGGAGGTAAGCATTCATGAATTATTATTGTTGACATTACCCTTGAGGTAAGCAGTTGGGAGGCAAAACTATAAGCCCCTATCTTTCTCTGTGTCCAACTGAAACTTTGATCTCATGAGTATCACATGAGTTGTAGCAATTGTAGAGAACGAAAATATGATTGAGTATGTGGATTTGCTTTACCAGCTCTTATTTGACTCTTTCTGATGTTGTGATAAATTGCAATTGCTTCAATGGCTAAAGGCTATCGGTTGTTATTTCTCGGTAAGGTTCTTGATCCATACTTTACTTTGTGAAGTAATTGTCACTTTAGCATGAGAGATTATATGTTAGTATTGTTGTTCTGATCATGATCATGATGCCTGCTTCGTATCTTGTTTTGTCGACACCTCTCTCCCTAAACGTGTGGTCATATTTATTGAGCTCGGCTTTCGCTTGAGGGCAAGTGAGGTCTAAGCTTGGGGGAGTTGATACGTCCATTTTGCATCATGGTTTCATGTTGATATTTATTTCTTTTTGGGCTGCTATTTCACTTCATGGTACAATACTTATGCCTTTTCTCTCTTATTTTGCCAGGTTTACATGAAGAGGGAGAAAGCCGGCAGCTGGAATTCTCGCTTGAAAAAGGAGCAAGTTTGAGATGCCTATTCTGCGCAACTCCAAAAGCCATGAAAATCAACGTGGATTTTTTTGGGAATATATAAAAAATACTGGGCCGAAGAAGTGCCATAGCAGCGCAACCAGGGGGCCACAAGCCTGGTAGGCGCGGCCACCCCCCTGGCCGCTCCTAGGGGGCTTGTGGGCTCCCTATTGGCCCACTGGCTCCCCTCTTCTGCTATATAAAGGGTTTCGCTCCAAAAAAATCAGGAGGAGGCTTTTTTCGGACGATTCGCCGCAGCCACGAGGCGGAACTTGAGCAGAACCAATCTAGAGCTCCGGCAGGACGATCCTGCCGGGGAAACTTCCCTCCCGGAGGGGGAAATCGTCACCATCCTCATCACAAACACTCCTCTCGTCGGAGGGGACTCATCACCATCAACATCTTCATCAGCACCATCTCATCTCCAAACCCTAGCTCATCACTTGTAACCAATCTCCGTCTCGCGACTCCGATTGGTACTTGTAAGGTTTGCTAGTAGTGTTAATTACTCTTTGTAGTTGATGCTAGTTGTATTATTTGGTGGAAGAGTTTATGTTCAGATCCTTGATGCTACTCACTACCTCTATGGTTATGAAAATGATTATGCTTTGCGAGTAGTTACTTTTGTTCTTGAGGACATGGGATAAGTCATGCTAATAGTAGTCATGTGAATTTGGTATTCGTTCGATATTTTGATGTGTTGTATTTTTTTTTTCCTCTAGTGGTGTTATGTGAACGTCGATTGGGAAGTAGTAAGTAAATGATGGGTTGCTAGAGTGACAGAAGCTTAAACCCTAGTTTATGTGTTGCTTCGTAAGGGGCTGATTTGGATCCACTAGTTTAATGCTATGGTTAGACTTTGTCTTAATTCTTCTTTCGTAGTTGTGGATGCTTGCGAGAGGGGTTAATCATAAGTGGGATGCTTGTCCAAGTAAGGGCAGTACCCAAGTACCGGTCCACCCACATATCAAACTATCAAAGTAACGAACATGAATCATATGAACATGATGAAAACTAGCATGACAGAAATCCCGTGTGTCCTCGGGAGCGTTTTTCCTCCTATAAGACTTTGTCCAGGCTTGTCCCTTGCTACAAAAGGGATTGGGCCACTTTGCTGCACCGTTGCTACTTCTGTTACTTGTTGCTTGCTACGAATCATCTCACCACACAACTACTTGTTACCGATAATTTCAGTGCTTGCAGATATTACCTTGCTGAAAACCACTTGTCAGATCCTTCTGCTCCTCGTTGGGTTCGACACTCTTACTTATCGAAAGGACTACGATAGATCCCCTATACTTGTGGGTCATCAGTGTCCCCCCCCCACACCCATCCCGTGGCGCACCAGAGAGAAAGGGGGAACCCTAGGCGATGGTGGGCCTAAGGCCCACCAGGGGGTGCGCCACCCCCTCTCCTGCCCTGGCCGCCGCCCCCCTCTCCCATCTGGGCTGCCGCCACCCTAGGGTGGGAACCCTAGATGTGGAGCACCCCTCCCCTCTCCTCCTATAAATAGAGAGGGGTTTGGGGATGTTGGTGACACAAGTTGATCTCTCCCTCGGTGCAACCCTGTCCCTCTTCTTCCTCCTCTCCCACGGTGCTTGGCGAAGCGCAGCCGAGAGACCTCGTCTCTCCATCGACACCACGCCATTGTGCTTCCGGAGATCTTCCCCAACCTCTCCCTCCTCCTTGCTAGATCAAGGTGCGGGAGACGTCACCGGGATGCACGTGTGTTGAACGCGGAGGTGCCGTGCTTCGGCACTAGATCGGAATCACACCGCGACATGAATCGCCGCGAGTACGACTCCATCAACCGCGTTCTAGCAACGCTTCCACTTAGCAATCTTCAAAGGTATGAAGATGCACTCTCCCCTCTCGCGTTGTTGGTCTCTCCATAGGAAGATCTGAATATGGCCTAGGAATGTTTTTTTGAATTTATGCTACGTTACCCAACAGTGGTATAAGAGCTAGGTTTTCTATGCGTAGATTCCATGCACGAGTAGAACACAAAAGGTTGTGGGCGCTGATTTGTTAATTGCTTGCCACTACTAGTCTTATTCTTTTCCGACGGTATTGTGGGATGAAGCGGCCCGGACCGACCTTACACGTACGCTTACGTGAGACAGGTTCCAACGGCCGACATGCACACCGGGCATAAAGGTGGCAAGCGAGTGTCTGTCTCTCCCACTCTAGTCGGATTGGATTTGATGAAAAGGGTCCTTATGAAGGGTAAATAGCTTTGGCATATCATCATTGTGGTTGTCACGTAGGTAAGAAGGTGTTCTTTCTAGAAACCCAAATCAGCCACGTAAAATTGCAACAACAATTAAAGGACGTCTAACTTGTTTTTGCAGGGTTTGACATGTGATGTGATATGGCCAAAGTTGTGATGTTACATGTGTGAGGTATGAGATGATCAAGTTATTGTAATAGGATTCACGACTTGCATGTCATTGAGTATGACAACCGGCAGGAGCCATAGGAGTTGTCTTAATTTATTGTATGAGATGCAACGCCATGTGTTTACTACTTTTACTTCATTGCTAACAGTTAGCTGTAGTAGTAGTAGTAGTAGTAGTTGGTGTGACGACTTCACAGAGACACGATGATCGAGATCATGGTGTCACGTCGGTGACAATGATGAGTATGCGATGCCCGAAGATGGAGATCGAAAGAGCGAAGATGATAATGGCCATATCATGTCACTATATGATTGCATGTGATGTTTATCATGTTTTTCATCTTATTGCTTAGAACCACGGTAGCATAATAAGATGACCCCTCATAAAAATTTTGAGATCGTATTCCCCTAAGTGTGCACCTTTGCGAAGGATCGTTGTCTCGAAGCACCACGTGATGATCGGGTGTGATAGATTCTAACGTTCACATACAACGGGTGTAAGCCAGATTTACACACTCGAAACACTTAGGTTGACTCGACGAGCTTAGCATGTACAGACATGACCTCGAATACAAGAGACCGAAAGGTCGAACATGAGTCGTATGGTTGAATACGATCAGCATGAAGTTGCTCACCATGACGACTAGTCTGTCTCACGTGATGATCGGACACGGGTTAGTCAACATGGATCATGTATCACTTATATGACTAGAGGGATGTCGATTTAAGTGGGAGTTCATACTTAATTTGGTTAAATGAACTTAATTGTCATGAAGTTAGTCTAAAAGTTGTCTTTACAAATATTGTAGATCCAATGGCCAACGCACCTGTGAACCTCAATTTCAAGGCATTCCTAGAGAAAAACAAGCTGAAAGATTATGGTAGCAACTATGCGGACTGGGTCCGCAACTTGAAGCTCATCCTTGAAGCAGCTAAAAAGGCTTATGTCCTTAATGCGCCGCTAGGTGACCCTCCTGCTCCCGCAGCGGCCCAGGACATTCAGAACGTCTGGCGGACGCGAAGTGAAGACTACTCTTTGGTTAGGTGTGGCATGTTATATAGTTTGGAAACGGGGCTCCAAAGGCGTTTTGAGCAACACGGAGCATATGAGATGTTCCAGGAGCTGAAACTAGTTTTTCAAGCTCATGCCCGTGTCGAGAGATATGAAGTCTCCGACAAGTTCTTTAGTTGTAAGATGGAGGAGAAAAGTTCTGTTAGTGAGCATATGCTCAGAATGTCTAGGTTACACGGTCGTCTGACTTCTCTTGGAGTCGAACTTCCGGATGACGTTGTAATTGACATAATCCTCCAGTATCTCCCACCAAGCTACAAGGGTTTTGTGCTGAACTACAACATGCAAGGGATGGAGAAGACCATTCCCGAGTTGTACTCGATGCTGAAATCTGCAGAAGTAGAAATCAAGAAAGAGCATCAAGTGTTGATGGTCAACAAGACCACCAGTTTCAAGAAGGGCAAGGGTAAGAAGAACTTCAAGAAAGACGGCAAAGCCGTTGCCGTGCCCGGTAAGCGAGATACCGGGAAGAAGAAAAAGAATGGACCCAAGCCTTGAGACTGAGTGCTTCTACTGCAAGGGAAAAGGTCACTCGAAGCGGAACTGCCCCGAGTACTTAGCGGACAAGAAGGCCGGCAACGTTAAAGGTATATATGATATACATGTTATTGATGTGTACCATACCAACGCTCGTAGTAGCTCCTGGGTATTTGATACCGGTGTTTTTGCTCACATTTGCAACTCAAAGCAGGAACTGCGGAATAAGCGGAGACTGGCCAAGGATGAGGTGACGATGCGCGTCGGGAATTGCTCCAAGGTTGATGTGATCGCCGTCGGCACGCTGCCTCTACATCTACCGTCGGGATTAGTTTTAAACCTTACTAATTGTTATTTAGTACCAGCTTTGAGCATGAATATTGTATCAGGGTCTTTCTTAATGCGAGACGGCTACTCATTTAATTTAGAGAATAATGGTTGTTCTATTTATATGAGTGATATGTTTTATGGACATGCTCCGCTGGTGAATTGTTTATTCTTGATGAATCTCGATCGTGATGTTACAAATATTCATAGTGTGAGTACCAAAAGATGTAAAGTTGATAATGATAGTCCCACATACTTGTGGCACTGCCGCCTTGGTCATATCGGTGTTAAGCGCATGAAGAAGCTCCATACTGATGGACTATTAGAGTCTATTGACTTTGAATCATTTGACACATGCGAACCGTGCCTCATGGGCAAGATGGCTAAGACATCAGGAATAATGGAGAGAGCAACCTACTTATTGGAAATGATACATACTGATGTGTGTGGTCCAATGAATGTTGAAGCTCGTGGTGGCTATCATTATGTTCTCACTCTCACCGATGATTTGAGTAGGTATGGGTATATCTACTTGATGAAGCACAAATCTAGGACATTTGAAAAGTTCAAGAAATTTCAGAGTGAGGTTGAGAATAAACGTGACAGAAAAATAAAGTGTCTACGATCTGATCATGGAGGAGAATATTTGAGTCACGAGTTTGGCACACACCTAATGAAGTGTGGAATTGTTTCACAACTGACGCCGCCTGGCACACCGCAATGTAACGGTGTGTCTAAACGTCGTAATCGCACTTTATTGGATATGGTACGATCTATGATGTCTCTTACCGACTTACGGCTATCATTTTGGGGATACGCATTGGAAACTGCAGCATTCACTTTAAATAGGGCACCATCTAAATCCGTTGAGACGACACCGTATGAACTATGGTTTGGCAAGAAACCTAAGTTGTCGTTTCTAAAAGTTTGGGGCTGCGATGCTTATGTGAAGAAACTCCAACCGAAAAAGCTCGAACCCAAAGCGGAGAAATGTGTATTCATAGGATACCCTAAGGAAACTATTGGGTATACCTTTTATCTTAGATCCGAAGGTAAAACCTTTGTTGCCAAGAACGGATCCTTTCTAGAGAAAGAGTTTCTTTTGAAAGAAGTAAGTGGGAGGAAAGTAGAACTTGATGAGGTAATTACACCCCCTCTCGAACTGGAGAGTAGCGCAGCGCAGGAAATTGTTCATGTGGCGCCTACGCCAACTAGAGAGGAAGTTAATTATGATGATCATGAAGCTTCAGATCAAGTTGCTACTGAACCACGAAGGTCCACAAGGGTACGATCCACACCAGAGTGGTACGACAACCCTGTGATGGAAATCATGTTGTTAGACAACGGTGAACCTTCAAACTATGAAGAAGCAATGGCGGGCCCGGATTCCAACAAATGGCTTGAGGCTATGAAATCCGAGATAGGGTCCATGTATGAGAACAAAGTATGGGCTTTGGTGGAGTTGCCCGATGATCGGCGAGCCATAGAAAATAAATGGATCTTCAAGAAGAAGACTGACGCGAACGGTAATGTGGCCATTTACAAAGATCGACTTGTTGCAAAGGGTTTTCGACAAATTCAAGGAGTTGACTATGATGAGACTTTCTCTCCCGTAGTGAAGCTTAAGTCAGTCTGAATCATGTTAGCAATTGCCGCTTTTCATGATTATGAAATTTGGCAAATGGACGTCAAAACAGTGTTCCTTAACGGGTATCTTAAGTAAGAGTTGTATATGATGCAACCAGAAGGTTTTGTCGATCCTAAGAGTGCTAACTAGGTATGCAAGGTGCAACGCTCCATCTATGGGTTGGTGCAAGCATCTCGGAGTTGGATCAATCACTTTAATGAGGTGATTAAAGCGTTTGGGTTCATACAGGTTTATGGAGAAGCCTGTCTGTACAAGAAAGTGAGTGGGAGCTCTGTAGCTTTCCTCATACTATATGTGGATGACATATTATTGATGGGGAATAATATAGAGTTATTGGAGAGCATAAAGGCCTACTTGAACAAGAGTTTTTCAATGAAGGACCTTGGAGAAGTTGCATACATATTAAGCATCAAGATCTATAGAGATAGATTGAGACGCCTCATAGGTATTTCGCAAAGTACATACCTTGACAAGATATTGAAGAAGTTCAATATGGAAAACTCAAAGAAGGGGTTCTTGCCAGTTTTGCAAGGTATGAGATTGAGTAAGACTCGGTCACCGACCACGGCAGTAGATAGAGAGAAGATGAGTATTGTCCCCTACACTTCAGCTGTAGGCTCTCTAATGTATGCCATGTTGTGTACCAGACCTGATATAAACCTTGCCATAAGTTTGGTAGGGAGGTACCAAAGTGCTCCCGGTATGGAACACTGGACAGCGGTCAAGAATATCCTTAAGTACCTGAAAAGGACTAAGGAGATGTTTCTCGTTTATGGAGGTGACGAAGATCTCGTCGTAAAGGGTTACGCCGATGCTAGCTTCAACACAGATCCGGATGACTCTAAGTCACAGACCGGATACGTGTATGTTTTGAATGGCGGGGCAGTGAGCTGGTGCAGTAGCAAGCAAGACGTCGTGGCAGCATCTACATGTGAAGCGGAGTACATAGCTGCTTCAGAAGCGGCTCGTGAAGGAATTTGGATGAAGGAGCTCATCACCGACCTTGGAGTGGTTCCAAGCGCGTCGGGTCCGATGACACTCTTCTGTGACATCACTGGAGCCATTGCCATAGCCAAGAAGCCCAGATTTCACCGGAAGACCAAGCACATCCAATGCGCTACAACTCCATCCAGGACCAGGTCCAGAGAGGAGTAATAGCTATTTGTAAAGTGCACACGGATCTGAATATTGCAGACCTGTTGACTAAACCTCTTCCTCGAGAAAAACATGATCAACACCACAATGCTATGGATGTTCGATACATCACAATGTAACTAGATTATTGACTCTAGTGCAAGTGGGAGACTGTTGGAAATACTCCCTAGAGGCAATAATAAAATGGTTATTATCATATTTCCTTGTTCATGATAATTTTCTATTGTTCATGCTATAATTGTATTAACAGGAAACAGTAATGCATGTGTGAATAAATAGATCACAATGTGTCCCTAGCAAGCCTCTAGTTAGCTAGCTCGTTAATCAATAGATGATCATGGTTTCCTGATCATGGACATTAGATGTCATTGATAACGGGCACATCATTGGGAGAATGATGTGATGGACAAGACCCAATCCTAAGCATAGCAATAGATCGTGTTGTTCGTATGCTAAAGCTTTTCTAATGTCAAGTATCTTTTCATTCAACCATGAGATTGTGCAACTCCCGGATACCGTAGGAGTGCTTTGGGTGTATCAAACGTCAGAACATAACTGGGTGATTATAAAGGTGCACTACGGGTACCTTCAAAAGTGTCTGTTGGGTTGGTATGAATCAAGATCGGGATTTGTCACTCCGTGTGACGGAGAGGTATCTCTGGGCCCACTCGGTAGAACATCATCGTAATGAGCTCAGTGTGACTAAGGAGTTAGTCAAGGGATGATGTGCTATGGAACGAGTAAAGAGACTTATCGGTAACGAGATTGAACAAGGTATGGATATACCGACGATCGAATCTCGGGCAAGTTCTATACCGACAGACAAAGAGAATTGTATACGGGATTGATTGAATCCTTGAAATCGTGGTTCATCCGATGAGATCATCGTGGAACATGTGGGAGCCACCATGGGTATCCATATCCCACTGATGGTTATTGGCGAGAGAGTGTCTCGGTCATGTCTTCATGCCTCCCGAACCCGTAGGGTCTACACACTTAAGGTTCAATGACGCTAGGGTTATAGGGAATTGTTATACGAGGTTACCAAAGGTTGTTAAGAGTCCTGGATGAGATCTTGGATGTCACGAGGAGCTCCGGAATGGTCCGGAGGTAAATATTGATGTATAGGATGGGTGGGTTTGGACGCCGGAAATGTTTCGGGCACCACCGGCAAAGTGTCGGGACCATCGGAAGGGTTCCGGAGGCCCACCGGGAGGGGCCACAAGCCTCGGAAGGCTATATGGGCCAAGTGTGGGAGGAAACAGCCCCTGGGTGGCCTGGTGCACCCCCCACACCCAGCCCATGGCGCACCAGAGATAAAGGGGGGGAACCCTAGGCGTTGGAGGGCCTAAGGCCCACCAAGGGGTGCGCCACCCCCTCTCCTGCCCTGGCCGCCGCCCCCCTCTCCCATCTGGGTTGCCGCCACCCCTAGGGTAGGAACCCTAGAGGTGGCACACCCCTCCCCTCTCCTCCTATAAATAGAGAGGGGTTTGGGGCTGTTGGTGACACAAGTTGATCTCTCCCTCGGCGCAGCCCTGTCCCTCTTCTTCCTCCTCTCCCACGGTGCTTTGCGAAGCCCTGCCGGGAGACCTCATCTCTCCATCGACACCACGCCGTCGTGCTGCCAGAGATCTTCCCCAACCTCTCCCTCCTCCTTGCTGGATCAAGGTGCGGGAGACGTCACCGAGCTGCACGTGTGTTGAACGCGAAGGTGCCGTGGTTCGGCACTAGATCGGAATCACACCGCGATCTGAATCGCCGCGAGTACGACTCCATCAACCGCGTTCTAGCAACGCTTCCGCTTAGTGATCTTCAAAGGTATGAAGATGCACTCTCCCCTCTCTTGTTGTTGGTCTCTCTATAGGAAGATCTGAATATGGCGTAGGAAATTTTTGGAATTTATGCTACGTTACCCAACATCGATCCCTCGTTGTCTTCAGGTAGGAGGCACTTCCTCGTGTCAACGATCCGTCAGAACATCTCGTAGCATGTGTACGCTTCCTTGGGTGTGTGTAGGATCGAAAGTATGTCTAGAGGGGGCGTGATTAGACTACTTGACAAGATAAAAACTTAGCCTTTTCCCAATTTTTAGTGTGGGCCAGTTTTAACAATTATTACTAGTCAAGTACACCCTACACATGCACATCTAAGAGTATATAGCAACAGAAAGTAAAACATGCAAGCATAAAGTAAGGAAGGGTAGGGAGATCAAACGCATGAGGTTGACACAGCGATTCTTGACATGGTTTCGATAGGTGGCGCTATCGTACATCCATGTTAGTGTAGACTTCAACCCACGGAGGGTAACGGATGTGAGAGTCCACAAGAGCTCCACCCACAAGGGGTCCATGAAAAGTGTCCTTGTCTTTTCCACCATGGTTTTCGTCCACATAGGACTAGCCTCACTCACGGTAGATCTTCATGAAGTAGGCGATCTCCTAGCCCTTAAAAACATCTTGGTTCAACTCCACAACACGAAGTAGGAGGCTCCCAACCGACACCTATCCAATCTAGGAGGCACCATCCTCCAAAAGGTAATAGATGTGGTAGAACAATGAACTCCTTGCTCTTGTGCTTCTAAAGATAGTCCCCTCAACACTCAATCACTCTCTCTCAAATTTGGTAGGGGTAGGAGAGATTGATGTTGTGGAAAGCAACTTGGGGAGGCTAGAAATCAAGGTTCAAATGGTAGGAATGGAATCTCTTGATCTCAACACATGAGTAGGTGGCTCTCTCTCAGAAAATGAATCTGGCAATGAAGTGTGTATTTTGAGTGCTTCCTCTACGAATGAGAGGTAGGCGGATGGGTATATATAGGTAGCATACAAAATCCAACCGTTACACCATGATTGACCAACTCGATGACACCGAAGTTACAAACTCGGTGGTACCGACTTGTTCAAAAGGCAGTAACTTTGAATCTCGGTGGAATCAATATACACAACTCGGTGAAACTAAAAAGGTGACTAAAGGTCAGATGACGCAACTCGGTGACACCGATACTCAAACTCGGAAATTCCAATTTTGTGTACCGAGGCAACAGGAAGTTGGTCACATGAACTCGGCAGCACCGATGCAGTTTCAGTTGCACCGAAGTGGTAGGGTTTGGCTAGGATTTGTGCAAGTCTGAAATCGGTAGGGACAAGTAGAAATTGTTTGTGGCATCGATTTTGGATATTTGGATTGGGATAGATATATTTTGTTAAAGAGTGGCTGAGTATTTTTGGTGGCTAACTCTAAGCACTTGAGCAACCAATTCACCATAACACCTAATCTCCTTTTAATAGTATTGGCTTTCCTATGGACTAAAATGTGATTTTCCACAACGTGTAAAATGAAGAGTCTTCTTCCTTGAAGCTTTAGCCAATTTTATTCCTTCCTTCATCAAGGGGCATCTCCACTCAGTCCTACACACAAAGCATCTTTTGAACTTTTCTGAAATATACTTGGAAAAACTCATTAGTCCAATGATGCATATGTTGTGATTAATTATCAAAACCACCTTAGGGAGCAATTGCGCTTTCAATCTCCCCCTTTTTGGTAATTTATGATAACATATAGATCAAAGCTTCGACAAAAGATATAATCAATGATTAGCATCGACGCTTTGAGACGTAAGTGAAAAACAAGAGCTCCCCCTAAATTTGTGCATTATTTTAAATTTGCGTTTGAATGTAAATGCGCAATCTATTAAGAATATGGGTTAGTCTTCCATGTCACATACAACTTGGTGGTGTGCATTAAAGATAAGAATGAATAGCAATGCACATAACACCAAAACAAGTGAACGATCATGATGTAGATAGCTCAAAGATAATAACGTAGTAGCATCAAACAATCAAAGCATATGATCAAACACGCATCTAAGCATATAATGTCATCAAAAGACCAAATGAAGTTTTGAAAACCAAACGAGAGCAAATAAAGTAAAAAAGCTCTCCCTCTCTCGAAGCCCTATGATCTATACACTTCTCCCCCTTTGGCAACAAGTACCAAAAAGTTCAAAGGCCTAATCTAAGCGTCTCTCTGGGCATGATCTCCTCCGATATAAGATGTTGGAGTAGACAAGAGAGCATCGACGAAGGCTTCGGTTGATGAAGCTGGAGCATGAGCTGGAGGTGTAGACACTGGAGGTGGTGGAGCAGGAGCTGAAGCTTGAGCTGATGAAGACGGTCTATCTTCTGGTACTGGCACGACTGCTAACCTGGTTTGTGTCGAGAAATGGGTGGTAGTACGAAGAGATGAATCATCATCATCATTGTCATCATCTTCATCATCTGAGTGTGGAATCTGCACTGAGTCAACTTCATGTTGAAGTTGTTTGACTATAGTGGTCAACTCCGTAACCTTCACATCCGGGCCATGGAACTTTGTTTCCACAATCCTCTCTAGGCTCTTCTGGTTCAGCATGATCTCACAAATATTATTCTCCATCCCTTGGATGGTGCTAACCAAGTCTGACATTTGTTCCTCTCTAGTTTTCAGTTGTGGTGGTGGAGCTGGAGCATTCTTAGCGATCTCTACAGCAGCTGCCTCTGTAGCCTCTCTAGCTGTAGCTAAATCTGGATGAGTGTCATCCATCACAACTTCATTATCCCTGAACTCTGGCTCTAGTGGAAAATGAGGACGATCAAGATGATATGCATGCTTGCCAATCTTGGTAATGATGAGCATCTGAATGCATGGTGCATATCCGCAAGATCTGTGTTGATTTGCAGAAGTTCTCTTAATAGTCTCAGGAATCAAATCCATGACTTTGAAGTGAGTGTGGGTGTCTAAATGAATCAACATATTAATGGAATAGCCTCTAATCATTTTGTCATCACCTGATTTGGGCATCAAGGTATGCCTCAAAATAGTGTTGGTAGTGGTTATTCCGGCTTGCAAGAAATAGACAGACCCAAGCTTGTGAGATGGCACAAAGTCATTTGGCACTATTTTGTACATATTGGCCATGGAGTTGCGATTCTTCTTTGGTTCTGAATACACATCCAAGTCCACATATGTCGTGGTAAAAGAATTATCCAATTTGGACCAAAATTTATTACAAACCTCTTACAAACCGGAGCTTATCGCAAGAACCCTCGTGGTTCCAATAGGGAAACGTGCCCCCTTGTGGGAGAAACGATGTGCTGCCTCTTCTCGCCTTGTAGTTTTTGTACAAGCAACATGGGACAACATGAGATTCGTGCTAAAATTTGAAATTATTCAGGGTTCGTTTGCCCTTTTTATACATTAGTCGAGTTTTCTAGGTATTTAATGTCCATAATTCAAATCTGAACTAAAAATACATGCTCCGGTGCATTAAAATGTCTAGAGAAATCATACATGTATCCTTGGGTGTATGTTTAAGTCTCATGCAAGGAATGGGAATGGATTACAACCATATCAGTGTCCTCGCTCGACCTCAAACATTGGGAATCTCGGCTTTATCTCCCCGTAAGTCCAAAACTCACCAGAAAATCATGAAACTTGGTATGGTGTCACAACATGGCACATATATGTCGTGGTAAAAGAATTGTCCAATTTGGGCCAATCATTATTAGAAACCTCTTACAAACCGAAGCATATCACAAGAACCCTCGTGGTTTCGATAGGGAAACGTGCCCCACTCCCTTGTGGGCGAAAGGATAATTGAGCCTCATCTTGCCTTGTATTTTTTTCTGCAGGCAAGATGGAACAACATGAGATTCATGCTAAAATATGAAATTATTCAGGGTTCGGTTGGCCTGTTTTATACATGAATTGAATTTTTAGGCATTTAATGTCCATAATTCAAATCTCAACTACAAATACATGCTACAGTGCATTAAAATGGCTAGAAAAATAGTAAATGTGCCCTTGGGTGCATGTTTAGGTCTCATTGAAGGAATGGGAATGGATTACAACTCTATGAGTGTCCTCGCTCGGCCTCAAACACTAGGAATCTCGGTTTTTATGTCCCCTTAATCCAAAACTCACAAAAAATCATTAAACTTGGTGTGGTGTCACAACATGGCACACATATGTCGTGGTAAAAGAATTGTCCAATTTAGGTCAGTGTTTATTACAAACCTCTTACAAACCGGAGCTTATGGCAAGAACCCTCGTGGTCCGATAGGGAAACGTGTCTCCACTTATGGGCGAAATGATAATTGTTGCCTCTTATCACCTTGTATTTTTTCTATAGGAAACATGGAACAACATGAGGTTCGTGCTGAAATTTGAAATTATTCAGGGTTTGTTTGGCCTTTTTATACATTAATTGAGTTTTCTAGGCATTTAATGTCCATAATTCAAATTTGAACTACAAATACATGCCCCAGTCCACCAAAATGGCTAGAAAAATAGTACATCTATCCTTGGGTGCATGTTTAGGTCTCATTGAAGGAATGGGAATGAATTACATAGGTCTCGTCATCCTGAAACATTGAAAATCTTGGTTTGTAAATCCTAGTAAATCGAAAACTCACACAAAAATCATGAAACTTGGCATGGTTTCATGACATGGCACATATATGTTGTGGTAAAAAAATCGTCGAATTTTTAGACAAGGCGCACACATTAATACCCAACACAGTCGTTTGGGACAAATAGCTAACACATTACTATCGCAAATGGTTGTATTATGTGAACCGTGTGTGTTCCTGTACCGATTTAAGTGCGGCCACATGTCCCTCTTTTTATTGAGAGTACTACCTCGGTCATGTTCATTGCTCCTCTTCGTATTTTTCATAAAAATTTAACGTGGCGTGCGTGCAACTCTTTGATTTGACGGGATGAACATGAGTAGTCCGCCGCACTAGCTCGACGGGACGTGTGCGAGCAGCCCGAGCTGCTTTTTAACATGCGGTTAATTAAAGCACCTGGATGGAGGGTGTTTGCTTGTGATCCCATGGCCCTGCTCAACATTAAGCATTTTCTTTGTTCGTGCCTAGCTAAGAACGTGATTTTAGTTTGTTTAACTCGTATTCCGGATAATTTAAAATGCCACATGCGTCAACGGATAATACGACGACAAAATAAAATGGCATCGAATAATAAGAGGATAAATTTACCTTGGTGCAGATAATAATTGTCTTAGATATTTTGGATAATTTTAAATGCCACACGCGGCAAGGCACGATAAACACATGGGCAAGAGAAGAAGGAAATCACACACAATAATCTGGGTCGCTACTGTCTCTACTCCTCGATGGATCCTGCGTGACGAGTTCCTCCACCTCCATCTTCAAATCATCATAACTTTGCTTGACAACAGCCACAGATTCCTTCACCTCCTGCTCGCGCTCGATGTAGAGCTTCCTCAAGTCACCCATAAGTTCCTCAATGTCCGCTTTCAGCATCAGCCTCGAGGCACTACTCTGCTCATGCAGCTTCCTCCAGCCAGCGGCCTCCTCCTCCTTGGCGAGCTCCTTGATGAGCTTTTGCATTGTCACCCATGAGTCGCACGATGAGGATGGTCGTCTTCTCAGCCAAGGCATCGCTAATCTTGAGTACCTTCACCAATCTGTCGACCAGATCCTCCGGCCTAATTATTCTTGCAAGACTAGCATCTTCGATGGTCAAGGACTTCAGCACCGCCACTTCTTCGCATTCATCGATGCGGCGAGTGCGCTAGCGAGATCCCTCCCCAGTTGGTGAGAGCTCGTTTGAGGGCCGCACGACGTGTCGGCACATCTTTGTTGCGTGTGCCGAGCAGCAGCGCTTCCGCAGCTTTGGTATTTGCTCCCTAGTTATATGTCGACCCAAAACTCCTCCTACCGGCCATGGCAGAACAGCTTGAAAGGAAAGACATGTTTAGTGGGTGATGAGGAGAGGAAATGGGAAGTAATTTTCGAGTGGGTCGTTTTTATAGCCCGGTGCTAAGTGTGAACATGTTTAGGTTTGATCGGTGTGAATAGATTTGCAATTACTTATTGCGTGGTAATCTGGAATGTTACGAGAAACAAGATCAAAATTTATTAATGGTTCTGGGCACGAAGCCCGAAGCACACCTACATATGGCTATGTTCAACTTCTATATGCAATAATTATGCATGTGCTTGCTCGTTGTTTAGGCGGTCGCGACGCACTCTGCTCGCCGTTTAGGTGGCAAGGCGTGCTCGGGTCACGTCCCTCCACGCGCGCTATGCTAGCGGTTGGGGCAGGCGCACAACCCATCTTGTTAAGTTGAACCGTTTGTGTTGTGTTCGCTATCAAAAACAGTTCGTCCGAGTGAACCGTATGACGCTCTGCCAACGGTTAGGTCCTACCCACGGTCATGTTCGGGGCTCCATATGCATGTGGTTGCACCATGAGCGTAGCCCCATACTAGTTTTCCAGGACGTCAGACCCTCATTTATACCCGCTGCCATTAACTATAGTCTCTTGATGCTTTCAATCGTGCCCCACAACACAATAAGCACACCCTCAACGACGCATATAGAGTGGATACCCAACGGCGCTGCAATGGAGTTCGGCGTGCATCTTGTAGAGACCCGCATGAGGAGGATAGACCTCATGGTGTTATACACCAACGACCCGGTCATGGTGGAGGACTCCATCGACACTATGGAGTGGTTTCTTGCTGAGGATGACAAGTACAAAGTGGTCGGATTCGACCTTGCTTGCACCGATGATCGTGTCGGGCATGATCAGAAGGTTGTTGTCGCCCAGCTGTGCATGCACCATCATGTTCTCCTCTACTACTACTGCATGGCCACAGTGCCTTGCAAGCGTTTCACCAGGTTTGTCAACATCCCTGACTAAAGGTTCGCTACGATGGACATCACCAACGATCGAAAGGTGCTCAAAACTTTGGGCTTGGCGTGCCATAAGCTTGTTGACATCCGCGGCTCCTACAAGATCTGGGGCAGCAAGAAGGACATGGACTCCCATGTTGACCTAGCATAGGCCATCGTTGACCCCTACTATAGAGGCATGAAGGATGAGTGCGACAAGAACAAGCATGTCTGGAACATGGCATGGGTGAAGAGGTTGGACGAACATCACCTCCAAACCGCGACCAAGGAAGCGTACACATGCTATGAGATGTTCACGCGGATCGTTGACATGTGGAACTGCCTCCTACCTGAATACGTCGAGGGATCGAGCCACAAGCAGAGCGATGGCGGCGATCATTACACGAAGTAGATGATGTGTTGATTGTTTCCCATACTCAATCTGTGCCAAAATATTTATACTTTTAGTAGGCTAAGTTTATTATGCATATAATAGTGTATTGAGGTGTGCGCCAATGTTATGTGTGTAGTCACTTATGTCTTTGGCTGCTTAATTAGGTTATGCAATCATCTTGTTATTTGGATGCTTAGCTAGATTGCATTTTGCTAAGTTTTTTCTACACACAGAATCGCACACAAATTAATAGTAGTAACCATATGTGTTATATTTTTCATTGCAAATCGTTTGTGTTGCTTTGGTTCATTGCAAACAATTCATCTATGTGAACTGTATGCCGCATATCACACACATCTTGTTAAACTAAACTATTTTTGTTGTGTTTCCTAATCAAAAACAGTTCGTCTGAGTGAACTGTATGCCGTATATTGCACACACCTTGATCTGACTGACCGTTTCTATTGTGTTGCCTAATCACAAACAGTTCACACAGGTGAACTGCAGGCCGTATATCGCACACACCTTCATTTGGCTACCCGTTTCTGTTGTTCTGCCTCATTGCAAACAGTTCATTGGAGTGAACCGTATGCCACACATTGCACACGCAACTCTAATCTTAATCGTGTTTGATGTCTCCGCCATCGCAAACATTTTTCATCTTTTTGACATTTTTTTACAGCATTGTTTGTGATTAATGCATCGCACATAGTTTCATCGAAGGGTCTCTGACTGTAGTGTCGCGTTTAGACCATCTTGGAGTAGTTTTATGTACTTGTACAAAATAGGTACACACAAATTTTGATAGTTTGTTAATTAGCGTGTGGGCAACGATGCTTGAGACTTATCTTCGTCTTTCCTCTTTTGTTCGTTATCGAATAATTGAGCCCCTCGTTGTGACTTTTCCTTTTCCAGGGAGTACGATCTTTCTTAGGTAATGTTGTCATGCTTCTTCTTTTGGTTTATGGTTCATCGTCATCATCATCTTCCCTCATCGGGTCAATGTACTAGACGTAGTCTTCCTCGTTGGCGACTCCATCCCTTCTGATGATGCTCCTTTTGCCTCTCCCCATGACAACGCGGTTGGGATGGCGAGGGTCTGTTATGAATAAGCATTGTGTCATGTGCTTAGCGTGTACCCATGGCTCATTTTTGGCGATGGTGTTCACGTAGTGCTATTGGCGTCGGGTATACACATGGTAGTGAAATGTCGGTTTTATCTTTGTATGTTCTTAGCCCATCTAACACAGAACATCGTTGCGCTATGAACTCGAGAGTAATCAATCTCCCAGATCTCTTCGACCCATCCATAGTATCTTTCAGTTACATCACCGGTCATGGCTTCCATCGTCACCCTTGAGGTCTGGTATTAACTGTTTATATATTTGGCCTCCGTGTAGAATGTGTATCCCATTACAGGAATCATCTTATTTGCCGTCTGCCCTAGCACGCGGCTAAGGGCCATTCCATGGACGACAAAGACCTTTGTCGTCTGCCGATGGACGAATTTTTTTTGGCTGAATAAGCCATGGTAAAGGACTTATTTGCCATCTACCGGCTTGCAGCGGACGACAAAGATCTTTGTCGTTGGTCTGCTTTGGCGAGCTCACGGCAAAGGAGCTAGACGGCAGCCGACAAGAATCTACTCTGTTAGGTGGCTAACGAAGCCTTTGTCGTTTGCCTGAGGAGTCCCCTTTGCCATCTGCTAGCAACGTCCCCTTTGTCGTGTGCCAAGGGCGTCCCCTTTGTCGTCTGCCTTTGTCGTGTGCCAGGATGACCCTTTGCTGTGTGCCAGGTCCTCTAACTGACGGCAAAGTGACCATATAGGTCCATCGTGCTGCTCCCAGGTTGCACAGGTAGCTGCCACATGGCACATTTGCCATCAGCTGGCAGACGACAACTTTGACGTCTGCTAGCACACGTTGTCGTCTGCCAACACACGGCAAAATGCATGTATTGCTACCTTTTTATTTGTTTTTAGTTATTTCCATGCATTTTTAGAATACTTCTATGATATGTATAATTTGAAACATCATATGTAGATTCACACATCATAGAAGAAGCATAGTCCATGTATCCAACATCATCGTAAAAAAAATTGAGCAAGACAACAAATATTTTCACATAGTTCATCCATATATACACATAGTTTGAAACATCGCACTGTTCATCCATACAAACAGAAACAAAAATATAACAATAGCAGCCATCAATGCCAGCTTCCATGAAGTGAACCAAATCTGTCAAATGAGAATAAGAAAGTTACAAGGAGAAGAAGGAGAAAATAAGAAGAAAAAGAAGAAGAAAGAGAAGGAAAATAATAAGAAAGAAAGAAGAATCTCATTCTTCTTCTTATATTCTTTCTTTTTCTCCTCTTTCCTCTTCTATTCTTTATTTTTCTTTTTATGTCATTTTTAAGCTTATTATGTCATTTTGGAGGATAGTTAGAGGAGAAGGAGGAGGAGGAGAAGAAGAAGAAAAAGATGTAGTGACTAGACCTGCTTCCCTGCCATTGTTTTTCTGATGACTATACCTGAGGAGAGATGACTAGACACTTCCCTGCCACTAATCCTGAAATAAGATATAGTGACTAGACATGAGGATCTTGACTCTTAGTAGCGAAAGAGTGATTATGGCAGTTAGATACAGGAGTATCTAATCTTTGGAGGATTTTTTTTTAATAAACACTACTTTAGTTGCACCAGCAAAAGTACAACGATTCTAGTTGTTGAAACATGTGACCATCTCTGGGCTCAGGTTCAAGAAAATTGCAAAAGGGAACTGGCTTCTTTTCATTTCTCTTCGTGGTGCCCTTCAGGGCGGAGGAGGTCTGGGACGCGATCAAACGCCTCCCCGCTCGCAAGGTACCATGACCCGGTGGTTTCACAGCCAAGTTCTTGCGGGCATGCTGGGACATCATACGGCAAGACTTCATGAACGTCTTCCAGCAGTTGTTCGAGATGAGAGGTCGCGGCTTCTGCAAGCTCAACAAAGCCCTCATGACCTTGTTGTCTAAAACAGACGACGCCAAGCAGTTGCGGGACTACCGGCAGATCTGCTTGATACATCTCATGGCCAACATCTTCGTGAAAGTTCTATCGTTGTGTCTTCCTCCTTGACTAGATAGCTTGGTCAGCCGCAATCAGAATGTATTCATCACCGGTCGGAGTCTCCACGACAACTTCATCCTTGTGTGGCAGTCGATCAAGATGCTTCATCAACTAGGGGGCCCACGGATCATGCTTAAGCTTGACCTCACACGCGCCTTCGACTCCAAATATTGGCCATTCCTCTTTGAGGTGTTGCGCCAATACGGATTTGGGGACAGATTCAGGGAGTGGATCGCGATCCTGCTGTCGATGTCCAGCACATGCGTCCTACTAAACGGAGAGCCAGGCCCTCCGATTTGGCATCGCAGAGGGCTGCGCCACGGTGACCCCGTGTCGCCCCAGCTCTTTGTGTTGGCCATGGACACGCTCGGCAGGCCGATGCGTCGCGCTATCGACGCCGGCATCCTGTAGCAGCTACACCCTCGACGACCCATCCCGACGATCTCTCTCTACGCTGGCGGCGTGATGCTCTTTTGCCACGCCATGCCAGGAGACGTGGCCGCCATCAATGGTATCTTGACCCTATTCTGCAAAGTGAGCGGGCTACAGGTGAACTATGCCAAGAGTTCTGTCACTATCCTGCACGGCGACCTCCTGGCTGATGAGGTGATCGCCCAGCTGGGCTGCCCGGTAGCGCACCTTCCCATTACTTACCTTGGTATCTCGCTGACGATGCGACAGCCCACCGGCACCAGCTGCAGGCCCTTGTCGACTCGGTGGCTGCTAGCTCCCTGCTTGGAAGGCGTGGCTCATCAACAAGGTCGGGCGCCATGCCATGGTCAAGTTGGTCCTGAACGCGATCCTCGTACACCAAATGCTAGCGTTTCACCCCACCCAAAAAAAGACGATGAAGCAACTAGGGAAGATCCAAAGAGGCTTCTTATGGGCTGGGCGAGCCATTGCCAACGGAGGCCATTTGTCAATTGGCGACATGATCATTGGGAATGGCTTGACAGCACTCTTTTGGGAGGATCGCTGGATCAATGGGCAGTCCGTCACGAGCTCGCCCACTGCTCTATCAGTGCATCCCCAAACAGCCATGCAAGGCAAGGACGGTGGCGGCAGGGCTTGCGAGTAACTCTTGGGCGCATGATATTCAGGGGATCCTTGGTCTTCATGAGATAGGCCAATACCTGCTACCCTGGCAAGCTGTGAGCCAAACCATCCTCTCGAATGAACCAGATGATGGGGTCTACCCTAGCTGGCTCGCCCTCCTCTACCTGCTGACACTCTCTGCTACTCGCTCTGACGATCACAGGAAGAAGGAGGGGTAGACGGGGTAGACCTAGGGTTTGCCCGGCGCACGAACGCCTCCCTTCTATTTCCTCGAGCATGAACTCGATGTCGGGTGCCATTACAACGTCACCCTGCAGCTTTATACCCAGGGCCAATGACCGGGCACGCACCCTCACTCCCTGCCTTCTCGTGCCCACGATCCGCTCGCCGCGCTCCCGCCACGAAGCGCTCTCGCCACGACGCGCTCCCGCGCGCAGCTCGCGGCCAGCTGCAACGGACGTGCACCAGATCGCCGCATGGTTCGTCAACAGCCTCCCCCTACGCCGACGCCTACGGTGCGCGCGCACCTGGTCACCCCCGTGCGACACACACGCCCACACACGCACACCTAGCCCGTTAACCCGATGCACCCAACGTGCCTGGTGCGCGCCCATACACATTCCAGCCACGCCGCGTTCATCGCCACGGTCTTATGTCCTAACACCAGACCGGTTGCTCTGGAGATGGACGTCGAACGGCATCTACTCGGCATAGTCATGTTATACGACCAGTTTTCAGGGATCTACGAGTTGCCCCTCATGGAAGTTGATTCAGAAAAGTTGTGCGCCACCACGGGTAAAATTCTTCCATTAGCTAGCTGCCCAGGATCGCTGTTGGACGGCTGAAAGACTTGCAAGACGCAGACTGCAACATCACCCCAGATGCCTCCTTGGCAACCAGGCCATGCAAACTATGCAGCACCTGACCCTGACTTGCCCCTTTGCTCGTCAGACATGGAATCCTATCCTCGGCTGGATGTGTATGTCGATCCAAATCCCAGGCCAAGAGCTCACTGTCTTGGAGTGGTGGCTACACGTGAAGGAGTAGATGCCGCCGACGCCCGAAAGGCCCTCAAGTCCATCGCGTTGCTCGTCCTCCGGATGTTATGGAAACACAGGAACGCATGTGTCTTCAACAATGCGACACCTTGAGGGCCTTTCGCTGCTGCATTTAAATCAATCTGCTATTACAGTTAAGTGTTCTCGTGTACCAAAATATTTAAATATATTTGTTTCCCTAATCTGTTTCCCGAAGTTAAGTGTTCTCGTGTACCCAAAGAAAAGAAAAGAAAACACAGGTAAGTGTTCTCCTAATCTGTTTCCCGAAATAGTTGATCTCGTGTACCCAAATATTTAAATATATTTGATCTCAATGTGGCTACGATGTCAAATGCAACATAGTTGCATATCATTTACCCCGCAAAAAAAAAAAGAAGTTGCATATCATTTAATCTCGACTCCAGCATTTTCTGGATATTGTACAACTCAAACAATTTCCGGTGAAACTATAACCATCAGTCTTCTAGTTGGGGCATGAATTGTTCCAGAGGGTGAATGAACAAACACTAAAAGGGGTTGCAACTTGTAAGAAAGGGTGCTTACTGGTCTACTGGGTCATTGGAAATAACTTATGCCCAAGGCTATTGTTAAGTTGTTACTGCATTTAAATCAATCTGCTATGTCATGCAAACAACTTGACAGTCGACACTGCCGTGTCTAACTGCTATTTGTTCTTTGTTCATTTTATCTTATACAAGAGAGCGTATGGCCCATTGTTTCATTTTCTAGCTCACCGCCATCCGCTGGCAATTTTGGGCTTTATACCAAAAAGAGATCTGCAACATGTTAGTCACGTATAATACAGGTGTTGCGTTCAAGGCTTATTCTGCCTATCTATCCATGCCATTAATCCTGCTTCCCTGCCATTGTTTTTCTGATGACTATACCTGAGGAGAGATGACTAGACACTTCCCTGCCACTAATCCTGAAATAAGATGTAGTGACTAGACATGGGGATCTTGACTCTAGTGATTATGGCAGTTAGATACAGGAGTATCTAATCTTTGGATGGTTTTTTTTTTATAAACACTACTTTAGTTGCACCACCTTTTCTAATCTCTGTCAATCGTGATATCGCAAGGAACAAAAGTACAGCGATTCTAGTTGTTGAAACATGTGACCATCTCTGGGCTCAGGTTCAAGAAAATTGCAGAAGGGAACTGACTTCTTTTTATTTCTCTTCGTGGTGCCACATATCACACAGCTTACATCAAGATTACACAACAGGCTTGCATAGAACAAGCAAAACACTTCTTACATCCAGAACACTAGAGGAGAAAAGGGCAGGATATGCTTAGACACTACACAAGAGTTAGAGCAGTGGCGCGTGGTTTGCAGCTCTCCCCTGAGATCATACTTAAGTCCAAACGTGCTCATATGGAGCACACAACAATCGAAGACGGATTCCACTCCCTCGCGCTGCACACAATCGACAAGGCAAAAGTTGTTGTTGCCCATGTAGGCGAGAGTGGCACTTGTTGCTGCCAGTCGCCGCTCCGGGACTTTGAGGAACATCTTCTCCTTCACAATCTTCCAATATGGCTGCAAATCACTTTCGCTGCTGCGGGAGGCAACTTCACAGGCACAAATGTACCCGTCATTACAGAGCCCAATCCATGCGTCTAGCTCGCTGTCGTAGTAGCCTTGCCCTTGGAAAGGTAGCGCCCACTCCCCATGCCACCTCCACTCAGAACGCTTAGTGTCAAATGAGAATGTACCCTTTGGAACATGTTGATAATATCTGTCGTGTGCAGACATGAATATGGTGTTCCCGTCTGGGTGCAGCGTGTAAGAGGAAATTATATCATCTCGGCAAATGGCGGCGGTGATGGCACACTTTTCCAGGACCAATCCATGTCCGGCCGTGGATACCACGGCTCATCATTTCCCACAACGAGGCCTGACATCGCGTTTGCTGTGAGCAAACTTAGCCGGTTTGTTGCAAACCCGGGCGATGTTCATTGGCGTGCTGTTGAAAGAATTATGCGCTACTTGAAAGGTACTGTCAACCACTGGCTTCACTATACGGGATTCCCATCGGTACTTGAAGGGTATAGTGATGCGAATTGGATCTCTGATGCTGATGAGATGAAGGCCACTACTGGGTATATGTTTACTCTTGGGGGTGGTGTTGTTTCCTGGAAGTCTTGCAAGCAAACGATCTTAACAAGATCGACAATGGAAGCAGAATTAACAGCATTAGACACATCTGGTGTCGAAGCAGAATTTCTTCGAGATCTTTCGATGGACTTACCTATGGTTGAGAAGCCGGTTCCGGCTATCCTTATGAGCTGCGATAATCAGACGGTTATTGTTAAAGTGAAGAGTTCAAAGGACAATATGAAGTCCAACAAACATATAAGAATGTGATTGAAGTCTGTCAGACGTTTGAGAAACTCCGGAGTGATAGCGTTGGATTATATCCAAACGGCTAAGAATCTGGCAGATCCCTTTACTAAAGGGCTATCACGTGTTGTGATAGATAGTGCATCGAGGGAGATGGGTATGAGACCCACTTGAGTTGCCATGGTAGTAACCCAACCTATATGATCGGAGATCCCGTGAAGTAGGACCTGGGAAAACAAGCCAGTGGTGAACTGAGGAGAGTAACCTTACTAAGCCATTCCGTTGGAGATGCAATACTCTCGGATACTGTATGGTAGGATGACTACTGTCTTAATGTGTTCTAAGGCTTATATATAAGCAAGATGCTGTCCTACACATCGATCTTTGGAGGAACACACCTATATGAGCTTGACTAATGGTCACAGTCTATGAGATTTGGGTGATCTCTAGTAAACTCATGAATAGGCCAGGAGTGTGACTAATATGCTCCACCCGAGGGGTCACCTTCGGCAGTCTAGTACTACTAAGACTCGTGGTGAAGCTCCTTTACGCCAAACTGACAATTCAAGGCATAGTCCATTGTTCAGTTGTAAAGGGGTGTAGCTACTTGTTCTAGGTGAAGCTCAACCTTAACAGGTCTTCACTGAAATGCTGGTATATTAAAATAGTGATTGGAACGAGGGAACACGATGTGCCCTTGAGATCTGGTGGGGGATTGTTGAAATTGGTAGTGGGCTTTTGACCCATTAGAGAATTTCAGAAAAATATCCAAGGGTCCATGTAGGTGGTGGCATGACAAGGTGGTGGGAAGTTTAGTCCCACCCCGCTAGTGGAGGAGAAGTTGGACCCCTTTATAAGGGTCTCTCTTCCACATGCTATTGGACAGTGAGAAGAGAAGGTGCCCTCGCGCACTCCTCCTCCGCCGCCCGCCTAGCCACGCCACGCCTCGTCACGACGCGCCGCGAGCCGAGCCGAGCTCATACCTACGCGCTTATTTTTTGCCGGTCAGGAACGGAGAATACGTAACGGACACGGCACGATCCGAGACGTCGGATCGTGGGCTGTTACCGACTCGGAAGTGGGTTCGGCCCACGTCTCTCCACCCAGCCAACTTTATAAGCAAGCTATCGCCTACCCTAGCCGTCACGAGAATCAGATCACATCTGCCTCACGCGTTCGTTCCTTGACTGCTGCTGCCGCCGGCGACTCCGTCCCGTTTACCGCGTACACGGTCGACGGGAGAGCGGGCCTCCGAAACCTCGCCTCTCCGGTTCTTGTACGGGAGAGGGGCGATTAGGTTTTTGGGGAGCGATCACGCGACTGCGCGCCTCCGTCCGTCTGCTTCGTCTACGTCCGCGTCGCCCTCGTCATCGCCATGTCTTCACCAAGCGAAGCTGACCGTCTCCGCGAGAAGGCCGAAGCCGAGAAGAAGGCGGCAGAGGATACTGCCGCCGCCGCCGCTGCTGCTACGGCCAACTGGCCGATTGGAGGGTATGACTCGTTTATCCTCATGTTCGTATTTATCCTAGCAGTACTACTTGTGTGCATAGATGTATCCACTATATGCGTAGTATGTGCTAGGTTAGCTCAAGATCAGTATATCATTAGTATAGTCAATGCCATGCTAGTTATTGTCTCGTGGATTAATATACTCGGAAAATTGCCTATTTACTCAACAATCCAAAAACCTAATGTCTGTAGGAATTTTTCGAGTAATGGTTTTGCTGCTGCACTGAAACTGGATAAGTTTACCGGTACTTTTTTCAAGTGTTGCAAACGAGAACCACCTTATGGCTCACAGCTATGAACGTGTTCTGGGTAGCCGGTGTCACTCCTACGGAAACTATCACTCCTGAACAGGAGAAGATGTTTAAGGAGGCCACCGTCCTATTCCTTGGAGCAGTCATTAGCGTGATCGGAGATAAGCTGGTTGATGCATATTTACATATGCATGTTGCCAAGGACTTGTGGGAGGCGCTCGAATCTAAATTCGGGGCCACCGATGCTGGGAGTGAGATGTATGTTATGGAGCAGTTCCACGATTACAAGATGATTGACAACCGTTCTGTATTGGAACAAGCTCATGAGATAATATGCATAGCTAAGGAACTTGAGGTTCTTAAGTGCAATTTGCCGGGCAAGTTTGTCGCGGGCTATATAATTGCTAAGCTCCCTAATTCCTGGAGGAACTTTGCTACTACTCTGAAACATCAGAGGCGTGAGTTCTCAGTAGAGGACATCATCGGCCATCTGAGTGTTGAGCAGAATTCGAGAGCAAAGGACTCCAATGGAAAAGCGGTCGAAAGCTCTTCTGCTGCCAATATGGTACATCAGAGGAACTTCAATTCTCACAAGCCCAAGGGAAAGAATTATGTCCAACAGAATACCGACTTCAAGAAGAAGGGAAAGAAGCCCTTCAAGAAGAATAAGAAGGGAGATGGCTGCTATACTTGTGGTTCAGAGGAACATTGGGCGAACAAATGCCCAAACAAGTACAAGAAGCCGGCGCAGGACTCCAAGTCTGCCAATATGATTGTGGGCAACAATGAAAGTGGTGCATCTGGGTACGGTAATTTACTTGTTGTATTTACAGTTTGTCAGTCCACCGGTTGGTGGGTGGACACTGGTGCAAATATTCATGTGTGTGCTGACTTATCATTGTTCTCTTCTTATCAGGCCACCGGTCGCGGGTCCGTATTGATGGCGAATGGCGCGAGTGCTTCTGTTCTTGGTGTTGGCACGGTCGATCTGAAGTTTACTTCGGGAAGGATCGTGCAGCTGAAGAACGTGCAGCATGTCCCCGCCATCAAGAAGAATCTCGTTAGTGGCTCCCTTCTGTGCAGAGAAGGGTTTAAGTTGGTATTCGAGTCTAATAAAGTAGTAGTTACGAAATATGGACTTTTCGTTGGAAAAGGTTATGAATGCGGAGGTCTGTTCCGCCTTTCTCTTGCAGATTTTTGTAATAAAGTCGTGAACAATATTCATTCGAGTGTTAATGAATCTGAAGTTTGGCATTCACGTCTTTGTCACATAAGTTTCGTTGTTATATCGCGACTAGCAAAACTGAATTTAATCCCAACTTTCACTTTAGCCAAAGGTTCTAAGTGCCATTCGTGTGTGCAAGCAAACAACCCTGCAAGCCTCACAAGGCTGCAGAGGAGAGACACTTGGCACCATTAGAACTCATACATTCTGATCTTTGTGAGATGAATGGTGTGTTGACTAAAGGTGGAAAGAAATACTTCATGACATTGATAGATGATTCCACTAGATTTTGCTACGTGTATCTGTTAAATACTAAAGATGAGGCTCTACACTACTTTAAAATCTGATGGGGTCATGGTCCTAGGGTAGGGTCATAGGCCTGCCCTACATGTCCTACCCAAGGACTACCCCACACGAGGGACTGGACCTTAAGTATGCCCCGACTGAATTAAGGTGCCCCCATCATCCAGTCGGTAACAGGCCCAGAATCATCCAGTCGGAGACTAACATTCGGAGAGCACTGGGCCTACCGACTGGATACACTCGGTATGTCGTAACCTCTCTGGAGGGTAACTGATGTACGTTTAAGGGTGCATTTACTAGCATTTAGAGCATACGTTACCTGTAACGTATGCATTCAATCGCCACTACTCCACCCCTAAATCAGAACCGTTGTGGAGGGCAGCGCACTCTATATAAGCCGCCCTCCCCCACTGGTAAAGGGGTTAGCAAATCTTTGTACTCCATATCACACTCGGTAACAAGCTCCGAGAGCACTGAGACGTAGGGCTGTTACCTCCACCGCAGAGGGGCTTGAACTCATACAACCTCGCCGTAGCTAGGACTCTGCCCATCTCATTCGTACCCTACACATCTACTGTCAGGCTTATACCCACGACAGTTGACGCCCACCGTGGGGCAGGCGTCTAAGCGACTTCCGGCGAGTTTGCGACTACTTCCTTTCGTCATGTCGTCCGGTGGAGATTCGAGCATGGGTCACCAGATCCTCTTCGGCGCTCTCTCCTTCGTCGTCGACGATTCGACGTGGCTTCGGGAGGCACCTCTCGACATCGAGGCGCTTCCCCGTTGCGGGGCCACGCACTTCTGTGCCGGCGCTCGCGGCGTTCTTCTTCTCCAACAATCGGCTCCATTGCCGGCTTGCACCTTCGTCACGCGCCGCAGCAGGCGATCTCGCAGTCCGCATCTACAACGTTGGGTACAGCATGCCCGAGCGCGTCAGTTCGCGTCCTCTCAAGTGGCGGTTCTGGAGTCTGTTGTGGTTGCCCCGCGTCCCCAGTGCTCGGGCTCGGTTCCGACTGAGCTCCCTTCCGAGTACGTGGGCCGCGGGCCTGCAGCGGAAGTTCACATGGCCAACACTCATGAAGATCCCCATCAGGCCGGCCGGAACGAGCGCGAAGTCGGTGAAGCATCCGGTGCACGCCGTCCGCCTCGCCGTTCTGCCAGTCGGCACACCCGGCAGAGCAACGTAGAATTGTTCCGCACACCTCTCCTCAACTTGGCTGCAGCAGCCAAGATCGCCGATTCCCTCCAGCCGACTGATTCAGAGGCAGGAAGAGGAATCGAGCAGATCCGTGCTCTGTTGCACACGGTGCAGCAGCAGAATTCGGCAATCTCCCAGTCGCACAATCGGATCCACAACAGTTCCGTCCATGCAAACACGCATCGGTCGGTTCACAGCCCCGGCTCCTATCAGCACCACAGGGGAGGCAGTCGTTCCATGGTCCGTGAAGATCGCCGGCGTTCGCGCACCCCTCCGCGGGGTGGGCCCTATGGGTCCCGACATCATGATGATCGGCGTTCAGTCAACGACACTTACGACCCGAGACCCGACGCAAGAGGGCGAATCGCCCAGCGAAGAGTCGACAGGGGTTGAGCCCACCGTGATGGCCACGATCTAGATCGTCCGAGTAGCAGCAGGGCCATCGTGTCCGGCCCCGAGTGTTTTAGTCGAGCCATCCGCTCGGCTGACATCCTGCGCAACTTCCGATTGGTAGCGGGAATCGGTAAATTTACGGGGAATCCAAGCCTGAAACATGGCTAGACGACTACCGAGTGGCAGTCCAGATCAGAGGAGGGGACGACCATGTCGCTATGAAGCACCTCCCTCTGATGCTCGACGGCTCGGCGCGAGCTTGGCTGAACCAGTTAGCCCCCTCAAGCATTTACTGTTGGGCAGATCTGGCCCGAGTGTTCATCAGGACCTTCGAAGGGACGTGCAAACGCCCTGCAGGCCTTGTGGAGCTTCAGCACTGTGTCCAAAAGCCGAATGAGCCCTTGCGCGACTTCATCCAGCGATGGACAACTCTCTACCACACGATGGAGAACGTCACCGAGCATCAAGCAGTCTGCGCATTCAAGGCAGGCGTGCGGTACAGAGAGTTGTACCTAAAGTTCGGTCGGACAGGTGACATCTCCATGAGTAAGATGATGGAGATAGCAGCTCGTTATGCAAATGGCGAGGAAGAAGACCGCATCCGGAGCGGCAAACACAAGACAGTCGGCGATGCCGACGGAGGTAACACTCGGAAGCAGAAACAGAAAGTTCCACCCACACCGCACGCAGAAGCTGCAGCTGTGACCAGCGCCAAGTTCAAGGGCAAAGGGAAAGCGCAGTCTGCCCCCAAGAAGAAGCCGTTCAACAATCCCATCCTGGATCAGCCTTGTCCAATTCACACGAAGATGGACGAAGAAGGCAACCCCATATACGCGAAGCATACCACTCGGCAGTGTCGTCTCCTGATCCAGGTGTTCAGCGAAGGACAACCGAGTGAGAAGAATCCTGAACAAGATGAAGAGGACAAGGAGGATCCGTTCCCCCAAGTTCATGCAACCCTCATGATTTTTGCTGACGTCGAAAGCAAGAACCGACTGAAGCTGGTGAACAGAGAGGTCAACATGGCCGTTCCGACTGCTCCCAAGTTCCTTAAATGGTCTCGGACTGCGATCACCTTTGATCAGTCGGACCATCCAACGCATGTCCCCACTCCAGGAAGACAGGCTCGGGTCGTCGACCCGGTGGTGGAAGGAGTCCGACTGCGCAAAGTCCTCATGGACGGCTGTAGCGGACTGAACATCATGTACGCCGACACCCTCAAGTGAATGGGCATCCCGATGTCCAGACTCAGCGAGAGCAATATGCAGTTCCACGGAGTCGTCCCCGGACGGAAGGCCAAGTCACTCGGTCATATTGCGTTGGACGTCACCTTCGGCTCCGACAAAAACTTTCGCAAGGAGAAGCTCACATTTGAGGTGGTTGATTTCCAGAGCGCTTACCATGCAACTCTGGGCCGCCCGGCATACGTGAGTTTCATGGCACGCCCGTGCTATGTGTACTTGAAGTTGAAGATGCCAGGTCCAAAAGGCGTTATCACCATCACCGGCAACCGCCAGCGAGCCGAGGAGTGTCTGCAAGAGGGATCAAGGATCGCCGACCAGCAGATGGTTGTACTCGAGCTCGAAGAGTACAAGAAGACAGTCGACCCTGCCGACTTAATGCGCTCAAAGAAGCCAGCTTCTGAGTCCGCGTTCCAGTCGGCGGGAGAGACTAAGAAGGTCAGCATCCACCCGACGGACGAGTCTGCCGCCCCGACGAACATCTCCACCACCCTCGATCCTAAATAGGAAGCCGAGCTCACCCAATTCCTCCGTGAGAACTCGGACATCTTCGCATGAAAACCCTCTGACATGCCGAGTGTACCCAGGGAGTTGGTTGAGCACCGACTGCATGTGGATCCCGTCGCTCGGCCCGTCCGAGAGCGCCTGCGTCGGTCCGCCGCGCACAAGAGGAAGGCAATCGGAGAAGAGGTGGCCAAGCTGCTGGCTGCCAACTTCATTCGCGAGGTTCACCACTCCGAGTGGCTCGCCAATGTCGTCATGGTGCCCAAGAAGGACAAGTCACTCCGAATGTGCATTGACTTCAAGCACCTCAATAAGGTCTGCCCGAAAGACCATTTTCCGCTCCCCCGCATAGATCAAATTGTCGATTCGACTGCGGGTTGCGAGCGTTTGTCATTCCTTGATGCCTACTCGGGTTATCATCAGATCCGTCTGTATGGTCCCGATGAGTTGAAAACAGCCTTCATCACCCCGTTTGGGTGCTTCTGCTACATCACTATGCCTTTCGGTCTGAAGAATGTAGGAGCTACCTTTATGCGCATGATCCAAAAATGTCTCCTCGACCAGATCGGTCGCAATGTGGAGGCATACATGGATGATATCGTAGTCAAGTCACGCAAAGGTTCCGACCCGCTGACTGACTTGGCAGAAACATTCGCCAACCTTCGTAGGTACGATATCAAGCTAAACCCAGCCAAATGTTCATGCGGTGTTCCCAGCGGAAAGTTACTCGGTTTCTTCGTTTTCGAACGAGGGATCGATGTTAACCCCGAAAAGATCGGGACCATCGTCCGAATGGATAGGCCGGTCAGAATACACGATGTTCAACGGCTTACAGGTTGCCTAGCGGCTTTGAGCAGGTTCATCAATCGACTCGGCGAAAAAGCGCTTCCTCTGTACCGACTCATGAAGAAGTCAGATACCTTCGAGTGGACAGACGAAGCCCAAGTCGCATTCGACGACCTCAAAGTCCTACTTTCCACCCAGCCGGTTCTTACTGCTCCGCTCAGTAAAGAGCCCCTTCTTCTATATATCGCGGCTACAAATCAAGTCGTCAGTACTGTTCTTACAGTCGAGCGAGAAGAAGAAGGCAAAGCATACAAAGTTCAGCGGCCAGTGTACTACGTCTCCGAAGTCCTGACCCCTTCCAAGCAGAGGTATCCCCATTATCAAAAGCTTATCTATGGGATCTATATGACTTCAAAGAAGGTGGCCCATTATTTCCAAGACCACTCGGTATCTGTCGTTTCTGATGCTCCGTTGTCGGAAATTCTCCACAATCGGGACGCATCGGGCCGAGTGGCGAAGTGGGCGATGGAGATGCTGTACTGCGACATCAAGTTCGAAGCCAAGAAAGCTATTAAGTCTCAAGCCCTGGCTGACTTTATAGGAGAATGGGTAGAACAACAACAACCGACTCACATCTACTCGGCTCATTGGACAATGTTCTTCGATGGGTCTAAGATGTTGAATGGATCCGGCGCTGGTGTTGTGATCATATCGCCAAAGGGTGACAAGCTCAAGTACGTGCTTCAGATACACTTTGATTCCTCTAACAACGAGGCAGAGTATGAAGCTCTTCTCTACGGATTGCGCATGGCCATCTCACTCGGCGTCCGTCGCCTGATGGTCTACGGCGATTCGGACTTGGTGGTCAACCAAGTGATGAAAGAGTGGGATGTAAGGAACCCCACCATGACAACATACTGCAATGCAGTCAGGAAGCTGGAGAAGAAGTTTGAAGGTCTAGAACTTCATCATGTTCCAAGACTGAAGAACCAAGAAGCTGACGAGTTGGCGAAACTCGGATCCACTCGGAGACCAGTCCCGAGTGATGTCTGCCTTGAGCACCTCCATCTTCCTTCAGTTAAAGAAGATCCCTTCACGGAAGAACCAGTACAACCCAAGAGCGCAACAGATCCGACTGAAGTCGATGTGCCTGTTGTGGTTGATCTGGTCACAGAGATTCTGGTAGTCGTTCCCGATTGGACTGTGCCGATCATGGCATATATCTTGAGACAAGAACTTCCAGAAGATGAAGTCCAAGCCCGGCAAATAGTTCGCAGGTCGAAGGCATTCACTGTCATTGACGGTCAATTGTACAAGGAGAGTGTTTCAGGCGTCCTCCAACGTTGCGTTTCCCCAGAGGAAGGACAGTTGATCCTAGAGGATATCCACTCGGGAACCTGCGGCCATCACGCTTCTTCGAGAGCAATCGTCACCAAGGCGTTCAGAGCTGGATTCTTCTGGCTGCAGGCTAACGAGATGGCCAAAGCTATGGTCGACCGATGTGAAGGTTGTCAGTTCTACTCCAACAAGTCCCACAAGCCAACATCTGCACTAAAGACAATCCCACTTGTGTGGCCATTTGCAGTTTGGGGATTAGACACAATCGGACCATTCAAGACAGGCCAAGGAGGCTACACACATCTGTTGGTGGCAGTCGACAAGTTTACAAAATGGATAGAAGCCAAGCCCATCAAGAAACTCAACGCCTCCACAGCCGTTAAGTTTGTCAGGGACATCATCTCCAGATTCGGAGTGCCTCACAGCATAATCACGGACAATGGGACAAACTTCGACTCGGACAGATTCAAAGGTTTCTGTGCGAGTCAGGGTGTCCGAGTGGATTTTGCTTCCGTAGCACATCCGCAATCCAATGGACAAGCTGAGCGTGCGAATGGACTTATCCTTCAAGGTTTGAAGCCTCGACTCTTGCGACAGGTAGGACATGTTGTTGGTGCATGGGTCACCGAGTTACCTTCAGTACTTTGGGGCCTCCGCACCACTCCAAACAGATCAACAGGGCGATCACCGTTCTTCCTCATCTATGGAGCAGAAGCGGTCCTTCCGAGTGACCTGCTTCACAATGCCCCGTGAGTCGAACTCTTCTCCGAAGCCGAAGCAGAACAAGCAAGGCAAGATGGAGTCGATCTTCTAGAGGAGGAGCGCGAGATGGCACTTACTCGCTCAACAATTTACCAGCAAGATCTGCGACGCTTTCACGCGCGTCACGTCAGGAGTTGCACATTCCAAGCTGGCGATTTAGTGCTCCGAGTGGATCAGCAAAGACCCCACAAGTTGGCTCCGGCCTGGGAGGGGCCTTTCATCGTCTCCAAGGTGTTGAACAACGGAGCATACATACTATACAACATTCAGAGGGAGACAGACAAGCCGTGTGCATGGAACGGAGATCTCCTCAAGCGTTTTTATACGTGATCGTCGACTGAAGCAGTGTAACGAATAAGTTTTGACGAAATAATATACAGCAGATTCAGTTTTTTGCAGATTCAGAGTTCTTCCGCGGTTGCAGACTACGGTCACACACAAAAAAAACTTAGCTGCGATCCCGAATCGCCTAAGTACTACCTTCCTCCGAGTGTGCACTTCACGTCGCACTCGGCGACTTAGCTGCGATCCTGCATCGCCTAAGTATTAACTTTCTCCGAGTGTGCACTATACGTCGCACTCGGGGACTTAGTCGCGATCCTGAATCGCCTAAGTACTACCTTCCTCCGATTGTGCACTTCACGTCGCACTCGGAGACTTAGCTGCGATCCCGCATCGCCTAAGTAATAACTTCCTCCGAGTGTGCACTATACGTCGCACTCGGGGACTTAGCTGCGATTCTGAATCGCCTAAGTAATAACTTCCTCCGAGTGTGCACTATACGTCGCACTCGGCGACTTAGCTGCGATCCTCAATCGCCTAAGTACTAACTTCCTCCGAGTCTGCACTATACGTCGCACTCGGGGACTTAGCTGTGATCAAGAATCACCTAAGTAATAACTGACTTAGCTGCGATCCTCAATCGCCTAAGTAATAACTTCCTCCGAGTGTGCACTATACGTCGCACTCGGGGACTTAGCTGCGATCCTCAATCTCCTAAGTACTAACTTCCTCCGAGTGTGCACTATACGTCGCACTCGGGGACTTAGTTGTGATTAAGAATAACCTAAGTAATAACTTCCTTCGAGTGTGCACTACACGTCGCACTCGGGGACTTAGCTGTGATCACGAATCACCTAAGTAATAACTCCCTCCGAGTGTGCACTATACGTCGCACTCGGGGACTTAGCTGCGATCCTGAATCGCCTAAGTAATAACTTCCTCCGAGTGTGCACTATACGTCGCACTCGGGGACTTAGCTGCGATCCTCAATCGCCTAAGTAATAACTTCCTCCGAGTGTGCACTATACGTCGCACTCGGGGACTTAGCTACGATCCTCAATCGCCTAAGTACTAACTTCCTCCGAGTGTGCACTATACGTCGCACTCGGGGACTTAGCTGCGATCCTGAATCGCCTAAGTAATAACTTCCTCCGAGTGTGCACTATACGTCGCACTCGGGGACTTAGCTGCGATCCTCAATCGCCTAAGTACTAACTTCCTCCGAGTGTGCACTATACGTCGCACTCAGAGACTTAGCTGTGATCACGAATCACCTAAGTAATAACTCATTCGAGTGTGCACTACAAGTCCCACTCGGAGACTTAGACGTGGCCAACAATCACCTAAGTCTTAATCTTCTCCGAGTACGCACTAAGTGTTGCACTCGAAACAGCATTCAAACAAAAGACTAAAGGTTTTCATTCCGATTCCACAAGTTTAGCAACGATAACTGACTCGGTGCAGATCAAGCTACCCACACCGATTTAAAAGTACGATAGCCAACAGAAGTGGCCAGAGTATCTTACAGGCAAACACTCGGCATACCGAGGACAAAGTTTGATCACGCGTCAGCTGGGCCGGCGTCAGGACTGGAGGGCTCCACAAAAGTGTCCAAGTCGAGTCCATCAGCGATGCGGGTAGCAGTCTCAAGGAACGTCTCCATGAAGTCTTCAAATCGAAGCTTCTTCGTGTTGGCGACCTTCAACGCCTTCAGCTTATCTTCCCGCACCTCCTTGCAATGGACTCGGACCAAGGACAGCGCAACATCAGCACCGCAACGCGCTGCCGATTTCTTCCAGGATTGCACTCGGCTCGGAACCTCCTCCATTCGCCCCGTCAGGGTCTCCATCCCCTCCCGCGACTCGTCTTCTGGCCAAAGTTCCTTGTTAATTCGACCGACGACTTCTCTCAGTCGACCGATGAAAGGACCTACTTTGCCTACGCGGATATGTGCCCGGAGCAGATCCCGATTGGCGTCCTCGCCGAGTGGAATTTTGTCCTTAATAGACCGCTCCACAGCCGCCGCTTCAGCTTCAGCGTCTCCGCAAAAGTCTGCAACGAACAAGCAAGCAGACAATAAAAACCGAGTGTACGGCACACGGTACAACCACTCGACAAAGCATAAGACTTACCAGCCAGACGAGTCATCATTTGCGCAGCCCAGTCGGTGACATACTTCTCTTGAGCTATGCATCGTTTGTTCAGGACGCCCATCTGATTGTGCAATTCGGTCCTCTGTTTCCCCATCCTCTGCACCTCCGCCGTCAACACCCTGTTTGCCTCCAGAGCCTCTTCCAAGGACTTTTCTCGCACTTCCAGAGCGTCCTTCATGCCAGCCATGGCGAGCATTGCAGCTTCCAGTTCACCAGCATACTGGTTCCTCTCCGCTCTCAGGGCTTCATAAGCAATTCCCATTTCACAAGTTTTCTGCACCAAGAAACAAAGGGTAATCAGCAAGTTTATCAGTTCACAGGCTAAGTTCTTCAGACCCCTGCCGACGCAAGCAGTCGACGGCGGTCTCGGGGACTACACCCAGTGGGTTCACTAAGAGTGACCCCACTGGCATGCACCTCAAACAGGTCTGCCCTATTGAGGTGCACGTTTTCACCTACGCCTCCGAGGCCAATACTACTCGACCTGCGTGCAATTTACTCTCGGGGACTCTTACCGCAAGAGTGCTCCGACTGCAGTAAGTACTCGCACTCGGAAATCTTGTCTACGGACACAACCAAACTAAAGACCAAATGTATAAAGACAACTGTCGGTGCAAGCACTCGACAGAAGTCTCGGGGACTACACCCACTGGGTTCACTCGAAGTGAACCCATTGCAAACAACAGACAACACCCAGTGGGTTACAGAAGAAAAGTAAGTACTTTCTAGACTACTTACTCGGATGTCATCGCGCAGCTCCAAGCTCCGCTGGTACAAAGCCGCAACGGAGTCATAAGCCCTCTTGGCCTCTCGGGCCATCAGCTCCGCCTGGACCATGGCCCCCTTGGCCGCTCCCACCTGCTCCTCTGGGACACACCGAATGCTGAATTCAGCATTCGACGAACCGGGAATCGTGGGAAGTTCCTGGGGCATCCCAAGGTTCACCCCAGTCGGTTCCTCACCCACCGGCATCGGTTCAGTCGGTGGAGGCACTTCGGTCGATGGAGCGTCGGCGGCAGGGGCGGCAGCAGGAGGAGCAGCCTCAAGGACAGGCTCCACGACAGGCTCCACGGCCGGGTCGGCTCTCCCCTGGTCGTCCCCGTCCAAGCAAGTCGCCCCTGACGAGCCGAATAACACGGTGCCTCAGAAAAAGAAAAGGATGGCGCAGTCTACAGGAATAAAATACCCGACTCTCCCACAACATACCTTGCTGGGACGAAACGACGTTGTCCGTGTCCATGGGGTCGTCCCCTTGGCGGGCCGGCGAGGTCGTAGAAGTGGCAACCCTGTCGAGTGAAGTCCATTCGACTTGTAAAGCAGGAGTTCACTCGGTCAACAGAAAGAGCCGAACGTTAGATTCACTTACGTGGAGGTGACGGGGATGGCCATCTTCATCCGCGGCAGAGCCTTCCGAGGTTTGGGCCCACTCGGCTTGGGCGCCCTGGCGGACTGGCATGCAGGTTCAGCGGCTGCGTCCCTGGACCTCTTGATGCCTCGAACACTCGGTACCGCCGGGGCAGCAGGCGGAGCACTCGACGACGCAGGAGGAGCTGAAGGGACGGCAGGCTCATGCCGACGCTTACTCCGATGCTCTGGCCGCGGAGGTGGCGAGTCTGGCTCTTCATCCTCTTCCTCGCTGTTTTCCTCCTCCGACTCCCCGCTGTCGGAGACGTATTCGGCGCTCTCCACGCTCCCCTCCTGGCTGACTTCTTCCTCCTCCTCCTCCGGATTCCCGTTCGAGACGGGGGAGAACCAGTTGGTCCACGCCTGCATGAATTTCAGTCGGAAACATTAAGCATCACGCGGAGATATAAGTAAACGACTGGAATAAAGACGATTCGATGCACTTGGCCGATGCCACTCACCTGATTCGGTGGAGGGTTGTCCGCGCTGTAAGGCACCACTCGGCGAGCTCCTTTAGGGTTCTCACAAGGACCCGTGATTTGGAGCACCAACGAGGTCACCTTCTCCTCGAGTATGTCCACCACGATAGTCCGAGTGGAATCCTCGGGCCCCGTGTAGTGCCACATAGTGTGGTCCCGAGCCCGCAGAGGCTGGATCCGCCGACCGATGAAGACTTCCAGCAAGTCTATACCGGTGACTCCTCTCCTGACAACGTCCACCAGTGCCTCAACCAAAGGCTGGATATCGTTCTTCTCGGCCTTGGAGAGCGCGAGTTGTTTGGGCGGAGCGGGACGGTCTAGACTAAACGGAGGCAGCCCAGTCGATGCATTCGGACAGGCTATGTCCTGGCAGTAGAACCACGTCGACTGCCAGTTCCTGACCGACTCGCTCAACTGGAGAGCGGGATAGCTACTCCGACTCTTCTTCTGAAACCCTAAACCCCCGCAGAGCTGGAGGAGATGCGTCTTGTCATCCGACTGACTAAGACGTTTGATGGTTTGAGAGCGGACGGAGAAGATATGTTTGAATAAACCCCAATGGGGGGGCAACCGATAAAGCACTCACACAAAACAATGAATGCAGAAAGATGGGTGATGGCATTCGGAGGGAAGTGATGGAGTTGAGCACCAAAATGATTCATGATGCCTTCGAAGAAGGGATGCGGGGGCAGAGAGAAACCTCTGTGAACATGGCTGAGGAACAAGACGCACTCCCCTCCCGTGGCGCCGGCTCGACCTCGTCGTCCGCCGGCAACCTCCAGGACTTATGCACGAGCAGGTCGTGCTCTACCAGCTCCAGCAGGTCCCCCTCCGTCACCGTGGAGGGGAGAAAGTCTCCCTGGATCCACCCCGCCGGCAACGGCCGCTGCCGCCGCTGAGCAGCCGCCGCCTTGTTCTTCTTCTTCCTCGCCTCCATCTTGCTGGTCTGACCTTTGGTCATGGAGGCGACGGCGAGCTCTCGAGAAGGAGGAAAAGAGAGGGGTGTATGAGCGATGAGGTGGCGAGGAAGACGGGGCAGGCAAGAGCAAAGGATTCGGCGAGCGTAACCGAGGAGTCTCGTCGCCCAGATTTATATAGAACACCGACTGGGTCGCTCGCGAGCGGGCCCGAAATCTTATCCGCCCAACCGGCCACGGCGATATCAGTGGAGGAGTTGAAGGCGCGGGAATCGAGGAGTCAGGCGCTACTCGAGCGCGCTGACGTCGTCCCCGCTGAGCGCGCGGAACCCGAAATTTGAGATCCCGGAAAATCCTCCGTTGTCAGTTGACCGGTCGCATCAAAAGATGTCGCGAAAGCACTCGGTTCCCGACAGTCTGTTTCGCAAAACACCTCCACTCGGATCGTTAGTCAGGAGAGATAAAATGGATAGAGGCAAGCAACGCCCAAGCTGAACCTAGTCCAGTCGGATCTGAACCTCGAGCACTGCTTCGACGTTTCAACCCCAATCCATTCGAGGACTAATGATGGGGTCATGGTCCTAGGGTAGGGTCATAGGCCTGCCCTACATGTCCTACCCAAGGACTACCCCACACGAGGGACAGGACCTTAAGTATGCCCCGACTGAATTAAGGTGCCCCCATCATCCAGTCGGTAACAGGCCCAGAATCATCCAGTCGAAGACTAACATTCGGAGAGCACCGGGCCTACCGACTGGATACACTCGGTACGTCGTAACCTCTCTGGAGGGTAACTGCTGTACGTTTCCGGGTGCATTTACTAGCATTTAGAGCATATGTTACCTGTAACGTATGCATTCAATCGCCACTACTCCACCCCTGAATCATAACCGTTGTGGAGGGCAGCGCACTCTATATAAGCCGCCCTCCCCCACTGGTAAAGGGGTTAGCAAATCTTTGTACTCCATATCACACTCGGTAACAAGCTCCGAGAGCACTAAGACGTAGGGATGTTACCTCCACCGTAGAGGGGCCTGAACTCATACAACCTCGCCGTAGCTAGGACTCTGCCCATCTCATTCGTACCCTACACATCTACTGCCAGGCTTATATCCACGACAAAATCTATAAGGCAGAAGTTGAGAATCAACTTGAAAAGAAAATTAAACGAGTCCGGTCTGATCGTGGTGGAGAGTACTTCTCAAACGAATTTGATTCATTTTGTGCGGAACACGGCATTATTCATGAGAGGACGCCTCCCTATTCACCCCAGTCAAACGGGGTTGCCGAGCGGAAAAACCGTACTCTAACTGATTTGGTTAACGCCATGTTAGATACATCGGGTTTATCCAAGGCATGGTGGGGGGAGGCTATATTGACCGCGTGTCATGTCCTGAATAAAGTTCCTACAAAAGATAATGAGGTCACTCCCTACGAGGAGTGGTCGAAGAGAAGGACGACGCTCTCGTACTTACGTACTTGGGGCTGCTTGGCGAAAGTCAATGTACCGATCCCCAAGAAGCGTAAGCTTGGACCAAAGACTGTGGATTGCGTTAATTTGGGATACGCTAAGAATAGCGTAGGCTATAGATTTCTAGTAGTGAAATCTGAGGTACCTGACGTGAAGGTCGGTACAATAATGGAGTCGAGGGATGCTACATTCTTTGAGGATATATTTCCCATGAGACATATGCAAAGCACTTCTAGACAGGAATCTGAGATAACTCCTGAGCCTGCCATTCCTATGGAATACTATGAACAAACACATGATGAAAATCCTGAGGAGGATGACGAGGAAGCCCGTGGTAGGGGCAAGAGACAAAGGACTGCAAAGACCTTTGGTGATGATTTCTTCGTATACCTCGTGGATGATAATCCCTCTTCTATTTCAGAAGCGTATGCTTCTCCAGATGCTGATTACTGGAAAGCTGCGGTCCGTAGCGAGATGGATTCCATCATGGCTAACGGGACATGGGAAATCACTGATCGTCCCTATGGTTGCAAACCATTGGGATGCAAGTGGGTGTTCAAAAAGAAGCTTAGGCCCGATGGTACGATTGAAAAGTACAAGGCTAGGCTTGTGGCCAAGGGCTATGCCTAGAAAGAAGAAGAAGATTTCTTCGATACTTATTCACATGTGGCTAGACTAACCACCATTCGAGTACTACTCTCATTGGCGGCCTCTCATGGTCTTCTCGTTCATCAAATGGACGTTAAGACGGCTTTCCTGAATGGAGAGTTAAATGAGAAAATCTATATGCAACAGCCAGATGGCTTTGTGATAGAAGGTCAGGAAGGAAAGGTGTGTAAGTTGCTGAAATCTTTATATGGTCTGAGACAAGCACCTAAGCAATGGCATGAGAAGTTTAATACAACTCTGACATCTGTTGGCTTCGTTGTTAATGAAGCTGACGAATGTGTATACTATCGCCATCGTGGGGGTGAAGGAGTTATATTGTGCTTGTATGTTGATGACATACTGATATTTGGAACCAACCTCAAAGTAATTGAGGAGGTTAAGTCTTTTCTGTCTCAAAACTTTGAGATGAAGGACCTTGGGGTGGCTGATGTTATCTTGAACATCAAGCTGTTGAGAGATGATGAGGGTGGGATTACACTTCTGCAATCCCACTATGTTGAGAAGATTTTGAGTCGCTTTGGATATTCAGACTGCAAAATTTCTCAAACACCATATGATCCTAGTGTGCTTATTAGAAAGTTTAAAGGCACGGCTATAGATCAATTGAGATTCTCTCAAATTATCGGTTCACTTATGTACCTAGCTAGCGCAACGAGGCCTGACATCGCGTTTGCTGTGAGCAAACTTAGCCGGTTTGTTGCAAACCCGGGCGATGTTCATTGGCATGTTGTTGAAAGAATTATGCGCTACTTGAAAGGTACTGTCAACCACGGGCTTCACTATACGGGATTCCCATCGGTACTTGAAGGGTATAGTGATGCGAATTGGATCTCTGATGCTGATGAGATGAAGGCCACTACTGGGTATATGTTTACTCTTGGGGGTGGTGCTGTTTCCTGGAAGTCTTGCAAGCAAACGATCTTAACAAGATCGACAATGGAAGCAGAATTAACAGCATTAGACACATCTGGTGTCGAAGCAGATTTCTTCGAGATCTTTTGATGGACTTACCTATGGTTGAGAAGCCGGTTCCGGCTATCCTTATGAACTGCGATAATCAGACGGTTGTTGTTAAAGTGAAGAGTTCAAAGGACAATATGAAGTCCAACAAACATATAAGAATGAGATTGAAGTCTGTCAGACGTTTGAGAAACTCCGGAGTGATAGCGTTGGATTATATCCAAACGGCTAAGAATCTAGCAGATCCCTTTACTAAAGGGCTATCACGTATTGTGATAGATAGTGCATCGAGGGAGATGGGTATGAGACCCACTTGAGTTGCCATGGTAGTAACCCAACCTATATGATCGGAGATCCCGTGAAGTAGGACCTGGGAAAACAAGCCAGTGGTGAACTGAGGAGAGTAACCTTACTAACCCACTCCGTTGGAGATGCAATACTCTCGGATACTGTATGGTAGGATGACTACTGTCTTAATGTGTTCTAAGGCTTATATGTAAGCAAGATGCTGTCCTACAGAGCGATCTTTGGAGGAACACACCTATACGAGCTTGACTGGTGGTCACAGTCTATGAGATTTGGGTGATCTCTAGTAAACTCATGAATAGGCCAGGAGTGTGACTAATATGCTCCACCCGAGGGGTCACCTTCGGCAGTCTAGTACTAGTAAGACTTGTGGTGAAGCTCGAAATGGGGATCTTGACTCTTAGTTGTGAAAGAGTGATTACGGCAGTTAGATACAGGAGTATCTAATCTTTGGATGGTTTTTTTTTAATAAACACTACTTTAGTTGCACCACCTTTTCTAATCTCTGTCAATCGTGATATCGCAAGCAACAAAAGTACAACGATTCTAGTTGTTGAAACATGTGACCATCTCTGGGCTCAGGTTCAAGAAAATTGCAGAAGGGAACTGACTTCTTTTTATTTCTCTTCGTGGTGCCACATATCACACAGCTTACATCAAGATTACACAGCAGGCTTGCATAGAACAAGCAAAACACTTCTTACATCCAGAACACTAGAGGAGAAAAGGACAGGATATGCTTAGACACTACACAAGAGTTAGAGCAGTGACGCGTGGTTTGCAGCTCTCCCCTGCGATCATACTTAAGGCCAAACGTGCTCATATGGAGCACACAACAATCGAAGACGGATTCCACTCCCTCGCGCTGCACACAATCGACAAGGCAAAAGTTGCTGTTGCCCATGTAGGCGAGAGTGGCACTTGTTGCTGCCAGTCGCCGCTCCGGGACTTTGAGGAACATCTTCTCCTTCACAATCTTCCAATATGGCTGCAAATCACTTTCGCTGCTGCGGGAGGCAACTTCACAGGCACAAATGTACCCGTCATTACACAGCCCAATCCATGCGTCTAGCTCGCTGTCGTAGTAGCCTTGCCCTTGGAAAGGTAGCGCCCACTCCCCATGCCACCTCCACTCAGAACGCTTAGTGTCAAATGAGAATGTACCCTTTGGAACATGTTGATAATATCTGTCGTGTGCAGACATGAATATGGTGTGCCCGTCTGGGTGCAGCGCGTAAGAGGAAATTATATCATCTGCGGCAAATGGCGGCGGTGATGGCACACTTTTCCAGGACCAATCCATGTCTGGCCGTGGATACCACAGCTCATCATTTCCCGTGGCTGCCCATGACATGGCCTCAAAAGAGTGCTGCTCGCCGACATGGCAAGATCTCAACGCATACAGCATACCACCGAGAGCCACAGAGATGTCAATGCCACCGAGCAGTGAACGTGGTAGGCTTGGCCCGATGGTGATTCCCGCTGTCTCGGTATCATATATGAGGGTGGGAGTCTGTGGACAGCGTGGGTTGGTGGCGATGAAGATGCTGTTACCAAAGGCTGTGAAGCCCATGTCATGACGGCGTACGGGAAACCGGAGGACGGGAGGGTCAAGGAACCCAAGCTGCACGTCGGTGCAGGTATCTTGCAAAGTGTCGGCATCAACCTTGTAGATGCTGAAGCCCGTGTCCCAATCATCCAGCACCAGGTAGAGGTGCTTCTTCGGCGCACGCCGCGGCCTTTTTCCGGTGCGGTCGCCGTCGAGGTGGGAGTGCTGACGTTTAGACATGTCTCCTCCTATCGATTTTCCGGTCCTAACTGGATCTAAAGATTGAATTTTCAGGACCAGGAGAAGGAATTTATAGACAAACGGAAGGCAAGGAGACGACAATGTGACTAGAATCCAGATCTAACCTGGCGATGAAGTGGGATCCCTCCCCTTATTTATCAAGTGGGAGCGTCGGGATGACTAACTAATCGAACTCCCAGCCGGGCTCGGATTGCAGATAGGCAACGGCCTAGAGCCCGAGTCGGAGCAGAACCACCCTGACCCTGGTGAACGCCCTACAGGAGAGCCAGGAGGGAACTAGGGTTGGGAGAGGGGAGCCGAATCAAGAGTGTAATCGGGATTGAAAGGAAAAACGGGTCACCTGGTCACGCGAGAACCGCGCCGTGGTCGCCGGAGGAGTCGCCGCCGCGCTCGTGCTCCACTCCCGTGGAAAATCTGGAGTTGCCGGAGCGCCCGTGTGGCTATAAGGCAGTGGAGAAAGCCAACAATAATAACGGTTCGATATTTAGACGCATGGTGTAAAAGATAAAACGTTTTAAACATACAAATATATGAAAAAAGGATAAACTTTCAGGTTATGACAAATAACACGCATGTAATGTGCCATTTGCCGTAACCTGTGAATGTGGGATTAATAGTTGAAAGATGTATTCATTAATTAGTGATTTCGAAAATTCATCGGTTCGTCTCTAGTCGATTTTGCTTCCACGAATTCCGCACACGCCAATGTGGCTCGGCCCATTCCGATGGATAACCAGAGCGCACACATGGGCCTGTTCCGGGATTGAGCCTATTTGTTTCTTTAGAGTTCATAGTCTCCTACCGGCTCGGAAGATCCTTATGTAAAGAAAAAGGCTCCAAAAATCCTAAGATTTGGGTACTATGGCTTATGGACACACTTTCGCCGCGGGATTTAATAGGGTATTATGAAAGCAAGTACTCCCTCCGTTCTTAAATATAAGTCTTTATAGAGATTTCACTAGTGGACTACATGCGGATGTATATAGACATACTTTAGAGTATAGATTCAATCATTTTGCTCCGTATGTAGACCCTTAGTGAAATCGTTTAAAAGACTTATATTTAGGAATGGATGGAGTACTTATTCAAGAGCCTCCATAAGGATCATCTAGCGCGCTCTCAACCGCTCATACGAATTTTTTTCTCTTGGAAAAATGAAAAAACTACTTTTTTTTGTTCCGCGAGAGGAAAACACGTGTTTTTTTGTTTCACGAGAGGCACGAGTCGTGCCTCTTGAAAAGGGAAAAATACATTTTCATTTTTTTTCGTTTCATGAGAGGCATGTATTTAATTTTCGTGGAGACACAGATTTGCTTCCACGACGTGCCTCTCGACCCATGCCTCTTCGGAAAGGAAAGAAATGTGCTTCCCGGTTTAGTTTTTTCGTTCGCTTTTTCATGAAAAAATTGTGTTGAAATCTATTAACATGGATCTAGTTTTGAAGATATCGACGTGAGAAATCCGACAGTGAAAACGATTAGAGATTACGGTTCAAGAGATACAACATTTTAAATAAATGATTTATGAAAAAAAGGAAATCCTTAGTTTACAACAAGTGACGCACATGCAGCACGTCACTTGGCGCAACCTGACAAGATTAGTGATCTTTGAAAAAAGTACTCCTTAACTAATGATTTTGGAACATTAGTCACGATGTGGACGGTTTGGTGGGCCAGATGACGTCTTATATATCCATGGTGATCATTTTCCAAGTCCTATAAGCACCAATTGTTTCATTGAGACATTCTTGGAAGATGTTGATCTTTTCCCTACACTTAATGACACTACTTCTAAGGACGTGCTCTGGTCATTGGAGGGCTTGCATGTGAATATCATGGACGTGCATGCAATTCCTGGGGCATGCATGTGATATGGTGACAGAGTCGGCGCTATCTCTAATGCCTAGCTTTGCCCTCTAACTCATGACATGAAAATAAATGTGGATGGTGATCTCTCTAGGAACGACTCCCAATGTGTGGTGACAACAATCTGTAGGGATAAAAACGGCGAGTTCATGGGTGCGTCCATCGTCATCTTTGACAGCCTCATCGTTGTCTACAGTGGAGACGCGCCGCCCCACTCGAGGTCACCAAGACCTTGGTGTGGCCGCGCCGTCCCTCCCGTAGTCGCCGAATGTGGGTGTGGCCGGCGGCGCTCCGCCCCTCCATTTTTCTTCTTCTTCTTTGCACGTCTGCTATTCTATTTTTTTTTTCTTTTTTTGCGCGTCTGCTATTCCAATTCAGGCGCCTGAAATTCGTCGGTTCGTCTCCAAACGATTTTGCCTTCACGAATTCCGCACGCGTCAGTGCGGCTTGGCCCATTCCAAGTGAGAGCGCACACATGGGCCTCTTCGGGGATTGAGCCTATTTGTTTTTTTACAGATCATAATCTCCTACCGTCTCGGAAGATCCTTATGTAAAGAAAAAGGCTCGAAAAATCCTAAGATTTGAGTACTATGGCTTGTGGACACACTTTCGCCCGCGCGATTTAACATGGATATTATGAAAGCAAGTATTTATTCCAGAGCCTTCATAAGGGTCAGGTATGGATTTTTTTTCTCTTGGAAAAAAACTCGATTTTAAAAGAAAACGTGTTTTTTTTCATTTCATGAAAGGCACGAGTCATGACTCTCGGAAAGGAAAAAATACATTTTTAACTTTATTTTGTTTCGTGGGAGGCACGTATTTAATTTTCATGGAGACACGGATTTGCTTCCGCGAGAGGCACGGCGTGCCTCTCGACTAGTGCCTCTTCGAAAAGGAAAGAAACGTGCTTCCCGGTTTAGTTTCTTCATTCTTTTTTTCATGAAAAAAAGTTTGTTCAATTATCAGGGATCTAGTTTTGAAGATATCGACGCGAGAAATCCAACAGAGAAAACGATTCGAGATTTGGGCGTACGGTTCAAGAGATAAAACATTTTAAATAAATGATTCTATGAAAAAAGAGAAATTCCGAGTTTACGACAAGTGGCACACATACAACACGTCACTTGGCGCAAACTTACAAGATGAGTGATCTTTGAAAAAAAGTACTCCTTAATTAATGATTTTGGAACATTAGTCACGATGTGGGCGATTTGGTGGGTCAAATGACGTCTTATATATCCATGGTGATCAGTTTCAAAGTCCTATGAGCACCAACTGTTTCATTTAGACATTCTTGGAAGATCTTGATCTTGTCCCTACACTTAACATCGCTACTTCTAAGGACGTGCATCCGTCATCGAAGGGCCTGCATGTGAATATCATGGACGTGCATGCAATTCCTGGGACATGCATGTGGTAGTGTGACAGAGTCGGCGCTATCTCTAATGCTTGGCTTCGCCCTGTAACTCATGCCATGAAAATAAACATGGATGGTGGCCTCCCTGGGAACGGCTCCCAAGGTGCGGTGACAACAATTTGTAGGGATAAAAATGGCCAGTTCATAGTCGCATCCGTCGTCGTCTTTGATGGCCTCATGAACCCTGCTACACTTGAAGCTCAAGCCTGCAATGGAGCATTGCGGCAATAAAACTTCACTTAGATTCTGCGTGTGTTGTTTTGGATTGTGTGAAGGTGGTGGCGAACGTTGAGACTGGTGCTCCTTGCCAATAAGTTTCATTTTCACACAATCAACACGGGTACTTTCGGGATCTTCAATTCATCCATGAGAAGAGAAAACATAATGGAAATGTTGTGTTGCTTTGGATTTTGAAGGAGATCAACCATCAACAAGCTTAAATTCATTCATGAGAAGAGAAAACATAATGACAAGGCAGCTTCTTGTCTTCCTGCTCGACACCACGAGTGGCATTCCGTTTGTTCGATATTATCTGTATTTTTTTGAATATAAATATTTAATAAAGAGTCCACTTTCTTACAAAACAAGTTTAAATAAATCATCTCAACAAAATTCTATGAAACTAATATATATTTTAAAATTCACAAAATTTAGAAAACAATCAACATTAAAAAATCACGAATTAAAAGACTTCATGAATTTTTTTAAAGATTAAAAATTAAAAAATTTAAATTTTAAATAAATTCGAAAATTTAGAGAAACAATGTTCCTGATAAAAAAACATATACACAATTTTAAGAAAGTACATGATTTTAAAAGAAATGGGATTTTTATAAGAGAGAATTCCTTCTTTGACCCTTTCTTAAAATTTGCTTTTCTATTAGATCCAAAATATTTTCTTCTTCTCTATTTAACATTTACAGTAAACTGTGTTCCTTATATGACATTTTTGTCCATTTTAGACACTAATTGTGTTAAGTGTGGGGTGAAAAGAACATTTTGCCCTTACGTGCGAAGCTAGCCTCAAACAAGTACACACATAGCTTGATTGATACGAATCAACCTCTGATTGTATCCTTAGAGGGACTGTGGTATCTCTAGCCCATCAAGATTCAAATCTTGGTGCTCGCATTTTTTTCTGGATTTATTTCAGGATTTTTGGAGATGCACATTCGGTGGAAGGAGACGTTTTCGTTGATGATGAAGTGCCTACAATGACTTCATAAATCTCAAGATGATATACCGGCTCAGTCTCTCGAAGGTGTTCATAAGGATAGGGTGTACGTGTATACGTTTATAAGGATGAGTGTATGCACGTGTATATAAACGTTTGCGTCTGAATTATGCTAAGAAAAAGATAGCTTGATTGATTCTTCTACACGCTTGATTAACACGCACATACACGTGAACGCCTTTGCTAGCTTCGACTCGATCAATCGGATCGATTGTCCCTGGTAGAATTGCACAGCTTTCTCTGTGTGCCTCTCACTCCGGGGGAGCCTATATACACTTGATCATTGCCGTGAAAATTGTATAATTATTCGTATTTCTATCAATTGTCCAACAGTAATTTATTTACCTACCATATGCTATTTCCCATGACAGATGCTATTAGGGAAAACTATGGCCCCGGATCTATTCACAACATATTTACAAAAGCTTCAATACCTTGTTGTCATTTATTTGTTTTTATTTTATTTTGTAGTTTACAATTATCTACAACTATCTACGCACCTTACTTGCTTGCAAATAACGAGACCAAGGGAATTGCCAACCCTCTTGCCCGCGTTGGATACAAGTTGTTTGTTCTTTTGTGTGCAGCCGCTGAAGACAGTTGTGGTTGATGTTCCTATTGGTTTGATAAACATTGGTTTCATAACTCAGGGAAATATTTACCCATATTGTGATACGATAACCCGTTCCTCTTTACGAAAAACCCAACTCAGATCACAAGTATCACGACAGTCGTGCGACCGAAGGTTAAAGAAGATGACAGTCTCAGTGTTGTAGTGCTCCCGATGTTGCTTGGATCCACAGAGAGGTCGAGGGGGTTTCAGCAAACCTCAAAGACGCGATGACAGATGAGGGGAGGCGCTAGATACGTGGGCGGCCACTCAAGTAAAGATCAGCCATGGCAGGAGAGAGAGAGAGATAGCAGACGGTCGGAGAGAGAGAGAGCATAGGGGGGATGAATCAACACATCCACGACATCCTCGCGGAGCAGCGATAAGGATGGCTCAGCAGCCTCGAGCACAAAGCACGAGGCGTCATGGTCACTCTTCATGCTCGCCTTCGCCTCTGCCTACTCGCACAGGTGGATGACGACTCACACCGACTAGTTGGGATGTACCGGCTCCCTCCTCGACGAGGTAAGTGGCCACGTATGCCTCTTTTCCTATTTTCTTTTCTATTTTCTACTTCACAAATTGTTTTTTTGGTTTAGAAATAAATACTAAACCATTTTCTAAAATCTGAAAATTTTATATGTGGACTAAATGGACTTGTCCAAAGCCACATAATAATCCTCAGAGATATTGGACATATATTTTATATATCTATCAAATATAAGTCAAAGCAAATAATATTTGTATTAACTCAAATGCCCAAAATTAATATTTCTATGATTCCAAAAATATTGATTTGCATTTTACCTCTTGCCAATATTTTCAAAGAATATTAGGAACATTTTCTTGGACTTATTTGAAGCAATTTTTATCTTGCTCATTGATGGAGTTCGGGATAGGGGTCCTCGGGTGGCTGGCTCGCTTGTTAAGGGCCGACCCAATGGGTCGTATTGATTGAAGATCGGACTACATGATTGCCTCGTATCCAAGAAGGAAAGTACCGAAGACTGGCATGACGATCAAGTAAGGTAGTCTAGGTCGACCCATCTGTCCCCGACGAGAGGTCGGTTGTACGTAGCCCTAGGGACCCTGGTCTCTATATAAACCACAGGTTTTGATCAGTATGGGGGAGGTTGAATAATCTAGGGTTTAACTTATATGATCTCGAGGTAGATCAACTCTATAATCAACCACATCAATATAATCGAGCAGGACGTAGGGTTTTAGCTCATCAACAGGGCCCGAACCTAGGTAACTACTGTCTCCCCCTTCTCGTGCAATCCATCGATCCAAGGTCCACAGTTCGGGACCCCTACCCGAGAACTGCCGGTTTTGAGACTCACATTGGTGCTTTCATTGAGGGTTTCGTTGTTGGGTCGCCGGAAGGTTCGATGGCACGCTTAGTCATCAGCGAAGAGATCTGCAACAGGGACTTTTTCGTCCCAAGCAAATCTTCGCGTTCGGAAGCATCGTTTTGCATGCTGACACGGCCAGTCGTCTCGGTAAGGTCAGAAATTTTACCCCCGGTCAGGAAGTCAGGTTTGGAAGCCTGGAGTTCATCGCTGACCCCCGGGGAGACCTTGTCTTAACAAGGCTCTTTGCTCCTCTCGAGGAGCCCACGGTCCTCGACGCTTCGGCCTCTAAGGCCATGAACCCTGCTATCGGGACGACCTTCACCCCTCATCCACCCTTGGAGTCCAATGTGCTCGGCACGTCCGAACTCGTATCAGTCGAGCCCTCTCGAGAGGTGACCTCAAGCGCCGCCGAGGGATCAGTGACACATGTTAGCCCCAAACACACAAGCGACATGAACTCCATCGAGATCCAGGTACTGCACGAATTACTCAACCAGATCCAAGCTATGGGTATGACGGACAGTCAAGCTACGATCTACGCTCAGATCGGGCTCAGACCCGATGACAGGGAAATCCGCGTCCCGCCCATCACACATCTGATCAGCATTGTCGAGTGACCAGTTAAGGGCTACCCACACCAATCACCCGCACTTACCAAACAATCTGAAGCCTCCACCTCACCCCGGGTACAATTCGGGGCCAATGACTGATTCAATATGCAGCCATGTCAAGGACGCGGTCGCCGAAATTCCAAACCCACAACTAATGAGAATTCAAATCTTCGTCCCACCCACCACCCAACTCGATCATCCCTTGGGAAAAGCAACATAGTTCGGTTTACTAGACCCGCACGCGGTCATTCAACGAACAGGTGAATCAATACAACACTTTTGCACCAGATTCCTCCTCAACCAAAGGAAAGAAGGTCACGGCGACCGTGAGATAATAAGCACTTTCCGAAAGCATTGCAGGGATGAGGGCATCCTCAACGCCGTAGCCCATCGTCGGGTCCAAACCTTCACCGAAATGTCAAGCCTAGTGCTCAAGTACTGCGCCACAGAAAGCACGTGGCAAATGCAGAAATTGTGCATCGAGCCTAATTACATCGAGCAGAATAGGCAAATTCGGAGAAGGCGCTCACCCCCACTTATGAGGCTGGTTACCTCCGGGCATGTAGAAAAGATAAACAGAACACAGACAAGGGCTAAGTCGGTCCTCGACGTACTATTGGACAAACCATGCCCCATACATTCTGCCATGTCGGACTCAATTTCCACCCACGACCTTTGAGCATGTTGGGTCGTCAAGCAAAGTGCAAAAAGTGGGGAACACATGCTTAAGGCACCACGTGCAGAGGCGTCCCAGGCACTGCCAAATATTATTGCGGAGATCCTAGCTATCTACGAAACATTCTCCTCGTTGAGTCAGCGAAAGAGAGCCTTTCGAGAACTCCATCAAATCCAGCATGTTGTGGCGGCAAACTCATGGTCGAACACACCAATAATCTTTGACCAAGACGATCAGCCGATGACCTGCACAGGCCGAACACCCGCCGCCCTAGTTCAGAACCCCATCCTGGATGGCTTGAAATTAAACAAAGTACTAATGGAGGGGCACTGGCCTTAACCTTATCCACGAGGACACGCTTGGGAAAATGCAATTTGACTGATCTTGAATCGAGCAAAGCATAACCACCTTTCGAGGTATTGTCCCCGGGAGAGAGGCCCGCTGTACCGGTCGCATCACAGTGGACGTGGTATTCGGTACCCCCGAAAACTATCGATTCGAAGAACCCCTTTTCCATATCGTCCCGTTTCATAGCGGTTACCATACCCTGTTAGAACGCGAAGCTTTCACAAGATTTCAGGCCATACCACACTACGGATACATGAGGCTCAAAATGCTGGGGGCAAACGGCGTGATCACGTTGGAAAGTGATCCCCACAAAGCACTCTGATCCAAAAATAAAACGACATTCCTAGCCCTAGAGGTACTAGCGGAGACCCTCACCGCGGAGGAACTCACAGCTCTATGTTCCATGGTGGACAAAGACAACGTAATCCTTGGTAAGCGGCCCAAGTCCACGTCAGTGAAGGACGAGACCATTAAATTCCAAGTACACACAAGGGATCCCAATAAAATCGCGTACATTGGAGCCCACGTGGAGCCCGCAGTAGATGAAGCATTACACGCTTTCTTGTGAGAAAATTGGGACATATTTTCCTGGCACCCTTCAGACATGCCAGGAATTCTCCGGGGGTTGGCGGAACACAACATGAACATAATAGCAGGCTTCAAGCCTGTCAAACAGACCTTGTGCCGATTTTCTGAACCTAAGTGTCAAGCTATGGGGGAAGAACTTGCCAAGCTACTCAAAGCCGGGTTCATCGAAGACATTAAACACCCCGACTGGTTGGCAAACCTAGCATGGTACCAAAGAAGGATAAATCCTAGCGGCTATGCCTCGATTTCAAAGACGTCAATAAAGCCTGCCCCAAGGACCCTTTTCCCTTATCCCGAATAGACCAAATGATCAACGCGATAGCCGGACATGACTCCCTATGCTTTCTCAACGCTTACTCCGAATACCATCTGATCAAAATGAAGGAATCCGATCAGGCCGCAACTGCCTCTATAACCCCTACTGGCCATTCTGCTTTAATACAATGCCTTTCGGGTTGAAAAATGCAGGCGCCACTTACCAGTGCATGATCCAGACATGCTTGGAAAAACAAATCGGCAAAACCATGGAGGCATATGAGGACGATGTGGTTGTTAAGACCCGACACGTCAACTAGCTGGTAGACGATCTTAAGGAAACCTTTGCCAGCCTACAGGCATACGACATATGGCTTAATTCAGACAAATGTATCTTCGGAATCCTAGTCGGCAAACTCCTCGGGTTTATAGTGTCACAACAAGGATTTGAGGCCAATCCGGCCAATATCCGAGCACTGTCACAACTTGGCATCCCAACAGAGCTACAACACGTCCAAAAATTGGCAGGTTGCGTGGTGGCTTTAAGCCGGTTCATCTCTCGCCTCGGCGAGAAAGCCTCTCTATAGGTTGCTGAAGAATGGACCGAGGAGGCCATGGAAGCTCTAGAATAAATCAAAATGCTAATGGCTAGCAACCCCATCCTCGCGGCACCCTACGCAGGGGAGCTGATGTTGCTATACATCTCAACCACCAATCAAGTGGTGAGGCGGTTGTCGTCATAGAGCGAGAAGCTCAGGGTCACCAACTGCAGATACAAAGGCATGTTTACTATGTATCTGAGGTGCTCACCCCATGTAAAACAAGATACACGCACTACCAAAAAATCGCTTACATGGTATTTATGGCATCGCTCAAACTCAGACACTATTTTCAGGAATGCGCGGTCATGGTGACATCAGAAGTACCCCTGAACGACACAATTAACAACAAGTACGCCACCAGACGAATTGCCAAATGGGCCATCGAGCTCCTTCCGTTTGAGATCACCTACAAGCCACGACGAGCTATCAAATCTCAAGTGCTATCCGACTTTGTCACTGAATGGAGAGAGGCCAAACTACCTAGACAGTATAACACTCACGCTCATTGGACCATGTACTTTGACGGGTCCAAAACTCTCACTGGTCTGGGAGCCGGGGTGATCCTCACATCCCCTAACGGTGATAATGTCCGGTATCTGCTATAGATTATGTATGTCGACTCAAACAACGCAGCAGAATATGAGGCACTACTACACGGTCTTCGGATGGTGGTCTCAATGGATATACAACTTCTCGAGGTATGAGGAGAATCTAAGCTCGACATCTCACAAATTAACGATGAATTCGATGCAAAGAATCCAAAAATTGACAGCATATAGAAATGCCATCCTCAAGATATCAGCACAATTCGAGGGATTGGAACTCCACCACGTCTCGAGAGACAACAACCAAGTCGCAGACGTCCTCGCCCGCTTAGGCACAAAGCATGACCCCATCCCCAACAACACATTCCTGGAAAGGCTCTTTAAGCCATGTGTGGTATGGCAGGACGAGTCTCGTAGCACAACAGCCGATGGTGTAGAGCAGACCATACCCCCCACAATCGAGAGAGACACTCAAGTCATCGGCGGAACTTCAATTGAGGAAACCCCTTTGGCCCACGAGGTCATGGCAGTGATCGCTCCATGGACCAAACCATTCCTTGCCTATCTATTGCACAAGGAACTCCTCGAAGACCATACCGAGGCGCGACCCATCGTCCGCCGATCAAAGGCTTAAAAGGTCCACGAGGGAGAGCTATATAAGAAGAGCACCACAAGAGTCCTCAAACGGTGCATATCCGAGGAAGAAGGGAGGCAACTTTTGGCTGAAGTACACACAGGTACGGGCGGTCACCATGCAGCAGCATAGGCCCTCGTCAGTGATGTCTACTACGCAACCTTCGCCTTGTAGAGTTGTTGGGCCACCAAGTGCAGAGGTTTGTAGGACAGTAGCAATTTTCCCTCAAGTGGGTGACCTAAGGTTTATCAATCGCGGGAGGCGTAGGATGAAGATGGTCTCTCTCAAGCAACCCTGCAACCAAATAACAAAGAGTCTCTTGTGTCCCCAACACACCCAATACAATGGTAAGTTGTATAGGTGCACTAGTTCGGCGAAGAGATGGTGAAACAAGTGCAATATGGATGGTAGATATAGGTTTTTGTAATCTGAAGTTACGAAAAAAGCAAGGTAACAAATGGTAAAAGTGAGCACGAACGGTATTGCAATGTGTGGAAACAAGGCCTAGGGTTCATACTTTCACTAGTGAAGTTCTCTCAACAATGATAACATAATTGGATCATATAACTAGCCCTCAACATGCAACAAAGAGTCACTCCAAAGTCACTAATAGCGGGGGACAAACGAAGAGATTATTGTCGGGTACAAAACCACCACAAAGTTATTCTTTCTCATCGATCTATCATAGAGTTCGTACTAGAATAACACCTTAAGATACATATCAACCAATACCCTAATGTCACCTAGATACTCCATTGTCACCTCAAGTATCCGTGGGTATGATTATACGATATGCATCACATAATCTCAGAATCATCTATTCAGCCAACACATAGAACTTCAAAGAGTGCCCCAAAGTTTCTACTAGAGAGTCAAAACGTGTGCCAACCACTGTGCATAGGTTCCCAATGTCACGAACCCGCAAGTTGATCACCAAAACATACATCAAGTACTCACATGAATCCATGTGTGCCAACCCATATGCATAGGTTCCCAATTGTCTCAAATCTGCAAGTTGATGACAGCAGATAGACACGTGCAAGACATACATCAAGTGTTCTCAAAGACTCAATCCGATAAGATAACTCCAAAGGGGAAACTTAATTCATTACAAGAAGGAGAGGGGGAAGAACATCATAAGATCCAACTATAGTAGCAAAGCCCATGGTACATCGAGATCAAGACATCTCAAGAACACGAGAGAGAGAGATCAAACACATAGCTACTGGTACATACCCTCAGCCCCGAGGGAGAACTACTCCCTCCTCGTCATGGAGATCGCTGGGATGATGAAGATGGCCACCGGAGATGGATTCCCTCTCCAGCAGGGTGCTGGAACGGGCTCCAGATTGGTTTTTGGTGGCTACACAGGCTTGCGGTGGCGGAACTCCCGATCTAGGTTTCTTTTTTGGGGGTTTCTGAATTTATAGGAATTTATGGCGGTGGAATTGCGTCAGTTGGGCCCACGATGAGGTCACAAGCCTGCGCGCCACCACCGGGAGGGGTGGCGGCGTGAGGGCTTGTGACTCCCTCGTGGCCCATCTGCCCTTCTCCCAAAGCTTCGGGGGTCTCTTTTGGTCCAAAAAAAAATCATCGTAAAGTTTTATTCCATTTGGACTTCGTCTGAAAATGGGCCAAAAATACGGAAAAAACAGAAACTGGCACTTGGCACTGAGTTAATAGGTTAGTCCCAAAAAAGATATAAAATACCATATTCATGCATATAAAACATCCAAAGTTGACAAGATAATAGCATGGAACCATCAAAAATTATAGATACGTTGGAGACGTATCAAGCATCCCCAAGCTTAACTCCTGCTCGTCCTCGAGTTGGGAAGTGATAAAGAATGAATTTTTGATGTTGCATGCTACCTAACATAGTTGTCCTTTGTAACTTCTCTCACGTGACATGAATGTTCAGATCCGTGAGATTCAAAACAATAGTTTGCTATTGATGTGGAAACAATAATAATTCAAGCAAACTAGCAAGGTAATCATGAACTTTCAAAATAACAAGGCCAAAAGAAAGTTATCCCTACAAAAGCATATAGTCTGGCTATGCTCTATCATCATTGCACAACGAATTTAAATCATGCACAACCCCGGTATTGGCCAAGTAATTGTTTTCACACCTTTACTTTCTCAAACTTTTTCAACTCTCACGCAATACATGAGCGTGAGCCATGGTTATAGCACTATAGGTGGAATGGAGTGGTGGAGGTTGTGAGACAAAAAAAAGAGAAGATGGTCACATTGACTAGGCATATCAATGAGCTATGGAGATGCTCATCAATAGATATCAACGTGAATGAGTAGGGATTGCCATACAAATGATGCACTAGAGCTAAGAGTATGTGAAAGCTCTTAAAGAAAACTAGTGGGTGTGCATCCAACTTGCTTGCTCACGAAGACCTAAGGCAATTTTGAGGAAGCCTATCATTGGAATATACAAGCAAAGTTATATAATGAAAATTTCCCACTAGCTATATGGTGGTGACAAAACAAGAGACTCTCAATCATGAAGATCATGGTGCTTAATATGCACAAGTGTGGAAAAGTGGTAGCATTGTCCCTACTCTCTTTTTCTCTCTTTTTTATATTATTTTTTTGGTGGGCTCTTTGGCCTCTTTTTTTTGGTGGACATCTTTGGCCTCTTTTATTTCCTCACATGGGACAATGCTCCATCAATGATGATCATCACACTTTCAACTCAAAACTTAGAGCAACGATGACTCTATATGGAATGCCTTCGGTAGTGTACCGTGACAATGATCTAGCATGGCATAGACATTAATGGAAACATCATGCTAGCTATCTTACGATCATGCAATGGCAATGTAGGCGTGGTGGCACATGTCATGGTGGTAGTTGCATGGCAATATATCTCGGAATGGCTTTGAAAAAGCCATAGTAGGTAGGTATGGTGGCTGTTTTGAGGGAGGCTAATGGTGGGTTTTGCGCACCGACGAAAGTTGCACGACACTAAGAAGATAGTGATGGTGGAAGGTGAAAGTGCATCTAAACCATGGACTCAACATTAGTCATGAATAACTCATATACTTGTTGCAAAAGTTTTATTAGTAATCGAAACAAAGCATTCAACGCATACTCCTAGGGGAAGGGTTGGTAGGTATAAACCATCGTGCGATCCCGACCGCCACGCAAAGGATGACAATCAATAGACTAATCATGCTCAGACTTCATCACATAGCGGTTCACCATACGTGCATGCTACGGGAAGTACTAACTTCAACACAAGTATTTCTAGTTCCACGACACCTTACTAGCATAACTTCAATATTACCATAACCACAACTAAAAACTAATTGAGATGAATCAAACTTCTCTAACTATTCAATGCACATGAAGGTGGATGTTCTCGTATCCCTTTGGATAACTACCCCTTTTGAGACTACTTTCAAAGCATATATCAACTACCAAGCCACGCACCGCTGCGCTCTAAAAGATATAAGTGAAGCACATAGAGCAAAAGTATCTAGCTCAAAAGATATAAGTGAAGCACATGTGAGCTGAATTGTCTGCCAAAGGATATAAGTGAAGCTCGACAAAATCATGGTGAGTGCATGTCTCTCTATCTAGGTGTGCAGCAAGGTTGATTGTGACACAACAAAAATAAAAGACTCCTATGATACAAGATGCTCCAAGCAAAACACATATCATGTGGTGAATAAAAATATAGCCCCAAGTAACGTTACCGATGGATTGAAGACGAGAGAGGGGATGCCTTCCCGGGGCATCCCCAAGCTTAGGCTTTTACGACATACTTGAATCTCTTGGGGTGCCTTGGGCATCCCCAAGCTTGAGCTCTTTCCACTCTTTATCTCTTTGTCCATAAGAACTTCACCCAAAACTTGAAAACTTCACAACACGAAACTTAAACAGAAACTCGTGATATCATTAGTATAAGAAAGCAAATCACCACTTCCTTAGGTACTGTAGCAAACTTAAATTCTACTTATGTTGGTGTTGGGTTGCCGTATTTTCACTTTTCCATGGCTAGTACCCCCTGATACTAACCATAGTTTCATCAAAACAAGCAACCAACTCAACAAAAACAAAATCTGTTAACAGCAGACCAGTCTGTAGCAATTTGTATACTTCGTATACTTCTGGTACTTCAAAATTTTTGAGAAATTATGACAGTTTGAAGAAATTGCATAGAAATCAGCGGCAGAAAGAATAAACTCAACAGCTCTTACGGAATAAAAATGAAAATTATTTTCTTGAGCAAAAAGTTTCTGTCTTTTCCAGCATGATCAAACAATCATCACCAAGACTAATCATAACGGTTTTGCTTGGCACAAACACAAAAAGAAACACAAAAGACACAATCATAACAGAATTATGATGGTGTGGAGAAAACAAAACAGGAAGCAAAAAGCAAAGAAAAATTTATTCATTGGGTTGCCTCCCAACAAGCGCTATCGTTTAACGCCCTTAGCTAGGCATTGATTTCAATGATGCTCACATAAAAGGTAAGGATTGAAACACAACGAGAGCATCATGGAGCAAATGGCTAGCACATTTAAGTCTAACCCACTTCCTATTCATAGAATTCATGCTAACAACATTGCAATCATGCTCATCATTCACATATTCTATGCCAAGCATTCTATGTAATTCTTCTTTCAGCACTTGAGCACAATTTTCCTTCCCATGATGCTCACAAAAGACATTGAAAAGATGGAGCATATGAGGCATCCTCAATTCCATTTTTTTGTAATTTTCTAGCGAAAGAACAAGAAACAAAAAGATTCGATTGCAAGATCTAAAGATATACCTTCAAGCGCTAACCTCCTCGTCAACAGCGCCAAAAAAGAGCTTCGTTGATGGAATGTTAGTGCCGCTTACCTAGCCTCCCCAGCAACGGCGCCAGAAAAGAGCTTGATGTCTACCACGCAACCTTCTCCTTGTAGACGTTGTTGGGCCTCCAAGTGCAGAGGTTTGTAGGACTGTAGCAATTTTCCCTCAAGTGGGTGACCTAAGGTTTATCAATCCGCGGGAGGCGTAGGATGAAGATGGTCTCTCTCAGGCAACCCTGCAACCAAATAACAAAGAGTCTCTTGTGTCCCCAACACACCCAATACAATGGTAAGTTGTATAGGTGCAGTAGTTCGGCGAAGAGATGGTGAAACAAGTGCAATATGGATGGTAGATATAGGTTTTTGTAATCTGAAATTACAAAAACAGCAAGGTAACAAATGGTAAAAGTGAGCACGAACAGTATTGCAATGCGTGGAAACAAGGCCTAGGGTTCATACTTTGACTAGTGAAGTTCTCTCAACAATGATAACATAATTGGATCATATAACTAGCCCTCAACATGCAACAAAGAGTCACTCCAAAGTCACTAATAGCGGGGAACAAACGAAGAGATTATTGTCGGGTACAAAACCACCACAAAGTTATTCTTTGTGATCGATCTATCATAGAGTTCGTACTAGAATAACACCTTAAGATACATATCAACCAAGACCCTAATGTCACCTAGATACTCCATTGTCACCTCAAGTATCCGTGGGTATGATTATACGATATGCATCACATAATCTCAGAATCATCTATTCAACAAACACATAGAACTTCAAAGAGTGCCCCAAAGTTTCTACTAGAGAGTCAAAACGTGTGCCAACCCCTGTGCATAGGTTCCCAATGTCACGAACCCACAAGTTTATCACCAAAACATACATCCAGTACTCACATGAATCCACGTGCGCCAACCCATATGCATAGGTTCCCAATTGTCACAAACCCGCAAGTTGATCACAACAGATAGACACGTGCAAGACATATATCAAGTGTTCTCAAAGACTCAATCCGATAAGATAACTCCAAAGGGGAAACTCAATTCATTACAAGAAGGAGAGGGGGAAGAACATCATAAGATCCAACTATAGTAGCAAAGCCCATGGTACATCGAGATCAAGACATCTCAAGAACACGAGAGAGAGAGATCAAACACATAGCTACTGGTACATACCCTCAGCCCCGAGGGAGAACTACTCCCTCCTCGTCATGGAGATCGCCGGGATGATGAAGATGGCCACCGGAGATGGATTCCCCCTCCAGCAGGGTGCTGGAACGGGCTCCAGATTGGTTTTTGGTGGCTATAGAGGCTTGCGGCGGCGGAACTCCCGATCTAGGTTTCCTTTTTGGGGGTTTATGAATTTATAGGAATTTATGGCGGTGGAATTGCGTCAGTTGGGCCCATGATGAGGTCACAAGCCTGCGCGCCACCACCGGGGGGGGGGGGGTGGTGGCGGCGTGAGGGCTTGTGACTCCCTCATGGCCCATCCGGCCTTCTCCCAAAGCTTCGGGGGTCCCTTTTGGTCCAAAAAAATCATCGTAAAGTTTCATTCCATTTGTACTCCGTCTGAGAATGGGCCAAAAACACGGAAAAAACAGAAACTGGCACTTGGCACTGAGTTAATTGGTTAGTCCCAAAAAAGATATAAAATAGCATATTCATGCATATAAAACATCCAAAGTTGACAAGATAATAGCATGGAACCATAAAAAATTATAGATACGTTGGAGACGTATCAGTCAGCAAGGCTTTGTGAGTTTGGTTTTTCTGCCAACATCCCGAGAGGATGCCCACGCACTCGTTTAGCGTTGTGCAGGATGTCAACTCTTCATGAATCAAAGCCACATGCCCCCAACAGCCTTTCGGACAATTCCAATGACCTCACCCTTCGTGGTCTCAGGTCTAGATATGGTCGGCCCACTTAAAGGGGGACCAAGAAAATGAAATACCTCCTGGTTGTGGTCGACAAGTTTACCAAATGGATCGAGGCAAAGCCGGTCAGTTCCGCTAAAGCCGGGCCGGTCATTGATACGTATCCAATGTATCCATAATTTTTGATGGTTTCATGCTATTATCTTGTCAAACTTTGGATGTTTTGCATGCCTTTTATATTTTTTTGGGACTAACTTATTAACTCAGTGCCAAGTGCCAGTTCCTGTTTTTTCCATGTTTTTGACCCCTTTCAGAGGAGATTTTGAAACGGAGTCCAAACGGAAGAAAATCCCCGAAAAGATGTTTTCTGGAACGGAAGTAGATCGGGAAGCTTGGGAGCAAAGGCAGGGGAGCCTCAGGGGCCCCACAAGCCCCCACCCCCGTGGCCAGGGGAGGCCGCGCCATCCAGGCTTGTGGGCCCCCTGAGCGCCCCCTGACCTAGGGGTTGCGCCTATAAATTCCCTAAAAATCCCAAAAAAATCAGGAGATCATCGAAAGTACTTTTCCACCGCCGCAAGCTTCTGTCTCCGCAAGATCCCATCTCGGCACGTTCTGGTGCCCTGCCGGAGGGGGGATTCGAATACGGAGGGCTTCTTCATCAACACCATGACCTCTCCGATGATGCGTGAGTAGTTCACCATAGACCTACGGGTCCATAGCTAGTAACTAGATGGCTTCTTCTCTCTCTTGGATCTTCAATACAAAGTTCTCCATGATCTTCATGGAGATCTATCCGATGTAATCTTCTTTTGCGGTGTGTTTGTCGAGATCCGATGAATTGTGGATTTATGATCAGATTATCTATGAATCTTATTTGAGTTTCTTCTGATCTCTCTTATGCATGATTTCATATCCTTGTAATTCTCTTTGAGTTGTGGGTTTTGTCTGGCCAACTAGATCTATGATTCTTGCAATGGGAGAAGTGCTTGTTGGGGAACGTCGCATGGGAAACAAAAATTTTCCTACGCGCACGAAGATCTATCATGGTGATGTCCATCTACGAGAGGGGATGAGTGATCTACGTACCCTTGTAGATCGTACAGCAGAAGCGTTAGTGAACGCGGTTGATGTAGTGGAACGTCCTCACGTCCCTCGATCCGCCCCGCGAACAATCCCGCGATCAGTCCCACGATCTAGTACCGAATGGACGGCACCTCCGCGTTCAGCACACGTACAGCTCGACGATGATCTCGGCCTTCTTGATCCAGCAAGAGAGACGGAGAGGTAGAAGAGTTCTCCGGCAGCGTGACGGCGCTCCGGAGGTTGGTGATGACCTTGTCTCAGCAGGGCTCCGCCCGAGCTCTGCAGAAACGCGATCTAGAGGAAAAACCGTGGAGGTATGTGGTCGGGATGCCGTGGAAAAGTCGTCTCAAATCAGACCTAAAACCTCCGTATATATAGGTGGGAGGGAGGGGAGGAGGCAGCCTCAAAACCTAAAGGTTTGGCCGAAATTGGAGGTGGAGGAGTCCTACTCCAATCCTACTTGGAGTAGGATTCCACCTTCCCACTTGGAAACTCTTTCCACCTTGTGTTTTTTCCTTCTCAAACCTTATGGGCCTTAGTGGGAACTTATTCCAGCCCACTAGGGGCTGGTTTATCTCTTCCCATAGCCCATGAGACCCCTTGGGGCGTGACACCCCTCCCGATGGTCCCCGACACCCCTCCCGGCACTCCCGGTACACTACCGATGAGCCCGAAACTTTTCCGGTAATGCACGAAAACCTTCCAGTAACCAAATGAGGTCATCCTATATATCAATCTTCGTTTCCGGACCATTCTGGAAACCCTCGTGACGTCCGTGATCTCATCCGGGACTCCGAACAACATTCGGTAACCAACCATATAACTCAAATACGCATAAAACAACGTCGAACCTTAAGTGTGCAGACCCTGCGGGTTCGAGAACTATGTAGACATGACCCGAGAGACTCCTCGGTCAATATCCAATAGCGGGACCTGGATGCCCATATTGGATGCTACATATTCTACGAAGATCTTATCGTGTGAACCTCAGTGCCAAGGATTCATATAATCCCGTATGTCATTCCCTTTGTCCTTCGGTATGTTACTTGCCCGAGATTCGATCGTTAGTATCCGCATACCTATTTCAATCTCGTTTACCGGCAAGTCTCTTTACTCGTTCCGTAATAAAAGATCCCGCAACTTACATTAAGTTACATTGCTTGCAAGGCTTGTGTGTGATGTTGTATTACCGAGTGGGCCCCGAGATACCTCTCCGTCACACGGAGTGACAAATCCCAGTCTCGATCTATACTAACTCAACGAACACCTTCGGAGATACCTGTAGAGCATCTTTATAGTCACCCAGTTACGTTGCGACGTTTGATACACACAAAGCATTCCTCCGGTGTCCGTGAGTTATATGATCTCATGGTCATAGGAACAAATACTTGACACGCAGAAAACAGTAGCAACAAAATGACACGATCAACATGCTACGTCTATTAGTTTGGGTCTAGTCCATCACATGATTCTCCTAATGATGTGATCCCGTTATCAAGTGACAACACTTGCCTATGGCCAGGAAACCTTGACCATCTTTGATCAACGAGCTAGTCAACTAGAGGCTTACTAGGGACAGTGTTTTGTCTATGTATCCACACAAGTATTGTGTTTCCAATCAATACAATTATAGCATGGATAATAAACGATTATCATGAACTAAGAAATATAATAATAACTAATTTATTATTGCCTCTAGGGAATATTTCCAACAGTCTCCCACTTGCACTAGAGTCAATAATCTAGTTCACATCACCATGTGATTCCAACGAATCCAACACCCATATAGTTATGGGGTCTGATCACGTCTTGCTCGTGAGAGAGGTTTTAGTCAACGGTTCTGAAACTTTCAGATCCGTGCATTCTTTACAAATCTTTATGTCATCTTATAGATGCTGCTACTACGTGCTATTCGGAAATGCTCCAAATATCTACTCTACTATACGAATCCGTTTCACTATTCATAGTTATTCGGATCAGTGTCAAAGCTTGCATCGACGTAACCCTTTACGACAAACTCTTTAACCACCTCCATAATCGAGAAAAATTCCTTAGTCCATTAGTTACTAAGGATAAATTTCGACCGCTGCTAGTGATTCAATCATGGATCACTCTCTGTACCTCTCAACATACTTTGAGTCAAGGCACACTTCAGGTGCGGTACACATCATGGCATTCTTTAGATTCTACAGCTAAGGCATAGAAGACAACCTTCGTCTATTCTCTTTATTCTGCCGTGGTCGGGTTTTGAGTCTTACTCAAATTCACACCTCACAACGCAACCAAGAACTCCTTCTTTGCTGGTCTATTTTGAACTCTTTCAAAAACTTGTCAAGGCATGCATCTTGTTCAAACTTCTATTAAGCGCTTTCGATCTATCTCCATAGATCTTTGATGCTCAACGTTCAAGTAGCGTAATCCAGGTACTCCTTTGAAAACTTCTTTCAAACAACCTTGTATGCTTTACAGAAATTCTACATTACTTCTGATCCACAATATGTCAACCACATATACCTATCAGAAATTCTATAGTGCTCCCACTCATTTCTTTGGAAATACAAGTTGTACAAACACAAAATCTTTGATCATCTCATCAAAGTGTACATTCCAACTCCGAGATGCTTGCACAGTCCATTGAAGGATTACTGGAGCTTGCATACTTGCTAGTATCTTTTGGATCGACAAAACCTTCTGGTTGTATCACATACAATATTTGCTCAAGGAAACCGTCGAGAAAACAATGTTTTGACATCCTACGTGCAATATTTCATAAATAATGCATCAACAACTAACATAATTCTAACAGACTTTTAGCATCGCTACGAGTGAGAAAGTCTCATCATAGTCAACTGTTTGATCTTATCGAAAACATCTTTGCGACAAGTCGAGCTTTTATTAATAGTGACTTATCACCATCATCGTCTGTCTTCTTTTAAAGATCCATTTTTACTCAATAGTCCTATGACCATCAAGTAGTTCTACCAAAGTCTACACTTTGTTTTCACACATGGATCCTCTCTCGGATTTCATGGCTTCCAGCTATTTGTCGGAATCTGGGCCCACCATCGCTTTCTCCATAACTCGTTGGTTCACTGTTGCTCAACAACATGACCTCCAAGACAGGGTTACCGTACTACTCTGCAGCAGTACGCGACCTTGTCGACCTACGAGGTTTGTAGTAACTTGATTCGAAGCTCAATGATCATCATCATCAGCTTCCACTTCAATTGGTGTAGGCGCCACATGAACAACTTCCTGCGCCCTGCTACACACTGGTTGAAGTGATGGTTCAATAACCTCATCAAGTTCTACTACCCTCCCACTCAATTCTTTCGAGAGAAACCTTTCCTCGAGAAAGGATCCGTTTCTAGAAACAAACACTTTGCTTTCGGATCTGAGATAGGAGATGTACCCAACTGTTTTGGATAGCCTATGAAGATGCATTTATCCGCTTTGGGTTCGAGCTTATCAGACTGAAACTTTTTCAGATAAGTGTCGAAACCCCAAACTTTCAAGAAACGACAGTTTAGATTTCTCTAAACCTCAGTCTATACTGTGTCATCTTAACGGAAATACGCGGTGCCCTATTTAAAGTGAGTGCGGTTGTCTCTAATGCATAACCCATAAACGATAGTGGTAATTCGATAAGAAACATCATAGCATGCACCATACCAAATAGTGCCTGGCTATGACGTTCAGACACATCATCACACTATGATGTTTCCAGGTGGCATGAACTGCGAAACAATTTCCACATTGTCTTAACTGCGTACCAAAACTCGTAACTCAGATATTCATTTCTATGATCATATCGTAGACAGTTTATCCTCTTGTTACGACGAACTTCACTCCGAAACAGAATTGAACTTTTCAATATTTCAGACTTGTGTTTCATTAAGTAAATACTCTAGTATCTACTCAAATCATCATTGAAGTAAGAACATAATGATATCCACTGCGTGCCTCAGCACCCATTGGACTGCATACATCAAAATGTATCACTTCCAATAAGTTACTATCTTATTTCATCTCAATGAAAACAAGGCCTTGCTCATGTGGTATGATTTGCATGTCACTAGTGATTCGAAATCAGGTGAGTAAAGATCCATCAGCATGGAGCCTCTTCATGCAGTTTATACTAACATGACTCAAGCGGCAGTGCCACAAGTAAGTGGTACTATCATCATTAACTCGTATCTTTTGGCACCAATGTGTAACACTACAATCGAGATTCAATAAACCATTGAAGGTGTTTATTCAAGCAAATAGAGTAACCATTATTCTCCTTGAATGAACAATCGTATTGCAATAAACACGACCAATCATGTTCATGCTTAACGCAAGCACCAAATAACAATTATTTAGGTTCAACACCAATCCCGATGGTAGAGGGAGCGTGCGACGTTTGATCATATCAACCTTGGAAACACTTCCAACACGTATCGTCACCTTGCCTTTAGCTAGTCTCCGTTTATGCCGTAGCTTTCATTTTGCGTTACTAATCACTTAGCAACCGAACCGGTATCCAATACCCTCGTGCTACTAGGAGTACTAGTAAAGTACACATCAACATTATGTATATCAAATATACTTCTCTCGACTTTTGCCAGCCTTCCTATCTACGAAGTATCTAGAGTTGCTCCGCCTCAGTGACTGTTCCCCTCATTACAAAAGCACTTAGTCTCGGGTTTGGGTTTAATCTTGGGTCTCTTCATTAGTGCAGCAACTGTTTTGCCGTTTCACGAAGTATCCCTTCTAGCCCTTGCCTTTCTTGAAACTTAGTGGTTTTACAAACCATCAACTATTGATGCTCCTTCTTGATTTCTACTTTCGCAGTGTCAAACGTCGCGAATCGCTCAAGGATCATTGTATCTATCCTTGATATGTTATAGTTCATCATGAAGCTCTCAAAGCTTGGTGGCAGTGACTTTTGGAGAACCATCACTATCTCATCTGGAAGATTAGCTCCCACTTGATTCAAGTGATTGTCGTACTCAGACAATCTGAGCACACGCTCAACGATTGAGCTTTTCTCCTTTACTTTGTGGTCAAAGAATCTTGTTGAAGGTCTCGTACCTCTTAACAAGGGCACAAGCATGAAATCACAATTTCATCTCTTTAGAACATCACTTATGTTCCGTGACGTTTTAAAACGTTTTCGGTGCCTTGCTTCTAAGCCATTAAGTACTTTGCACTGAACTATCATGTAGTCATCAGAAACGTGTATGTCGGATGTTCACAGCATCCACACACGACGCTCGAGGTGCAGCACACTGAGTGGTGCATTAAGGACATAAGCCTTCTGCGCGGCAACGAGGACAATCCTCGGTTTTACAGACTTAGTCTGCAAAGTTTGCTACTATCAACTTTCAACTAAATTTTCTCTAGGAACATATAAAAACAGTAGAGCTATAGCGCAAGCTACATCGTAATTCGCAAAGACCATTAGACTATGTTCATGACAATTAGTTCAATTAATCATATTACTTAAGAACTCCCACTCAAAAAGTACATCTCTCTAGTCATTTGAGTGGTACATGATCCAAATCCTCTATCTCAAGTCCGATCATCACGTGAGTCGAGAATAGTTTCAGTGGTAAGCATCTCTATGCTAATCATATCAACTATACGATTCATGCTCGACCTTTCGGTCTCATGTGTTCCGAAGCCATGTCTGCACATGCTAGGCTCGTCAAGCTTAACCCGTTGTATGTGAACGTTGAGTCTATCACACCCGATCATCACGTGGTGTCTCGAAACGACGAACTGTAGCAACGGTGCACAGTCAAGGAGAACACAATTTCGTCTTGAAATTTTAGTGAGAGATCACCTCATAATGCTACCGTCGTTCTAAGCAAAATAAGGTGCATAAAAGTATTAACATCACATGCAATTCATAAGTGACATGATATGGCCATCATTACGTGCTTCTTGATCTCCATCACCAAAGCACCGGCACGATCTTCTTGTCACCGGCGCCACACCATGATCATCCATCAACGTGTTGCCATCGGGGTTGTCGTGCTACTTATGCTATTACTACTAAAGCTACATCCTAGCAAAATAGTAAACGCATCTGCAAGCACAAACGTTAGTATAAAGACAACCCTATGGCTCCTGCCGGTTGCCGTACCATCGACGTGCAAGTCGATATTTCTATTACAACATGATCATCTCATACATCCAATATATCACATCACATCATTGGCCATATCACATCACAATCATACCCTGCAAAAACAAGTTAGACGTCCTCTAATTTTGTTGTTGCATGTTTTACGTGGTGACCAAGGGTATCTTGTAGGATCGCATCTTACTTACGCAAACACCACAACGGAGATATATGAGTTGCTATTTAACCTCATCCAAGGACCTCCTCGGTCAAATCCGATTCAACTAAAGTTGGAGAAACCGTCACTTGCCAGTCATCTTTGAGCAAAGGGGGTTACTCGTAACGATGAAACCAGTCTCTCGTAAGCGTACGAGTAATGTCGGTCCAAGCCGCTTCAATCCAACAATACCGCGGAATCAAGAAAAGACTAAGGAGGGCAGCAAAACGCACATCACCGCCCACAAAAACTTTTGTGTTCTACTCGAGAAGACATCTACGCATGAACCTAGCTCATGATGCCACTGTTGGGGAACGTCGCATGGGAAACAAAAATTTTCCTACGCGCACGAAGATCTATCATGGTGATGTCCATCTACGAGAGGGGATGAGTGATCTATGTACCCTTGTAGATCGTACAGCAGAAGCGTTAGTGAACGCGGTTGATGTAGTGGAACGTCCTCACGTCCCTCGATCCGCCCCGCGAACAATCCCGCGATCAGTCCCACGATCTAGTACCGAACGGACGGCACCTCCGCGTTCAGCACACGTACAGCTCGACGATGATCTCGGCCTTCTTGATCCAGCAAGAGAGACGGAGAGGTAGAAGAGTTCTCCGGCAGCGTGACGGCGCTCCGGAGGTTGGTGATGACCTTGTCTCAGCAGGGCTCCGCCCGAGCTCTGCAGAAACGCGATCTAGAGGAAAAACCGTGGAGGTATGTGGTCGGGCTGCCGTGGAAAAGTCGTCTCAAATCAGCCCTAAAACCTCCGTATATATAGGTGGGAGGGAGGGGAGGAGGCAGCCTCAAAACCTAAAGGTTTGGCCGAAATTGGAGGTGGAGGAGTCCTACTCCAATCCTACTTGGAGTAGGATTCCACCTTCCCACTTGGAAACTCTTTCCACCTTGTGTTTTTTCCTTCTCAAACCTTATGGGCCTTAGTGGGAACTTATTCCAGCCCACTAGGGGCTGGTTTATCTCTTCCCATAGCCCATGAGACCCCTTGGGGCGTGACACCCCTCCCGATGGTCCCCGACACCCCTCCCGGCACTCCCGGTACACTACCGATGAGCCCGAAACTTTTCCGGTAATGCACGAAAACCTTCCAGTAACCAAATGAGGTCATCCTATATATCAATCTTCGTTTCCGGACCATTCTGGAAACCCTCGTGACGTCCGTGATCTCATCCGGGACTCCGAACAACATTCGGTAACCAACCATATAACTCAAATACGCATAAAACAACGTCGAACCTTAAGTGTGCAGACCCTGCGGGTTCGAGAACTATGTAGACATGACCCGAGGGACTCCTCGGTCAATATCCAATAGCGGGACCTGGATGCCCATATTGGATCCTACATATTCTACGAAGATCTTATCGTTTGAACCTCAGTGCCAAGGATTCATATAATCCCGTATGTCATTCCCTTTGTCCTTCGGTATGTTACTTGCCCGAGATTCGATCGTTAGTATCCGCATACCTATTTCAATATCATTTACCGGCAAGTCTCTTTACTCGTTCCGTAATACAAGATCCCGCAACTTACATTAAGTTACATTGCTTGCAAGGCTTGTCTGTGATGTTGTATTACCGAGTGGGCCCCGAGATACCTCTCCGTCACACGGAGTGACAAATCCCAGTCTCGATCTATACTAACTCAACGAACACCTTCGGAGATACCTGTAGAGCATCTTTATAGTCACCCAGTTACGTTGCGACATTTGATACACACAAAGCATTCCTCCGGTGTCCGTGAGTTATATGATCTCATGGTCATAGGAACAAATACTTGACACGCAGAAAACAGTAGCAACAAAATGACACGATCAACATGCTACGTCTATTAGTTTGGGTCTAGTCCATCACATGATTCTCCTAATGATGTGATCCCGTTATCAAGTGACAACACTTGCCTATGGCGAGGAAACCTTGACCATCTTTGATCAATGAGCTAGTCAACTAGAGGCTTACTAGGGACAGTGTTTTGTCTATGTATCCACACAAGTATTGTGTTTCCAATCAATACAATTATAGCATGGATAATAAACGATTATCATGAACTAAGAAATATAATAATAACTAATTTATTATTGCCTCTAGGGCATATTTCCAACAGTGCTTGGTTTTGGGTTCATACTGTGCGGTGACCTCACCCAGTGACAGAAGGGGTAGCAAGGCACGCATCGTGTCGTTGCCATCAAGGGTAAAAAGATGGGGTTTTCATCATTGGTTTGAGATTATCCCTCTACATCATGTCATCTTGCTTAAAGCGTTACTCTGTTCGTCATGAACTCAATACACGAGATGCATGCTGGAAAGCGGTTGATGTGTGGAGTAATAATAGTAGATGCAGAAAGTATCGGTCTACTTGTCTCGGACGTGATGCCTATATGTATGATCATTTCCTTAGATATCGTCATGACTTTGCGCGGTTCTATCAATTGCTCGGCAGTAATTTGTTCACCCACCGTAATACTTGCTATTCTGAGAGAAGCCGCTAGTGAACACTATGGCCCCCAGGGTCTACTCCACACCATATTTTCAGCCTTACACTTTTTACTTCGTTGCACTTTTCGCCTTCAGATCTCACTTTGCAAACAATCTTGAAGGCATTGACAACCCCTTTGAAGCGTTGGGTGCAAGCTTGTTTGTGTTTGCGTAGGTAATCTGGACTTGACGAGACCCTCCTTCTAGATCGATACCTTGGTTCTCAAACTGAGGGAAATACTTACTGCTCTTGTGCTGCATCACCCTTTCCTCTTCAAGGGAAAAACCAACGCAAGCCCAACCTCTGTCAACGTGTCAATTTCTGGCGCTGTTGTCTGTCGGATAGCAGTCATCGATTTCATATTCGGCGTCGTACATTGTTATGGTGTCCCGCATAGCATAATAATCGTTAATGGATCCAATTTCACCGCCCAGGAGGTGATGGATTGGTGCACAAATTTGGGCATAAAGCTCGATTATGCCTCACTATACCAGCCACAAAACAATGGATAGGTCGAACGAGCCAATGGGCTCATCATGAGTGATATTAAACCGCGGCTAGTCCGCTCTCTCACAGAGTATGACTACCACTGGGTGTAGGAGCTCGAGTCTGTACTATGGGGCTTGCGTACCACCCCGAATCATTCTACAGGGTAAACGCCATTTTTCATGGTGTACGGGGCCGAAGCGGTTCTCCTCTGTGATATTATCAATGACGCACCTCGTGTGCACATGTGCGAGGAAAAGGAGGCTGAGTTAGATCAGCAGGACAACTTGGACACCTTAGAAGATGAGCACGACATAGCTCGGGCTCGATCCGCTTTTTACGAGCATCAAGCTCGGTGCTATCAAAGCAGAGAAGTTCGGGCAAAAGCATACAACATGGGAGAACCCGTCCTATGCCTCCGAGAGAAGCAGAAGCATAAACTTCACCCAAAGTGGGAAGGCCCTTTCATAATTGATGAAGTTTTAACATGAGGAGCTTATCGTCTACGCAATCCAGGAGACAATCGCCTCGAGCCAAACCCGTGGAATGCAGCCCGCCTTCGACGTTTCTACGGCTATACCAACAACGTCAATCTCTTCATATTACTCTTTTTCCTTTTGTCAAACATTCCTTGTTTTTATTTTGTAGGGTTTTATTAGACTGTCCCCGGATGTGTTCGGCTCAACCGAATTGCTCAGAATTTATGTCCAATATTCATGTCAAATAGAATGTTCAAAGTAGCACCTGGGGGCTTCATAACGAAGCAATCCTATGGTTTCATCACACCTACATGTTTAAATTTATAAAACTTGATTCAACATAAATTCGCGCCACTATATGCATCAATTAAACTCAAGATTCTTGCAAAGCTTGGTTGCCTCGCTCCTGTGCTTACCCTCTACGTTCCTGGTATGTTCTGCTAGAGGGTAAAGGGAGCACCTCTGCGATTGTTACGATTGGATCGCCTCGATACGTACCTCGGATGGGTAAAGCCGAAAGCTAGCATTTATTAAGATATAACTTGGTCGGCTGCCAATGAGGTCCATCTAATCGACATTTTTTTCCATACATAACACATATCCATACTCCACGGAAACATAGCTACAACGACTATAGTTTATGTAGCATCCCAGAAAAAGGAACCCATCAAGGAACTATTTTTCCGGAAGATGTTTCTTATGTCGTACCGTAATATAACATAATCCCATCATGCACTCTTTGTCTGTTAGTACCACATGACCGGATTGCCTAGTTATTGGAAGCTGATTCCTGTTACCATAGGATATAAAGTACGAAACACTACCTAGTTATTAAACAAGGGAGGTAGAAGCTGATGGCCGGTTAATGACAAATATTTTCAAAAATGAAGGGAAGTGTCTTCATACACAAATATAACATTACACATGATTACACCCTTGGTGGTTGGTCAAGATTATCTATCATAGCATCTAAAGCACAGTCTTCTTGCGACAGGCGGGCTGCTGGCATCACTTGGTCATAAACCAGGTGTAGGGGGATCTCCGTACCATAGGCCCCCGCCGGTCCAACCCGGGCCATGTGTTCGGGATCAAGACGGGCGAAGCGGGTCTTCACCATAGACCATGCTTCCCCAGCTCCTTCTCGGCAGGCCGAGATCTTCCATAGCTCAAAACGGCTCCGGGCTCCTTCGAATAGCTCGGCAAGTTCGGACATCCCTTGTGGAGGAGTTTGATTTGGCCATAAAGCTCGGATAATACTCCGCATAGCCCTTCGAGCCCACTCATGCACAACGGAGAGCTCCTTCAGCAGATCCCCTCCAAAGGAGCCGATTTCTTGCCCGAGACACCGAGTCAAGAGACCTTTTCAAAAGAAGACGCAAATTCTTAAGATTACCGTCATAAAACAGTGATTTATCACACAACATGTCAGGGATTTTACTTACAGTATATACCGCTCTTTAAATTCTGATTCTCTTCGTGGTTTTGTGACAATTGGGCTTTCAAAGTCTCAATCTCTTCGGCTTTCCTTTTCTTCTCTTTTTTGAGTTGGTTGCTTTCCTCACGGCATCGCGTTAATATGCGATGACTAGCGTCAAGCTAAGATTCGACGTACCTCTAGGAATCTCGAGAAGCTTCTAAATCCTTTTGCAACTGGCCTATGAATTCGCGTGCTATATCGAAAATCTGTTGTTATATAGGTAGTCCAACCGAAATTTAGCACATCACAAATAATTACCCTTACCATGTGCTTCTCTCGTGATTTTTTCACATCCTCCAGTTCGGTCCCGCTAGCTTGTAGTTTGGCTTGGCTTAGCTGGAAATCCTTGGATAATTTGTCATTTTCCTCCTTTAAAGCATGCAAGGGGGTAAAAGGTCATGTCGACCCTTAACACAGTCGTGCCTACCAAATTAAGGCTCGAGGGATATTGGGTCCGAAATTTTTGTTCGTTTATCAAAATACGGATGATATACATGCAGTTTAGCAGACATCTGTTGGGCCACTTCTTTAAGCCCGACCCTTGCAACCCCAAGGTAATGATGAGCCGGTTTTAGAGCATTGAACTCTTGTTCGGAGAATATAGGGTGCCGCAATGACTCCTTCCGGTGTCGATGGTTCATAGCACCCTCAATTTTAGAGTTTCTCACTGAGAATCCTTCAAAACTTTCATGCACCGGGCCTGTGTTCGGGGCCCCTGCGTCGACCGAGGACATTGTGTTTGGTTGGCTCCCCAATACCTTGACCATGCCTTCGTACGAGGAGGGTCATGCATGTTTCCTACATTTATCGACGAGGGGTCATGAACATTTAATAAGGAAACCACAACTGTAAAGGAGAGGGTTGATTGGGTGTACCTCTTAGCCAAAGGAACGACCGACGTGTTTTCTGCCATCTCTTGTTCTGGAACTTGATTCTCGGCTGGCGCGATCCCGACTGGTGTAGCTCGGGAAGCTGTTCGGTGTGTGTTCCAACGACCCGAGGGCACATTCCCCCGTCGGGTAGTTGTATTCTTCTTGCTTCCTAAAGAGGGAAGGGACCTGGGGTTGTCGACCAAAAAGGCCACCTTTTGCTCATTGACATTCTCTTGATAAAACACCCCCTCTTAAAAAATAATTGAAATCTCCGGATCCTCATGGAATCGGGGGTCGTCATCATGGGCAAAGTCCTTGGGCTGGGGGGCTAGACAGTTCACCATCTCAATCTAGCGCCTCCAAGTCTGTGATGAAGGATTAGGGGTCAATGACCGGGCATGAATGTACGAGTTGTGAATATAGTCATACTTACCCATTCAATAGGATTATACGCCGAAAATCCTTCCTTAAGGGCAAGGTGGATGAAATCTTCCTTTCCCCCCTTGAAAAGATCAACCAGAACGACAGCTAAAGCCTCCAGATTGTCTGGTCCCTGCCGCTTGGAACGGCTAGAATCGCTCATCCCGCTGTATGCGTTGCTGAAGTGGTTGGACGGACCGGGTAATTCTCGTGGCCATCACATCGATGATGGTCAGCCTGCTGTGAGCAAGCATCCTAACCTTGGTGGATAGGAGCCTCACTTTGGAGCTCTGTTTTTCGGAAGAACTCTTCGAACGCTAGTTGAATCGCTTCTTCAAAGGAGCCTCAGAGTATTCGGGTAGACCCCTCCGAACTGGTTTGAAAAGGGGAATATGTTTGATATAGAACCACTCCGAAGACCAATCGTTGGTCACCTTCTTTGGCATCCCGACCGGGTATCCGGTAGCGGCTATGTGCCACACCTCGGCTTCGCCCACTTCCGAATAGACATTCCCCTAGTCCGGGGGACGAGACATAAATACTTTCTCCATAGGTCGAAGTGGGGCTCACAACCCAAAAACATCTCGCATAGGGGCACAAAACCTGAGATGTGAAGGATGGAGCATGGGGTGAGGTTATGGAGCTGCAGCCTGTAGAACTCTAGCAAACCCCTCAGGAAGGGGTGAATTGGGAATCCCAGCACGCGCAGTTGGAAGGAAACGAAGCAGACCATTTCGCCCCTTCGCGGGGCAGGGAATTCCTCTGCGAAGGCTTCGCCATTGGCAGAGGTTAAACCAGTGCGCATGGGTGCGAGATCTGACTGTTGGAAATATGCCCTAGAGGCAATAATAAATTAGCTATTATTATATTTCTTTGTTCATGATAATCGTTTATTATCCATGCTATAGTTGTATGGATTGGAAACACAATACTTGTGTGGATACATAGACAAAACACTTTCCCTAGTAAGCCTCTAGTTGACTAGCTCGTTGATCAAAGATGGTCAAGGTTTCCTGACCATAGGCAAGTGTTGTCACTTGATAACGGGATCACATCATTAGGAGAATCATGTGATGGACTAGACCCAAACTAATGAACGTAGCATGTTGATCGTGTCATTTTGTTGCTACTGTTTTTCTGCGTGTCAAGTATTTATTCCTATGACCATGAGATCATATAACGTACTAACACCGAAGGAATGCCTTGTGTGTATCAAACGTCACAACGTAACTGGGTGACTATAAAGATGCTCTACAGGTATCTCCGAAGGTGTCCGTTGAGTTACTATGGATCAAGACTGGGATTTGTCACTACGTGTGACGGAGAGGTATCTCAGGGCCCACTCGGTAATACAACATCACACACAAGCCTTGCAAGCAACGTTACTTAGTGTAAGTCACGGGATCTTGTATTACGGAACGAGTAAAGAGACTTGCCGGTAAACGAGATTGAAATAGGTATGCGGATACCGCCGATCGAATCTCGGGCAAGTAACATACCAAAGGACAAAGGGAATGACATACGAGATTATATGAATCCTTGACACTTAGGTTCGACCTATAAGATCTTCGAAGAATATGTAGGATCCAATATGGGCATCCAGGTCCCGCTATTGGATATTGACCGAGGAGTCTCTCGGGTCATGTCTACATAGTTCTCGAACCCGCAGGGTCTGCACACTTAAGGTTCGAGATGTTTTATGCGTATTTGAGTTATATGGTTGGTTACTGAATGTTTTTCGGAGTCCTGGATGAGATCCAGGACGTCACGAGGAGCTCCGGAATGGTCCGGAGGTAAAGATTGATATATAGGAAGTCCTGTTTTGGTCACCGGAAAAGTTTTGAACTCATCGGTAGTGTACGGGGAGTACCGCGAGGGGTGCCGGGGACCATCGGGAGGGGTGTCACGCCCCAAGGGGTCTCATGGGCTATGGGAAGAGATAAACCAGCCCCTAGTAGGCTGTAATAAGTTCCTGTTGGGGAACGTCGCATGGGAAACAAAATTTTTCCTACGCGCACGAAGACCTATTATGGTGATGTCCATCTACGAGAGGGGATATTTGATCTACGTACCCTTGTAGACCGCACAGCATAAGCGTTAGTGAACGCGGTTGATGTAGTGCAACATCCTCACGTCCCTCGATCCGCCCCGCGAACCGTCCCGCGATCAGTGCCACGATCTAGTGCCGAACGGACGGCACCTCCGCGTTCAACACACGTACAGCTCGACGATGATCTCGGCCTTCTTGATCCAGCAAGAGAGACGGAGAGGTAGATTAGTTCTCCGGCAGCGTGACGGCGCTCCGGAGGTTGGTGGTGATCTTATCTCAGCAGGGCTCCGCCCGAGCTCCGCAGAAACGCGATCTAGAGGTAAAACCGTGAAGATATGTGGCCGGGCTGCCGTGGCAAAGTTGTGTCAAATCAGCCCTAAAACATCCATATATATAGGGGGAAGAGGGGGAGCCTCGCCTCGGGGCTCAAGAGGCCCCAAGGGAGTCGGCCGAGCCAAGGGGGGGAGTTCTCCCCTTCCAAACCGAATCCAACTAGGTTTGGAAGGAGGAGTCCTTCCCCCTTTTCCCACCTCCTCTTTTTTTTCTCTTTGATTTTCTTCCTATGGCGCATAGGGCCTTCTTGGGCTGTCCCACCAGCCCACTAAGGGCTGGTGTGCCACCCCCAAGGACTATGGGCTTCCCCGGGGTGGGTTGCCCCCACCCCCCCGGTGAACACCCGGAACCCATTCGTCATTCCCGGTACATTCCCCGTAACTCCGAAAACCTTCCGGTAATCAAATGAGGTCAACCTATATATCAATCTTTGTTTACGGACCATTCCGAAAACCCTCGTGACGTCCGTGATCTCATTCGGGACTCCGAACAACATTCGCTAACCAACCATATAACTCAAATACGCATAAAACAACGTCAAACCTTAAGTGTGCAGACCCTGCGGGTTCGAGAACTATGTAGACATGACCCGAGAGACTCCTCGGTCAATATCCAATAGCGGGACCTGGATGCCCATATTGGATCCTACATATTCTACGAAGATCTTATCGTTTGAACCTCAGTGCCAAGGATTCATATAATCCCGTATGTCATTCCCTTTGTCCTTCGGTATGTTACTTTCCCGAGATTCAATCGTCAGTATCCGCATACCTATTTCAATCTCGTTTACCGGCAAGTCTCTTTACTTGTTCCGTAATACAAGATCCCGCAACTTACACTAAGTCACATTGCTTGCAAGGCTTGTGTGTGATGTTGTATTACCGAGTGGGCCCCGAGATACCTCTCCGTCACACGGAGTGACAAATCCCAGTCTCGATCCATACTAACTCAACGAACACCTTCGGAGATACCTGTAGAGCATCTTTATAGTCACCCAGTTACGTTGTGACGTTTGATACACACAAAGCATTCCTCCGGTGTCAGTGAGTTATATGATCTCATGGTCATAGGAACAAATACTTGACACGCAGAAAACAGTAGCAACACAATGACATGATCAACATGCTACGTCTATTAGTTTGGGTCTAGTCCATCACATGATTCTCCTAATGATGTGATCCCGTTATCAAGTGACAACACCTGTCTATGGTCAGGAAACCTTGACCATCTTTGATCAACGAGCTAGTCAACTAGAGGCTTACTAGGGACAGTGTTTTGTCTATGTATCCACACATGCACTGTGTTTCCAATCAATACAATTATAGCATGGATAATAAACGATTATCATGAACTAAGAAATATAATAATAACTAATTTATTATTGCCTCTAGGGCATATTTCCAACAGTCTCCCACTTGCACTAGAGTCAATAATCTAGTTCACATCACCATGTGATTTCAACGAATCCAACACCCATATAGTTCTGGGGTCTGATCACGTCTTGCTCGTGAGAGAGGTTTTAGTCAACGGTTCTGAAACTTTCAGATCCGTGCGTTCTTTACAAATCTTTATGTCATCTTATAGATGCTGCTACTACGTGCTATTCGGAAATGCTCCAAATAACTACTCTACTATACGAATCCGTTTCACTACTCATAGTTATTCGGATTAGTGTCAAAGCTTGCATCGACGTAACCCTTTACGACGAACTCTTTAACCACCTCCATAATCGAGAAAAATTCCTTAGTCTATTCAGTTACTAAGGATAACTTTGACCGCTGATCAGTGATTCAATCCTGGATCACTCTGTGTACCTCTTAACAGACTTGCTGCAAGGCACACATCAGGTGCGGTACTCAGCATGGCATACTTTAGAGTCTACGGCTAAGGCATAGAAGACGACCTTCGTCTATTCTCTTTAGTCTGCCGCGGTCGGGTTTTGAGTCTTACTCAAATTCACACCTTACAACGCAACCAAGAACTCCTTCTTTGCTGATCTATTTTGAACTCCTTCAAAAACTTGTCAAGTCATGCATCTTGTTGAAACTTCCATTAAGCGCTTTTGATCTATCTCCGTAGATCTTTGATGCTCAACGTTCAAGTAGCGCAATCCAGGTATTCCTTTGAAAACTCCTTTCAAACAACCTTGTATGCTTTACAGAAATTCTACATTACTTCTGATCCACAATATGTCAACCACATATACTTATCAGAAATTCTATAGTGCTCCCACTCACTTCTTTGGAAATACAAGTTTCTCATAAACCTTGTACAAACCCAAAATCTTTGATCATCTCATCAAAGTGTATATTCCAACTCCGAGATGCTTGCACCAGTCCATTGAAGGATCACTGGAGCTTGCATACTTGCTAGTATATTTAGGATCGACAAAACCTCCTAGTTGTATCACATACAATGTTTGCTCAAGGAAACCGTCGAGGAAACAATGTTTTGCCATCCTATGTGCAATATTTCATAAATAATGCAGCAACTACTAACATAATTCTAACAGACTTTTAGCATCGCTACGAGTGAGAAAGTCTCATCATAGTCAACTGTTTGATCTTGTCGGAAACATCTTTGCGACAAGTCGAGCTTTTCTTAATAGTGACTTATCACCATCATCGTCTGTCTTCCTTTTAAAGATCCATCTTTACTCAATAGTCCTATGACCATCAAGTAGTTCTTCCAAAGTCTACACTTTGTTTTCATACATGGATCCTCTCTCGGATTTCATGGCTTCCAGCCATTTGTCTGAACCCGGGCCCACCATTGCTTTCTCCATAACTCGTAGGTTCACTGTTTCTCAACAACATGACCTCCAAGACAGGGTTACCGTACCACTCTTGCAGTAATACGCGACCTTGTCAACCTACGAGGCTTGTAGTAACTTGATCCGATGCTCGATGATCACCATCATCAGCTTTCACTTCTATTGGTGTACGCGCCACAGGAACAACTTCCTGCGCCCTGCTACACACTGGTCGAAGTGATGGTTCAATAACCTCATCAAGTTCTACCACCCTCCCACTCAATTCTTTCGAGAGAAACCTTCCATCGAGAAAGGATCCGTTTCTAGAAACAAACACTTTGCTTTCGGATCTGAGATAGGAGATGTACCCAACTGTTTTGGATATCCTATGAAGATGCATTTATCCGCTTTGGGTTCGAGCTTATCAGACTGAAGCTTTTTCACATAAGTGTCGAAGCCCCAAACTTTCAAGAAACGACAGTTTAGATTTCTCTAAACCTCAGTCTATACTGTGTCATCTCAACGGAAATACGCGGTGCCCTATTTAAAGTGAATGCGGTTGTCTCTAATGCATAACCCATAAACGATAGTGGTAATTCGATAAGAGACATCATAGCATGCACCATACTAAATAGTGCGTGGCTATAACGTTCAGACACATCATCACACTATGATGTTCCAGGTGGCATGAACTCCGAAACAATTTCCACATTGTCTTAACTGCGTACCAAAACTCGTAACTCAGATATTCATTTCTATGATCATATCGTAGACAGTTTATCCTCTTGTTACGACGAACTTCACTCTGAAACAGAATTGAACTTTTCAATATTTCAGACTTGTGATTCATTAAGTAAATACTCTTGCATCTACTTAAATCGTCATTGAAGTAATAACATAATGATATCCACTGCGTGCCTCAACACCCATTGGACTGCGTACATCAAAATGTATCACTTCCAACAAGTTACTATCTTGTTTCATCTCAATGAAAACAAGGCCTTGCTCATGTGGTATGATTTAGCATGTCACTAGTGATTCAAAATCAAGTGAATATAAAGATCCATCAGGATGGAGCCTCTTCATGCAATTTATACTAACATGACTCAAGCGGCAGTGCCACAAGTAAGTGGTACTAACATCATTACCTCGTATCTTTTGGCACCAATATTATGAACATGTGTAACACTACGATCGAGATTCAATAAACCATTGAAGGTGATTATTCAAGCAAATAGAGGAACCATTATTCTCTTTAAATGAATAATCGTATTGCTATAAACACGATCCAATCATGTTCATGCTTAACGCAAGCACCAAATAACAATTATTTAGGTTTAACACCAATCCCGATGGTACAGGGAGCGTGCGACGTTTGATCATATCAACCTTGGAAACACTTCCAACACGTATCGTCACCTCGCCTTTAGCTAGTCTCCGTTTATGCCGTAGCTTTCATTTCGTGTTACTAATCATTTAGCAACCGAACCGGTATCTAATACCCTCATGCTACTAGGAGTACTAGTAAAGTACACATCATGTATATCAAATATACTTCTTTCGACTTTTGCCAGCCTTCTTATCTACCAAGTATCTAGAGTTTCTCTGCCTCAGTGACTGTTCCCCTCATTACAGAAGCACTTAGTCTCAGGTTTGGGTTTAATCTTGGGTCCCTTCATTAGTGCAGCAACTGTTTTGCTGTTTCACGAAGTATCCCTTCTAGCCCTTGCCTTTCTTGAAACTTAGTGGTTTTACAAACCATCAACTATTGATGCTCCTTCTTGATTTCTACTTTCGCAGTGTCAAACATCGTGAATCGCTCAAGGATCATTGTATCTATCCTTGATATGTTATAGTTCATCACGAAGCTCTCACAGCTTGGTGGCAGTGACTTTGGAGAATGATCACTATCTCATCTGGAAGATTAACTCCCACTTGATTCATGCGATTGTCGTACTCAAACAATCTGAGCACACGCTGAACGATTGAGCTTTTCTCCTTTACTTTGGGGACAAAGAATCTTGTCGGAGGTCTCGTACCTCTTAACAAGGGCACAAGCATGAAATCACAATTTCATCTCTTTAGAATATCACTTATGTTCCGTGAAGTTTCAAAACATCTTCGGCGCCTTGCTTCTAAGCCATTAAGTACTTTGCACTGAACTATCGTGTAGTCATCAGAAACGTGTATGTCGGATGTTCACAGCATCCACAGACGACGCTCGAGGTGCAGCACACCGAGTGGTGCATTAAGGACATAAGCCTTCTGCGCAGCAACGAGGACAGTCCTCGGTTTTACAGACTCAGTCTGCAAAGTTTGCTACTATCAACTTTCAACTAAATTTTCTCTAGGAACATATAAAAACAGTAGAGCTATAACGCATCATAATTCGGAAAGACCATTAGACTATGTTCATGACAATTAGTTCAATTAATCATATTACTTAAGAACTCCCACTCAAAAAGTACATCTCTCTAGTCATTTGAGTGGTACATGATCCAAATCCACTATCTCAAGTCCGATCATCACGTGAGTCGAGAATAGTTTCAGTGGTAAGCATCTCTATGCTAATCATATCAACTATACGATTCATGCTCGACCTTTCGGTCTCATGTGTTCCGAGGCCATGTCTGCACATGCTAGGCTCGTCAAGCTTAACCCGAGTGTTCCGCGTGCGCAACTGTTTTGCACCCGTTGTATGTGAACATCGAGTCTATCACACCCGATCATCACGTGGTGTCTCGAAAGGACGAACTGTAGCAACGGTGCACAGTCGGGGAGAACACAATTTCGTCTTGAAATTTAAGTGAGAGATCACCCCATCATGCAACCGTCGTTCTAAGCAAAATAAGGTGCATAAAAGGATTAACATCACATGCAATTCATAAGTGACATGATATGGCCATCATCACGTGCTCCTTGATGTTCATCACCAAAGCACCGGCACGATCTTCTTGTCACCGGTGCCACACCATGATCTCCATCAACGTGTCTCCATCGGGGTTGTCGTGGTACTCATGCTATTACTACTAAAGCTACATCCTAGCAAAATAGTAAACGCATCTGCAAGCACAAACGTTAGTTTAAAGACAACCCTATGGCTCCTGCCGGTTGCCGTACCATCGACGTGCAAGTCGATATTATATGTTACAACATGATCATCTCATACATCCAATATATCACATCACATCGTTGGCCATATCACATCACAAGCATACCCTGCAAAAACAAGTTAGACGTCCTCTAATTTTGTTGTTGCATGTTTTACGTGGTGACCATGGGTATCTAGTAGGATCGCATCTTACTTACGCAAACACCACAACGGAGATATATGAATTGCTATTTAACCTTATACAAGGACCTCCTCGGTCAAATCCGATTCAACTAAAGTTGGAGAAACTGACACTTGCCAGTCATATTTGAGCAACGGGGTTACTCGTAGCGATGAAACCAGTCTCTCGTAAGCGTACGAGTAATGTCGGTCCAAGCCGCTTCAATCCAACAATACCGCGGAATCAAGAAAAGACTAAGGAGGGCAGCAAAACGCACATCACCGCCCACAAAAACTTTTGTGTTCTACTCGAGAAGACATCTACGCATGAACCTGGCTCTGATACCACTGTTGGGGAATGTCGCATGGGAAACAAAAAATTTCCTACGCGCACGAAGACCTATCATGGTGATGTCCATCTACGAGAGGGGATATTCGATCTACGTACCCTTGTAGGCCGCACAGCAGAAGCGTTAGTGAACGTGGTTGATGTAGTGGAACGTCCTCACGTCCCTCGATCCGCCCCGCGAACCGTCCCGCGATCAGTCCCACGATCTAGTGCCGAACGGACGGCACCTCCGCGTTCAGCACACGTACAGCTCGACGATGATCTCGGCCTTCTTGATCCAGCAAGAGAGACGGAGAGGTAGATGAGTTCTCCAGCAGCATGACAGCGCTCCGGAGGTTGGTGGTGATCTTATCTCAGCAGGGCTCCGCCCGAGCTCCGCAGAAACGCGATCTAGAGGTAAAACCGTGGAGATATGTGGCCGGGATGCCGTGGCAAAGTTGTGTCAAATCAACCCTAAAACCTCCGTATATATAGGGGGAAGAGGGGGAGCCTTGCCTTGGGGCTCAAGAGGCCCCAAGGGAGTCGGCCGAGCCAAGGGGGGGAGTTCTCCCCTTCCAAACCGAATCCAACTAGGTTTGGAAGGAGGAGTCCTTCCCCCTTTTCCCACCTCCTCTTTTTTTTTCTTTTTTCTTTGATTTTCTTCCTATTGCGCATAGGGCCTTCTTGGGCTGTCCCACCAGCCCACTAAGGGCTGGTGCGCCACCCCCATGGCCTATGGGCTTCCCCGGGGTGGGTTGCCCCCCGGTGAACACCCGGAACCCATTCGTCATTCCCGGTACATTCCCCGTAACTCCGAAAACCTTCCGGTAATCAAATGAGGTCATCCTATATATCAATCTTCGATTCTGGACCATTCGGGAAACCCTCGTGACGTCCGTGATCTCATCCGGGACTCCGAACAACATTCGGTAACCAACCATATAACTCAAATACGCATAAAACAACGTCAAACCTTAAGTGTGCAGACCCTGCGGGTTCGAGAACTATGTAGACATGACCCGAGAGACTCCTCGGTCAATATCCAATAGCGGGACCTGGATGCCCATATTGGATCCTACATATTATACGAAGATCTTATCGTTTGAACCTCAGTGCCAAGGATTCATATAATCCCGTATGTCATTCCCTTTGTCCTTCGGTATGTTACTTTCCCGAGATTCAATCGTCAGTATCCGCATACCTATTTCAATCTCGTTTACAGGCAAGTCTCTTTACTCGTTCCGTAATACAAGATCCCGCAACTTACACTAAGTCACATTGCTTGCAAGGCTTGTGTGTGATGTTGTATTACCGAGTGGGCCCCGAGATACCTCTCCGTCACACGGAGTGACAAATCCCAGTCTTGATCCATACTAACTCAACGAACACCTTCGGAGATATCTGTAGAGCATCTTTATAATCATCCAGTTACGTTGCGACATTTGATACACACAAAGCATTCCTCCGGTGTCAGTGAGTTATATGATCTCATGGTCATAGGAACAAATACTTGACACGCAGAAAACAGTAGCAACAAAATGACACGATCAACATGCTACGTCTATTAGTTTGGGTCTAGTCCATCACATGATTCTCCTAATGATGTGATCCCGTTATCTAGTGACAACACTTGTCTATGGTCAGGAAACCTTGACCATCTTTGATCAACGAGCTAGTCAACTAGAGGCTTACTAGGGATAGTGTTTTGTCTATGTATCCACACATGCACTGTGTTTCCAATCAATACAATTATAGCATGGATAATAAACGATTATCATGAACTAAGAAATATAATAATAACAAATTTATTATTGCCTCTAGGGCATATTTCCAACAGTTCCCAGTAAGGCCCATAAGGTTTGAGAAGGAAAAAAGACAAGGTGGAAAGAGTTTCCAAGTGGGAAGGTGGAATCCTACTCCAATTAGGATTGGAGTAGGACTCCTCCACCTCCAATTTCGGACAAACCATGAGGGTTTGAGGCTGCCTCCTCCCCTCCCTCCCTCCTATATATACTAGATGTATTGAGGGTTTTTGAGACACAACTTTGCCACGTGCTGCTCGACCCTATACACGCAGTTTTTCCTCTAGATCGTATTTCTGCGGAGCTTAGGCGAAGCCCTGCCGGAGTAGATCATCACCACCACCGGCGCGCCGTCACGCTGCCGGAGAACTCTTCTACCCCTCCGCCCCCTCTTGCTCGATCAAGAAGGTGGAGATCGTCATCGAGCTGTACGTGTGCTGAACGCGGAGGTGCCGTCCATTCGGCACTAGATCGGAACGGATCATGAGACGGATCGCAAGACGGTTCGTGCAACGGATCGCGAGACGGTTCGTGGGACGGATCGCGGGACGGTTCGTGGGACGGATCACGGGACAGATCGTGGGACGGATCGCGGGACGGTTCATGGGGCGGTTCGAGGGACGTGAAGACGTTCCACTACATCAACCGCATTTCTTAACGCTTCCTGTTGTGCGATCTACAAGGGTACGTTGATCCAAATCTCCTCTCGTAGATGGACATCACCATGATAGGTCTTCGTGCGCGTAGGAAATTTTTTGTTTCCCATGCGTCGTTCTCCAACACTGACATGGGAAGGTATCCTTGAGTTTCAAGATCCTGCAGCCGTAGATAGGAGACGGAGCAACTTGCCCAATCCCGTGGGAGTGGGCCAAGGGGACGCGGAGAGGAGCCTGCCATGGTGTTGAGTGCTGAAGCTTTAGGGTTTTTCGGTGGCACTCGGGAGGGGGGATGATGCCCTAGACCTGATTCTTGATTTATTTATAAGGGATGTCACCTCCCTCAGTTAATAAGGGACAATTTCATCAGGAACTGCTGAGACACTTGCCTTCATCAAGGTGCATGAAGTTCGAGAGTTGTTACTAATTTGGGATTGGACTTAAAAGCTATGGTCCCAGCTATGCTTCGGTAATCGTGGACTCGTCGAAGACTAGATCATCGCTTTACAAATCAGAGGGGGAACTCGCCTCGCAAGCTGAGCCCTCTGGATACAAGCTGTCGAAGAGCATTATACATTGGCATTGGAGGCCAGTTCGGGGGTTACCGAGGGAGTTCAGGATAAAGGGGTCCTCAAGTGGTCGGCTCGGTTGTTACGGGCCGACCCAGTGGGCCGTATTGATTGAAGATCGGACTACATGATTGCCTCGTATCCAAGAAGGAAAGCACCTAAGACTAGCGTGACGATCAAGTAAGGTAGTCTAGGTCGGCCCATCTGCCCATGATGAGTGGTCGGTTGTATGCAACCCTAGGGACCCTGGTGTCTATATAAACCAAGGTTCTCATTCGTATGGGGGAGATTGAATCATCTACGGTTTAGCTTCTATGATCTCGAGGTAGATCAACTCTGTAATCATCCACATCAATATAATCGAGAAGGACGTAGGGTTTTACCTTGTCAAGAGGGCCCGAACCTAGGTAACTACTGTCTCCCCCTTCTCCTGCAATCCATCGATCAAAGGTCCACAGTTCGGGACCCCCTACCCGAGATCTACCGGTTTTGACACTGACACTCATTTTGGAAAAATGTTTCAGAAGCTTGATAATTTCCTAATTCAAATTCATTTGAAAAATAAATGCATGCAAGAATACACTAACAAGAAAAGTTAAAACTAGGGCTGTCACAACTCACCCTCACTAAACAAAATTCTCGTCCTGAGATTTAGAACTCGTCAGGGAGAGGACGGGGTACTCAAGTGAAAGACGATATTCGTGCCCCGAGGTTGCTTCGTCGTAGGAATGGTGAGAGCACTAAACCATGAGAAAATTGATGTTGCGACGCCGAGTGCTGCGCTCAGCTTCATCGAGAATACAAACATGGTATTCTCGATATGAAATGCCATTGTGGAGATCAAGCATTTAGTGGTCTACTTCGCGGATAGGATCCTTGAAGCAACACATGAGTTGAGAAACGTAGAATACATTATGAACTTTGGAAAGTTGTGGAGGTAGTTCCAATTGGTAGGCAACTTCTCCTTCTTTAGTGAGAATGTGAAAAGGATCAATGTAACGAGGAGCCAATTTTCCTTTGATACCAAAGTGATGGGTACCTTTCAGAGGTGAAACTCGAAGATAAGACTTCCCATCAACTTCATAACTATCCTTATGACGACGGTCATATTGGCTCTTTTGATGAGACTGGGCAGTTTTCAATTTTTCAAGAATGATGCAAACTTGCTCTTTTGCCTCCTAGATCGTATCTGGTCCAAATAATTGTCTTTCACCAGTTTCTCACCAATTTAATGGCGTCCGACATCTTGGTCCATACAACACTTCGAAAGGAGCTTTTCCCATACTAGACTGGAAGTTATTGTTATAAGCAAATTTGGTGAAAGGAAGACATTTTTCCCAATTCATTCCGAATGAGATAACACACGCTCTGAGTATATCTTCAAGAATTTGATTGCCTCTTTCTACTTGACCACTTGAGTGAGGGCGATAAGCAGTCCTAAAGGAGAGATGGGTTCACATAGCATTCTGGAAACTTCCCCAAAATCCAGAGGTGAAAAGACTTCCACGGTCTGAATTGATCCCTAGAGGAACACCATGACTAGAAACTATTCGAGAAATATACAGGTTTGTTAACTGACTAGCAGTTATACTTTCTTGAATTGTAAGGAAATGAGCAACTTTAGATAGGCGATCGATAACCGTGAAGATGGCATTATTCCCTTTCTCAGTCATTGAAAATCCAGAAGAAATTCATACCATCCGTGTACTATTTCCACGCGGGAATAGCCAAGGGATGAAGAGTATCAGCAGACCTTTGATGATCTGCCTTAATGCGATGACAAACATCACAGTTAGCAATGAATTGAGCGATTTTCTTCATCCTAGTCCACAAGAACCTATGGCATAGGTCCTGATACATCTTAGTACTACTGGGATGAATCGTGAGAGGAGATTCATGAGCTTCTTTAAGGATTAACTACCTTAAGTTCCATACCTTGGGAACCACGAGATCGTTCTTGAAGAATACGTCACCTTGAGCATTCTCAGAGAAACATCTAGCAGCTCCACTAGCAATATTGCTCTTGATTTGAAAAATACCCGGATCACATTTCTGGGCTTCTATGACCTGATCCTCAAGAGTTGGTTTGCCACCAAGGTAGAAAGCAGTCCTCGAGGAACAATTTGAAGATTAAGCTTACAAATTTCCTCTGGAGAAGTGGTTGACTTTTAGCAACATGAGGTTGCTACAATAGGATTTACAACTTAGTGCATCGGGCATGACATTGGCTTTGCATGGGGTGTAAGATATTCCGAAGTCATAATCCGTAATTAACTCAAGCCAATGTATTTGCCCGAGATTCAAATACAGTTGGGTGAATATATACTTGAGACTCTGGTGATGAGTGCATAATTCACAATAATTACCGTGAAGGTAATGTCGCCAAGTCAGAAGTGCATGAACTACAACGGCAAGTTCCAGATCGTGTGTTGCATAATTCTCCGCATGTGGATGCAAGTGTCAAGAAGCATAGGCAATCATGATGACCCACAAGTATAGGGGATCAATCGGAGTCATTTCAATAAGTAAGAGTGTCGAACCCAACGAGGAGGAGAAGGAAATGGTAAGTAGTTTTCAGCAAGGAATTCTCTACAAGTGGTGTAAGTAACAGTGATAGATAGTTTTGTAACAAGATAATTCGTAACAAGTGACAAGTAACAATAGTAGCAAAGGTGCAACAAGGTAGCCTAATCCTTTTTGTAGCAAAGAAGATGCCTGAGAGTTATCTTATATAAAACAAACGCTCCCAAGGACACATTGGAATTCTTGTGTAATCATGTTCATGATATTAAGTTGATTCGCGTTCGCTACTTTGATGATTTGATATGTGGGTGGACCAGTGCTAAGGTGATGTTCTTACTTGAACTAACAACCTACTTATGATTACCCCCTCTCGCAAGCATCCACAACTACGAAAGAAGAATTAAGAATAAACTAACCATATCATGAAACATGTGGATCCAAATCAGCCCCTTATGAAGCAACACATAAACTGGGGTTTAAGCTTCTGTCACTCTCGCAACCCATCATCTATTTGTTACTCCAGAATGACTTCCCTTAGGCCCATAACATGGTGAAGTTTCATGTAGTCAACATTCACATGACACCAGTAAGAGAAGTAACAACATCCATATCATCAAAATATCGAACGAATACAAACTTTGATGATTACCTATAACAAGACTTCTCCCATGTCCTTGGGAACAATAATTACCACTCACACAACATCAACATGTTCAAGATCAGAGGTGTAATAATAATAATTAAGGATCTGAATATACTGTCTTAAACCAAGTAATCCCACAAGCATCAACTACAAGATGTAATCAGCACTACTAGCAACCCACAGGTACTAATTTTGAGGTTTCGAGACAAAGATTGAATACATGTGATGAACTAGGTTTGGAGATGAGATGGTGTTGGTGAATATGTTTATGAAGATTGGTCCTCCCACGAAGTAGGAAGCATTGGTGATGATGATGGCTTCGATTTCCCCCTCCCGGAGGGGGAATTCCCCCGGTAGAATCTCTCCATCGGAGAGCAATTAAAAGGGTCTCTGCCCAGGTTTCTGCCTCGAGAAGGCGGTGCTTCGTCCCAAAATATAGCTTTTGATTTTTTTTCTAGGGTAAAACACACCATATAGGAGAAGACAGTCACTAGAAGGCTAGCCAGGGCCCCACAAGCTATCACAGTGCGCCCAGGGGGCGCCCTGATGGCTTGTGCCCAGCTGGTGGCCCCTCTTCGGAATATTTTTGGCCCAAAAATTCTTAACTATTCCAAAAAAAATCTTCGTAAAATTTAGGTCATTTGGAGCAAGTTGATTTTTCTGCCTTTTTCTCAGTTTCCCGGTCCAGAATTCCAGTTTCGAGATATTTCCCTCTTAGTGATGTACCTTGCATATTTAGAGAGAAAATGCATAACAATTCTGTGATAATAATGGATAATGAACATGGTAAACATAAATATCTATTGTAATTCATGATGAAAAATGAGCGTATCAACTCCCCCAAGCTTAGTCCTGACTTGTCTTGAAGCGAAAGTCGAGCTCGAAAATAATGACGACATGATTTGAGAGAAAGGTGTTGATAAAAATAGAATACGAGCACGAGAGCATCATGAATATTAACATAGAAACAAGTATTTAATCATATAACCTCTCATAAATAGGTACCAATCCTTTCACAACTCTTGGAGTATGAAGCATAAACTTCATTGAAATCAACAAACTATGTTCTTAGTCACTTGGGAATTCATAATTCATCATAATCCAAAGGAGAGTCTATGTAAGAGCTTTATTTTTAGCAAGTTGACATACTCAACTATCATTTAATATTCTTTGATGGCTCACACTGAAGGCATATTTTTGGAGCTCATGGTTCTGTAGGACACATAGGAAGATAAGTGCTTAAATGATTTGCCAACCAACTTATTTATCTCAAGGATAATGTCAACAATAATAAATCATGATCATCTACATCCACTTGGATATATAAATCTGAATCTTTCCTCAACACATGATGTTTGCCACTATATATCATTAGGTTGGAAAAGGAACAAAATTTAAGGACTCAAGCACAGTTAAACTCGTGAAAGTAAAAGACAGGCCCTTGGCAGAGGGAAGCAGAGGTTTTCATGTGATTTTAATTTGTTGGATGTGTGAACTCTTAATGCAAGGGAACGTCACTTTATATTGCCCTTATTATAGCAAACTTTATTATGCACTCTGTCGCTTTTATTTCTTTGCCATCACAAGATCGTACAGAGCTTATTTTTCGCTCCAATAAAAGATCATACATATTTAGGAGCAATTTTTATTGCTTGGTGCGCCGATGACAACTTACTTGAAGGATCTTACTCAATACATAGGCAGGTATTGTGGACTCTCTTGGCAGGAAACTGGGTTTTAGGGTTATGGATGCACAAGTAGTATCTCTACTTGGTGTGGAATTTTGGGGCTAGCAAAGGATCTAAGGCAAGCATCACATGTTGAAGGATCCAAGACCATATAACTTCTATGTGAATATAAACTACCATGATCATTACGTTGTCCTCCATGTCCAACATAAACACTTGATCATTATATAGTATTTGATGAAGGCTCGCACTCATAAAAGATGCCCTGGATAGTGTAGTTGTACGTGAGTGTCCTCTCCTCTATCATAATCTTTCTTAGATTGCAACAATGACAAATACTATGTTTGTTTATTATCAACAACTTTTATCACTTATGCCCCTTTTCGTGTGATGTCATTACTTCTCCTGGGATGAGCATATCTCTATCTTTCTTTTTATTGACATGATATGATGATGGGTGCCCACGAGTAAACCACAAAATCTCAAATAATATTTATTATATATCTCACATACTCGATTACAAGGATAGATGGAACTCAAAGCAAAAAATGCTAAGCAAAGAAAATCTGAAATTTATTTCTCTAAATCACGAAACAACTAAGGAACGAACTAAAAATAGATAATAATGATGGAAGTGATGGTGATATGATACTGGGGAACCTCCCCCGAACATGGAACAAGCCAAGGGTGGTACCCATACCCAAGTACTCAAGCGTCCTTCTCAGGTGATGGTGGTGGTGTAGTAGCATTCTTCTTCTCAAACTTACGTCGGAGGATAAAATTCTCCTCCCTCAAGTCAGCGTTCTCTTGCTCGAGCTTAAATATCTTTTTGCATAATGCCATCTTGCTTTCCTATAGAAAACGTGATGGGATAAATTGATCCTTAGATTTCTTTACCCTGTTTGGGAGACTCGACTTCTTAAATTCCACATGCGTATCTTCGGGTTGAGGTAGTGGAACTTCATCTTCATCTGAGTTGGCTTCCTTTGTTTCCTCCAAATCATTGTCCTATTCCTCATTAGTGGACCAAAGGTAGGGATATATGTCCCCAAAGATCTTTGGGTGTGAAATTTAGTGGGACACGTAACTCTCTCCATCCGAATCTTGAGACGACATATTCTCAGGCCTGCCAGAAAAATAGCTCGTAACAAGAACAGAGGAGAAAATCTCGATGCGGTGATCAAAACACCCGGGAGTATATATAAGGATTTTTTCCACATAAGAATACGTGCTCAGGAAGAATTTTGAGCCCGGGAGGCTCACGAGGGCCCCACAAGCTATCAGGGCGCGGTGAGGGAGGCCGCGTCCTGTTAGCTTGTGCCTCCCTTATGGGTACGGAAGACTCCATTTTATTTTTGTATTTTCTCTAAAGTACCAAACCCAGTAAAAATTATTATTTTTTGCAATTTTTTGACTAGGTTTACTTACCTTACCAAATACGTGCCCCCTTTTCAGGTTTCTACAGTGTTCCGAAAGACTTCCTTTATGTGTTCCTGCGGTGTTATGACTTGGATGAAATTAGTTTCCTCTTTGATGGGTGTACCTTAAATATAATGCTTGATTCTTTGCTCATTCACCACTCTTGGGTTTTTACCTTCGTAGTTATTGATTTTTATAGCACTAGAACGATAGACCTCCTCGACAACATAGGGTCCTTCCCATTTGGAGAGGAGTTTTCCTGCAAAAAACTAAAATGAGAATTGTACAAGAGCACTAAGTCTCCTACATTGAATTCTAGTTTTTGAATTCTTTTGTCATGCCATATTTTAAACTTTTTCTTAAAGAACTTAGCATTTTCATAAGCTTGTGTCCTCCATTCATCCAGTGAGCTAATATAAATAACCTTGTCTCACCGGCAAGTTTAAAATCATAGTTAAGTTCTTTAATTACCCAACATGCTTTATGTTCTAACTCAAGATGTAAATGACAAATTTTCCCATAGACCTATTTATATGGGGACATCCCCATGGGATTC